>NC_136429.1:203577976-205980476 GCF_052849685.1 Lactuca virosa
CCGGTTTGGGGGTGTGACAGATTGGTATTAGAACATTGTTTATAGTGAACTAAGTATATCAACCTATAAAAGATATACAACTATAATTGCAATGGGGCCAAAGTGCTCTGAATAAAAGTATATTTTAAAATATAACAATATTCTTATAAAAATATACATACCTAAATACATATATACATACTAGAACAACTATCACAAGAAGAACAGAACATAAGTATTTAAAGGTTGGACACTGCGGTCAAACCTGGATAGTTATGTAATCATATCTGGGATCAATATAGCCTGATCAACTATATTCATTTGAGATATGAGCAACATATGTTTGGGAGTGATGTGGTGTTGCAACTTGAAACAGTCTTAAAACTTACCTAACTCTATTCATGGGATTTCTAGATCAGAACATAAAGTTAAAATACTATATGAGTATTTTATGATGCTATAAGACAACAACAAGTTTAAAACATACCAAGTTCATTACATTAAAATACTATAGGAGTATTTTAGGCACTATATAAATAACTTATGTGATAATTTAAAGACCCTTTTGGTAGGTCTATAATTCCGGAGTGTGTACTACCAAGGTTTTATATAATTGAGATTTTATAGACTTAGAATTTGTGATCTATGCTCTACTTACTGTTCCTTGTTTGGTTATGGTTTTAGAGTAGGATCACTTATTCGAATGTCTATTTAATCTTAAATTATATACAACTTGTGTACACTGCGCAATTATAGGAGGACCATGTAAGGATCACCCCATAATGTTTCACTTAATCTCATAGATTCTTTAGGCACTTCCATTCTCGCACAACAAACCCAGATAGATGTAACCACTCCATCATAATAGTCAGCAGAGGAGTCAAGGAGGAGCAAGAAGAAGTTCATGTAGAGTTTTTCAAAGGAGGGATCAGCCGAAGAAACAAAACGTCTTATGCGTCACACTAATAAATAATAACCTTGATTGATTTAGTGAGCTAGTGGATACACTGCTCACATTATGTGTTAGGATTATTTGTTTTTCGTACAACTAGTAACAGTTATTCAATTCACAGATATTCATTCGAGGATAGCCACTTCTAATTCGTAAAGTTTATTTTATATAGACTCCCTTTATGAATTATTTTACAGAACCCTATGAAATTCATAACCAGATACATTCAGAACTAGGATAACTTTGTCATTCAACTTTCGGCTTATAACCACTGCTATAGACTTATTTTCGTCTCATCTTTGTATTCTTTTTAGCAAAAGATGCCTCGCGGTAGACCGGTAAGGCGCGTAGTCAATACCACAACAGAGAATCCACCACGGCCTCCACCACCACAATTTGATACTGCTACTCTCCAAGCAGCGGTAACATCCGCAGTAACAACTGCTATAACTCACATCCACGCAAGTGGTACCAGTGGATATGGTAGCGGTACCCACCTAACTAACCCCGGAGTTACCCAAGTACACCCGCGGGAGTGTTCGTACAAGGACTTCATGAACCGCAAACCCAAATCCTTTAATGGAAACGGGGGAGTCATTGCTCTGAAGCTATGGTTCAAGAAAACAGATTCGGTCTTTGAAATCTATTTGTGCCCAGAAGGGAGCAAAGTAAAGTTTGCTACCTGCACCTTCTCCAACAGATCCCTAACATGGTGGAATAGCCATGTTAAGTCACTGACCCTACCAGTGGCTAACTCTATAGGTTGGGAGAACCTGAAAGAGTTGATGTTGGAAGAATACTGTTGTAACATCCATAAATTTTACCCCAAATTTAAACTTTTTCGATCATAAATAAAATCAAATATCATCGTTTACAAAAAAGTGTTTTCAAATCAATATCCATCAGAGTGTCCCAAAATCGTAAGATAAGGATGAGGAGCGGTACGGTCACGCCTTCGCCTTGCCATGATCTCCTGAAGTACCTGAAACAATAAACTGAAAACTGTAAGCCCGAGGGCTTAGTCAGCTACCCCCAAAATACCAATACCACACTGACAATACCATATCAGTAACAATCAATCAATCAACATGCATACTGAGCCATCGGCCTGACTGGACCGCCCTATTGGGCCTTCAGTCTATCTGAATCTATCCCGAGCCTTCAGCATGACTGGTCCGCCACGTGGGCCTGCAGTCTCCCCGGACCGCTCATAGGGTATGTTGGCCTTCAGCACAAAGCAGGACCGCCTCAACCCAAACAGCAAGCAAATAACCATGTGCGCATAACTATCATATACTGGCATATACAAACATCAAACATATCTATCTCACTGATCATCAACCATAGAACTCTCTCATAACTAGAGTACCGACCTAGCAGGTCACTAACATACCAATCCTTACGGATCATGACGCATAGCATACTGTCTACCCTGATTCCGATCTAACAGATCATAACCAGATGTAGCATACCATAATGATAACAACTAGAGGGCCGGCCTTGGTGCCGTAGACCCTATCGATATAGTGAGGATAACTCACCTTGCAAATGTCAACTCGGAAGATAAACTCCAACTCTCGGATCACTTGACCCAGGCTCCACCACCTATGATCATAGTACAATATACTAATAAGTCCTTAACCTTACAAAGTACTCCATAATCCACCAGTCAACCCCTGGTCAAAGTCAAAGTCCTCAGTCAAGGTTAACAGTCCATGTTGACCCCAACTCGCCGAGTACCCTTGGCTACTCGCCGAGTTCCTTGAAACACAATCCAACTCGCCGAGTCATCGGGGTGAATCGTCGAGTTGCTTCGATTCTCGTTCAAACTTTAAGGCCACCCGTCGAGTTCCCTCCTTGCAACTCGACGGATACACACGCATACATATCCTAGGGAAAACTCATCCGACTCGCCGAGTTGTTCTTCAACTCGTCGAGTCTTATGGTAATCTTCATCGTACTCGCCGAGTTGTTGTAACAACGTGATTTTTCAAAATAATTTTTCATTTTTAAATCATACTTTCAATCACACGATAATCAATAAACATAATGTATTCACTGTGTCATAACAAAACATGTCCCGGAATCTCAATAACATAAACTCCATAAGTGTGTACGGATCATGCCGGCGCCTTCCCGCGATCCTCGCTAGTACCTGAAACACATATCATAACAACTGTAAGCATAAATGCTTAGTGAGTTCCCCAAATACCACATACCACACATACGCCTTTCCAGGCCATAACTCTATAGGATCTTCCGATCCATGTGTCTCAGGGGACTTCCGTCCCATATCCCGGTGGACCTTCCGGTCCTACCCGTATCGACCTTCCGG
The DNA here is from genome assembly GCF_052849685.1 of Lactuca virosa. Taxonomy (NCBI): domain Eukaryota; kingdom Viridiplantae; phylum Streptophyta; class Magnoliopsida; order Asterales; family Asteraceae; genus Lactuca; species Lactuca virosa. Next base: position 203,581,243 of record NC_136429.1, read on the forward strand.
TCCGTAACCTCTTGACCTTCCGGTCCATATCATCCTGACCTTCCGGTCCTTACCATACGTAACATACATAGCACATACATATATTTCATCCTGACCTTCCGGTCCTTACCCTACGTAACATACATAGCACATACATATCACATAACCGCATATACCACATACATCATAGTATACAAGACCTTCCGGTCACACATATGTACCCTTCTAGGTACAGTATAGTGAGAAGACTGACCTCAATGAAATCGGATAAACTCTCGTGCTCAACGTCCCGACTTAGCCTCCTCCTATTATTGAAATAGCATCCCCGATCAATATTCTCTCATGATCTCATCTCTACAGATTGGGTAGAAGGCCATTCTACCCTTCCCTGAACTCTCCTGAATCAGTCTTGATCAGAACCCTAAAGTCAACAAAAGTCAACGGTCAAAATTTGACCCGACTCGTCAAGTGCACAAGAGCGACTCGGCGAGTCCATGTGGGTCCTCTGAATCCTTTCAGCCTCTCTTGGCTTGTCGAGTCATCCTTCCACTCAACGGGTTACACCTGTCACGAATCGTGGGGCAACCCCGACTCGACTCGTCGAGTCCACTTATGGACTCGGCGAGTTGCTCCCATAACAACTCTCAAATGACCTTCTGAGGTTAGATCTGCTTCTCTAAACCATAGATCTGGCCTTCAAGTGCCCAAAGGTCATGTAAAGGTGCAACCTTTACGTGCATGCAACCCACATCAAGTCATAAATGGAGAAATAACTCTAAAAATGGCAACCTAGTCTCCAATCCTCCATGAACAAGCATAAAGCAGAATGGGAAAGGTTCTCTGGACCTCTATGGGTCCAAATTTGAGGTCTAACCTAGCAAGGGAGCATAAACTCAACCTTTCAAGCCTTAAAAGGTTTATAGAAAACCCTAAATCATAGATCTTAACCCAAAACAGAAGGGAAGTTCGATTTGATACCTCAATAGTGTAGATCTGAACTTGAAAACCCTGGATCCACAGCTCCCTTGACCTCCTCTTGTTGGAAACTACTTCTCTTTTGCTAAAACACACAAGAGATGGTGAATTAGCCTTCCTCTTGCACCACAAACGTTCTCTCTCTCTCTCTAGGGTTTCTCAGGGGTGAAGTGGCCGCAATGGAGGCTATAAAGGCCTTTAAATAGGGCACAGGCCCCGAGAATTAGGGTTTCACTTAACAGCGTGGACTCGCCGAGTCCACGCATCGACTCGTCGAGTCCTTCATTCAATCAGACCAGAAATGCGCGATCCCACTCGGCGAGTCTGAGCGCCTACTCGCCGAGTCCCTCTCTAAAATTCAATATAAATACTTAAAATAAGATACCTGGGAATCCGGATGTTACAATTCTCCCCCACTAGAATCAGACTTCGCCCTCGAAGTCCTGCTCGGCAAACAACTCTGGATGCTGCTCCCGCATCTCCAACTCCGGCTCCCAGGTCAGCTCGGACCCTTTCCGATGTTGCCACTGGACCTGCACCAGGGACACTTCCTTGTTCCTCAGAACCTTGATCTTCCGATCCCGAATCGCGATTGGTCTCTCAGCATAATTCAGGCTCGCATCCACCTGAATATCCTCCAGCGGTACCACCGCCGATTCGTCGGCTATACACTTCCTCAACTGAAACACGTGAAAGGTATCATGAATCTGCCTCAGCTCCTCAGGTAGCTCCAACCGATAAGCTACCCTGCCCACCCTCGCGGTCACTCTAAATGGCCCGATATACCGGGGCCCCAGCTTGCCCCTCTTCCTGAATCGGATCACTCCTTTCCAAGGAGACACGAGTACGAAGTCTCCCACTTGGAACTCAAGCTCGGATCGTCGCCTATCCGCATAACTCTTCTGACAACTCTGAGCCGTCAATAACCTCTGTCTAACCTGATGTATCTGCTCTGTCGTCTGAAGCACTATCTCAGTGCTACCCATCACACGCTGTCCTACCTCTCCCCAGCAAATAGGAGTCTGACACCTCCTACCATACAATAACTCGAAGGGAGGCATACCAATACTCGAATGGTGGCTGTTGTTGTAGGAAAACTCAGCCAACGGCAAGTACGTGTCCCAACTTCCTCCGAAGTCCAACACACATGCTCGAAGCATGTCCTCGAGTGTCTGAATCGTCCGCTCACTCTGTCCATCCGTCTGGGGGTGGTAGGCGGTACTGAAATGCAACCTCGTACCCAACTCCTCGTGGAACTTCTTCCAGAACCTAGAAGTGAAATGTACATCTCGATCTGACACAATCGAGATCGGTACTCCATGACGCGATACCACCTCCCTCACATACAACTCTGCCAACTTCTCAGCAGAAGAGCTCTCACTGATAGCAAGAAAATGCGCGCTATTCGTCAGCCGGTCGACGATCACCCAAATTGCATCGACACCCCTCGCGGTCCTCGGAAATTTGGTGATGAAATCCATGGAAATCTGTTCCCACTTCCACTGGGGAACCTCAAGCGGCTGCAACTTGCCATGTGGACGCTGGTGCTCGGCCTTAAACTTGCGACAAGTCAAGCACCTCTCGACAAACCACGCGACATCCCTTTTCATACAGGGCCACCAATAATCTTTCTTCAGGTCCAAAAACATCTTAGTGGCCCCGGGATGGATCGATAACCTCGATCTATGCGCCTCCTCCATCAGAATGGTACGTGCCCCGCCTGCATACGGCACCCAAATCCGACCTTGAAAGGTCATTAGCCCTCGACTATCGGTAACGAACTCTGGCACCTGCCCGATCACCCGCTCCCTCTTGCGGTTCTCCGGTATCACGGCCTCTGCCTGGGCCTCCCGAATGGTGTCCAACACCGGAGTCGTCACTGTCAGTCGCATACAAATGTCTCGAATCGGGGCACTCTCCGCCCTACGGCTCAGGGCATCAGCTACGACATTAGCTTTGCCCGGGTGGTACAGGATCTCACAATCGTAATCCTTTACCACGTCCAACCATCTCCTCTGGCGCATATTCAGATTGGGCTGATCCATCAAATACTTCAAGCTCTTGTGGTCCGTGTATATGGTACACCGAACCCCATATAAATAATGACGCCATATCATGAGGGCAAACACCACGGCCCCCAACTCTAGATCGTGGGTGGGATACCTCGTCTCATGAGGCTTCAGCTGCCTCGATGCATACCCTATCACATGCCCTCTCTGCATAAGCACCGCACCCAACCCTAATATCGATGCGTCACAATACACCACAAAATCCTCCATCCCTTCTGGGAGGGCAAACACCAGGGCTTCGTATAATCTCTGGCGAAGTGTCTCAAATGAGGTCTGCTACTCCGGACCCCATGAAAAAGCAACACCCTTCCGGGTCAACCCGGTGAGAGGCACGACGATCTTGGAGAAATCTCTGATAAATCTCCGATAGTAGCCGGCCAATCCTAGAAAACTCCTGATATCGGTGGGAGATCTCGGCACCTCCCAACTCATCACTGCCTCAATCTTGGCCGGATCGACCAAAATCCCATCCTGGTTGACGAGATGCCCCAAGAACTGGACCTCCCGTAACCAGAACTCGCACTTGGAGAATTTGGCATAAAGCCCCTCCGTCCTCAATACCCCGAGGATCTCTCTCAGATGCACCTCGTGCTGCTCTCTAGATATCGAATACACCAGTATATCGTCGATGAACACGATCACCGAACGATCCAACATCGGTCTACACACCCTGTTCATGAGATCCATGAACGCTGCTGGTGCATTGGTGAGCCCCAAAGGCATCACCACGAACTCGTAATGCCCATAACGAGTCCTGAACGCCGTCTTCTGGATATCCTCATCACGCACTCTCATCTGATGATATTCAGACCTCAGATCAATCTTGGAGAACCAAGACGCTCCCTGCAACTGATCGAACAAATCGTCGATCCTCGGTAATGGGTAACGGTTCTTGACCGTCAACTTGTTCAACTCACGGTAATCAATACACATCCGGTGTGAACCATCCTTTTTCTTGACAAAAAGGATCGGTGCTCCCCAAGGGGAACTACTCGGTCTCATAAACCCCTTCCCCAACAGCTCCTGAAGCTGCGAGGATAATTCCTGCATCTCTGGCGGCGCAAGGCGATAAGGCGCCTTGGCGATAGGTGCTGCCCCCATAACCAAATCGATACGGAACTCTACCTGCCTCTCGGGAGGCACTCCCAGCAACTCCTCGGGAAAAACATCCGGGAACTCACGCACTATCGGAACGTCATCCACCGAACTTGGACTCTCAGCGGCCTCTCGTGTGTCCATCACATAGGCTACAAACCCGCTGCAGCCCTGCTGTAAACTCTGTCTCGCTCTGGCAGCCGAACAAAATGCCGACCCACATCGGGTACCCTCGCCGTACACCGTAAGTACTCCCCCACTAGGGTCTCGTATCGTCACCAACTATCGCTCGCAGTCTATAACAACCCCAAGTCGGCTCAACCAATCCATGCCCACTATGACACACACGTCCCCCATCGCTATCGGGACCAGATCTATCGAGAACTCAACACCGAAGATCTCGAGTACACATCCTCGTATCACATCCGTAGCATACACGGCTCGCTCGTCAGCTATGGAAACTAGAAGAGGTCGACTCAACGCCTCTCGTCTGCTACTGATGTGTCGACTAAACGCTATCGACACAAATGATCGACTCGCACCCGAGTCAAATAACACTAAGGCAGGTACATAACTCACAAGAAAAGTACTAGCCACTACATCGGGCGCTGCGCGGACCTCCTCCGCTGTCAACTGGAAAGCTCTCCCGCGAGCCTTCGGTGCCTTGGCCTTCGCTGGCCGAACCTCGGTAACCCTAGCAGCAGGGGCAGATCCCTGTGCTGATTCCTGATGTAACTGCGGGCACTCGGCCTTCCGATGGCCAGTCTGGTTGCAATGAAAGCAAACCATAAATCCCTTGGGGAAATCCTTGGCGATATGCCCCTCCTTGCCACATTTGTAGCTAGCACCCGATCGATAGACCCCATCATGTCCCTTGCCGCACTTCCCACAAGTGCGGCCCTTCTGGCCTCCAGATCTCGTATCAGCAGACTTTGCCCGCTTGGCTGCTGGCTGAGACTGTGCCGGCCGCCGATCCGTCGTCTGAGACTCGGCCTCCTCCCTGGCCTGAGTCTCCAACTCAATCTCCCTCTTCCGGGCATTTTCATGGAGCTCAGCAAATGTCTGGTAAGTCGAGTTCGACACGAACTCCCGAATATCCCTCCTCAAAACGCCCAAATACCGGCTCATGCGTGCCTGCTCAATAGACACCTGCTCAGGGCAGAACATCGCCCTCTCATGAAGCTTCCTAGTAACCATAGTAACTGAATCAGTACCCTGCTTGAGGGTCAAGAACTCCTGAATCAACCGTTCCCTCTCCACCGGGGGAACATACTCGTCTCTGAACATGGTGGTGAACCTCTCCCAGGTCACCGCTGAAATCTCTGCAAGAGTGAAGCTCACCGTCACGAACTTCCACCAATCCTTCGCTCCCAAGCGAAGCTGGTTCAACGCGAACCGTACCCTCAGATGCTCCGGACATGAACACGTGTAGAAGCATCCCTCGATATCAGAAATCCATCTTATCGCAGCGATCGGATCCTGCGTCCCGTCAAACTCTGGTGGCTTCGTGTTGCTGAACTCTCGAAGCAACAACGAGTCACCTCCCTGAGGTCTAGCAGCAGCCACAGCTGCAGCAGCCGCAGCCTCAGTCACCGCTGCGTACCGCTCATCAAAAGTCTCAATCAATGTGATCTTGATAGACCCAAACATCTCTGGAATGTCGGCTCGAATCGCCGCTGCCACCTCATCGCGGATCATCTGACGAAGCTCCTCGTCACTGACGCTACTCGGCTCAGGTCTGTGACGTGTTCCAACCATGATGTCTCTCAATACAACATAAAAATATCAGAGACTCGCTCGAGCATACCCGCACTCGATAACTCCACCCTACTTGTTCCTTAGTACCCAAAGGATTCTTACTTAGAGTGCACACTGCTCCGGTGTCTTCAGTAGTACGGGCCCTATACTACCGTCCACACCGCATCAGTATTCACCCTAAGTCCTCCTCCTTGGATCCCAGATCACAAGTACTCTATATCTCACTGGCATAGGCTACCCTTCGTTAGACCCCTCATCAGCTCCTCACTGCTACCTACTCGCTCTCAAGCATCACATAGCAGCAAAATCCTTCCTAGGCTAAGGCATCACAAAATCAGACCACTCTAGTCCTAATATGAATACCTAGCCAACTCTAGCATGCATATCATATCATAACATATCTCATAACACATAATGTAAGGGTATTTTGGGAAATCACCGTTCAGGCGCTGGCTGATCGTACACACTGCTTCCTTCTGCCTTTCTCAAAATCTTTTACTCTCTTAGAAAAATTGTTTATTTTATGAAAAACTCTCTCAATTCCTCATTTTGAGTTCAGATTCATCCGAAGATGCACCCGAATCCCTCAAACCAAGGCTCTGATACCAACTTGTAACAACGTGATTTTTCAAAACAATTTTTCATTTTTAAATCATACTTTCAATCACACGATAATCAATAAACATAATATGTTCACTGTGTCATAACAAAACATGTCCCAGAATCTCAATAACATAAACTCCATAAGTGTGTACGGATCATGTCGGCGCCTTCCCGCGATCCTCGCTAGTACCTGAAACACATATCATAACAACTGTAAGCATAAATGCTTAGTGAGTTCCCCAAATACCACATACCACACATACGCCTTTCCAGGCCATAAATCTATAGGATCTTCCGATCCATGTGTCTCAGGGGACTTTCGTCCCAAATCTCGGTGGACCTTCCGGTCCTACCCGTATCGACCTTCCGGTCCGTAACCTCTTGACCTTCCGGTCCATATCATCCTGACCTTCCGGTCCTTACCATACGTAACATACATAGCACATACATATATTTCATCCTGACCTTCCGGTCCTTACCCTACGTAACATACATAGCACATACATATCACATAACCGCATATAGCACATACATCATAGTATACAAGACCTTCCGGTCACATATAGGTACCCTTCCAGGTACACTATAGTGAGAAGACTCACCTCAATGAAGTCGGATAAACTCTTGTGCTCAACGTCCCGACTTAGCCTCCTCCTATTATTCAAATAGCATCCCCGATCAATATTCTCTCATGATCTCATCTCTACAGATTGTGTAGAAGGCCATTCTACCCTTCTCTGAACTCTCCTGAATCAGTCTTGACCAGAACCCTAAAGTCAACGAAAGTCAATGGTCAAAATTTGACCCGACTCGTCGAGTGCACAAGAGCGACTCGGTGAGTCCATGTGGGTCCTCTGAATCCTTTCAGCCTCTCTTGGCTCGTCGAGTCATCCTTCCACTCAACGGGTTACACCTGTCACGAATCGCGGGGCAACCCCGACTCGACTCGTCGAGTCCACTTATGGACTCGGCGAGTTGCTCCCATAACAACTCTCAAATGACCTTCTGAGGTCAGATCTGCTTCTCTAAACCATAGATCTGGCCTTCAAGTGCCCAAAGGTCACGTAAAGGTGCAACCTTTACGTGCATGCAACCCACATCAAGTCATAAATGGAGAAATAACTCTAAAAATGGCAACCTAGTCTCCAATCCTCCATGAACAAGCATAAAGCAGAATGGGAAAGGTTCTCTGGACCTCTATGGGTCCAGATCTGAGGTCTAACCCAGCAAGGGACCATAACCTCAACCTTTCAAGCCTTAAAAGGTTTATAGAAAACCCTAAATCATAGATCTTAACCCAAAACAGAAGGGAAGTTCGATTTGATACCTCAATAGTGTATATCTGAACTTGAAAACCCTGGATCTACAGCTCCCTTGACCTCATCTTGTTGGAAACTACTTCTCTTTTGCTAAAACACACAAGAGATGGTGAATTAGCCTTCCTCTTGCACCACAAACATTCTCTCTCTCTCTCTAGGGTTTCTCAGGGGTGAAGTGGCCGCAATAGAGGCTATAAAGGCCTTTAAATAGGGCACAGGCCCTGAGAATTAGGGTTTCACTTAACAGCGCGGACTCGCCGAGTCCACGCATCGACTCGTCGAGTCCTTCATTAAATCAGACCAGAAATGCGCGATCCCACTCGGCGAGTCTGAGCGCCTACTCGGCGAGTCCCTCTCTAAAATTCAATATAAATACTTAAAATAAGATACCTGGAAATCCGGATGTTACAGTTGTTCATCCAACTCGTCGAGTCCACGGCCATCTTCATGTGACTCGCCGAGTCAACCTTGCGACTCGCCGAGTCCATTCAGTCCTTTTTCCATACAGACTTGTTTTGAGCCATGCAGTGGCTCCAAATCACAGATCTAAGCTTCTAGGGCATGCTTATCACGTAAAGTTGCAAACTTTACGTGCATGCATGGCTATAGAAGCTCTAAATGCCTATTTTAAGTTCTTAATGGAGCTTCATGCTCAAGAGGGACCTTAATCATGACCAAAACTGAAACTTTATGCTTCTAGAATCCAAGGAGGGTCCAGATCTGAAGTTACATCCTCAGATCTAGCCCATAGCTCATCTTTCCAACTTAACATCTCACCAAAAACCCTAAAACTCAACCAATAGGAGAGATTCAAAAGGAAAAAGGCAATTTGGTTACCTCTAGAAGATGATAACTGAGATAAGAGTTGATTTCCATACTCTACTTGCTCCAATCTCCTTCTCCTCTAAGCCTTCTCCCTCCAAAAATCCTCTTTTCAAGCTTCAATCAAACAATGGGCACACACACACACGTATTAGGGTTTTAAGGGGCTCTCAAAGACTGCAAAGAGGCTAAAGGAGGCTGAGGCTCCTTTAAATAGGGGTGCAAACCCCAGAATTTAGGGTTTCATCTGCCAGCTCCTACTCGCCGAGTCCCAATATGGACTCGTCGAGTAGGTCACTTAACACGCGTTCCCCCCCCCCTCACCTATTCGACGAGTAGGTCAACCAACTCGTCAAGTAGAGCTTCACCCCATAAATCTTATTTAAACAATACCTGAGAATCGGGGCGTTACAACTCTCCCCCACTTGAACTAGACTTCGCCCTCGAAGTCCGCTAGAATAAACACTGCCGGGTAATGCTCGCGCATCTCCGCCTCCGGCTCCCATGTCCACTCGGCTCCCTTCCGATGTTCCCACTGTACCTTTACTAAAGGTATTTCCTTGTTTCGTAGAATTTTCTTCTTCCTTTCCAAAATAGCCACAGGCCTCTCCACATAGTTCAGGCGCTCATCGACCTGAATGTCATCCAACGATACCACTGCCTCCTGGTCCATGATGCATTTCCGCAATTGCGAAACATGAAATGTGTTGTGGATCCGGCTAAGTTCCTCCGGAAGATCTAGCCTATAAGCCACCCTGCCAATCCTGGCAACAATCATGAACGGCCCGATGTAACGGGGACACAATATCCCCCTCTTCCTGAAGCGGATCATTCCCTTCCAGGGTGAGACCTTCAGGAGAACCATGTCACCCACCTGAAATTCCAGCTCAGATCGACATCGGTCGGCATAACTTTTCTGCCGACTCTGAGCGGTCTGCAATCGCTGTCTAATCTGCTGTATCATCTCGGTAGTTTGCAGAACTACCTCTGTCCGACCCATCACCCTGTGCCCAACCTCGCCCCAACAGACTGGGGTCCTACACTTCCGCCCATACAACAGCTCGAAAGGCGGGGCGCCAATACTGGAATGATAGCTGTTATTGTAGGCGAACTCTACAAGCGGTAGGTGGGAATCCCAACTCCCACCGAAATCAATGACGCACGCCCTCAACATATCCTCGAGGGTCTGGATGGTCCGCTCACTCTGCCCATCAGTCTGCGGATGGAACGCCGTACTAAAATGCAATCTCGTTCCCAGTTCCTCGTGGAACTTCTGCCAAAAACGGGAAGTAAATCGGACATCCCGATCGGAAACAATGGAAACTGGAACCCCATGGCAAGAGACAATCTCGCGGACGTACAAGTCGGCCAACTTCTCTGCCGACGAACTCTCCCGTATGGCTAGGAAATGGGCACTCTTGTTCAATCGATCCACGATGACCCATATAGCATCAAACCCCTTTGTCGTCTTTGGCAACTTCGTGATGAAATCCATCGCGATCTGTTCCCATTTCCACATGGGAATCTCCAGAGGCTGCAGCTTACCATGTGGACTCTGATGCTCGGCCTTGACCATCCTACAGGTCAAGCACCTCTCAACAAACCAAGCGATATCTCACTTCATGCCAGGCCACCAATAACTCGAACTCAAATCACGGTACATCTTGGTGGCTCCCGGGTGAATAGAAAAGCGAGACTTATAAGCCTCCTCCATCACTGTCTGCCGGACCCCTCCGGACATCGGAACCCAAACCCGACCGTAACGGGTCAACAATCTGCGGCTATCCTGAAAAAACTGGGCGCTTTCGCCCTTAATCTTCTCCAACTTCCAGTTCTTTGGTCTCATACCCTCAATCTGAGCATCCCTGACCAAACCCACCAGCGGGGAATCCACCGCTATCCTCATACACCTGGCTGGGGTCGAGGACCCAACTGACTTGCGGCTCAAAGCATCCGCAACCACGTTCGCTTTACCAGGATGGTAAAGGATCTCGCAATCATAGTCCTTGACCACATCCAGCCACCTGCGCTGCCTCATGTTCAGGTTCGGCTGATCCATGATGTGCCTCAAACTCTTGTGATCCGTGTATATGGTACATCGGACCCGGTACAGATACTGTCTCCAAATCTTGAGAGCAAAAACCACCGCTCCCAACTCAAGATCGTTCGTAGGGTATCTCGTCTCATGCGGCTTCAACTGCCTCGACGCATAGGCTATCACTCGTCCCCTCTGCATGAGGACTGCCCCTAAGCCTGTGATGGAAGCATCACAAAATACCACAAAATCCTCAACTCCCTCGGGGAGTGTCAACACCGATGCCTCGCATAAACATCGACGAAGGGTCTCAAATGCCCTCTGCTGCTCAGGGGCCCACCGGAAATCCACCCCCTTCCTCGTTAGACGAGTGAGAGGTACATCAATCTTGGAGAAATCACGAATGAATCTCCGATAATACCCTGCTAAACCCAAGAAACTCCTGATGTCTGTGGGGGATTTCGGAATCTCCCACTGCATAACGGCCTCCACCTTGGCCGGATCGACCAAAATTCCCTCCTGGTTTACGAGATGTCCGAGGAACTGGACCTCTCGCAACCAAAACTCACACTTCGAGAACTTGGCATACAGCCGTTCTCGCCACAGAACCTCCAGTAGCTCCCTGAGATGCTCCTCATGTTGCTCTCGGGTCTTGGAATATACCAAGATATCATCTATGAACACAATGACCGAGTGATCGAGCATCGGTCTGCAGACTCGGTTCATCAGATCCATGAACACCGATGGCGCGTTGGTGAGCCCAAACGGCATCACCACGAACTCGTAATGACCATAACGAGTCCGAAACACGGTCTTCTCCATGTCTTCCTCCCTCACCCTGACCTGGTGGTATCCCGATCTCAAATTAATCTTGGAAAACCAAGATGCACCCTGCAGCTGATCAAAAAGATCGTCTATCCTCGGAAGCGGATAACGGTTCTTCACCGTTAACTTGTCTAGCTCCCTATAGTCAATGCACATCCTGTACGAACCGTCCTTCTTCCTGACGAAAAGGATCGGTGCTCCCCAGGGAGAACTACTCGGACGAATAAACTGCTTACCCAGCAGCTCCTGCAACTGAGATGATAGCTCCTGCATCTCCGGCGGTGCCAAACGGTACGACGCCTTGGCGATAGGGGGCCGCACCTGGCACTAGATCAATCCTGAACTCAACCTGCCTCACCGGAGGCACTCCGGGTAACTCCTCCGGAAACACATCGGCAAACTCTCTAACCACCGGGACCTCTGAAACTAAGAGCTGCTCTCTAACCCGCGTATCTACCACATACGCCAAATAACCGGCACACCCATGCTGAATATACTGTTGAGCCCTGGCTGTCGAACAAAACCCTGATCCCAACCTAGTGCCCTCACCATATACTACCAGTTCTCCCCCACTTGGGGTTCGAACCACCACCCGCTGTCCCTCACAGTCGATCATGGCGCCGAAACGGCTAAGCAAATCCATCCCTACAATCACGCATACATCCCCCATGGGGATAGGAATCAAATCTAACGGGAAGGACACCTTGAAAATCTCCAACTCGCATCCCCGGTAGACCGAAGAAGCTGAAACCCCGTGCTCGTTGGCGATCGAAACTCGCAACGGACACTCAAGATCATCTATCGGCACACTAAACCCTCCACTGAAAGTCTGAGATACAAACGACCGACTCGCCCCCGAGTCAAATAAAACCAAAGCAGTCAAAGAATTTACTAGAAACGTACCTAATCACAGGTACAATCCATAAGCATAACACAGATACAATAATTGAGACAGAAATTTGAAACGTACCAGCAACCACATCTGGTGCTGCCTTGGCCTCCTCGGCCGTGACCTGGAAGGCGCGACCCTGAGCCTTCGGAGGCTCCACCTTGACTGACCTCCCATCTCCAATCCTCACAGTAGCTGGCGCGGACCCCTGCGCCGACTTGGCGGCGAGCTGCGGACAGTTGGTCTTCACATGACCAACCTGATGACAATGGTAACAAATCCTCATCTCTGCGGGAGGGGCGGACTGACGGCAGTCTGTGGCATAGTGCCCCTCCTTGCCATATTTGTGGCACCCACCTCTTGCTCTACAAACTCCCGAATGAACCCTGCCACACTTTCCACAAGTGCGGCTCTGCTGACCCCCAGACCGTATATCAGCGGTCTTAGACCGCTTAGGCGCCGGCTGAGACTGTGCCGGAGCCTGACGCTGCTTCTTCAGCTGCAGCTCTATCTCTAACTCACGCCGCCTCGCGGCTTCCTGTAGGTCTAGGAGGGTCTCACAACGCTGTGTAGCCACAAACTGCCGTATATCCGTCTTGAGCATACTCAGATAACGAGTCATCTGAGACTGTTCTGACGCAAACTCCGGGCAAAACATAGCCCTCTCAGTGAACATCCGGGTAATCTCCATCACAGACTCCCCATCCTGTCTCAATGTCAAAAACTCCTGAGCAAGTCGCTCCCGTTCCACGCGCGGAACGTAGTGGGTGCGAAACATATCCCGGAACTGCTCCCAAGTAACAGCAGCCCGCTGATCATCAGAATATGAACCTGTCGTCAATCTCCACCAGTCCTTTGCCCCGAGTCTAAGCAGGTTAAGAGCACACCTCACCTTCTGGTCAGCAGAACATGAGCACGTGAACAAGCAGCCCTCCACGTCAGACAACCACCGCATAGCCCTGATTGCATCCTGAGTACCATCAAATGTTGGGGGCTTCGTATTATCGAAGTCCCGATACTGGAAAGCCCTGCCAGCTCCTCCTCCAACCCCTGTGCGCAGTTACAGCCGAAGTGGCTGCAGCAGCTACTGTCTCTGCCAGAGCCGCATATCGCTCATCGAAATACTCAGCCATCGCGGTCTTGATCGACCCAAACATCTCTGGTAGCTGCGCTCGAAAAGCCGCAGCGACCTCATTGTGCAAAATCTCCCGGATCCTGGCATCCAACTCCTCAGTCCCCATCTGAACCACGGGCCCAGCTGCTACCGGCACCTCTAGCCCTCCGTCCCCCGACCCTGACCCTGATCCCGATCCCGATCCTGATCCGGACCCAGCAGCAAAGCGCCTCGTCACCACCATACTAAAAGGTACATTCAAGACATCAGATAAACAACATAATATCGGAAGACCAAAACTCACAATTCCTAGGGGTTGTGACTTTCTTTCTACGCCTATGGGTCCTGTGCTTTCAGTAGTACGGGCCTATACTACCTTCCACACCTACCCATATTTGTCTCAAGTATCACCACAACGCCCTAATACTATACTCAACATAATGTGCGCTCAACCCTCACTACTAGGGGACATCGCCTATCTCACAACTGATCCCACCGCTCTGCACTACTCACACCTCCATGGAACTTCCATCAGCCCCTGCAGTGCTAGTGTATGCTAGCCGCACATAATGCTGGACCCGATAGACTTTCGAATGTCCAATCCAACCCTAAGGTCGAATCAGACATTCTCAGGCTATAAGATCTTAGCTATACACAGCCGTGATGCATCTACTAAACATCTACAGTTATGATGTCAATTCCATATACAAGAAACCCTAGGCTAATAGGTATCATATAATCAGGCAAATCTATCATGCAATTCCTGAAGATCCCTAGCCTAGCACTAGCATGTTGTTCTAACATATCAGCATATCAGTAACTGTATGGTATTTTGGGGTTTACTTACAGGCTCCGGCTGATCGTACCCTCTGCATCCTCCATCCTTTATTTTGAAAACCATTTTTAAAACTTTCTTTCCAAAAATCCCCCTGATTTGAGACTGGATTCACACGAGTGTTCCTCCAATTCACTCAAACCAAGGCTCTGATACCAAATTGTAACATCCATAAATTTTACCCCAAATTTAAACTTTTTCGATCATAAATAAAATCAAATATCATCGTTTACAAAAAGTGTTTTCAAATCAATATCCATCAGAGTGTCCCAAAATCATAACATAAGCATGAGGAGCGTTACGGTCACGCCTTCGCCTTGCCATGATCTCCTGAAGTACCTGAAACAATAAACTGAAAACTGTAAGCCCGAGGGCTTAGTGAGCTACCCCCAAAATACCAATACCACACTGACAATACCATATCAGTAACAATCAATCAATCAACATGCATACTGAGCCATCGGCCTGACTGGACCGCCCTACTGGGCGTTTAGTCTATCTGAATCTATCCCGAGCCTTCGACATGACTGGTCCGCCACGTGGGCCTGCAGTCTCCCCGGACCGCTCATAGGGTATGTTGGCCTTCAGCACAAAGCAGGACCGCCTCAACCCAAACAACAAGCAAATAACCATGTGCGCATAACTATCATATACTGGCATATACAAACATCAAACATATCTATCTCACTGATCATCAATCATAGAACTCTCTCGTAACTAGAGTACCGACCTAGCAGGTCACTAACATACCAATCCTTACGGATCATGACGCATAGCATACTGTCTACCCTGATTCTGATCTAACAGATCATAACCACATGTAGCATACCATAATGATAACAAATAGAGGGCCGGCCTTGGTGCCGTAGACCCTATCGATATAGTGAGGATAACTCACCTTGCAAATGTCGACTCGGAAGATAAACTCCAACTCTCGGATCACTTGACCAAGGCTCCACCACCTATGATCATAGTACAATATACTCATAAGTCCTTAACCTTATAAGGTACTCCATAACCCACCAGTCAACACCTGGTCAAAGTCAAAGTCCTCAGTCAAGGTCAACAGTCCATGTTGACCCCAACTCGCCGAGTACCCTCGGCTACTCGCCGATTTCCTTGAAACACAATCCAACTCGCCGAGTCATCGGGGTGACTCGTCAAGTTGCTTCGATTCTCGTTCAAACTTTAAGGCCACCCGTCAAGTTCCCTCCTTGCAAATCGACGGATACACACGCATACATATCCTAGGGAGAACTCATCCGACTCGCCGAGTTGTTCTTCAACTCGTCGAGTCTTATGGTAATCTTCATCGGACTCGCCGAGTTGTTCATCCAACTCGTCGAGTCCACGGCCATCTTCATGTGACTCGCCGAGTCAACCTTGCGACTCGCCAAGTCCATTCAGTCCTTTTTCCATACAGGCTTGTTTTGAGCCATGCAGTGGCTCCAAATCACAGATCCAAGCTTCTAGGGCATGCTTATCACGTAAAGTTACAAAGTTTACGTGCATGCATGGCTATAGAAGCTCTAAATGCCTATTTTAAGTTCTTAGTGGAGCTTCACGCTCAAGAGGGACCTTAATCATGACCAAAACTGAAACTTTATGCTTCTAGAATCCAAGGAGGGTCCAGATCTGAAGTTACATCCTCAGATCTAGCCCATAGCTCATCTTTCCAACTTAACATCTCACCAAAAACCCTAAAACTCAACCAATAGGAGAGATTCACAAGGTAAAAGGCGATTAGGTTACCTCCAGAAGATGATAACTAAGATAAGAGTTGATTTCCACACTCTACTTGCTCCAATCTCCTTCTCCTCTTAGCCTTCTCCCTCCAAAAATCCTCTTTTCAAGCTTCAATCACACAATGGTCACACACACACACGTATTAGGGTTTTAAGGGGCTTTCAAAGACTGCAAAGAGGCCAAAGGAGGTTGAGGCTCCTTTAAATAGGGGTGCAAACCCCAGAATTTAGGGTTTCATCTGCCAGCTCCTACTCGCCGAGTCCCAATATGGACTCGTCGAGTAGGTCACTTAACACGCGTCCCCCCCCCACACCTACTCGATGAGTAGGTCAACCAACTCGTCGAGTAGAGCTTCCCCCCATAAATCTTATTTAAACAATACCTGAGAATCGGGGCGTTACAATTGCCCTAGGGGTGAAGTTCAAAAGCTGGAGCAAGAACTATGGGGGCATACCATGGTCGGCTCAGACATAGTGATCTACACTGACAGGTTTAGCGACCTGGCAGCACTATGCCCCGGGATGGTTACTCCGGAGAGTAAGAAGATAGAAAGGTACATCTGGGGTTTAACTACCCTGATTCAAGGAGATGTACTGTCTTTTAACCCAACTACCTTCGATAGCGCCAAACGCCTGGCCCAGCGACTCATTGACCACGGAGTCCTCCATGGCGTGGTAGTCTCCGTTCCCGATCCATCAAAGGGAGGGGAGCATAAACAAAAGTCGGGGAACAAGAGGAAGAAACGAACGACATAAGAACCCCCGCATGATCAACAAGTGTTTACCGTACACGCCGCCACAACACCTGCCACTCCAACACCAGTTAGTCGATATGCTGGAACCCTCCCGAAGTGTGGTAAGTGTAACTACCACCACACTGTAGTATGCCGGGAAATGCAGTGCCTGAACTGCCGCAGGAAGGGGCACACTGTCCGTTTCTGCAGGGCACTGGCACAACCGATCTCCCAAGTCCCCGGAGTTGAAGTAAACCAGGCCTGCTATGGCTGTGGCGAGTCAAGACATTGCAAGAGGGACTGCCCAATAGCGAAGAACTCGGGCGCGGATGGACGAATTCTGATGATCACCGCAGGAGAAAGTACCCCGGAATCATCAGCGAGCAGCGGTACGTCTTAGAAATAAAACAATTACTTTAAAATTTAATTTATATTTAATATAAGATTAAAACTTGGGGAAAATTTAAAAGTAATTATAATAACTCACTCGTCTGAACAAGTCACAACATTCATAAGAGAACTAAAGATCCGTATAGGTGGGCTATGATGGCTTAGTATGTACATTAGGGTTGTGCATAACTAAGATTTTGCAGGCTTAGAGTGAGTGATTCTGTCTCATTTCCCGTTCCTTGTTTTGTTGTGGAATTAGGGCAGAGTCACTCTGTCTACCGTCTTATTCATCTTAATTATACATAACTTGTATATGCCAGGCGATCATAGAGGTACCGAGGAGGATCATAATATAGAGTATGGACACTAGTTATCAAAACACTTTCACTGTATGTACTCGCTTATCGCGGTACGATACATAACAGTGGTAATATCAAGGAGAAAACTGAAAACACTAGAAAGGCTACGCGGAATACATTGTTGAGCACACTAGGGATACAGCATCATATAACAAACGTTTCTTTCAAATCGGCCTAACATTTGTTTCTGTAAAGAGTCCGTTGTCATCATTCGTCATGGATTGGTGTGGTCCTCACCATACCAAGTTCATCTGTTTCGAAAATCCAACGTCTTAACCGACAATTTAATGAAACCCTCGTCATTCGTAACGACAACCCGACCTAGACCTCAGTATTGTCTCTTGTCTTCTAAACCCCGAAGTACTCATGCGAGGAGTACCTTGCCCTCCGAAACCTTACCACCGTATACTCATCAGACCTTCCCGAACTACCACTAGTCCAATAGATGAAGTTCAAGCACAGAGGCTAAGGACGAATACAGCCCACCTATCACAATTAAGTGTATACGTGAGGGTGGTATATAATTATGATTATGCGGATTTAGTATGTGTGTTTCCGCCCTATCTCATGTTCCTTGTTTGGTTGTGGACCTGGGGCAGAGTCGCACATCCGACCGTCTTACTAATCTTAATTATATACGACTGGTATACACGAGGTAATGATGGATGGACCAGGTATGAAACTTATCGTGAGCATAAGGGCAAAGTTGCCCAGGTCTACGAGCGAGTATTCTACCATTCAGAGGAGCACAACCCCAGGAGTACGGCTAACAAAGCTAATTTCGGGAAGAAATTCCATCTAACGGGGGAAAGATGTGACAACCCGTAAATTTCTATCTAGTAAAGTCAATCCAATCCTCCAAAAGTCAGACTTATTCTATTGCCTTTTAGCCTCGTTAAGGGTCATTCTAATGAGTTCTAAGCCTAGCACACTTAAGGATTGAGTGTATTGAAGTATTAGATCGAGATCAGAAGGCTGCACCAGAACCAGAAAACCCAAGACATGAGGTTCACGGCCGTAAACCATGTTCACGGCCGTGAACACTCTTCTAGCCGTGAACCCCTCATTACTTAGATATATTTCCTTCATTTCTCTTCATTTCTCACATCTTTCGTCCAAGAACACTCAAACTCTCTCAAGTATCATCAAGGGAATCCATCCTTTCTCTTCAAAAACGTAAGTGATTCATCCATTTTACTAGTTAATCTTCTTGATCATATGGATCCTTTGAATCACATCCTTGAATGCATCACCTTTTCTTCAAGATCTTCAAGTCTTCATCTTTTCACCAAGAACACCAAGAACACCCACTTGTTCATTGGGCCGTGAACACCTTCAAGACTTTCATTTAGTACGTATCTTTTCCATACACTTGTTATCCATTAGAAGCTCTTGAATCCCCATGCAACAAACACCTTTTAAGCATCATCTTCAAGAGTTCACGGCCGTGAACCCTTCATGTGGCCGTGAACCCTTCAAGTGATCTTGTTAGGGCCGTAAACCCTTCTTAGACCAAGCTTTGGCCATAAACACTTAAGCATTCTGTTGGACTAGATGTCTAAGCCCATAACTATTATTGGTATATATTCGAACCGAGAGTACCATGGTCCATTTGGGTTGCATGGCATCGGAACAATTAGATAAACAAAATGAAAAAAAGGATACTTATGATTTATATTAATATATTATAAGTTCTAATATATTAATATGAAATCATATTATTTAATTAGTATTGATCAAGAATTAATTTAGAATTAATTTAGTGATCAAAAAGGAACTAATTAAATATGGACTCTTATATATATAGGATGGGCCAAGTTCATTTAGGTTGGGCTAAGCTTTCATGGATAGTCCATGGAGTTTTAACCCATGGATCCTATGGAAATGAAAGGTCATGGGTATTAGGGTTTACATGAATGTAACCCTAATCCTCCACACTATATAAAGAGGTCTCTAGTTCATGAAATTGGGACTAGTGCATACAAAAGAGGGCAAGGCTGATTTTCATAGAGTGAACCTAAGTATTCTTCTTCTCTAGTTAATCCAAGGGTTTTTGGTGTTGTGTGAACCATTTGAGGTGCAACACTTGGGGCAGTAAGCTCTTAAAGGTTCAAGACTTCAAGCTCCATAAAAAGGTATGTCATTCTACTAGATTCTTGTATTGTATATACTTCATATTATGCTAGTTAGGATGAAACCTTGGAATATTGAATATTTGCATGTATAATAGAGAAAACATAGATCCAAGGTTTATAGAGTTGCATGTACACCATAGGAGTGTTAGAATGCTCAAAACTCATCAGTGGTATCAGCGCCTAGGCTTGGTTTTCAGTTATACTTGATGCAATTGCTGAAAAAGGCGAAAATCTGGCTACCTAGACAGTGGACTCACCGAGTCCACTGGGGGACTTGCCGAGTCCAAGAGGAAATTCATCCTGCTCGTCGAGTAGGTTCATACACTCGACGAGTAGGAGGCGCTGAGTGCAGATTTTTGACTTTTAAGGCTGGAATTGGACTAGAATCATTACCCTAAGCTGTTTTTGAACTTATAAACCTGTTTTTGATGTGGTAATGATCACTCTAATCCAATTCAAAAGATAATTGTCAAAAATTTCATGTTTTGTATTAGTTTAATGGTTAGGATAATTACATGAAAATTGTTTGATTTGAATTGCCTTGTTCATATGAGTTTAATCTAGATCATAGTTTTTTCTTGACAAGTTTGTTTGTTTATTATATGATCTAAATGACCTTTAATGCATTCCATAACTTGTCCTCAAGTTATGGAAAACCAAAAGTCTTTCTTGTTAATGAGTCTTTAAAAGTCATAAGTTATGCTATTGAAGAGTCTTTTCCCATAACTTGTTTTATGAGGTCCATAACTTGTCCTCAAGTTATGGATTTTCAAGATTCTTTCCATTAAAAGCCATATTAAACTCATATTTTATGGATTCCAAAGGTTTTTGAATTGTTCAAAACTTGCCCTCAAGTTTTGGAATTTGTAAAGTTACTAATTCATAGCGTTAAGTCATTCAAACATACTAAAAGGGTTCATATGACAATTCATAGTTTCACTTCCAAAACACTTGTTTAATTATCAGCGTAAACATCCCAGGCTAACTTGTCATGGTGTGTGCACTGCAACCCTCCCGAGCTCCTCTTCTGAAAACTGAATACCTGAAACCAAAACAGAAAACCGTAAGTACGAAGCTTAGTGAGTTCCCCAACCTACCGCATACCATACATATCTACTGATCCATACATGTCATACATAATACTGAGCACATAACCACATACTGGGCTCCCGCCCGCTGCATTTGGCCTCGCCCGCTGTCGGACCGCGTCCGTCACCAGGCCCCGCCTGGCTTCGAGCCCCGCTCGGTGTACAAATCTGTTTTCCTTAGGCCCCGCCTGTCTCCGGGCCCCGCCGGCTAACATATACTAGCATACAATCATATCACAACACATAACTAACATACTCTACTGGATTACTGTGCTAAGGCCTCGCCTATCTTGGGCCTCGCCCCTGTCCTGATGCTGATGAATCATGGAACCCCGTCCACGCTCCTACTGATATTGAGATACGGGCCCAGCCCACGCTTACTCTTTTCCTAACTTGGGCCTCGCCCCTGCTCAGCTGCTAATGAGGTATGGAACACCGTCCACACTCTGCTATTGGTGAGATACGGGGCCTCGCCCACACTCACCTCCCTATCAGGCACATACATGTATCACACAGACAACAAGTATAACTATCATACAAACCCTTCCTTGGGCACCTGCCCGCTAACATTGGACCTTAGTCCCGAATGTCATACTAGCATACTGTGCCTAGGGCTAACCCCCGGGTCTTCCTACTCATAACTACATGGGCCGGCATTGTGGCCGTAGACCCATTCACACAAAGGGAAGCTCACCTGCACTGCTGAACTTTGCTGATAACCCTCTGGTTGCTGTCCGACAACTCTCTGAACCGCTGCTCCACTAGCTCCCAGAGCTACTGTTATCAATATAACACTTAGTTCCAAACTGAACTCTAGAAGTCAAACTAAGTCAACTCCGGTCAAAGCCAAAGTGCTGGTCAAAGTCAACCTTCCAGTTGACTCGACTCGCCGAGTCAACTCGTAGACTCGCCGAGTTCTTAAGCTCAGAAACTCTCAAAATACGACTCAACTCGCCGAGTCACCCCAAGACTCGTCGAGTTCAACGATCTCTGAATCCGCGTCTTAACCAGAAAAGGTTAAGGTTCTGCGACCAGACTCGCCGAGTCCAAGAACAGACTCGCCGAGACCAAGGCAATCTTCAACGAACTCGCCGAGTTGTTCTTCCAACTCGCCGAGTCCATGCTCATGTTCATAATACTCGCCGAGTACACCCATGTGACTCGTCGAGTCTCTTCAGATCTCAATCCATAGAGTGGCTTTTCGAGCCATGCAGGGGCTCCAATTCATAGATCCACTCTTCTACCGTCTATCCCCCACGTAAAGTTGCAAACTTTACGTGAAACCAAGGAGCTAAAGGCCCAAAACACTCTAGGGCTAGGGTTTAAGACAAAGGGGCTTCACCAACAACTTATTGACATCAACTTTATGACCTTCTGGACCATCACAAGTCTAGATCTGAGGTAGCAACCTTAGATCTAGGCCTCTAACTGGACATAGATCTCAATCATGCCCAAAATGCCCCAAATCTCAAACATAAGATAGATCTATTTGCAATAAAGCCAAAGTAACAGCTTATTACCTCCAATATATGTTCCAACTGAAGTAGATCCCGGATCTACACGACTCCTTTGCAGCAAGCCTCTTACTATTCAAGCCCCTTTCCACCAAAATCACTTATCTAGGCTCTAAATTGCTTCCAAGGGCTCTCACTCATGATTTAGGGTTTCTAGATCTCAAAAGGGGAGTAAAGAGGCTGGGGAAGGGATGTAATGTTCTTTAAATAGGGCACAACCCCTGGGATTAGGGTTTTTCTTGCCCAGACCAGACTCGCCGAGTCCACTAGCCGACTCGCCGAGTCGGTCACTTACTCTATACCCCGGACCCCGCTCCGACTCGTCGAGTTCCTCCCTGGACTCGACGAGGTTACTCACGACTTAGAGCTTTTCCTTTCTTTTCTTGGTCTTTCTGATTCTGGGTGTTACAACTCTCCCCCACTTAAACTAGACTTCGTCCTCGAAGTCCGCTACGACCAAATGTCCTGCAATCCACTCACATCGCCCCTACCTGATGAATATAACTCCGGTCGACCACTCTCATGGACCTTCCGCCCGGTTACCCAGAATAAAACTAGTCCTCGTAGTTATCAATCCTCAAGTGCACTCAAATCCCGCCAATCCTGAGCACACAACTCTCTCAACTGACAATCCTTCCAGTACTCCCCGAGTACTTACGCTGAAATCCTAGGGGTTCACCCCTTTGTCCTTGCACGTTTTCTGGCCTTCCCAAGGCAACGTTCCACCACGAACCCTCCTCTACCACTTTGAAAGACATATCCTTCATGGTATCCATAACTTGGCGTTGAGCACCCAGCCCAGCGTATGGACCAGATAATCCTACGAGTAAAAGATTCATCCCTGTAACGGTTAGACTCCAACGAGAGCTGCGCAACAGGGTCAAACCCTTCCCTCTGAGATTACCCAACCCTGTTGCGAGAGGCGTAGCACTCCTCGGTCAACTAGCTGTCCCGCGCCATACTTCTCTGTCGTCACATCCCTGCCTTAAAGTCGTGCCATTTCTCATTCGCCTTCCAAATGGACCGAGACCACCCTGGTCCCTCTACAGATTCTGCCGATAACTAGGTTACCGGATACTCACCGGTCACTACAACTAGCACAATCTCTTAGTCGCTCCCAGCAATTTCCGAAGAAACTTCGGCTATATACACTGCTCTATCTATCCTGCCACTCTGGCGCTACAAGTCTTGGGATCCTCGATCCCCTATCTTCACCCTAAGGTCCCTACCAGGTCCCACCTGTGCTGATATAATCTCACGGGCCTCGCCCATGGGTCTCACCCGACTATATCCTAGAGCGATCCTCCCCTCTAGTCTCACCTGCCTAACTACTGTCGCACGGGTCTCGCCCGCGGGTCTCACCCAAACCATACTACTGAGCAATCCTGCTCCCAGGTCTCACCTATACTATTGCTAACATACGGGCCTCGCCCATGGGTCTCACCCAACTGCATACTGGAGTGGCCTCACCTAACAAGGGCTATGCAGGCCAACTCCATACTAAACCTCAACGACTTAGCCTTTCCTGATCCCCATCGCTGACTAGGAGATACGGGCCTCCGCCCACACTCCGCGAACTAGGAGATACGGGCCTCCACCCACAATCCGCAAACTAATCTGCTAATGAATGCTACGGCCTACCCGCAGTCTTACATCACTTTCCTCACAACTTGCTGCTGGGGAATGCTGCGGCTACCCCACAGTCTTATATCCCACCTAAACTCGCACCTGGCGAAGGCTCTGCGACCTGGTTTTCCTGAACCAGTCACCTGCTAGACATGAATACACAACTCAAGGTTGGAAAGTTTCTCCAACTCCCAACTAACCTGATCCTCCATCCAAACAGCCACTTGAGCTGCTTCCTTCCTTACCAAGACTACGGAACCACCCCAGTCTTGTACTTACTTCTATCCTTGGCCACACGGATGGCTCTCCCCCACTTCGACTTGACTAGCTCCTCACAGCTCACAGCTCAGAAGAATTTCCAATTCTTCCTACCATCCCCTGGTCACTTCGCTGAAAACCCGACTTACCACAATTGGGGATCTAACCGCTCCATTTCCAATCGACCCTTCCCGAACTAGCGAGGCACTACCAAGCCCCTCACAAGCATGCTACAGTTAATGCATCCTAAGTAACCCGGTCTAAAGGAGACGACCTCCAACTATCATTCTAACATCCAAGGTATGCAGATGGCATATAAATTAATCACAAGCAGACCGCAAAATTCCGAAATATCATTATCAATACCGATGCAGAACCATAACAATAAGACCATAACATAAGCTGATGGAGAAATAAAGAAGATATGTACCTGAGACATCGGGCTGCTCACACCTCATCTGAAACCAACTGATACACCCTGCTCCTCGCTGCAGGCGTCTCTGCCTGGCCTTGACGGCCGTCAGTGATCCTCATGGTTGCAGGGGCATGTGCTATCACCTGTCCTGCTGAATGCAAACTCGGACATTGGGCCTTCTTGTGGCCCCTCTGACTGCAATGGAAACATAACAGGTCTGATCCCTGGCTGGTGGTAGCAGTACAATCTCTGCTGAAATGACCAATCCGGCCGCACTTGAAGCAGCCAGAATCACCACCGCTGCCACTCCTACACGCACCCTCGTGCGTCCTGCCGCACTTTCCACAGCGGCCCCGGTCCTGAGGACCTCTCGATCTAGAGTCTGATGTCTTGGGCCTCTTGCCCGATCCCGTAGATACCAGAACCTCCTCCGGCTTCCTCTTCCCGAGGTGCTCCAGATCGATCTCCCTTTCCCTGGCCCGAGCAATCATATCCTCCAGCGTCTTGCAGCTGGACCGACTCACAAACTCTATGATGTCGTCTCTCAGCATATCGTGATATCGAGCCTTCTTCATCTCCTCATCCGCGACATACTGCGGAACAAGAAGATCCCTCTCCCTGAACTTGGCGGTGATCTCCGCCACCGTCTCGGTCGTCTGCTGTAGATCCTGGAATTCCCGGGCTAACTATTGCACCTCAATAATCGGTGCAAACTCGGCCTTGAACCTGGCCGAGAAATCACTCCATGTCATCGCGTCCAACGCGGCATCATCCCCAATAGCATGACCAACCTCCTCCCACCAATCCCGTGCTCTGTCCTTCAGAAGACAGGAGGCGAGTCTGACCTTGTCCCCCTCGGGACACCGGCTCGTACGGAATGCATTGGCGACATCGGCCAACCACCTGCTGCAAGCAATGGGGTCCCTAGCCCCATGGTAATCTGGTGCTCCGCAAGCTCTAAACTCTCGGAATGTCAAGGTACGCGCTCCCATCAAGGCCATCATCTCGGTACGGAAGGCTCCCAGCCTCTCATCCAAGATCTCTAGTATACCCTCCTTGACCGTGCCAAAGATCACAGGAGTCTGATCTAGTATGCTGCGCGTAACCTCCGTTGATACAAACTCTCTCATACACTCCTCGAGCTGCTCGGTCCCTGAACCTGAGCCTGATCCCTCTCCGGCGCCTGACCTGCCCACTGGCCTTTCACGCAATGTCACCATGCTGAAAGCACATCACAATAACTATCAAAATACACTTCACTGCTGAGGGATTACACATACACACTACAAGTTCCCTGGCTTTGTCTTGGCCCCTCTTGAATCGAGTACAGATCCTCTGCTTTCAGTAGTACGGGCCCATACTACCTTCCACATCTATCCGTACTTTCTTCAAGAACTGCCTTGACTCTACCAAGTCCCTTCTACTGCTACAGATCTCTGCTACTCTCATCCTAGGCTTGCCCTAGGGAAAATCTCTGACTCCACCCAAACCAATCCTCAACTACTGAAGGCCTCCTTGTAATGCCAATTAGCCACCACCTGAATACCATCACATATGGCGAGGCTCAGATAATCCTTCGAGTAAAAGACTCGTCCCTACAACGCTTAGACTCAGACGAGAGCTACGCAATAGCGCCAGATCCAACACTCTGAGATTATTCAACCCTGATCACATATGACGTGACGTATTCACCTGATGGCTAACTCCCATCACTCAGAGTCCTACAAAGCACAAAGCAAGCAGCATTCGGACACAGGAAACTACTCAAGCAAATCTATCCTCATAACGAGAAACTGTACTAGCATACAATGCTAAGATCATCCTATCAGGCATAACCTAAACAGGTTATCCTATTACTGTCTAACCAGCACTATCATGCAGCTCAAAAGCACATATAACAGGCACATAAGGCATCCTCCCTAGATCCTTAGTCCTAATCTAGCACGCTGATCACATAGTTATAACATATCATAAACTTGTATGGGTATTTTGGGAGAACTTACTTGAGCTCGGCTGATTGCATGCACCACACCCTTTTCTCTTTTCAAAGTTCCTTTTGCTTTTTCTAAAACCCTTTTCTTTCCTCAAAATCCTTTTATAAAACTGTCTTTTCTCTTTGAAAATTTCTATACCAATTCCTTAGTTTGAGTTCAGACACACCCGAGAGTATGTCCGAATCCCTCAAACCAAGGCTCTGATACCAACTTGTAACGTCCCAAATTTCGAGTCCAAAAATTTCTTTTAAAAACATTACTAATTCATAGCGTTAAGTCATTCAAACATACTAAAAGGGTTCACATGACAGTTCTTAGTTTCATTTCCAAAACACTTGTTTAATTATCAGAGTAAACATCCCAGGCTAACTTGTCATGGTGTGTGCACTGCAACCCTCCCGAGCTCCTCTTCTGAAAACTGAATACCTGAAACCAAAACTGAAAACCGTAAGCACGAAGCTTAGTGAGTTCCCCAACCTACCGCATACCATACATATCTACTGATCCATACATGTAATACATAATACTGAGCACATAACCACATACTGGGCTCCCGCCCGCTGCATTGGGCCTCGCCCGCTGTCGGACCCCGTCCGTCACCAGGCCCCGCCTGGCTTCGAGCCCCGCTCGGCGTACAGATCTGTTTTCCTTAGGCCCCGCCTGTCTCCGGGCCCCGCCCGCTAAAATATACTTGCATACAATCATATCACAACACATAAGTAACATACTCTACTGGATTATTGTGCTAAGGCCTCGCCTATCTTGGGCCTCGCCCCTGTCCTGCTACTGATGAATCATGGAACCCCGTCCACGCTCCTACTGATAGTAAGATACAGGCCCAGCCCACGCGCACTCTTTTCCTAACTTGGGCCTCGCCCCTGCTCTGCTGCTAATGAGGTATGGAACACTGTCCACACTCTGCTATTGGTGAGATACTGGGCCTCGCCCACACTCATCTCCCTACCAGGCACATACATGTATCACACAGACAACAAGTATAACTATCATACAAACCATTCCTTGGGCACCCGCCCGCTAACAATGGACCTTAGTCCCGAATGTCATACTAGCATAATGTGCCTAGGGCTAACCCCCGGGTCTTCCTACGCATAACTACATGGGTCGGCATTGTGGGCGTAGACCCATTCACACAAAGGGAAACTCACCTGCACTGCTGAACTTTGCTGATAACCCTCTGGCTGCTGTCCGACAACTCTCTGAACCGCTGCTCCACTAGCTCACCGAGCTACTGTTATCAATATAACACTTAGTTCCAAACTGAACTCTAGAAGTCAAACTAAGTCAACTCCGGTCAAAGTCAAAGTCCTGGTCAAAGTCAACCTTCCAGTTGACTCGACTCGCCGAGTTCTTAAGCTCAGAAACTCTCAAAATACGACTCAACTCGCCGAGTCACCCCAAGACTCGTCGAGTTCAACGATCTCTGAGTCCCATCCTGTCCAACTCGCTGAGTCACCACTCAACTCACTGATCCGCGTCTTAAGCAGAAAAGGTTGAGGTTCTGCGACCAGACTCATCGAGTCCATGCTCATGTTCATAATACTCGCCGAGTACACCCATGTGACTCGCCGAGTCTCTTCAGATTTCAATCCATACAGTGGCTTTTCGAGCCATACAGGGGCTCCAATTCATAGATCCACTCTTCTACCGTCTATCCCCCACGTAAAGTTGCAAACTTTACGTGAAACCAAGGAGCTAAAGGCCCAAAACACTCTAGGGATATGGTTTAAGACAAAGGGCTTCACCAACAACTTATTGACATCAACTTTATGACCTTCTGGACCATCACAAGTCTAGATCTGAGGTAGCAACCTCAGATCTAGGCCTCTAACTCGACATAGATCTCAATCATGCCCAAAATGCCCTAAATCTCAAACATAAGATAGATCTGTTTGCAATAAAGCCAAAGCAACAGCTTATTACCTCCAATATATGCTCCAACTGAAGTAGATCCCGGATCTACACCACTCCTTTGCAGCAAGACTCTTGATCTTCAAGCCCCTTTCCACCAAAATCACTTATCTAGGCTCTAAATTGCTTCCAAGGGCTCTCACTCATGATTTAGGGTTTCTGGATCTCAAAAGGGGAGTAAAGAGGTTGGGGGAAGGGATGTAATGTTCTTTAAATAGGGCACAACCCCCGGGATTAGGGTTTTTCTTGCCCAGACCAGACTCGCCGAGTCCACTAGCCGACTCGCCGAGTCGGTCACTTACTCTATACCCCGGATCCCGCTCCGACTCGTCGAGTTCCTCCCTGGACTCGACGAGTTTACTCATGACTTAGAGCTTTTCCTTTCTTTTCTTGGTCTTTCTGATTCTGGGTGTTACATAATATCACACCCCCAAACCGGAACCGCTGAAACGTTCGGGGACGGAGGACGTCATGTTTAGTATCACAACACATGCATCATAGTAATAAAAGTAACAAACAACCATTGCATTAATATTAAAGTGTTTACAAAGTATGTGATTCACAAAAGATTGACTTCCAAAGTAAATAACAAAACAAGACATGAAGCTACTATGCTCCATCTTCTGAATCCTTGAGCGCGCACCTGTCTACTAGTTTCCTGAGAATACAAGTTATTTTGAAAGTGTAGATCAGCATTTATGCCGGTGAGTTCATAAGTATTTTAGTGATGAAAAGTAAGTTGTAAGTTCTTTTAGAAAAGTTCGCCTGTTCCTCCAGATTATCCTATATTTTCTGATGTTATTGAAAGATAATAAAAAATGACTCTACAATCCCTTCTATGAGTACTAAATGGATACAAGTTATATAAAACCCAGAGTAAACAGACAATCGATTCTGTGAATCTGCCCTAAGCCCACAACCAAACAAGGAACAGGAAATGAGGCGGAAGTCATACATCCCATTGTTTGTTAGATCTTCATTGTATATAACCCGGGCGTATTCATTTGGTACTCACGGAGTTAACTGTAATAGTTCCTTTATTTGATGAAAACATTCCTTAAGAAAATCATATATTTCCTTTAGTAAAAATGGTAACCACAATAGTTCCTTCTATAATCACTTAGTTTATACTAGCTATATATAATCTAATATCGAACGAACAGTTGAATGGGTGAATCTGCCGTAAGCCCACAACCAAACAAGGAACGAGAAGTAAGGCGGAAAGCACACATCCAACTGCCTATCGGATATTAATTATATATAACCCTAATGTATAAACTAAGGTATTATAGAATTAACCACTAAAGGTCCTTTAAGTTATACTGGTTTAATAAAATGATTTAAACCTTTTATAGATAAGTTTCTAGTTTAGCCAACTTAATGTTCTATCTGAAAAGTATGTTTTGTACTAGAAAACGGTTTACTGAATTTGTATGCTATGAGCTGACCCATACATGTTACTCCCTATGATTACTTGGTGTATACAGAATATATATATATATATATATATATATATATATATATATATATATATATATATATATATATATATATATATATATATATAGCTAAGATCGAATAGATATAGATTGTGTGAATCTGCTCTAAGCCCACAACCACACAAGGAACAGGAAATGAAGCGGAAAGCACACATCCTACTGCCTGTTGGATCCGATTAATATATATCCCTGATGTATCCATCAATGAATCATAAAGTTAGCATTATAGGCCCCCTTCTAACTGAATGTACTAAGACTCGACTGTTCTGCTTGTCTTTTGTAATAATGTAAGTTTTCCTTAGTTTATAACTACTTTACTAGAAAATAGTTTAGTTTACTCGTTATGAGAATATCACTATATGAATGTAATAGGAAAATGAAAGTATTCAGTAATATTGTATAAAGTAACTACTGAAGCACTAACTACCTTAAAACCAGTTTGTTAATTAAGGTTAAAATGTGAGGTGGTTATAACCATACCGATTGACGAGTGTTTAACACGACGACCTGCTGGCATCGAAACTGATGTGACATTTGTCACCCCTTGGCCTACCGGCCAAACTGTAGCGAACAGTCGGGATGCGGGATTGTCAGTCCCATATAGATCTATACACACAATGCCCACTCTCCCTCCAGGAGACTCTGGTTACAAAATGCGACCTAACAAGTATATTTCTAAGCCTTGAAGTAGTGGTTTCACATCATTGTTATCTTGTTCTTGTTATCGTATGTTCCTTTCTGTTCTAGTTATTGTATGTTCCTTTCTGTTCTTGTTATTGTATGAACTGAACCCCTAAACTATACCTATTATAGTTTACTAATATGTTTGTTTTGAACTGTTACTGGCCTATAAAAGAGACTCAATTACCTACTGAGTTAAGCATGTATTTTTAAGAATGAAGTTTTACAAGCAACAAACTAATATCTTTTAAAAAGAGTTTTTGAATTGTTTTGATCACTTACTAAAGCATAAGAAATCTTTTAATGTGATGGTTATCACAGGTAAATATTTACACAATAACATTGTGTTTCAACTTATATTCCCCTCCTTAAAAGCATTTAAAACATTTAAAAGGAGTCGGACCTTATCAGTTATGTTCAGCTTCCAAGGTGAGTTTTCCTGACTCTATGTATGGGTCGAAGGTACCAAGGCCGGGCCTTTGGATTGTTATCTGGGCTTATCGTATGATTGTATACTATAGTGATTTGTTAGGTTCGTATCCTGGTAAATAGGATGATGCTATGATTAGTGATCTGTAAGATCTGTCTGTTTGTTTACTGGCTGGTTATTTGTATGCTTGTCGGTTATATATGTGTGTCGACACGGTGTATGTGTGGTTGGGTTGAGGCGGTCCTACTTTGTGATGAAGGACAACAGACCCAGGGCGGCCCAGATAGAATGAAGGCCAGTGGGGCATACCAGTCCGGACGAAGGCCCAGAGAACGGTCCAGATAGGTTGAAGGTCCGATGTGGCGTACCAGTCATGTTGAAGGTTCTGTGAGCGTACCAGGTAGACTGTAGGCCGGTAGGGCGTTCTATTCAGACTGAAGGCTTTGTATGCATGTTGTTTGCTGTTATTATTATGATTATGTGATGTGTTGGTATTTTGGGGGAACTCACTAAGCTTTGGGCTTACAAATTTTGATTATGTTTCAGGTACCTTAGATGATCACGGGAAGGCAAAGGTGTGATCGTGCACCTCTTCGTCTTTTGATTAATGATTTTGGGAAAACTCTGATATTAAACATGTTTTGAAAACTAAATTGTAAACAATGATGATTTGTGGATTGGTTTTAAAAGTTTAAATTTTTTATGAATTTTATGGATGTTACAGTTTTCTTAATTAAATAAGTTGTTATCTTCCTCGTTTATATTATATTATTTCTTATATATCGTCCATTTTTTAAAATACTATGATTTATTATTATGTATGTTTTTTTTATCACAACTGTGTAACACACATGTTCATTTTTAGTTAGGTTGTTGTCACTTGAATATGTCGATTTGGGTTTCTCCGTCTTGATCTCGCAATTTGGTTTTTAAGTACCTTTGATTTGTTTACTACTACAATTTAAGTATTTGAACGATGAGCAACATATGAGGAAGGTTGTAGAGTTTTCAAAGTCATCGTGGTACAAAGGATTCAACCCAACTTGAGGAGAAACTGAATTTGGCTTTAAGCTTATCAATTACTCCATCGTACGTTTCGGGAATCTCTTTAAAAAAGTCTTTAAGTTTGCAAAAAGATACACGGAAGGTAAATCATTATAATATTTTTGTCAAAACCTTGGAGGGTCATAAAATGATTCTAATATCTCATTTGACAATTTATTTGTAGGCTTTGACACCAAAGAAAGATGAGAAGGGACTCCAACATGTATTCTAGAGTTAAACATTTATTGCTTTTTCAAATTTTGAAACAACACAAAAATAGCAAGGACCTTTCTACATTTGTAGATGCAACCAACAAATGAGTATCTTTGGCATTTTTACTAAATATCATGAGTAATTCTCCTCATGAATACAACAACCGTACAAAAAAGACCAACTATTTTTGCCAATTAATTATATTTTATTAATAAAAAAATTTAAATCTTTTATTGGTGGTTTCTATATATTGTAGCCAAGTATATAATATATATCTTTTGGTCTAAGACTTCTCAAACTCTTCTACATACGTTTACCTTATTTATCAATCACATACTCAACGATGACATAATGGATGCATCCGTTGACTAAGTGGACACACAAGTCATATGGGTGCTTTTAGCAACTTTCGTTTTGCACCGGTTGCACACAGCAACCATATACCATTGGTTTTACATTTTCTCAACCACATATCATATTAAAAAAAAAATCCAAGAGAACTTGAATAACTAACATGAGCTATCAATTTTGGAATCTTTGGTTCCCCATATTTACAAATTTATTTACAATTTTCCAAGTCAACTTTGATCGTACATCTATCGAACATCTAGTTCCATCAATTTCATCACATCACTATAGTTATAATCATCATACTTCTCTTAACTTATATTGAGATTCATATCACCGCTTACATATTTCATATCATGTCTCCTTCATGTGATGGTATATATCTTCAACTTTCTCAACGAGGACTTATCTCATGTCCTTAAGCTCTAATTAGTCATGAGTTGCTATATGTCGATAAGTCATCCTTAGGACTCTTGGTCCTCGCCATAATTTCTACCTACTTATAGGTAGCTCATAAATCAGATATTTCTTTTAAAAAAATGACATGATCAACGCAAGATATTTACAGCACCAATAATTAAAACATGAATCTTGCATGAAAGGCAGATATTTTGTTACATAAAACGTTGATTAAACAATGCTATCATCGTAATCAAGACCCCAGTTCTTCCAGCTGTAACATTTTGTGAATCATAACATCCCAAGTTCTTTCATACTCTTATACTATTCTGGATTTAGATCCCTCATCCAAATGGGTCCCACATCTATACACCGAAATCAACAACAACCGTCCATCTCTTCCAATCTCACGTTTCCTTCCTCCTATTGCAAAACACTCATATACTTTTACCCATATAAAATAAACTTATCATACATAATAAAAAATCATCCAAACCTTCTGCAACTAATTATATTTATATAGTTTCTGGAGGATTCTTCGAAACTAACATCAGCATGTATCGTGGGTGATGAACTGCCTCCCAATTTTATCATCCATCCTTTTCATTCCAGGCTTTCGTGTTTACTTCTGCAGTAATAACCAGTAGCAACTTATACCAAATCCCTAAATCTTGGTGTTCTGTTCTTTCTTCAAGGTGAAGAACTTTACCCTTTTTGGAGTGTTGAGTAAAATTTTGATCTGGGTTTGGAAGTATGGGTGGCAATGGAGCAAAAAGTAGTGATTTTTATGAAGTTTTGGGATTGAAGAAGGAATGCACTGAAACAGAGCTCAAGAATGCCTACAAGAAGCTTGCACTGGTAAGAATTCTCTACTCCTGTCTTTTCTTGATTTTGAATGAAATTATTTACAATTCAACGTGTCTTAGAAATGGCATCCTGATCGGTGCTCGGCGGCCGGAAACACCAAATACGTGGAGGAGGCGAAGAAGAAGTTTCAGGCGATACAAGAAGCTTATTCTGGTAAACTCTTCTATTAGCCACACTGAATCTTGATATTTGTATTTTGGTGACTGTTTATAGCAACTTTATGAGATCAAACAATACTATGTTCTTAAAAGTCGTTAAAGATTTGAACTTTTTATTACAGGGTTCACAATTTGCTAACTTGATTCCTCTGTTTTCTTTTTCTTAGTACTCTCCGATGTGGATAAAAGATTTATGTACGATGTAGGAGTTTACGATAGCGAGGATGACGAAAATGTAAGTTCTTTTCTTTTTTGTTTTGATTATTAGTTTTGTTATAAAAATTCGTATAATGGATTATGAGATTTAAAACTTGAAAGAAGCAAGAATCTTTTGAGTTCAGATTCTTCTTGAGCATCGAGGTTTGACATGGTCCACCTTAAAAACGAAGAGGAAGATGAAGCATGATCTGGGCCACCATTTAAGGGCGTTGGATCTCAAGAAATTAAATATTAATCTTTCCAGTAATTATAACTCACTTTTGATCTAAAAATAGTCAAAACTTGGTACTTCCCAGATTCATATTTTTAGTTTTTTTTACCTCTAAGACTATGTTTCTTGTAAAAACAAAAAAAAAACTAGCTAATAAGCATTCTTAAACATCAAACTTAAAATGTAAGTCGTTTTACATTCAAAAGTCATATATACACTTTCTTGAAACCAGGAAATAACCCATGATCATGATTCATGAATTAAGAATCAAAAAATTTCCTTTCGTTGTTACTATTTTTTATATGTAAAGTGTTCATCTTTATTATGAATGAAGCTCATTAGTTAGTTAACTAATTATGGTAAATGATATTGGAAGCAGGGTATGGCTGACTTTATGAGGGAAATGGCTGTGATGATGAGTCAGAATAAACCCAATGTAAGCCATTAATTCTCTATTCAAGTAGGCTCACAAAATATATGTTCATGAGGATGTAGGCCCTTTTTAACGTACATGGGGCAGGTATCAACTTGGTTTTGTCTGCTAATACTCTGTGGGGTTTTTGTTGTAATGTCACTTGTCTTGTTGAGTGTTGACTCATTGTCAATAATTCAAAACATATTTTCCAAAAAAGGAAAACAAAGGTTACCATTTAAAGTGTTTTTGAAAAATGCTTATTGTGTGGTTGACAGGAAAATGGAGATAGTTTTGAGGAACTAAAGGATTTATTTGATGAGATGTTTGAAAGCGACATCGAATCATTTGATTCGACTTCACATTCATCTCCTTTATTTTCAAGTTGTGAAAGTTTGAGCTCTAGTTCCTCAAACAAGCGAGATTCGTCGGCTATGTCAAACATAAAAAACGAAGACCCTTTGCTTTTTGATGCGCACTTCCAAGGATTTTCCTTAGGGGTTAGTAGTTAGTATATCAATATCTTTTTTTTTTATGTTCTCAGCTAAACAAAGTCTCATTTGTCTTTATATATGTTGGATGCTTTGTCTCATACATAGATATGTTAGTCTAAAAATAGTCTCATTTGTTTCTATATATGTTAGAGTCGTTTATCTCTCCTTTAATGATTCTTTTGGAGAGAAAATCTATGATTTCGTATTTATAACTAATACTTTTGCTTAAAGTGTTATGTTTTGATAATGTTTTTTTGTGTGGATTTAATTGTTTTTAAAGACGGGAAGAAGATACGATGAGAGGAGCAGCAGCAGGAGGAAAGGAAGGCATGATTAATGCTTTCACCCAAAATAAGATTTCTTGTGAAATTAGGTTCACAATCACTTCAGAATCCTTTGATTGTCATCAAAAAAGTTCTAGTTGTTTCTATGTAGTTGTATTTTCTTGTATCAAAATCAAGTCAAGTGGCTTTAAATGTATTGTTTTCTTTTATGCAAAAGTGGGATTTTTTTGGTTAATTTCCATTCTGTGTTTGAGTGTGACCACATGAGCATACGTACATACACATATGTTATAATTGATGATGTCATAAAAAAACAAGTTGAAACAAATATATATTTGCTAATATATATACTTTAAAGGAACACCAAGTTCAAATAAAATAAATTATATTTGTATGGATAAATATCTGTTTGAATTAGGCAGATGGGGGACCATTTGCTTTTTTGGGTTAATTATTGTCATTCTATGTTTGCATTTTCTTTCTTTCTTCTTTATTTATTTTATTGGAAATAAAATATGTGCTTTTTCATTTTATAATAGTCGACCTCTTTCACCAAGACTTTTATTTCATGATAGTCATGCATTGTATTCTTGACTTTTTTATAAAGAAAGAACACTATTTTTCTCTATTTAACTGAGATTTTTTTTTTTCCGAAAGAGTTTGAACTGAGATATTTAGTTAAACATCAAAGACAATAACGGCTTGCTTTGTTTTGTTGCAAAGCTCATATGCTTTTGGAGTGGTGCGCTTATAGTTAAAGATATTTGATTTTGCATTTTTTTTTGTGCTATTAAAATGATCATAAATATTAAAGGACTTTCAGTCTAATGTATCACGTGTTTGCTGCAATTTGCCCTATGATTGAACATGCTTGGAGCGAAAAATATAGTTTAAAGTAGAGTATAGTGTGAACGTGTCTATAAAAATTAAAAGAACCATAAATGATGCAAGATAACAACATAACATGTATCCTAACTAAAACAAAATGATCAATAAAAGACAAAACTGTAAAATTGGTCTAGTTTTCAACTTTCATCTAAGGTCCAAAATCAAAAATTTCCTTTGGTTTTAGTCCATGGAGGACTTGAAAAGACTGTTTTGCCCTTTTCATTTCTTTTTTTTGTATTTTTTAATATTTTCTTTAATAATTTATTAATTAAAAGTTAAAAATGAAAAAATTGGGTCCACACCCACCACTACCGATACTCTCTCTCTCTCTCTCACTCTCTCTCTCACTCCTTCATCACCTGCAAACACACACACGATTAACATAAACACACAAAATTCGATTTATGGGTTTTTTAGGAATAACTGCTAACATAAACATACATAAATCGATGGCTGATGGAACGGACAGAAGAAGAGGCAATGTATTTGGGTTTGAAATCGGATGTAATCTATTTGGGTTGTGTGGATTCCAATCTGGTATTCTACCTTTCCCTAGGGAAGAAGAAGCAATAAATTTGGGTTATGTTTGCAGGAAACGAAAACCACAAACCACAAACAGATCTGGATTTTTGTTGATGCTACAACCAAACGACGTTAATGGTGGTGTTTGTAGATGGATCTCTGGGGGATAGGAGGAAGACACTCTTGCTACGCCCCTGACTTCAAATCGTCATCGATGGTGGATATCCTAAGTTCGTCATCGTTTCCAAGTGATGTTCATCGGGTGTGTTCCAGGTGCTGTTCATCGGAGCTCATCATCATTTCAGGCGGTGTTCTTCGGGTAGAGTTTTATATCTGATTTTTGTTTCAGATCTGGCCTTTTCCATCTTCGTTTCAGATCTGCAAAGAACAAACCCACCTTCAAGAATAGTAACCTTTTTTGTTCATGTGTAAAATTGGAGGTGGGAATTGTAAAGCTTGTATCTTGATGCAACTTTTGAAGATTATTGAAATTGATATTTTACAATCTGTGTTTCAGATATAGAACACTGTATGTGTGTGTGTGTGTGTGTGTGAGAGAGAGAGAGAGAGAGAGAGAGAGAGAGAGAGAGAGAGAGAACCTGTGGGTAGGGTGGACCCGACATATTTTTTATTTTTCTTTTGTTTGTTTTTTAATTAATAAGTTATTAGAACAAATATAAAAATTACAAAAAAGAAATGGGAAGGGCAAAATAGGCCTTTCAACATTTTTTGGACTAAAATCACAGAAAATTCTTGATTTTGGACCTTCCATGCAAGTCAAAAACGTTTTGGACCCTATCCAAAGTTTTTTGAATACCACAGGGACCAATTTTACAGTTTCGTCTCAAGAAAACCACCAATAGTACATCACATATTATTAAGTTAATTTTTCTGCACCGTAAATTAAGTTGGATAATTGTTACATAGCGGAATTTAAAATTTAAAATCCATGGGTGTCTAACTTAAATGAGGTGACAAAGTTAACATATCAATAAATTTTGGTTACCGGTTCAAGTTCAGGGCTGATTGTTGTTTTTACGGATTTTGACAGTATTTTTTTTTTTACTTTTTTTTTGTCACCTTTCATTTTAAACTTTTTTTTTTAGTTTGTTAATTTAAGGGATTAAGAACCTAGGATACACTATGGTATCAATAAAAAGATTTTTTTGATTGTTTAGTACCCAATGATCAATTTATTAGTCATGTATTAGTTGTAACTATTTATTATACCCTTTAGCCTATAAATGTATATTTCAAGTGTGTGTATATGACCATCGTGTGCATGTATTTAACCATACACGCTCTTTTTGGAATACAAGGAATTATTCAAACTTATATGGTATCGAACCTAATTTCCTTCCTCTCAAATCTCCTGGAGGTTTTGTTTCCTTTCCTTGTACCCCACCACCGGCTGGCCTCTCTTGACCATCATACCCACTTACTTTGGGAATTTATGTTAAAAAAAACCGATGACATATCCAAATTCATTCATTTATGTGCATATGTTCATACATAATTTAATAAAGAAATACATGATTTTCAGTGTGACCACGGGGGAGGATATGACAACTCCACCTACCCTTCGCCAACGTTTTTACACTAATGGTATCCTTTTTGTTTATCCTGTCCAAAAACCTCACTATAAAACCGAGGATCAAAACGCATGATTCTCATCATCAAAATCTCTATCTGTACTTTATTACTCCAATCACACGTTCCTCATACTTATTGAGGGGGGGGGGGGGGGGTCTCCACATGGAAACCCATCTCCTTAATATTCTTCCATCCAAGTCTATAAATCATGAAATCCCACACATCTACCCACCGAATTACAATAGCCAGTGTTTTTTTCTCTTTCATTGTTACCCACACATCTACCCACCAACGAAACTCCGATAGTTTTCTATCATATGTATCTTCCTTGGCCATCCTGCCAATCGTCGAGGTTTTCGTTGCCTCAACCTTCACAATAACAATATCATACTTTCTTGTTATGTCACATTTGACGAAAAAGTATTCCCATACGTATCCATGACCCCAACCTAAACTCCTTCATACACTTTTCCTGATGACAACCTTACACCGAACTACATTGACACTAGACTCTTCACAACTCCAAACCCTCCTTCTACTCCCAGTCTCCCCAAGTATGAACATAGTTTGTTCTATGTGGCTATTAAACATAAACACAATGCAATGGATCTCTCAGCAGGTATAATGCTCGTTTGGTGGCTAATTGAAAAAGTCAACAATTGGGAATTGATTGTAATGTAACTTTAGCCAGATTTGTTGGGCCTCCAACCATATGGAAGCTTAGATAAGAGAATACGTTTCGTTTTTTTATCGAAAGCTCGACCAGCGAGAAAAAGTTTTTGGCCGAAGACAAAAAGTTGACCCACTTCATTCGCTGGTCGGATCAACCTCGCTTCGCGGGAACAACAAAAACCACCTGTCTTAACTCTTGTAGTGTCCAAACAATGACCGATACATCAACTAGATGTTAAAAATGCTTTTCGATATGGCTAGCTTAACGAAACATCATATATGCATCAACCACTTAGTTTTTGTGAAAAACGTCACCTAGATCACGTTTTTCAGCTCCACAAATCACTTTACATGCTTAAACAAACCCAGAGGGCATGGTTTCAATGTTTTGCAGGTTATAACTTACATATAGGATTTGTTTACAGCGGGACTGATTCTTTACCATTCATCCATTGAGATGGAATTGATCATGCTTTTCTAATTTTATGTGTTGACGACATAATCCTCATAACATCAACCTTTACTCTCTTTCACTGATTCATAACATCTCTCATATACAAGTTTGTAATGACTGATTTCGACGCATTGATGTAATTTCTTGGTATATTTATTACCCGTCCACTTATGGGCTTGTTCCTATCCCAACGTAAAAATGCTTAAGATATCCTTGATCGAGACAAAGTGTAAAATTGAAATTATTGCAAAACATCGATCAATCATACCTATAAGATTAATGGTGAAGGCACACCATTCTTTGATCCCTCCATGTATTGTAGCCTTGCGGGGATATTATGATATCTCACCTATATGCGCCTGTGAATCATATTTACGGTTCAACAGATCTACTTGTACATGCACAATACTAGAGAACCTTAACTCATCCTTTGCTACCTCCAAGGTTCTCTCGATCATGGGCTTCAACTCTATGATCTACTTGTACATGCACAATACTTGTACATGCCATATAACACATCCTTTGCTACCTCCAAGGTTCTCTCGATCATGTGCTTCAACTCTACGATTCCCCTTCCTCGGCCTCCACAACTTATTCAAACACCGACTTGATAGTCAACATCAGTTTATTCTGTATTTTTTGCGGTAAACCTTGTATATTGGTCCTTTAAACGTCAACATATTATTTATTGTTCGAGTGTAGAAATAGAATACGAAGGTGTGGCCAATGCAATTGCCAAACACGCATGGCTCCATAACCTTCTTCGCGAGCTTCATAGTCTGATCAACATAGCCCCAATTGTGTACTATGGAAATATCAGTGCCATCTACATGAAAAAAACCTGGTCCATCACCAACGAATGAAACACGTAGAACTCAATATGTCCTTTGTCAGGGATAAAGTCGTAGTTGGCTAAATCTGATTTCTTCATGTTCCCTTCTTGCTACCAGTATGCATACATCTTCAGATATGGTCTCCCGAGACCTCTGTTTGGACACTTCCATTCCAATCTAAACGTCTGTCCCCCCCCCCCCCCCCCGCTTAAATTTAGACCATGTATGTATATTATCACTATGTATATACAACCCAATGGCCGACATGTAGTATTGTAACATACCCCTCTGGCACGTATCATAATATTGTCCGCTTTGAGTTCCTGGTATGAAAACTTCTTAGGGAGTTACCCATCATTGAATTTCTCTTGCTTGAGCATGCTTAGTTGTATAGTTCTTATGGGATCCCCTCACGACTTTAAAACACATTGTGATAGGGAATATATCCACACCTCTCATAAGGAATTCTTAGTTCTCCTTCCCAGCCGATGTGGGATTAGGTACAGGTAGCCACCCACCTTCACCCCTTTTATAGGTTTCGATCTCCCCGTCGAACACATCGACCCCCGCCCTAGCTCTGATACCAACTTATTTTACGTTCATATCAAAACATCACCAACGTTACCAACATATTTCAAAATATAACCTACATCAATGTATAAGTTTGGAAAACCATAAGTGAATGAAAACTCAAAATATATCCAATTAGGTATCGTCACTAAAACATCAACTAGAGCGTAACTACCCGATGTCCCCAATACTCACCAAGCCATCGATCAAGCTACATGTACCAATGCAAGGAAATAGTAACAAGCGAAGAACAAGTGTCAACAAGTTCTAAGTGACTCAACCATAAGTACAATGCTAAGAAACATGCATATCCCAAAATGGGTCAATAATCACATAACATGAATACAATTATACATATTGCACCTTATTACATACATCACATTTTCATCATATGGGCTTTTGTTGTGGTCTACCTTTATTAATCATCTTTTCATATTTACTAAATATTATTTATCACTATTCACTCCTCTAGGTCCATCACTAACCCGGAAGGTAGACACCTACCTGTAGGTCCATCACTAACCTAAAAGCAAGACCCGTTCCTAATAAGTAACTGGCCCAACCTCTCCTCACAGGGTCGATCACCAACCTAAGAGGTAAGTATCTCATCCACTACTAACGTGAATGGCTCGAAACAATGCAATAAGTTAGGTATAAATCGCACCTGTAATATTGTCCCCGATATGTTATGTGATGGGTTTATAGGTTATAAAATAACATATGAATGCGGAAAAAATACACTTAACACTTAAGGGCACATGCAACCTATAAATGATCTATGTCTTCACAAGTAATATCAACATACTATGAATATCAAGAACCGTAGAGAAACCCTATTAAAATTGAAAATACAAGGGTTAGGGTTTACATACCTTTTGAATTATTATAGCAAATAATTCTCTTGATCCTTTCCTTTGTTCTTTAGAAAGCTAGCACCAAAAGTTTAGCGCCTCTAATGGTTTACACCCAAACCCTAGAAAGTAGAAGACGAGAGGAGAAAGGATGAGAGTAGAAGAAATTCGGTTATTCCACTAGTAGAAGTGATTGACGAAAATAGGCTACCCAAGGGGTCCTATTTATAGCTAATAGGAAAACCCTGGAAACCCTAATTTGGAATATAATAATAATATTTCAAATACAAGTGGTTATCGAATATCATTATCTTCAGGAGGCTTCAAGAAACCCTAATTGGCGCACCCAAAATCGTCCCTTATAGGAAGGTTCTAGAACCCTTCTTTTGGTCAACTTTTGAATAATTACAGTTGAGGTCCTTGCACCTTTTATTAATTCTAATTAACCCAGAATTATATCTAAATTAATTCTGATTAATTCTTAATTAATTATTACTATTTCCAATTAATATTTTTCATCATATTATATATTAAGAAATCATTTGCATTTAATTTATTATTCACATAATAAACTAACAAATTATCTTCTTTCTCCAAATTTCATTCTATTCAGTTACTAGTTATGATGGCAACCCAAAAAGGACTTTGCCTTTAATTACAAGTATATACCAATTTAGTTATGAACTTAGACACCTTAATCCAATAGTCTCCCACTTGGATAAGTCTATAACTACAATTGCAAGTATAACCTTGAACCAAGCATCAAAGTATGCTTTCTGAACCAACTGCCAAACTCTAATTCAAATCAGACATTGGTCCTAAGATAAGTGATTAACTATTCCTTCATTCTTCAAGATATCGTAAGGAAACGATACATGAATTATAATCAATCTCGTTGTCCAAAATTCTATATCCCGATTTCCTGATTTGTAATGATGACATCAGACTATCAATGAAACACATCAATTTAGTCCTGGCTGGGCCCAACACTATAATGTCAACATCAAGTCACTGAGGGGTCCAAATACATAACTGTAACATTTACTCATCAAATCATACATGCCACTACGTTTTATAACATCATGTTACTGATGCGTTTACGAAGCACCAATGCACAACCGACTTGTAAATTACAACTTATGTATCTCCGTTTGAAGAATAGAAGATATTATCGTCTTAGAATTACTCGTGGTTGAATCCATGAAGTAATCTCTAAGCATGGGTTTATCCAATACTCAAAATCTCTATTTTCTAAGTACTCATGAATATTGTAGCAATCTCTGTGCAATGTCTATTCTCTGTGGATAATCTACAATCGATTCATGACAACCTTAATTCACTACTTACTTCCAAAAGTATGAGAGATTGTGGAACTTTGAATAAATAAATTATTCAGGAAGTAAAGCATGCAAGTTGAAACACAAGAATAAATAATTGAAGAAGGTAATATCCATACTCATAAATAATTCTCTGTTACTTAACTACCAAAATAAATTACATTTATTTTGTTACAAAGTTTCAATCTATCAACTAACTACTAAACTAACATCATCTATTAAGCCAATTCTCATTACATGCTGGTTGTGTTTGAACCTGCTCAGAGCCTTCGTGAAAGGATATGCATGATTATCTTCTGATGACACTTGTTTCACCAGGAGATGCCTATCTTCAACCCTATGTATGATGTAATGGCACTTTCTGTCAATTTACTTGGAACTCACATGGTCTTTCGGTTCTTTGGATAAAGCAACAACACCTTCATTATCACAGAAGAGTTTCATTGGCTCTTAAATGGCCGAGACTACTCTGAGATATCCGATGAAATTCTTCAAGCAAGCCAATTCCTTCGATGCCTCACTGGTTGCGATGTAATCTGATTCACAAGTAGAATAAGCCACCATTGACTGCTTGGAACTTTTCCAAGTCAC
This sequence comes from Lactuca virosa, assembly GCF_052849685.1. Classification (NCBI taxonomy): domain Eukaryota; kingdom Viridiplantae; phylum Streptophyta; class Magnoliopsida; order Asterales; family Asteraceae; genus Lactuca; species Lactuca virosa. The sequence goes on from NC_136429.1 coordinate 203,625,318, forward strand.
CGCTCCATCATTCAACAAGAATACCCAACCAGATTGAGAATAAAAGTTGTCTCGATCTGTTTGAAAGTTGGCATCACTGTAACCACTCACTATCAATGTATCATTGTTGCTAAGAACTAGAAACATGTCTTTTGTTCTTCGCAAATATTTAAGAATATTCTTGACTGCGGTCCAATGGGCTTTACCAGGATTTCCCAGAAATCAACTAACCATGCTCAAAGCATAAGACACATCAGGGTGAGTACATGTCATAACATACATAATCGATTCTATAGCCAAAGCATATGAGAATCGACTCATGTCAGCTATTCTTCATCTGTACTGGGACTTTAAGTCTTACTCAGTTTTACAGTACAATGAATAGGCAAATCCCCTTTCTTGGAGTTTTCCATACTGAAACATTTCAATATTTTATCTAAGTAAGCACTCTGGCTAAGACCAATAAGACATTTCTTTCTGTCCCTGTGAATCCTTATTCCAAGAATGTAAGTTTTTTCCCCCCAGATATTTCATGGAAAACCACTTCCCAAGCCAATATTTCACTTCTTGCAAGGTTGGAATGTCGTTTCCTATAAGGAGTATGCCATAAACATACAAGACTACGAAAGTCACTATACTCATACTAGATTTGACATATACACAGACCCATCTTCACTCCTAGCTAATCCAAACTCTTTGACCTTCTTATGGAAACAAAGATCCTAGCTGTATGATGCTTGCTTTAATACATAAATAGATTTCAAAATCTTACACACTCTATCAGGAAATTTTGCATGTACAAAACCTCAATAAGCTTCCCGTTTAGGAAAGAAGTTTTAACATCCATTTGCCATACCTTATAATCATAAAAGGCAGCTATGGAAAGCATTATCCTGATAAACTTTATCTTAGCTACTGGTGAGAAGGTCTCACCATAGTTAATCCCTTGGGTTTGAGTAAATCCCTTCGCAACCAGCCTAGCTTTGAAAGTGTGTACTTTCCTATCCATTTCAGATTTCTTCTTGAATATCCATTTGCAGCCTAATGTCTTTCGACTAGGTACATGATCAACCAAGTTCCACACTTGATTATTATACATGGACCGAATCTCACTATCGATTGCCTCCTTCTATTTGGCAGCCTCAGGGCCTGCCATCGCTTCCTTATAGTTAGCATGTTCATCCAAATTCACTAGCATTTTATCACTAACGAACGTGTCCCCATATGTAGTTATATGAAAACCATAAAATCCAGGTGGCATGCTAACCCTAGTGGATCGACGAAGAGGTAATGAACTGTAAATGGGTGAAACTGGAATTTCATCCTCAATTTGAGTGCAAATGTCTTCTGAGGTTCCTCCACTGGATGACTCTAGAATTTCTTCCTGATCAATAGCACCCCCATTGTCCTCTTTGAATATGAGCTCTCTCTTGCGAAAGACTCCTCTTCGAGCTATGAAGACCACGTTCTCACTAGGTCTGTAGAACAAGTATCCAAAGGACTTTTGTGGGTAGCCAATAAAAATACACTTCTTGGCTCTAGGCTCAACTTTGTCATGAGTTTCTCGTCTTACGAGAGCCTCACAACCCCATACCTTGATATTTGCAAGCGAGGGAACTTTCCCTGTCCACATCTCATGAGGTGTTTTGGCAACCTTCTTTGTGGGAACAAGATTCAGGATATGGGCGAATGTCTCTAAGGCATACCCCCAGAAAGATATAGGAAGAAAAGCTCAATCATAATGGAATGAACTATATCAAGTATGGTTCGATTACGCCTATCAGCCATATTATTAAGTTGTGGTGCTCTGGGAGGAGTCAATTGTGAAGTAATTCCACATTCTTTTAGATAGTCGTGGAACACGATACTAAGATATTCTCCACCTCTATCAGATCAGAGCATCTTTATCTTACATCCCAATTGATTCTCGACCTCATTTTTAAACTCATTGATCCTTTCAAAAGTTTTCAATTTATGTTTGATTAAGTAGATATACCCACATCTGCTATAATCGTCTGTAAATGTCACATAGTATCGATTAGCATACTTTATAGCATTTCGGAAAGTACCACACACATCTGTATGGATAAGGTCCATCTATCCTTCACCTCTTTCACATCTTCCAGTGAAAGGTGATTTTGTCATGTTAGCCAATAGATAGGGCTCACATTCATCTTATGACCTTAAGTCAAATGATTCCAACACTCAATACTTTTGGATTTGGGCGATGCGATTCTTGTTTATGTGCCCAATACGACAAAGCCACAAACATGCTTTTTCTACACCAATAGACGAATCAATATGAAATACACTATTACCTAACTTATCAATACACATTACAATTTCATACATGTCATTACAAGGAAAAGATTCAAAGATAAAAAAACCATTGTTGTAAACTAAAATCAAACCATTTTCATTATAAAATGAATATTGATATCCTTGTTTAAACAATGAATGATATTAAATGATGCTTTTAACCATATAAGATGATATAATAACAATTAACTAAATCAACCCTAACACCACTCTTGAGCATACATCCATAAGTCCCGATCTTGGTAACAAGTTATGAGTGCCTATTCCCTATGATCAGGTTTAGTCTTCCATGGTCCACTTCCTCACTTTCTCTTAGTACCTGAATATCATAACAAATGTGAAAATTACATCCCGTGTCAAGGACCCAAAAATGAGAAAGGTGTGTGTTATTGATTTGGGTAGTGTATATACCTGACGAGGAGCCAGATGGCTTGATCTTCCCCTCTCTCAACTCTTGCAGGTATTTCGGGCAACTTATTCTCTAATGCCTCTTTTCACTACACTGAAAGAAAGTGGCCTCATTTGGATCACTAACATCTGGAACATCAAAGTTGGGCTTCCCCTTCGACCTACCAGACGCTCCAACATGGGCCTCATCCTTCGAATTAGGTTGGGAGGTGGCCTTCCTCTTCTTTCCTCTGTTATGATCAATGGCCATGACAAGAGCACTTGTCGCAGAAGGGACATGATTTTTCTTCATTCCCGATTCAGCAGTTTGCAACAAGTTGTGGAGTTGGGTCAATGTTGTCTTCATGTTTTTCAAATGATAAGTCATTATGAACTGATCATAACTAGGAGGTAAGGAGTTAAGGACCATGTAAATGGCCAACTCCTTATCTAAAGACACGTTGAGTTTCTCCAACCTCTCCACGTAACTCTACATTCTTTGCACATGAGCGCAAACATAGTCTCTTTCCTTTAGCTTACATGCCATTAGGGACTTGACGAGCTAATAACATTCTTGTATAGCTTTCTTGTAAAACTGTTAATCAAGGTCAACACACATTTTATATGGCCAGTAGTCCTCATATAACTTCTGCAGCTCAGGTGCCATGGTTACAACCATTGTGCAAGTGACCTTAGTGGTGTCGCCAATATATTTGTTATACGAAAAAATTTGTTGAATAGTGGTTGTCGATTAATCGATTTCAATAAGAGGTTTCTTGAGAACATACTCTTTATTCTCGTAGCGAACAATCATCTTCAGGTTGTGCATCTAATCTATGTCGTTTGGTCCCGCCAGCTTTTCTTTCGATAGAATCAACAAGAGAGTGAAGTTGGAGTTTTAAGTGGAGGTTTGTGCAGCAGGAGCATCACTATTTCTAGACATCTATAATAAGAGAGATAGTTTTAGTTAGTTGATATAAATCCTTCATATTTTAAACCAATTTAATACTCAGGGATAGGATCCAAAATACAATTCGAAATGAAGAAGAGGGATGTTGTAATCTAATTACGAATTTATTAAGGTAGGTGAAACGGTTCACCAATTTCAATCTAAAATGAAATTCCTAGATCATTTGAGATTCATTGAATCATATCAATGACATGTTTAATCTTGTATTATGCTCTTCAATTCGTGATTGGGATACTGAGGATCATAAACAAGATGTGAATAACCATGCAAACCCACTCGACAACCCCGATGCCATTTATCATCTCAAATTGACGTGCCAGTAAACCACACACGCTCCATCAATAATGATAATTTTGAGTTGTTCCATCATTTCAACTTTATAATCACAATATTATGTGCTGGTTACCAACATACGCTTCACTAACGACTTATAAAGAATGATGTGTGTTTTCATGGATTAGCATACATTTCACATTTATCCTAAAGTAACTGGAGTGGGATTTTAAAAGAAGGTTCTAGTACTTTATATTATTATAGTTTTAATGAGATTATGTCCTATCAAACCCGTTTGGCTAACGACCATCCACCACACAAAAGAGCGGTGGGTGAAAACAAAACCCATTCAATGGTCATTTTATAGGTCGTTTCCTTATATCTCTCTTATAACATGGGTTCGTGAATGAGGGTTACTATTGATTCGACTGACTTTTCTTATATATGTAGTAATTAAACATTTAATTTATATATATATATATATATATATATATATATATATATATATATATATATATATATATATATATATATGGTGTATTTTAAAACTTTTTAAAACACAAGGTTTAAATATTAATTATCTAAATTAATCATATAACTAATTAATCAATTTAAACCAATTTTGATTTAATGTTTATCTTTTAATTAAACAATTAATTAAATTAATTAAATCATTTAGGAATTAAATAATTATCTATAATTATACCTTTAATTAAATAATTCAAATTTAATCCTTATCCTTCTAATTTTTAAAATTAGGGTCAGGGCTACCAAGTTTTAATTTGTTCAAATTTTAAGACATTTAAAATAACAAGATAAGGAAACTAGAAACCCTAGAAAAACCCATGCATTTTTCGAAAATAAGGCAAGGAGGCTAGGGTTTCAAGAAACCCTAGCAATTATCGAAATTTGCAAGCGACAAGGGTTTATATTCGATAAACCCTAGCTAGATCAATTCACCTCATGCACAATCAATTGCGAGACAAAGGATCTAATACCACTGGTGGGTTTTATAGGTTATAAAATAACATGTGAATGCGGAAAATCACACTTAACACTTATGGGAACATGCAACCTATAAAGGATCTATGTCTTCACAAATAATAGCAACATACTATGAATATCAACAACCGCAAATAAACCCTATTAAAAAAATTAAAAATACAAGGGTTAGGGTTTACATACCTTTAGAATTATTATAGCAAATAATTCTCTTTATCATTTCCTTTGTTCTTCAGAACGCTAGCACCAAAAGTTTAGTGCCTCTAATGGTTTACACCAAAACCATATAAATTAGAAGACAAGGGAGAGAAGATGAGAGTAGAATAAATTAAGCTATTTCTCTTGTAGATGTGATTGACGAAAATAGGCTACCCAAGGGGTCCTATTTATAGTTGATAGGTAAACCCTGGAAACCCTAATTTGGAATATAATAATAATATTTCAAATTGAAGTGGTTATCTAGTGTCCTTATCTTCAGGAGGATTCCAAAAACCCTATTGGGGCACCCAAAACCGTCCACTATAGGAAGGTTCTGAAAACCTTCCTTTGTTGAATTATTGAACAATTACATATTAAGTCCTTGCACATTTAATTAATTTTAATTAACAAAAAATTAAATCTAAATTAATTCTGATTAATTCTTAATTAATTATTACTATTTCTAATTAATATATTAATTATATGATATATTAATAAATCATTTCCATTTAATTTATTATTCATATGATAAACTAACAAATTATACTCTCTCTCTAAATGTCATTATATTTAGTTACTAGTTATGAGGGCAACATAAAAAAGAGTTTGCTTTTAATTACAAGTATATACCAATTTAGTTATGAGCTTCGACACCTTAATCTAACATTATGTTCATTAATCCGACGATGCAAGTGATGGGTTTTGAGCATTCTAACACTCCTATGGTGTACATGCAACCCTAGAAACCTTGGATCTATGTTTGACTAAGATACATGCAAATAATTATTTTTCCAAGGTTCTTATCCTATCTAGCATGGCATGGGAAACTTGAATCAAATAAAGCTAGTAGAATTACTTACCTTGTAGTTGTAGTTGATTGCTTGGAGTTTTAGAGTCTAGCACCAATAGTGTGGATGCCTCAAATGGAAATCACAAATCACCACAAACTTGGAATTTTAAGAGAATAGTAATCACCTTTCTTGAAATCGGCCCTCTTACTTTACTCACCACGACTAGTGTGATTTCAAGAACCAAAGCCTCCTTTATATAGTGTGGTGGATTAGGGTTACATTCATGTAAACCCTAATACCCATGTCTTTTCATTTCCATGAGATCCATGGGTTAAAGCTCCATGGAGTATCCATGGACTTTCCATGCAAGCCTAGCCCATTCCAAATAAGCATTAGCCCACACTATATAAATACAAGAGCCCATATTTAATTAGTCATACTTTTGATCTCTAAATTAATTCTAGATTAATTATAGATCAATACTAATTACATAATATGATTTTATATTAATATATTAGAACTTATAATATATTAATAAATCATAACTTATACTATTCTCAAACGATTATCCATAAATTGTTCGGGTGAAGTGCAACCCAAATGGACCATGCCGGGTCGGGTCAAGTACATACCAAATATAGTTATGGACTTAGACACTATATCCAACAGTCTCCCACTTGGATAAGTCTAATAACTATAGTTGCAAGTATGACTTCAGGAACCGATCAGCAATCGTAGCTCTTTAAACTCTGTTGAACTATGAAGCGCCATTTTAGATAAGTGATCATATAATCCTCTGTTCTAGATATCAGCCGGACAAATACATGGAACATGGTCTTGCTTATTGTCCAGCATTTGTTTCCCGATTTCCGATTTGTTTGACATAGAACTTAACTGAACACATCAATTTAGTTCTGACCGGGCCCGGTACATAGGTCAAAACAAAATCATCGAGGGGCCTAGATATCGCTTCTAATCCTAAAAGGAACAGATAAACTTCGACTCATATGTTTGCTCTACTACTTGTTGAATTACACACAAAAGCACGGTTTATAACATCGAGTTACCAATGTGTTTTCATGCAATCAATGCATAACCAACTCATAGGCAACAAATCATATCTCTACGTTTGAAGACTTATATGATATTACCGTCTCACGATCACTCGAGATAAATTCCATGAAGTGATACAAGTGAGCGTGGGTTGAATCCAATACTCAGAACTTATGAGCACTCATGAGTGCTGTAGCCCCGCTTTGTCTAACATCTTAGACCTCTACAAGCCAACCCATGACAGTCTTGATTCATATCTACTTCCAACATATGACCGACTGTGGAGAGTTTGAATAATATGATATAAACCATAACATAATTATTCTGGAAGTCAAAACATGCAAAAAGAAATAATAGTAAACGATTGACAAGAGATAGCAACACTTTACTCATAAATAACAGCTTTTATTTATCATCAAATGTCAATTACATTTTACAAATTTCAAGATTATCTAACTACTAAAACTAATATCATCCTTCAGCCCTATGCTCCGAGCATGCTGGAGATGCTTAGCCCGAGTCAGTCCCTTCATGAGGGGATCTGCTAGGTTCTCATCCGATGATACCCTCTTTGCCACGAGGATTCCTTATTCTATTCGATGTCTAATGAAGTGATATTTTCTGTCAATGTGTCTGGATCTCCCATGATCTCTTGGTTCCTTGGCTAAGGCAACCGCACTATTGTTGTCACAGAAAATCTCCATTGGCTCCTTTATAGCTAGTACAACTCCAAGGTCTCCGATGAAGTTCTTTAGCCATATAGTCTCCTTTGCTGCCTCGCTTGCTGCTATATACTCTGATTCACAAGTGGAATCAGCCACTGTTTCCTGCTTGGAACTTTTTCCAAGTAATTGCCCCTCCGTTTAGAGTAAAGACCCAACCCGACTGAGAGCGGAAATTATCCCTGTCAGTCTGAAAGCTAGCATCACTGTACCCTACAACTCTCCAGTCCTCACTGCCACCGAGGGTAAGGACCCAGTCCTTAGTCCTCCGTAGGTACTTGAGGATATTCTTTACCGCAGTCTAGTGTGCCTTGCCAGGGTTCCCCTGATACCTGCTAACCATGCTCAAAGCAAAGGCTACATCAGGTCGAGTACACGTCATAGCATACATGATCGATCCTACAGTTGAAGCATAAGGTATTCGACTCATTTCTGCTATCTCAGCCTCAGTACTAGGGCTTTGTGTCTTACTCAATCTGGCGTTACTCTGGATGGGTAACTCTCCTTTCTTGGAGTTATGCATGTTGAACCTTTTCAACACTTTGTCCACATAGGTGCTTTGACTAAGTCCAATTAGTCTTTTACTCCTGTTTCTCAAAATCCTTATCCCTAGGATATAGGTAGCTTCTCCAAGGTCCTTCATAGCGAAACACTTCCCAAGCCAGGACTTTACTTCCTGCAGGGTTGGGATGTCATTTCCTATGAGTAGTATGTCATCCACATACAGTACCAAAAAGCTGACTATACTCCCACTAGCCTTGATATAGACACAAGATTCATCTTCACTCCTTGAAAAGCCAAATTCTTTGATTTTCTCATCAAAGCAAAGATTCCATCTGCGAGGTGCCTGTTTTAATCCATAAATGGATTTCTCGAGCTTACACACTCTACTGGGGTACTCTGTACTGACAAAACCCTCTGGCTGAACCATGTAAACATCTTCAGCCAACTTTCCATTAAGGAAAGTGGTTTTGACATCCATTTGCCATATTTCATAATCATGAAATGCAGCAATGGCTAACAGAACCCTAATAGACTTAATCTTGGCCACTGGTGAAAAGGTCTCATCATAATCAACTCCCGGAGTTTGAGAATAACCCTTTGCAACCAGTCGTGACTTATAAGTGTGTACATTACCTTCCATGTCGGTCTTCTTCTTGAAGATCCATTTGCACCCAACTATCTTACGATCAGGTACATTGTCAACCAAGTTCCAAACTTGATTGTCATACATGGACTGTATCTCGCTATCCATAGCCTCTTTCCATTTAGCAGCCTCAGGGCCTGCCATGGCTTCCGTGTAGCTGTTAGGCTCATCCAGATTTACCTGTGTGTTATCACTGTTAAGTGTCTCACCTTCTGCAGTAATATGAAAACCATAATAATGCTCAGGTGCATTCCTAACTCTGGTGGAACGCCTCAGAGGTATAGATTCTTCAGTCGGCTCAACAGGAGTTTCCTCCTCAGGTTGAGGGCTAGGGTTTCAGGTTCCTTCACCACTTGACTCTTGAATTTCCTCAAGGTCAATTTGCCTCCCACTATCTCCTTGGCTCATGAATTCTCTCTCTCTCGAAAGAATCCTCTTCTTGCTACAAAGACCACATTATCACTGGGTCTGTAGAAGATGTAACCAAAGGATTTCTGTGGGTAGCCGATGAAAATACACCTTTCGCTTCGGGGTTGAAGCTTATCGTGAGTCTCGCGTCTCACGAAAGCCTCGCAACCCCAAATCTTGATGTGGTCTAGATTGGGAACTTTTCCAGTCCACACCTCGTAAGGTGTTTTGGCAACCTTCTTTGTAGGGACTAGATTAAGGATATGGGCGGCAGTCTCTAAGGTATACCCCCAAAATGAGATTGGTAGCGAAGCTCGACTCATCATGGAACGAACCATGTCCAACAAGGTCCGATTGCGACTCTCAGCTACACCATTCAACTGTGGTGTCCTAGGAGGTGTCAATTGTGAGTCAATCCCGCATTCCTTAAGATAGTCAAGGAACTCAGTACTAAGATACTCACCACCACGATCGGATCGAAGCATCTTAATGTTCCTGCTCAACTGATTCTCCACTTCTTGCTTAAACTCTTTGAATTTCTCAAAGGTTTCTGACTCATTCTTGATTAGGTAGACATATCCATATCTACTAAAATCATTAGTAAAAGTCACAAAGAACCGATTAGCATCTCTTGTGGCGGTTCTGAAGGGTCCACACACATCCGTGTGTATGAGGTCCAACAAACCTTCACCCCTAGCACAAGTGCCAGTAAAAGGTGACTTTGTCATTCTACCAAGCAAACAAGATTCACAACTATCATCTGACTTTAGGTCAAATGACTCCAAGACTCCATCCTTTTGGAGTTGGCCTATGCGTTTCTTGCTTACATGTCCAAGACGACAATGCCATAAGGATGCTTTATCTAAGCTAGCGGAAGATTTAATACACAATACATTATTTCCTAGATTATCTACAACAGATACAGTTTCATACACGCCATCACAAGGTAATGCTTCAAAATAAAGAACATTATTAAAGAAACCATCAATACTACCATTATTATTATCAAAATAAAAGGTAAAACCTTGTTTATACAATGCATGAAAGGAAATAACATTTCTTGCCATTTCTGGCGAATAATAACATTTATTCAAATCTAATGTAAACCCACTATTTAGCACTAAGGAATAAACTCCTATCTTGGTGACAGGTGAAGCTTTCCTGTTTCCCATGATCAAGTTTATCTTTCCCTGCTCCACATTCTCACTTCTTTTTAGTCCCTGCAAATCACAACATATGTGAATACCACAACCTGTATCAAGGACCCAAGACTTAGAATGAGGTGAGTTATTAGACAATATAGTGTATATACCTGCATGGTTGGGTTTTACTTTCCCATCCTTCAAATCTTGCTGGTACTTTGGGCAGTTTCGCTTCCAGTGCGACTTTTCATGGCAATAGAAGCATTCAGCCTCATTAGGGTTAGCAGAAGGAGTGACAAAACCTTTCTTGGTTTTGCTTGAAGAGGAGCCTTCAAGGGTCTTGCCCTTGGTACCCTTAGAAAGGTTCTTTCTCTTCTTCCCTTTGCCATGCCCGATTGCCAAGACATTGGCCGCAGTTGGAGTAGAAGTAGGAGTAGTAAGAACCGACTTACCCTTTAGACCACTTTCGGCGGTCTTCAAGAGTCCTTGAAGTTTGCTGAGGGTGACTTCTTCCTTGTTCATGTGATATGTCATGCGGAATTGATCATAACACGATGGCAAGGAGTGTAAAATGATGTCTATTGCTAACTCCTCAGGGAAGTTCACATTCAGCTTCAGTAAACGGTCCACATACCTTTGCATTTTCTGTATGTGGCCCGTGATGGGTTCACCATCCTTCATTCGGGTTATTATCATGGAGGAGATTATTTCATATCGCTCTTGACGAACACTTTGATGGTAGCGGCCCATCAAGTCCTGGTGCATCTCAAAAGGATAATAGTCCTCATAGGACTTTTGGAGCTCGGCTGTCATGGTGGCCATCATGATGCATGCCACTTTTGTAGCATCTCTTTCATGTACCTCATATTCAGCAAGCTCTTTAGGAGTAGCAGTTGGCTCGGGTACCTTCAGCTCCTTGTCGAGAACATATTCTTTGTTCTCATACCGAGTGACCATCCTGATGTTTCTGATCCAATCTGTAAAGTTGGACCCATCGAAGATGACTCTCCCACAAAGATTCATGAGAGAGAAAGAGCTAGTAGGGTTTGAGCCAGAAGCATTGTTATTGGAAGACATCTGAAAAGAAGAGGGAATAGATTAGATTAGATATAGAGATAGTCCTTAACAAAACACCCAAATGTAATATTAAGGCTAGGACCCAACACAATATTTTATAACTTAGAAGAGGGATGCCGTAATCTAAGCTATAAGATATTTGAAGGTTGGTGAATGACGATTCACCAATTTCCACCATGAAAAACGAAATATTTAATTAGGTTTTAATTGGTTTAGAAACTCCTAGATTCTTTGAGATTCATTGAACTTTCTTCAATGGCATGTTTTAATCTCGAGTGTGCCCTTCAAGTTTTGTGACTGGGATGCCGAGGATCACAAAACAAGGTGTGAAGTAACCATGCAAATTACTTGGTACCCTTAATGTATTACCCCTCAATCGATGTGCCGGTGAACCACACACGCTCCATCGATACTATGATAAACATTAAGTCACCCTTTACCTACCTTGTTAAGTTCAAGTTAGTGTGGCGGTTAACCACACACGCTCCACTAACGACTTAAACAAAGTGTAAAGTGTAATTTCATGGATTAGCACCTTATTCACATTTTCCTAAAATAACTAAGATTGGGAATTCAATAAAGTTTAGTTACTTTAGTATTATCATTATACTTTTAATGAGAATTTATAAGTCCTTGTCCTACCCGTTCGGCTAACGACCCTCCACTGATCAAGGAAGCGGTGGGTGAGAGTGGACACCCATTAAGTTGCCATTTTATAGGCAACAACCTTATACCCCCCTTATAGACCGGCTTCGTGAATCAGGCGTACTAGCGGTAAGACGACTTGATCTTATACATATATAAATATTATTAAACTTATAATATTATAAAGTATAAGGGTTGAATTTTATCTTTTAAAATTCTAGGGGTTGGAACTAAAGTTTTTAATATGACTTTACATGTTCCAAAACTTGAGGACAAGTTTTGTAAACTTTCAAAACTTTTCATTTCTCATAACTTATGAGTTAATGGTTATTAAAAATGAAGACTCTTCATTTTTTGTAACCTATGTGTTCTTTTAATGGTTATTTATAAATGTGACTTTTGGTTATCCATAACTTAAGAACTAGTTATGGACTCCATTAAAACACATAAAGATCAAGAGTTAATCTAATCAATTATTAGCACATAATTTCTATGATCTTCTAAACTCATATGTTTATGAATGTTCATATCAAAAATTTCAAGAATCGTAAGTACATACAAAACTTGAAATTTTGATACGAGCTTTTGAACAAAACTTCGATTTTCAAGGGTTTTTTTTTTTTTTTTTTTTTTTTTTTTTTTTTTTTTTTTGCATCAAGTATCAAATAAACAAACCAGGCTCTGATACCACTGATGGGTTTTGAGCATTCTAACACTCCTATGGTGTACATGCAACCCTAGAAACCTTGGATCTATGTTTGACTAAGATACATGCAAATAATTATTTTTCCAAGGTTCTTATCCTATCTAGCATGGCATGGGAAACTTGAATCAAATAAAGCTAGTAGAATTACTTACCTTGTAGTTGTAGTTGATTGCTTGGAGTTTTAGAGCCTAGCACCAATAGTGTGGATGCCTCAAATGGAAATCACAAATCACCACAAACTTGGAATTTTGAGAGAATAGTAATCACCTTTCTTGAAATCGGCCCTCTTACTTTACTCACCACAACTAGTGTGATTTCAAGAACCAAAGCCTCCTTTATATAGTGTGGTGGATTAGGGTTACATTCATGTAAACCCTAATACCCATGTCTTTTCATTTCCATGAGATCCATGGGTTAAAGCTCCATGGAGTATCCATGGACTTTCCATGCAAGCCTAGCCCATTCCAAATAAGCATTAGCCCACACTATATAAATACAAGAGCCCATATTTAATTAGTCATACTTTTGATCTCTAAATTAATTCTAGATTAATTATAGATCAATACTAATTAAATAATATGATTTTATATTAATATATTAGGACTTATAATATATTAATAATCATAACTTATACTATTCTCAAACGATTATCCATAAATTGTTCGGGTGAAGTGCAACCCAAATGGACCATGCCGGGTCGGGTCAAGTACATACCAAATATAGTTATGGACTTAGACACTATATCCAACAGCAAGTACACGTACACGCGTTGTCATTCAAGAATGGTACTTATTTTTTGTTCCCCATCTCTACGACTTCCCACCCAAACATGATATTTGAGATAGCACGAACACTACGCCAATATCACTCCAATCCCCACAACCACGGACCATGTGCCGAATGGTGGTATAGAAAAACCACTCGACATTACTATTAGCTTAAGCTCTTATCCTTTAAGTATCTTCCAATCTATAAGGCCCTCATATAACGTCCCCAAAATCACAATAAAAATTTCATTTTTAAACTAAAAAGAAATCATTGTTTTTAATCAAACCAAAGTAATAAAAACCCAAGAGCAAGTATAATTGTTCCAAAATCAATGTATCATAACATCTCCAAAACATATCACCAAAGGATGTGTACGGTCGCACATTTGCTTTCCCCTTATCATCTGAAGTATCTAAAACATAAAACTTAAAATATAAGCCAAAGCTGATTGAGTTTCACTAAAGTACCACACACAACCAATACAGATAACAACATGCATTCATGAGCCTTCAGTCAACAGTCAACGGTCAAAAGTCAAAGTCAACTCCAACTGGTCGCCACACCATGCACATCCCTGGCCACGTCGTGGTAGCAAAACGATAAAATAGTCGGGTCTAGATCAATCGTCTCGTTGTGGAAACCTAAGACTACGCCTCAAATTTGGTGCATTCCATGGTCTAGATGGATAAAGTTTCCAACTTTATCCCTTAAGAACCCTCAATAAGTCAAGATCCCCAAACCTTAATTCTTAAGGATGATTTAATGCATCAAGACTCTCATTAAACACCCAATCCTTAGAGTTGCACCTCCAAAGTTTCCAGTATGATTTCGTACACCTAATAAACCTTAAAAATCGTGGCTTTATGGACATGCATGTCCTTTCCATTTTTGGGTTGAAATGAGGGGTTTTTGGCTAACTTCCTCATGCATGATGCTAAAACTCAATATTACTCCATATACAAAGCATCTAAGGCCCAAAATGGCCTGGAGATTCATAAAGTTGAATAATTTTTGAGACCCCACCACAAAAATCCATCAAGACATGAAGAAAAGGGACAAAATCAAGAGATCTTGTGACATGACATGAAAATGTTGGATTTTGGACACTCACCAAGGTCCATGAGATGTGCTAGCTAAAGAAAATGATGCTTGCCAAGTAAATACTACACCAAGGGCTTTCTCATCCTTCAAAATTTACCAAGAATAAGCTCACAACTTCAATGGAGGCTAGGGTTAGGGTTTCTGAGTTTGACAGGGAGATGGGGGCTGAATGATCATGAAACCGCAACCTTAATGTGCTTTATATAGGTCCCAAAACCCGAAATTAGGGTTTTTACTAAAAACACCTGCCATGCCATGGCACCTAAGGCCACGCCGTGGAGAGTCATTTAAATACCGTGGTCAAAAACTTTCCGCCACATCGTGGTGATGCTCCACCATGCCGTGGCCACCCAAATTAGAGTTAATACATAAAAAAATTGGTTCATACCTGGAATGGATGTTACAATTCTACCCCACTTGAGTTAGATTTCGTCCTTGAAGTCCTCAATAACAAATAACTTAGGGTAGTGCTCTCGCATCTCTTGCTCAGGCTCCCAAGTCCATTCGGAAGCCTTTCGATGCTGCCAATAGACCTTGACCAATGATACCACCTTGTTGCGTAAGGTCTTCGTCTTCCTATCTAGAATCACCACTGGCCTCTGAGTATAATTCACGCGATCATCAACCTGAATATCGTCTAAAGGGACCACCACTGAATCATCAGCTACAAACTTCCATAGTTGAGAAACATGAAAGGTGATGTGAATTCGACTGAGCTCGTAAGGCAGATCCAGTTGGTAGGCCACCCTGCCTACCCTTGAGTAAAACCATATACCGACCTGGAACTCCAACTCGGATCGACGTTTGTTAGTATAACTCTTCTGCCGACTCGAAGCTGTTTGCAACCTCTGTCTGATATGCTGGATAAGCTCTATCGCCTGAAGGACTACTTGGATCCTTCCTATGACCTTGTGACGGATCTCCCCCAAAAAATTGGGGTATGAAACTTCCTCCCATAAAGAAGCTCAAATGCTGGCACGCCGATACTAGAATGATAGTTGTTGTTGTAGGAAAACATAGCAAGAGGAATGTAGGAGTCCCAACTCCCACCAAAATCTATAGCGCATGCTCTCAGCATATCCTCAAGTGTCTGAATGGTCCACTCACTCTGGCCGTCGGTCTGCAGATGATAAGTAGTGCTAAAGTGCAATCTCATACCCAGTTCCTTGTGGAACCTCCGCCATAATTGAGAAGTGAACCGAGCATCTCGATCAGATACAATGTAAACTGGACACCATGCCGAGCGACGATCTCACATACATACACATCGGCCAATTTCTTGGCCGAGGAGCTCTCCTATATAGCTAGAAAGGGGGCACTCTTGGTCATACGATCCACTATAATCCAAATCGCATCAAACCCCTTAGCCATCCGTGGTAATTTGGTGATGAAATCGATGGTGATCTGTTCCCATTTCTACATGGGAACCTCCAAAAGCTGAAGCCTTGCATGTGGCCTCTGGTGCTCGGCCTTGACCATCCGACATGTCAAGAACCTCTCAACATATCAGTCTATCCCCCTCTTCATACACGCAAACCAGTAACTAACTCGCAAATCCCGATACATCTTGGTGGCTCCGGGATGTATAAAAAATTTGGACATATGTGCCTCCTCCAACATAATCTGCCCGATCCCACCAAAATATGGTACTCAAACCCGGCCACTCCGAATCAATAATCGACAAATATCGGTAGAAAACCGGTCGATCTCACCCCTGATTCTCTCTTGCTTCCAATTCTTCTTCTTGACTCCCTCATCCTCGACCTCCCTAATCAAATCCAGAAGTGGCGAGTTGTAATGCCCTATTCCGAATTAATTCCTAATTCGAGCCTGGGGCCTGGAGAGCGGTCATCATAAGGATTAGGGCCTTTAAAAAAGGTAAGATTTAGGCCCATTTGGTTGTGGGTAATGTAGATATGTGACCCAATAGTTTGGTTTGCACTCTGGAGCCCAAGGGTATAATCGTAATTTGATAACTCGGCTTACCATGGATTTTGGGTTTTTTCGGGAAGTTTTAAGGCCATGGTGAGTTGATAGAAGTGTAGGGCTTCTCGTTACCTTTCCATGGATATAAAGAACATCAAAAACGGAGTTGAAACGAAGAAGTTATGGCCGTTTGAAGTTGGAGTAGTTCGGGTGAGTGATCATTGACTTGTTGACCAAGCTCATTTAAGGCTCACGACGTGAGGAGTGTCTGATGCACCAAAACCATAATTGTCGGGTATTTAAAGGTATGAGATGATTAGGGTTGCTTCTCCTCAGCCTCTTTCACTCCCAAGTCACTAAAAACCCTAGATTTTCGGCCTTCTTGAGCCCTTGAGTCATTATTCGTGGTATTGGTGTGTTATAGTGGTTGATTTCCTAGAAGAAGAAGAAGAAGAAGAAGAAGCTCTTGTGGAGGTTCCTTTGGACGAAATAATCTCCTTCTAGTGGCATTTCTGAGCTTATAAGCCTCTATAAGTCTCAAAGATACCACCTTTCTCTTCTAATCTTGCTAGATCTAGGTTATGGTTACCTTCTTTGCATGGGATCTTGGATTCTCATGCATAAAGTCCATAAAGTTTGCAGCTTTATGGACCATTGAGTTATTTGTTGTGTTAGAACCCTTGGATCTGGATTTTGGTGCAAGTTCTGGACTCCAAGTTTGAATCTTGATGTTTATACCCAGATTTTGACCTAACTAGTGTTTAAGTCATGCATGAATGAAAAGATATGATTTTTATGGTCCTTTAGGCTAGATATGGTATCCTGGAAAGTCCCAATGCGCATCGTAAAGAATTAAGAGCTTAATGCTCACAGAACAGTTCTCACGACGTGAGAAGTATGGTCTCACGACGTGAGCACGACTTTGCCCCGATCTGAAACCCTGAGATGAGTGAACTGAGTTTGACTCGCTGTGTCGACCCAAGACGAGTTGACTCTCACGTCGTGAGCCATGGAAGGTCACAACGTGAGGATAGAATAATGAGGAAAGTTGAACATTAACCTTGACTGTTGACTTTGACTTTGACCATGGTTGACCAATTTTGACTTCTGAGGATACTTTGGTAATTTGGGAGTTTAATGGAATTAGTCATATGGTGGTTACAGGCAGTTGAGTTTGGAGCTGTGAGTTGGGATTCGATTATCAGTTGATCACTACTTGTGAGGTGAGTTCTTCTCACTATATCAACAGGGTCTAAGGCACCAAGCCCGACCCTTTATGATTTGTATCCTGGTTATAGGATGATGATATGCTAGTGATATGTTAGATTTGTATCCTGGTTATAGGATGATGCTATGTTTATTGATCTGTTAGATCGGTATCCTGGTATATAGGATGATGTTATGATTAGTGATCTGTTAGATTTGTATGATTACCTGTACATGCTAGCTAGCGTATGATATTTATGTGTTGATTTTGAGATTGGGGTGGGTTGAGGCGGTACTGCTTTGAGCTCTAGGCCAACATACGCAGGGCGGCTCGGATAGACTGCAGACCGGGTAGGGCGTACTAGTCAGGCCGAAGGCCCGGAGAACGATCCTGACAGGATGAAGGCCTGGAAGGGTGGACCAGACATACTGAAGGTTATGAGAGTGGAGCAGATAGACTGAAGGCCTGGTGAGGGTGGTCCAGTCATACCGAAGACTCTGAGAGTGGACCAGGTAGACTGAATGCCCGGTGAGGGCGGACCATTCGTACTGTAGACTCTATATATGCATGCTTTTTGTATGATATTGTTATGGTTTGTATGGCGTTGGTATTTTGGGGGAACTCACTAAGCTTCAGGCTTACAGTTGTTGATTTTGTTTCAGGTACTTCTGATGATCGCGGGAAGGCGAAGGCATGACCGTACACTTCATCACATTTTATGAGTTGGATTTCTGGGATACTCTGATGTTTAAACTATATTGGAAACACTTTGTAATAATTAATGGTTTTGAATGGTTGAAAATGTTTTAAATTGGCTTGAATTGTATAGATGTTACAAGTTGGTATCAGAGCCTTGGTTTGAGTGAATTGGAGGAACACTCGCGTGAATCCAATCTCAAACTAAGGAGGATGCGAAATGTACGATCAGCCGGATCCAGTAAGTAGACCCCAAAATACCATACGGTTATTCGATATTGTGATATGTTAGAACAACATGCTAGTGATAGGCTAGGGATCTTCAGGAATTTCATGGTAGAATTGCTTGATTTTGTGATGCCTTAGTTCCTATACAGTTTTCTTGTTTGAATGATCTGTGAATATTTCGCGTGTGAACTGGTTATTGCGTGGATACGCTAAGTCACATGCCGCATGGTTTAAAGGATCTTAGGATGAGAGGTGTGGTCCTGCTGCGCAGCTCTCGTCTGAGTCCAACCGTTGTGGGATTGAATCTTTCAGCCTAATATTGTTTAAACGGTGGGGTATGTGATTGTATTCATGCGATAGTCATCTGACACCAATAGAGGGTCGTGTGGAAAGCATGGTATGGATGAGTTGTGCGGGGTCAGCTGGCCAATAGCGTTGTTGGACGAGGTAGCGGTGGTTTCCTTAGTTAAGCGTAATTCATAGCGGGTCGGTGTGAGGAAGGATTAGTAACTCTCGAGAGAGTGAGGGCAGGGCGAAGATGCGCGCAAGGTGCTGGGATTCTGAGATCGAGGAATTCATAGCAGGATATGTCTAATTATAATGCATCATAGTGCTTGTCGGCTTCTTTGCTCGAATGCTACTTGCTTGTGCTTTGTGGGAACCATGTTGATGTGAGTTAACCATCAAATGAATACATTAAAATTACATGCTATGAGGGTTAAATAATCTTAGGATAAAGGACATGGACCTATTGCGCAGCTCTCGTCTGAGTCCAACCGTTGTAGGGCTGGGTCCTTTAGCCGAAGGATTATTTAAGCCTGGTTGCATGTAATTGTATTCATGAAGTGGTTAGTTGGCGTTGGAAGGGGTTCTTTAGCAGCTGATGGCAGAGGAGGTGTGGTAAGTCCTAGGATCGCCTAAGGAGTATTTAGCGCGGTTGTTCACTGTTGATCAGGTTTCAGGAGTATTTTATGACTAGGTCTTGGAGGACCCGTGATGATTCTTAAGGAAAGTATGGATAGGTGTGGAAGGTAGTATTGGGCCCGTACTACTGAAAGCACAGGATCCATACTCGAATCAAGGAAGATCTCGGGGATTGAAAGGGCTGGTCAGGGAGGGTAGCATGGTTGGATACCATGGTTCGCGACAGTAGTTCTGTTCCTGTCAATATTTTGGTTGTGGCAGCTCAGACATGAGGATGATCCTGGTATTTGGTGTGAGCCCAGTGGCGTTATCGATTTTGATTGTTTGGTTCAGACCTAGTGAGTTTTGGTTAGAGGCTTCGAGGGTTTTGCTCGAGGCCGTGATATGAGTCGTGGGACTCAGGAAGGGAGTAATGATTATGATCAGCTTGAGTTTTGCAACTAGAAGTAGAATGGTTGATTGATGGATTGGAATGCCGTTTTCTAGGGAAAGGGTTGTGCCCTTTCAGTTTTCCAAGTTCGAAGGAGTGAGAAGGCTTGCGATGCCAGGGTCAGGTTGTATTTGCAGCTCGGTGTCAGTTGGTCGCAGGGATTGGCAGTAGTATTTCAGCGCTGGTCAGCGCAAGTGGGTCGAGGTGGCATGAGTATCTTCTGAGGCAAGTTAGGTAGCATATCCTAGGGTAGGTGTGACATCCCCATTTTCACGGCAAGAAAAGACTGATTTTGTTTATGCTTTATAAAAATCAGAGTACCTCTTTTAGTGAAAATGTTGCGGAATTTGTTCCTAGTAAAACATGATAAATACGTTATCAAAACATTTCCGAAGAAATGTATTTTTGTTCATTTTAAAACATTTGGGATGTCATCATCAATACAGAAACATAAGCATAAACAAAACTTACATTCATTTACACTAGTGATCTACATCTCTTTAATCTCTCAGTGTAGTGTAACTTCGTATCGACACCTATGATACAAATAAGCTGGAGTGGGCCAGGTTGGGAAACCTGGTGAGTACATAGGGATTTCAATCCCAAAATTGTATATCATATATATAATTTAGAAATCACAAAATATACAATTTCACCATATATATATATATATAAGCAACTCTTACCCCACCACGTTAATCCTTACAACGAGACTATCCATACTCTCGGACCTTAAATTTTACCTCTTACTTAACACGTACTCTCAGATCTAATTCATGCTCTCGGATCAATAATTGTGCCCATTCCATACTCTCGGATTAGGGACAAGTGTCTCTGTGAAATGCATTCTCCCGGATTAACGACGAATGACTATGTCCTATCCATACTCCCGGACTGAGGACGACTGACTATGTCTTAATCCATACTCCCGGACTAAGGACAACTGACTATGTCTTAATCAATACTCCCGGATTAATGAAAGTTGACTATGTCCAATCCATACTCTCGGACTAGGGACAACGACGATGTCTAATCCATGTTCCCGGATCAATGACATATACCAAAGTTCTATTCTCTGAGTATAACTCACTCTTACTCGGAAGAAAATACTACCAAATATTCCTCATAATTAATTTACGTTTACTCTTTATCCTAAATCATCATATATAATCAGGTATGTTCTTTAACACGTATTTCAGGCAACATCAATTAACTCACACATAAACATATAATTAATACTTCAATCAATACTTGTAGTAAAATCATGTTCATGAAAGGGACTATGCACTCACCTACAAAGGTGGTGACTCGGTACTCGGACAGCACTTCATTTACTTTAAAACAAATTTCCGTTGACAAAACCTGGTATCATTTCCACTAGAGTTTAGTCTAATGTTCAACGAGAGTAATTAATAGTCTAGCTATTATTACTATTATATAAGCGTTAAACAATACTCTTCACCCACTATGTACAGACAGGGGTCAGACATGAAACACCGGAGGGCTGGATCATTTTGGCATATACCACTTCTGAAATCCAACAACCCAGGTGGCCCTTCAAACCGGATTCCCCGTACCGCGAGTGGTTAAAAAGATATTATAATGACACTTATATAACCCAAAATAATAGCTCAAATAATTATTATAAGGTCCTAATAACGTTACTATATTTAAATAAAAACTATATTAAAAATTAGGTAGGCGTATCTTACCTACGAGGGGGTTTGGCTAGAAGCCGGGCTATGCAGGGGCAGGACTTCCGAGCCGAAAGCTATTCTTCTCGGAGCCGTCGAGCGCTCCGGGGATTTCTTTTAGCGCTAAGGGAGTTTTTTTGGGAAATTTAGAGAGAGTGTAAAGAGAAGAAAGAATGGGAAAGGTGTGAAGAAAATGAGGGTGGAAGGAGTTGTATTTATAGGGTGATATATGGCTGAAATTGGTGCCACATGTCACCATCTAGTGGCAAGCCTTGGGGAGAAAGCAATGGCCAAGATTGTGCCACGTCACCCCTTTTGCAACAGCACCCTGCCGACTTCTAAACCCCGTAACTTTCGTATACAAGCTCTATTTTCGACGTTCTTTACATCCACGCGTAGGTAAAACTAAGATCTACAACTTTCATTTTGACTCCGTTGGCTAATTCTCGACCGATCTTAAATTTAACAGTTGGAGGAGATTATACTGTTAAATGACCGCAAAAAATTCGTAACTCTTTCATACGGACTCCGTTTTTGTCTGTCTTTTTATCGTTGACTTCCTATTAATGAGATCTTCAACTCTCATTTAGGTCACGTAGGCCAAAAACCGCTCGATCTAAAATTCGAGTTTCGGGCCGTGCACTGCCATGCCAAATCTTAGAAAATTCATAACTTCCTCATACGAAGTCAGATTTGGGCGTTCTTTTTATGCACGCTCTCGGTTTATCGTATACTACAACTTTTGTTTAGATCACTAAGGCCAAAAAGTCGTCTATCGTAAATTCACTATTTACGTCTCCCGGTGCCGTGCCGGTTTTGCCGTAAAACTTCGACGAGCCATAACTTCTTCGTTATAACTCGGATTTCAGCGTTCTTTATATGTACGGAACCCTTGTAACATATAATACCACTTGGTTAAGATTTCTCCTTCTAAATAATATTCCATCAATTACTCATTTTTGATGCTTATTGTCTCTAAATTGACTAGCCCGA
Source organism: Lactuca virosa (assembly GCF_052849685.1). Classification (NCBI taxonomy): domain Eukaryota; kingdom Viridiplantae; phylum Streptophyta; class Magnoliopsida; order Asterales; family Asteraceae; genus Lactuca; species Lactuca virosa. The sequence goes on from NC_136429.1 coordinate 203,648,104, forward strand.
ATCTGCGGGCGTTACAATTATCTCCCCCTTAGGATGATTAGTCCCAGAATCATCAACGAAACAGAGCTGTATAATGACTCCATTCATTATCTCTTCATCCTAGGTAATAATCGTAACTTCTATGTTTCTTTGAATGCGTATCTTACTCCTGGTCTTCTTGACTGCAAGCGGTGCTTGATTTTGCACCCGTTCTCTATGTCTTGTTACACTTTCAATCATGACCTTCATGTCACAAACTCGCTCTTTATCAGAGACTCCTTCTTCTTCTTAACAAACTTAAGATAAGTTTATTTGATTTCCACGATAGACCGATGGGTCACGTTCTAATGAACTCTCATCGTATGTTGCAACGCTCAGACTCAGGTCTCTTAGAGTCAAATTCCGGAATGGATTATACTTTCCTTCATGTTCTAATGTGATATAATCACATTTTAACATGTAGCATTTCTAGCTACCAACTTCTTTAACTAGCGCGATACTTCTATTGATCGCTTTGATTATCTTTCACTTCAATCTTCTGGCTTAAGTTAGATGCTACATCGAACTTGGTTCTATGAACCACGTAACATACTCATCTTAGTCGCACTCAATTTTATATGAACACTAGGGTCGAAACAACAATAATCTTCTTAATCATTACCGAAACGATGGCAACGACATACTTGAATAAAACGAAATCAATTACTAGCTTCTTGGTAACCTTGTGACTTTCCCTGATCCAAGTGCGAGTCCTATGCTTCCGGTAGTATAGGCCTCTACTACCATTCACACCTACTCATACTCGTCAAAAGTATTATCTCGCAGTTTTCCAAGTCATCATACACGAAAATCACACAACAGCTTAACACATCAGATAGTAAAACGAAGGTTTTATATTATTCCTTGAAACCATTACATGGGTGTTCAAGTTCATCCTAGACTATGCCTCTAATAGACTACACCTTAAGATACTATAACTTGATCTTCGGATATCCATCCTCACTCCTGATTCCTTGCATTGTCAGCTACTTCGTCTAGGATCATATGGAATGATCTTGCCTTCGGTTATGGCGGCACATTTGGCTTTGCGGCTTCTTCTCTCCTTGGGCAGTTTTGCTTGTAGTGTCCTTCTTCACCACACCTAAAGCAAACTTCTCTCTTGGTTGTGCATTCGCTGGCATAATGACCAGTCTTCCCGCATTTGAAGCAGGTCATCTCTTTAGAGCATCTCCCAATGTGCTTCCTTCTGCACTTGTCACACCATTGTGCTCCTTCTCCAGACTTTAAGAATTTTCTCTTCTCGTCGGACCTTGTGGATCCTTCAAACTTTCTCTTATCGCCAACTTCAACCTTGCTGGCGAGTCTTCCCTTGATCATATCTTCAGTGCCTGACATACCAGCACCGTATACTCCTAGGGAAGTCCCTTTGCGTACTTGTCGACATTTGTCAGCTCGTCTGGGACAAGGCGCAAAGCAAACTCCATTTTGTCCGTGAAGTTGTTGGTGTATTCATCGATGGACATGCTCCCTTTCTTCAAAGTTAGGAATTGGTTCTCTAGCTCGAGCAGGTTTTGGGATGAGCAATACTTGCGCTTGAAATGCACCAAAGACTCTACCCAAGTCAGTTGCAGGGGCTCATTGGGGCTTAGAGTCTTCCCCAGGGTGTTCCACCAGCGCACAGCGCCTCCTCGGAACTGACGTACTGCAAATGTGGTCTGTAACTTGCCTCTGCATCCACACATCATGAAGGCCAACTCCATCTACGATATCCAGTCCATAACTCCGATCGGATCTTCCTTTTCAATGAAAGTGAATATCTTGCAAGTTAGAAAATCCTTGTACTTGCATCCGTTCCTCTCGTCTCCGTGATCTTGGTTGTTTCGTCGAACTATTGGTGGGTTGGCTTGACCAACGGTCCCACTGTAGTTCCGTACTTCTGACTGGCCATCATTCAGTTGTTGGATTAATGTCTAAGTCCATAACTATAATTCATATGTACATGACCCGACTTGGCATGGTCCATTTGGGTTGCATTTCACCGGAACAATTTATATGGATAGTCTTTTGAGAATAGTATGTTTTATGATTTATATTAATATATTATAAGTTCTAATCTATTAATATGGAATCATATTATTTAATTAGTATTAATCAAGAATTAATTTAGAATTAATTTAGTGGTCAAAAGGAACTAATTAAATATGGACTCTTATATATATATATATATATATATATATATATATATATATATATATATATATATATATATATATATATATGGAGTGGGCCAAGTTCATTTAGGTTGGGCTAAGCTTTCATGGATAGTCCATGGAGTTTTTAACCCATGGATCCTATAGAAATGAAAGGTCATGGGTATTAGGGTTTACATGGATGTAACCCTAATCCTCCATAATATATAAAGGGGTCCTTGGCTCACAAAAAGTACAGCAGTGTGTGAAAAAAAGTGTAGGCCGATTTTAGTGAGCATACATATTCTCTCAAGTTCTTCCAAGGTGTTTTGGTGATTTGTGATTCCACTTGAGGCTTCCACACTATTGGGGCTAAGCTCTTAAAGTTCAAGACTTCAAGCAACATCAAAGGTATGTCATCTAACTAGAACTTTGTAGTATAGTTGCTTCATAATATGCTAGTTAGGATGAAACATTGGAATATTGATTATTTGCATGTATAATAGAGAAAACATAGATCCAAGGTTTATAGGGTTGTATGTACACCATAGGAGTGTTAGAATGCCCAAAACCCAACAGTGGTATCAGAGCCATGGATTGTTTTCTGTTATATTGATGCAAATGTTTTATTTTCAAAGATGGAAAAAAAAGGAAAAAACATGACGTTTGTCAAATTTTAAGATAATTACTTGTTTTGTGAAAAACTAATTATTTGTAAAATTTGAATCATTTGCTATATGAGTTGAATTAGGTCAAATTTAGTAAAAGATAAAATGATATGATTATTTTATTAGTTTTAAAAGGTTGATCTAAATGTTTTAAGGAGTTACAAATTTTGTCATAAAATTTTGGAGCTCAAAAGTTTTTTTTAAAGTTGTGATCTTAAGAGTTTTGAAACTTCCATAAGTTATGGATATGAAAGTTTTTTAAAAAAAAAAAAAATTGATTCAAAGTTTTTATGGAGTTACAAAATTTGGTGTTAATGTTTTAAATAATTCCATAACTTGTTCTTAAGTTATGGAAGATGAAAAGTTTCATCATAAAACAAGTATTTAACTCCATAAGTTATGGAATCCAAAAGTTTTCAAGAGTTACAAAACTTGCCCTCAAGTTTTGGAATTTCGGAAAAGTTTTTTTTATGATAAAAAGAGAATTGAATTCTAAAACTCTTGGGTTCATAACTTAAACAATTAATTAAATGGTTTTAATTTTGAATTTAATAATTGGAATTATGATGTTTTTATTGAATAATTAAATTAACTCTTATGGACTTTATTAATAGATAATTAAAGTGTTTAATTTAAAGAGAATTAATAATTCCATAATGACATGGTTTAAGTTTAATTAAATTAAGAGTATAGTTTAATTAATAGATTAAACCACCAAGTATTTTAAATGTCTAAAATACACCCTTATACTATTATAATATTAAAAGTTTAATATATTATATGTATAAGAGCAAGTCGTCTTACCATTAGTAGGCCTCATTCACGAAGCCGTCTATAAGGGGGGGGGGTATAAGGTTACTGCCTATAAAATGACAATTTAATGGGTGTCCACTCTCATCCACCGCTTCCTTGACTGGTGGAGGGTCGTTAGCCGAACAGGTAGGACAAGGACTATAATTCTCCCTTCATTAAAAGTATTAATGACAAATACTAAGTAACTAAACTTATTGTAAATTCCCAATCTTAGTTACTTAGGAAAATGTGAATTTGGTGCTAACCCATGAAATTACACTTTGCACTTTGCTTAAGTCGTTAGTGGAGCGCGTGTGGGTAACCGGCACACTAACCTGGATTAAACAAGGTAGACAAAGGGTAACTTAATGTTTATCATAGTATCGTTGGAGCGCGTGTGGTTAACCGGCACATCGATTGAGGGGTAAATATTAAGGGTACCAAGTATATTTGCATGGTTATTCACACCTTGTTTTGTGATCCTCGGCATCCCAGTCACAAAATTTGAGAGGGCACAATCGAGATTGAAACATGCCATTGAACAGTTTAATGAATCTCAAAAGATATAGGAGTTTCAAATCCAAGTAAAACCTAATTAAATTATTTTGTTTTCATGGTGGAAATTGGTGAATCGTCATTCGCCTACCTTCAAATATTTTATAGCTTGGATTACGGCATCCCTCTTCCAAGTTATAAAAGTATTGCGTTGGGTCCTAGCCTTAATATTTCATATTGGGTGTTATATTAAGGTCGTTAGATCAACTATCTTGAATATCTCCCAAAAGATGTCTAGTTCAGACGTCTATGATCTTCCCAAATCTCTTGGAACATCACTTCCACCACCTCCTCAAATTATTCTCCCTAATCCACAAATTCAAGGTCACTCAAGCCCTATTGGCAAGCAAGGTCTATGTGTGATCACATCTTGGAGATGAAGTCACATATTGACAAGCTGGGAGAGTTGGGTGTCAAAGTCTTGAGAAATTTGGACGTTCAATCACTTTCTAAGTCACATAGTGAGTCCCTTTGGGACTACTATGAAACAGACTATGACATGACCCTTAATGATCTTATCTAGTTGCTTGGTGCTGCTAAATCAACAATGATTTGGAGGACTAGTAAAGCAAATTTTATTAGAAGATCAACTTCCCAAAAGGGGCATTGGTTGCGAAGCTGCCATATTTACCTGAAGGATCATAAGGTTGGTAAAGTCAAAGAGTTTGACTCTACTTTGGGTAAAGTCCACTATCTAACTCTATTAATGTAACTCTATTAAGTTCCTATTTGAGATTCTTATACATGATGTGACCAGTTCACATGTTGATGTTTTAAGAATCAAAGAAAAGCAGAAACTTAAAGGAAGTATATGCTGATTCTGATCGCGAAGATGGATTTCGATCGCATGGTTCGGTGATCAGAATTTTGAGCTGTTGCTTAGGAGTTATGATATATTGCTCAGGAATAGATAACAAGAAGTTTTTCATATGCTTTTGCACTGTAAGGATAAGTTTTTCAGCAAAGTTTAAAATAAAAGGAAATTTTTTTATTTTATTTATTTTAAAATATCCTTACAATGGCATTTGTGAAAAATTGTTGTTTATATGATTCCATTAATAGCAAGAGTGGAAATATGAATTTGATTCTTTCATTTGTGGTAGTGCCTAAATTCACCAAATAAGGAAAGATTCTCATCACCCAAGTTTCAGTTGGATAGAAACTTGGAATCATGCAAGTTGTATAGTATGATGAATGAGAATTTTCATCTTTGGAAAATTAAGACTAATTCCTTGTTCACATGTATATGTGAGTCAAGTGAAGGACTAAGGGATCGAGTACACATTCTTGTGCACTGATCAAGTCCACCACAAAAGATCGATAAGACTATTCTTCATGATTTACTAACGTTTAGTAAATATGGTTATACTTACCAGTTTAAGTATAATTCTGATACATTGGAAAAGTTTCAATGTATGGCAGAACGAAAGAGAAGAATCAAATTAGGCAGAAGGATAAAAGTTTCTCAAATCTGAAAAGATGGGAGGGTACCTTAGTATCATGTTTTATGATCATCTTAATGATTAAGAGATCTTATCACAATTCATCCTCTAAGTGCATTCTGATGGCTAAGAAGAGGAATAAAAAATTGCTGAAATGGTTAAATCAAGAAGATGTGTCATCCTCGTTCTGAAACAAATCTTAGAGTCATACTCCAAAATTGTAATTTGAGTTACATATATTTAAAGGAAGGTTTCTTAACACTAGTCAAATGTAAGAGTAAAAGTATCCTACTCTTGTACATTTGAAATTGGTAAGTTATGATGTTTTGGATAAAACAAAGACCAACTAAGGCCAATTGTGTGAAGTGTTTGTCTTGATAAATAATCCGCACTATCTCTTGAATACTTGACAAGTGAGTCTTGTATGTCAAGAGGACAGTGGGAGTCTTAAAGATCCTGAAAGGGTTTCAAAGATCTAATCAAGAATAAAAACCTGCAAGTTTGACACTAGCACACGACGTGAGGTTTATAACCTATCGTGTTTACATATTTCTATGCCCATTCCAGTTAAATTTGGCTTTGCATATGAGTTCTGAGGGTTCTCAGTTGGTTGCTTAACAACTTGGAAGCAATGGCAGGCCCTTGTGCTGCCCGGTGGCAAGAAATTAAGATTTAGTTCAGTCCATATGAGTTTGGATTTGTCACTAACCTTGTCTTGTGATTATGGTTTTGACAAATTCACATGGAAAGGAACACATACACCATAAAATCTAAGTGTCACAAGGTTTCTCTCCGATTCATGAAAATGATGGTGAGGAAACGCTTTCACTAAGCAGATTTTAAGTAGATAACTGTTGTGATATTTGCATTCTCAAATGGATTTCACATAGACATTCGTCGTTAATCCGGGAGAATGGATTTCACATAGACACTTATTCCTAATCCGAGAGTATGGAATAGCCAGAATTATTGATCCGAGAGCATGAATTAGATCCAACAGTATGGGTTAAGTAAGAGGTAAAATTTAAGGTCCGAGAGTATGGATAGTCTCGTTGTAAGGATTAACGTGGTGGGGTAAGAGTTGCTTATATATATGGTGAAATTGTATATTTTGTGAGTTCTAAATTATATATATGATATAACATTGTGGGATTGAAATCCCTATGTACTCACCAGGTTTCCTAACCTGACCCACTCAAGCTTATTTGTATCACAGGTGTCGATACGAAGTTACATTACACTGAGAGATTTAAGAGATGTAGATCACTAGTGTAAATGAATGTAAGTTTTGTTTATGCTTATGTTTCTGTATTAATGATGACATCCCAAATGTTTTAAAATGAACAAAAATACATTTCTTCGGAAATGTTTTGATAACGTATTTATCATGTTTTACTGGGAACAAATTCCACAACATTTTCACTAAAAGAGGTACTCTGATTTTTATAAAGCATAAACAAAATCGGTCTTTTCTGGGCGTGAAAATAGGGATGTCACAGTTGGTATCAGAGCATTAGTTTAAGCGAACTAGGAATATGGATTTATTTCTAGACTTAAACTTAGAATGCTAAGCAATGATTGTGAGGAGCGTGTCTAATAAAATTTAGGTAATACACCTGAATAGACACAAGCACTAGCTTATTTAGGGAAAATACCTAACATGCTTTTATGTGCTAAATGATTTATGATATGCATTATATGATCGGATCTATGGTCTGTTGACGACCGGATCTGGAAACTTTATGTGTTCAGGTTTCTGAACGTTTAATTACGGTATTAGAAATGACATATAACTTTTCGGAGTGATAGGGAGATTTACACGTCGATCGTAAATAAAATCTTTCCTATCTTAATTCTCGTGATTACACACCGAACGTCTGAATTGGTGTATAGATCGAAATGGTAAGAACCCGAAGTGGAGTCCGGAACGCGAACAGAAACATGAATCAACCTCCAGTGATTGAGCAAATACCTGTTGTGGTAGCCACTCCTGAGCCCATCACGATGGCCGGAGTATAGGCGATGATCCAAATGATGTTGGATCGTGAAATGGAGGAAACCAGACATTTGCTTCAACATAATCGAGAGGAAGCTACCATACCAATCGAACAACCCGAACTGATGTTGGGTTTTGAGCATTCTAACACTCCTATGGTGTACATGCAACCCTATCAACCTTGGATCTATGTTTTCTCTATTATACATGCAAATAATCAATATTCCAAGGTTTCATCCTAACTAGCATATTATGAAGCAACTATACTACAAAGTTCTAGTTAGATGACATACCTTTGATGTTGCTTGAAGTCTTGAACTTTAAGAGCTTAGACCCAATAGTGTGGAAGCCTCAAGTGGAATCACAAATCACCAAAACACCTTGAGAGAACTTGAGAGAATATGTATGCTCACTAAAATCGGCCCACACTTTTTTTCACACACTACTGTACTTTTTGTGAGCCAAGGACCCCTTTATATATTATGGAGGATTAGGGTTACATCCATGTAAACCCTAATACCCATGACCTTTCATTTCTATAGGATCCATGGGTTAAAAACTCCATGGACTATCCATGAAAGCTTAGCCCAACCTAAATGAACTTGGCCCACTCCATATATATATATATATATATATATATATATATATATATATATATATATATATATATATATATATATATATATATATATATAAGAGTCCATATTTAATTAGTTCCTTTTGACCACTAAATTAATTCTAAATTAATTCTTGATTAATACTAATTAAATAATATGATTCCATATTAATAGATTAGAACTTATAATATATTAATATAAATCATAAAACATACTATTCTCAAAAGACTATCCATATAAATTGTTCCGGTGAAATGCAACCCAAATGGACCATGCCAAGTCGGGTCATGTACATATCAATTATAGTTATGGACTTAGACATTAATCCAACAACTGAATGATGGCCAGTCAGAAGTACGGAACTACAGTGGGACCGTTGGTCAAGCCAACCCACCAATAGTTCGACGAAACAACCAAGATCACGGAGACGAGAGGAACGGATGCAAGTACAAGGATTTTCTAACTTGCAAGATATTGACTTTCATTGAAAAGGAAGATCCGATCGGAGTTATGGACTGGATATCGTAGATGGAGTTGGCCTTCATGATGTGTGGATGCAGAGGCAAGTTACAGACCACATTTGCAGTACGTCAGTTCCGAGGAGGCGCTGTGCGCTGGTGGAACACCCTGGGGAAGACTCTAAGCCCCAATGAGCCCCTGCAACTGACTTGGGTAGAGTTTTTGGTGTATTTCAAGCGCAAGTATTGCTTATCCCAAAACCTGCTCGAGCTAGAGAACAAATTCCTAACTTTGAAGAAAGGGAGCATGTCCATCGATAAATACACCAACAACTTCACGGAAAAAATGGAGTTTGCTTTGCGCCTTGTCCCAAACGAGCTGACAAAAGTCGACAAGTACGCAAAGGGACTTCCCTGGGAGTATACGGTGCCGGTATGCCAGGCACTGAAGATATGATCAAGGGAAGACCCGCCAGTAAGGTTGAAGTTGGCGATAAGCGAAAATTTGAAGGATCCATAAGGTCCGACGAGAAGAGAAAATTCTCAAAGTCTGGAGAAGGAGCACAATGGTGTGACAAGTGCAGAAGGAAGCACATTGGGAGATGCTCTAAAGAGATGACATGCTTCAAATGCGGGAAGACTGGTCATTATGCCAGCGAATGCACAACCAAGAGAGAAGTTTGCTTTAGGTGTGGTGAAGAAGGACACTACAAGCAAAACTGCCCAAGGAGAGAAGAAGCCGCAAATCCAAATATATATATATATATATATATATATATATATATATATATATATATATATATATATATATATATATATATATATATATATATATATATATATATATATATATATATATATAAGAGTCCATATTTAATTAGTTCCTTTTGACCACTAAATTAATTCTAAATTAATTCTTGATCAATACTAGTTAAATAATATGATTCCATATTAATAGATTAAAACTTATAATATATTAATATAAATCATAAAACATACTATTCTCAAAAGACTATCCATATAAATTGTTTCGGTGAAGTGCAACCCAAATGGACCATGCCAAGTCGGGTCAAGTACATACCAATTATAGTTATGGACTTATACATTAACCCAACAGTCTCCCACTTGGATAAGTCTAAAACTATTATTGTGTATGACTCCAAAACCTAACTGGCAATCGTAGCTCTTAAAGCCGCTGTCGAACTCTAATCTCGTCAATGACTTGTCCATTAGATAAGGGATCATATGTTCCTCTATTCTAGATATCATATGGATTGAGACATGGATTATCAATCATTCTCTCAGTCCATTTGTTGTTTCCCGATTTCCGATTTATGATGACTGACTGATTGAACAAATCAAATCAGTCCTGGCTTGGCCAAGCACTCACATGTGTCATCGCTAAATCATCGAGGGGCCCACAGATATCGCTTTTATCCCGAAGGTAAAAGGAATGGATAAACTTCGACTCATATGGCTTGTTCTACTACTTGTTGAATCATACACAAAGGCACGTTTTATAACATTGAGTTACCAATGCGTTTTCGTGCAATCAATGTATAACCAACTCATAGTAACAACTCATATCTCTAGGTTTGAAGAATATAGGATATTATCGTCTCATGATCACTCGTGATAAAATCCATGAAGTGATTCCAATGAGCGTGGGTTGAATCCAATACTCAGAACTTATGAGCACTCATGAGTGTTGTAGCACCACTTTGTCCAACATCTTAGAGCTCTATAAGCCAACCCATGACAATCTTGATTCATATCTACTTCCAACATATGACCGACTGTGGATTGTTTGAATAACTTAGTTATTCAGGAAGAACGACCTAGTTATTCTGGAAGTCAAAACATGCAAAGTGAAACACAAGAATAATCGAATCCAATATGGTCTCAGAACTTATGAATATAAATAAAACACCTTTTATTTATCACCATATTGATTACACATTATTCATTGCATACTGTTTCAAACTATCAACTTTATACTTGAATTAAAAGAATAGTTGTCCCATGCTCCAAGCATGTACACTATGTTTTCTAAACACTAGTCATGCCATACACCAAGATAGCATACTAAGTTTGTCTATGATCTTTACTTTGTGAAATAGATCGATTGACCATGATTCCAATGATTCTCATTTCACAGTCCCAAATCCTTACTGCAAATGTAAGAATTCCAAATTCCTGCCATTTACCGAAATCTTGTTAGATATTAAACTTATATGTACGGATGCTCCTATAATGATTATGCACAAAGTCACAAAGACTTGTCAACAGATATTACAGAGTATTCCAATGCAGATCAACTCCATGGAAACATCCTTCTTGCATTAAGTTTTACACAAATTGAATAACTTCCACCAATGGAAACATTTCCATATTCCCGTTTTGACTATCACTTCTGAACAAGAGTTGCCTCTTTTCAGAATATGTCAATATGGTCCTTCCAAAATTAACACTATACTTCCAACTGTCCCTGAGCAACCAATCTTTGGTAAACCTTAGATTGTCCTCGACAATTGCTTAATCATTTTAGTCATATCCAATTCTAGACTTTTCCTCTCTTAATGCCTTGAGCATTTGGAAAATTTAGAAAGGATGAATATTATAGCACATGCAATCGATCCTATATCCGAAGCACATGGGACACGATTCATGATGTCTCACATAAAGACATGATACTAGACCAGTCTTTTGCTATAATATTTTTATTTCTATTTGCCATGTTCTCAAAATTCAGATTATGAAAAAGGATGCCGTAATCATAATCGAATTTTAGAACGCAAATATTGTTTCCATATATAGAATTTCCTTATGTTGAACCATTCCAACATAACATTTATTTATATCCTTGACTAAATTTGATTAAAAACTCACGATCTAAGCTTTTAGATTTGACAATTTCCTCTCCCTTAATTATAGCAAAACAACCTTTCCCAATTGAACTTTTTTGTTTTTCTATATATAACACTTATCATAATTATCATGCTCCCACTAACATGATGATTATTAGCATAACACTTATGCTCCCACTAGCTTTGACATGTACTCAGAAATCAGCTGGACTTCTAGAAATCAATACTTTATTGACTTTCTTACCAAAGTTCAGACTTCTGATACGAGATGCTTTGATAAAACTTTATCAAAATCATTCACCTTTCCTTAGATAGCACACATGTGTGTCTAAACAATTTCAGAACTATGAAAAGGGATGCCGTAATCATAGTCTCAATTGTTTAGACCTTTGCCATTCCTCACGAGTCCATGTTAGTGTGCCGGTTAACCACACACGCTCCACTAACGACTTTCAGAATGAAAATATCACAACAGTTATCTACTTAAAATCTGCTTAGTGAAAACGTTTCCTCACCATCATTTTCATGAATCGGAGAGAAACCTTGTGACACTTAGATTTTATGGTGTATGTGTTCCTTTCCATGTGAATTTGTCAAAACCATAATCACAAGACAAGGTTAGTGACAAATCCAAACTCATATGGACTAAACTAAATCTTAATTTCTTGCCACCTGGCAGCACAAGGGCCTGCCATTGCTTCCAAGTTGTTATGCAACCAATTCAGAACCCTCAGAACTCTTATGCAAAGCCAAATTTAACTGGAATGGGCATAGAAATACGTCAACACGATAGGTTATAAACCTCACGTCGTGTGCTAGTGTCAAACTTATAGGTTTTTATTCTTGATTAGATCTTTGAAACCCTTTCAGGATCTTTAAGACTCCCACTGTCCTCTTGACATATAAGAATCACTTGTCAAATATTCAAGAGATAGTGCGGATTCTCTATCAAGACAAACACTTCACACAATTGGCCTTAGTTGGTCTTTGTTTTATCCAAAACATCACAACTTACCAATTTCAAATGTACAAGAGTAGGATACTTTTACTCTTACATTTGACTAGTGTTAAGAAACATTCCTTTAAATATATGTCACTCAAATTACAATCTTAGAATATGACTCTAAGATTTGTTTCGGAACGAGGATGACACATCTTCTTGATTTAACCATTTCAACAATTTTTGATTCCTCTTCTTAGCCATCAGAATGCACATAGAGGATGAATTGTGATAAGGTCTGTTAATCATTAAGATGATCATAAAACATGATACCAAGGTACTCTCCCATCTTTTCAGATTTGAGAAACTTTTATCCTTTTGCCTAATTTGATTCTTCTCTTTCGTTCTGCCATACGTTGAAACTTTTCCAATGTATCAGAATTATACTTAAACTGGTAAGTATAACCATATTTACTAAACCTTAGTAAATCATGAAGAATAGTCTTATCGATCTTTTGTGGTGGACTTGATCAGTGCACAAGAATGTGTACTCGATCCCTTAGTCCTTCACTTGACTCACATATACATGTGAACAAGGAATTAGTCTTAATTTTCCAAAGATGAAAATTCTCATTCATCATACTATACAATTTGCATGATTCCAAGTTTCTATCCAACTAAAACTTGGGTGATGAGAATCTTTCCTTATTTGGTAAATTTAGACACTACCACAAATGAAAGAATCAAATTCATATTTCCACTCTTGCTATTATTGGAATCATATAAACAACAATTTTTCACAAATGCCATTGTAAGGATATTTTAAAATAAATAAAATAAAAAAATTTCCTTTTATTTTAAACTTTGCTGAAAAACTTATCCTTACAGTGCAAAAGCTTATGAAAAACTTGTTGTTATCACCGAACCATGCGATCGAAATCCATGTTCGCGATCAGAATCAACATATACTTCCTTTAAGTTTCTTCACTTTTCTTTGATTCTTAAAACATCAACATGTGACCCAGTCATATCATGTAAGAATCTCAGAATAGAAACTTAACAGAGTTAGATAGTGGACTTTACCTGAAGCCGAGTCAAACTTCTTGATTTGATCAACCTTATGATCTTTCAGGTAAATAGGCAGCTTCGCAATCAATGCCCCTTCCTTTGGCAAGAGAAACATATGGACTCACTGGGAATGGTACATGGGACTATCGCAGACTTAGCCTTTCTCTTTACCATTTGGTCAACCTAGTTGACTATGGTCAAACCCTTTCTTTGGGATGAGAAGGCTTTTCTAGATATCCAATGTTACCATTGTCAATGTCCATTGGGAAGTTGATTTCCTAATCAATTTGCTTTACTAGTCCTCAAATCATTGCTGACCAAGCAAATAGATAAGATCATTAAGGGTCATGTCATAGTCTGTTTCATAGTAGTCCCAAAGGAACTCACTATGTGACTTAGAAAGTGATTGAACATCCAACCTTCTTAAGACTTTGACACCCAACTCTCCCGGCTTGTCAATATGTGACTTAATCTCCAAGATGAGATCACACAAAGACCTTGCTTGCCAATAGGGCTTGAGTGACCTTGAACTTGTGGGTTAGGAGAATAATTAGAGGAGGTGGTGGAAGTAAAGTTTCAAGAGATTTGGGAAGATCATAGATGTCTGAGCTAGACATCTTTTGGAAGATATTCAAGATAGTTGATCTAAAGTCCTTAATATAACAAGCAATATGAAATATTAAGGCTAGGACCCAACACAATACTTTTATAACTTGGAAGAGGGATGCCGTAATCCAAGCTATAAAATATTTGAAGGTTGGCGAATAACGATTCACCAATTTCCACCATGAAAACGAAATAATTTAATTAGGTTTTACTTCGATTTGAAACTCCTAGATATTTTGAGATTCATTGAACTGTTCAATGGCATGTTTCAATCTCGATTGTACCCTCTCAAATTTTGTGACAGGGATGCCGAGGATCACAAAACAAGGTGTGAATAACCATGCAAATATACTTGGTACCCTTAATATTTACCCGTCAATCGATGTGCCGGTTAACCACACGCGCTCCAACGATACTATGATAAACATTAAGTTACCCTTTGCCTACCTTGTTAAATCCAGGTTAGTGTGCCGTTTACCCACACACGCTCTACTAACGATTTAAGCAAAGTGCAAAGTGTAATTTCATGGGTTAGCACCAAATTAACATTTTCCTAAGTAACTAAGATTGGGAATTTATAAAAAGTTTAGTTACTTAGTATTTATCATTAATACTTTTAATGAAGGGAGAATTATAGTCCTTATCCTACCCATTCGGCTAACGACCCTCCACCAGTCAAGGAAGCGGTGGGTGAGAGTGGACACCCATTAAACTGCCATTTTATAGGCAGTAATCTTATACCCCCCTTATAGACCGACTTCGTGAATGAGGCCTACTAACGGTAAGACTGACTTTCTTTTATACATATATATATTATTAACTTATAATACTATAAAGTATAAGGGTTGAATTTTAACTTTTAAAATTCTAAGGGCTAACTTGGAACTAAGGTATTCATGGGGAAAACTTTACAAATTCCAAAACTTGAGGGCAAGTTTTGAAACTATTCAAAACTCTTGGATTTTCATAACTTATGAGTTTAATTAAAGTTTTAAAGACTTTAATGAAGAGACTCTTGAACATCCATAACTTGAGGACAAGTTATGGAGTTCATAAAACTATTTATGACAAAGATGACTCTTCAATTTTGTAACCTATGACACTTTTATGAGTTTTAAAATTCATAAATGTGACTTTTCATATAACTTGAGGACAAGTTACAAAAACACATTTCATGAACTATATCTAGATCAATTTATAGTTTAAAACAACTTACACACAATTTTTTCATTAATCTAAATTAACTCATAAAACAAGGTAACACAAAAAAACTTTTCATGTTCCATAACTTAAGAACAAGTTATGAAATTCTTTAAAACATTAAGACCAAGTTTTGTAACTCCATAAAAAACTTTGAATCAATTTTTTTTAAACCTTTTCATATCCATAACTTATGGAGGATTCAAAAAACTCTTTAGATCAAACTTTTAAAACCAATAAAATAATAATATCATTTTATCTATTACTAAATGTGACCTAATTTAACTCATATAGAAAAGGATTCAAACTTTACAAATAATTAGTTTTTCACAAAAACAAGTAATTATCTTAAAATTTGACAAACGTCATGTTTTTTTTCTTTTTTTTTTTCAACTTTGAAAATAAAACATTTGCATCAATATAACAGAAAACAACCCATGGCTCTGATACCACTGTTGGGTTTTGAGCATTCTAACACTCCTATGGTGTACATGCAACCCTATAAACCTTGGATCTATGTTTTCTCTATTATACATGCAAATAATCAATATTCCAAGGTTTCATCCTAACTAGCATATTATGAAGCAACTATACTACTAAGTCTTGAACTTTAAGAGCTTAGCCCCAATAGTGTGGAAGCCTCAAGTGGAATCACAAATCACCTAAACGCCTTGGAAGAACTTGCGAGAATATGTATGCTCACTAAAATCGGCCCACATGTTTTTCACACACTTGTGTACATTTTGTGAGCCAAGAACCCCTTTATATATTATGGATGATTAGGGTTACATCCATGTAAACCCTAATACCCATGACCTTTCATTTCTATAGGATCCATGGGCTAAAAACTCCATGGACTATCCATGAAAGCTTAGCCCAACCTAAATGAACTTGGCCCACTCCATATATATATATATATATATATATATATATATATACACACACACACATATATATATATATATATATATATATATATATATATATATATATACACATATATATATATATATAAGAGTCCATATTTAATTAGTTCCTTTTGACCACTAAATTAATTCTGAATTAATTCTTGATCAATAATAATTAAATAATATGATTCCATATTAATATATTAGAACTTGTAATATATTAATATAAATCATAAAACATACTATTCTGAAAAGACTATCCATATAAATTGTTCCGGTGAAGTGCAACCCAAATGGACCATGCCAAGTCGGGTCAAGTACACACCAATTATAGTTATGGACTTGGACATTAATCCAACAAGAAGAAATGCAAAAGTTCTTGGTTTTATTCTTCTTTCGTCGGTTCGGAGGTTGGTAATGGCATGGCAGAGAGTCAAAGCTAATATTAAGGTGTTGGTGTATCATATGGATTCGGATTGGGAGAGGTTTGCTATCGACCTGTTTGAGGATCTTTCTGCATGATTTGTGGTATCTTCAGGCAGAAACGTGGGGTGGATTCATGGATGGCCATTTCAGGATGGTTTATAGTGGAAAGTTGCGTTGAGAATCGCAAGTGTATCCGTGTGAGGCATGCATTCTGGAAGTCAGTGAGGTAAGTGAGGGAATCTTTTGGTTTTACTGTGCAAGTCGCGAGTTTCAAGCGAAAGGTGTGAAATCGAGGGTTGCTAAGTTAGAATGTTCCTGCCTTTCAGGTTCTGGGAACCGGGTTAGATCTTTCTCCTGATTGTCTATGGCGACACATTGTATTTGGGTGGGTTGAGGCGGTCTTGCTCTATGCAGTAGGCAAAGATACCCGGTGCGGGCCGACTATAAGTCGTAGGAACGGAGGCTCCGGAGGAGCGGTAGGGTTGAGGCAGTAGGCCAAGATACCCGGTGTGGGCCGACTGTAAGTCGTAGGCACGGAGGCTCCGGAGGAGCGGTTGGGTTGAGGCAGTAGGCCAAGATACCTGGTGCGGGCCGAATGTAAGTCATAGGCACGGAGGCTCATGGGGAGCGGTAGGGTTGAGGCGGTAGGCCAACAAACCCTAAGAATATCAATGCGATGGTTGATTGGATTCGACATGTGGGTATTCTAGCCCGAGGTTGATCAGGCCAGTCATGGGTGTTGAGGTTATGAGCTAGCGGCGATGAGCATATTGGTTCGGGAAGCTAAAGGGAGCATTTCCGGTCGGCACAAGAAGATTCATCTCCCAGTTGTCTCCCATTGTTCATCATATCCTAAGAAATCTTGCCATCAAAATTAGCTTTTTGGAAGGATTATTGAATCTCTTTTGTTCAGAAAAGAGTTCCCGGAAGCAGAGTATGATCTGTGGTTCCGTTTTCAGGTAGGAACCACAAGTTCTCAAGGTTGAGTAGTCAGTTTAGGGAATAAAGGGAAGGGAATTAGCAATGCTTAGTATGGGCAGTCTGTCGGGGAGTCAGGCCAACTTCAAGTTTCCGGATTGTAGATTTTCAAGTGAAGTAGGGTTGATTGGCTGCGTGGGATTATGGATTTATTTTCTTTGGGTTGGAATTTTTTATGGAGTTAGTCTCCTTAGAAGATCGTCATATGTTATGGTTGTGAATGTGGCCTCAGGATGTCGGGTTGCCAGGGTTTGTAAGGAATGATTTCGAGGACAAAATGGAATTTAAGTGGGGGAGAGTTGTAATGCCCTGTTCCGAATCAATTCCTAATTCGAGGCTGTGGACCAGATAGCGGTTATCATAAGGATTAGGGCCTTTAAAAAGGTAAGATTTAGGCCCATTTGATTGTGGGTAATGTAGATATGTGACCCAATAGTTCGGTTTGCACTCTGGAGCCCAAGGGTATAATCGTAATTTAATAACTTGGCTTTCTATGGATTTTGGATTTTGTTCGGGAAGTTTTAAGGCCATGCTGAGTTGATAGAAGTGAGGGCTTCTCGTTACCTTTCCATGGATATAAAGAACGTCAAAAACAGAATTCAAATGAAGAAGTTATGGCCGTTTGAAGTTGGAGTAGTTCGGGTGAGTGATAGTTGACTTGTTGACCAAGCTTATTTAAGGCTCACGACGTGAGCATGAAGTGCTCACGATGTGAGGAGCATCTGATGCACCAAAACCCTAATTTTCAGGTATTTAAAGGTATGAGATGATTAGGGTTGCTTCTCCTCAGCCTCTTTCACTCCCAGGTCACTGAAAAACCCTAGATTCGGCCTTCTTGAGCCCTTGAGCCATTGTTGGTGGTATTGGTGTGTTATACTGGTTGATTTCCTTGAAGAAGAAGAAGATGAAGCTCTTGTGGAGGTTCCTTTGGACGAGATAATCTCCATCTAGTGGCATTTCTGAGCTCATAAGCCTCTGTAAGTCTCAAAGATACCACCTTTCTCTTCTAATCTTGCTAGATCAAGGTTCTGGTTACCTTCTTTGCATGGGATCTTGGATTATCATGCATAAAGTCCATAAAGTTTGCAACTTTATGGACCATTGAGTCATTTGTTGTGTTAGAACGCTTGGATATGTATTTTTGTGCTAGTTTTGGACTCCAAGTTTGAATCTTGATGTTTATACCCATCTTGTGACCTAATTGGTGTTTAAGTCATGCATGGGACATGCATGACTGAAAAGATATGATTTTTATGGTCCTTTAGGCTAGATATGGTATCCTAAAGAGTCCCAACGCGCATCTTAAAGGATTAAGAGCTTAGTGCTCACCGAACAGTTCTCACAACGTGAGAAGTATGGTCTCACGACGTGAGCATAACTTTGCCCCGATCTGAAACCCTGAGATGAGTGAACTGAGTTGACTCGCTGTGTTAACCCAAGACGAGTTGACTCTCACGACGTGAGCCAGGGAAGGTCACGACATGAGGATAGAATAATGAGGAAAGTTGAACATTGACCTTGACTGTTGACTTTGACTTTGACCATGGTTGACCAAGTTTAACTTCTGAGGATATTTTGGTAATTTGGGAGTTTAATGGAATTAGTCATATGGTGGTTACAGGCAGTTGAGTTTGGAGCTGTGAGTTGGGATTCGATTATCAGTTTAGCACTACTTCTGAGGTGAGTTCTTCTCACTATATCAACAGGGTCTAAGGCACCAAGGCCGGCCCTTTATGCTTTGTATCCTGGTTATAGGATGATGCTATGTTAGTGATATGTTAGATCTGTATCGTGGTTATAGGATGATGCTATGTTTAGTGATCTGTTAGATCGATATCCTGGTATATAGGACGATGCTATGATTAGTGATCTGTTAGATATGTATGATTACCTGTACATGCTAGCTACCGTATGATATTTATGTGTTGATTGTGATATTGGGCGTGGGTTGCGGCGGTCCTGCTTTGTGCTCTAGGCCAACATACCAAGGGCAGCCTGGATAGACTGCAGACCCGGTAGGGCGTACTAGTCAGGCTGAAGGCCCGGAGAATGGTGCAGATAGGCTGAAGGCCCGGAAGGGCAGACCAGACATGCTGAAGGTTCTGAGATTTGACCAGATAGACTGAAGGCCCAGTGAGGGCGGTCCAATCATACTGAAGACTCTGAGAGGGGACTAGGTAGACTGAAGGCCCGGTGAGGGCGGACCAGTCGTACTGTAGACTCTACATATGCATGTTGTTTGTATGATATTATTATGGTTTGTATGGCGTTGGTATTTTGGGGGAACTCACTAAGCTTCGAGCTTACAGTTGTTGATTTTGTATCAGGTACTTCTGATCATCGCGGGAAGGAAAAGGCGTGACCGTACACTTCCTCACATTTTATGATTTGGATTTCTGGGATATTCTGATGTTAAAAATATTTTGAAAACACTTTGTAAGAATTAATGGTTTTGAATGGTTGAAAAAGTTTTAAATTGGCTTGAATTTTATGGATGAAACACGAATCAATCGAAATCCTCATACATAAGCTCCCAATAGAAGAACTAGTCGACTTACGACTCAATGCATTAGCCACCACAGTCGCTTTCCCCGGGTGGTACAAAATCGTGCAGTCATAATCCTAGACAAGCCACCTACGTTGTCTTATGTTCAGATTCAGCTAATCCATGAGATATTTCAAACTCTTGTGATCCATGTAAATGGTACACCATACCCCATATAGATAATGACGCCAAATATTGAGGGTAACCACTACCGACCCAACTCCGGATCATGCATAGGATACCACACCTCGTTTGACTTTAGCTGTCGAGAAGCATACAAGATAACCCTATCTCGGTACATAAGGACTGCCCCCAGACCGGTGATGAATGCATCACAATATACAACAAAATCCTTAACACCCTCAGGGAGGGTCAATACTGGGGCCTCACATGACTTTTGTCTCAGCATCTCGAATATAGCCTACTGCTCAGGCCCCTAAAGAAAATCCACGCCCTTCCTCGTAAAACGAGTGAGGGTACAACAAAGTTGGAGAAATCCTTAATAAATCTCCGACAATACCCAGCTAAACCCAGAAAACTCCTGATCTCTAAGGGGGACTTCGGGACCTCCCACTACATAACAGTCTTAATCTTGGCCGGTTCGACTAAAATCCCGTTCTGGTTAACGAGGTGTCCCATGAACTGGACCTCCCGCAACCAAAACTCATACTTCGAGAAGTTAACATATAGCCGCTCCCACCTCAAAACTCCGAGAAGCTCTCGAAGGTCCTCCTCATGCTGCTCCAGTGACTTGGAATGGACCAGGATATCATCGATGAAAACAATAACTGATCGATCGAGCATTGAAATGCACACTCGATTCATCAAATCCATAAATTCCACAGCCGCATTTGTGAGCCCAAACGGCATCACCACGAACTCATAATGACCATAACGAGTTTGAAACACCGTCTTCTCCATGTCCTCCTCTATAAACCTCATACGATTATACCTTAACCTCAAATGAATCTTGGAGAACCAAGATGCACCATGCAGCTGATCGAAAAGGTCATCAATCTGTGGAAGTGGGTAACAGGTCTTCGCCGTTAACTTTTTCAACTACTAATAATCAATACAGATACGGTGGGATCCATCCTTCTTTTTCACAAATAAGATCGGTGCCCCCCATGGTGAACTGCTTGGTCTAATAAACTTCTTGCCCAACAGCTCTTGAAGCTAAGAGGACAATTCTTGCATCTTTGGTCGTGCTAATCTATACAACACCGTAGTAATTCCTCCAAAACAAAACAATCCTGAACTCAACCTGCCTCTCAGGAGGCACACCGGGTAATTCCTCCAAAAACACATCTGGGAACTCCCTGACTATGGGCACATCCAAAACCGAGACCTCCTTTTGAACCCGAGTGTCAACCACATACACGAGGTAACCCATACACCCATGCTACAAATATTGCAGAACCCTGGCAGCAGAATAAAAGGTTGATCAAACCCTGGTACCCTCTCCATAAATAACTAGTTCTCCCCCACTTGGGGTTCGAACTACCACCCACTGACCCTCACAATCAATGATCGCACCAAACCTACTCATCCTGTCCATATATACTACCACGCACACATCCCTCATGAGGATAGGGATCAGATCAATCGGGTAAAACACCCTAAAAATCTCCAAAACACAATCCCAATAAACGCTCGATGTAGAAACCTTGTGCTCATTGGCGATGGAAATTTGCAATGGGCACTACAACTCTCCAAGAGACATATCAAAATTCCTATAGGACTGATACATAAAAGACCGACTCGCACCCGAGTCAAAAAGCACAAGAGTAGGCAGGGAATTCACTAAGAAGTTACCTAGCATAATCATAAACAGAAGCTTACCATAAAATAATTTGACAGAATAATAAATGAAAGCATACCAGTAACGACGTCCGAGGCTGGCCTGGCCTCCTCTGCTGTGAGATGGAAAACATGACCTCGAGCCCTCGGGGGATCTGCCCTGCCCTGGTATCTATCCGAGATCCTCAAAGTAGTCGGGGCTGGAGCCTGCACCGACTTGAAAGCAAGAAAGGGACACTGGTCCTTCACATGGCCCACCTGATCACAATAGAAACAAATTTTGGTGCTCGGTATCGGGGTCTGCTGGCGACAATCCCTCACATAGTGTCCCTCCTGTCTACACTTTTGGCACCAAGAAGAAGATCGACATACTCCCTCATGAACCTAGCCACACTTTCGAGAAGTGCGGCCCCTATAACATCCTAATCCTAAATTAGCGGGCTTGTACCGCTTCACTGCTGGTTGTGACTGAATGGGATCCTGCCTTTGCTCCCTCGTATAGGTCTCTATCTCAATCTCTCTCCTCCTCACGACATCCTAAAGTTCGGCGAGGGTACTGTAACGTTGGGTAAACATAAAATGCCAAATATCAGTATTGAGCATGCACAAGTATCGTGTCATCTGGGCCTACTCCAAAGTTTCAAACTCAGGACAGAACAGAGCCCTCTCGGTGAACATCTTGGAGATCTTTGTCACCGACTCCGTTGTCTGTGTCAAATCCAAATACTCCCGAGCCAACCTCTCCCTCTCCAACAGAGGGACATACCTCATGTGGAACATCTCGGAGAACTGCTCCTAAGTAATAGCAGTCCAGTGCTTAGGAGTATAGGAACCGGTCACCAGGTTCCACCAATCCTTCATGTCGAGCCGAAGGAGGTATAGGGCGAACCTGACCTTCCAGTCCTCCAGTCAGAAACTGGTGAAGATGTAGCCCTCTACATCATAAATCCATATCATAGAAATAATCGGGTCCTTGACCCCATCAAACTCCGGGGGCTTCGTGCTGGTGAAATCCTGGTACTGAAATGAATCTCCTCCTTGGCCTTCCGTAGCAGCGATGACTGTAGTGGCTGCAACAGCAACAACCTCAGCCACGACAACGTACTTCTCATCAAACAACTTGATCAAAGCGGTCTTGATAGAATCAAAAACATCGGGGATGGCACGCCCGGACAACAGCAGCTACCTCAGTAGCGATCAACTCACAGATGTCGTCATCTGTCAATCCTAGCCTATCCTGGCCACCACCTCTAGAACCAGATCCTCTCGTGAACACCATACTGAAAATGAATCAAAAATATATATGAAATGCCATGATTATACTATTACAAACATCACAAAGAAGCTAAAACCTCGGGGTTTGTGACTTCCTTGCTACGCGTACAGGTCATGTGCTTCCAGTAGTACGAGACCATACTACCTTGTAGGGTGCAAAATATATAGTGAGAAGTCGAAATTAGTGTAAGTCTGTTTGGGTGTGAAGTCATGTACTTCGAAGTGTATGTATTTTGCAAGGCACCTTTTGATGTCGAAGTCTAATGTCTAGTCCTTGCATATTTTTTGTGTGTATGTACCACTCTATAAATAGAGTAAGTATAGGGGTAGAGAGGAACTTTTGCACTGTTCATATTTGTATTCTCTCTTGAACTCGTGTAATCTTACAAACGATTAATGAGCCAACCATATATTATTTACGTATCGTGTTCTTACTGCTTTTAATGATTGATTTCGTATTCTAAACTCGATTTAAACACTCTTTGATTGGTATAAGAGCAGGATACATTCAGTCAATTCCAATTTTCTCGTACTTTTTCAATATTTTTGAATCGCTCTTTCCGATTCAAAGTTTTCCACATCATTGATTAAGAAGACATATGTAAATTGATTGATTTGTTTCGATTCGGCAATCAGTTTGTTAGATTGAGTGTTTCCTAATCATTTTCTGATTGATTCTTTGGTTAGATCTCTTTTCTAAAATCAAAAATCACCTTTTTCCGTACAAAAATGGTGAACTTCAATATGAACATGATGTCAAGTTTTTCTCATTGGCTTGGATCATCTATGAAGATTCCAATGCTCATTCCTGAATACTATGAGCAGCGGGCGAATTGATTGGAGGATTATCTCAACGACGTAAGTGAAGATCTTTGGAGGTGTATCACAAGTGGAAACTATCATTCTGGAAGGCTTGAACAAGTTGGATCTGTTGTTTCTTCTGTTGGTATTGCTATGCGAACAGATAAACAGAAAGAAAATGATAAGAAATGCCTTCGAGAACTACACGATGCTCTTCTACCAGTAGTTTACAACTATGTTTGAAGTTGCAAAACCACGAAGGAAATTTGGGATACGTTGAAATGGAAATATCAGGGCAGTGAGAAGACCAAGAGAAGTTCAGTTAAACAGTGCTTGTTGGAATTGGATGAGTTCAAGCAGAAAGATAACGAAACCATCGAGTTATACTATGATCGCTTGAACGAGTTGATGTTCAAGTGTACTTGTTTTGGTGTTACTCGTTCAACTCTGGAATACAATATGACTTTCCTGATGGGGCTGCGAAAGAAATGGAGGAATATAAGCTTGGTGATCAAAACTCAACAGAGTTTTGACGGTTATTCTTTGGCTTATTTGTATAATGTTCTTAAAGCCCATGAAAGTGAGATTAATGAGATTGCTGAAGAAGGGAAGTTGAGCTTAGGAGGACCGTTGGATTTAATGTCGAAAGTGACTACCAAGGACTCTGAAATCGAATCTAGTGAACAAGAGGATGTTGAAGAAGAAGGATTTTTGGTGAATTATGATGATGAAGCGGTGGCTTATTACTAGAATAATAAAGTGAAAAAGTTTTTCAAAAATCCGTTTATTCAAAAGTACAAGAACATCAGTGAATTCAAAGCGAAATGGTGACAAGGTGAATCCATCATTCAAATGTACAGATGAAGTTGTATTTCCAAATCAAGTGTTTGTAAGTTCTGGAAATGGTGACAAGGTGAATCCAGAAATAAACAAAATGGTTGAGGAAGATAATAAAGATGTGACAAAAGATGGTTTCTATTCGAACCAAAGCATAGATGAAAATGGTCTGAACAAAAACTCAACAACTTTTCAAAGACAAATACCAAAATGTGTTTGGGAAGTAAAAACAGACAAATCAAAAGTTGTTAAACAAACCAAAGAATCTGTTTCGAAATCTCAAAAGACAAAAACACAAGTTTTCAATGAAAGTGTTCAAAAATTTGTTAGTGAGGAAGGTATTTTGACTACAAAAGCTCGAAACAATGTTTATTAGAAAAATGTCAAAGCTTTTTAAAAAGAAAAAGTTTTTAAGCAAAAATCAACTGAACATGTTAAGACGTTTTCTCAAAATAAGAAGTCTGTTCAAACCAAGCCATCTCAAAAGCAAAATAATTTTTCAAAAAGCCAAACTAATGTACAAAATCAATTTCGATCTCAAAATGTTCAAAAACAGGAAATGGAAAATTTGTTCAAAATTAACGTCCAAGAAATTTTGGTCCAAATCGAAATAATGAACAAAGAAAGTTCAACTCAATTCACGGACAAAGACGTTTTCAACAAGGTCATAATGTTTTCAATCGAAATGTTGTTGGTTATAATAATCAATACCAAAATCGATTTCAAAATTCACCAAAACAGTCTTTTCCAAAACGAAAATTTGAAAATCTGGACGTTCAAGGAAAGAACAATGAACCTTTTAAGCACACAAATACACATGTTCCAAATCCTAAGTGGAAGCAGTAGGTGATAGCCTCTTTTGCGAAATGAAGAAGTGATGTGAAAAACATCAATCATTGGCTCGAAGGTAAAGGGAAACAATATCAGTCGGGAAAGTACTCTCAAGAGAAAACTAGGTCTACTTACGAGAGCTACTTAAAAGATTCGATGAATGGAAGTTCATCGTCATAGGAGTCGAATCCATCTGTGAAAAAGTGGAAAGAAATTCCCAAGAATAAGGATGAAGAACATCGAACTGAGAATGGAAAAGAAAAAATCAATGTTGAACCTTCCACATTGAACGATTACATTTTAATACCCAAATCTGTCGAAATTGACATAATTGATAGTTTAAATTCAAAGATTCGAAATTCGGTTCTAGGTTCATCGTTTCATAATGAATTTCAAATTAATGTCCAAGGCCCCAAAAAGTATTGGGGACATAATTTTTTATAAATGATCGCAGGTACTATGTGACGAGCAATACGATGAGTATTGGTACATTGATGGTGGTTGCTCTCGTCACATGACTGGGCGAAATGAGAATTTGCGAGACTATCGAAAGCTAGATAATGCAGGAGTAGTGAAGTTTGGCAACAACAATAAATGCAAAGTCAAGGGATATGGCAAGGTGACGAATTGAAAATTCACTGTGAATAGAGTGGTGTATGTCGAAGGCTTACAACATAATTTGATAAGTGTTTTGCAACTCGTTGTTGTCACTAGCAATCAAGTTGTGTTCGATGAAGAAGGAAGCATCATCTGTAATAAGGAAACAAAGGAGATTCTTATTAAGTCGAAAAGAAAAGGAGACATATTCACCCTCGACATGAAACCAATTGTTGGTGTTCCCTCTGTGTGTCTTCTGTTGAAAGCTTCGTCAGATCTTAGCTGGTTATGGCATCGTCATCTCTCCTGTCTGAATTTCAAAAATCTCAATAAGCTGGTTTTACATGATCTAGTTCGAGGCTTACCTGTATTAAAATTTTATAACGATTCGTTGTGTGCTTCTTGTGAACAGGGAAAGAAGCATAGACAAGTCATCCATATGTTATTGATTCCAAGATCATCGAACCTTTGGAACTTCTCCACATTGATCTATGTGGACCTTCGACTGTTGAGACTCTAAAAAAGAAGAAGTACATATTGGTAATTGTTCATGATTTTTCACGGTTTACTTGGGTTTTTTTTCTTCATCAGAAGTCTGAAACAACTCAAGTGATGATTGATTTCATCAAAAACATTGAGTATAGTTTGAGGAAGAAAGTTCGAAGAATTAAGAGTGACAATGGTTCATAATTCAAAAATAAAATTCTTGATTCATTTTTGGCTGAATTGGAGATTTCGCATAACTTTTCATCTCCTTACACACTGCAACAAAATGATTTAGTTGAAAGGAGGAATCACTCTCTATGTGAAGCTGCAAGAACCATGCTTACATATGCGAATCCGCCTCAATATATTTGGGCAGAAGCTATTTTGACGACATGTTTCACCCAAAATCGTCCTTTTATTCATTGTCGTTTCAACATCACTCCTTATGAGATCATTAACAAATGGAATCCTAATGTTCAATTCTTTCATGTTTTTGGATGCAGGTGCTTTATAATGAATCTCAAGGACAATTGTCACACCCCCAAACCAGACGGCGGAAATGTGCGGGCGTGGATGACTTCATTTGTAGTATCACAACACATGCATCATAGTAATCAAAGTACAAACAACCATTGTATTTAAAAAAAAAGTATAAGTATTTACATGTGTTCCATCATTTTATATGGAAACCAAAATAATTATACAAAAAAAAAGACATGACTCAAAATAGCTCCATCTTCTCAAAAGCTCGGGGAGTACCTGTCTACTGGTTCCCCGAGAATACAAGTAATTTGAAAAGAGAGTATCAATATAAAGTTGAGTGAGTGCATAAGTATTTATATTTGAAAGAATGTTTTCTGTTTCTTGAATATGTAAACTGTTCCAGAAAATCCTATATTTTCTACTGTATATGAAAAGTTGTTTTAATCTCATAAAACCATTCTGTTTGTAAACCGATGTTCTGTATTTGTATTCCTTTATGTAAAACTTGTATCTGTGAGTGTGCCTGGTTTCACCAGCTGTTATTGTAAACTATAATGTAATACTGTAAATTGAATCTTGTAAAATTAGTACTTTGAAAATGTACTTATGTTTAGTTAATTATACACTAACGTATTGTTAATATCTTTTTAATGAGTTATTATAACCATACTGACTAGATGGCCTGACCAAACGCATTGAAGGCGTTGTAAGCTGTTGATAACAACTGTCACCCGTAGGCGTGTGTGCCTGACTGTAGCTACCAGTCTGAGTGCGGGGTTGTCAATCCCAATATAGATCTATACATACATTCTTTCGATCCCCGACTGGAGATTCTGGTTATAATGTCAGGACTTTAACTATATTGTTTAAATGAATTAAAAAACTTGTATCAAATGACTCATAAAAAGCATATAAACGTTAAATGTATAATAGTTATGAAAACCCAATCATTCTGAAATAAATGATTGACAGTATGTTCTAGAATTAGTATTCTTAACATGTATATGAAAGATGTATACTCTTGATTAGTTTTGAATAAAACCTTTGTTCTTGTAAAACAATGTACTTTAGTATACTTGAATCGTGAATTAATGTTCTGTGAATCATAAATTATACCTATTATGATTTATATGGACTTTCTAAATTGATACTAAGTATTCATGAATGCAACCCCTTGCTCAACATGTTACAAAGGGTATTTGAATTGAATGCAATAGCTTTTATACTTATATACATATACAATTATATATAAGTAAAATTTAAACGACATTCGGACAAATAACCAATACTTATAATTCCACATCCAAACAAGGAAAAGGAACAAAAGTGGTTTATCAGTCGTAAGCCTTTTAAATCTTATTTATATAAATATATGTATATAAATATTTTGAAATACTTTTTGTAAGTCCCCAAAATGCTTGAGTATCAATCAGATCCGTTTGATGGTGCGAAATCCCAATCAAACGAATGATGTCAGATCAAAATAGAAGAGAAGGAGAAGAAGAAGATGATGAATCTATGTATGAATTGATATGAATGAAGATCCGGATACAAGATTCACACACACTAATACACACTCTCTTTGCTCTCTCTGTAGAACACCTTCAAATGCACACACTTAAGCTCCTCTTTTCTATGTTTCATCCATCTATTCCTCACACCCCTCACCCCTATATATATACACATGAGAAACATGGCCGTAAATGGGTTTACGGCCGTAAATGGGTTTACGGCCGTAAACACCCATTGGGCCGTAAACAGGGTTTACGGTCGTAAACCTGTTTACGGCCGTAAACACCCCCTGGCCGTAAACTCATAAAATATTACATAAAAATACATTTTCCTAGAAAAGAAAAGTATAAACCATATTTTTGACCCAACAATCTCCCCCTTGGTTTATAGCTTTCTTTTCTTTTCTTAAATGACCTAACAAGCTCCCCCTAAGAAGTAGATGGCTTTTCTTGTCAATCTTCATCTAGAGCTTGGCTTCAGCTTTTATCTTTGATGACTTCACAGCTTCAAGATGAACTTGATGAATCTTCAATAAATGACTTCATCTTGAGCACTTGAGCTTTTCTTTAGAATTTGACATTGAACGCACATTGGGTGAGGAGGCTTCTTGTACTGATTCTTGAAAGATAGCGCTTTCAGCTTGAGAATCTTCAGAGAGAATATCAGAGAGAACAAATCTTCTGGATCACTTCAACAGGTTCAAGATAGCAGCAGACTGATTGAGGAGGCTTCAATACAATTCGTCACATAATCTTCAATTTCAGCTTCACCTTGCTTCTGGGGTTGAAGGATTGAATGTCGAAACAATAATCTTCATTTCTTGCTCCTTCGAATGCGAATTCTTCGATGATCACGGATGAAGCCTTGGCTCAAAAATCTTCGACACAAACTTCCATGAGTTTCATCTTCACCTGAATTCACTATTCAAGACAAAACAAAACTAAAAGAAAAATTTAGCACACAATATTTTTGGATTTTTCATATTTTCTGAAATAGAAATAAAACAGAAATAACACTATTTTTTTTCTGATTTTTGTTTGGTTTTTAAAATTTTTAATTCTCCCCTAATATTTAAATTAGAAGAAAACTATGAACAAATTTAACAAAAATAAAAATGATATCTAACTTTAAGAGTGATTTGGGATCAAAGTTTTTAGACAACCGTTATCCGTTTATCAGTACCTCTCCCTTCATGAATAGATCTGGTCAATCGCCAATATTATGGTCCACTTAAACACGAGAGATTGTGACAAAATTAGGACATACTATAAGTGACAAGACAATGTGATCCTATGTTCCTAGATAATATTCCTAAAGGACCATTCAGCTGACGACGACCGAAGATATTGTTGTCCACCTAAATTGAGCAGCGAGATCTACAGACAACCTAGTGATTGTTTAATTTTAAATGTACTAGAACATGTTTCCCGCTTCCTGACATACCCCAATAATCAGGAAATTCCAAAGTACTCCTTACTTTAGGTGAGCAGACAATTATTATGAGAGAAGTCAGACTTAGAATGCATATGCTATACACCCAGGTCGGATCTCTTCCAATCTCACAGAGGGTGAAACATATGACTAACCAGATTTAGAGGGATTGAGAAATAGAATGGTGCATATGTTGTGTACCAGGTCGGATGTATTTCAATCACGCAAAGGAGACAACATATGACTAACAGATAGGAAGAATTGCATAGATAGAAGATGCAGAGAGATAGAGTTGCATATGTTACAGTCCAGGTCGGATCTCTCAATCACGCAGAGGAGGCAACATATGACTAACAGAAAGAATGCAAAAAAATAATTTCCTACAGACCTACTTTATAGGAATTCCCCAGTCGCCCCATCAATACCGGAATTAAGGACAAAGTCCGTACATCGAGGAAGAGTTAAACCATGGTTCTAGATACAGATTATTTTAGTGTGACCGGTGGATTATCGTGTATATCACCCTGCTCAACCTATCTGAGCGTCGTATTGTCAGGCTAAATGGATCTATCGAGGTCAAGATTTTTCAAGTCTCTAGATTCCTTAAGTTCATTAATGCCTAGTCAAGTCCATTTTAGAATCTTTTGTGCCTACCAACGCATCGAACACAAAGCCTAGACAATTCAGATTCAGTCCCTTACACAGATTCAGATTGCCTGTTATCACACGATTATATCTCTTCCCAAAACATCTCATGCAAGCACATTCCATTAACACCATATTTTTGGATTTTCTGATTTTCTAATGTTTTTGGATATTTTAAACTTTTCTAATTTTTGTTTTGTTTTTATTTCTCCCCCTAAATTTGTGCATAGGAGAGAAACAAAAGTAAATGCACAAATTTAAACTATCCTAAAACAAAAATTAGTCTTTAAAGCGAATCAGCTTAAGAAAAAACTCAGGAGTATAGAGAGGAAAACTCAAACCGTAAGTCACCGATTGAATTTGCATCCAGAAGGTCTGAGAACAGCACGCGTAATCTCAGAACAAATCCGAAAATTCTTCATGTCATTAAGCACTAACCCCATGAGTGATCTCTTCTTTTCTTCCCTTCCTACAAAGGACACATACTCTCAAACAATGTTCTGAGTGTTGTACAGTTGAGAGATGCCTCCTATCATGTGCCTGGAACAGCCACTACCAACAAACCGAAGTATGATGATATGCCTCCATAGCTGCTCCGACACAGAGCGGGATCAGTTGGTCTTTGGAACCCAGTCCATTTTGAAACTAGGTCGACCTTTGTCATTAACGCACGGTACTCTCTCCCATGACATGTCCTGCTTATCACAAACAGAAGATGTAGAAATATTAGAATCGTTAGAAGATTTGGGAGAGTGAGCCTTTGGAACCCATTTGTAGTTGGGTTTAACCCATTTCATTTTCGATCTGATGGGTGGCTCAGTACTTGGTTTTGATCTTGACGTCGGCCGTTGAGATGACTTTGATTTTGGCTTCATGGGAGCATCTCTTGGATTTGGCTTCTTGGCCGGCATTCCCTTCTTGCCCTTGGGATTCAGATTCTTGGCCTTGTGGGATTGATTCTTGGCCTTCTGCGCGTTCCAGTCACCATGGTCTGAACGTGACCTTGAGGGGTTTCTTTTGAAGTATCTCCCTCTTGGCGCGTTCTACCAGCCTTGTGCATAGTAAGGAACATATGTGCTATTTGGACAATTTCTGGCAATGTGTCCAGGTGTTCCATAGTGAAAACATGTCTTTTTCTTCACTGTGAAGTTGTTTCTTCCTGCCCCTGGTGGCGTATCCTTGCCTTGTCTCTTATTGTTCCCACAAGCACAATTGCAGGAGGCACTCTGTTTCGCTGGAATTGGTGGTCTATATTTCTCAACAACAGGTTGATCAGAAGCAGTTGAGTTCGAAGCAACAGATTCAGAGCTCAAGGAGATGTTGGTTTGTTCAGTGGTGTTCTCCTTGTTCTCATCTTCTGCTACTTTACCCGCATATGAAGTAGATGTGCTAGAAACAGGAACATCAGTATTTTCAAACAAATAATCAAATATGTCAAAAAAATTTAACTAAACGTGATCCGATGTAAAAGCATCAAAGGCATCACAAGATGTATCATCAACTTTAATATCAGAAACAGAAGATTGTTCATTGGAAACAGAAACATCAGGTTCAGGCTCAGTTTTGTTATCAGAAACAGATCCTTCAACTTTGTGCTTTGACTGATCTAAGGATTGATCTGCAGGGGAAGTAGAAATGTTAGTACTTTCAACATTAATAAATCCGCCTGAAACGAAACCAGACGGCTTTCCATAAACCATAAATGGTTCGTTGGCAATCTCATCCTTGGATAGGGGTTGATACTGATATGTATGATTATAAGGAGGAGGTACACTATCATATCCTAAGCCCTTTTGTTGGTTTCGTTTGAACTGCATGCAGTGATCAATCATGTTGGCAACTACCTCGCTTGATCCATCAAATTTTCTAAAATCAAAATTTGCAATTTCAAATTGTCTTTATTGACTGGAACGTTTGAAGAACTCATTGTTTTTTTTTAAAATATGCCCTTTGACTAAAAACTCAAAAGTCAACCTCAAAAGTCAAATTTAAAAAGTCAAACTCAAAAGTCAAACTTGAAAAGTCAAACTTAAAAGTCAAACCGAAAAGCTAAATTTAAAATTTTAAAAGTCAAACGAGAAAGTCAAAGTTTATAGTCAAAGGTCAAACTTTAAAAGTCAAAGTCAAAATTATAAGTAAAAAATCAAAAATAAAAATCAAAATTTAAAAACTAAATTTTTTGGTTGAAAAAGAAATTTAAAATTAAAAGAAAATCAATTTTGGGCTGAAATTGACAAAAATGCGAAAGTAGGTGCGAAAGAGAGTCTTTATGAATAAAATCCGGGAGTAATGGAACAAGATGCAGCCTAGAGCAAATGGTAAGACGCTGGGATGTTGAACTGAAGCACCCGGGTTCGAATCCCGGCACCCCCAAAACTCCGTTTCAATTTTTTTAAGTGCGAAGGCGAGGCAACTGCTGCGATGCGAGGGCGCTAGTCCGAAGTGCGAAGGCGAGGACCTGGTGCGAGGATGCTGCTGACCGAGAAGGTGTGCGAAGCTGCTGTGCGAGGCGAAGATTACTGCTGCTGAGCCGGCTACCCTAGCTGTTCACCGAGCCGAATTCCGAGCCGAGGCCGCAAACTCCGGCGACCGTAAACCGCCGACCGTAAACTCCGGCGACCGTAAACACGTTTACGGCCGTAAACTCCGGACCATAAACCGCCGACCGTAAACTCTTCAAGGACCGTAAACACAACTTCAGATCGCGAAAAAACGACGTTTTTCACCATTTTTGCTCCAAAACTCGATCAAAAACTCGTTTTTACGAAAAACGCGAAGAACAAACCCCCCCTAATTTTCAGAGATCTATCCAAAAACGCAAGAATCTTTCCAAAATAAGATCAAATCGGCTCCAGATCTGACAAAGATGAGTGATACAATCTAAGCTCTGATACCAATTGTAAGTCCCCAAAATACTTGAGTATCAATCAGATCCGTTTGATGGTGCGGAATCCCAATCAAACGGATGATATCAGATCAAAATAGAAGAGAAGGAGAAGAAGAAGATGATGAATCTATGTATGAATTGATATGAATGAAGATCCGGATACAAGATTCACACACACTAACACACACTCTCTTTTCTCTCTCTCTAGAACACCTTCAAATGCACACACTTAAGCTCCTCTTTTCTATGTGTTCATCCATCTATTCCTCACACCCCTCACCCCTATATATATACACATGAGAAACATGGGCCGTAAATGGGTTTACGGCCGTAAACACCCATTGGGCCATAAACAGGGTTTACGGTCGTAAACCTGTTTACGGCCGTAAACACCCCCTGGCCGTAAACTCATAAAATATTACATAAAAATACATTTTCCTAGAAAAGCAAAGTATAAACCATATTTTTGACCTAACACTTTTGTAGACTTGATGTCATTTTAACACAATATTTGAAAAACCATTTCATTTGATGATAACTGAAATCCATTTTGATAAGATATTTGAAACCATTTGTGTGTAACACAAAATCTTTGTGTTAGACTTGTATCCCCCCCTTAAAACAGTAAAAAAAAAAACTATGAAAATACGGGGGGTATGAACTCACCTGTAGTGAGTGATTCGAATGTAAGATCGATATAGGATGATAAGTGTCAGGTGAAGTCCCGAGCACAAATAGATCCTAATAAGCATATAATGACACATATATGTATATAATTAGTGTATATAACAACTAATCATGAATTGGAAACATCCCTAGGAACTAGGAATCACTCACAATGGAGTGTATCAATCACATATGATTGGATTAAGGGAGTTCACGACCACACTTGAGTGTGTTCACGGCCATGGGTGTTTACGGCCATGTAGTTCACGGCCATTGATGAGTACGGCCTAAGAAGATCATGAAAATGGTTTACGGCCAAGGGAGATGTCATGGCCGTAAACTCTTGATGCTCAATCTAGAATGGTCAATTCTTGGACGTGTTTCAAGAGCTTCTAATGGATAACTAGTATATGGAAAGGATACTTACGTTTTGAAGCTTGAAAGGGGGTGTTCACGGCCTAAAGAACTAGTGTGTGTTCTTGGTGTTCTTGAAGATCCAACCCAAAAGATATGAATTCACGGATGAAATCAAGGGGTTTTATTAGATGAAGAAGGATATCAACTTAAGAGTGGAAGAATCACTTACAAATTTGGTGAGAATTAGAAGTATTCTTGATGATACTTGAGAGTATTTGAGAGTTCTTGACTAGAGGATATGAGAAATGAAGGAAAAATGAAGAAAATCTATATATATGTGCGAGGGTTCACGGTCCGTGGGTTTACGACCGTGAACCTCGTTTACGGTCCGAGGTCGGCTACGGCTGCGAGGAGTTTACAGCTGCGAGGAGTGTACGGCTGCGAGGAGTGTACGGTCTGAGGAGTGTACGGTCCGATGAGTGTACGGTCCAAGGAGTGTAGGGCCATAAACTTTTTGTGGTCCGAAGTGTTTGTGGTCCGAAGCGAAAGAATAAGATGCGAAGTTTCTCGGTTCTTAAGCCTTTTCCTTCTAGATTCAGTTGTAATTATTTTAAGGATTTTAACAAGTAAAGGTTATTATTATAACCTAAATAAAAATCCGAAACAATAAAAAGGACCTTAATTGACCTTCGTTTGACTTTGGTTGACTAGAGTTGACTTTACAAACAAAAAATAACGGGATGTTACATTATCCCCCCGTTAGAGAGAATTTTGTCCCGAAATTTGGATTAAAGAGATACAACAAGACTAGGGAAAAACATGTGGATACTTCTACTGCATTTGATCCACCCGCTCCCAAGTGAATTCAGGTCCCCGTTTTGCATTCCAGCGAACCTTCACTATCGGGATACGACTTTGTTTGGTTCTCATTACTTCCCTGTCTAAAATCTCTACAGGTTCTTCCACGAAGTTGAGGCTCTCGTTGATCTCGATTTCATCGAGTGGGATAACAAGAGTCTTATCGGATAAACACTTTTTCAAGTTAGAGACGTGGAAAACAGGATGTATGTTACTTAGTTCTTGGGGTAGTCAGAGTTTGTAAGCTACTAGACCAATTCTAGCAAGAATCTCGAATGGTCCTATGTACCTTGGATTTATCTTGTCACACTTTCCAAAGCCTATCATGCCCTTCCAGGGTTAGACCTTCAACATGACGCGGTCACCAACCTGGAATTCCAAAGGTTTCTTCTTTTGTCAGTGTAGCTTTTCTGTCTATCTCTGGAAGCTTTAAGTCGCTCCTGGATTTGTACGATCTTCTTCGTAGTTTCACAAATTATTTCTAGACCAGTGAGAGCACTGTCAGGCAGTTGACTTCTAGCTAGCTGCGTGTCACCCACTTCAGCCCAACACAGAGGTGATCTGCACTTGCGGCCATAGAGGGCTTCGAAAGGAGTGGCCATTATGCTAGTGTGATAACTGTTGTTGTAAGAGAATTCGACAAGGGGTAAATGAGTATCCCATGCCTTTCCAAAGTCTATCACGCATGCTCGCAACATTACTTCTAATGTTTGAATCGTCCTCTCACTTTGTCTGTCAGTTTGTGGATGGTAGGCTGTACTCATGTTCAGCCTAGTTCCCAAAGATTTTTGTAAAGACTGCCAGAAACGAGAAGTGAATCTACTATCTCGGTCTGAAATAATAGATATTGGCACACCATGCAGTCTAATGATTTCCTTGAGGTAAATTCTTGTTAGCTTCTCCATCTTGTCGGTCTCTTTGATTGGTAAGAAGTGTTCGGATTTGGTTAATCTATCGACGATTACCGAAATAGTATCATAACCACCCGATGTCTTGGGTAACTTAAT
This sequence comes from Lactuca virosa, assembly GCF_052849685.1. Classification (NCBI taxonomy): domain Eukaryota; kingdom Viridiplantae; phylum Streptophyta; class Magnoliopsida; order Asterales; family Asteraceae; genus Lactuca; species Lactuca virosa. The sequence continues at coordinate 203,684,811 of NC_136429.1, forward strand.
TATGAAATCCATTGTAATCCGCTCCCACTTCCATTCAGGGATTTCAGGTTGTTGCAATAAACCTGAAGGTTTCTGGTATTCTACCTTGACTTTGGCACAAGTAAGTCACTTGCCCACAAAGGTAACGATTTCGGCCTTCATGTTAGGTCACCAATATAGTTTCTTGAGATCCAGATACATCTTATCTGAACTTGGATGAATGGAGTATCGAGTTTTGTGTGCTTCAGTCATAACCATGTCTTTGTAACCACCGAACTTTCGTGTCCAGATCCGGTCCATGAAACAATAGACTCCATCATCCCTGACTTTGAAGTTCTTATCCACTCCTCTCAGGGTTTCACCTGCCACGTTTTCAGGTTTTAAGGCCTCGAGTTGAGCCTCTCTGATCTGTGTGGACAGATGTGAATGGATTTTCATGGTCAACGACTTTACTCGGCGTCCCGATTATTCTTTTCTGCTAAGGGCGTCAGCTACTACGTTAGCTTTACCAGGGTGATAAAGAATCTCATAATCGTAGTCGTTCAGTAGCTCCACCCACCTTCATTTTCTCATGTTCAACTCTTTTTGATCGAAGATATGCTGGAGACTTTTATGGTCCATGAATATTATGCATTTCGTTCCATATAAGTAATGTCTCCAGATCTTCAGAGCAAATACCATTGCTCCTAGTTTAAGGTCATGTGTTGTATAGTTGACTTGATGTGTCTTTAGCTGTCTCGAGGCATAGGATATAACCTTTCCCCTTTACATAAGAACACATCCAAGTCCTTGATTAGAAGCATCACAGTACACTACGAAATCCTCTGTCCCGTTAGGAAGAGACAGGATCGGTGCACTACACAGAGCTCGTTTCAGCGTTTGGAACGCTGTTTCTTGCTTTTCTCACCAGCTAAAAGTTACACCCTTTTGCGTCAGTGTGGTAAGAGGTTTAGCTATCCGAGAGAAATTCTGGATGAATCTGCGATAATAGCCAGCAAGACCTAAGAATTAACGGATTTATGTAGGTGTTTTGGATGCTGACCAGTTTTCAATTGCCTTTATTTTGGAAGGGTCGACGTGTATTCCTTCTGAACTGACCACGTGACCTAGGAAATCAACCTTCCTGATTCAAAATTCACACTTTGAAAACTTCTCATAGAGTTTCTCTGATCTAAGAGTTTGCAATATTTGACGAATATGTTGGCCATGTTCCTATTTACTTCTTGAGAAGATAAGGATGTCATCAATGAAGACTATCACAAATTTGTCCAGGAATGGACGACACACTCTGTTCATTAGATTCATGAACACAGCAGGTGTATTCGTCAATCCGAATGGCATCACTACAAACTCGTAATGACCATAACGAGTTCTGAACGTGGTTTTGGGAATGTCATTCTCCAAAATCCGTAACTGATGATACCCGGATCTTAAGTCTATTTTCGAAAAGTAGCTCGCACCTTGAAGTTGGTCGAAGAGATCGTCATTGCGAGGTAGAGGATATCGATTCTTGATGGTAAGTTTATTCAGCTCGCGATAGTCTATGCACATACGTGATGATCCATCCTTCTTCTTTACGAACAAAACCGGTGCTCCCCAAGGTGAGAAGCTTGGTCTTATGAAACCATTGATAAGGAGTTCGTTAAGCTGGCTGGATAATTCCTGCATTTCAGAAGGTGCAAGACGATAGGGGGATTTGGCTACAGGGGTAGCCCCAAGGATTAAGTCGATTTTAAATTCGACTTGTCGTTCGGGCGGCACTCCTGGAAGATCGTCGGGAAAAATGTCGGGAAAGTTGCAGACCTCAGGAATGCTCGCGATGTCTTTAACTTCTTGCTTTTTGTCTACCACGTGAGCTAAGAAAGCACAATACTCTTTGCGAAGGTACTTCTGCGCCTTGATGCAAAAAATGATCTTAAGGTTTGTTCCGAGTTTGTCTCTGTAAATAATAAGAGTTTCGTTAGTTGGCAAGTTTAGGCGAATGGCTCTTTCATAGCATAGGATGTCAGCATGGTTAGGGCACAACCAATCCATACCTATTATGACGTCGAAACTTTTGATAGAGACCGACATAAGGTCTATTGGGAACGAAAAGTTATTCAAGGTAAGAGTACATCCTATGTATATATCGTTGGTGGATTCATATTTCCCGTTAGCCATTTCGACAATGAAAGTTTCATTTAGTGGTTGGGAGTTTTGATTTAGCAAGTGTTTGAAATTATGGCTCACAAACCTCTTCTCAGCACCACAATCAAATAGAATGCATGCATAAGTGTTGTTGAGAAGAAACGTACCCGTGACCACCGCAGGATCTGCTACCGCTTCTTCGTGACCCAAAGCTAAACTTCTCCGAACTCCACCAGCATTTCCAGCTTTTGGACAATCTCTCTTGAAATGCCCCACATCACCATATTGGTAGCATGCTTGACCTACTCCAGCGGCAGGTACTTGGTTAATTGGTTGGGGTGGTGATCTACAGAATCGAGCAGTATGCCCTTTTCTGTTGTAGTTACGACACTACATTTCCCGACAATTTCCATTATGGTGAAAATTTCACTTGTTGCACTTGGGGAGATTACCAACATAAGGCTTAGCTGGTGCCGGGTTAGTAGGAACGGCAACAGGTATAGTAGCATCATTGACTGTCACTAGTTGTTGTTTCTTTGAGGATTCTTGAGAAGATTTGCCCTTCCTCTGTTACACCCCCAAACCTGAACGGCAGAAACGTTCAGGGGCGGAGGACGTCATGTCACACCCCGCTAAAGCGGAAACGCAAGATATGACAGCGATAACGGTTTCATTGCAAAAGATAAAGATACATCACCATAGCAGTATTTAAAAGTTTACAACCCATAGCTTAAAAAGAAACAAAGTACAAGTTTTTCCAAAACAACATTGTTCAAACTATAACTTCATAATAGCTTCAACACGATGCAACATGCTCTATGATGATAAATCTTTACATCCACTTACTAATTATTTCCTGAAAAAGCATGTAAAACGAGCGTCAACTATGAAAATAGTTGGTGAGTTCACAAGTATATAAAATCGTGCTTGAAATAAGGCTTTTCGTAATTACAAGTACATTGCTTTAATGATAAACCAAGTTGATTGCTATTAATGAATACAAGTTTATTGCTATAACGAGAAACGAGTTTGTATGTGTATGAGCAAACAATGAGTCTCAACCAAACCTATGACTGAAGCCCTATCAAGATCTATGCTTATCGTTCCATAGATGAATATGGTATCATGCACTCCAGCAATAGGGCGAGTGAGGAGTTGTCAATTCCTAATAGCGCTATCCATAATGACCATTGGCTCAAAGAGTTAATGGTTAGAGATAAGGGAAGGGCCTTAGTACGATAAGTTCTCATGTTCCGTGTTGCATAGACATACATAGAGATATATAGCAATAAAATAGCAATCATGTTTGATATAAATCAATTTAAATACAACATTCAAATAATAGTTTTTCGGGACATGCTTTTCCACCCCAAAACATAAAAACTGAAAATAGGGGAGTGCGTGAATACTCACAATGTTTCGAGTAGATACAAGTGGTGCCTTGGAATACACCAACGTCTTAATGTCGGGATCCTACGACATCAAACACACACTAGTAAGTTTCCATGTCGAAATCTAATGCTAATATACTAAACTCTACATATAGTGAAATGCCAATTTATGTTCTAATATTGGATTTTATATTAATTGGTTACACTTTTTCTGAAATGATGAAATTCTACAAGTCATGCGATAAATACAACTTTGGGATATTAATTTTCCAGATTTAGTAATATAAATTTAAGGGTGTTTCAACACATTTAAAGGTGTTTTAAATTCCTAAAAATGTAAGATATTATCAAATAGTTTCCAAAAATTGTCAAACCTTGTATTTTTCATTCTAAATACAAGAGGTTTTCCAGAAAATTTTCCTTGAATTTTTGATATGGTTAACTATTTTCCAAATTTTTAAGCCTTCATAACAACATAAATTCACGAAAAATAGCATTCAAAGGATAAAAATTGTCAAACTTTTTATTTTACTGTTATTACACATTACTAAGCTGGGAAAAATATAAAAATGGATTTCCAAGCTGTTTAATTATATTTTACGATTTTTGAGCATTTATTCCAATAAAAATTGAAATAAATAGAAAACAGTTTCCAAAATTACCCAAACTTTTTATTTAACTGTTATTGTACATAACTAGGCTGGGAAAAATATAAAAGATATTTTTCAATTTGTATTTCTATTTTTCCTTGTTTTATCCCCTTAAATAACGATTAATTGAGGAATAAATAACAAACAGTTAAAATAAATTACCAAAAATTTTTGTAACATCATTTACAGTGTAAGTAATCTGGGTAAAATACTAAAAGTGATTTTCATATTGTATAGTCCGGTTTTGGGTATTTATGTGTATTTAAGTGTATTTAACTTTAGAAAATAGAAGAAAAATAGTTTACAGTAGAGAAAAATCATCAAAATTTTTATGTAATCTCCTACTGTACAACATGATGTTCTGGTAAACTTTCATGAATTTTGGATAATCAGAACTATTTTTCCTATTTTTAGGCCATTATAATTACCAAAAATTGGGAAAAATAGTAAGGCATGATGAAAAATTCTGAAGTTATTTTTCTGAGTCACCCACCACAGGTAAGGGCTGCGAAAATTGTTAGATACAATTTTCACACTCTCTAAAGTGGTTTTGTAATTTATTATACCCAAACAAAACGAAAATCGGAAATCATACCAAACAGCAACAAAAATCGATGAAATTTAGTGAGGGGTCATTATTCACCATAGTGGTCATCCATGAATTTATTCCGGATTTATAGACCTCTGGAAGTATTTTATGTGATTTATGCCCTTGTTTTCTTGCAATAATTTTAATAAATCAAAGAAATGATAAAAGCTCTTGAAATTTTCCAGATTATCACATGCATGTGAGGGCTTTCAAAAGGAAAAATGTTCAAATTTTATTCAGAAGGGAAATAGGGGTATTGAACCCAAACAAGTTAAGAAATGTTGCATATAATGGTGCATGAGATGTAAATGTGGCTGAAGTTCATGAATTTGAGTAGCCCATTCAGTGGGGTTTTAAGCCACGAAATTTCAGCCATCATTCACTGGATATGTTAAGTTTCTAAATTATTTTTCCCCAGATTTATGGTTGGGTTTAAGGCCATTGATCACGCAAAGCAAAAATGGTGATCACAGAAAAAGAGCTGTTTGCGCAACCATTTTGTAAAAATTGCCAAAAATCCTATATTTAATATTTTACAGTGAGACCAGTTGGGTTCGAAAGTTAACTCGTGGAACTATCCAATACAAAAAGAATATCAGGATTTGGTTAAGAAATGACCGAGTTATGGCCGTTCAAAACTGAACAATGTAATCTGGCAGATTGCATGTTTGCTTTGAGTGCATTCTTAGGGCATTTTCACAAGAACAACATGCATGCTTCGGTTAAGGTCCGATTTCTAGCACATGCATGGAGTGAATGAGCATCCAAGATGTACTAGAAATGGTTTAAATGCTTTTGGTCATGCAAGAACACAAAAGAAATGGAGAAGAAGATGTAATACTCGGTTTTGAAGTCACATGAACACATGTGCATCTTTTTCACTCCTTGCATGGGTTTGATCCCGGATTTTCACCATCTCAAACACATACATTGTGTTATGGTGAGAATCTACAAACCACAAGGGAAAAGTAAGGATTTCTAGCCGTGGAAGGGCATAGAATCCGAAGAGTAGAGAAAATCATGAAGAAGAGGAAGTAAAATCATGAAACCATGAGGGAGGATTGTGTTGTTTACCTTGGTTTTGATCTTGAGAGAAGCAAGAACACTTCAAGGCCTCCTTAATCTCGAAATTATGGCAGAGAATGGAGGATTTTCGTGAGTTAGAGAGAGAGGAAGAGAGTTGGAAAGGTGGAGTGTGAGAGGAAATGAAGAGAGAAGTGGAAGAGTGAAGGTTTAAGTTTAATGATTGAGTTTTGGGAAGAGAGAGGACATAGGGAGGGGAGAGTGGCTGGATTTTTGAGGCATTAAGGCCTTGTGTCTCCTCAATTCAAATTTTATAAAAATCCCTCCTTAATTTTTATAAAAATCTAATTTTTATAAAAGTGATTCTTTAAGCAATTTTTTTTGATTTATTTAAAAATCTTGTTTTTAACTAATAAATTATGATTAATGCATGATAATTTAAATTTCTATTTCATTGGTATAATTCATAATTTGATTAATAAAAACTTGATATTAGGAAGTTTATAGCCAAATTTTTATAAAGTTTTTAAGCTTTAAGGTTTATAAATTTGGATTTTTGGCTCTTTAGGGTTTTTGGAATATTGTTTGATATTCACCATCACATTGAAGCATAATTAGAATACTTTAATTTATTTTTAGGGTTTTATACCCTTTTTCAATTGTAACAAAGTTTGAAGTTTCATTCTAATTATAGCATTGGCATTTCCTATTGTAGTTAAGCAACTTACTAGAATCGTAAGTGTCAAGTATATTTGTCGTAGATCTTAGTTGGGTCCTAGTTTATGCAAGATTTTGACCTAATTTATACTACTAGGCCATGGCATGTTGTGCATGAATGGTTTTTATAAAGATGCATGAGTCCGAGAATGACCTGAATTGACAGTTGTCACAGTATCCCCTACTTAAAAAGAATTTCGTCCTGAAATTCATTCTATGTCATCGTTTGTCATCGTATGGGAAAAGTTGTGGATACTTTTCCTTCATGAAGTCCTCACGCTCCCAGGTGTACTCCGGCCCGCGTTTTGAGTTCCATCGAACTTTCACAATCGGAATCTTACTCCGCTTGAGTCGTTTTACCTCCCTGTCAAAGATTTCTATCGGTTCCTCAACAAAGTTTAGCTTATCATTGATCTTGATTTCCTCGAGGGGTACTATCAATGCTTCGTCGGCTAAACATTTCTTAAGATTGGAGACGTGGAATGTGTCGTGAATGGCGCTTAACTCTTGGGGTAATTGGAGTTTATATGCCACCGGACCAATCCTTTCAATGATCTCGAAGGGTCCAACATATCTTGGGCTTAGTTTTCCTTTCTTACCAAAACGTACAAGCCCTTTCCAAGGCGACACCTTTAGAAGTACCTTGTCTCCAACTTGGAATTCTAATGGTTTTCGACAATTATCCGCATAACTTTTCTGACGATCTCTGGCGGCTTTAAGCCTATCTTTGATGATAGCAATCTTGTCAGTTGTTTCCTGGATAAGGTCGAGTCTAGTCAATTGTCTGTCTCCGATTTCTGTCCAACACAATGGAGAACGACACTTGCGTCCATACAATGCTTCGTATGGGGCACATTGGATACTCGTGTGGTAACTGTTATTGTAGGAAAACTCGATTAGAGGCAAATGAGTATCCCAATTTCCTTTGAACTCAATGACACACGCCCGTAGCATGTCTTCCAATGTTTGTATTGTTCCCTCTGTCTGCCCATCTGTCTGAGGGTGGTAAGCTGTGCTCAAATTTATCTTGGTTCCTAGTGCCTTCTGTAACATCCACCAAAATCATGATGTAAAACGACTATCTCTATCAGAAATGATGGATAGGGGTACACCATGCAGAGAAACAATTTTGTCGATGTAGATTTGGGCCAATTTTTCCATCTTGAAGTCTTCCCGAATGGGGAGAAAGTGAGCAGATTTCGTCAGTCGATCCACTATGACCCAAATTGAGTCGTGACCTTTCGAAGTTCTAGGAAGTTTGGTAATGAAATCCATGGATATCTGCTCCCATTTCCATTGGGGAATTTCGGGTTGTTGCAATAAGCCGGATGGTTTTTGATGTTCAGCTTTGACTATTGAGCAAGTTAAACACTTCCCAACATATAAGGCAATATCCCTTTTCATTCCAGGCCACCAATAGTATTCTTTAAGATCCTTGTACATCTTATCCGCTCTAGGGTGGATTGAGTATTTAGATCGATGAGACTCCTCTAGTACCATGTCTCTCATATCGTTAACCCTTGGAATCCAGACCATGTCCTTAAAATAACGAACTCCATCAGGTTTGGTTTCAAATCTCACTTCCAAACCATGTAAAGTTTCACCTGGAAGATTTTCCTTGAATAAAGCTTTCTCTTGGGCATCAATGATTTGAGATTTCAAGTTTGTCTGAATTACCATTCCCAAAGCTCTCACACGGGAAGGTTTCACTCTTTCTTTTCTACTAAGAGCGTCGGCTACTACGTTAGCCTTCCCTGGGTGATATCGTATCTCACAGTCATAATCACTAAACAACTCTACCCATCTCCTCTGCCGCATGTTTAACATTTTCTGATCTAGGATGTGCTGAAGGCTTTTGTGATCGGTATAAATGGTGCACTTGGTTCCGTACAAATAATGCCTCCATATTTTAAGAGCGAAAACTATTGCTCCTAGTTCTAGATCATGGGTGGTATAATTCTTCTCATGCGGTTTGAGTTGTCTGGAAGCATACGCAATGACCTTATCTTTTTGCATTAACACACATCCTAATCCTTGATGAGACGCATCACAATATACTACAAAGTTCTCTAATCCCTCTGGTAAAGCCAGAATTGGTGCATTACACAGCTTGTTTTTCAGAATTTGAAACGCCTCTTCGTGTTTCTCTTCCCAGAGATATTTTCTGTCTTTTTGGGTCAAAGATGTTAATGGTTGAGCAATCCTAGAGAAATTCTCAATGAAGCGTCTGTAGTACCCAGCTAATCCTAGGAACTGTCGTATTTCTGTCGGGGTTTTGGGGGCTTCCCATTTCTTGATTGCCTCGATCTTAGCTGGATCTACATGAATTCCTCTTTCGCCGATCACATGACCAAGGAAATGTACTTCCCGAATCCAAAATTCACACTTAGTGAACTTGGCATACAATTTCTGCTCCTTCAACAGCTCCAACAGTAGCTTCAGATGTCTCTCATGATCTTCTTTGGTTTGTGAGTAAACAAGTATGTCATCGATAAATACAATTACAAGCTTGTCTAGGTATGGTCTACAGACCCTATTCATCAAATCCATGAAAACAGCGGGTGCGTTCGTTAGTCCAAAAGGCATGACTAAGAACTCATAATGTCCATAACGGGTTCTAAATGCTGTTTTGTGAATGTCTCCTTTGTGAACTCTTAGTTGATGGTATCCTGATCGGAGGTCGATCTTTGAGAAGTATGAAGCGCCCTACAACTGATCGAACAAGTCATCTATTCGAGGGAGAGGATATCGATTCTTGATTGTCAACTTGTTCAGTTCTCTATAATCAATACACATTCGGAATGACCCGTCTTTCTTTTTGACGAATAACACTGGAGCTCCCCAAGGTGAAGAACTTGGTCGTATGAACCCTTTGTCTAGAAGTTCTTGAAGTTGTCCGGACAGTTCTTGCATCTCGGATGGCGCGAGGCGATATGGTGCTTTTGCTACCGGTGCCGCTCCGGGAATTAAGTCTATCCGAAATTCGACCTGTCTGTGAGGGGGTAGACCGGGTAATTCCTCCGGAAACACTTCGGGATAGTTTTGAACCACCGGGATCTCCTTGAGTTGCTTAGCTTCAGGTTCTCTTTCTATCACGTGGGCCATGAATGCAATACAATCCTTTTTCAGGTACTTATGAATCTTTATGCTCGATACAATGTTTAAACTTCTTCCTGGCTTCTCACCGTGTATGATAAGGGTTTCTCCATTAGGGAGAGGTATCCTAATGACTTTCTCGTAACAACCAATGTCCGCTCTATTCTTGGATAACCAATCCATTCCTACTATTACATCAAAACTACCTAGCTCGATAGGAATTAGGTCAATGCTAAAGAGTTTATCAGCTAAATTAAGAGTACAGCCAGGAATTATTTCATTAGCCCTAATTTCATACCCATCAGCAAGTTCAATAGTATGAGTATTCCTCATCTTTCTTGATTTCAAGTCGAGTACCGGTCTAAATGTTAAAGAAACGAAACTCCTATCTGCTCCCGCATCGAATATTACTGATGCAAAATGATTGTTCAGGAGAAACGTACCTGTTATCACTTCAGGGTTCTGACGAGCTTCTTCTGCACCAATCACAAAGGCTACACCTCTTGGCCGCCCACCTTGATTTCCTTGGAAAATTTGCCTAGCTTGGCCTTGTCCATTGTTACCAGGCCCCTTGTTCAGTTTGGGACAAGCACTACGCAGATGATCAGTACTCCCGCACTCGTAACATGCCCTTTTTCCATCCTTATTCAGCTTACAATACTTCGGGTAATGGCTTGTCTGTTTACAGTTTTGGCACACTGGGCAAGCTCCCTTGTGATGGAAGTTACACTTATTGCACTTCGGAAGCGGCCCTGAGTACTGCTTTCGTTCCTGCACTTCCCGTTCTTGAGTTTTCACTGATTCTTGCTCCTGGGCTCTTACCATAAAGTTTCTAGAGACTTTCTGCTTCCTCCCTGACTTGCCTCCATACTTCTTCTCTCCCTGATCTGCTGGCTTCCTCTTGCTACTAGAGCTTTCCTTTGTTGATGCTCCCATCCTTATCACATCATTGGTTAGTCGATTTGCTAGGCTTACTGCTCTTTGAATAGTAGTTGGGTTTGCTGAGGTAACCATTCCCCGAATCTCTGGTGCCAGACCCCAGATGTAACGATCTATCCGTTTCTCCTCAGGAGTAACCATGTGAGGTACCAGTTTTGCTAGTTCATGAAATCGGACTGTGTACTTCTCTATTTGTGTTCCAACCATAGAATGGTTCCAGAATTCAGATTCAAGCTTCTGAAGTTCATCCTTGGGACAATACTCCTCTATCAGCAGCTTCTTTAGGTCTTCCCAAGTTAGCAGATATGCCGCTGTACGGCCTCGGGTTTGCACTAGAGTGTTCCACCAGGTTAATGCCCTATCTTGGAATAGGCAAGATGCATACTCAACTTTGTTGCGCTCGAGGCATTTGCTAATGTGAAGGACCGACTCCATGCTGTCAATCCATTTCAGCAACCCGACCGCACCTTCCTTTCCATGGAACTCCTTAGGTTTACAGGCCATAAAGGACTTGTAGTTGCATTCTCTTTCATTGTTTCCCTGGTTTCCTCCACTACTTCCTTGGTTAGCATTAAGTCCCGCAGTTACTTGAGTGACAATGTTTGGGATTGCTGCCATGAGTTGTTGTGCTACCACTTGAGCAACATCGGGTGTTTCGTTCTGTGGGCGCCCGCGATTAGGCCTTCCTGACATGGTTCTAAGACACAAGAGAAGAAATACGTATGAATACATAAAATAATGTATAATTTTTAGTTCACTACTATTTTGAAAACCATAAGTGTTGTCAAATTAATGGTTTGCATTAATACTATGCACATAGATTTGAGAAAGGAAAGGAAAAAAACAAATCTTCTTATTCAACTATTGACTAAATAAATTCTAGGGTTTGACCTCATAGTAAAAGTTTTCAAACATAAAATAAACTTCTTCATTACCATTTGAAATAGTCTTAAAACCAAAACAATACATCAATCCCAAAATAAAGTTTTAATGTCCTTCCCCAAATGATACCCAACATGGGTTTTCATTTCATGACACAATAAAATACTAAAATCAGAACCAAGTACGAATCGCTATCCCAACAAGAAACATCCACACCACAATCAGTAACAGCCCTCCAAACACATAACATGCGGTCATCGCACGACCTGCCTCTCGTCTAGCAGCACTAGCAGTGTCAGCAGTCTCCATCGAATGCTGAAACAGGATTTCCATCCTTGTCAACACTTCATCCAAAACTTCCCGATGCTCAGCTATCACAACAAGACTGTGATGTAGGCCCGCTGCCATCGAATGCATCCTCCGGGACTCCTCCGGGGTCATACCTGACTGCCTGACAGGTATCCCTATAACTCGCTGAGGTGGGGGTGCTCTCGGTCCTGCCATGCTGGGTCCTACCTGACTGGTTCCTGCCGTGCCAAGTCCTGCTGTACTGGTTGCTATCCTTCCTGGAATAGGAACACTCTTCCTCGCCGTCCTCCGAATACGAAGCCCATAAAGTGGTGGCTGTGGCAACACCGATGAAGGCGATGCCTCGCGTCGTTGACTCGGAGCGTTGTCATTGCTGATCTCCACCGAGTTTCCTGTATCTTCCGTATCCTCCGATGGGTCTTCTTCTACCGAGGCGGGGGGGGGGGGGTACGTCGAGGGATAATAGTGACATAGCCGGACTCATCAGCTGAGGCGGTAGCGTGAGAAGATGACGATGTCGACATATTGGACTGAGACATAGATTCAATGAGATATGAAATAAATGACAATGCATGCCTATAATATGCAATGCTTACACACACCAAAATTAACCTTTTTGAATTTTTGAAATAAAGTTTTCTCAAAAATTTTGTTGAACATATTCCCATTATAATTAGCTCAAGCTTTGTATAAATCTTTCCTTAATTAAACATAGGTGATCAGGCTATGTTTAATTGAGGTCCAACGATACAATTCCCGACCTAATTATATTAGTAATATGTTTGATGTAAAAAGAATTTTTATAAGTTTTGGTTATAGGTTGTGTTTTCTTAGAGGAAAACTGATGTTCTCTATAACTTTAGCTCTGATACCACTTCTGTCACACCCCGCTAAAGCGGAAACGCAAGATATGACAGCGATAACGATTTCATTGCAAAAGATAAAGATACATCACCATAGCAGTATTTAAAAGTTTACAACCCATAGCTTAAAAAGAAATAAAGTACAAGTTTTTCCAAAACAACATTGTTCAAAATATAACTTCATAATAGCTTCAACACGATGCAGCATGCTCTATGATGATAAATCTTTACATCCACTTACTAATTATTTCATGAAAAAGCATGTAAAACGAGCGTCAACTATGAAAATAGTTGGTGAGTTCACAAGTATATAAAATCGTGCTTGAAATAAGGCTTTTCGTAATTACAAGTACATTGCTTTAATGATAAACCAAGTTTATTGCTATTAATGAATACAAGTTTATTGCTATAACGAGAAACGAGTTTGTATGTGTATGAGCAAACAATGAGTCTCAACCAAACCTATGACTGAAGCCCTATCAAGATCTATGCTTATCGTTCCATAAATGAATATGGTATCATGCACTCCAGCAATAGGGCGAGTGAGGAGTTGTCAATTCCTAATAGCGCTATCCATAATGACCATTGGCTCAAAGAGTTAATGGTTAGAGATAAGGGAAGGGCCTTAGTACGATAAGTTCTCATGTTCCGTGTTGCATAGACATACATAGAGAGATATAGCAATAAAATAGCAATCATGCTTGATACAAATCAATTTAAATACAACATTCAAATAATAGTTTTTCGGGACATGCTTTTCCACCCCAAAACATAAAAACTGAAAATAGGGGAGTGAGTGAATACTCACAATGTTTCGAGTAGATACAAGTGGTGCCTTGGAATACACCAACGTCTTAATGCCGGGATCCTACGACATCAAACACACACTAGTGAGTTTCCATGTCGAAATCTAATGCTAATATACTAAACTCTACATATAGTGAAATGCCAATTTATGTTCTAATATTGGATTTTATATTAATTGGTTACACTTTTTCTGAAATGATGAAATTCTACAAGTCATGCGATAAATACAACTTTGGGATATTAATTTTCCAGATTTAGTAATATAAATTTAAGGGTGTTTCAACACATTTAAAGGTGTTTTAAATTCCTAAAAATGTAAGATATTATCAAATAGTTTCCAAAAATTGTCAAACCTTGTATTTTTCATTCTAAATACAATAGAGGTTTTCCAGAAAATTTTCCTTGAATTTTTGATATGGTTAACTATTTTCCAAATTTTTAAGCCTTCAAAACAACATAAATTCACGAAAAATAGCATTCAAAGGATAAAAATTCTCAAACTTTTTATTTTACTGTTATTACACATTACTAAGCTGGGAAAAATATAAAAATGGATTTCCAAGCTGTTTAATTATATTTTACGATTTTTGAGCATTTATTCCAATAAAAATTGAAATAAATAGAAAACAGTTTCCAAAATTACCCAAACTTTTTATTTAACTGTTATTATACATAACTAGGCTGGGAAAAATATAAAAGATATTTTTCAATGGGTATTTCAATTTTTCCTTGTTTTATCCCCTTAAATAACGATTAATTGAGGAATAAATAACAAACAGTTAAAATAAATTACCAAAAATTTTTGTAACATCATTTACAGTGTAAGTAATCTGGGTAAAATACTAAAAGTGGTTTTCATATTGTATAGTCCGGTTTTGGGTATTTATGTGTATTTAAGTGTATTTAACTTTAGAAAATAGAAGAAAAATAGTTTACAGTAGAGAAAAATCATCAAAATTTTTATGTAATCTCCTACTGTACAACATGATGTTATGGTAAATTTTCATGAATTTTGGATAATCAGAACTATTTTTCCTATTTTTAGGCCATTATAATTACCAAAAATTGGGAAAAATAGTAAGGCATGATGAAAAATTCGGAAGTTATTTTTCTGAGTCACCCACCACAGGTAAGGGCTGCGAAAATTGTTAGATACAATTTTCACGCTCTCTAAAGTGGTTTTGTGATTTATTATACCCAAACAAAAAGAAAATCGGAAATCATACCAAATAGCAACAAAAATCGATGAAATTTAGTGAGGGGTCATTATTCACCATAGGGGTCATCCATGAATTTATTCCGGATTTATAGACCTCTAGAAGTATTTTATGTGATTTATGCCCTTGTTTTCTTGCAATAATTTTAATAAATCAAAGAAATGATAAAAGCTCTTGAAATTTTCCAGATTATCACATGCATGTGAGGGCTTTCAAAAGGAAAAATGTTCAAATTTTATTCAGAAGGGAAATAGGGGTATTGAACCCAAACAAGTTAAGAAATGTTGCATATAATGGTGCATGAGATGTAAATGTGGCTGAAGTTCATGAATTTGAGTAGCCCATTCAGTGGGGTTTTAAGCCACGAAATTTCAGCCATCATTCACTGGATATGTTAAGTTTCTAAATTATTTTTCCCCAGATTTATGGTTGGGTTTAAGGCCATTGATCACGCAAAGCAAAAATGGTGATCACAGAAAAAGAGCTGTTTGCGCAACCATTTTGTAAAAATTGCCAAAAATCCGATATTTAATATTTTACAGTGAGACCAGTTGGGTTCGAAAGTTAGCTCGTGGAAGTATCCAATACAAAATAATATCAGGATTGGGTTAAGAAATGACCGAGTTATGGCCGTTCAAAGCTGAACAATGTAATCTGGCAGATTGCATGTTTGCTTTGAGTGCATTCTTAGGGCATTTTGACAAGAACAACATGCATGCTTCGGTTAAGGTCCGATTTCTAGCACATGCATGGAGTGAATTAGCATCCAAGATGTACTAGAAATGGTTTAAATGCTTTTGGTCATGCAAGAACACAAAAGAAATGGAGAAGAAGATGTAATACTCGGTTTTGAAGTCACATGAACACATGTGCATCTTTTTCACTCCTTGCATGGGTTTGATCCCGGATTTTCACCATCTCAAACACATACATTGTGTTATGGTGAGAATCTACAAACCACAAGGGAAAAGTAAGGATTTCTAGCCATGGAAGGGCATAGAATCCGAAGAGTAGAGAAAATCATGAAGAAGAGGAAGTAAAATCATGAAACCATGAGGGAGGATTGTGTTGTTTACCTTGGTTTTGATCTTGAGAGAAGCAAGAACACTTCAAGGCCTCCTTAATCTCGAAATTATGGCAGAGAATGGAGGATTTTCGTGAGTTAGAGAGAGAGGGAGAGAGTTGGAAAGGTGGAGTGTGAGAGGAAATGAAGAGAGAAGTGGAAGAGTGAAGGTTTAAGTTTAATGATTGAGTTTTGGGAAGAGAGAGGACATAGGGAGGGGAGAGTGGCTGGATTTTTGAGGCATTAAGGCCTTGTCTCTCCTCAATTCAAATTTTATAAAAATCCCTCCTTAATTTTTATAAAAATCTAATTTTTATAAAAGTGATTCTTTAAGCAATTTTTTTTTGATTTATTTAAAAATATTGTTTTTAACTAATAAATTATGATTAATGCATGATAATTTCAATTTCTATTTCATTGGTATAATTCATAATTTGATTAATAAAAACTTGATATTAGGAAGTTTATAGCCAAATTTTTATAAAGTTTTTAAGCTTTAAGGTTTATAAATTTGGATTTTTGGCTCTTTAGGGTTTTTGGAATATTGTTTGATATTCACCATCACATTGAAGCATAATTAGAATACATTAATTTATTTTTAGGGTTTTATACCCTTTTTCAATTGTAACAAAGTTTGAAGTTTCATTCTAATTATAGCATTGGCATTTCCTATTGTAGTTAAGCAACTTACTAGAATCGTAAGTGTCAAGTATATTAGTCCTAGAT
Source organism: Lactuca virosa (assembly GCF_052849685.1). Taxonomy (NCBI): domain Eukaryota; kingdom Viridiplantae; phylum Streptophyta; class Magnoliopsida; order Asterales; family Asteraceae; genus Lactuca; species Lactuca virosa. Next base: position 203,701,189 of record NC_136429.1, read on the forward strand.
CTTAGTTGGGTCCTAGTTTATGCAAGATTTTGACCTAATTTATACTACTAGGCCATGGCATGTTGTGCATGAATGGTTTTTATAAAGATGCATGAGTCCGAGAATGACCTGAATTGACAGTTGTCACACGTCATGTACAGTATCATAACAATTGAATAGTAAAGAAAGTACACACCACCATAATATAAATATTTTAAAAGTTTACATGATTGTATGTGTTACATGTTTGAATATCAAATACTATATGGTGATCCAAAAATATGTTACTAACGCCAGCGCGTTAGTCTTCAAAAGTAGTTGCTACCTGGTTTAGCGTTTTCCTGAGAATACAAGTTATTTCAAAGAAAAAGTACAACAATAAAGTTGGCGAGTTCATAAGTAGTGTTTTGAGAAAATGTATGCCATTCGAAAGTTCACGTTCATTTTCCAGAAAATCCGATATTTTCTTATGAGTGTATGAAATGAGTATGAATGATTGTTGTATAAATTGTATGTAATTGAACCAGGAAAATCCTATATTTTCCTAAAAGTGAATTGCAGTCTCAAATGTCGAAGACCGTAACCTGTAAGCAACAATGACATGCTCAAAAGAATGGTGTATAGTCTTATTATAAAACAAAACTATAAGAAGGTTTGTATTTGAATGTGAAAAGAACTGTATTTGTTACTTTTCCCGTGAAAACGTAATACCATAATAATTATCTATCCAGTGACTTTTTATAACCGTACTATCATACTTTGCCTGTAGCGACGTTCTTCAGGCGTCGAAATGAGATGACACTTGTCACCCCGGGGACTGTAGCTAGCAGTCAGGGCGCGGGATCATTAGTCCCGTATAGATCTATACACACTTGTCACGTTCTCCGGACGGGAGATTCTGGTTATAAACAGGACTCCTAGTGGTACCTTAAAAGGTATATTGAAGATGAATGCCTCACGAATTCTCAATTAAGTCCCGTATTAAAATGAATATGTTTGTTTCTGAAATGATTATCCTTTTTCACAATGATAATAAAGGCATAAAATGATTTGTATGTTCTTGTATGCATAAAGATGTCATAACGAAAGTGGTTACCCTTGATATGATGCAAACGTATAAATAGAGCTTATGATATTTATACTCATGTTTCATCCCGTGAGGGTAAAGTAAAGTAAGATGTTTTGTATGTTAAACACTTCCATTTGATAGTTAAAATAAATGCATGCAAAGTATAGCAAAATATTCCACATTTTCACTCGGGAATAACCGGGTGTTTACTTGTATTCTCCCCCGTAATGTGTTCAAAAGCATTTAAAAGAATAGAAATGGGGGTATGGACTCACTTGATTGAAGTGGTAGCTTGAAGAAGTTGAAACAATAATCAAGCAGAACTTGGACTGGAAAAAGCTGATTTCTCGGGAATCTCGGGACTTGCGTTGCGTGCTAGGGATAATACCGGAGCTTCGGGGTGGTTTAGAGGGGCTTGCGAGGTGTTTCGAGGTGAAAGAATTGAGAGAAAAGCAAATAATTCTAGAAGGCTTCGCACCCTTTTTATAGGGCTGGCTGACTCCTCGTACGCCGGGCGTTCCTGCGAGGAGCGTTGGGCGTTTCGGAGCGCAGGGCGTTCCTGGCTCGAACGCAGCGCGTTCAGTAGTGCTTTGACGTCATCGCTTACCTTAGCCTCGAACGGAGTACCCTGATGTGACCCGGAGCGACGTGGAAGAACCGAGACCTAGCCTTGCGAATGCGGGGCGTTCACTCGGAACGCAGGGCGTTCCTTCGGACCAGCGTCGAGTTTTGTGTCCAAAACTTGTAAAATCCATAACTTTCTCGTACGACCTCCGTTTTTGACGTTCTTTATATCCACGCGTAGGTGGGAAACTACCCTACAAGTTTCGTTTAGGCTCTGTCGGCTAGTTTTGAATTATGTTTTAATATTAGATTTTTAACAGGCCGGGACTGGAAAAGTCCGTTAAAAGTCCATAACTTCTTCATCTGACGTCCGTTTTCGTCTGTCTTTTTACCGTTGTAGAACTATTGATGAGACCTTCGATTCTCGTTTAGGTTGTGTCGGTTAAAAATCGCTCGATCTCTATTTCGAGTTTTTAGCGGTCTACCGCTATTCCGAAACTTCGAAAAATCATAACTTCCTCATACGAAGTTAGATTTGGACGTTCTATTTATGTACGCTTACGGTTTAATGATATCTACGACTTTCATTTAGATACTTAAGGCTAAAGAGTATTTTATTGAAATTTTGTGTTTTACGATTAACAGTGTTTTGCCGGTTTTGTTGCGGATTTTCGATTGGTCATAACTTCTTCGTTATAACTCGGATTTTAATGTTCTTTATATTTTTGGAAACCTTATTACGATACCTACCACTTAGTACATTCAAAGTGAGACTTTTGAACATTTCATTTTTGATGTTATTTCAATTAATTCAAAAAGGGGTTACCATAATTGACTTTGGATCGTTACATTGATTCGAAATATCGGGTTGTTACATCACCCCCCCGTTAGAGGGAATTTCGTCCCGAAATTATTTACAAGGTAAGTTTCTATGGACTAGGGAAGAGATGCGGGTACTTTTGTTGCATCTGATCTTCTCGCTCCCAAGTGAATTCGGGTGCCCGCTTAGCATTCCATCGAAGCTTCACTATTGGTATGCGAATCTGCTTAGTTCGTTTGATTTCCTTATCCATGATCTCGACGGGTTCTTCCACAAAGTTAATATTTTCATTCAGTTTGATTTCCTCGAGTGGAATCACGAGAGTTTCGTCGGACAGACACTTTTTCAGGTTAGATACATGAAACACCGGATGTACTTTGCTAAGTTCGATTGGAAGCTGAAGTCTATACGCTACTGGACCAATCCTTGAAGTAATTTTGAAGGGTCCAATGTACCTTGGGTTTAGTTTTCCGCTCTTCCCGAAGTGTATCATGCCCTTCCAGGGTGAGACCTTCAGTAGGACGCGGTCACCAACCTGAAATTCCAAGGGTTTTCGTCTTTTGTCGGCATAACTCTTTTGTCTATCTCTTGAGGCTTTCAGTCGCTCTCGAATTTGAACGATCTTTTCAGTCGTTTCCTTTATGATTTCAGGACCAGTGAGAGTGCTATTAGGGACTAGACCTTTCGCCAACTGCGTGTCGCCCATTTCCGCCCAGCATAGAGGTGATCTACACTTGCTGCCGTAAAGGGCTTCGAATGGAGCAGTCTTGATGCGAGTGTGATAACTGTTGTTATAAGAGAACTCCACCAATGGCAAGTGGACGTCCCATGCTTTACCGAAGTCGATTACACATGCTCGCAACATGTCTTCTAGGGTGTGGATCGTTCTCTCACTCTGTCCGTCAGTTAGTGGGTGATAGGTTGTACTCATATCTAGCTTAGTACTTAAGGCTTTCTGTAGCGTTTGCCAGAACCCATAAGTGAATCCACTGTCTCTATCCGAGATGATAGATATCGGTACACCATGAAGTCGCACGATCTCTCAGATGTAGGTTCTTGTTAGTTTCTCCATCTTATCGGTCTCTTTGATTGGCAAGAAGTGGGAAGATTTGGTTAACCTGTCGACGATCACCCAAATGGTATCATGACCACCCTGCGTCTTGGGTAGTTTGGTTATGAAATCCATGGAGATCTGCTCCCACTTCCACTCAGGTAGTTCGGGCTGATGGAGTAGACCTGAGGGCTTCTGATGTTCTACCTTGACTTTGGCACAAGTCAAGCACTTGCCCACATAGGTAGCAATTTCTGCTTTCATGTTTGGCGACCAGTAGAGTTGTTTGAGATCCAGATACATCTTATCTGAACCTGGGTGCACGGAGTATCGGGTCTGGTGTGCTTCGTTCATAACTATTTCTCTGAATCCACCAAACTCCGGTGTCCAGATTCGGTTCATGAGGTAACGAACTTCGTCACTCTTGATCTCAAAATTCTTGTCCATCCCTCTAAGTGCTTCACCTGTCAGGTTTTCGGGTTTCAAGGCTTCCAATTGAGCTTCCTTGATTTGTGTTGACAGGTGTGAATGGATCGTCATGGTTAATGACTTCACTCTTCGACCAGAGTACTCCTTACGACTAAGGGCATCTGCCACCACATTGGCTTTTCCCGGATGATAACTAATCTCGCATTCGTAGTCGTTGAGTAGCTCAATCCAACGTCTTTGCCTCATGTTGAGTTCCTTCTGATCGAATATGTGTTGAAGGCTTTTGTGGTCTGTGAAAATGGTGCACTTTGTACCGTATAGGTAGTGCCTCCAGATTTTTAGGGCGAACACCATTGCTCCAAGTTCTAAGTCATTAGTGGTGTAGTTGACCTCATGTGTTTTTAGTTGTCGTGAGGCATATGCAATGACCTTTCCTCGCTGCATTAGTACACAACCCAGCCCTTGATTGGATGCATCGCAGTATACTACAAAGTCTTCTGTCCCCTCTAGAAGAGACAAAATGGGTGCACTGCACAGGGTTTTCTTCAAGGTTTGGAATGCAGTATCTTGCTTTTCCCCCCAACTATAGGTTACACCCTTCTGAGTCAGGGAGGTAAGAGGTTTTGCAATGCTGGAGAAGTTCTGTATGAACCTGCGATAATAGCCGGCAAGGCCTAGAAATTGGCGAATTTCGGTTGGCGTTGTTGGCGCAGACCAATTCAGGATAGCCTTGATCTTGGAAGGGTCCACGTGGATTCCCTCTTCGCTGACCACGTGACCTAGGAAGTCCACCTTCCTAATCCAAAACTCGCATTTTGAGAATTTCACGTAAAGCTTCTCAGTCCTCAGCGTCTCTAAGACTTGTCTCAGGTGCTGACCATGTTCCTCTTTACTTTTTGAATAAATGAGTATGTCATCTATGAATACTATCACAAATTTGTCCAGGAACGAACGACATACCCGATTCATTAAGTCCATGAACACGGCGGGTGCATTGGTTAGTCCGAACAACATCACTACGAATTCGTAGTGACCGTATCTAGTTCGGAAGGCCGTCTGAGGAATATCGCTCTCTAGGACTCTCAGCTGGTGATATCCCGATCTCAGATCGATCTTGGAAAAGTAGTTTTCTCCTTGGAGTTGATCGAACAAATCGTCTATTCGTGGTAGGGGGTACCGGTTCTTAATGGTAAGTTTGTTGAGTTCTTGGTAGTCGATGCACATTCTGAACGATCCGTCTTTCTTTTTCACGAAAAGCACTGGTGCTCCCCAAGGTGAGAAACTTGGTCGGATGAATCCTTTGCTGAGTAGTTCATTCAGTTGACGGGATAGTTCTTGCATCTCTGCTGGGGCTAAGCGATACGACGCTTTGGCCACAGGGGTGGCTCCAGGAATTAAGTCGATTCTGAATTCGACTTGTCTTGCAGGCGGTACTCCTGGAATATCCTCAGGAAAGATATCAGGAATGTCACAGACGTCAGGCACGCCCTTGATGTCTTCTACTCCTCGATTCACATCCACAACATGTGCCAAGAACGCGTGGCATTCCTTGCGTAGATATTTTTGAGCCTTGATGCAAGAGATGATACGAAGAGGGGTGTTAGGTTTGTCGCCATCAATAACGAGGGCTTCGCCATTTGGCAGATTAAGGTGAACGGCCTTATCGTAACATAAAATATCCGCACGATGAAAACTTAGCCAATCCATGCCTATGATGACGTCGAAACTTTTTATTGAGACTGGCATGAGGTTGATTGGAAAGGAATTATTGTTTAATGAGAGGGTACAGTTTAAGTATATTTCCTTAGCGCTTTCTATTTTCCCGTTAGCCATTTCTACTATAAAAGTTTCACTTAATGATTGAGGGATTTGTTTGAGTAGGTTTTTAAAACTATGGCTCACAAAACTCCTCTCCGCTCCACTATCAAATAACATGCATGCATATGAGTTATCGAGGAGAAACGTACCCGTAACAACAGGGGGGTCTACAACGGTTTCCTCCTGGCCCATTGCAAAGACTCGGCCACTTCCACCAACATTCGTGTTGTTTGCGTTCGGGCAGTCCCTTCGGAAGTGCCTGGTTGCTCCGCACTCGTAGCAGGTACGGCCTACTCCGACATTTGCAGCTGGAGCGGCTGGTTGGGCTGGTTCTTTGCAGAAGCGGACGGTGTGTCCCTTCCTATTGCACCTAGTGCAATTCATTTCACGGCAGGGTCCGTGGTGATGAAAGTTGCACCTGTTACACTTCGGCAGATTGCCAATGTATGGCTTTGTTGGTGCTGGGGCGGTCGGGACAGTAACAGCGTGAGCCGTCACTATCTGTTGTTTGTTGGGGTTCTCTTGCAGGGCTTGTCCCTTTCTCTTATTCCACGGTTTCCTTTGGCCCTGTATTTCCTTTGGTGGGTCGGCAGTAACTGCGGTAGTGTCCTTTTTGATCCCGTGATCGATCAAACGTTGTGCCAGGCGCTTCGCGCTGTTGAATGTGACTGGGTTGGGAGCCAAGACATGTCCTTGAATCTGGGGTGACAAACCCCAGATGTATCTTTCCACTTTCTTTGGCTCCGGGTTGACCATTCCCGGGCAAAGGGTTGACAGATCACTGAACCTGGCCGTATAGGCGGCTAGGTCAGAACCAACCATTTTCAGGTTCCATAGCTCCTGCTCCAGTTTTTGAATTTCGCCCCTCGGGCAGTATTCTTCCAACAGTACGACCTTCAAGTCCTCCCAGCTCATGGCGTTGGCGACTGGAAGAGACACATATTTCACATGGCCCTTCCTCCATGTGAGGGCTCAGTCTGTGAAGGTACAAGCAGCAAACTTGACCTTGCTTGTTTCTTGGCATGAACAGATTTCAAAGACCGTCTTGGTCTTTTCAAACCATTGCATAAGAGCAATGACTCCTCCAGTGCCGTTGAACATTTTTGGCTTGGCGTTTGAGAATTCTTTGTAGGTGCATTCCCTAACATGACCATGACCAGTGCCATGGTTCTGATGGTTGGTACTACTCCCGCTCCCGCCGGCTCCATTAGAGTTTATTTGGGATAGCGCAGCTGCTACTGCTGCGATGATGGCAGCCTGTACCATAGCGGGATCGTAAGCTGGAGGTGGTGGTGGCGATGTTGGTGTCGCATTTCGGCGTGCTGACCTACGAGGAGGCATCTAGTTGCCGAAGAAATAAAAATGAAGACAATAAGTCTTTGATGATAGAGAGTCGTGTGTTAATGAGTTAGCCATTTTCAACAATTCATGAATTAGGTTCGACCTAAACAAGGTTCTCGATTTTGATTCATAATTAGAGTTTATAGATAAACTTATGAATTCGAGTGGTAGGCAAAGAACTAACACACAAAAGAAGTATTTCCATATATATTAAACATATATTGGGTTATATTCTAAAGTCAGGAAAATTTTGACCTTTCTAAAGGTCTCCGATTACAAAAGTTAGAGAAAAGTAAGACTTTTAGCCGAGATCCTATTCTATAATAAAATTTTGGGAGTCGGGAAAGTACTACTTGCGATGTGGTTTGCGCTTGGAGCTTAACTCCGTGTATGATTGCTTTGCCCCCATGAGACGCCTGTCAAAGGTGGCTTGCTGCTCCCTCATTTACCTTATCTCAGAGAGGGTTGTGTTTAGTTGGCCTTGGTGTGGAGTTGGGCATCCTCCTACAATTTGTCCAGGCGACGGATATCGGCTGCGTTACCTTGTACCTCTACGTCGGTTTCACAAATCCGGTTCGCTTGGACTCCTGATTGGTAGGACTGGTTGGCTATTTTTCCCACCATGACTAGGAGAGCCCGGTCAGCTGAACTTCCACCACTGACGTCGTAGAAGTCCCGACACATGTCGTAGGGAGGGCGCAATGCTTGCTGTTGACTCCAATGGTGAATGTGACTTCCCCAGACGGGAGTTGGTCCCTGAAAACCTCTTCGAACCGCAGGAGGTCGGACGGCTGGTGGATTTATTACTTCTCGTTCTGAGTATGTCCCATCAGAGCCTTCCTCTTCCTCCTCTTCCATGGGTTCCTCATCCTCTTCTGGGTCGTCTTCCTCCCGTCCCCCATTGCCTTGATTGGGGTAGTAGGGGTCTCCTGGTAGATGTAATCCATCCATTGTGTCTATACGAGAATAGGGTTAAGAATTGACTATTAACTAAAGCACATACTGAAGTATCAACGTTTAAACTTATTGCATTTACCAAATACTCCTGTAGTATTCTAAATGTTATGTTTGATTCAAAAAGGTTATGCTTTTGGTAAGTTTTTAGACTTGTTGTCCATTGCAGCTACTCCCTGGCATACGTTAGTCGGCTCTCGGACAAATATAGTTGATCAGGCTATATTCATCACAGTTCCAACTACATATCTCAAGGCATAGCTGTAGTGCACAACTCATCTATAATACTTCTATATTGTTTTCATCATGATACTGACCCTGTTATATAATGTATACATGTATACTTTATAAAAAATTCATTTTTTTTAAAAGTATAACTCTCAGTCAGAGTGTTTGTGCCTAGTTGTGTTTATAGTTGTATACCAAAAATAAATGGTTTTGATATACTTAGTTCTCTATAAACAATGCTTTGATACCAATCTGTCACACCCCCAAACCTGAACGGCGGAAACGTTCGGGGGCGGAGGACGTCATGTACAATATCGTAACAATTGAATAGTAAAGAAAGTACACACCACCATAATATAAATATTTGAAAAGTTTACATGATTGTAAGTGTTACATGTTTGAATATCAAATACAATATGGTGATCCAAAAATATGTTAGTAACGCCAGCGCGTTAGTCTTCAAAAGTAGTTGCTACCTGGTTTAGCGTTTTCCTGAGAATACAAGTTATTTCAAAGAAAAAGTGTCAACAATAAAGTTGGCGAGTCCATAAGTAGTGTTTTGAGAAAATGTATGCCATTCGAAAGTTCACGTTCATTTTCCTGAAAATCCGATATTTTCTTATGAGTGTATGAAATGAGTATGAATGATTGTTGTATAAATTGTATGTAATTGAACCGGGAAAATCCTATATTTTCCTAAAAGTGAATTTCAGTCTCAAATGTCCAAGACCGTAACCTGTAAGCAACAATGACATGCTCAAAAGAATGGTGTATAGTCTTATTATAAAACAAAACAATAAGAAGGTTTGTATTTGAATGTGAAAAGAACTGTATTTGTTACTTTTCCCGTGAAAACGTAATACCATAATAATTGTCTATCCAGTGAGTTTTTATAACCGTACTATCATACTTTTCCTGTAGCGACGTTCTTTAGGCGTCGAAATGAGATGACACTTGTCACCCCTGGGACTGTAGCTAGCAGTCAGGGCGCGAGATCATTAGTCTCGTATAGATCTATACACACTTGTCACGTTCTCCGGACGGGAGATTCTGGTTATAAACAGGACTTCTAGTGGTACCTTAAAAGGTATATTGAAGATGAATGCCTCACGAATTCTCAATTAAGTCCTGTATTAAAATGAATATGTTTGTTTCTGAAATGATTATCCTTTTTCACAATGATAATAAAGGCATAAAATGATTTGTATGTTCTTGTATGCATAAAGATGTCATAACGTAAGTGGTTACCCTTGATATGATGGAAACGTATAAATAGAGCTTATGATATTTATACTCATGTTTCATCCCGTGAGGGTAAAGTAAAGTAAGATGTTTTGTATGTTAAACACTTCCATTTGATAGTTAAAATAACTGCATGCAAAGTATATCAAAATATTCCATATTTTCACTCGGGAATAACCGGGTGTTTACTTGTATTCTCCCTAGTAATGTGTTCAAAATCATTTAAAAGCATAGAAATGGGGGTATGAACTCACTTGATTGAAGTGGTAGCTTGAAGAAGTTGAAACAATAATCGAGCAGAACTTCGACTGGAAAAAGTTGATTTCTCGGGAATCTCGGGAATCTCTGGACTTGCGTTGCGTACTAGGGATAATACCGGAGCTTCGGGGTGGTTTAGAGGGGCTTGAGAGGTCTTTCGAGGTGAAAGAATTGAGAGAAAAGCAAATAATTCCAGAAGGCTTCGCACCCTTTTTATAGGGCTGGCTGACTCCTCGTACGTAGGGCGTTCATGCGAGGAGCGCTGGGCGTTTCGGAGCGCAGGGCGTTCCTGGCTCGAACGCAGTGCATTCAGTAGTGCTTTGACGTCATCGCTTACCTCAGCCTCGGACGGAGTACCCTGATGTGACCCGGAGTGACGTGGAAGAACCGAGACCTAGCCTTGCGAACGTGGGGCGTTCACTCGGAACGCAGGGCGTTCCTTCGGACCAGCCTCGAGTTTTGTGTCCAAAACTTGTAAAATCCGTAACTTTCTCGTACGACCTCCGTTTTTGACGTTCTTTATATCCACGTGTAGGTGGGAAACTACCCTACAACTTTCGTTTAGGCTCCGTCGGCTATTTTTGACTTTATTTTTTAATATTATATTTTTAACAGGCCCGGACTGGAAAAGTCCGTTAAAAGTCCATAACTTCTTTATCCGACGTCCGTTTCCGTCTGTCTTTTTACCGTTGTACAACTATTGATGAGACCTTCGATTCTTGTTTAGGTTGTGTCGGCTAAAAATCGCTCGATCTCTATTTCGAGTTTTTAGCTGTCTACCGCTATTCCGAAACTTCGAAAAATCATAACTTCCTCATACGAAGTCAGATTTGGACGTTCTTTTTATGTACGCTTACGATTTAATGATATCTACGACTTTCATTTAGATACTTAAGGCTAAAAAGTATTTTATTGAAATTTTGTGTTTTACGATTAACCGTGTTTTGCCGGTTTTGTTACGGATTTTCGATTGGTCATAACTTCTTCGTTATAACTCGGATTTTAATGTTCTTTATATTTTTGGAAACCTTATTACGATACCTACCACTTAGTACACTCAAAGTGAGACTTTTGAACATTTCATTTTTGATGTTATTTCAATTAATTCAAAAAGGGGTTACCATAATTGACTTTGGATCATTACATTGATTCGAAATATCGGGTTGTTACATCCTCTTGTTCCAACCTTTCTTCTTGCTGTTGTTGTTGTTGTTTCCGTTCGGTTGTTCTGGTGCAGCAACCACTGAGTTCTGACGGGCTCCGTGGTCAATAAGAGACTGTGCTAGCTCTTTGGCACTGTCAAAGGTAACATGCCTCGAAGCAAAGACACTTGACTGGATTTGGGGCGACAGTCCCCAAATATATCTCTCAATCTTTTTCTCTCCAGAGAAACCATATCTGGACAAAGTATTGCCAAGTCACAGAATCTACTGGTATAGGTTTTAATGTCCGAACCAACCATTGTAAGACCCCAGAGCTCTTGCTCGATTTTCTGAATTTCCCCTCGCGGACAGTTTTCCCGCATCAGCATAGTTTTTAAGTTCTCCCAGCTTATAGAGTTAGCCACTACCAGAGTCAGTGACTTAACATGGCCGTTCCACCATGTTAGGGCTTTATCCGAAAAAGGTACAAACAACGAATTTGACTTTGTTGTTCTCTGGGCAGGAGCAGATTTCGAAAATTACTTCTGTCTTCTCAATCCACTGTCTTAACGCCATAACTCCTCCAGTCCCGTTAAAGGTCCAAGGTTTGGCGTTCGAGAAATCTTTATAAGTACACTCTCGCTAGTGCCAATAACTCTCGCCATGGTTAGAAGGATGTACACCAGCTCCTGGCCCACTAGCACCATGAGTGTTGATATGAGACATGGTAGCCGCAACAGCTGTCGTGACCACCACTTGAAACATAGCAGCGTCGAATTGAGGAGGTGGTGGAGGAGGTGGTGGAGGAGGTGGTGTCGGTGCTTCATTGACATTGTTACGTCTTGGATTTCTCCGAGGAGGCATCTTTTACTATAAAAGTTAAAAGATAAAAAGATGATAACATATCAAGAGTGAAGATGAATTTGATATCTCTGAACTAAAACATTTAGTTCAACATGAATCTTGTAATGAATTGGAAATAGAAGTCTACTACAAGTACAACTTACAACAGGATAATATGAAATTGAGTGGTTATTTTTCAAAAAAGGTATGAAAATGCATCTCGATTATATTGGCATATTGGATACATAAAGTCTGGAACACTTGACCCTAAACAGGTCTACAATACACCAAATTCCGGGAAAAACATCGACATCAACCCGACCTACCGAAAAATGAAATTTTCATGGTCGTACTGAAAAACATGAAAAATAACGCTAGAACATATCCGTAGACTTAACTATAACCAAAAGAGTAAACAGAGAGCGAATAGAGTAAAATCCATTCTTAAACTAAAAGAAAGGATGAGTAGAGCATCTCCTACTGCCGACTGGCATCACTCGGGCGAACCATCAATTTGGCCAGCTGACGCTCCACATTAAGCAGATGTCTTTCATACACTCTCTGGCGTGCTCGGAGCTCTATGACTTCAGCTCGAGTTACAGCTAGCTCTTGCAGCAGAGCCTCATTGTCTCTCATTGCTCTGTTATGAGCAAGTTCAAGATTGTGAATACGGTCCGTATTGGCATTCATGTCCGCATCAAGCTCCAAGGTTGTTGAATGGCTGCCACTCCTAGCTCAACATTTCGAGCCACTTGGCGAACCAAAATAGGAAGAATTCTGTCGGCACAGCCTCCTGTTGGAGATAATGTCTAAGTCCATAACTATATTTGGTATGTACTTGACCCGACCCGGCATGGTTCATTTGGGTTGCACTTCACCCGAACAATTTACAGATAATCTTTTGAGAATAGTATAAGTTATGATTTATTAATATATTATAAGTTCTAATATATTAATATAAAATCATATTATGTAATTAGTGTTGATCTATAATTAATTTAGAGATCAAAAGTATGACTAATTAAATATGGGCTCTTGTATTTATATAGTGTGGGCAAATGCTTATTTGGAATGGGCTACGCTTGCATGGAAAGTCCATGGATACTCCATGGAGCTTTAACCCATGGATCTCATGGAAATGAAAAGACATGGGTATTAGGGTTTACATGGATGTAACCCTAATCCACCACACTATATAAAGGAGGCTTTGGTTCTTGAAATTGTACTAGTTGATGTGTGTAAACTAAGAGGGCTGATTCAAAGAAGTTTGTGACTATTCTCTCAAGTTTCCAAGTTTGTGGTGATTTGTGACTTCCATTTGAGGCATCCACATTATTGGTGCTAGGCTCTCAAACTCCAAGCAATCAACTACTACTACAAGGTAAGTAATTCTACTAGTTTTATTTGATTCAAGTACCCCATGCCATGCTAGTTACGATAAGAACCTTGGAAAAATAATTATTTGCATGTATCTTAGTCAAACATAGATCCAAGGTTTCTAGGGTTGCATGTACACCATAGGAGTGTTAGAATGATGAAAACCCATCAGTGGTATCAGAGCCAGGTTTGTTTATTTGATACTTGATGCAAAAAAAAAAAAAAAACTTGAAAAATCGAAGTTTTGTTCAAAAGCTCGTATCAAAATTTCAAGTTTTGTATATGTTTTTACGATTCTTGAGATATGAACATTCATAAACATATGAGTTTAGAAGATCATAGAAATTATGTGCTAATAATTGAATAGATTAATTATTGATCTTTATGTGTTTTAATGGAGTCCATAACTAGTTCTTAAGTTATGGATAACCAAAAGTCACATTTATAAATAACCATTAAAAGAACACATAGGTTAAAAAAAATGAAGAGTCTTCATTTTTAATAACCATTAACTCATAAGTTATGAGAAATGAAAAGTTTTGAAAGTTTACAAAACTTGCCCTCAAGTTTTGGAACATGTAAAGTCATATTAAAAACTTTAGTTCCAATCCCTAGAATTTTAAAAGTTAAAATTCAACCCTTATACTTTATAATATTATAAGTTTAATAATATTTATATATGTATAAGATCAAGTCGTCTTACCGCTTGTACGCCTCATTCACGAAGCCGGTCTATAAGGGGGGTATAAGGTTGTTGCCTATAAAATGGCAACTTAATGGGTGTCCACTCTCACCCACCGCTTCCTTGATCGGTGGAGGGTCGTTAGCCGAACGGGTAGGACAAGGACTTATAAATTCTCATTAAAAGTATAATGATAATACTAAAGTAACTAAACTTTATTGAATTCCCAATCTTAGTTATTTTAGGAAAATGTGAATAAGGTGCTAGTCCATGAAATTACACTTTACACTTTGTTTAAGTCGTTAGTGGAGCGTGTGTGGTTAACCGGCACACTAACTTGAACTTAACAAGGTAGGTAAAGGGTGACTTAATGTTTATCATAGTATCGATGGAGCGTGTGTGGTTAACCAGCACATCGATTGAGGGGTAATACATTAAGGGTACCAAGTAATTTGCATGGTTACTTCACACCTTGTTTTGTGATCCTCGACATCCCAGTCACAAAACTTGAAGGGCACACTCGAGATTGAAACATGCCATTGAAGAAAGTTCAATGAATCTCAAAGAATCTAGGAGTTTCTAAACCAATTAAAACCTAATTAAATATTTCATTTTTCATGGTGGAAATTGGTGAATCGTCATTCACCTACCTTCAAATATCTTATAGCTTAGATTACGGCATCCCTCTTCTAAGTTATAAAATATTGTGTTGGGTCCTAGCCTTAATATTACATTTGGGTGTTTTGTTAAGGACTATCTCTATATCTAATATAATCTATTCCCTCTTCTTTTCAGATGTCTTCCAATAACAATGCTTCTGGCTCAAACCCTACTAGCTTCTTCTCTCTCATGAATCTTTGTGGGAGAGTCATCTTTGATGGGTCCAACTTTACATATTGGATTAGAAACATCAGGATGGTCACTCGGTATGAGAACAAAGAATATGTTCTCGACAAGGAGCTGAAGGTACCCGAGCCAACTGCTACTCCTGAAGAGCTTGCTGAATATGTGGTACATGAAAGAGATGCTAAAAAAGTGGCATGCATCATGATGGCCACCATGATAGCCGAGCTCCAAAAGTCCTATGAGGACTATTATCCTTTTGAGATGCACCAGGACTTGATGGACCGCTACCATCAAAGTGCTCGTCAAGAGCGATATGAAATAATCTCCTCCATGATAACAACCCGAATGAAGGATGGTGAACCCATCACGGGTCACATGCAAAAAATGCAAAGGTATGTGGACCGTTTACTGAAGCTGAATGTGAACTTCCCTGAGGAGTTAGCAATAGACATCATTTTGCACTCCTTGCCATCTTGTTATGATCAATTCCGCATGACATATCACATGAACAAGGAAGAAGTCACCCTCATCAAACTTCAAGGACTCTTGAAGACCGCCGAAAGTGGTCTAAATGGTAAGTCGGTTGTTACTACTCTTACTCCTACTCCAACTGCAGCCAATGTCTTGGCAATCGGGCATGGCAAAGGGAAGAAGAGAAAGAACCCTTCTAAGGGTACCAAGGATAAGACCCTTGAAGGCTCCTCTTCAAGCAAAACCAAGAAAGGTTTTGTCACTCCTTCTGCTAACCCTAATGAGGCTGAATGCTTCTATTGCCATGAAAAGTCGCACTAGAAGCGAAACTGCCCAAAGTACCAGCAAGATTTGAAGGATGGGAAAGTAAAACCCAACCATGCAGGTATATACACTATATTGTCTAATAACTCACCTCATTCTAAGTCTTGGGTCCTTGATACAGGTTGTGGTATTCACATATGTTGTGATTTGGAGGGACTAAAAGGAAGTGAGAATGTGGAGCAGGGAAAGATAAACTTGATCATGGGAAACAAGAAAGCTTCACCTGTCACCAAGATAGGAGTTTATTCCTTAGTGCTAAATAGTGGGTTTACATTAGATTTGAATAAATGTTATTATTCGCCAGAAATGGCAAGAAATGTTATTTCCTTTCCTGCATTGTATAAACAAGGTTTTACCTTTTATTTTGATAATAATAATGGTAGTATTGATGCTTTCTTTAATAATGTTCTTTATTTTAAAGCATTACCTTGTGATGGCGCGTATGAAACTGTATCTGTTGTAGCTAGTCTAGGAAATAATGTATTGTGTATTAACTCTTCCACTAGCTTAGATAAGGCATCCTTATGGCATTGTCGTCTTGGACATGTAAGCAAGAAACGCATAGGCAAACTCCAAAAGGATGGAGTCTTGGAGTCATTTGACCTAAAGTCAGATGATAGTTGTGAATCTTGTTTGCTTGGTAAAATGACAAAGTCACCTTTTACTGGCACTTGTGCTAGGGGTGAAGGTTTGTTGGACCTCATACTTACGGATGTGTGTGGACCCTTCAAAACTGCCACAAGAGATTCTAATCGGTTCTATGTGGCTTTTATTGATGATTTTAGTAGATATGGATATGTCTACCTAATCAAGCATAAGTCAGAATCCTTTGAGAAATTCAAAGAGTTTAAGCAAGAAGTGGAGAACCAGTTGGGCAGGAACATTAAGATGCTTCGATCCGATCGTGGTGGTGAGTATCTTAGTACTGAGTTCCTTGACTATCTTAAGGAATGTGGGATTGTCTCACAATTGACACCTCCTAGGACACCACTGTTGAATGGTGTAGCTGATAGGCGCAATCGGACCTTGTTGGACATGGTTCGTTCCATGATGAGTCGAGCTTCGCTACCAATCTCATTTTGGGGGTATGCCTTAGAGACTGCCGCCCATATCCTTAATCTAGTCCCTACAAAGAAGGTTGCCAAAACACCTCACGAGGTGTGGACTGGAAAAAGTTCCCAATCTAGACCACGTCAAGATTTGGGGTTGCGAGGCTTTCGTGAGACACGAGACTCACGATAAGCTCGAACCCCGAAGCGAAAGGTGTATTTTCATCGGCTACCCACAGAAATCCTTTGGTTACATCTTCTACAGACCCAGTGATAATGTGGTCTTTGTAGCAAGAAGAGGATTCTTTCGAGAGAGAGAATTCACGAGCCAAGGAGACAGTGGGAGGCAAATTGACCTTGAGGAAATTCAAGAGTCAAGTGGTGAAGGAACCTCAAACCCTAGCCCTCAACCTGAGGAGGAAACTCCTGTTGAGCCGACTGAAGAATCTATACCCCTGAGGCGTTCCACCAGAGTTAGGAATGCACCTGAGCATTATTATGGTTTTCATATTACTGCAGAAGGTGAGACACTTATCAGTGATTACACACTGGTAAATCTGGATGAGCCTAACAGCTACACGGAAGCCATGGCAGGCCCTGAGGCAGCTAAATGGAAAGAGACTATGGATAGCGAGATACAGTCCATGTATGCCAATCAAGTTTGGAACTTGGTTGACAATGTACCTGATCGTAAGATAGTTGGGTGCAAATGGATCTTCAAGAAGAAGACCGACATGGATGGTAATGTACACACTTATAAGGCACGACTGGTTGCAAAGGGTTATTCTCAAACTCCGGGAGTTGATTATGATGAGACCTTTTCACCAGTGGCCAAGATTAAGTCTATTAGGGTTCTGTTAGCCATTGCTGCATTTCATGATTATGAAATATGGCAAATGGATGTCAAAACTGCTTTCCTTAATGGAAAGTTGGCTGAAGATGTTTACATGGTTCAGCCAGAGGGTTTTGTCAGTACAGAGTACCCCAGTAGAGTGTGTAAGCTCGAGAAATCCATTTATGGATTAAAACAGGCACCTCGCAGATGGAATCTTTGCTTTGATGAGAAAATCAAAGAATTTGGCTTTTCAAGGAGTGAAGATGAATCTTGTGTCTATATCAAGGCTAGTGGGAGTATAGTCAGCTTTTTGGTACTGTATGTGGATGACATACTACTCATAGGAAATGACATCCCAACCCTGCAGGAAGTAAAGTCCTGGCTTGGGAAGTGTTTCGCTATGAAGGACCTTGGAGAAGCTACCTATATCCTAGGGATAAGGATTTTGAGAAACAGGAGTAAAAGACTAATTGGACTTAGTCAAAGCACCTATGTGGACAAAGTGTTGAAAAGGTTCAACATGCATAACTCCAAGAAAGGAGAGTTACCCATCCAGAGTAACGCCAGATTGAGTAAGACACAAAGCCCTAGTACTGAGGCTGAGATAGCAGAAATGAGTCGAATACCTTATGCTTCAACTGTAGGATCGATCATGTATGCTATGACGTGTACTCGACCTGATGTAGCCTTTGCTTTGAGCATGGTTAGCAGGTATCAGGGGAACCCTGGCAAGGCACACTGGACTGCGGTAAAGAATATCCTCAAGTACCTACGGAGGACTAAGGACTGGGTCCTTACCCTCGGTGGCAGTGAGGACTGGAGAGTTGTAGGGTACAATGATGCTAGCTTTCAGACTGACAGGGATAATTTCCGCTCTCAGTCGGGCTGAGTCTTTACTCTAAATGGAGGGGCAATTACTTGGAAAAAGTTCCAAGCAGGAGACAGTGGCTGATTCCACTTGTGAATCAGAGTATATAGCAGCAAGCAAGGCAGCAAAGGAGGCTATATGGCTAAAGAACTTCATCGGAGACCTTTGAGTTGTACCAGCTATAAAGGAGCCAATGGAGATTTTCTGTGACAGCAATGGTGCGGTTGCCTTAGCCAAGGAACCAAGAGATCATGGGAGATCCAGACACATTGACAGAAAATATCACTTCACCAGACATCGAATAGAAGAAGGAATCCTTGTGGCAAAGAGGGTATCATCGGATGAGAACCCAGTAGATCCCCTCACGAAGGGACTGACTCGGGCTAAGCATCTCCAGCATGCTCGGAGCATAGGGCTGGAGGATGATATTAGTTTTAGTAGTTAGATAATCTTGAAATTTGTAAAATGTAATTGACATTTGATGATAAATAAAAGCTGTTATTTATGAGTAAAGTGTTGCTATCTCTTGTCAATCGTTTACTATTATTTCTTTTTGCATGGTTTGACTTCCAGAATAATTATGTTATGGTTTATATCATATTATTCAAACTCTCCACAGTCGGTCATATGTTGGAAGTAGATATGAATCAAGACTGTCATGGGTTGGCTTGTAGAGGTCTAAGATGTTAGACAAAGCGGGGCTACAACACTCATGAGTGCTCATAAGTTATGAGTATTGGATTCAACCCACGCTCACTTGTATCACTTCATGGAATTTATCTCGAGTGATCGTGAGACGGTAAGATCATATAAGTCTTCAAACCTAGAGATATGATTTGTTGCCTATGAGTTGGTTATGCATTGATTGCACGAAAACGCATTGGTAACTCGATGTTATAAACCGTGCCTTTGTGTGTAGTTCAACAAGTAGTAGAGCAAACATGTGAGTCGAAGTTTATCTGTTCCTTCTAGGATTAGAAGCGATATCTGGGCCCCTCGATGATTTTGTTTTGACCTATGTACCGGGCCCGGTTAGAACTAAATTGATGTGTTCAGTTAAGTTCTATGTCAAACAAATCAGAAATCGGGAAACAAATGCTGGACAATAAGCAAGACCATGTTCCATGTATTTGTCCGGCTGATATCTAGAACAGAGGATTATATGATCACTTATCTAAAATGGCGCTTCATAGTTTAAAAGAGTTTTATGAGCTACGATTGCTGATCGGTTCCTAAAGTCATACTTGCAACTATAGTTATTAGACTTGTCCAAGTGGGAGACTGTTGGAGATAGTGTCTAAGTCCATAACTATATTTGGTATGTACTTGACCCGACCCGGCATGGTCCATTTGGGTTGCACTTCACCTGAACAATTTACAGATAATCTTTTGAGAATATTATAAGTTATGATTTATTAATATATTATAAGTTCTAATATATTAATATAAAATCATATTATTTAATTAGTGTTGATCTATAATTAATTTAGAATTAATTTAGAGATCAAAAGTATGGCTAATTAAATATGGGCTCTTGTATTTATATAGTGTGGGCTAATGCTTATTTGGAATGCGCTAGGCTTGCATGGAAAGTCCATGGATACTCCATGGAGCTTTAACCCATGGATCTCATAGAAATGAAAAGACATGGGTATTAGGGTTTACATGGATGTAACCCTAATCCACCACACTATATAAAGGAGGCTTTGGTTCTTGAAATTGTACTAGTTGATGTGTGTAAACTAAGAGGGCCGATTTCAAGAAGTTTGTGACTATTCTCTCAAGTTTCCAAGTTTGTGGTGATTTGTGACTTCCATTTGAGGCATCCACATTATTGGTGCTAGGCTCTTAAACTCCAAGCAATCAACTACTACTACAAGGTAAGTAATTCTACTAGTTTTATTTGATTCAAGTACCCCATGCCATGCTAGTTAGGATAAGAACCTTGGAAAAATAATTATTTGCATGTATCTTAGTCAAACATAGATCCAAGGTTTCTTGGGTTGCATGTACACCATAGGAGTGTTAGAATGCTGAAAACCCATCACCTCCCTCACTTATGTTGTAAAAGCTTCGGTCTCCGTCGTAGGTTAAGGGTTAACCTTGATATCGGCTCCACCTACCCAAGTTCTCAGCCCACAAAGGCGTCGGGCCTTGGAAATTTTGTCGTGGATTAGGATTCTGGGCAACTAGTGGTGGATTATAGGCTTCTGATTCGGAATCAATGCCTTCAGGAAAATTTTCTGCAAAATCATCATCTAAGGGAATTTCATGATTCTCTTCTGGCTCTGCATCTTGTTCTTGATTGGGAAAGTACGGGTCTCTGGGTAAATGAAATCCATCCATTGATATCTAAGCGTGAATAGGGATAAGAGATATAGAATATAGTTAGTAATGAGAGATTAAGGATACAAGTTTCTACGAGAGAGACTTACAGTTAACAAGTAATGTATTATGTATGACTTATTCTAGGTATTACTATAACTATAAAGTGTATACTAATTATATATAACTTGGGTTTAATCGACCTTTGATTAAATGACCCGGCTCTAAATCCACAAGCAAACAAGGAACAGGAAATGAAGCTAGATCACAAATTCTAAGTCTATATAACTTTAATTGTATATAACTGTAATCTACCCTTAATATTTATAGTTCTACCCTCAATTGTTCTATTGTTTTCACATGTTTGTTATTAGTACATAGTGTCTAAAATACCCTTATAGTATTATAATCTTTATGTTCTGTTCTGGAGTTCTTCTGTATATGTATAGTTGGTAAGTTTTAGACATGCCACAACACCACTATCACACCCAAACACATGTTGATCATATCTCAAATCAATATAGTTGATCAGTCTATATTAATCCCAAATATGATTACATAACTGCCCAGGTTTGACTGTAATGTCCAACATTCAAATACTTTTAAGTTCTTATGACTATGATATTGTACTTGTAGGTATGAGTGTTAGTATACTTCTTGTAAAACTACTTAAATTTTAAAAAGTATACTTGTAGTCAGAGCTCCCAGCCCCAACTGTATTTATAGTTTGTATATCTTTTATGGATTGATATACTGAGTTCACTATAAACAATGCTCTGATACCAATCTGTCACACCCCCAAACCAGACGGTGGAAACCTCCGGGAGTGGATGACTTCATTTGTAGTATCACAACACATGCATCATAGTAATCAAAGTACAAACAACCATTGTATTTAAAAAAAAGTATAAGTATTTACATGTGTTCCATCATTGTATATGGAAACCAAAATAATTATACAAAAGAAGAAGACATGACTCAAAATAGCTCCATCTTCTCAAAAGCGTGGGGATTACCTGTCTACTGGTTCCCTGAGAATACAAGTAATTTGAAAAGAGAGTATCAACATAAAGTTGAGTGAGTGCATAAGTATTTATATTTGAAAGAATGTTTTCTGTTTCTTCAATATGTAAACTGTTCCAGAAAGTCATATATTTTCTGTTTTATATGAAATGTAGTTTTAATCTCATAAAACTATTCTGTTTGTAAACCAATGTTCTGTATTTCTATTCCTTTATGTAAAACTTGTATCTATGAGTGTGCCTGGTTTCACCAGCTGTTATTGTAAACTGTAATGTAATACTGTAAATTAAATCTTGTAAAACTAGTACTTTGAAATTGTACTCATGTTTAGTTAATTATACACTAACGCATTGTTAATATCTTTTTAATGAGTTATTATAACCATACTGACTAGATGGCCTAACCCAACGCATTGAAGGCGTTGTAAGCTGTTGATAACAACTGTCACTCGTAGGCGTGTGTGTCTGACTGTAGCTAGCGGTCTGAGTGTGGGGTTGTCAATCCCAATATAGATCTATACACACATTGTTTCGATCCCCGGCTGGAGATTCTGGTTATAATGTCAGGACTTTAACTATATTGTTTAAATGAATTAAACAACCTGTATCAAATCACTCATAAAAAGCATATAAATGTTACATGTATAATAGTTATGAAAACCCAATCATTCTAAAATAAATGATTGACAGTATGTTATAGAATTAGTATTCTTAACATGTATATGAAAGATGTATACTCTTGATTAGTTTTGAATCAAACCTTTGTTCTTGTAAAACAATGTACTTTAGTATACTTGAATCGTGAATTAATGTTCAGTGAATCATAAATTATACATATTATAATTTATATGTACTTTCTGAATTGATACTAAGTATTCATGAATGCAACCCCTTGCTCAACATGTTACAAAGGGTATTTGAATTGAATGAAATAGATTTTATACTTATATACATATACAATTATATATAAGTAAAATTTAAACGACATTCGGAAAAATAACCAATACTTATAATCCCACATCAAAACATGGAAAAGGAACCAAAGTGGTTTATCAGTCGTAAGCCTTTTAAATCTTATTTATATAAATATATGTATATAAATATGATTTATGGGGAAAAATATAAGTTTATAAAACCATTTAAAAGAAGTTTAATATTTTGAAATACTTTTGTAGACTTGATGTCATTTTAACACAATCTTTGAAAAACCATTTGATTTGATGATAAATGAAATCCATTTTGATAAGATATTTGAAACCATTAGTTAATAAAACAAAATCTTTGTGTTTGACTTGTATTCCCCCCCCCCCCCATAAAATAGTAAAAAAAACTAGAAAAATACGGGGGTATGAACTCACATGTAGTGAGTGATTCGAATGTAAGATCGATATAGGATGGTAAGTGTCAGGTGAAGTCCCGAGCACAAACAGATCCTAATAAGCATATAATGACACATATATGTATATAATTAGTGTTTATAACAACTAATCATGAATTGGAAACATCCCTAGGAACTAGGAATCACTCACAATGGAGTGTATCAATCACATATGATTGGATTAAGGGAGTTCACGGCCACACTTGAGTGTGTTCACGGCCAAGGTGTTCACGGCCATGGGTGTTTACTGCCATGTAGTTCACGACCATTGATGACTACGGCCTACGAAGATCATGAGAAGGGTTTACAGCCAGGGGAGATGTCATGGCCGTAAACTCTTGATGCTCAATCTAGAATGGTCAACTCTTGGACGTGTTTCAAGAGCTTCTAATGGATAACTAGTATTTGGATAGGATACTTTCTTTTTGAAGCTTGACAGGGGTGATCACGGCATAAAGAACTAGTGTGTGTTCTTGGTGTTCTTGAATATCTAACCCAAAAGATATGAATTCACAGATGAAGTCAAGGGGTTTTACTAGATCAAGAGGATATCAACTTAAGAATGGAAGAATCACTTACAAATTTGGTGAGAATTAGAAGTATTCTTGATGATACTTAAGAGGATTTGAGAGTTCTTGACTGGAGGATATGAGAAATGAAGGAAAAATGAAGAAAATCTATATATATGTGCGAGGGTTCACGGTCCGAGGGTTTACAGCCGTGAACCTCGTTTACGGTCCGAGGTCGGTTACGGCTGCGAGGAGTTTACGGCTGCGAGGAGTGTACGGTACGAGGAGTGTACGACCGTAAACTTTTTGAGGTCTGAAGTGTTTGTGGTCCGAAGCGAAAGAATAAGATGCGAAGTTTCTCGGTTTTTAAGCCTTTTCCTTCTAGATTCAATTGTAATTATTTTAAGGATTTTAACAAGTAAAGGTTATTATTATAACCTAAATAAAAACTCCAAATAATAAAAAGGTCCTTAGTTGACCTTCGTTTGACTTTGGTTGACTAGAGTTGACTTTACAAACAGAAAATAACGGGATGTTACAACAATCTTTCTAAATTTCTGTCAAAAGCTGATGAATGAATTTTTATGGGATATTTGCACAATTCCGTTGCATATCAAGTGTTGAATAAATGAACGAGAAAGATCGAGGAAACTTTTAATCTTACTTTCGATGACTATCACGTCAAACGAGTCGAATAATCCTTCGTAAAAAAGCCAATCATTTCTGAAACGAATGATGAGTCAAAAATCATGAATTCTTATGATATTGACTATGATTTTGTTTTTGGTATTCCAGATACAACTATAGATGCTGAAAACCATGCTGATGAAAATCGTATTCCTGAAGAATTAAAGCATTCAGATGATTCGACCGCTACCAGGGAAAAAATGATTCTATTCAACCTCAACTTCACAAGTGAATTTCGAACGCATACCGGTTTTGACCGGTGATCAAGTGGAGGTGGAGCACTTGACTTTAATATTACATGGTAATACTCTCGACTCAACTGTTGAGGGGGATCATGAGCGAAATACATCTCCATTAGAGGGGGAGCATGTGCAGAACAATGATGATGTCGAGGGGGAGCATCTCAATTCGAATACATTAGTTGAGGGGGAGCTAAATGGGTCGATTCGTAATGATCTAAATGATTAAACTAATGAGTTTCATGATATTGTTGATAATGTTTCGAATGCAGGTGAAGGTCCAGAAGCAGATGATGTATTCGAAGATGCACCTTTAGATTTTGATCCTGCATATCCACTAAAGGATAAATGGACACGTAGTCATCAAAAGGAACAATTTCTTTGTGATCCACATGCTGGAGTCATGACACGAGCACAAACTCTAGCTAAGAATGAAGTACTTATTGTTCATCAGGAATATTGTATGTTTAACGTGTGTATTTCGAAACTTGAACCCAAAAGAGTACGGGTTGTATTTGAACACTTAGATTGAGTTGCTGCAATGTAATCTAAACTGGCAGAATTTGAACGAAACAAAATTTGTAGGTTAATTCCTATACCAAAGGATGTTTCATTAATTGGGTTAAATAGGATTTTTAAAACTAAAACTGATAAAGGAGGTAATGTGATTCGAAATAAGGCAAGATTGGGTGTTAAAGGTTATAATTTTTCTTGCTTATGCAGCGCATAAAGATTTCGACTTATATCAAATGGACATCAAATGTGCCTTCCTGAGCGGTGTATTGGAGGAAACGGTCTATGTCGAACAACCACCTGGTTTCGTCAATGATAAGTATGATGATTACTGTTATGTTTTAGATAAGGCAGTTTATGGGTTGAAACAAGCACCTCATGCCTGGTATGCAACCTTAACCAGTTTTTTGAAAGTTGCTAAATTTAAACAAGGATCAGCTGATCCCACGTTATTTAGAAAGAAAGTTGGGAATCACCTGATGCTTGTTCAAATTTATGTCGATGATATAATTTTTGGTTCACCTGACCCTTTGTTATTGAATGAATTTGAGGAGCTTCTGAAAAGGAAGTTTAAAATGAGCATGATGGGAAAAATTAATAATTTTCTGGGTTTACATATTCGTCAAAGCCGGGAAGCTATCTTCATAAATCAAGAAAAATACAGGCGCAACCTGCTTGAGATATTTGGGATGACGAATAACACAAAACTGAAAGTACCAATGGCAGTTGGAACACACTTGAATCCTTCGTTAGACAAGCCAGTTGTGGACTTAACTACATATCGAATCATGATAGGTTCTCTTTTATACTTAACTGCGAGTCGCCCTGATATCATGTTTGTGGTGTGTAACTGTGCTAGGTACCAATCGAACCCAAGAGAACCCCATATCAATGCTGTGAAGAACATATTTCGCTATCTTAAAGGAAAAGTTTCATTGGGTCTTAGGTATCCTTCGACGACAGGATTCTTTGTTCAAGCTTTCTCAAACGCAGACCTAGGTGGATGTAAACTTGATGGCAAAAGCACAGCAGGTGGATGTCAATTGTTGGACGGGAAGCTCGTAATCTGGCAATCGGAGAAAAAACATGTGTTTCGATTTCTACAACAGAAGCAGAGTATGTGGCTGTTGCAGCTTGCACTTCTCAAGTTATCTGGATACAAAGTCAACTGCCAGAGTATGTGGCTGCTGCAGCAGAAGCAAAGTATATTGTGACTCACAAAGTGTTATTTGCATCTGCCATAATCCAGTCCAACATTCAAAAACCAAACACATTGCTCTTCGCTATCACTTTATAAAAGACCGTGTCGAAGACGGGAACACTGAGGTTCATTTTGTGAAAACAACGGATCAAATTGCAGATATATTTACAAAACCTTTAGATGAGAAATCATTTTTAAGAATTTTGAATGGTTTAGGGATGATCAAAGAAAGTTCTATTCATGCTACTTCTTGATTGAAAAGATGTCAATCTGGTTGGTTTGTTACTAAAGTGTTCAGAGGTTACTGTTCATGATTCAACGTTCGCATACGTTCGCTTTTGCAATTCCTCTGAATTGTTCGGACCTCAATTCGTTTTGTGGGGGAGAAAGCTGTTCGATGCACAATATCTTTGGAAGCTTCTACTTCTTACATCGAACATCACTGGTGACACTTTATTAGTTTGTTTTTGTCTGATTTTTTTAGAAAAAATATCAAAAATCCAAGATTTTCTTATTTGTTTTTGTATTTGTTTTTCAAAAACTAAAAATACAAAAAGTTTTTCTTATTTTTGTCTTTAATTTTCAAAAACAAAAGCCCAAAAAGATTTTCTTATTTGTTTTTATATTTACTTTTCAAAAACATAAAATCCAAAAAGATTTTCTTATTTTTATTTGTTGTTTTGTTTATGTTTTCGTTTCTCATTGTAACAACATGATGTGGTGGTGAATGATCAATGATCATATTCAAAAGGGGAAAAGTATTATTTCAAACTAATGTCCTAGTTAGGAGTTCCTAGAAGCATGCTGTTGTATGTTGACGTTAAGCCTCATAGACTTTATGTGTTCGAAGTCTTAATGGATCTCTCACTACGAGTGTTCCTTCCCAACCAGACTATATTCACATTAGTCGAATAACCACCTTTCCCTTCTCATATTGAGTAAAGAGATTTCTTCATGATCACACACATCACTGCATATCATCGACATCTCTGGTAGAAACCAACCAGAATGTAGATATTTCAACAATCTGTGTTTATGATCCTGATTCATTCTTCCGTGATGATGGTGAAACCCAACAATCCCAACTACTAAGGCATTGACGGTGGACATATTGTTCAAGATTATAACGAAACACTTGTTTCAATACCATTTTCAATATTCAAAATCATATTCCATTCGACATGCGTGATCTTGACAAAATGCTCTATGACCAAGACATTTTTTTCCCAATCAGATCCAGCACTTAAATTTTTTTTAGAATGTGATTTTAGTCTGAATATCTTTCTGAATTCTTGTTATTTCCAAAAATATCCAACCATACTTGTTCTTGACTACACTAGTCATCCAAGTAACTTTGTTCAATCAACTCACACTTATGTTAAGTTGTGGTATTGAGCAAAATTTGAACCTACCTTCGAAACTGATAGAAAAGATGTCCTTTGATGCTCATCAATGAGTATTTGATTGTACTTCACGAGACACCACGCAAGCAGTTTGTCATCTCTCTTGATTTCGAATGAAGAGATCTTTGCTCGAGATCCAACTTCTTTCGTATTAAATGCTATTTGATATCACTAATCGCACATTTTTAAAAAAAATTTGATTTCTACTCATTCTTTGGCACACATTTGCACTGGAATCCTTGAGGTTTTTGGTACAACCAATTCGAAACCTAGTGTAACACTCCAAACCAGGTATTACCTTAAAGCCCTTGAAGAATTTAAAAATTGCATAAAAAGTCCCTTAAGTACGTTCGGCGTACTCATGGGTTCGCTTGGTGTACTATGTACAATTGATCGCGGAGGAAAAGCATGTACACTGGGCGTACCAAAAGTACACTGGGCGTACGTGACAGATGTCCAAACCCTAATTTCCGGACTTGGGCCCTATATAAGCATCCTTATCTCATTTGAGCCTCACCCTAATCAGCCTCCCTCACCTTCAAACGTCTCTGAAAACCCTAATACCATTTGAGAGTGTGTTTTGAGTTTAAGGAGTGCATTTGTGGCCATTTTAGTGTCCATTCAAGAAGGAGAAGTTGTCAAGCAAGCTTGGAGTGGCATTGGGCTTCAAGAATCTACATCTAGTTCACCTTGAGGAGCTTCTGGAGGTATAAATATTTGATCTTTCCATCTTATTCATTAGATCTAGCTAGGGTTTTCTATTTTTGTCCCTTTCGTTGGTTTTGAATCTCCTCTTGTGAGTTGAGAAACTCCAGAGGCTAGAAAGGTTAGATCTGAGATCCTTTGGTCCATTCATAGCATAAAAATGAAGTCTTGATGGGTGTTTTGACCTCATGCATGGATTAGGACCCTTGGGATGGTCTTAATGGGTTGTTGGGAGCATATGAGACATGCAAAGGCATAAAGTTGCCAACTTTATGCCCTAGGATGTCTTAATGAACCTAGATCTGACTTTTCCACGTGAGGAAATCGAGTATTAAGCACTTAATGGAAATATTTCTTAATCTGTTAGTACGCTGGGCGTAAATTAGTGTACGCAGCGCGTACTGCCTAAGGACTCAGTACGCCGCGCGTACCAGGGTGGTATGCCAAGCGTAAGCACATCAGTTGGACTTAGATTTGTTTTGGGCCTTTGAGCTTTAGGGCCCGAATTAGTCATTAGGCATGGTCACGTTTTGGGGTTAGTGGGCCAGTGTATTTGTTTTGGGCCATGGATGATATGGCTGGGTCCTGTGGGGACATGAGCCCATTAATGATAATTAGACATGGACTTTGGGCCTAATAGCAAAGGAAGACTCTTGGGCCATTGAGAGAGGACTTGTAACGATGTAAATTCTCAAACAAAATTTTCATTTTTAAACACATTCAATTCTCATTTCACAATCTCAAAAACACAAGTATCCAAAATGACAATCAAGTCCCAATGTAATTCACAATCCCAGAATCATAAAAACATCTTCCGCCAGCGTGTACAATCATGCCGGTGCTTTGTCGCGATCCTCGGAACTACCTGAAACACATAACACATAACACGGTAAGCATAAAGCTTAGTGAGTTCCCCAAAATACCACACACAACTCATCAGCCACTCGAGGCTATAACTCAATAAGACCCTCCGGTCAATGTGTCTAAGTGGGACCCTCCGGTCCCACAACTCAGATGAACCCTCTGGTCCCTCAACTCAGCAGCTCAATATCATACACAGTAAGCATATCACATAACAAATAACAGGATATCTCAATACACAGCTCATTCACATAAGAACCTCTAGTCACACATAGAATTGCCACACAAGGTAAGTATAGTGAGAAGACTCACCTCGTAAGCTAGCAAATAAAAACCTCGAACTCGGAATCTCAAACTCTACCCACCAGTCTAGCCTCCGCCTAGCACATAATAATCATCCCTAATTAATATTGGCTATCAAGAACTAGACTAACCCTTTCATACTCACAGAAGGGTGAAAAGACCATTCTACCCCTCCATAGGCTTAATAGTCCACACTTTTTACCAAACCCTAAAAGTCAACAAAAGTCAACGGAAGGGAGTACGCTACGCATACTCGGCTGCCATGTAGGCATCGGGGATGCTCGACCCCTACGCCGTGCGTACTGGGATTACTCCCAGCGTACGCCCCATATTCCCTCTTCTCACGTTTTTGGTCTTAACCAGTTAAGACATAGGCTCATATCTCAGATCTGGACTCTCTAATGTCTCTTAGTCCATAAATTCATCGACTTTAAGCCTTTGCATGGCTGATTAGGCACCAATCTCCCAAAATATACACTCTTTTGTCTCAATGGTCTCACAACTCATGCATGGAGTGATTTCACCAACCAATATTAGATTTTAATGACATAACACAACTCATACACTCAAAAGGGGTTTATCCTAGTCTCTGGAGTTCAAGATCTCATCAAGACTCCACCTTTTTGGTACAAAACCCTAAAATGCTCAAACAACATGCTCATAACAAAGGAAAGGCAAAGTCTGAAGCTTTATACCTCAATAAGAAGCTTCCAACACTGATTTGCTCGGATCTAGAAGCTTGGACTCCAACTCCTCCTTCTTCAAGACCTTCTCTTCTCTTCAAAACCACACAACACTCTCACGGCTCAAACACATACACACAAGCTCTAGAACAGAGGTTAGGGCACTCTTAGGGTTTTCTCTCTGGGAATGGTGGCCAGAAATGAGGCCATCATATATCTTATATAGGGGGCTCACCCCAAATTAGGGTTGCATTCTGGGCCTAGTACGCCCATCTTACTCACGGGTATGCCCAACGTACTAGGTGGTCTCCGCGTCGCATGCACGCTGGCGAGTACGCTAAGCGTACTCCTCAGGTATGCCCCGCGTACTCGTTTTTCACTCTTTTATAATAAGGACCAAAAATGACAATAACTCAATAGATCAAGGTTCTCTAAGTGTACCTGGACTCGGGATGTTACAATTCTCCCCCACTAGAATCAAACTTCGCCCTCGAAGTCATGCTCCTCAAATAGCTCCGGATGCTGCTCCCGCATCTTGGACTCCGGCTCCCAAGTCATCTCGGACCCCTTCCGATGTTGCCACTGAACCTGAACCAGGGGCACCTCTTTATATCTCAAAACCTTCACCCTCCGATCCGTAATCGTGATCGATCTCTCGATATAATTCAGGCTCGCATCCACCTAAATGTCCTCTAGTGGTACTGCCATCTCATCGGCTACACACTTCCTCAAATGGGACACGTGGAAGGTGTTATGGATCTGGATCAACTCCGCAGGTAGCTCCAAGCGATATGCTACCTTACCCACTCTAGCGGTTACCCTGAAAGGACCGATGTATCGGGGCCCCAACTTGCCCCACTTCCTAAACAAAATTACCCCTTCCACTGGGATACTCTTAGGAGAACGAAATGTCCAACCTGAAACTCGAGTTCGGATCGTCGCCTGTCCGCGTAACTCTTCTGGCAACTCTGAGCTGTCAGTAATCTCTGTCTGACCTGCTGAATCTGCTCAGTTGTCTTGAGCACTATCTCAGTGCTACCCAACATTTGCTGCCCTACCTCTCCCCAACAGATGGGGGTTCGAAACCTCCTCCCATAAAGAAGCTCAAAAGGAGGCATGCCGATACTGGAATGGTGGCTGTTGTTGTAAGAAAACTCAGCCAAGGGTAGGTATGTGTCCCAACTTCCACCGAAGTCCATAACACTTGCTCGAAGCATGTCCTCGAGCGTTTGAATCGTCCGCTCACTCTGTCCGTCTGTCTGTGGGTGGTAGGCTATGCTAAAATGCAATCGCGTACCCAACTCCTCATGGAACTTCTTCCAGAATCTGGAAGTAAATCGCATATACCAATCGGACACTATAGATATCGGCACCCCATGCCGAGCTACCACCTCTCTCACATATATCTCTACTAGCCTCTCAGCAGAAGAACTCTCACTAATAGCAAGAAAGTGAGTGCTTTTCGTCAACCGGTCCACAATCACCCAGATCGCGTCGACACCCCGCGCGGTCCTCGGCAACTTGGTGATAAAATCCATAGAAAATTGTTCCAACTTCCACTGGGGAACCTCCAGTAGCTGCAAAGGTCAAGCACCTCTCGACTACCCAGGCAACGTCCCTCTTCATACAGGCCACCAATAATCTCTCTTCAGGTTCAAATACATCTTACTGGCCCCGGGATGGACCGAAAATCTCGATCTATGCGCCTCCTCCATCAGTGTACGTTGAGCTCTGCCCGTATAGGGCACCCAAATCGTTCCCTGAAAGGTCATAAGTCCTCGGCTGTCCGTCACAAACTCGGACACTTGCCCAATCACTCGCTCTCTCTTGTGGTTCTCTGGTCTCACAGCCTCTGCCTGGGCCTCTCGAATGATATCTAGAACTGAAGTCATCACTGTCATCCTCATACACACGTCTCGAATCGGGGTACTCTCTGCTCTACGGCTCAGGGCGTCGGCTACCACGTTAGCCTTGCCCGGATGGTACAGTATCTCGCTGTCGTAATCTTTCACCACATCCAACCATCTCCTCTGTCTTATGTTAAGGTTGGGCTGATCCATAAGATACTTCAAACTCTTGTGGTCCGTGTATATGGTACACCAAACCCCGTATAGATAGTGACGCTAGATCTTGAGGGCAAACACCACTGCCCCCAGCTCCAGATCGTGAGTGGGATATCTCGTCTCATGAGGCTTCAACTGCCTCGATGCGTATGCTATCACGTGTCCTCTATGCATCAGTACCGCACCCATGCCCGTAATAGATGTGTCGCAATAAACCACAAAATCCTCCATTCCCTCCAGAAGGGCCAAAACGGGAGCCTCGCACAATCTCTGGCGAAGGGTCTCAAATGAGGTCTGCTGCTCGGGACCCCAAGTGAACGCAACGCCTTTCCGGGTCAAACTGGTGAGAGGGACAACAATCTTGGAGAAATCTCTGATAAATATCCGATAGAATCCGGCAAGTCCAAGAAAACTCCTGATCTCGGTGGGGGAGTTCGGCACCTCCCAACTCATAATTGCCTCAATCTTGTCTGGATCGACTAAAATGCCATTCTGATTTATGAGGTGTCCTAGGAACTGGACCTCTCGTATCCAGAAATCGCACTTGGAGAATTTGGCATAGAGTCTCTCCGATCTCAATACACCCAAAATCCACCTCAGGTGCTCCTCATGTTGCTCCTTGGATCTTGAATATACCAAAATATCGTCGATGAACACGATCACCGAACGATCCAACATGGGTCTACACACCCGGTTCATGAGGTCCATGAACGCTGCCGGTGCGTTGGTGAGCCCAAAGGGCATCACTACAAACTCATAGTGCCAATAACGTGTCCTGAAGGTCGTCTTCTGGACATCCTCCTCGCGGACTCTCATCTGATGATACCCAGACCTCAGATCGATCTTGGAAAACCAAGACGCCCCCCTGCAACTGATCGAACAAATCATCGATCCTCGGAAGTGGGTAACGGTTCTTAACCGTCAACTTGTTCAACTCCCGGTAATCAATGCACATCCGGTGTGAACCATCCTTTTTCTTGACAAAGAGGATCGGAGCTCCCCACGGCGAGCTAGTCGGCCTGATAAAACCCTTCCCCAACAGCTCCTGCAGCTGTGAGGATAAATCCTGCATCTCCGGAGGCGCAAGGCGATAAGGTGCCTTGGCAATAGGCGCCACCCCCGACACCAAATCGATCCGAAACTCTACCTGCCTCTCGGGAGGCACTCCCGGCAACTCCTCGGGAAAAACATCTGGAAACTCGCGCACTATTGGAACCTCGGAGATAGAACTCGATCTCTCTGCAGTAGCCCGCGTATCCATCACATACGCCAAAAATCCCATACAACCCTGTTCAAGACTCTGTATCGCTCTGGCGGCCGAACAAA
Organism: Lactuca virosa; assembly: GCF_052849685.1. NCBI lineage: Eukaryota > Viridiplantae > Streptophyta > Magnoliopsida > Asterales > Asteraceae > Lactuca > Lactuca virosa. Next base: position 203,734,597 of record NC_136429.1, read on the forward strand.
ATGCCGACCCAGATCGGGTACCCTCGCCATATACAGTAAGCACTCCCCCACTTGGGTATCGTATGGTCACCAGCTGAAGCTCACAGCGATCACAGCTCCAAATCGACTCAACCAGTCCATGCCCACGATGACACAAACATCCCCCATCGCGATAGGTACCAGATCTATTGGAAACCTAACTCCGAATATCTCAAGCTCACATCCACGAATCACATCAGTCGCAAACACCGCATGCTCATCGGCTATGGAAACTCTCAGAGGTCGACTCAATGCCTCTCGTCGGACACTGATGTGACGACTAAATGCTAATGATACAAAGGATCGACTCGCACCCGAGTCAAATAACACCAAGGCAGGAACATAACTCACAAGAAAAGTACCAGCCATGACATCAGGTGCTGCGCGAACCTCCTCCGCTGTCAGCTGAAAGGCTCTCCCACGAACCCTCGGTGTCTCGACCTTCGCTGGCCGAATCTCAGTAGCACGCACAGAAGTAGGTGCAGATCCCTGGGCTAATCCCTATAGGAGCTGAGGCCACTCGGCCTTCCGGTGGCCGGTCTGGTTGCAATGAAAGCAAACCAAAAATTCCTTGGGGAAATCTTTCGCCATGTGCCCCTCCTTGCCGCATTTGTAGCAAATCCCCAAATGGCAAGAACCCTCGTGACTCTTGCCGCACTTACCACAAGTGCGGCCCTTCTGGCCCCCAACTCTGGAATCAGCAGGCTTGGCCCGCTTCATCGCCGACTGCGACTGTACTGGTCTCCGTTCCCTCCCCCGGGACACCTCCTTCGCCTCCCTGGTCTGCAACTTAAGCTCAATCTCTCTCCTACTGGCATTGGCCTGAAGCTCGGCTAATGTCTTATACGACGAGTTCGCTACGAACTCTCGTATGTCCCTCCTCAGTATGCTCAGATATCGGCTCACATGTGCCTGCTCATTGGACACGTGTTCAGGGCAAAACATCGCCCTCTCATGGAACATCCTCGAAATCTCAGTCACCGACTCTGTCTTCTGCTTGAGAGACAGAAACTCCTGTGCCAAACGTTCCCTCTCCACCGGGGGAACATACTCGTCTCGGAACATCTGAACAAACCTCTCCGATGACACTGCAGCATGATCTGCAGGGGTAAAACCAGATGTCACAAACTTCCACCAGTCCTTTGCTCCCAAGCGAAGCTGGTTTAGCGCAAATCGAACTCTCAAGTGGTCGGGGCATGAACACGTGTAAAAACACCCCTCGATGTCAGAGATCCACCTCATCGCAGCAATTGAATCTTGCGTCCCATCAAAATCTGGTGGCTTCGTGTTGCTGAACTCTCGGAACAGTAACGAGTTACCTCCCTGAGGCCTAGCAGCGGCGACGGCTGCAGTGGCCGCGACAGCAGCAGCCTCATGGAACATCCTCGAAATCTCAGTCACCGACTCTGTCTTCTGCTTGAGAGACAGAAACTCCTCTGCCAAACGTTCCCTCTCCACCGGCGGAACATACTCGTCTCGGAACATCTGAACAAACCTCTCCCATGACACTGCAGCATGATCTGCAGGGGTAAAACGAGCTGTCACAAACTTCCACCAGTCCTTCGCTCCCAAGCAAAGCTGGTTCAGCGCAAACCGAACTCTCAAGTGGTCGGGGCATGAACACGTGTAAAAACACCCCTCAATGTCAGAGATCCACCTCATCGCAGCAATTGGATCCTGCGTCCCATCAAACTCTGGTGGCTTCGTGTTGTTGAACTCTCGGAACAGCAACGAGTCACCTCCCTGAGGCCTAGCAGCGGCGACGGCTGCAGTGGCCGCGACAGCAGCAACCTCAGTGATAGCAGTGTATCGCTCATCGAACGTCTGTATCAAGGTGGTCTTGATAGACCCGAACATCTCTGGAATCTCTGCTCAGATAGCTGCAGCCACCTCCTCGTGGATCATCCTCCGTATCTCCTCATCACTACTCCCACTGCTACCAGAGTTGTGGCGTGTACCCACCATGATGTCTCTGAAACACAACACAAAAATCATCAGAGACTCGCTCGAGCATACTCACACTCGATCGGCTGCCCATACTTGTTCCTTAGCATCCTCAAGATTCTTACTTGGACCGCTCACTGATTCGGTTCTTTCAGTAGTACGGGCCCAATACTACCTTCCACACCACATCAGCGTTCACTCCAAGTCGTCCTCCTCGGATCCCAATTACAAGTACTCTATACCTCACAAGCTACTCTCACGGTAGTCCTCTCATTGGCTCGCTCCTACTAGATACTTATACTCAAGGCAAATCACTGATACTAGAAAACCCTAGGCTAAGGCATCACAAATCAGGCCACCGTAGTCCTAATATATGAATTACCTAGCCTATTCTCTAGCATGCATCATATCTCATAAAATATCTCATAACACAAAATGAGGGTATTTTGGGAAATCACCGCTCGGCTCTGGCTGATTGTACACACTGCTCCGGCTCGTCTTCTCTTAAACTCTTTCTCATTTTTAGAAAAATATATCTCTTTTGAAAATCTTTCTCAAATCCTCAGTTTGAGTCCAAACACACTCGAGGGTGCATCCGAATCCCTCAAACCAAGGCTCTGATACCAACTTGTAACGATGTAAATTCTCAAACAAAATTTTCATTTTTAAACACATTCAATTCTCATTTCACAATCTCCAAAACACAAGTATCCAAAATGACAATCAAATCCCAACGTAATTCACAATCCCAGAATCATAAAAACATCTTCCGCCAGCGTGTACACTCATGCCGGTCCCTTGTCGCGATCCTCGAAACTACCTGAAACACATAAGACATAACACGGTAAGCATAAAGCTTAGTGAGTTCCCTAAAATACCACACACAACTCATCAGCCACTCGAGGCTATAACTCAATAAGACCCTCCGGTCAATGTGTCTCAGTGGGACCCTCCGGTCCCACAACTCAGATGGACCCTCCGGTCCCTCAACTCAGCAGCTCAATATCATACACAGTAAGCATATCACATACCAAATAGCAGGATATCTCAATACACAGCTCATTCACATAAGAACCTCTGGTCACACATAGAATTACCACACAAGGTAAGTATAGTGAGAAGACTCACCTCGTAAGCTAGCAAATGAAAACCTCGAACTCGGAATCTCAAACTCTACCCACCGGCCTAACCTCCGCCTAACATATAATAATCGTCCCTAATCAATATTGGCTATCAAGAACTAGACTAACCCTTTCATACTCACAGAAGGGTGAAAAGACCATTTTACCCCTCCATAGGCTTAATAGTCCACACTTTTTACCAAACCCTAAAAGTCAACAAAAGTCAACGGCAGGGAGTACGCTGCGTGTACTCGATCTCTACGCTGCGCTTACTCGGCTGCCATGCAGGCATCGGGGATGCTCGACCCCTAAGCCACGCGTACTGGGATTACTCCCAGCGTACGCCCCAAATTCCCTCTTCTCACGTTTTTGGTCTTAACGTGTTAAAACATAGGCTCATATCTCAGATCTGGACTCTCTAATGTCTCTTAATCCATAAAGTCATCGACTTTAAGCCTTTGCATGGCTGATTAGGCACCAATCTCCCAAAATATACACTCTTTTGTCTCTAGGGTCTCACAACTCATGCATGGAGTGATTTCACCAACCAAGATTAGATTTTTATGACATAACACAACTCATACACTCAAAAGGGGTTGATCCTAGTCTTTGGAGTTCAAGATCTCATCAAGACTCCACCTTTTTGGGACAAAACCCTAAAATTCTCAAACAACATGCTCATAACAAAGGAAAGGCAAAGTCTGAAGCTTTATACCTCAATAAGAAGCTTCCCACTCTGATTTGCTCAGATCTAGAAGCTTGGACTCTAACTCCTCCTTCTTCAAGACCTTCTCTTCTCTTCAAAACCACACAACACTCTCAAGGCTCAAACACACACACACACACATGCTCTAGAACAGAGGTTAGGGTTTTCTCTCTTGGAATGGTGGCCAGAAATGAGGCCATCATATCCCTTATATAGGGGGCTCACCCCAAATTAGGGTTGCATTCTGGGCCTAGTACGCCCAGCGTACTAGGTGGTCTTCGCGTCGCATGCACGCTGGCAAGTACGCTAAGCGTACTCCTCAGGTATGCCCCGCGTACTCGTTTTTCACTCTTTTATAATAAGGACCAAAAATGACAATAACTCAATAGATCAAGGTTCTCGAAGTGTACCTGGACTTGGGATGTTACAGGACTTGGAGCTTGGACTCTTCAATAGGATTGTGTTCAGTCCTAACCTTGAGTAATGTTATTATTGTTCAGCACGGGGGTTACAGACTGTTAGGACAGCAGCTTTCGGATTCAGCAGAAAAGGTGAGTCTTTTCACCATACCAATGGACCTAAGGCACCAACGCCGACCCATTTTATGTGATGCGGATTGTTGATTGATTATGCAATATTATAGTATGACATATGCATGGAAGACCACGTGTGGGTTCCCGTGGCATTTTGGTATAAGTCCTTGGAGGGTTTCCATAGCATCCTAGTTAACTGTTTGTATAGTTTGCATTATGTCTTGTTTCGTAGCGAAGACCTTGTGGGGGTTCCCAAGGCAGGAAGACCTTGAGGGGGTTCCCAAGGAAGGAAGACCATGCGGTGGTTCCCATGGCAGATGTTGAATCATAAAAAGTGACCCTCTTGAACTTCAGCTACCGCAGCCAACAAGCACCCGCAGTCAAGCTTCTCCATCAGCAACCGCAGTCACTACCTACCGCAGTCTGTTTACTAGATTACACTACTTGTCTTTTATTGTAACACTCTCTATTGTACAGTATGCCTTGCATGGCTACTCTTAGAGAGGTAATCTAGTGTACTTCGTGAGTCTCTATAAATAGAGCTCATTCTCGTTGTATTCTATACACACATATACGCATCTATCTATTCTGAATACACTTCTCTGAAGTTATCTTTTTTATCTCTCTATCTAATTACGCATCACCTCTTACTCTCAAATCTTACTAGAATACAACTGATTATAACCTCTCTTCGGAGCAAGTCTTATGTGACTTAACACTAAGTTTGATCCTCCTAATTAACTTGGTTTGAATGCATTCCTTGATATGAATCAACTTACGTGTATACTTGATATAACAATTGTTGTCATTTCTATTTCTTTACTTTTCCGCAACTAACTCTCTAACTATCTAACTCTAACTTATTAATATTATTGTTGAGCTTTTAGATCCTTCGAGATTAACTATTCAGCAATATACTTGTTCTAACATTTGTTCAAGTGTGTCTCTAAGTTTTTCTCTCAACAATTGGTATCAGAGCCATAGTGGTTGCTTTTTTGTAAACGGAACTCTGATTTTAAAGGGCCTTCTATACCACTAAAGCTCATTTCTTAAAAAAAAAGGTTCAAAAAATGGCACAATTGTTATCTCTGAATGTTTCCAACAGTGTTGGTGGTTCTAACTGAGCCCCAATACTGGTAGCAAATGAATATCATCACTGGTCACAAAGAATGGATAGATACTTAAGGATACTTGGTAGAGATGTATCGCGATCCGTAGAAGAAGGACCACATGTCCCAGTCCTTACACCAGTCAAAACTTACGGCGCTACAACCAGACTAGGAGGAGGACAACCAGTCATGAGCCATCCCACCAAGGATGATCTCGATAAAATGGAAAATGATGTTGTTGCTTTTTATGAAATATCCTGTGGAGTTGCTCCTGACAACTTCGATATTATCATAAATTGCAAATCAACAAAAGAGATCTGGGAAGTTCTCAAGAATTTGTACGAAGGCTCAGAACAAGCACAAGACAAGAAGCTTACTACCACACTCAATGAGTTCAACAACTTCAAAGCTCATACTGGAGAAAGTTTGGAAGACTTCTTCAAAAGGTTCAACCTGATAGGCACCAAGTTATCCAATGCGGGCACCATTCGCAGTAACCATGAAACAAATCTTTAGTTTCTTAATGGTTTGGGAAGACATTGGACTACGGCTAAGATGATAGTCCAAGGCGATAGAAAGATTCACTCCTTGTCTCTCTACAAGCTCTATGGAGAACTGCAAGCACAAGAATCCACCGTACTCAAAGACTGTGCTGACTTCGGAGGACCACTTGCTCTCATAGCACAAGCACCACATAATCAATCTTAATCTCCCTCGTATGACACTCCACCACAGTCATATGAAGCTGACTCAGAGTATGATGATGAAGAAGAATTTCAGAAGGCTATTGCTCTGGTTAGTCAACAGTTCAACCGTCTACCACCTCCTTCCTTCCGCAAGAATCAACAGTTCAACAAACCTCCATTCAACCGTAACTTCAGTTCCCAGAACAACCATCCTCGATATCCCAAAAGTTCTCATCCACCACCGCAATCTCAAAATAATCAACCAAAGGAGGCACCGCAGTCTACCCCAACCACTGACTCCGGTACTACCTCTGAAGACAAGACTGATGTCGTGATTTGTCACAAATGCAACAAAGAAAATCACTTTGCAAGAGATTGTAAGGCCAATGTAGTAAAAGACAGAGCATTCTACCTTAGAATGGCTCAAGAGTTGGAAGATAAGGAAAAGGCAAGGGCATACGTAGCCCATGTCAAAAGAGACCATCAAGTTTGGTCATCTGGAGACGAAGATGAAGCCATCAGCAGTGTCAAAGGAAAAGGGAAAATTTGCATGCTGGCAACTACAGATGATGATGGGTCTACAAAGCTGGAAAAGAACTACTGCTACATGGCAAAGGATGGAACTCTAAGCATCGTCGAACAGGTAAAACTCATGATCCAAACTCTAAACTATAGCATTCATGACTGTCAACCATACATAGATGATCTTAATGACACTTGTGCTGCCGAACAGGTAAAACTCATGATCCAAACTCTAAACTATAACAAAACCTTAGATGAGAAGAACATTGCGTCCCAATAGATGTTCCATGTGAGAGGACGCCTGGATAACAAAAGACTCAAAATGGCTATGATAGAAAAGGACTTAGAGTTAGAGAAAGATGCAAGAATGTTGAGTGAAACACAATTAGAGATAGCTTTGAATCAGAGAGATTTAGCTCAGAGTGAAATTGTACGCCTAAATATTTTAATCGAAAAATTGTTCAATGAAAGTGAAGCTATTAAAAATTTGGTAAATAATAAAACCGTGGAAAATACATACAATTGGGGTTGGTCAAATGGATATCCTACCGCAATGGATTCCTCACCCCGGTTCAACAAAGACAGACTGTATGTCCCTCCAGACCGAGAATTTCATTTCCCAGTCAATGACAAGACCTTCCCCGAAGACATCAAAACTCACTTCGGTAGACTCCATAATCTAAGCAATAATTGTGTCATTGAGGAAATTGTGCCTGAGGTTTTGGGTCACAAAAGTGATCAAATACCTATCTATGGCACCATTTACCAAAATTCTCAAACCTCATCCGTAGTTGATGAAGAAATTGTCATTGAGGGCCCCGAAGTCTCAAAAGACTTTCCATCTCAGCCCTCAGACCGCAGTGTCTCACACTGTAGTCAAAAGTCCCACAAAAGTCCCACTGAAGTCCCAACTAAGACTTACTCTGCAGTAGTCAAATCATCACTACCACAGTCCTCAGTAAAAGGAACTGTGACCCTTCAGGCGATTCATCATGAATTACCTATAGAGAACTTTGAAGTGGGTCAATGCTCTCAGACCCCAGAATCTTCAAGTTCGGATGACTCAAGCCCACGTATTCAAAATCATTCTAAGAATTCCAGGAAACCGCAGTTGAACAACAATGACTGCGGTTCACCAAAATCCTTGGCCAAAAAGGCCTTCAAAGAGGAAATTAGATCTCGAGGCACAAATAGACAAACTTTTTCAAAAAATAAGAAGAATGTCAGATTTCCAAAGTCCAAGAGTCCAGAAAAATTTGTTTTCTCACACTACTTTTCAAAAAACTCCCCCATCAAGAAAACAAACAAAAAGGAAAGTCCAGCTTCAAAAGTCATTCCTACTTCTTCTGACACAACCCAAAAGGGTGTTCAGTCTTTTTGAAACAATGGTTTTCAGACCTATTCCTCAAATGATCCAAAATGGAAAGGTATTTTACCCACTCCAACACTTTTAAAGTCACGTCAAAATTTCAACAAATGGAAGGGTATTCTGCCAAATCCACCAAAAAGGACTCAAAGATCTACATGTGCTCAATCTTTTCAAAAACAAACTTTTTCAAAACCCAACAACTCTCATGTCAGGGATTACCAACCTCGGATCGGTAACAAGTCCAATTCATCCTATAGACCGCTGACCAAGCATAGTGTCAGATCAAAAGACAAAATCTCCTTTTGTAAATGTCAGTGTAGTTGTCAAAAGGATTCATCCTATGTCAAATCTAGTCGGAGTGATAAACCTCGTACTTTTTCAAAAACTCACAGCACTCCAATTCAGTACAAACACCCAGGACTAGGATTAAAAGTTGACAAGAGACCCGTCCCTGCAACCTCGGTCCATGCATCATTCTGCAATTCACCAATTGCTCCAGGTTCCAAACTAGTTTGGATCCCTAAACTAACCATGTAATTCTTAGGCTTTGTGCAAGGAGGAAAAAGAAGAAGAATGGTTAATTGACAGTTCCTGCTCCTTGCACATGACCGGAAGGTTAGAATACCTTCGGGATTTCAAGACTATATGCAATGGTGGAAATGTCACATTCGGCAACAATGCGAATGGGGTCATCCGAGGTTACGGTGTTCTCACTACGGGGAATTTCTCTATTCAGAAGGTTGCCTACGTAGAAAGCCTTAAACACAATCTGATCAGTGTTGGCCAACTATGTAAGGCAGGACATCGAGTTGAATTTGATGATCAGTTCTGCTATGTAATGACAAGTGACAGAAACACCTGTCTGATCAAATCCAGATCCGAAGGTACCATGTATCCTTTGGATGTCTCTCTGATCATTGGCAGACCGCAGTTGTGTTTCCTGTCCAAAGCTGTATCTGAAGTCAGCTGGCTATGGCACTGCAAGCTAGCTCATCTCAACTTCAGGTACATTAACAACTTGGTTACAGGAGAACTAGTCAGAGGTCTCCCTATCCTCAAATTCAGCAACGATACTCTTTGTCCGGCTTGTGAATGTGGAAAACAGTCCAAAGCAAGTCACCCTCTGGTAATGGACTCTTCAATTTCTCAACCACTGGAGCTATTGCACATTGATCTCTGCAGTCCATCTACCGTAGGCAGTCTCCATCATAAAAAATACATACTGGTTATTGTAGATGACTTTACATGCTTCACATGGGTCTTCTTCCTCAGACTCAAGTCAGAAACACTGCAGATTTTCATTAACTTCATCAAAGAGATCGAACTTCAGATCAAGCTTCCAGTAAGAAGGATCTGCAGTGATAATGGAACCGAGTTTACTAATCATCTACTCAACAGTTTCTTGGTGTCCAAGGGCATCTCTCACAACTTTTCAGCTCCTACACACCGCAACAAAATGGGGTAGTAGAGAGAAGGAACCGCACTCTAGTAGAAGCAGCCAGATCCATGCTCAACTTCGCACACCTTCCTCTCTACTTCTGGGCTGAAGCTGTAGCCACCGCATGCTTTGTTCAAAACCGAAGCATTGTGTGCAATCGTCTCAACAAAACACCATATGAGGGCCTTAACAACCGCAAGCCAAATGTTCGCTTCTTTCATATCTTTGGGTGTAGATGTTTCGTGATCAACAACAGAGATCAGCTTAACTAGTTTGCACCGAAGTCTGATGAAGGCATTTTCCTTGGCTATTCCACTAACAAAGTTGGTTACAGGTCCATTAAATCTTGGAAAGCGATATTCCTGCCTCTTCAGGTCCATTAAATCTTGTTAAAATCAATTATGATGATCTCTTCGATCCTGTAGAAACAGCCAAGTTATCCGAAGTTCTTGTGTCTGAAGAAGCTCAACAACAGCACGCTGATGTATCTGGTCCTTCACTATCCGAAGTAGCATCTCTCACTACTTCCACCTCTCCAGTTGAGGGGGAAAGCTCTACTCCGGATCAAGCAACAACCGTTGAGGTTCCAATACTTGATGTTGTTCAAGTTCCCATCCGTAGAGAATCATTACCATCAAACGTATCTTTGGATTCAGATGATGAACACATAGAGAAAATTGACACAAGAACAGACCCAAAGATCATCACTCTCCCATGCGCAGTCCAGGAGGAACCTTCTCAGGTTCCAGAGGAACTCCCATCCGCAATCCAGAGGGAACCTCTTCCAACTCTTCAAGAAAATTCCATTCCCATTCCAACAAACCAAGATGATTCCATAGGATGTTCTCAAGTCCAGGGGGAACTGCCATATCGAACTGCAGAATCTTCTGATATTGAAGATATTCCCTCTACCGCAGCTGCTGATCATCTGCAGCCCCGTCTACACGTATGGACGAAGGACCACCCACCAGGTCAAATCATTGGCAACCTATCCGCAGGTATCCAGACTCGATCTTCCATGGACCTATCTGATCACTGCCACTACGCAGCATTTATGTCCTCGGTAGTGCCCAGAACGATCAAAGAAGCATTGCTTGAACCTGACTGGATAGCTGCAATGCAAGAAGAACTAGAAGAATTTCAAAGAAACAAAGTTTGGCAGCTCGTTCCGAAGCCACGTGGTCAAACCATTGTTGGCACTAGATGGGTGTTCAAAAACAAGCTGGATGAATTTGGTGCGGTAGTCAGAAACAAGGCAAGGCTAGTTGCAAAGGGGTATAGTCAACTTGAAGGCATTGACTACGATGAAACGTATGCTCCGGTAGCACGCATGGAAGCTATCCGGATCTTCCTAGCATACGCAGCCCACAAGAACGTCAAGGTACACCAAATGGACGTTAAGAGTGCATTTCTCAATGGGGAATTAAAAGAATAAGTTTATCTTCAGCAACCTCCAGGTTTTGAAAATGTTGAATTCCCATACCACTGTTACAAGCTTGAAAAAGCAGTCTACGGTCTGAAGCAAGCCCCAAGAGCATGGTATGAGACTCTTTCTGAATTCCTTGTCTCATCCGGGTACAAGAGAGGAGTGATTGACCCCACGTTATTTAGAAAAGCAAATGGTAATCACCTTATGCTCGTACAAATATATGTGGACGACATCATCTTCGGATCAACTGATCAAGAAATGGTGAATGAATTTGCTAAGCTCATGACTAACAATTTCCAAATGAGCATGAATAGAGAGATTAACTTCTTTCTAGGTCTTCAAGTGAAACAAATTCCACAAGGAATTTTTATTCATCAAGAAAAATACACCACCGAACTGTTAAAGAAATATTCTATGGACAATTGTTCTTCGGCTAAGGTCCCCATGGCCTTCGGTTATAAGATCTCTGCTGATCCCTCAGGAGAACCTGTGGATCACAAAACTTATAGAGGTATCATAGGCTCTCTAATGTACCTCACCGCAAGCCGACCAGACATTGTCTTTGCAACTGGTGTATGTGCAAGGTATCAGGCTGACCCAAAAGTGTCACATATGACCGCAGTCAAACAGATACTAAGGTACCTGAAAGGAAGCTAATCTCTTGGTCTATGGTACCCTGCAGGCAATGACTTCAGCCTGCAAGTTTTCACAGATGCGGATCATGCCGGATGCAGATTAGACCGTAAAAGTACTTCAGGAGGATGTCAATTTTTGGGTGGAAGACTCGTCAGCTAGTCATCAAGGAAACAAAGTTGTGTATCTCTGTCTACCGCAGAAGCTAAATATGTGGCCGTAGCCAGCTGTTGTTCTCAAGTCCTTTGGATGAAAACTCAACTCATGGACTATGGATACAGAATGTTCCGGATACCGATCTATTGTGACTCTGAAAGTGCTATTGCTATTTCTCAGAATCCTATTCAGCACTCCAAGACTAAGCATATTGAACTACAGTATCACTTCATCAAAGACCACATCTTGAAAGGTAACATTGAACTCATCTTTGTCCATACTCATGAAGAGATTGCTGATGTGTTCACAAAAGCGCTTGACTCCACAAAACTTAACACCTTCCTGCAAATGTTAGGAATGATGAATCCAGATCCGCAATTCTTTTTGACTTGATAGATACCGCAGACCATCCTTGGTCTCCGTTGCGGTTCTAACTGAAAGTTACTTATGTTAGATGGTTTTGGTACCGCAGTCTATGTACCGCAACCATATATCATACTTATCTTTCAAGGGTCCTTATTGTTTGTTATTATTAACTTTGTGTAAAAGTGCTCTCCTCAGTTCCTATACTGCAGACATTCATTTGTCCGTCCGCAATGACATTTGTCCATCCGCAATGTCCATCCACAATGACATCTGTCCATCCGCAATGAAGTTTCCATCCGCGATCACATTAATAATTTCTCAACTGTTTCATCAACCCTTGAATCATGGTCTGCTATTTAAATATCCGTCATTAAATAAAACATTAAATTAAAAAAAAAAAACATTCCTTGAGAAACTGTCTCATTCTCTTTCTGAATAAACCTTGTGTCAGACCTATTTTACGTATGATGACAAAAAGAACGTTTTTCCATAATCACATCCTTAATCTGTCTTTTCCTCTTACCCAGCATGTCCCATCCGTTACAACTTCCTTTCTCCTCACCACACGATCACCTGACGTGTTGATGCACGTCTGAATTTTCATTAAATGCAAATCCCTTTTTGGTAAAACCTCAAAACTTTTTTAAATCGTTTCATATTATTTGGCTGAGATTTAATTTCCAATTCAAAAGATTCCCCCCAAATGACCTTTTACCTTATCATTTCTCTTTCCTAGGGTAAAAACAGTTATCGTTCCAAGTCACCCCTATATAAACCCTTCTTCTTCCCCAAAATCACTTTACGCTCTCTGAACATTGAATCTTCCAAATTCTTCCAAGCACTCTGTTTTTCTACTCTTTCTCTCAACGTTCAACAATGGTGAAATCCGTTGTTTCCAAGAAACAATCCAAGGCATCTGGATCAGTTAACCCTACTGGTTCAGACTCTCCCATGATTGCTTCAAGCAACTTCAGAGCTGTGTTCGAAGATCATCCCTCCTACAATGCTCCGATCAAGCTGATGATCAAGTTTCTGAAGAATCATCCCCTGTGTTGGCCCCTTCAATGCTTTTACAGATGTTTTTCCACTCCCAACCCTTTTCAAATGTGCCTTCTCAGCTTATCGCCCAATCGAAAACCCTCAAGAAGCTCACCTTAACCTGATTGACGATTCTTTGGTCATTCTGTCCAAAGAAAAATTTCTTTCTGCCATTAACCTCCTTGTTCATCCCTCCATCAAGATTTTCACACCATCCATGACGGACGTTACTTCAACCCTTTACCAAATGGGTTATCAGAAAAAGATTAGAGGAATTGGGGAATTCAAGAAAAACCAACTGCCTGCGGTCTGGCAATTTGTTTGCCACTTCGTCATCCGTAGTCTATCCGGCAGAACCGGAGGCACGGACAATATGGGACTCAAGCTTCTCGAGCTTGTGTGGAGTATCTTCACAGGTCACGACGTAAACTATAGGCAGATCCTATGGGACGACTTTCTTCAATACATTCCCAAGGAGAGTCCAAGGGAGAACCCAACCGAACTCACATTTGCTAGGTTCTGGTCCCTCTGCATTTCAGACCTCCATGCGGATGCTGGGATCAACATGGGCAGTGACATCAATTTCTTTGTCACCAAGGATTTAAAAAGGTACAATCCCTCTTCTGATCAATCTCTTTTTGGACCAATTAGAAGACTGCTGATGTCTCAGATCACATTGAGGCTACGGAAGGTATTGCCCCATACTTTCCTACCCCGCCTCTTCAAAATCCATCCGCAATCGTTAACCCTGAAGGTACCGTAGTCCCTTCTTCCACTACTCTCTCCAATCTTTCTCAAAGAAGAAAGCAATTGGCTACCAAGAAGAAACAAAGAACTCCCAAGAAGGATGCACCCAAACCAACCGCACCCTCCAAGAAACGCAAAACCAAACCTACCCCAACCACACTTGATAGTGATTCTGATGAGGATAGGCAACCAATTGCTATCCTTAAGAAAAGAAAAACCAATCCCACTGGCCATATGCGTGACCGGACTGATACCTCAGCCTCTCAAAAGGCTCCGGTAGTCCTTGGGGTGGCCGCAGAACCATTCAACACCACTATCATTTTCCAATCAGACTCAGAAAGTGAGTATGATTCCCAACATCGTGGAGACTCCCCCCAGTTCACTCCCAAGAGGATGACACTGGTGCACGCCCTAAGGTCTCCAGGGCTTCCCGACTGCATTTCTTTTCTTCTGAGGAGTTGCACTCCATCCTTTTGAATGTCACCCAAACAATTCAAACACCTCTCCAACCGCAGGGCACTTCTTCCGCCCTAGCCATAACTGACCCGAGGCCAAACTTGACTACGGGTCAAGGAGACCAAGGAAGCTCAGGAAATCCTACTCTGCTTACATCCACAGCAGGTGGTTTAGGCATGGTGAGCACAAATGTGCAAGGATCCGTGGACCCGAAGGACACTTCGGTGCGTTTCCAAGGATTTGACGGAGATGGATCAAACGACTCATGGTTACGCTACACTTCGGTAACTGAGTCAGAAATCAAGAAATATGCCGCTTTCAGAAGGGCATTCCAAGCACGCAAGGAGCAACAGATCAAGCAACAACAACAAAAGGAGCAAGAAATCCAGTCAGTGGCAAAGTATTGGGCAGATGCAATCAGTAATGCCAATACCGTAGCCACCATTCAGAAGGTTCAAGACTGGATGACCGAGATGGCTGAAACAATTCTCAAAACTCAAGCAACAAGTGCAGGTGCAGATCCTTCCAGAGTAACTCCAACTCCAACTCCAACTCCAAATCTGATTCCAACTCAAACAGTACATGAATCACAAGACGAAGGAACCGCAATAGAAGTCAGTTCTGGTCCCACCTTCGGTCTTGATGATGATGATATTCAGGAGGTAAACAAACCCTCTCCATATGATGATGACCTTATGATGTTCGACGAAGAAGAGGAATCTAATGGCTCTCATCATTCAATGATAAAACCCAAAGAGAAGAAGAAAAAGAAGAAGAATGTTGTCACAAGGAAAGAATTTCTGAGCTTACAAGCCAAAGTCGATCAAATCCTAGCTGCGGTCAAGCCAACTCAACCGCAACCAGAAGACACCCCCAGACCGCAGTCATTGATCGAACGCATAGAACGCCTGGAAACACGTGAGCGTTTGGCTGCTGAGAGAATTTCTCTCAAAGTCGAAATGGGAATTCGGTCCTTTGATAACAATCGACAGGCAGATCACAAGGACTTCATGGCTGCTGCGGAACGCCTCATCTCTGAGGTGACTACAATAAAAAAGGATCTTCAAGCAGCCATTGCGGATCAAGCCACACAGTCTCAAAAACTGATAACTGAGACTCACACTGCGTATGAGTCCACTATCTCAGTTCTTCAAGCCACAATCAACAGACTGCAACGATCCCTGTCCTCCAACTTCCATGGTCCTGAAATTCTTCTGCTCACCAAGGACATTCACAAACTGCTCTTCAACCCCACCATTCCCAATAATCAACAGTTGGCAGATGCCCTGAAAGCCCAATTTGAAGAAGTTTTTGCCAAAGTTGATGGCCTTCGAAAATGGCTTGAGGAAGCCGCTGGGTTGCATTCCTCATGAGGGGGGAAGTGAAGACGAAGTCCATCGAAGTGAAGAAGAAGTTCATCATTCAAATCACTCCATCTCACAGCATCAGAGTCCCCCTATCATCACCGAAAAAATTCCTACACCGCAACCCTCACCGCAACCATCTCATCATACTCCACCTCATCATACTTCACCACAAAAAGAGAACACTCCTGAGAAACCAGAGACCCCTCCTCATTTCAAAAATTTGGTGGAGCACATGTCCTCTCCAAGCTCAAACGACTCTCCTGCCACCACCCAAAGGAAGAAAGATTGGAAGGCAGCTAAACTTGCTGAGCTAATATGGAGAGAATGCGGTTTTGATACCATCATGGACGAATCCTTGATAAACTCTTGGATCAACCCTCACCATAGACTGCTGGACGACGACTACAGACCTCACCTCACATATGTTGAACCCCCTTCGGATGGCTACTGGGATGTTCCAATCTCCCCAAACGCCAAATATTTCACTGTATTTGAGCCATTCGACCGCAGCCTTCCAGACCACAAAAGGCTGCCAATGGAATTTGAGAGACTTAGTCATTTTTATGCTAAGCATGCCTGTTCCATTGAGAAAATATGGTCTAACGATAGACCATCCGCAGTCAAGAACTTCAAGATCCAGAAATTCATGAAGGCTGACTTCATTCAGTACACCCTCACTAGAAGGGAACATGACTATGTCCGCACCCAAGCAGACTTCTCCTGTATGAATCCGGAAGAAGTCTTTCTCATTGCAAAGGTGTTCCAGAACAAGTCAGAGAAGCACGCGAAGATGAAGATTGCGCTTGAAAGGGCTAATACCTTTTTGAAGGAAACTGTTTGCTATTTTGCCAAAATTGACGCAGACATCTACCCCACCATTGCCAAGAAGTTTGATCTACCACCACTCGACCCTGCACCGATGCCTACCGAAGGCTATCAAGAAAGATCCTTAGGTGCAACCAACTTCCCTGAACTTGGAGTCATTTTCAAAAGGAAGATCGACAATGTCAAATACTTTATTCCTATGACTGCCATGCATCGCCTCACCAGGAAGCAACTTGACATCTGCCGAACCGCAGTTGAAAAATCGAAGCACACTACTGCAGAGGTCAAGTTCAAAATCTTAAGAAGAATCATATGGTTGGAAAACATCAGGAAGTTTTGGTGGATCCTGATCAAGTTTCTTAAACTTGATAGCTGGTCAGAAGTTAAAGAGGTCACTTAGGGGGAAAGTGTTGAATCATAAAAAGTGACCCTCTTGAACTTCAGCTACCGCAGCCAACAAGCACCCGCAGTCAAGCTTCTCCATCAGCAACCGCAGTCACTACCTACCGCAGTTTGTTTACTAGATTACTCTACTTGTCTTTTATTGTAACACTCTCTATTGTCCAGTATGCCTTGCATGGCTACTCTTAGAGAGGTAATCTAGTGTACTTCGTGAGTCTCTATAAATAGAGCTCATTCTCTTTGTATTCTATACATACATATACGCATCTATCTATTCTGAATACACTTCTCTGAAGTTATCTTTTCTATCTCTCTATCTAATTACGCATCACCTCTTACTCTCAAATCTTGCTAGAATACAACTGATTATAACCTCTCTTCACAGCAAGTCTTCTGTGACTTAATCACTAAGTTTGATCCTCCTTATTAACTTGGTTTGAATGCATTCCTTGTCATTTCTATTTCTTTACTTTTCCGCAACTAACTCTCTAACTATCTAACTCTAACTTATTAATATTATTGTTGAGCTTTTAGATCCTTCGAGATTAACTATTCCACAATATACTTGTTCTAACGTTTGTTCAAGTGTGCCTCTAAGTTTTTCTCTCAACAGCAGATAAGGCAACGTGGGGGTTCCCGTGGCATTAGGTGTAAAACCCTGGAAGGTTTCCATGGCTTCCTTATATGTTGTATGCATGGATTATGTGATATGTGTAGCTTTATAGCTAATATGATATGTGGATTGTGGAATGTGTGTGGGGTATGCTCTGGGTGACTCACAAAGCATTAACTTACAGTTTGTAGATTTGTTTCAGGTACATCTGAGTCCAAGGGAAAGGGAAAGGCTTGATGACGCGGCGTACACTCTCTCACCGACATTTTATGCGACACTCTGATGTTTTTAAATAAAGTTGTAATGAATGTGGATTTAAAAACAATCGTTTTGGGAGTTCATGGGTTATGGAAATGTTTTGATTAATTAAAAATGAAAAAAAATTCTTTTGAAAATTTGGGTTGTTACACCTAGATTTCGCAAAGTCTGGCATATGATTTTTCTTTAAAATCCCAAAAACGAATGAGCCTAACCTCAAAGCGAAGGCGTGGTGTTCTCTTGATATCTAAATCATACGATGTACTTGTCCCACAGTTCGAAACAAGTGACGGTTCTTATCCGGTTAGGAACAACGAAAAGTTCGGCGGACGTGACGGTTGAGTACCTCATGGGATTTGACGAAATCGTGATGTTCATTTTTTATGACGTGGCGATTTGACCAATGTAACACATGGCAGAATCTTATTGGTTACCAGTTCAAATTCAAATTATCCGTCGACTGTAAAATGAAATTAGTGATGTTATTTGAAGACTTTATGCTCTCTTATCAAATTTTCCTTAAAATTCTTCAAAGTTTATGGTCTTCAAATAGCCTTTGCAACCCTAACAATGGTGACTCCTAATGCAAATGTTGATCCTTCAAAGAACACCAATGAAGAAGAGATTTCACAACCTTTATCGAAGATTCAGAGTTCAAATATTCATCTACAACGCACTATTGATCAATATCTTGAGCAGTTACAGATGCTGATTTTAGCCTAAATCACTCTTTTCTTTCAACTGTGTTATAATTATCGTTTTCTGTTCTAATGACTTGCGTTATGAAGCTACCATTCTCAGGTACTTTTTATGAGGTTACGAATGAAGATGATCTTCATATGTTTAATGAGATGGGTCATCAACCTGTTCTTACTGGGATTAATCTTTTTCGCAAGTCAAGTCTTCCCTATGTTTGGAATTTTCTCTTTATCATTATACTATGATGCTTGACTGGTCGTAGTTCTGGGTTAGATAAGGCGAAATTATAAGTTTATGCGATGATTGTTGGTATCTGTTATGATTTGAATGTTGACTATGTACCAAACTTTGGGAGGAGTTTTGCACGGCTATTACTCACACCAATGCGTCGAATGGTGTTTCTTATGCACGATATTGGATTCTAATCCACAAGGTGGTTTATGAACAAGAAGGGATTTTGGTTCCCTCAGAAGATGAAAAAGCCGAGTTTTTGAATTTGAAGGTTCCAAAAGTGGTTGTTGATGATCTAGTCCTTTTTCCAAGTGTTGCTCGCATTCCAGTTGCGACGCTGAGGCGAATTGATCCTGCAAACCCAACTCTTGTTTAGTATTTGGCATCCATTAATACAAATGTTTAAGTTGGAGCTCTTTTTACAAAGAGGGATGAGGGTTCGACAAAGCTTCTTAAATAACCAAAGAAAAAGAAGCATATTGTGCAACCAAAACCTATTCACGAACATGTGAGGGAGGAAGTCTTTAATGAAGTTCTTCCTTCAAAGACTGGCATTCTCAAATGCACAAAGAAGCAAGCCAAAAGACCTCATCATTCTCCTATTAGGTCATTTGTTCCAGAGCTTGAAGTTGATACCCCTTCACATCCCCAACATGTGTCTTCGCTTACTCATTCTTCATCAAAGGGTATAAAGAAGATTCGTAAACCTCAAATTAACTGATAAGGTGTGCTATTTTGTGAAATTCATGTTCCTGTTTCACCCGCTTCAAAGAAACGTCAAGCCTAGGAAATGGTTCAAAATATTAAGAAGAAGAACAGACAACTTGAAGACCCACTTGAAAAATTTACTGTAGAAACGAATCATGGAAGTGACAGCGAAAGGTCTGATCTTTCACATTGATGACTCTGGATGTGGTTCACCTCGAAGGGATTCTCTTGTCCAGTTGACTTTCGAGGAGTTGGAAATCCTGGTGCAAATGTAAACGTATTTAATACGGATACAATCAACAATTCGAGTGATCCCGTATTTACATCCATCCCTGAGCAGACCACAGTCATACCACCTGAGGTTTCGCAAACTGAGTCTAATATGGAGGAGGTTTGAACCTTAGAAATCAATGTGAACGTATCTGATATGTACATAAATGTCAACATGGGTGAAGGGGTGTTGAACAACGAAGCCTTTGGTACTTCAACTCTTGAAACATCTGCTATTCCTACATCAATCATACTTTCATCCACTATTGCAACTTTCACACTTGACACATCAACTTCGTTACCACCATTATCTTCTCCTATCCTATCTTCACTTCTGGTTTCGACCATATCACCGACATATTCCACCATAATGCATGAACCCATTACTACTCTCTTCTCTTCACAATCCACAAAAGCTGAGAGAATAGTTTAAGATGATGAACCAAATGATGATGACATCATGGTTTCTTTTGCTGACTTAAAATTCGATCCAAAGGAAGATAATGTTCCCGATAACATCATAATGTCAAGTAAACAGTTCAAGATCCTCATCAACAAACTGAATTCTCTATTATAGATCCAAGCAGATATCGGGGGTCAAAATTTTGTTTCTAGGGTCAAAATGAAGTACATGTTAAAATCTCAGGAGAATCCTCTTAGAAGTTTGGTGGAAAATATTGAGAAGCAACAAGTTGAAAGGCTGGAAGTTCATACCAATCGTTTTTAGTACGATATTAAAAAGCTTTGTGATGTCGTTAAGGAGCATCATGGCCTTTTTGTTGAGCAAGCGTAGACTATGAAAGATTCTGTTGATCTCGAGATGGTTGAACTTAAATCGGAGATGGCCAAAGAGGTTGAGAAGATAGAGAAAAATTATTCTATTGTTCATGGAAAAGTTGATGTGGTTGATGATGCTATTACGAAGCTGGTTGAATACAATACTGCCTTTTCAACTAAGCTTGATGTGAAGACAAAAAAGGATTCCTAAGTATTTTAAAATGTTGGAGGAATTCGTAAGTAGTATCAAGGAATCTATTTCGAAAGCTGCTCCTTCGAATCAATCTTCTGTTTCTCAAGAATCGATTTCTCAGTTGATTTCGTCTATCGAGGCTAATCTCAAAGCAGAACTTGCTCCCATCTTTGAGTTGGTGCTTCGCTTACCAACTAATGCTCCACCTACGAAGCAAGTTTCCCAACGGGGAGAGAAAGGATGTGGAGGCGTTGGATCTTCGAAAGATACAGATAAAGGAGCAGTTGTTAAGAAGGTGATGTCCACTCAAATACCCACTTCACTTCCAATTTCATTAACAACAACTTCGACAACTACCACAATAAGACATATTTCGAAAGGGATTGTTATAAGAGAAAGTGATAGAGGTTCTAGTTCATGCTCTATGCCACCTCCTTCGAAAGACAATCAGGATGACAAAGGAAAAGGTGTTGTGGTAACTCTGTCAGAAGAAGAAAAAGAAGAAGCAACAAGCTTTTGAGATCGAGAGGAAAAGGCAAGTCAAGGAAAAATGATCCACCAGGCTTGAACAAGGGTGATATCAACAACCATTGGTGTTACGAAACTATTGAGGAAATTGTTTCAAATGGGATGTTTGAGTACTTTCGCAAAGTACCAAAAAAGAGTTATGAGGTTGAGAACTATGATTTTAATCAACTTGATTTCCCAATAAATCATATGATGTACATACATTCTCCAATACAAGTTAGTCTATCACTTTAAAGACAAAGAAGAATACAAAAGACCGAAGATGCGATTTCATGCAGTCTTAGGGAAAAGTGAAGAGGAGGTGTGGTCATCCGTGAAGATCATAAAACTGATGTTTATTTCACGTGAGAACTTGTTCGAAGGCATATTAAAGAATTTTCGCTATGTTGTGGTTAGAGCGAAAAATGCGGTCTATGATTTTTCGATTGTTGATTCCTATTGATGAACTTGAATGACATGGTCACCGTGACAAGGATTTTAAGCAATGTGGATGCTACGAAGCTGCTAGAGAACAACAAGGATGATTTTCTTATTGGCTTTGCTCATATCAAAGTGTTCATTGATAACTATTATGATTGCCTCGCAATCAATGATATTGAGCTGGCTATGGCTGTCACTAAGATTTCGAAAGTTCATCAATCCTTGCTAAAGGGGAATATTAACATTGACGAGTATGAAGATGGGGAAATTATTCATCAACCTCTAGGAGTGGTGTTTCGTGGCAAGAACAAGAATGGAAGGGTGAAGAAGTTTTTCTTTCAAGTATGAGATGTTGAGAGGTACATGAATTCTCAATATACAAGCCTTCTTGTTCGAATCAATCACTGCAAAAGGAATGAACTAGTTTACAAGGCTGAAATTTGAATGACAATACTTTGGTATATGGAGGTTCGCGGTGTACTTCTTTAGACTATGAAGCTAATGACATGATTTCGTCTTTTCTCACTAAGGGGAGATTGTAGGGTACGAAATATATAGTGAGAAGTCGAAATTAGTGTAAGTCTGTTTTGGTGCGAAGTCATGTACTTCGAAGTCTATGTATTTTGCAAGGCACCTATTGATGTCGAAGTCTAATGTCTAGTCCTTGCATATTTTTTGTGCGTCTGTAACACTCTATAAATAGAGTAAATATAGGGGTAGAGAGGAACTTTTGCATTGTTTATCTTTGTATTCTCTCTTGAACTCGTGTACTCTTACAGACGATTAACAAGCCAATCAGATATTACTTACGTATTGTGTTCTTATTGCTTTCAGTGATTGATTTCTTATTCTAAACTCGATTTAAAAAACTCTTCATACCTTCCACACTTACCCGTATTTGTCTCAATGGATAATCACAAACTACCCTAAAACAAATCCTCAACTAGGATACACATTAATCCTATACTCACTCTCTCGAGAGTGGCTAATCATTCCTCATCTGATTGGCTGCTCGCATACTCACTCATTAAACTTCCACCAACCATGTAGCCGTTCATGTTTGCTAATCGTACATAACGTTGGATCCCATAGACATTCGGATACTTGATTCTACCCTAAGCCTACTACCAAACAAGGAACGGGAAATAAGGCTAAACCAAACATTATGAGGCTATAGAATCTTATTTATGTACAACTATGATGTAGACACTAAGCAATTACAGTAATGATGTCAATTTCATCTAAAATATAAGAACTTCTCCTAGGCTATCATGCATCATACATCAGGAAATTCTATCATGCAATTCCTGAAGATCCCTAGCCTATCACTAGCATGTAGTTCTATCATAACTTGATAAACAAATAGCAATGTATGTAAATTGGTGTATACTTTCTTGCTCCAGATGATCGTACACATCTCATCCTTCCTTGGTTATTTTTGAAAACAATTTTGAAAACTCTTACAGATCCTTAGTTTGAGTCTGGAGTCACACGAATGCTCATCCAATTCTCTCAAACCAGGGCTCTGATACCAATTTGTAACATCCCTAAAATCACAATAAATTTTTTCATTTTTAAACTAAAGAGAAATATTGTTTTCAATCAAACCCAAGTAATAAAAGCCGAAGATCAAATACAATTGTTCCAATATGAATGTATCATACCATCTCCAAAACATATCACCAAAGGATGTGTACGATCACACCTTTGCTTTCCCCCGATCATCTGAAGTACGTGAAACATAAAACTTAAACTGTAAGCCAAAGCATAGTGAGTTCGCTCAAAGTACCACACAACCAATACTGATAATGACATGCATATATGAGACTTCAACCTAACTGGACTGCTCCGCATGGCCTACAACCTATTTGGACCGCTCTCTGGGACTTCGGTCTGACTGGACCGCCTCGTAGGTCTTTAGTCTATCCGAACCGCCCCAGGTATCTTGGCATTTAGCACAAAGCAGGACCACCTCAACCCAACAAACCATAACATGCCGAAATACAAAATAATAATTATTAACCTGCAACACATGTAATCATATAGATCTACTAATATAACGCATACTCAGTGAACACAGATAATCATACAAGTCTACCAATCTAACACTTACTCAACATCAAATCAATCTAGTAAACCAGGATACATAATCCAGTGGGCAAACATTGGTGCCTTCGACCTATAATTACATTGAGGAAAACTCACCTCACAGTTTGAAGGGTAATAGAAATGAATGTTGCAATGAAAATGAATGTTGTATAAGTTACATATACAACAAACAGTGACTTAATCTCAATTTACTGCTCAAAATACCCAAAATACCCCTAAGTCAAACTTGGTCAAAGTTAATGGTCAACGGTCAAATGTCAAAGTCAACACCAGCTGGTCGCCACGGCGTGGCCATCCCTGGCCACGATGTGGCAGCAAAACGACAAAACAGTCAGCTTTAGC
Organism: Lactuca virosa; assembly: GCF_052849685.1. Classification (NCBI taxonomy): domain Eukaryota; kingdom Viridiplantae; phylum Streptophyta; class Magnoliopsida; order Asterales; family Asteraceae; genus Lactuca; species Lactuca virosa. The sequence continues at coordinate 203,758,610 of NC_136429.1, forward strand.
CTAGTCATAATACCGTGGCGACCTAAGGCCACACCATGGGAACTGGGGTCCGAACAACTTAATTAGGCAAGTCGTTTTCTTTGATTCTAAGAGCTCCACTGCTTAGATCTGGTCCATTCCATGGTCTAGATGGATAAAGTTTCCAACTTTATCCCTTAAGACCTCTCAATAAGTCAAGATCCCCAAACCCTAAAACCTACGGATGACTAAATGCATCAAGACTCTTATTAAGCACCCAATATTTAGAGTTGTACCTCCAAAGTTTCCAGAATGATTTATACACCTAATAAACCCTAAAAATCGTGGGTTTATGGGCATGCATGTCTAATGCATATTCTTTCCATTTTTGGGTCAAAAGGGGGGGTTTTGGGCCAACTTCCTCATGCATGATGCTAAAACTCAATATTTCTCCAGATCCAAAAGCATCTAAGGCCCAAAATGGCCTATAGATTCATAAGGTTGGAAACTTTATGAGATCCTACTACTCAAATCAATCAAGACATTAAGAAAAGGGACAAAATCAAGAGATCTAGTAACATCGAAAGAGAAAGGTTGGCTCTTAGACACTCTCCAAGGTCTAGGAGATGTGCTAGCTGAAGAAAATGATGCTTTCCAAGTAACTACTACACCAAGGGCTTCCTCATCCTTCAAAAATTACCAAAAAGCACCAAGAATGAGCTCACAACTTCAATGGAGGATAAGGTTAAGGTTTCTGACGTTGAGAGGGAGATGGAGGCTGAATGATCATGAAACCCCAACCTTAATGTTCTTTATATAGGGCCCGAAGCCTGAAATTAGGATTTTTCACTAAAAACACCTGCCATGACGTGGCAGGTCATTTAAATCCTGTGCTCAAAAACTTTCCGCCACATCGTGGCCACGTAAATTAGAGTTAATACATAAAAATATTGGTTCATACCTGGAATGGCATTCACAAGAATCCAGATAGGGTACATACAGCTAAGTCTAGGTTTCTACCCCATTACCCCCACCACTAAGTGTATTCATGTATTAATTAATATATTATTAATTCGTTGTACATGGATTACACTACAAGCCTTCCTAAGTGATCATGCTAAATTTCTTTTATTATTAAATGGCATTCACTTCCAAACTAGTCATTATGTAAATATGCAACAAGTTATAACACGTTAAGCATTTTACATCATTATATAATCATTCCCATATCATCATTTCATCACTAGAGCACATCATATAAATGCATTATGCTAACCATCATAGAAAAGTATATCCAGAAAATCACAACATGTGTAACATACTAATTTTTTACCACAAAACTTTTCATTTTTAAGTAGAGAAAACATCAAGTATTATAAAACCAAGTAATAATAATCCCATGTGCATCAAATACAATCATCCTAAATCAGAGTATCAAAATATGGAAAATCATAAATTTGCAAGCCAGAGTGTACAGTCAAGCCTTCACCTTTCAACGATCACATGAAGTACCTGAAACACATATAATCCACAACTGTAAGCACGAATCTTAGTGAGTTCCCAAGATATTACATATAACTCCGCCAAATACAGATTTATGGGTTATTAGCAACCCTGTGGATTAACAACACATTTTAGGGGTTATCAGCAACCCTGTAGACTATCAGTAGCCCCATTGACTCACAGCTATCCAGAGGATATCAACAACACAATCTCACAAACAACATGAATCAACAGGTAAGACCCAGTTGGTCAGCAAGCATACATTAATACACAGGTAATATATTGAGAAGACTCACCTCACATATAGTAGTAAAATCAGGACAGATCTCACATGGTGAAGACTGGTCCTATGAAACACATAACAACAATAGCCTACACCCTAAATCCTCTAAATTAACCAAAAGTCAATTATGCTCAAAAGTTAAAGGTCAAAGTCAACTTCGCAGGCCCACATGTCGTGGCCACCCATAGGCCATGTCATGGGCACTTCAAGTCAAAACAATCGGACATCATTCAAATCCCACGTCATAGCCAACATTGGTCATTCTATGGCCACCATTGGCCATGTAGTGGCATCGTCCAAGGGAAAAGGTCTTAGAAACACGAGTCGTGTAACAACCCAAATTCATGACAAAAAATTTCATTTTTAATTAAGTAATCATAAAACCAATAGTCTAAAAACATCCATAGTGTCATCCCATATCAAAACAAATATGTCAATAATAAAAACATGTCATAATAAAACAACATCAGAGTTTAACTCCCAAAGATCTCATGTGCGGAAAACATGGTTTGATGCGATGCGATCATGCCGGCTCCTTTCCTTTCAAAGAAGACGTACCTGAAACCAAACCTGAAAACTGTAACCACGAAGCTTAGTGAGTTCCCCCATCATACCACATACCATATAATAACATACTGCCCAACATATCCGAGTGCTGGCCTACCCTTTCGGTCTCTTTCAACCGGTACTGCCTAGCATATCAGGGTGATGGCCTACCCCTTCAGTCTCTTTCAGCCGGTAACTACCTAGAATATCTGGGTGCTGGCATACCCCTTCGGTCTCTTTCAACCGGTTACGAGGTCTATATCTCCCCTACCACTAACAGATAACAGCATATATAGTCATACATAAACATACTGTCAGGCATATCTGGGTGCCCGACCTACCCCTTCGGTCTTATCAACCGGATATGGGGTCTTATCTAGCACATAAATCATAACACATAGTGGCATACTAGACAATTATCATAAAGACAATCATCTAACTACAAACTCCAACTAGTGGGCCGGGCTTGGTGCCTTAGGCCCACTGCTACCTGGAAGGTAACTCACCTCGAAAACTGGAAGTAGCTGAATAATCCTAGGCTCCGGATATCAACCCAACTCAAACCCCTACACATAAAAGATTTCCTTAATTACCCTTTCGTACTCATAACCCCTTAAGGGTTAGATTTTGTCAAGTCAACGTCAAGGTCAACACCCTGGTCAAAGTCAAAGTCAACATTCCAAGTTGACTCAACTCGCTGAGTTACCTTTTAACTCGTCGAGTTTCCATAAATCACATAATCGTGATATCACGATCCAACTCGTCGAGTTTTTCCTACAACTCGACGAGTCCTTCTTTTTCTAATAGAGTCGGGACACTTCCAGGACAACTCGTCGAGTTCTCTTATGAACTCGTTGAGTTATTTAGTCCGTCAACTTTCTTAATGCATTAAGTCCCTATTCTTAAAATCAAGGCCCTATCTTTTGGTTCCAAGCTGGAAATACGTCTAGAAGGGTAAAGTTTCCAACTTTACCCACTAAGGATCTCTCCCAAACGCATAAAACTCAAACCGTAACACAAAATGGATTAGATCCAACTCCAAAAGCCATCAAAACTTAAAGATAGACCATGAAGTCATAGATCTGGACTCAAGGTACAAATTGGCCAAGTAAAGCTCTCATCTTTACTCGCATGCAAGACCTAATAGGGCTTAAAAGACGAAAAAGATGGTCTAAAAGTTGCATGGGACTTCCATGGACATAAAGTTGGCACCTTTATGCCATGAAGTCCCCTCAAGACCCTAGAGCTGAAGGGTTTGCCCAAATAGGACGTCCAAATCCCAACCATAAGCATACTTGAACCAAAACATGAAGTAAAACATCCTAAGACTAGATCTAAGCATGCCATGGACAAGGTTGAAGCTTTATACCTTAGATGATTCATAAATGAGGCCTAACTTCTAGATCTACAATATCTCTTCAAGTCCTTGCTGCTTCTTCAAACTCCTTGCTCTTCAAAACCACCAAAGTAACACCAAAATGTTCAAGGTAAGCTCACAATCACCAAAAATAGCTTAGGGTTTCGTGATTAGGGTTTTGGAAAGTGGAGGCTGGAAATGACGCCAACTTATGGGGGTTAAGGTGTTTAAATAGGGTGCAAAACCCTGAAAATTAGGGGTTTCACGCTGTCAGCCTACTCATCGAGTTAAGGCCTCTCAACTCGTCGAGTAGGTTTCTTAACCCACGTCTCAATTCCTCCCTACTCGACATGTCTGGGGCTCCTAACTCGTCGAGTTTCTCTACAAAAATGAATAATTTTTAATTTTATATACATACCAGGAACCAGGCCTTACAAATCTCCCCACTTGTCTCATACTTCGTCCTTGAAGTCTTCTGCCTCGAATAATCTTGGTTAGTACTCCCTCATCTTCTCCTCTGGCTCCCATGTCCACTCCGAACCCTTACGGTGCAGCAACTACACCTTCACTAGCTGCACGACCTTGTTCCTCAAGGTTTTCGCCTTCCAATCTAAGATCGCCACTGGTCTCTGAATGTAGTTCAGTCGGTCGTCCACCTGAATATTCTCCAAGGGCATAACTGCGGAGTCATCCACCAAACACTTCCGCAGCCGGGAAACATGAAAAGTGTTGTGGATCTAACTAAGCTCGGCTGGCAGATTCAGTCAATACGCAACTCGGCCCACCCGGGTCAAAACCCTAAACGACCAAATGTACCGGGGGCCCAGCTTGCCCTGCTTTCTAAACCGAATGATGTAACATCCATAAAAATCATGCCAAATTTGAACTTTTTAAATCATTTCAAAACTCATGATTATTACAAAACTTGTTTTCAAATTAGTATAATGTTAGAGTATCCCAGAATCAAATAATAAAAACATAAGATATGAGAAGCGGTACGATCACGCCTTCGCCTTCCCACGATCATCAGAAGTACTTGAAACAATAATCAATAAATGCAAGCTAGAGGGCTTAGTGAGTTACCCCCAAAATACCAACACCATAAACATATCAATAACATATAACAAACAACATGCATAATGAGCCATCAGCCTGACTGGTCCGCCTCACAGGCCTTCAGCCTATCTGGACCGCTCTCCAAGGCTTCGGTACGTTTGGACAGCCTCGCAGGGCCTACAGCCTATCCGGACCGCTCGCCGGGCCTTCGGTCTGTCTGATATGGCCTCCTGGGCCTGTAGTCTATATGGACCGCCCTGGGTATGTTGGCCTTCAGCACAAAGTAGGACCGCCTCAACCCAACCCCCAATCAACAAACATGTGCACATAGTATCATACGCTAGCATATATAACAGTCAACAGATCTAATAGATCATCAATCATAGCAACATCCTATAACCAGGATACCGACCTAACCGATCACTAACATATCACCATCCCAACTACCAGGCTATAAATCAATGAGTATATCATGCAATAAACCCGGATACGAATCTGATAAGGGTCAGCATTGGTGCCTTAGACCCTGTTGATATAGTGAGGAGAACTCACCTCACAAGTAGCTCAGAATGGTAGTGTCAACTCCTCCAAATATAGTTTCGAACACCAACACCAATAATCACCAATGGTCCGTTCCATAAAATCCCAAATTACCAAAATACCCCCAGAAGTCTAACTGGTCAACCCTTGGTCCAAGTCAAAATCAACGGTCAAAGTCAATAGTCCATGTTGACCCAACTCGTCGAGTGCAGCTAGCAACTCGCCGAGTTCCTTAAGGGTTCAGAAGGTCATAAAACCCTCACTGACTCGTCGAGTTTATGACCACCTCGTGGAGTCTATGCGTGTCCAGAATTCGGGGAAACCCTAATTGGCTCGTCGAGTCATCCTACTGACTTGCCGAGTTCATGCAGAAACCTTCAAGGCTAATCTTCATCGGACTCGCCGAGTTGGCCATGCAACTCGTCGAGTCTCTTCAGTCCTTTCTCCATTCAGACGCTTATAAGCCACCCCAAAGCTCCATATTGCAGATCTGAGTCCCTAGAGCATACTTCCTACGTAAAGTTTCAAACTTTACATACATGCAAGGTGTTAATGGCCAAAATAAAGCTAGGGAAGAGGTTCTTAGTGAGAATAAGGCATTATCTTGCTAAAGGCTGAAACTTTATGACCATAAGAACCAAGATGAGTCTAGATCTGAAGTTGCAACTTCAAATCATGTTCAATACCCGAAATGAAAACACCAAACAAGCTAAAATGGCCCTAATCTCAAGCATAAAGAGATCTGGATAGAAGGATGCTCAAGGTAACGACTTGTTACCTTCAAGTGCTGCAAAATGGAGTAGATTTCAGATCCCTCAACTGTTCCTTGCTCTAAGCTTCTGGATCTTCAAGCTCCTTTCACTAAGATCCACCTTCCAAGCTTAAAACACACAAATATGGAGAGAAAACGTCATTTAGGGTTTCTGGACTCAAAGGAGGCTGTAAGGGAGGCTAATGACCCTTCAAATAGGGTGCAAAACCGCGGAAATTAGGGTTTCATCCTCCAGCTCCAACTCTTCATTTCAGACCTCCGACTCGTCGAGTTGGTCACATAAAACCCGCGACCAAAACTGTGCCTACTCGACGAGTCAGGGAATCCAACTCGTCAAGTCGACCTTTCAAATGGAAATATAATACTGAGAAGTTTATACCTGAGAGTCGGGGTGTTACAATTCTCCACCACTTAAATTATACTTCGTCCTCGAAGTCTGCTACGGTGAACAACTCCGGGTAATGCTCCTGCGTCTCAGCCTCCGGCTCCCAAGTCCACTCAGATCCCCTACGGTGCTCCCATTGTACGTTTACCAAAGGTACTTATTTGTTCCGTAGAACCTTCACTTTCTTTCCAGAATGGCTACCGGTCTCTCTACATAATTCAGGCGCTCATCGACCAGAGTATCGTCTAATGACACTATCGCCTCCTCATCCAGAACACACTTCCGCAATTGTGAAACGTGGAAAGTACTGTGGATCTGACGAAGCTCCTCTGGTAGCTCTAGCCTATAAGCCACCTTGCCAACCCTGACAATGATCATGAACGGTCCAATGTATCGGGGACCCAATTTCCCCCTCTTCCTAAAGCGGATCACACCCTTCCAGGGTGAGACCTTCAGGAGTACGATGTCACCGACCTGAAACTCCAACTCAGATCGGCACCGGTCGGTGTAGCTCTTCTGCCGACTTTGTGTGGTCTGCAGCCGCTGTCTAATCTGCTGAATCATATCGGTAGTCTGCAGGACTACCTCGGTCCGTCCCATCACCCTGTGACCCACCTCACCCGAACAGACTGGCGTGCGACATATCCGTCCGTACAACAGCTCATAAGGTGGAGCACCAATGCTGGAGTGAAAATTGTTGTTGTAGGAGAACTCTGCAAAAGGGTAGGTAGGAATCCTAGCTCCCACCAAAGTCAATAACACAGGCCGTCAACATATCCTTGAGAGTTTGTATGGTCCCCTGACTCTGGTCGTCCGTCTGTAGATGATAGGTTGTGCTGAAGAGCAGCCGTGTGCCCAGTTCCTCGTGGAACTTCTGCGAAAATCAGGAGGTAAACCGAATATGACGGTCTGTAATGATAGAGACCGGAACCCCATGATGAGCGACAACCTTGCGTATATACACATCAGCCAACTTCTCGGCCGATAAGCTCTCCCGAATGAGCAGAAAATTAGCACTCTTGGCAAATCGAACCACGATGACCCAAATAGTATCGAACCTCTTTGTCGTTCTCGACAGCTTGTTGATGAAGTCTATCCTGATATGCTCCCATTTCCACATGGGAATCTCCAGAGGCTGCAGCTTCCTATACGGCCTCTAATGCTCGGCCTTGACCATCCTGCAAGTCAAGCACCTCTCAACATACCAAGCGATTTCTCACTTCATGCACGGCCACCAATAACTCAATCGCAAGTCCCGATACATCTTGGTGACCCCCGGGTGAATAGAGAAGCGAGACTTATGAGCCGCCTCCAATATAGTCTGTCTGACCCCACCAGACATCGGAACCCAGACCCAACCGCAACGAGTCAATAATCCCCGGCTATCCTGAACAAACCGAGTGTTCTCACCCCTAATCCTCTCTAGCTTCCAATTCTCCTGACGCATACCCTCTGCCCGGGCTTCCCTGATCAAGCCCACAATTGGAGAATCCACTGATATTCTCATACATATTGTCGGAGTGGAAGATCCAGCTGACTTGCGGCTCAGAGCGTCCGCAACCACGTTCCCTTTACCTGGGTGGTAAAGGATCACACAGTCGTAGTCCTTGACTACGTCCAGCCACCTGCGCTATCTCATGTTTAGGTTCGGCTGATCCATGATGTGCCTCAAACTGTCGTGGTCCGTGTAGATGGTACAACAGACCCCATAGAGGTAATGCCTCCATATCTTGAGAGCGAATACCACCGCTCCCAACTCCAGATCATGAGTAGCGTATCTCATCTCGTGCAACTTTAACTGTCGTGACGCTTAGGCTATCACCCGTCGTCTCTACATGAGGACCGCTCCCAGTCCCGTGATGGATGCATCACAGAACACCACAAATTCCTCAACTCCCTCCGGGAGAGTGAAAACTGGAGCCTCGCATAGTTGCTGTCGGACGGTCTCGAACGCCCTCTGCTACTCGGGGCCCCACCGGAAATCCACCCCCTTCCTCGTCAGACGTGTGAGGGGTACTGAAATATTGGAGAAATCCTGTATGAATCTCTGGTAGTACCCTGCCAATCCCAAAAAGCTCATGATGTCTGAGGGAGATTTCAGAACCTTCCACTGCATAACCGCCTCGATTTTGGCCGTATCGACAAAAATCCCCTCCTGGTTAACGAGGTGTCCCAGGAACTGGACCTCTCGTAACCAAAACTCGCACTTCCAGAACTTGGCATAAAGCCGTTCCCGCCTCAGAACTCCCAATAACTCCCTCAGATGCTCCTCATGCTGCTGTCGGGTCTTGGAATACACTAAGATATCGTTGATGAATACTATGACCGAGCGATCAAGCATCGGTCTGCAGACCCGATTCATCAGGTCCATAAACAATGTTCGCGGGTTGGTGAGCCCAAACGGCATCACCACGAACTCATAATGTCCATAACGAGTTTGAAAAGCAGTCTACTCCATGTCCTTCTCCCTGACCCTGACCTGATGGTACCCGAACCTCAAGTCTACCTTGGAGAACCAAGATGCTCCCTGTTAGTGATCGAAAATAATCATCTATCCTCAGGAGTGGATAACGGTTTTTCACCGCAACTTGTTCAACTCCCGGTAGTTGATGCACATCCGGTGTGAACCATCCTTCTTCCTGACGAAGAGTATCAACGCTCCCCATGGAGAACTGCTCGGACGAATGAACCGCTTGCCCAGCAGTTCCTGCAGCTATGATGACAACTCCTGCATCTCTGGTGGTGCCAACCGATACGACACCTTGGCGATAGGGGTCGCACCCGACACTAGGTCGATCCTAAATTCGACCTGCCTCTCCGGAGGCACTCCGGGTAATTCCTCCGGAACCACGTCAGCAAACTCTCTGACCACTGGGACCTCTGATACTGAAACCTGATCCCTGACCCGCACATCTACCACACACGCTAGACAACCCGCACACCTGTGCTGAATGTACTACCGAGCCCTGGCAGCCGAAAAAAAACCTTGATCCCAATCTGGTGCCCTCGCCGTAAACAATCAGTTCTCCCCCACTTGGGGTTCAAACTACTACCCGCTGACCCTCACAGTCGGTCATGGCACCGAAGCGACTAAGCTAGTCCATACCCATGATCTCACATACATCCCCCATGGGAATCAGAATCAGGTCTATCGGAAAAGATACCCCAAAAATCTCCAATACGCAACCTCGATAGACCGAAGAAGCGGAAACCCCGTGTTCGTTGGCGATACAAACTCGCAACAGACACCCTAACTCTCCTACTAGCAAACTGAACTCCTTACTAAATGTCTGAGAGACAAACGACCGACTCGCCCCCGAGTCATTTAATACCAAAGCATGTAAGGAGTTCACTAAAAACGTACCTAATCACAGGTACAAACATATAAGCATCAAACAAATATAGTCAACAAGATAAGGGATAGAAACATACCAACAACAACATCCGGTGCTGCTCTGGCCTCCTCGGCTGTAAGCTAGAAGGCGCGTCATTTGGCCCTCAGGGGCGGTGCTCGACCCTGACCCCCGTCAGTAATCCTCAGTGTAGCCGGCGCTGGAGCTTGCGTCGGCCTGGCTGAGAGCTGTGGACAGTTGGTCTTCACGTGACCAACCTGATGACAATGGTAGCAGATCCTCATATCCTGAATAGGGGCTACCTGGCGACAATCCTTTGCATAATGCCCCTCCTTGCTGCACTTGCGGCACACACTGCCTAACCTGCAAACCGCCGAGTGATCCTTCCTGCACTTGCCACAAGTACGACCCTATTGTCCCCTTGACCTGGAATCAGCGGTCTTAGACCGCTTTGGCGCCGGCTGTGACTGTGTCGGGGCCTGTCGCTTCTCTCTTAACTGCAACTCAATCTCCAACTCACGACACCTAGCGGCCTCCTGTAACTCCAGCAAAGTATCACATCGTTGAGTAGCAACAAACTATCAAATATTAGTCTTGAGCATGCTCAGATAATGTGTCATCTGAGCCTGCTCAGAAGCAAACTCCGGGCATAACATTGCCCTCTCAGTGAACATGCGGGTGATCTCCGTCACCGTCTCGCCATCCTGCCTCAGATCCAAAAGCTCTTGAGTTAACCGTTCCCGCTCGACCCGTGGAATGTAGGGTGCGTGGAAGATATCTCTAAACTGCTCCCAAGTAACAACAACTCTCTGGTCATCCGAATAAGACCCAGTCATCAGTCTCCACCATTCCTTTCCTCCAGACCTTAGCAAGTTCAGGGCACATCTGACCTTTTGGTCAGTAGGACACGAGCATGTGAAGAAACACCCTTCCACGTCAGACAGCCACCTCATGGCTTTGATGGGGTCCTGAGTCCCATCAAAAGTAGGGGCTTTGTTTTGTCGATGTCCCGATAGTGAAAAGCCGGACTGGCTCCGAACCCTGCCGCCATACAGCCAATGTAGCTGCTGCGACAGCCGCCTCAATGAGAGTTGCATAACGATCATCGAAATACTCCACCATAGCGGTCTTGATAGACCCAAACATCTCCGACAACTGAGCACGGAACATAGCAGCAACCTCATCAAGCAGGATCTCCCGGATCCTGTCATCCATCTCATCTGGCCTCATCTGGCCGATAGTCTCAGGCACTGTCGGCGCCTCCTGTCCGCCCTCTCCTAATCCTGACCCGGATCCAGTCACGAATCGTTGTGTAACCACCATGCTGTAAACATACCAAAAAGATATCAGATATTCCACATAACAATCCGAGAACCAACTCCCAACAAAACCCTAGGAGTTGTGACTTCCTTGCTACGCTTATGGGTCCTATGCTTTCAGTAGTACGGGCCCATACTACCTTCTATACCTACCCATAGTTATCTCAAGTATCATCACAACACCCTAAAAATATACATATGCATGGTGATCGCTCAATCCCGAAGGCACCCCTCTCTTTCAAGAGGATTCCTCTCTCCTAGAGGGAATCTAACTATCTCATAACCGGTAGACTCATCCATGAAACTTCCACCAACCTTGCAGCACTCGTGTATGCTATCCATACATAACGCTGGACCCTATAGACTTTCGAATACCCGATCCTACCCTTAGCCCTTCATCAAACATGAATAGGAAATAAGGCCAAACCAAACATTCTTAGGCTATAGGATATTAATTAGGTACAGCCGTAATGCATACACTAAGCAACTACAGTAATGATGTTAATTTCATATAAGGAAAACCCTAGGCTATTAGGCATCATATAATCAGGCAATTCTATCATGCAATTCCTGAAGATCCCTAGCCTAGTACTAGCATGTTGTTCTAATATATCACATAATCAAATAATCCGTAAGGTATTTTGGGGTCTATCTGCGAGCTCCGGCTGATCGTACACTTGCATCCTCCTTTATTATTTTAAAAACATTTTAAGAAAAATCGTTTTAAAATCATGTCCATAGTTTGAGACTGGAGACACGCGAGTGTTTCCTCCAATTCACTCAAACCAAGGCTCTTATAAACTTGTAACATCCATAAAAATCATGCCAAATTTGAACTTTTTAAAACATTTCAAAACCCGTGATTATTATAAAATTTATTTTAAAATTAGTATAATGTCAGAGTATCCCAGAATCAAATCATAAAAACATAAGATATGATGAGCGGTACGATGACGCCTTCGCCTTCCCGTGATCATCAGAAGTACGTGAAACAATAATCAATAAATGTAATCTCGAGGGCTTAGTGAGTTACCCCCAAAATACCAACGCCACAAACATATCAATAGCATATAAAAAACTGCATGCATAATAAGCCATCAGCGTGGCTGGTCCGCCTCGCATGCCTTTATTCTATCTGGACTGCTCTCCGAGCCTTCGGCACGTCTGGACCGCCTCGCAGGGCCTACAGCCTATCCGGACCGTTTGTCGGGCCATCGGTCTGACTGACATGCCCTCCTGGGCCTGTAGTCTATCCGAACCTCCTTGGATATGTTGGCCTTCAGCACAAAGCAGGACCGCCTCAAACCAACCCCCAATCAGCAAACATGTGCACATAATATCATACGCTACCATATATAACCGTCAACAGATCTAACAGATCATCAATCATAGCAACATCCTATAACCAGGATATCGACCTAACCGGTCACTAACATATCACCATCCTAACTACCAGGATGTAAATCAATAAGCATATCATGCAATAAACCTGTATACGAATCTGATAAGGGTCGGCATTGGTGCCTTAGACCCTGTTGATATAGTGAGGAGAACTCACCGCACAAGTGGCTCGAAATGGTACTGTCAACTCCTCCAAATATAGTTCCGAACACCAACACCTATAATCACCAATGATCCATTCCATAAATACACAAATTACCAAAATACCCCCAGAGGTCAAACTGGTCAACCCTTGGTCCAAGTCAAAGTGAACAGTCCATGTTGACCCAACTCGTCGAGTGCAGCTAGCAACTCGTCGAGTTCCTTAAGGCTTCAGAAGGTCATAAAACCCTCACTGACTCGCCGAGTTTACAACCAACTCGTCGAGTCTATGCGTGGCCAGAAGTCAGGGAAACCCTAATTGGCTCGTCGAGTCATCCTACTGACTCACCGAGTTCATGCAAAAACCATCAAGGCTAATCTCATTGGACTCGCCGAGTTGGCCATGCAACTCGTCGAGCCTCTTCATTCCTTTCTCTATTCAGATGCTTATAAGCCACCCGAAAGCTCCATATTGCAGAACTAAGTCCCTAGAGCATACTTCCTACGTAAAGTTGCAAACTTTACTTACATGCAAGGTGTTAATGGCGAAAATCAAGCTAGGGAAGAGGTTCTTAGTGGGGATACGACATTATCTTGATAAAGGCTTAAACTTTATGACCATAAGAACCAAGATGAGTCTAGATCTAAAGTTGCAACTTCAGATCATGTTCAATACCCGAAATGAAGCACCAAACAAGCTAAAATGGCCCTAATCTCAAGCATAAAGAGATCTAGATAGAAGGAAGCTCAAGGTAACGACTTGTTACCTTCAAGTACTGTAAAATGGAGTAGATTTTAGATCCCTTAACTGTTCCTTTCTCCAAGCTTCTTGATCTTCAAGCTCCTTTCACCAAGATCCACCTTCCAAGCTTAAAAACACACAAATATAGAGAGAAAACGTGATTTATGGTTTCTAGACTCAAAGGAGGCTATAAGGGAGGATAATGACCCTTTAAATAGTGTGCAAAACCCCGAAAATTAGGGTTTCATCCACCAGCTCCAACTCGTCGAGTCAGTCCTCCGACTCGTCGATTTGGTCACTTAAAACCCGCGACCAAAACCGTGCCTACTCGACGAGTCGAGGCATCCAACTCGACGAGTCGACCTTTCAAATGGAAATATAAGACTGAGAAGTTTATGCCTGAGAGTCAGGGTTTTACAGATGACACCTTTCCAAGGTGACACCTTCAGAAGAACCATATCTCCCACCTGGAACTCTAAGTCTGACCGACGCTTGTTGGCATAGCTCTTCTGCCGACTCTGAGTAGTCTGGAGCCTGCTCCGGACCTGCTGTACCTACTCAGTAGTCTTGAGTACCATCTCGGTACTCCCCATGACTCTCTGTCCAACCTCACCCCAACATAAGAGGGTCCGACACTTCCTCCCATAAAGCATCTCAAAGGGAGGTCGATCGATACTGGCATGGTAGCTATTATTATAAGAAAACTATGCCAATGGAAGGTAGGTATCCCAGCTATCACCGAAGTATAAAATGCATGCCCATAGCATATCCTCTAACTCGTCATGAAATTTCTTCCAGAAGCTGGAAGTGAATCGCACATCCCTGTCATAAATCACAGAAACCGACACCCTATGCCGAGCTACTACCTCCCTGATGTAGATTTCTGCCAGCTTCTCGACCGAAATGCTCTCCTGGATCGGTATGAAGTGGGCACTCTTGGTCAATCGTTCCACGATGACCCATATCGCATCAACTCCGCGCGCCGTCCAAAGTAACTTCGTAATGATGTCCATAGTGATCCCCTCCCACTTCCACAGAGGAATATCCAACGCCTTCATTTTGTTGTGCGGTCTCTGGTCCTCTGCTTTGACTTTCCTTCAAGTGAAGCATCTCTCAAGGTACTAGGACACATCTTGTTTCATGCAGGGCCACCAGTAATCAGGGCGAAGATCCCGATACATCTCCTTCATCCCGGGATGGATCGAAAATTTGGATTTGTGCACCTCCTCCATCAGGATTCGTCATCTTCGTACATCCTCGACACCGCCCGCATACGGAACCCACACCCTCTGATGGAGTCTTAATAGCCTGGGCTATCATAGTCGAAGGAGGAAATCTGACCCACGATATGTTCACTCTTCCGATGTTCCTCCTTCATAGCCTCCTGCTGAGCCTCCCGAATCCGCTCCAAAAGCGGAGTCACTACTTTCATCCTCAGGCAGATGTCTATGATCGAGGCCGCGAATGCCTTGCGGCTAAGAGCATCAGCCACCAGATTGTCCTTCCTCGGGTGATAAAGGATCTCACAGTCGTAATCCTTCACCATGTCCGACTACCGTCGTTGTCTCATGTTCAGATTTGGCTGGTCCATCAAGTACCTCAATGTCTTGTGATCCATGTAAATGGTAAAATAAACCCCATAGAGGTAGTGTCGCCAAATCTTGAGGGCAAAAACAACTGCCCCTAACTCCAGGTCGTGCGTCGGATAATTTGCGTCGTGAGGCTTCAACTGCCTTGAGGCCTAAGCGATGACGTGCCCTCTCTGCATCAACTCTACGCCCAATCCCGAGATAGACACATCATAATACACTACAAAATCCTCCACGCCCTCCGCCAGGGCTAAGATCGGTGCCTCGCACAACCTCTGCCTCAATGTCTCGAAGGTCGCCAACTGCTCAGGCCCCCAGTAGAATGTCACAGACTTCTTGGTCAGTCGGGTCAATGGAACAGCAATCTTGGATGAATCTCCGATAGTAACCCGCCAGACCAAGAAAACTCAGAATCTCGGATGGAGACCTCGGAACCTCCCATCTCATCACGGCCTCTACCTTGGCCGGGTTGACCAGTATACCATTCTGGTTGACGAGGTGTCCCAGAAACTGCACCTCGCGCAACCAAAACTCGCACTTGGAGAACTTTACGAAAAGTCTCTCCCTCCTCAATGTCTCCAGCACCTCCCTCAAGTGCTCCTCGTGTTGCTCCTGCGTCTTGGAATAAACCAAGATATCATCAATAAAGACTATCACAGACCGATCCAACAGCGGTTTGCATATGCGGTTCATGAGATCCATGAACACAACAGAAGCATTGGTGAGCTCAAATGGCATCACCACAAACTCATAGTGGCCATAGCGAGTCCGGAAAGCAGTATTCAATACATCTTCATCGCTGACTGTCATTTGGTGATAGCCTGACCGCAAATCGATCTTGGAAAACCAAGATGCCCCTGAAGCTGGTCAAATAGGTCATCAATCCTCGGGAGGGGATATCGGTTCTTCACCGTTACCTTATTCAACTCCCGTTAATCTATACACATCCTATGTGATCCATCCTTCTTCTTCACAAACAGGATCGGGGCTCCCCGCGGTTTTTAGCTCGGCCTGATAAATCCTTTGTCTAATAGCTCCTGCAGCTGTGTAGACAACTCTTGCATCTCGGGAGGAGCCAACCGATACGGCGCCTTGGCTATCGGATCCGCACCCGGAACTAGGCCAATCCTGAACTCCACCTGTCTCTCTGGAGGTATCCCAAGAAAATCCTCCGGAAACACATCCGGCTACTCCCGTACAACTGGCACATCGCTCACGGTCGCCTAACCCTCCTTCCTTGTATCCATAACGTAGGCGACAAAACATATACATCCCTGACGTAGGTAGCATCTGGCTCTCGCTGCTGAACACTTGACCGGTCCACACTGCGGTCTCTCACCCTGAATTACCAGCTCTCCCCCACTTGGGGTCCTGACCCGAACCAACTCCTGCTCACAATCGATCACCGCCCCATTAGGGCTCAACAAATCCATGCCTTTGATGACCTTGTTCCCACGCAAGGGAATGAGTACCAAATCCACGAGGTAACGCTCATCATACATCCTCAGGACACAATCTCTATAAACCTCTGATGCCCGGACAGATCGGTCATACGTAATCTCGACCTCTAAAGGACAATCGAACGTGCCTAAAGACTAAGAAAACCTCTTGCTGAGTGCAAGAGATACGATTGACCGAGTATCCACCGAGTCAAATAATACAAACACAGGGATGTCGGTCACAGGGAACGATCCTAAACAAAACACATAGAATATAAATATCAAAATGACATATAATAAAAGTTAGGGAGAAGAAAACATACCCGTCACCACATCCAGTGTGGCACCCCTCTTTGACGGTTAGCTGTAACGCTCGGCTCCTCACCACAGGAGCATCTGTCTTGCCCTGGCAGCCATCTGTGATCCGCAGGGTTGCTGGAGTTGGCGCCGCCACTGGCGCTCCTGATACCAATCTCGGGCAATTGGCCTTTTTATGGCCTCGCTGATTGCAGTGAAAACAAAGCATGTCTTGTTGAAAGATAAAAGTGACCCTATTAAACTTAAAAGAGATCCGAATCTGTCATCCGCAACCGCAGTCAAGCTCAGCACCGCAGTCATGTACCGCAACCACTGTCATCAGCACTTAGTCTTAGTCTTTTATCTATTTTTCAAGAAGTACTTTCTTTTATCCAATGTGCCCTGCGTGGCAACTTTTAACAGATAAGACTTTTGTAATTTTCGAGACTCTATAAATAGAGTTCTCCCTTTCTGATTATACACATCTCTCTACGCATCTTAAATTTCAGATCTTCATCTTACTATCTCACCTTAAAAGATCTTTAGATTCTAATATCGTTATCTCTTCGGAGCAAGTCGGTCTTGACTTAATCACTAAGTTTGATCTCACTTACTAACTTGGTCTGATTTCATTCGTCATTAAGAATCAACTTAAGTGTATACTTGATATAATACTTGGTGTCTTTTTTGTTTCCTTACATGTCCGCATATAATATTCTAACTTTCTAACTCTAACTTATTATTATTGTTGAGCTTTAATGATCCTTTGAGTTAAACTTTATTCCGCATAATCACTTGTTCTAATGTTTTTTCAAGTGTGACTCAAGTTTTTCTCTCAACAATTGGTATCAGAGCCAAAGTGGTTGCTTTTTGAAGCAAAACTCTGATTTTCATAACGCCTTCTATACCACTGAAGCTCATTTCTAAAAAAAAAACAAAAAACATTTTCAAAACAAGGAAATATGGCACAAGCATTATCTCTCAATGTTTCCAACAGTGTTGATGGTTCTACTAGAGCCCCAATATTGGTGGCAAACGAATATCATCAGTGGTCTCAGAGGATGGAAAGATACTTAAGGAGACTTGGAAGAGATGTATGACGATCTGTAGAAGAAGGGATACATGTCCCTGTTCTTACACCAGTTCAAACCGACGGCGCCACAGCCAGACTAGGAGGAGGTCAACCAGCCCTGAATCGTCCCACCAAAGACGATCTCGATAAAATGGAAAATGATGTTGTTGCGTTTTATGAAATTTCTTGGGGAGTTGCTCCTAACAACTTCGACATTATCATAAACTCCAAATCAGCAAAAGAGATTTCGGATGTTCTCAAAAACTTATATGAGGGCGCAGAACAAGCTCAAGATAAGAAGGTCACAACCACACTCAATGAGTTCAACAATTTCAAAGCTCATACTGGCGAAAGTTTGGAAGACTCCTTCAAAAGGTTCAACCTGATTGTCACTAAGTTATCTAATGGTGGCACGATCCGAAGCAACCATGAAACAAACCTTCAGTTTCTCAATGGTTTGGGAAGACACTAGACGACTGCTAAAATGATAGTCCAAGGAGATAGAAAGATCCACTCTTTATCTTTCTACAAGCTCTACGGTGAACTGCAAGCACAAGAATCCACTGTACTGAATGAATGTGCTGACTTCGGAGGACCACTTGCTCTTATAGCACAAGCTCCACATACTCAATCTTACTCTCCCTCATATGAGAATCCCCAACAGTCATATGAAGTTGACTCAGAGTATGATAATGAAGCAGAGTTTCAGAATGCTATTGCTCTTGCTAGCCAATAGTTCAACCGGCTACCACCTCCTTCTTTTCGTAAATATCAGCAGTTCAGCAAACCTCCATTCAACCGCAGCTTCAACCCTCAGAATAATCACTCTCGATATCCCAAAAATCCTCATCCACCACCACAACCTCAGACCACTCAACCCAAAGAGGCACCGAAGCCCATCCATTCAGCTGACTTCGGTACCTCTTCAGAAGATAAAAGTGATGTTGTAATTTGTCACAAGTGCAACAAGGAGAATCACTTTGCAAAAGACTGCAAACCTAATATACTGAAAGATAGAGCATTCTACCTTAGAATGGCTCAAGAATTGGAGGAAAAGGAAAAAGCAAGGGCATACGTAGCCCATGTAAAAAGGGACCATCAAGTTTGGTCATCCGGAGATGAAGATGAAGACATCAACAACGTCAAGGGAAAAGGCAAGATTTGCATGCTGGCAACTGCGGATGATGATGGGTCTACAAAGCTTGAAAAGAACTACTGCTACATGGCAAAGGATAGGACTCTAAGCATCGTCGAACAGGTAAAACTCATGATTCAAACTCTAAATTATAGCATGCACGACTGTCAACCCTTCATAGACAATCTTAATGACACATGTGCTGCCGTCCTTACAGACTATAACAAAGCTCTAGATGAGAAGAACATAGCGTCCCAAGAGATGTTTCACGTAAGAGGACGATTGGATATCAAAAGACTCAAAGTAACTATGTTAGAAAAGGACTTAGAGTTAGAGAAAGATGCAAGAATGTTGAGTGAAACACAATTAGAAATAACTTTGAACCAAAGAGACTTAGCTCAGAGTGAGATTGTACGTTTAAATCTTTTAATAGAAAAACTGTTCAATGAAACTGAAGCTATTGAAAGTCTTGTGAACAATGGAACCGTAGATAACACCTATAATTGGGGTTGGTCCAATGGATATCCTACCGCAAAGGATTCCTCACCTCGGTTTAACAAAGATCGACTTTATGTCCCTCCTGACCGAGAGTACCATTTCCCAGTCAATGACAAAACTTTTCCTGAAGACATCAGAGCTCACTTCGGTAGACTTCATAACCTGAGTAACAATTGTGTCATTGAGGAATTTTTCCTGAATTTTCCGGTCACTAAAGTGATCAAATCCCTATCAGTGGCACTATCAATCCCAATTCTCAGACTTCATCAGTTGTTGATGAAGAAATTGTCTTAGAAGGTCCCGAAGTCTCAATGGACTTTCCAGCTCTGCCCTCAGACCGCAGTGTTTCTCACTGCAGTCATGGACCACAGGCAGCTCATTTGCTCATCGTCAAGTGTCCCACAAAAGTCTCAACTCCGACTTACTCTTCGGTAGTGAGAAACACACATAGAAATCTTTGAAGTAGGTCAATGCTCTCAAAATCCTAAGTCTTCTAGTTCGGATGAATCTAGCCCTCGTTTTCAAAAATTATCAAAGGTTTCAAGGAAACCGCAGCTGAACATCAATAACTGCGGTTTTCTAAAAACCGAGGCTAAAAAGGCTTTCAAAGAGGAAATTCGATCCCGAGGCAAAAATCAGGAAATCTTTTCAAACAACAAAAAGCAAGTCAGAATTCCAAATTGTAAGAGTCCAGAAAAGTTTGTTTTCTCAAATTATCTTTCAAAAAACTCTTCAATATAGAAAACAAACAAAAGGGAATGTACAATTTCTACAACTATTTCAAAAACATCGGACACAACCCAAAAGGAAGTAAAGTCTTTTCGAAGCAATGGTTTTCAAATCTATTCCTCAGATGACCCAAAATGGAAGGGGATTTTACCAACTCCAATACTTTTAAAATCACATCAAAGTTTTAAGAAATCTCTCTCCAAGAGATCTACACGTGCTCCCACTTCTGCAAAGCGTACTTTTTCAAATTCCAACAACACTACTGACAGATCTCACATCTCTCGGACTGGTCACAAGCCCACCTCTTCATTCAGACCGCTGACCAAACAAAGTGTCAAGGTAAATGAAAAAATTTCCGCATGTCAGTGTAGTTGCCAAAGAAGTTCATCTCATGTCAAATCTGGATCTTTTAAAAAAAACTCGTAACTTTTTTAAATCTCGCAACACTCCAAAAATTCACAAACACCCAGGACTAGGCCTAAAATTTGACACGAAACCTGTCCCTGCAACCTCGGATCATGCATCAATTAGAAATTCATCCTTTATCCCTGGCTCCAAACTCGTTTGGATGCATAAACTAACCGTGTAATTCTCAGGCTATGTGCAAGGGGGAACAAGAAGAAAAATGGTTAATCGGCAGTGCCTGCTCCTTGCACATGACCGGAAGGTTGAAGTACCTTCGGGATTTTAGGCCAATCAGCGATGGCGGAAATGTCACCTTCGGTAACAACGTAAATGGAATAATCTGAGGTTATGGTGTCCTTACTACGGGAAACTTTTCTATTCAAAAGGTTGCTTATGTAGAAAGCCTTAAACACAATCTCATAAGTGTCGGCCAACTATGTAAAGCAGGCCACAGTGTTGAATTTGACAATGAGTACTGCTACATAATGACAAGTGATAGAAGCACCTGCTTGATCAAATCCAAGTCCGAAGGAACCATGTACCCTTTAGACGTTTCTGTGATAATTCGAAACCGCAGCTATGCTTTCTATCCAAAGCAGTTTCTGAAGTTAGCTGGCTATGGCACCGCAAGCTAGCTCATCTTAATTTCAGATATATCAACAATCTGGTCACCAGAGAACTCGTCCGAGGTCTCCCTATTCTCAAATTCAACAATGACACTCTCTGCTCAGCATGTGAATGTGGTAAACAATCAAAGGCAAGCCATCCCATGGTGATTGATTCTTCAATTTCTGAACCACTGGAACACCTGCATATTGATCTCTGCGGTCCATCTACCGTAGCCTGTCTTCATCACAAAAAATACATACTGGTTATAGTTGATGACTTCACACGTTTCACTTGGGTCTTCTTTCTAAGACTCAAATCCGAAACCCCGCAGATACTGATCAATTTTATCAAAGAAATTGAACTTCAGATCAAGTTACCAGTGCGCCGCATTCGAAGTGATCATGGAACCGAGTTTACCAATCATCTCTTAAACAGTTTCTTGGTTTCAAAGGGTATCAGCCACAACTTCTCAGCTCCCTACACACCGCAGCAGAATGGAGTAGTAGAGCGAAGAAACC
Organism: Lactuca virosa; assembly: GCF_052849685.1. Taxonomy (NCBI): domain Eukaryota; kingdom Viridiplantae; phylum Streptophyta; class Magnoliopsida; order Asterales; family Asteraceae; genus Lactuca; species Lactuca virosa. The sequence continues at coordinate 203,780,257 of NC_136429.1, forward strand.
GAACACTGGTAGAAGCTGCCAGATCTATGCTTAACTTCGCACACCTTCCTCTCTACTTCTGGGCCGAAGCAGTGGCCATAACATGCTTTGTTCAAAACCAAAGCATTGTTTGCAAGCGTCTCAGTAAAACTCTGTATGAGGGCCTTAACAACCGCAAACCAAATGTCCGATTCTTCCACATCTTTGGGTGTAGATGTTTAGTGATCAACAACAGAGATCATCTTAACAAGTTTGCACCAAACTCTGATGAAGTCATCTTTCATAGCTACTCAACAAACAAGGTAGCTTATAGGGTTCTCATTAGACGCACAAGACTAATAGTCGAAAGCTTCGACATCAAATTCGATGACTATTACGTCCGCAACATCTCTCCATCAACCGAAACTAAAGCAATCCTGGAAAGTGATATTCCTGCCTCTTCGGGTCCATTAAACATAGTTGAAGTTAACTATGATGATCTATTTGACCCGGTAGAGACCGCTAAGTTATCCGAAGTTCTTGTGTCTCTGGAAGCTCAACAACAGCATGCCGATGTATCTGGTCCATATCTATCCGATGAAGTATCACTCAATACTTCCACCTCAGCGGTTGAGGGGGAAAGCTCCACTCCGGATCAAGTGACAACCATCGAGGTTCTAGTTCTTGATGATGTAGCTCCAGTTCCTATCCACAGAGGATCTCTACCCTCAAATGTTTCTTCAGACTCAGATGATGAAAATATATAGAACATTAACACAAGAACTGACCCAAGGATTATCACACTTCCAACAATCCAGGGGGAACCTTCTCAGGTTCAAGGGGAACTCTCATCCACAATCCAGGGGGAACCTTCATCACTTCCTCAAGAAAACTCTAATCCCACTTTCCCAAATCAAAAGACAATTCAGCGGGCTGCTCACAAGTCCAGGGGGAACTACCATCCCCAACCGCAAAATCTTCAGATATTGAAGACATCCCATCCACCGCAGCCACTGACCATCTTCAACCTCGCCTACACATATGGACAAAGGATCACCCACCAGGTCAAATCATCGGAAACCCATCAGCAGGCATCTATACTCGATCTTCACAAGACTTATCTGATCATTGTCACTATACAGCATTTATGTCTTCGGTCGAGCCCCGAACCATCAAAGAAGCATTAATGGAGCCAGATTGGATTACAACAATGCAAGAGGGACTGAAAGAGTTTAAAAGAAACAAAGTGTGGCAACTTGTTCCGAAGCCAAAAGGTCACACTATTGTGGGTGCCAGATGGGTGTACAAGAACAAATTGGATGAATCCGATGTGGTAGTCCGAAACAAAGCGAGACTAGTCTCTAAGGGGTATAGTCAACTTGAAGGTGTTGATTATGATGAAACATACGCTCTAGTAGCCAGGATGGAAGCAATACACATCTTCTTAGCGTATGTTGCTCACAAGAATATTACTGTACATCAAATGGATGTAAAAAGTGCCTTCCTAAATGGTGAATTGAAACAGGAGGTTTATCTTCAGCAACCTTCGGGCTTCGAATGTCTTGAATTCCCAGATCACTGTTACAAGCTTGAAAAAGCTATCTACGGTCTAAAGCAAGCACCAAGAGCATGGTACGAGACTCTCTCTGAAGTTCTTGTCTCGTCTGGATACAAAAGAGGAGTGATTGATCCCACCTTATTTAGAAAGGCCAATGCTAATTACCTCATGCTTGTACAAATATATGTGGATGATATCATCTTCGGATCAATTGATTAGGGGATGGTGGATGAATTTGCAAAGCTCCTGACCAAAAGGTTCCAAATGAGCATGAATAGAGAGATTAATTTCTTTCTAGGACTTCAAGTGAAACAAGTCCCTCAAGGAATATTCATCCATCAGGAGAAATACACCTCTGAACTGATGAAGAAATACTCAATGGACAACTGTTCCTCGGCCAAGGTCCCCATGGCCTTCGGTTATAAGATTTCTGCTGATCCTTCCGGAGAATCAGTAGATCACAAAACTTATAGAGGAATAATTGGCTCGTTGATGCACCTCACCCCAAGCCGACCAGACATTATCTTTGCAACAGGAGTATGCGCAAGATACCAAGCCGATCCAAAAGTATCTCACATGACCGCAGCCAAACAGATTCTCAGATACTTAAAGGGCATCAAGTCTGTAGGCCTCTGGTATCACGCAGGGAACGACTTCAGCCTAGAAACATTCACTGATGCGGATCATGCTGCATGTAGATTGGACAGAAAAAGCACTTTCGGTGGATGTCAATTTCTTGGTGGAAGACTCGTCAGCTGGTCATCAAGGAAACAAAGATGTGTCTCACTATCTACCGCAGAAGCTGAATATGTGGCTGCAGCCAGCTTTTGTTCACAAGTATTGTGGATGAAAACGCAACTTATGGACTACGGATACATAATGCTGCGGATACCGATATACTGTGACTCAGAGAGTGCCATAGCGATTTCTCATAATCCTATTCATCACTCTAAGACGAAGCATATTGAACTACGGTACCACTTCATTAAAGACCACATTCTGAAAGGTAACATTGAACTAATTTTTGTCCATACTCATGAAGAGATTGCTGATGTATTCACAAAGGCACTTGATTCTACAAAACCCAACAGTTTCTTACAAATGTTAGGAATGATGAATCCGGACCCGAAATTCTTCTTGAATTGATATGTACCGCGGACCACTCTTGGTGACCATTGCGCTCCTAACTATATATATCTATCTTACATAGTTTCAGTATATCTTGTATACTGCAGTACATTTTATGTACCGCAACATGTCGTATATACAGTAACCATATATCATACCCACATTTCAAGGGTCCTTATTGTTTGTTATTACTGATGGTGTTCAAGTGTTCTTCTCAATTTCTTCTAACGGTTTTACCTAACCATTCATCCGCAGTGGAGTCCTAATCCGCAATAAATACTCAAACTGCAATCACAGCGATGGAACTTTCAAGTACTTCTTAAAATCCTGAAACATTGTGGGTTATTTAATGATCCTTCATTAAAGAAGAAAAACATTCTCAAAAATATTCATTTTGTCTCATATGATCGTTTCAATTCTTCTTTTCAAATAAACCTTTTGTCAAACCTATTTTAGGGGTGATGCCAAAATAAATCAGTTTCCAATAAAAGAAATCTTTTTAGAAAATCTTTTCCTTAAACTGTCTTTTCACTTACCCCCAAAACGTCAAATCCGTTACAAATTCCACCTTTATTCAACGGACTATCGCCCCTCACCACACGTTCTTCAGACATGGGGTATTGGGTCTGACATTTCATTAAATGCTCTCTTTTTGAAAATGAACAAAAAAAAATTTTCATTAAAATGTTTTTGTGGCTGATAATGATTTCTTTAATTAACAAAAAAGTGCAAAAGTTCTTTTTACCCTTAACCGCCTTTCTTTAGGGTAAAAACAATAATTATTTGGAATCTGCCACTATAAAAACCTTTTTTCTTCCCCAAGAAAGCTTTACGCTTTCTGATCCCTCACACTTCTTCCCTCTTGCACCTCAAGGATTTCTGCAAGTTCTTCACCTTTTTCATAAATGGTGAAGTCAGGAATCTCAAAGAAGCAATCAAAAGCATCAGCCTCTGCTCAACCGACTGGTTCCGATTCTGCTACAGGAAACGAATCGCCTTCAATTGCATCTAGCAATTTTAGGGCAATTTTCGATGATCAGTCTTCTTACAATGACTCGATTCGTCTCATGATCAAGTTCATCTCCAATCATCCACTCTTTGGACCATTCGACGCATTCACTGATGTGGTTCCCATCTCTAGATTGTTCAAATGTGCATTTTCAGCATATCGTCCTCTCGATAATCTGCAAGAAGTTGATCTGAACTTGGTGGATGACTCCTTGGTCATCTTGAACAAAAACAAGTTTCTTACTGCAATCAATCTCATGGTGCATCCCTCGACCAAGTTCTTTTCACCAAGTGTCACAGACATCAACTCTACTCTGTATCAAATGGGATACCAAAAGCAGATCAAGGGCATAGGCGAGTTTAAGAAGAACCATTTGCCTGCGGTATGGCAGTTTGTTTGCCACTTCGTGATCCGCAGTCTATCTGGATGAACCAGAGGCACAGACAACATGGGCCTCAATTTACTGGAACTAGTATGCAGCATCTTCACAGGCCATGATGTCAACTACGGCCAAATTCTATGGGATGATTTCCTCCAGTACACCCCTAAGGAAAGTCCAAGAGAAAACCCTACAGAGCTCACATTTGCAAGATTTTGGGCTCTATGCATTTCAGATCTTCATTCGGACGCCAAGATCAGTATGGGCAACGACATCAACTTCTTTATCCCACGTGATCTCAAAAGGTATGCACCTTCTAAAGTTTACCCATTCATATCTTGACTACGGTTGGACTTGACACCCAAATAGTCACAGATCATATTGAGGCTACGGAAGGTGTTAACCCATACCTTTCTACCCCGCCTCTTCCCAGTCAGAACATATTAGCCTCAATCACACCCAATCAACCAGAGCCATCCGCAGCTCCATCTTCTACCACCTTATCTCACCTACCCTTAGTTAAGAGGCAAAAGCAGTTAGTCTCATCCAAGAAAGGCCCCCGCAATATTGGCAAGAAACATTCAACTCCAAAGAAAAGTAACACCTCCAAGGAAGCTGAACCAACCAAGAAAAGGAAGCTCAAACATGTTGTGTCTTCGGACGACGAATCCAATTCCAATCGATCTCCTGCCCTTGAACTTGAAGATGAGTCTGATGAGGACACTTTACCAATTGCTTTTCTCAAGAAAAGGAAAACCAAATCCCCTAGCCAAATGCATGACCGGACAGATACCGCAGTCTCTCAAAAGGCTCTGGTAGTCCTTGGGGTTGCCGCAGACCCATTCTCTTCAACCATTCCTAACTACTCAGATACAACAAGTGTATATGCTTCATCCGAACGTGGAGACTCTCCCCCAACTAAATCCCAAGTGGATTTAATTGGTTCATCTCGCCCTAAGGTCTCCAGGGCTTCCAGACTTCATTTCTTTAAGGAACCGGAGTTGCGCTCCATTCTGAACCTTGTAATCCAAACACTCGATACACCTACCACACCGCAGGGCAATTCTTCAGCCCATGCCAGAACGGAGCCGAGGCCAAACTTGACCACGGGTCAAGGAGACCGAGGAAGCTCTGGAAACTTACTCTGCTTACATCTAATCCTGGTGGTTTAGGAACAGTGAGCACAAATGTGCAAGGATCTGTGAACCCGAGAGACACCTCGGTGCGTTTTCAAGGACTTGACGGTTATGACTCAGATGATATCTTTTCTCGCTATCGTCCCACCACTGAATCATGTATCAAAAAGTTTCAAGCTTTTCGAAGGGAATTAAAAGCAAGAAAAGATCAGCAATCTAAACACCTTCAGCTCAAGGAACACGAAATTCAAACGGTAGCCAAATACTGGGCCGACGTCATAAACAATGCCATCACGGTAGCTACAATTCAAAAGGTCCAGAACTGGATGGATGAAATGGTTGAGACCCTCCACAATGCTCAGTCCAATCCATATGGTGCAGGTTCATCCAGGCCCCCTCTAACAACTGCTGCAAATAACTCTCAAGACGACGGAACCGCGATTGAAGTCAGTTCCGCACCAACCTTTGGCTTCGATGACTTTGACATGAACGAGGTCAATCCACCGGAACCATCAAATGATGTCATGATGACCTTCGATGAAGAAGAAGAGTCGAGCGGATCTCAACATTCCACTTCTAAGCCCAAGGAGAAGAAGAAGAAAAAGAAGCTAGCCGTCTCTCGAAAATAAATCTTGTCCCTACAAGACAAAGTGGATCAGGTTCTCGCTGCGGTGAAATCCTCCCAACCGCAATCTGATGACTTGCCTGGCCCGTAGTCTCTCATCGATCGTATCGAAAGACTTGAAACCAGAGAACGTCTTGTCGTAGAACGCATCTCTCTTAAAGTAGAAATGGGCATCCGAGCCCTGGATAACAATCGCAAGGCTGATCATCAACACTTCATCACAACCGCCGAAAAACTTATCCCTGAAGTATCCTCCGTCAAATCTGATCTTCAATCCATCATTTCAGATCAATCTGCTCAGTCTCAGAAACTTGTTGATGAAACGCACAATGTGTATGAATCTGCCATTTCAATCCTACAGTCAACCATCAACAGCCTCCGCAGATCATTATCCTCCAACTTTCATGGTGCAGAAATCTTGCGCCTCGCTAAGGAGATTCACAGATTGCTCTTTAACACCGCAATCCCAAACAACCAACAGCTTTCTGATGCACTAAAGGCTCAATTTAACGACGTTTGTGGAACGATCGATGGTCTTAAACAATGGCTTGAGGAAGTACCAACTTCTCCTCCCTCAAGAGGGGGAAGTGAAGACCAAAACTCGGATCGAATCTCTCCTTAGCATCCCATCATTCAAGAAAAAGTTCCTACTTCTCAACCTTCACCAAAGAAAACACCTGTTCCTTCTCCTCAAAAGAGTCCAAGCCATCAGTCACCACCGCAACAACCACCAATTCAAGAATCTCATCCTTCTTCCGAGCGACCCGTGACTCCCCCTCATTTCAAAAACTTAGCTTCTTATATGTCATCCGAACACTCCGTCGATTCTACCGCAACCAAACAGAAGAAAGCTGATTGGAGATCAGCTAAATTTGTTGAGTTGATCTGGAGGGAAAATGGCCTTGATATCACAATAGATGAATCCCTCATCAACTCCTGGGTCAATCCGCACAGAAGATTACTTGATGACGATTACAAACCGTATCTCGCAAACGCATAACCTCCTCATGATGGTTATTGGGACATTCCTATCTCCCCCAATGCAAAATACTTCACAGTATTTGAACCATTTGACCGTAGTCTCCCCGACGATAAAAGGTTTCCCTTAGAGTTTGAAAGACTCAACAGCTTTCACGCAAAGCATTGGTCTTCGATTGAGAAAATCGGGTCCAACGACAGACCGTCCGCAGTCAAAAATTACAATCCCAGAAAATTCATGAAGGCAGAATTCATCCAATATACCCTTACCAGAAGAAACTCAGACTACATCCGAACCTAAGTTGATTTCCCTTGCATGAACCCAGAATAAATCTTCCTGATTGAAAAGGTATTTCAGAACAAGTCTGAAAAAGACCCAAGGATGAAGATTGCTTATGAAAGGGCCTGTACCTTTCTGAAAGATACTGTATGTGACTTCGCAAGAATTGATGCTGACATCCATCCGACACTTGCTCAGAAATTCAACCTCCCTCCTCTTGAACCAGCTCCGGTCCTAACTGAAGGCTTTCAAGAAAGATCTCTTGGAGCAACTAAATTCCCAGATCTTGGAGTCATTTTCAAATGCTTAAATGATGAAACTAAATACTTCATCCCAATGACGGCCATGAACCGCATGACCCGGAAGCAATTGGAGATCATTCAGACCGCAGTCAACAAATCAAAACACACAAATGCTGAAATGAAATTTGAAATCTCAAGGAGGATTGTGTGGCTTAAGGAAGTCAGGAAGTTCTGGTGGATTCTCATCATGTTCCTCAAGCTTATCACATGAAAGAAAAGTTGAAGAGGTCACTTAGGGGGAAATTGTTGAAACATAAAAGTGACCCTCTTAAACTTAAAAGAGATCCGAAGCTGTCATCAGCAACCGCAGTCAAGCTAAGCACCGCAGTCATGTACCGCAACCACTGTCATCAGCACTTAGTCTTAGTCTTTTATCTATTTTTCTAGAAGTACTTTCTTTTATCCAATGTGCCCTGCATGGGAACTTTTAACTGATAAGACTTTTGTAATCTTCGAGACTCTATAAATAGAGTTCTCTCTTTCTAAATATACACATCTCTCTACGCATCTTCATCTTCATCTTACTATCTCACCTTAAAAGATCTTCATCTTACTATCTCACCTTAAAAGATCTTTTATCTATTTTTCTAGAAGTACTTTCTTTCACATCTTCATCTTACTATCTCACCTTAAAAGATCTTCAGATTCTAATATCGTTATCTCTTCGGAGCAAGTCGGTCTTTAATTAATCACTAAGTTTGATCTCACTTACTAACTTGGTCTGATTGCATTCCTCGTTAAGAATCAAATTCAGTGTATACTTGATATAATACTTGCTGTCTTTTATGTTTCCTTACATTTCCGCATATAATCTTCTAACTTTCTAACTCTAACTTATTATTATTGTTGAGATTTAATGATCCTTTGAGTTAAACTTTATTCCGCATTATCACTTTTTCTAACGTTTGTTCATACGTGCTCAAGTTTTTATCTCAACATGTCTTATGTCTGAATGGTGGGGGTAGGGGTAGTATAATCCCTGCTAAAGTGCCCCAACTTGCCGCAATTATAGCAGCTCGATCCCCCTAATATGCAGCCTCCTTCATGCATCTTGCCGCATTTCCCACAACGGCTCTGGCCCTACCGGCCCTTCAACCTCGAGTTGAATCCATTGGGTTTCTTCAGCGAAACCCCAATCGTCCCAGTCTCTACCTTCCTCTTCCTAATGTGCTTTATATCAATATCCCTTGCTCGTGCCCTGGCTATCATATCATCCATGGTCGGGCACGCCAAACAGTTGACACATTTCCAAATGTCAGCTCTCAACATATCATGGTACCGGGTTTTCTTCATCTCCTCATCACCCGCGTACTGGGGCACCAACAAGGCCCTCTCCCTTAACTTGGCGGTAATCTCCACCACTGTCTCCGTAGTCTGTCTCATATCCAAGAACTCCATGGCTAGCTTTTGAACCTCCACAGTTGGTGCAAACTCCACTCGGAATCTAGTCACAAAATCCGACCAGGTCATGGCCTCAATGTCTGGGGCTCCCAAAGTATCACCGACTGCCTCCCACCAGTCTTTGGCTCGCTCCGTCAAACAACCAACAACAAACCTGACCTTCGACCCCGCAGGGCAGAAGCTCGTCAACTCTATAGAATCGATGTCTGCAATCCATCTCCTAGCCACAATGGGATCCTTCACCCTGCAAAAGTCTGGTGCTCCATATCCCCTGAAGTCCTTGAAGGAGAGTGTGCGAGTCCCAGACTGGCCAGGTGCCATGTCACTCCTGAATTCCCTAAGGTGATCATCCATCAGCTCAATGATACCCTCCTTGATCGACCGGGGTCGACTCGAGGATGCCTCTCGTAATCTCGGATGTAATGAACTCGCGCAATCCATCATCAACTGGTTTGGAACCCGTACCCGAACATGACCCAGACCCTGAGCCTCGTGCTCCGTTACGTGTCACCACCATTTTGAAACAAAACACACAATCATCAGGGTCATACATAATATCGAGAGTCCTCACATACACACTACAAATTCCCTGGTTTTATCTTAGCTCTCCTTGTCTCAAGTACGGATCCTCTGCTTTCAGTAGTACGGGCCCATACTACCTTCCACATTTATCTATACGTTCCTCAAGAATTTCGTTGACTCCACCAAGTCCCTTGCACTACTACTGCTCTTTGCGCTATTCTCATCCTAGGCTTACCATTACATATCACTAACACCAGATAATTCTTCGAATGAGAGGTCCTACCCTACAACGGTTGGACTCAGACAAGAGCTGCGAAATAAGGCTAGTCCTAACCTTCTGGCATTTTTTAGTCCTCGTAATATGTAACTTAACGTATTCATCTACCAGTTAATTAAAGATAGCTAGAACTCCTAAAAGCACAAATTAAGTAGCATTCGAGCATTGACTAACCAAAACCAAGCACATCCCAATTTGGCTCATACGATCATATCACTGACTAATCAGTACTAGCATGCAGTTCAATAAGCTCATACAGTAGGCATAAAAGGCATCCTTCCTAGATCCTTAGCCCTAATCTAGCATGCAGTTCTCATACACATACAGTAGGCATATAAGGCATCCTTCCTAGATCCTTATCCCTAATCTAGCATGTAATGCTCATAATCATATCATATATCATAACAAACATGTATGGGTATCTTGGGGAAAACTTACTTGAGCTCGGCTGATTGCACGCATCATACTTGTTGTTCTTTCTCGAAACCCTTAATTTTAATTTTAGAAAAATTATTTTCCTTGTAAGAACCTTTCAAACCCTTGGTTTGAGTCCAGACACTCCCGAAGGTGTGTCCGAATCCCTCAAGCCAAAGCTCTGATACCAACTTGTAACAACCCAAAATTCATGACCAAAAATTTCATTTTTAATTAAGTAATTATAAAACTAATAGTCTGAAAACATCCATCGTATCAACCCATATAAAAACCAATATGTCAATAATCAAAACATATCAGAATAAAACAACATCAGAGTTTAACTCCCAAAGATCTCATGTGCAGAAAACATGGTGTGATGCGCTGCGATCATGTCGACTCCTTTCCTTTCGAATAAGAAGTACCTGAAACCAAACTGAAAACCGTAAGCATGAAGGTTAGTGAGTTCCCCCATCATACCACATACCATACAGTAACATACTGCCAAGCATATCCAGGTGCTGGCCTACCCCTTCTGTCCCTTTCAACCGGTACTTCCTACCATATCAGTGTGCTGGCCTACCCCCTCAGTGTCTTTCAACCTGTAACTGCCTAGCATATCTGGGTGCTGGCCTACCCATTCGGTCTCTTTCAACCGGTTACGGGGTCTATTTCTCCCCTACCACTAACACACAATAGCATACATAATCATACATAAACATACTGTCATACATATCTGGGTGCCCGACCTACCCCTTCGGTCTTATCAACCGGATACGGGGTGTATTTCACCCCTACCACTACCACATAATATCATAGCATACTAGCACATAAATCACAACAGATAGTCGCATACCAGACAATTATCACAAATACAATCATCTAACTACAAATTCCTACTAGTGGGTCGGCCTTGGTGCTTTAGACCTACTGCTACCGGGAAGGTAACCCACCTCGAAAACTGGAATTAGCTGAACAATCCCCGGCTCCGGATATCAACCCAACTCAAACCCCTACACATAAAAGATTTCCTTAATTAGCCTTTCGTACTCATAACCCCTTAAGGGTCAGCTTTGGTCAAGTCAAAGTCAAGGTCAACACCCTGGTCAAAGTCAAAGTCAACATTCCGAGTTGACTCAACTCGCCAAGTTACCCTTCAAATCGTCGAGTTTCCATAAATCACATAATCGTGATATCACGATCCAACTCATCGAGTTTTTCCTACAACTCGTCGAGTCCCTCTTTTTCCAATAGATTCTTCACTCTGTCGAGTTCTTCACTCTGTCAACCTTCTTAATGTATTAAGTCCCTATTCTTCAAATCAAGTTCCTATCTTCTGCATCTAAGCTGGAAATACGTCTAGAAGAGCAAAGTTTCCAACTTTACCCATTAAGGACCTCTCCCCAATGCATAAAACTCAAACCCTAACCCAAAATGGCTTAGATCCAACTCCAAAAGCCATCAAAACTTCAAGATAGACCATGAGGTCATACATCTGGACTCAAGGGAATTGGCCACGTAAAGCTCTCATCTTAGTCGCATGTAAGACCTAATAGGGCTTAAAAGACCAAAAAGACGGTCTAAAAGTTGCATGGGACTTCCATGTCCATAAAGTTGGCACCTTTATGCCATTAAGTCCTCTCAAGACCCTAGATCTGAAGGGTTTTCCCAAATAGGAAGTCCAAATCCCAACCATCAACATACTTGGACCAAAACATGAAGCAAACCATCCTAAGACTAGATCTAAGCATGCCATGGACAAGGTTGAAGCTTTATACCTCAGATGATTTAGAAATGAGGCCCAACTTCTGGATCTAGAAGATCTCTTCAAGTCCTTGATCCTTCTTCAAACTCCTTGCTCTTCAAAACCACTAAAAAAACACGAAAATGTTCAGGGTAAGCTCACAATCACCAAAAATGGCTTAGGGTTTCGTGATTACGGTTTTGGATAGTGGAGGCTAGAAATGAGGCCAACTTATGCGCGTTAAGGTGTTTAAATAGGGTGAAAAACCCCAAAAATTAGTGTTTCACTCTACCAGCCTACTCGTCGAGTTGAGGCCTCTCAACTCGTCGAGTAGGTTTCTCAACCCACGTCCCAATTCCTCCCCACTCGACGAGTGTAGGGCTCCCAACTCGTCTAGTTTCTCTACAAAAATCAATAATTTATAAATTTAAATACATACCAGGAACTAGGCGTTACAAGTTGCCATGTCGTGGCAACTTGTAGCCATGACGTGGGCACTAGGCAACATCAACTTAATGGATTAAGCTATTATACCTTAATTCTAATTGCTCTAACACTCAGATCTGGATCCCCTCAAGGTGTGGTGATTGCACACCTTTCATTAACTGAGTTACATGTCGTGGCTAATCGCAACACCATGGCCAATCATGGATGCACACCTCTAATTAACTAAGTGCCATACTGTGGCCAATCGCACTGCCGTGAGCAATCGTGGATGCGCACCTTTCATTAATTGAGTGCCACGTCGTGGCACTCTAATGCCACGACATGGTCAAGCCAACTTAAATCAAAATAAATAATTTAAGACATGGAAATTAATACCCGGAATAAGGATTTTAAAATCCTCCCCTACCTCACCAAATAAGGGTAGTGGGCACACATCTCCTTCTCGGGTTCCCATGACTACTCGAAAACCCTTCTGGTGCTACGATCAAACATTTACTAAGTCCACAACCTTGTTACGTATGGTCTTGGTCTTCTTGTCGATAATTGCTGTTGGTCACTTGATATAATTCAGGTGGTCATCGGCCTGAATATCATCCAAATGTACTATCGTTGTCTTGTTGGTCACACACTTCCACAACTAGCAAACATGAAAGTTGCTTTGAATCTAACTAAGCTCTTATGGCAAGTCCAACAGGTAGGCCACGTTTCTACCCTAGCTACAACTCTGAAAGGACTGATAAACCTGGGGCCCTGCTTGCCCCTCTTCTTGAATCGGATAACACCCTTCCAAGGTGACACCTTCAGGGGTACCATATCCTTGATCTAAAACTCTAAGTCGGAACGACCTCGGTCCGCATCACTCTTCTGACGGCTCTGGACCGTTAGCAACCTCTGTCTGACCTGTTGTATAAGCTCTGTCGTCTTGAGCACTATATCTGTGATCCCCGTGACTATTTGTCCAAGCTCTCCCCAACATATCTGGGTGCCCGACCTACCCCTTCGGTCTTATTAACCGGATACGGGGTGTATTACACCCCTACCACTACCACATAATATCATTGCATACTAGCACATAAGTCATAAGAGATAGTGGCATACCAGACAACTATCACAAATACAATAATCTAACTACAAACTCCTACTAGTGAGTCGGCCTTAGTGCTTTAGACCTACTGCTACCGGGAAGGTAACCCACCTCGAAAACTGGAATTAGCTTAACAATCCCCGGCTCTGGATATCAACCCAACTAAAACCTCTACACATAAAGGATTTCCTTAATTACACTTCCGTACTTATAACCCCTTAAGGGTCAGCTTTGGTCAAGTCAAAGTCAAGGTCAACACCCTGGTCAAAGTCAAAGTCAAAGTCAACATTCCGAGTTGACTCAACTCGCCAAGTTACCCTTCAACTCGTCGAGTTTCCTTAAATCACATAATCGTGATATCACGATCCAACTCATCGAGTTTTTCCTACAACTCGTCGAGTCCCTCTTTTTCCAATAGACTCGGGACAATTCAAGGACAACTCGCCAAGTTCTCTTGTGAACTCGTCGAGTTCTTCACTCTGTCAACCTTCTTAATGTATTAAGTCCCTATTCTTCAAATCAAGTCCCTATCTTCTGCATCCAAGCTGGGAATACGTCTAGAAGGGTAAAGTTTCCATGTTTACCCATTAAAGACCTCTCCCCAACGCATAAAACTCAAACCCTAACCCAAAATGGCTTAGATCCAACTCCAAAAGCCATCAAGACTTCCAGATAGACCATGAGGTCATACATCTGACTCAAGGGAAAAATTGGCCACGTAAAGCTCTCATCTTAGTCGCATGCAAGACCTAATAGGGCTTAAAAGACCAAAAAGATGGTCTAAAAGTTGCATGGGACTTCCATGGCCATAAAGTTGGCAGCTTTATGCCATTAAGTCCCCTCAGGACCCTAGATCTGAAGGGTTTGCCCAAATAGGAAGTCCAAATCCAACCATCAACATACTTGGACCAAAACATGAAGCAAACCATCCTAAGACTAGATCTAAGCATGCCATGGACAAGGTTGAAGCTTTATACCTCAGATGATTTAGAAATGATGCCCAACTTTTGGATCTACAAGATCTCTTCAAGTCCTTGCTCCTTCTTCAAACTCCTTGTTCTTCAAAACCACCAAAAAAACACCAAAATGTTCAGGTTAAGCTCACAATCACCAAAATGGCTTAGGGTTTCGTGATTACGGTTTTGGATAGTGGAGGCTGGAAATGAGGCCAGCTTATGGGGGATAAGGTGTTTAAATAGGGTGCAAAACCCTAAAATTTAGGGTTTCACTCTGCCAGCCTACTCGTCGAGTTGAGGCCTCTCAACTCGTCGAGTAGGTTTCTTAACCCGCGTCCCAATTCCTCCCCACTCGACGAGTGTAGGGCTCCCAACTGGTCGAGTTTATCTACAAAAATCAATAATTTATAAATTTAAATACATTCCAGGAACCAGGCGTTACAAGCTGCCATGCCATGGCAAGTCGTAGCCATGACGTGGGCACTAGGCAACATCAACTTAATGGATTAAGCTATTATACCTTAATTCCAATAGCTCTAACACTCAGATCTGCATCCCCTCAAGGTCTGGTGGATGCAGACCTTTCATTAACTGAGTTCCACGCCGTGGCTAATCGCAACACCATGGCCAATCATGGATGCGCACCTCTAATTAACTGAGTGCCATGCTGTGGCCAATCGCAATTCCGTGAGCAATCGTGGATGCGCACCTTTCATTAATAGAGTGCCACGTCGTGGCACTCTAATGCCACGACATGGCCAGGCCAAATTAATACCCGCAATAAGGATTTTAAAATTCTCCCCTCCTTCACTCAGATTTTGCCCTTGAAATCATCGATGGTAACCAAATAAGGGTAGTGGGTACACATCTCCTTCTCGGGTTCCCATGTCCACCCAGAACCCTTCTGGTGCTACGATGAAACATTTACTAAGTCCACAACCTTGTTACGTAAGGTCTTGGTCTTCTTGTCGATAATTGCTATTGGTCGCTTGATATAATTCAGGTGGTCATCGACCTGAATATCATCCAAAGGTACTATCGTTGTCTTGTTGGTCACACACTTCCAGAACTAGCAAACATGAAAGTTGCTTTGAATCTGACTAAGCTCTTATGGCAAGTCCAACAGGTAGGCCAGGTTTCTACCCTAGCTACAACTCTAAAAGGACTGATAAACCTGGGGCCCAGCTTGCCCCTCTTATTGAATCGGATAACACCCTTCTAAGGTGACAAGTTCAGGGGTACCATATCCCTGATCTAAAACTCTAAGTCGGAACGACGTCTGTCACACCCCAAAACCAAGAACGGCGGAAACGTTTTGGGGCGGAGGACGTCATGTACAGTATCACAACAATGCATAATAGTAAAGACAAGCAATAACATCCATTGCATTAATATAATAATTGTAATACAAGCGTGTTCTGTATAGTTTATAAGACACCAAAAGTATAACCAAATAAAAGATGAGTCTTGTATGTGCTCCATCTTCTCAAAAGCTTCATCTGTACCTGTCTACTGATGACCTGAGAATACAAGTTATTTTGAAAGCGAGTATCAGCATAAAGTTGGTGAGTTCATAAGTATTTAGTGTCATTGCTTGTATAAAAATGTTAGTAACAATGTAGTGTTGTAATTGATTTCAAATGTTTTGGAAATAGTATACTCCCTAGAAAACCCTATGTTTCCTAGTAAAAAGTAGTCTTCTACCAAGACCCGATTGTTTGTATGTTTGTTCTTTCGTAAATGTAAGGGTTTTTCCCCAGTGAATACTATTTGTATAAAAATATAGTTTACTTAAACGCGTATGTGACAAAATCACAAAGTGATGACACATAGACTCCAGGTGGTACTAAATGTACAGTACGCCTCGGAGAGTCTAAAGTAGAAATATGTAGACTCCAGGTGGTATCAAATGAACAATACGCCTCGAAAAGTTTAAAGTAGAAATATGTAGACTCCAGGTCGTATTAAATGAACAATACTCCTCGAAAAGTCTATTTTTACCTTTAATTCTTAATTAGTTAATTAAAGGTTTGAATGTGAACTCGTATGTAACCATGCTGATCGACGACTGAATAACTGATGACCCTCCAGGTCATACATAGTGGGGTAGCATTCTGTCACCCCTTGGCCTTTCGGCTGGGACTGTAGCTAGCAGTTAGGATGTGGGAGTGTCTGTCCCGTATAGATCTATACACACAATGCCCGCTCTCCCTCCAGGAGACTCTGGTTACACGGCGATACCACTGTGAAGTTTCGTATCGAGAAATATTTTGTCACATTCTGTTATAGTATTTAATGTTTATATAGTGTTTAGTATGTTCTCTTGTATAGTGTATAGCATGTATTGTTACTCAATGTAGTACTTATGTAGTGACTCATAAATGTACTGACTCTTGTATGGGTCGTTGTAATAGTAGTAGTGAATAGTAATCCCTTAACTATACCTATTATAGTTAAATAGTAAGGTTGTTTGGGTGCCTTTGTTACACAAAGGTACTGTACTGAAGTAAAAGCTTTTATATCCAACACACACACACACACACATATATATATATATATATATATATATATATATATATATATATATATATATACATATATATATATATATATATATATATATATATATAACTAAGAATTCAACGACATTCGGACAAATAACAGAATACCCTAAGTCCATAACCAAACAAGGAACAGGAAATAAGGTGAACTATCAGTCCTAAGTCCTTCAAGTCTTACTTATATAAATATACTGGTGTAGATATGGATTTGAAAATAGTGTAAGTAATAAAGAGTTTGAAAACAGTCTTAGCATCTAAAGAGTTAAATAAAAAGGTTTGAAAGCTTGAAAATCCATGAGTTTGATAACAATTTGAAAGTAGTAGTAAATCTTTCTGTTTATTCTAGTTATTAATCACATGTGATTAAAGCAATAACTAGAATGTTTCAACTTGTATTCCCCCCCCCCCCCCATAAAAGCATTTAAAATCATTTAAAAGGTTGATTAAGGGGTATGAACTCACCTGCAGTGAGTGGTTTGGATGGAAGTGTCGGGTAGGATGCTAGGTGTCAAGTGAGGACTTGAACACACACACAGATCCTATGTAACATGTAGTGATACATAAATGTATCTAATTTGTCATTTAACAACTAATTAATCAAGTAAAGACGTCCTAATACATGGAAACACTTTGTTTCAAGTGCTAGGAGTGCTAAAGGGTTGCATCTAAGGAGAGTATGGCGTCACATTGGAGTTTACTTCTCATTTGGTAACCCTACATGTGTTTATGGTTTTTGGTCATTTCCCCCATGAGTTTACGGCCGTAAACTCATGGTAAATTGTACATTTGTGTGTTTTAAGGTCTTATACCCCTCAAGGAAGTGTTATAGGTTTGAATCAAAGGCTTAGGAAGGGTCTAGGGCAGAAAATGGCTCATCTTTGGAGTTTACGGTCCTTGGACCACTCCTTGGGAGTTTACGGTCGTAAACCCATGATTTTACGGCCGTAAACTCATGGTCACTCCTACCATTTCGTGTTTTGGGGTTTCTAGTTCATGCATGCAAGGTTCTAGTCCAATATCCAAGCCCTAGAAGGTGTTAGTGGCACTTAAACACCACTTGATGGTGTTTACGGTTCAAGGATATCCCTTGACCATAAACACAAGTGTTCTTGAGGGTTTTTGATGTTCTTCAATGGTTTAGCAAGTGTTCTAAGCAAATAACTAGTTAGGAGGAGTGTACTTACTTATAGGAAGCTTGTAAGAGTGTTTAAGGGTCAAGAACACTAGTGTGTGTTCTTGGTGTTCTTGGTGTTTTGAAGAACACTTGAAGATCTATGTAAAAATGAAGAATTCATGGATGAAATGATGTATAAACACTAGATAAAGTGTTATATAAACTAATCTAGGGAAGAAACACTTACATTTTTGGAAGATTTGAAGAAATATGATATGATACTTGAGAGAAAAGTTGGGTGTTCTTGAGCTTGGAAGTGTAAAGTGAGGGAATGAAGGGTAAACTCATGCTATATGCATGAGTTCATGGTCAAAAGGAGTTTACGGCCCAAACTCCTCATGTTTGGCCGTAAACACCTAGCTAAGGTGTTGTTTGTTTATTTGCTATCCAACACTCCTAAAAGATACTTCCATTTATTTGTTCGTTTGACAAAAATTAAAATAAAAACACTCAAACGGACTTAAAACCGGCTAAAAATTTCCAAAATGAATTTGACTATTATTTGTAGTTCTTGACTGCGGAGTTTATACAAATGAAAATTTCGGGTTGTCACAACGTCGGTCCGCATCACTCTTCTGATGGCTCTGGACCGTTAGCAACCTCTGTCCGACCTGCTGTATAAGCTCTATCGTCTTGAGCACTATCTACGTGATCCCCATGACTATTTGTCCAAGCTCTCCCCAACATATCTAGGTTCGGCAATTCCTCCCGTAAAGAAGCTCGAAGGGAGGCATACCAATTTTGACATGATAGTTGTTGTTTTAACAAAACTCATCTATATGAAGCTAGGAGTACCAACTCCCACCGAAATCTATGATGCATTCTCTAAACATATACTCGAGCGTCTGGATGGTACGCTCGCCCTGCCCGTTCATTGGTGGATCATAAGCATTAATAAAATGCAACCAGGTGCCCAACTCCTCATGAAACCTCTTCCAAAATCTGTCTCACATCCATAAAAATCATGATAAATTTAAACTTTTTAAATATAACCCAAAATCATAAACTGTTTACAAAACTGTTTACAAAATATTTCCAACATCAGAGTTTTCCCAAAATCCTAGATCATAAAAAGAAGATGTGTACGGTCACTCCTTTGTCTTCCCGCGGTCATCCGAAGTACTTGAAACATAACCTCAAAATGTAAGCCAACGCTTAGTGAGTTCCCCCAAAATACCAACACAAAACCTAATAAGATATATACAATAACAGCATGCAATGGGTCTACAACTAAAAGTCTGGATTACCCCTGAGCCCACATCATAAGTCTGGCTTGCCCTTGGGGCCCACAGCTTATGTCTGGCTTGCTCCCTGAGCAGATCATTCCTCAGACTGAAATACCATCAAGCCCTCAGTATGAGTCTGGCATACCGCCCAGTCGTCAACTCGTATCTGGAATGCTTATGAGCCTTCAATATGAGTCTGGCATGCGCTTTTCGGCCCTCAGCTCATATCTGGAATGCTCTAGGGTTTGTTGGCTACCGCACAGAGCAGTACAACCTCAACCCACCACAATATGTCGACATATACCAGATAATAAACATATACAAGTAATCATGCAAACAGAATCACAGGTAGTCCTACAGATCTACCATACTAGCATATCAATATCTAGCATAATCATGCATATCTATTCCATACTCAGCATATCAGTGAATATGAAACCAATGGGCCGACCTAGGTGCCTTTGACCCGCAAGTACAATGAGGAAAACTCACCTCGCAAACTGGACAAAAGCTGATGAGGTCTCACTCCGAATATCAGCTCCAACTTCCTCCTATTCCGACCAAATGACTAATCTCAATTAGTATTCCCAAATACTCAAAATATCCTTAAGGTCAAACTTGTTCAAACTTGGTCAAAGTCAAAATCAATTGGTCAAACCCACTAAGTCAATAGAGTTAACCCAGCAGAGTCGATGCAACCGAGTCAACTCAACCGGATTAACCCAGTGCGAGTACGCGGAGCGTACTCTGAAGGTATGTTGGGCATCCACGAGTCCTTGCATTTGGACCACCATCGGGGTGGTAGACCTCATACGTAGGGCGTACTCCGAATACGCGGGGTGTACTCTCACCAACTACAAAACTAATTAACTTCTTAATGGCTTAAGCACTTACATCCACATTTTAGATCCAAGGCTAAAATACACTCTAGAATCATAAAGGTTCTAACTTTATTACTTTACATGCCCATTAAGTGCTTATATCAACTTCTTAATTGATTAAGACATTCTATAAGGTGCATGGAGAAAAACCAGCCATTTGAAACCCATTTTTATGACTCATGTAACACCCGGAATCTAGAAGATCAATAAAGGAAAGAAAACCCTAAATCACAAAAAATACTCGTCGAGTCATGGAAGGAACTCGACGAGTAGGAGCGGATTTTGAAGTCACGGGAAAACTGACCTACTCGACGAGTTCGTCTGGGTTTAGGAAGCCCTAAATCAGGGACTTGGTACCCTATTTAAGCATCCTATTCTCCCTTCCTTGGCCTCATTATCAGCCCCCATTGTCCAGAATCTAATCCATGAAACCCTAGAGTCTTTAATGAGTGTGTGAGTCATTTTTGAGTGATTTGGAGTGTCCTTGAATCCTAGAAGAAGAAGAAGAAGTTTGAATGTTAAAGGAGAGGTTGTAGATCTAGGAATCTCTTCCCATTCTCATCACTTTCTGGTAATCAAGCTCCAAACTTGCCTTCTAGTTTCTTAGATCTCATTATGGTCACTTTTATGGGGTTTTTCTCCAAGAAGTATGATTTATCAGTCATGGGCGTCCCAAGTTGATTATACTTCCAGATCTGGAGTCACTAAGAGTTGGAAAGGCATAAAGGTGCAAAGTTTATGCCATTGGAGTCCCATGCAAACCCTAAGGATGATGTTATGGCCTTGGAATGGAGTAATAAGGATTTTTGACATGAGTTAGGTTTTAAGGAGCTAGGGTTTTGAGCTAAAACCATTAAGAAGGATTAGGAGTAGGTAAAGTTGGAAACTTTACCCTTAAGAGGTCATTTCCAGCATATAGACGAATTTTGGGGTTCAGATCTAAAGTGTAGGGGCTTAATATGTTAAGATGGCCCAAACAGACTGAGGGACTCGGCGAGTCCAGGGAGGGACTCGACGAGTCGAAGTGAGTTATCCCGATTATGTTCAGAAGAAACTCGACGAGTCTTTGAAAGGACTCGACGAGTTGGTTCGTGGTTTCGCGACTATGAGTAGCATGGGAACATGGCGATCCAGGGGGAGACTCGACGAGTTGAGTCAACTCGGAGCGTTGACTTTGACCGTTGAGTTTGACCTTGACCAAGGTTGACCTAGTTTGACTTTTGAAGACTTTTGGATAAGAGAATGTGAGGGGTGGAATGGTCTTCTACCCCAGTGAGGACTTATGGTTAAGATATAAGAGTCCCGGATTTATCTAAGTTGTATGATGATCGGTAGCTCGGGGAGTCGAGAGATCAGCAGTTCAGGAACCTTCCAGCTAGTAGCAAGGGGTTTATTGGATGGATTCAGTAGTCAGCTTGTGAGGTGAGTCTCCTCACTGTTTTTATGGGTCTACGGCCACAATGCCAGCCCATTTAGTTTATGTATGATAGGAAGAACCGGGGGTTAGCCCTAGGCACTATGCATGATAGACGAGGAGGAGGCTCATGGCACACTATATGCTATTATGTATGGTAGGAAGTGTTGGGTTTTGAGTTTTCTAACACTCCTATGGTGTACATGCAACCCTAGAAACCTTGGATTTATGTTTTCTCTAAAATACATGCAAATTTGATTTCCAAGGTTTACAACCTAACTAGCATGTTATGGGGTACTTGTAATATAAAACATTAAGTAGAATAACATACCTTTCTTTTGTGGTTGATTGCTTGGAGTTTTAGAGCCTAGCACCAATAGTGTGGATGCCTCAAGTGGTGTCACAAATCACCCAAAACAACTTGGGAATACTTGAGAGAATATGATGCTCACTAAAATCGGCCCACTCTTGTTTCTCACACACACTAGTGCCAATTCTAGAACCAAGGACCTCTTTATATAGTATGGAGGATTAGGGTTACACCCTAATACCCATGACTCTTCATTTACCTAGGATCCATGGGTTAAAAGCTCCATGGACTATCCATGGACTTCAATATACTCTTAGCCCATCCTAAATAAATCTTAGCCCAATCCATATATGTAAGAGTCCATATTTAATTAGCCTCTTTTGATCATTAAATTAATTCCAAAATCAATTCTTCATCAACACTAATTAAATAATATGATTTCATATTAATATATTTTAACTTATAATATATTAATAGATCATAAACATCTTATTCCCAAAAGTATATCCATACAAATTGTTAGGTGAAGTGCAACCCAAATGGACCATGCCGGGTCGGGTCAAGTTCATACCAAATATAGTTACGGACTTAGACACCTTATCCAACAGTCTCCCACTTGGATAAGTCTGATAACTATAGTTGCAAGTATAACTTCAGGAACTAACCAGCAATCGTAGCTCTTTAAAACTCCGTTGAACTATGAAGTGCCATTTTAGATAAGTGATCATATAATCCTCTGTTCTCAAGATATTAGTCGGACAAATGCATGGAACAATGTCATACTTATTGTCCAGCTGTTGTTTCTCGATCTATGATTTGTTTGACATAGAACTAAATTGAACACATCAATCAGCATCTGACCGGGCCTGGCACATAAGTCAAAATGAAATCATCGAGGGGCCCAGATATCGCTTCTATTGCTAGAAGGAACATATAAACTTCGACTGATATGCTTGTACTAACTACTAGTTGAATTATGCACAAAAGCACGTTTTATGACATCAAGTTACTGATGCGTTTTCGTCCAATCAATGGATAACCAACTCATAGTCAACAACTCACATCTCTAGGTTTAAATATATATATATATATATATATATATATATATATATATATATATATATATATATATATATATATATATATATATATATATATATATACATATATATATATATATACATATATATATATATATATATATATATATATATATATATGATATTACCATCTCACGATCACTAGAGATAAATTCCATGAAGTGATACAAGTGAGCGTGGGTTTAATCCAATACTCAGACCTTATGAGCAGTCATGAATGTTGTAGCAACCATTGCAATGTCTAATGCACCTTAGACAAACATACAAGCCAAATTCATTACAGTATTAATTCAATACCTACTTCCAACGTATGACCGACTGTGGAGAGTTTTGAATAAAATAATTATTCTGGAAGTGAAAACATGGAAAATTGAAACAATTGTAAAAGATTAACATAAGCTAGTTACACCTTCCTTATAAATAAAAAACAACTTTTATTTAATCATCAAATGTCAATTACATTTTACAAGTTTCAGAAATAGATATCTAATTATTAAAACTAATATCGTCTCTCAGCCCGATGCTCCTCGCATGCTGCAAATGTCTAACCCTAGTCAGTCCCTTGGTGAAGGGATCTGCAGGGTTCTCTTATGACGATACCCTCTTTTCCACGAGGAGTCCTTCTTTTATCTTGTGTCTTATGAAGTGATATTTGCTGTCAATGTGTCTGGATCTACCATGATCTCTTGGTTCCTTGGCAAAGGCAACCGCACTATTGCTGTCACAGAAAATATCCATAGGCTCCTGTATAGCTGGTACAACTCCAAGGTCTCCAATGAAGTTCTTCAGCCATATCGCATCCTTTGCCGCTTCACTTGTTGCTATGTACTCTGATTCACAAGTAGAATTAGCTACTGTCTCCTGCTTGGAACTTTTCCAAGTAATTGCTCCTCCATTTAGGGTAATGACCCAGCCTGACTGAGAGCGGAAATTATCCCTAACAGTCTGAAAACTAGCATCGCTATACCCTACCACTCTCAAGTCATCACTCCCACCCGAGGGTAAGAACCCAGTCCTTAGTCCTCCGTAGGTACTTAAGAATATTCTTTACCGCAGTCCAGTGAGCCTTGCCAGGGTTTCCCTGATATCTGCTGACCATGCTCAAAGCAAAGACCACATCAGGACGAGTACAAGTCATAGCATACATGATCGAGCCAACAGCAGAAGCATATGGTAATCGACTCATCTCAGCTATCTCAGTCTCTGTACTCGGACTCTGAGTTTTACTCAGTCTGGCATTGTGCTGGATCGGTAAATCCCCTTTCTTGGCATTCTGCATGTTGAACCTTTCTAACACCTTGTCCAAGTAGGTACTCTGACTAAGTCCAACTAGTCTCTTACTCCTATCTCTCAATATCCTTATCCCTAGGATATAGGCAGCTTCTCCAAGGTCCTTTATAGCGAAACACTTCCCAAGCCAGGACTTAACCTCCTACAAAGTTGGGATGTCATTTCCTATGTGTACTATGTCATCCACATACAATACCAAGAAGCTAACTATACTCCCACTAGCCCTAACATATACACAGGACTCATCCTCACTCCTCGAAAAACCAAACCCTTTGACTTTCTCATCGAAGCAAAGATTCCATCTACGAGATGCTTGTTTCAATCCATAAATGGATTTCTCAAGCTTACACACTCTATTAGGGTACTTTGCATCGACAAAACCCTCTTGCTGATTCATGTAAACATCCTCAGCCAACTTTCCATTAAGGAAAGCGGTTTTGACATCCATTTGCCATATTTCATAATCATGAATGCAGCTATGGCTAGCAGAACCCTAATAGACTTAATCTTCGCTACTGGTGAGAAGGTCACATCATAGTCAACTCCCGGAGTTTGAGTAAAGCCTTTCGCCACTATTCGCGCTTTGTAAGTGTGCACCTTCCCATCCATGTCAGTCTTCTTCTTGAAGATCCATTTGCACCCAACTGTCTTACGACCTGGTACATTGTCAACCAAGTTCCAAACTTGATTTTCATACATGGACTGAATCTCGCTGTCCATAGCCTCCTTCCATTTAGCAGACTCGGGGCCTGCCATGGATTCCCTGTAATTATTAGGTTCATCCAAATCTGTCAGTGTACTGTCACTGATAAATGTATCACCTTCAGTAGTGATGTGATTACCATAATAAAAATCAGGTGTGTTCTTAACTCTAGTGGAACAACTCGGAGGTACGGACTCATATATCGGCTCAACAGGAGTTTCATCCTCAGGTTGGTCACTAGTGTTTGAGGTTCCTACACCGCTTGGCTCTTGAAGTTCTTCAAGGTCAATTTGCCTCCCACTGCCTCCTTGGCATATAAATTCTCTCTCACGAAAGACTCCTCTTCTTGCCACAAAGACCACATTCTAACTGGGTTTGTAGAAGAGGTAACCAAAGGATTTATGTGGGTAGCCGATGAAAATACACCTCTCACTTCGAGGTTCGAGCTTGTCGTGAGACTCGCGCCTCACAAAAGCCTCGCAACCGCAAATCTTGATGTGGTCTAAATTAGGAACTTTCCCAGTCCACATCTCGTGAGGTGTTTTGGCAACCTCTTTGGTAGGGACTAGATTAAGGATATGGGCAGCAGTCTCTAAGGCCTACCCCTAGAATGAGATTGGTAACGAAGCTCGACTCATCATGGAACAAACCATGTCCAACAAGGTTCGATTGTGCCTCTCAACCACACCATTCAGTTGTGGTGTCCTAGGAGGTGTCAATTGTGAGAAAATCCCACATTCCTTAAGATAGTCAAGGAACTAAATACTAAGATACTCTCCTCCCCGATCGGATCGGTGCATCTTGATGTTCCTGCCCAGTTGATTCTCCACTTCCGGCTTGAACTCTTTGAACTTTTCAAAGGTTTCTGACTTATGCTTGATTAAGTAGATATATCCATATCTATTGTAATCATCAGTAAAAGTCACATAGTAGCGATTGGCATCCCTAGTGGCGGTTTTGAAGGGTCCACACACATCTTTGTGTATGAGGTCCAACAAACCCTCACCCCTCTCACAAGAACTAGTGAAGGGTGACTTTGTCATTTTTCCAAGTAAACAAGACTCGCAACTATCATCTGATTTTAGGTCAAATGATTCCAAAACTCCAGGCTTTTGGAGTTGCCCTATGCGCTTCTTGTTGACATGTCCAAGATGACAATGCCACAAGGATGCTTTATCCAAAGTGATAGAACAATCAATATGAAATACATTATTTCCTAAGTTGTCTACAATCGACACAGTTTCATATACACCATCACAAGGTGATGCTTTAAAATAAAACACATCATTATAAAAAGCATCAATAGCACCAATTTTATTATCAAATGAAAATGTGAATCCTTTCTTGTACAAACTATGAAGGGAAATAACATTTCTCACCATTTCTGACGAGTAACAACATTTATTCAAATCTAAAGTTAACCCATTATTAAGCAATAAATAATAAACTCCAATCTTGGTCACAGGTGATGCTTTCCTATTGCCCATGATTAAGTTTATCTTCCCGTTCTCCACTTCTTCACTACTTCTTAGGCCCTGCAAATCAGTACAAATGTGAATACCAAAACCTGTATCAAGCACCCAAGAGTTAGTATGCAATGAGTTATTAGAAAATATCGTATAAATACCTGCATGGGTGGGTTTAACTTTCCCATCATTTACATCATGCAAGTACTTAGGGCAGCTTCGCTTCTAGTGCCCCTTTTCGTGGCAGTAGAAGCATTGTGCTTCCTTCTGGTTTAAAGAAGGAGGAATGGGACCTTTCTTGGTCCCACTTGAAGAGGAGCCATCAAGAGACTTTCCCTTGGTACCCTTCGAAGGGGTCTTCTTCTTCTTCCCCTTTCCCTGCCCAATTGCCAGAACAGGGGCTGTTGTAGGAGTAGGAGTAGAAGTAACAACCGATTTACCTTTAAGGCCACTTTCAGCGGTCCTTAAAAGTCCTTGAAGTTTGCTAAGAGTGACTTCCTCCTTGTTCATATGATAAGTCATATGAAACTGATCATAACTTTGAGGTAAGGAATGGAGAATGATATGAATCGCCATATCCTGAGGGAAGTCCACATTAAGCTTCAGCAACCAGTCCACGAACCTTTGCATTTTCTGCAAGTGACTGGTGATCGGTTCACCATCCTTTATTTTGGTTGATATCATGGAGGAGATGATTTCATACCTCTCTTGACACGCTCTCTGATGGTACCTTTCCCTCAGATCCAGGTGCATCTCATAGGGGTATAAATCTTCATAGGATTTCTGGAGTTCAGGAGTCATTATAGCCAACATAATGCATGACACTTTAGTAGCATCCCTCTCATGTGCAGCATACTCTTCAATCTCCTCAAGAGTAGCAGTGGAATCATTGATAACCTTAAGCTCCTTGTCAAGGACATATTCCTTTTCCTCATAGTGGGTAATCATTCTGATGTTCCTAATCCATTCATTGAAATTAGAACCATCAAAAGTGACTTTCCCACACAAGTTCATGAGGGAAAAAGAGCCTGTAGGGTTTGAGCCAACAGCAGTGTTGGAAGACATCTGAAAGAAAAGAAGGACAAGTTTTAATTAGATAAAGAGTCCTTAATAAGTCACCCAAATGAAATATTAAGGCTAGGATCCTACAAACTATTTCATAACTTGGAAGAGGGATGCCGTAATCCAAGTTATAAAATATTTGAAGGTAGGTAAATGATGATTTACCAATTTTCACCATTATAAAGAAAATAAATTATTAAGTTTTAATTGGATTTGAAACTCCTAGATCTTTTGAGATACATTGAACTTTCAATGGCATGTTTAAATCTCGATTGTGCCCTCTCAACTTTGTGACTGGGATGCCGAGGATCACAAACAAGGTGTTAATAATCATGCAAATTGACTTGGTACCCTTAATTTTATCACCCAATCGATGTGCCGGTTAACCACACGCGCTCCACCGATCTATGATAAAACTTAAGTCACCCTTTGCCACTCTTACTAGTCCTTGTTAGTGTATCGCTTAACCACACACGCTCCACTAATGACTTGGTAAAGTATAAAGTGTAATTTGGTTACTTTATAATTTCATTATACTTTTAATGAGGTTTAAGGTCATATCCTACCCGTTCGGCTAACGACCCTCCACCAGTCAAGGAAGCGGTGGGTGAGAGTGGACACCCATTAAACCGCCATTTTATAGGCAGTAACCTTATACCCCCCTTATAGACCGGTTTCGTGAATGAGGCCTACTAACAGTAAGACCGACTTATTCTTATACATATATATAATGATTAAAATTTTAATATTATAGAAGTATAAGGGTTGAATTTTAGACTTTTAAAATTCTAAGGTTCAATTTGGAATTTAAAGTATTAATGTGTGAGACTTTACAAATTCCAAACTTGAGGGCAAGTTTTGAAACTATTCAAGACTTTTCAACTTCATAACTTATGAGTTAATGTTTTATTAAAATGAGAGACTTTTCATTTTATGTAACCTATATGTTTTAATATGGACTTTAAAAGAGTAACTTTTGGTAATCCATAACTTGAGGACAAATTATGGATTCCATTAAACACACAATTGATCAAAAATTAATCATTAAACAATTCCGCAATTAATTCCTGTTATCTAACAATAACTCATAAGAACATGTACATTCATATCAAAATTTCAAGAATCATATTAACACATATAAAACATGGAATTTTGATATTTTCCATTGTAAATGGATTAGCATAATCATTACACTATCTAAAACAAGTTTTAAAACACCAAAATAGTTTAGGGTAATGTTTCTAGTCCATTTCCAGCAGCAAAACTTGAAAATCTGCATTCAGGGGCTCCTACTCGTCGAGTGCAAGAACCTACTCGACGAGTAGGATGAATTATCACATGGACTCGCCGAGTCCCCCCCATGGAATCGGCGAGTTCATGCAGCAGATAGTAGATTTTTGAGCTTTTTCAACAAGTTTGCATCAAGTATCAAGAAAACAAGCCTAGGCTCTGATACCATTGTTGGGTGTTGAGCATTCTAACACTCCTATGGTTGTACATGCAACCCTAGAAACCTTGGATCTATGTTTTCTCTAAAATACATGCAAATTTGATTTTCTAAGGTTTACAACCTAACTAGCATGTTATGGGGTACTTGTAATATAAAACATTAAGTAGAATAACATACCTTTCATTTGTGGTTGATTGCATGGAGTTTTAGAGCCTAGCACCAATTGTGTGGATGCCTCAAGTGGTGTCACAAATCACCCAAAACAACTTGGAAATACTTGATAGAATATGATGCTCACTAAAATTGGCCCACTCTTGTTTCTCACACATACTAGTGCCAATTCTAGAACCAAGGACTTCTTTATATAGTGTGGAGGATTAGGGTTACACCCTAATACCCATGACTCTTCATTTACTTAGGATCCATGGGTTAAAAGATCCATGGACTATCCATGGCCTTCCATATACTCTTAGCCCATCCTAAATAAATCTTAGCCAAATCGATATATATGTAAGAGTCCATATTTAATTAGCCTCTTTTGATCATTAAATTAATTCCAAAATCAATTCTTGATCAACACTAATTAAATAATATGATTTCATTTTAATATATTATAACTTATAATATATTAATAGATCATAAACATCTTATTCTCAAGGGTATATCCATACAAATTGTTAGGTGAAGTGCAACCCAAATGGACCATGCCGGGTCGGGTCAAGTTCATACCAAATATAGTTACAGACTTAGACACCTTATCCAATAGGACGACCCGGGGGTTAGCCCTAGGCATTATGGATGAAATACCAGGAGGTGGCTCCTGGCACACTGTATGCTGATTAGCCAAGTAGAGTAGTATGTATGCTAGTTGTCTTTGTGATACTTGCATGGAAGACCAGGAGGCGGCTCTTGGCACTTGTCTGTAAGAACTAAGGGGTGGCCCCCGACTTGGCAAGAAAGACCACGTGTTGGCCCGTGGCATAACAGCAAGACTATGTGCGGCACATATCACCTTATTTGATATATGATTGATATGTATGGCTCACAGTATGTATGGCATGTATGGCCCAGTTGATATGTATGGTATGTGGTAATTGGGGAACTCATTAAGCTTCGTTCTTACGGTTTACAGTTTTGGTTACAGGTACCTTCAGTTTACAGATAAGGAGCTCGGGACGATTGAATCGCATTCACCCATATTATTCTGCATTATGTGATCTTTGGGATTAGACTCTGATATTTGTTTTAAATGAAATGTTTTCAATGTTTGGGACAAAGTATTAAGTGTTTTTCTTATATGAAAATGAAATTTTTGGTCTTAAATTTTGGGATGTTACAACTCAAGACCCTCTCGAGGATCTGAAAGGACAGCTTAAAGGGTCAAGAACATGCTTTGTTCATGAAACACCACCTTTGGGACAAACAGATCCTAAAACTAACCCAAAACAAGATCTACAAGAAACTACACCAAGTTCAGAACTTGATACCTCAAAATGGTGCCAAATGGTGGTGTGATCCTAGATCTAGAAAGCTTCACTCCTTCAAGGTGGTCTTCTCTTCCTTCCTTCTTCTTCAAAAGCACTAAAACACACACACAAGCTTTGAAATGGCTCCTCAAGAGGATATAGGATTATAAACACGTATGAGAGAGTAGAGGCTGATAAGGTGAGGGAAATGAGGCCATAACAGTGCTTAAATACGATCCAAACCCTAAAAGTTATGGTTTCCTCATCTCGAAAGTATGCCCATCGTACACTGATGTACGCCCAACGTTTGCGCCCTAGTACGCTCAGCATAAATCACATACGCATGGTGTACTCCGAATGCCTCAAAATTATAACAATGCCCTCAAGGCCCTTATGCATTTATTTATTTTACTTGGGACCCAAATGCAAAATAAATGGATTAAAGGGGTTAAATTTAGAAGAACCTCACATCAAGATGTTACAATCTGGAAGTGAAACAAACATCCTAGTTTGAAACGATGGAGTAGGGCACAACGTGTCGAGCAACCACTTATCGAACATAAATCTCTGCAAACTTCTTCGTAGAAGAGATCTCACGAATGCCCAACAAGTGAGAACTATTTGTTAAACTATCCACAATCACCAAAATGGCATCAAAACCCTTTGTATTCTTCAGTAACTTTGTGATGAAATCCATGGTGATCTGCTCCCACTTCCACAACGGGACCTCCAAGGTCTTCAATTTGCCGTGAGGACACTGATGCTCGACCTTGACCTTCCGTTAGGTTAGGCACCACTGCATGAACCATGTTATATATCCATTTATGCATGGCCACCAGTATGTATGTCTCAGATCATGATACATCTTCATCACGCCCAGATGAATAGAAAATCTCAATTTTTGTGCCTCTTTCATCAAAATCTGTCGGGTCCCACCCGAATAAGGCAACCAAATCCTGTCATGCAGCGTCAACAATCCTCGACTATCATAATCAAAATCTAATATCTGAGTAACCACCCGTTCGCTCTTCCGATTATCCTCCCTGATGGTCTCCTCCTGAGCAACCCTAATCATCTCCAAAACTGAAGTCATGACTGTCATCCTCAAACATACATCCACAATCGGAGTACTAACTGCCATGCGACTCAGTGCATCGGCCACCATGTTGGCCTTACCTGGATGATAAAAAATTTCATATTCGTAGTGCTTCACTATGTCAAGCCATATATGCGGCCTCATATTCAAGTTGCACTGATCCATCGAATATCTCAGAGTCTTATGGTCTGTGTAAATGGTACTCCGAACCCCATACATGTGGTGGTGCAAAATCTTTAGACCGAAAACCACCACCCCCAATGCTAGATCATGAGTAGGATAATTCGCTTCATTATCCTTCAGTTGCCTCGAATCGTAAGCGATCACATGCAGAAAGTGCAAGATTTAATGCGCGGACAAGGTTTGAAAACTCAGACCTTGAATTAACTTAAGATCAATGTTTGCCGATAATATATTGGTCCAGTCAAGTCTGGTAAACCAGTCTTCTCTTGAAGTATGAAAATAAACAAAGTATTCAACTACATATTTAAGTAAGATAAAATGAGTACGAACAAAGTAAAGATAACTTTAGAACAATGAGAATGATGGAGAAAGAGATTTGACTTGCAAGATATTGAGTATTTGATGTGAAGAGAATATTGCTTCTTAAAAAAGGTTACAATGCATGGATAAATCATCTCCTTATAATAGGAAAGGAGAGACAATAATACAAAATACAAGACTTGCATGGAGAATGTAAATCTGATAAGTCAGAAAAAGCTGACACACACGATTTACTCGATTTTTTTCCCATGAACTGTACAATCAATAAAAACGAAAAGAAGCAGTAATTGCTTGTACAAACTTAATAACACGAAAAACTAGGAATGTCTCGGATAAGTCTTCATCTTGGAAGAAGCTTGACTTCACAGTCCTTCACATCTCGGAATGCACTTCGACTTAGGTTATGGTTTGGCTTCAGATTGCTAGAGGTTCACTTTTATGTATCAACAATATCCCCCTAGGTGAACTTAGAAATCAATCAAATCCTCAGTTGGCTTCATCAAACACAAAGAGATAGGCACTGTGTATCGAGCTTCAGACTTCCAAATACTATTTGAGATGTTCGATGAACTTCTTCACATGATCAGGAGAATCAGTTGTTGCAGCATTGGAAATGAAATTCTGAAGGATATTTTTTGGAACAAGATGTTTGTCAAGAACTCTAAAGAATTATTTTCAGTTAGGATTCTTTTTGAGATAAACATAGCCGAGTTTCGGTTCTTCAATGGATCCTTTTACCAAGATCTGTGCTTCAGGCAGTTCGATAGTGATTTTTTCCAAAACATTTTCGGTTCCGAACAGATGACAAAGTTCAATGTCAGACCTGAAAAAACTCAACAATGTAGTCCTTCAAGAAATTGATCGCAACACTGTAATTTCTGATGCTTATGTCACTTAATTGGCGATCTCGTAAGTGAGCAACAATGGTGAAAATGTCATTTAGGTTGATTGAGGGAAATTCGACATACGTGATGGTGATGGTTGATTCTTTGCTCCGAGAGACATAATATTTGTACAAAAGAGAGACATAATATTTGTACAACATACAGTTAAGATCAAACTCGCTTTGAACCTTGTTGTCGTAACCAACGATTTTGGTAATCCTTTTCCGAGACCGCACCTCCTTTTGGGGTCGTGCGTTGACAGAGTAAAAGGTTCTCAATCTCTCACGCTTTGTCCTAATGATTATTTGAGGATCATCATTCGGATAAAGAGGAGCGTACTTGATGTAGAAGTGACCGTGAGGAGAGATTGGCAAATCAAGTTGATTGACATCCTGTGTTGGAAGATCATACTACATTAAGGGCACAAAGTGTATGTCGTGAATAATTCCTTCTCAGAAAAGAGGATATATGCCCAACATTGGATTCAGATTGTCTTTCATCACTTGAATTCGGATGCTTTATTCCAAAGCTTGATCGATTTGTTCTTGAGAACAGCCCCCAGGCTTCTTCAACGTCTTTACTGGGTTATACGAATCGGTAGAAATCTATTTGCATTTTTATTGTGGTGGTACATTTATGCCAGAGATGATTTGTTGACCGGATTCGGTGATGATAAATTTTGGTGAAGGGGGAAACAGAGGCTCTTCAGGGAGATCATTAGGTTTTCGGGTTAAAGACTCTACTTTGATTTGAGTGATCCTCGGAGTAGGGATTGGTGGAAAAATAGATTAAGTAGCTCAGAATGCGTCGACGGTTAGCTTTGTCTTTCATCACTTGAATTCAGATGCTTTATTCCAAAGCTTGATTGATTTGTTCTTGAGAACAGCCCCCAGGCTTTTTCAACGTCTTTACTGGGTTATACGAATCGGTAGAAATCTATTTGCATTTTTATTGTGGTGGTACATTTATGCCAGAGATGATTTGTTGACCGGATTCGGTGATGATAAATTTTGGTGAAGGGGGAAACAGAGGCTCTTCAGGGAGATCATTAGGTTTTCGGGTTAAAGAAACTACATTGATTTGAGTGATCCTCGGAGTAGGGATTGGTGGAAAAATAGATTAAGTAGCTCAGAATGCGTCGACGGTTAGCTTTGTCTTGATTTTTGCCATATCTCGGCTTCATCTGAACGTCTCTGCTAAAGATGATTGTCACGTAACCGAGGTGATGGGTTTTGAGCATTCTAACACTTCCTAAGTGTACATGCAACCCTAATAACCTTGGATCTATGTTTGTCTAATAATCATGCAAAGTTGAATTCCAAGGTTATATTCCTATCTAGCATACATGGGGAACATTTTTAACTTGAATGAAAGATAGAATAACTTACCTTGTTGTTGATTATGATCCTTGAAACCTTGTGAGCCTAGCACCCCAAGTGTGATGCCTCAAATGCTTCACATAACACCAAATGCAAAGGAGTAAACTTTGAGAGAATCTTACACCTGCAAAATCGGCTCTAGCCCTCTTGTTTCTTAGTGTAGCCTATTTTGGTGGAGAATGGGTTTCTTATATAGTGTTGACACATCTAGGGTTACACCATGTAAACCCTAATGTGTCATGACTCTTCATTTCCATGACCCATGGGTTTGTAACTCCCATGGAGCATCCATGGAGCATCCTATGGGTGGAACCCAACTTGATAATCCATGGAGCCTCTTAGCCCACTATATAAGATATGGAAGATTTACATAATCTACCCATATATTTAATTAGTTATCTTTTGATCACTTAATTAATTCTAAATTAATTCTTGATCAAACTAATTAAATAATATTATTAATATATTAGAACTTATAATATATTAATAAACCATAAGTGTTATTTCTCTAATTTTAGTTTATCCAATTGCATGGTGCCATGTAACCCAAATGGACCATGTCGGGTCGGGTCAAGTACATACCAGAAATAGTTATGGACTTAGACACCTTATCCAACAGTCTCCCACTTGGATAAGTCTAATAACTATAACTGCAATACTTCAGGAACCGATCGGCAATCGTAGCTCTTTCAAGGTCTCTCGGAACTGAGAAGATGATGATACGCCATTTAAGATAAGTGATCATATAATCCTCTGTTCTAGATATCAGCTGGACAAATACATGGAACAATGTCTTACTTATTGTCCAGCAGTTTGTTTCCCGATTTCCGATTTGTTTGACAAAGAACTTAATTGAACACATCAACTTAGTTCTGACCGGGCCCGGTACATAGGTCAAAACAAAATCATCGAGGGGCCCAGATATCAGCTTCTAATCCAAGAAGGAACATATAAACTTCGACTCATATGTTTGTTCTACTACTCATTGAATTATACACAAGAGCACGTTTTATAACATCGAGTTACCAATGCGTTTTCGTACAATCAATGCATAACCAACTCATAAGTAACAAATCGTATATCTAGGTTTGAAGACTTATATGATATTACCGTCTCACGATCACTCGAGATAAATTCCATGAAGTGATTCCAATTAGCGTGGGTTGAGTCCAATGCTCAGAACTTATGAGCACTCATGAGTGTTGTAGCCATGTCCAACAATTTAGACCTCTGCAACCAATCATGACAGTCTTGATTCATACCTACTTCCAAAATATGACCAACTGTGGAGGTTCGAATAATATGATATACCAAACATAATTATTCTGGAAGTCAAAACATGCAAAAGAAATATAGTAAACGATCGACAAGAGATAGCAACACTTTACTCATAAATAAAACACCTTTTATTCATCATCTAATGTCAATTACACTTTACAAATTTCAAGGTTATCTAACTACTAAATCTAATATCATCCTTCAGCCCTATGCTCCGAGCATGTTGGAGATGCTTAACCCGAGTCAGTCCTTTCGTGAGGGGATCTGTTGGATTCTCATCCGATGATACCCTCTTTGCCACGAGGAGTCCTTCTTCTATTCGATGTCTGATGAAATGGTATTTTCTGTCGATGTGTCTGGATCTCCCGTGATACCTTGGTTCCTTGGCTAAGGCAACTGCACTTTCACTATCACAGAAAATTTCCATTAGCTCTTTAATAGCTGGTACAACTCCAAGGTCTCCAATGAAGTTCTTCAGCCATATCGCCTCCTTTGCTGCCTCGCTAGCTGCTATATACTTTGATTCGCAAGTTGAATCAGCCACTGTCTCTTGCTTGGAACTCTTCCAAGAAATTGCTCCTCCATTTAAGGTAAAGACCCAGCCTGACTGAGAGCAGAAATTATCCCTATCAGTCTGAAAGCTAGCATCACTATACCCTACAACTCTCAGGTCTTCACTCCCACCGAGGGTAAGGACCCAGTCCTTAGTCCTCCGTAGGTACTTGAGGATATTCTTTACCGCAGTCCAGTGTGCCTTGCCAGGGTTCCCCTGATACCTGCTAACCATGCTCAAAGCAAAGGCTACATCAGGTCGAGTACACGTCATAGCATACATGATCGATCCTACAGTCGAAGCATAAGGTATTCGACTCATTTCTGCTATCTCAGCCTCAGTACTAGGGCTTTGTGTCTTACTCAATCTGGCGTTACTCTGGATGGGTAACTCTCCTTTCTTGGAGTCCTGCATGCCGAATCTCTTCAGCACCTTATCCAAGTAGGTACTCTGACTAAGTCCAATTAGTCTTTTACTCCGGTCTCTCAAGATCCTTATCCCTAGAATATAGGCAGCTTCTCCTAGGTCCTTCATAGAGAAACACTTCCCAAGCTAGGACTTAACTTCTTGCAGAGTTGGGATGTCATTTCCTATAAGTAGTATGTCATCCACATACAATACCAAAAAGCTAACTATACTCCCACTAGCCTTGACATATACACAAGATTCATCTTCACTCCTAGAAAAGCCAAATTCCTTGACTTTCTCATCAAAGCAAAGATTCCATCTGTGAGGTGCTTGCTTTAACCCATAAATGGATTTCTCAAGCTTACACACTCTATTAGGGTACTCTGTGTTGACAAAACCCTCTGGCTGACTCATGTAAACATCCTCAGCCAACTTTCCATTAAGGAAAGCGGTTTTGACATCCATTTGCCATATTTCATAGTCATGAAATGCGGCTATGGCTAACAGAACCCTAATAGACTTAATCTTGGCCACTGGAGAAAAGGTCTCATCATAATCGACTCCCGGAGTTTGTGAGAAACCCTTTGCAACCAGTCGTGCCTTATAAGTGTGTACATTACCATCCATGTCGGTCTTCTTCTTGAAGATCCATTTGCACCCTACAGTCTTACGACCTAGTACATTCTCAACCAAGTTCCAAACTTGATTGTCATACATGGACTGTATCTCGCTGTCCATTGCCTCTTTCCACTTGGCTGACTCAGGGCCTGCCATGGCTTCCGTGTAACTGTTAGGTTCATCCATACCTATCAGCGTCTCATCACTGATAAGTGTATCACCTTCCGCAGTAATATGGAATCCATATTAATGCTCAGGTGCATTCCTAACCCTTGTGGAACGCCTCAGAGGTACAGACTTGTCAATTGGCTCAACAGAAGTTTCCTCCTCAAGTTGAGTGCTAGGGTTTGAAGTTCCTTCACCACTTGACTCTTGAATTTCTTCAAGGTCAACTTGCCGCCCACAGTCTCCTTGGCTTATGAACTCCCTCTCTCGAAAGAACGCCCTCCTAGCTACAAAGACCACATTCTCACTAGGTCTGTAGAAGAGGTAACCAAAGGATTTCTGTGGGTAGCCGATGAAAATACACCTCTCACTTCAAGGTTTGAGCTTATCATGAGTCTCGCGTCTCACGAAAGCCTCGCAACCCCAAATCTTAATGTGGTCTAGTTTGGGTACTTTACCAGTCCACATCTCATGAGGAGTTTTGGCAACTTTCTTTGTGGGAACTAGATTAAGGATATGGGCGGCAGTCTCTAAGGCATACCCCCAAAATGAGATTGGTAGCGAAGCTCGACTCATCATGGAACGAACCATATCCAACAAGGTTCGATTACGCCTCTCAGCTACACCATTCAACTGCGGTGTCCTGGGAGGTGTCAATTGTGAGACAATCCCACATTCCCTAAGATAGTCGAGGAACTCTGAACTAAGATACTCACCACCTCGATCAGATCGAAGCATCTTAATGTTCCTGCCCAATTGATTCTCGACTTCCTGTTTAAACTCTTTAAACCTCTCAAAAGTCTCTGACTTATGCTTGATTAAGTAGACATATCCATATCTACTGTAATCATCAGTAAAAGTCAAATAATAACTATTAGCATCCCTCGTGGCATGTTTGAAGGGCCCACACACATCCGTGTGTATAAGATCCAACAAACCTTCACCCCTCTCACAAGAACCTGTGAAGGGTGACTTTGTCATTTTTCCAAGTAAGCATGATTCGCAACTATCATCTGACTTTAGGTCAAATGACTCCAATACTCCATCCTTTTGGAGTTGGCCTATGCGTTTCTTGCTTATATGTCCAAGACGACAATGCCATAATGATGCTTTATCCAAGTTATTATCATTAACAGAATCAATACACAATACATTATTTCCTAAGTTATCAACCACAGATACAGTTTCATACACACCATCACAAGGTAATGCTTTAAAATAAAGAACATTATTAAAGAAAGCATTAATCGAACCAACTTCATTATCAAATGAAAAGGTGAAACCTTGTTTATACAATGCATGAAAGGAAATAATATTTCTTGCCATTTCTGGCGAATAACAACATTTATTCAAATCTAAACTAAACCCACTACTTAGCGATAAAGTATAAACTCCAATCTTGGTGATAGGTAAAGCTTTCCTATTCCCCATGATTAAGTTTATTCTTCCATGCTCCACATTCTCACTTCTTCTTAGTCCCAGAAATCAGAACAGATATGAATACCACAACCGGTATCAAGGACCCATGAGTTAGAATGGGGTGAGTTATTAGATAAGATAGTGTAAATAGCTGCATGGTTGGGTTTAACTTTCCCATCCTTCACATCTTGCTGGTACTTTGGGCAATTCCGCTTCCAATGTGACTTTTCATGGCAATAGAAGCATTCAGCCTCTTTAGGGTCAGAAGAAGGAGTGACAAAACCTTTCTTGGTTCCACTTGAAGAAGATCCATCAAGGTTCCTATCCTTGGTACCCTTCGAAGAGCTCTTCCTCTTCTTCCCTCTACCTTTCCCGATTGCCAAAATCGGGGCGGAGTTTGGAGTAGGAGTGTTAACAACCGACTTACCCTTAAGACCTGTTTCTGCGGTCTTGAGGAGTCCCTGAAGTTTGCTGAGTGTGACCTCTTCCTTATTCATGTGATATGTCATGCGGAATTGATCATAGCACGATGGTAAGGAGTGCAAAATGATATCTATTGCAAGCTCCTCAGGGAAGTTCACATTAAGCTTCAGCAACCGATCCACATACCTTTGGATTTTCTGCATGTGGCTCGTGACGGATTCCCCGTCCTTCATCATGGTTGTTATGATAGAGCATATGATTTCATACCTCTCTTGTCGTGCACTTTGATGGTATCTTTCCATCAGATCTTGGTGCATTTCAAAAGGGTAGAAGTCCTCATAGGACTTTTGGAGTTCCGCTGTCATGGTGGCCAACATGATGCATGCCACTTTTGTGGCATCCCTTTCATGTGCCCGGAAGTCAGCGATCTCCTGGGGAGTTGCAGTGGTCTCATCAATCTCCTTAAGCTCCTTGTCAAGGACATATTCTTTGTCCTCGTAGTGGGTAATCATCCTGATGTTTCTGATCCATTCATTGAAGTTGGATCCATCAAAAGTGACTTTCCCACACAAGTTCATAAGGGTAAAGGAGCCATTAGGATTAGAGCCAGAAGCAGCATTGTTTGAAGACATCTGAAAGAAGAGAACAAGATTAGTTTAGATATTAAGAGAGTCCTTAATAAAACACCCAAATGTAATATTAAGGCTAGGATCCAATCACAATATATTATAACTTAGAAGAGGTATGCCGTAATCCAAGCTATAACATATTTGAAAGGTAGGTGAATGACGATTCACCAATTTGCACCATGAAAAACGAAATATAGATATTAGGTTTTTAATTGTTTCTTAGAAATTCCTAGATTCTTTTGAGATTCAATGAACTTTTCAAAGGCATGTTTCAATCTCGAGTGTGCCCTCCAAGTTTTGTGACTGGGATACCGAGTATCACAAAACGAGGTGTGAAGTAACCATGCAAATCACTTGGTACACTTAATGTTTATTACTCAATCGATGTGCCGGTTAACCACACGAGCTCCACCGACCTATAAAAAACTTTAAGTCACCCTTCACCTTCCTTGTTAAGTCCAAGTTAGTGTGCCGGTTAACCACACAAGCTCCACTAACGACTTAAACAAAGTGTAAAGTGTAATTTCATGGATTATCACCTTATTCACATTTTCCTAAAGTAACTAAGATTGGAAATTTAATAAAAGCATTTAGTTACTTTATAATATTCATCATACTTTTAATGAGAATTTATAAGTCCTTGTCTTACCCGTTCGGCTAACGACCCTCCACCGATCACGGAAACGGTGGGTGAGAGTGGACACCCGTTAAGTTGCCATTTTATAGGCAACAACCTTATAACGCCCTTATAGACCGGCTTCGTGAATGAGGCGTACTAGCGGTAAGACGACTTGACGTTATACATATATATATATATATATATATATATATATATATATATATATATATATATATATATATATATATATATATATATTAGTAACTTATAATATTATAAAGTATAAGGGTTGAATTTTAACTTTTAAAATTCTAAGGGTTGGAACTAAAGTTTTAATCAAGACTTTACATGTTCCAAAACTTGAGGGCAAGTTTTGTAAACTTCCAAAACTTTTCATTTCTTATAAGTTATGAATTAATTGAGTAATAAAAATGAAGACTCTTTATTTTTATAACTCTTGTGTTCTTTTAATGGCTTTAATAAAAGTGAGACTTTTGGTTTTCCATAACTTGAGGACAAGTTATGGACTCCATTAAAACACATTATGATCATGAATTAAACTACCATTAAGGTTACAAACAATTCCTATGATCATCTAATCTTCATAAGTTCAAGAACATGAATATGAACACTTTCAAGAATCAAAAATTACACTTAAAAAAAACTTGTAATTTTAATAATTGCCATTGTAAATGGATTAGCATAAACATTACACCAT
Organism: Lactuca virosa; assembly: GCF_052849685.1. Lineage (NCBI taxonomy): Eukaryota > Viridiplantae > Streptophyta > Magnoliopsida > Asterales > Asteraceae > Lactuca > Lactuca virosa. The sequence goes on from NC_136429.1 coordinate 203,821,251, forward strand.
CTAAAACAAGCTTTAAAACATCTAAACAGTTTAGGGTAATGTTTCTAGTCCATTTCCAGCAACAAATGTGCAAACTTTCATACGAGCAGAAAACAGAAAAACAATTTTTTTTCAAGCTGTTTGCACACAAAAAAAAAAACAACAAACGAACCTGGCTCTGATACCACTGATGGGTTTTGAGCATTCTTTCTAACACTTCCTAAGTGTACATGCAACCCCAATAACCTTGGATCTATGTTTGTCTAATAATCATGCAAAGTTGAATTCCAAGGTTATATTCCTATCTAGCATACATGGGGAACATTTTTAACTTGAATGAAAGATAGAATAACTTACCTTGTTGTTGATTATGATCCTTGAAACCTTGTGAGCCTAGCACCCCAAGTGTGATGCCTCAAATGCTTCACACAACACCAAATGCAAAGGTGTAAACTTTGAGAGAATCTTACACTTGCAAAATCGGCTCTAGCCCTCTTGTTTCTTAGTGTAGCCTATTTTGGTGGAGAATGGGTTTCTTATATAGTGTTGACACATCTAGGGTTACACCATGTAAACCCTAATGTGTCATGACTCTTCATTTCCCTGGCCCATGGGTTTGTAACTCCCATGGAGCATCCATGGAGCATCCTATGGGTGGAACCCAACTTGATAATCCATGGAGCCTCTTAGCCCACTATATAAGATATGGAAGATTTACATAATCTACCCATATATTTAATTAGTTATCTTTTGATCACTTAATTAATTCTAAATTAATTCTTGATCAAACTAATTAAATAATATTATTAATATATTAGAATTTATAATATAATAATAAACCATAAGTGTTATTTCTCTCATTTTAGTTTATCCAATTGCATGGTGCCATGCAACCCAAATGGACCATGCCGGGTCGGGTCAAGTACATACCATAAATAGTTATGGACTTAGACACCTTATCCAACACGAGGACCATTTCAACTTCTCTGCATCCGAAAGGACCTTCACAGGTTGTTCCCTGATAGCTTGATGACCTAAACAACATTTTCAGCCAGTTCTTCATTTTCTTCATCACCCAACTCAAGAAGAGTTTCAACCTCGAGTATTTCTTCATTGGACGATTCATCTCGGAGCACAAACTCCGAGACAGGTTTCCATTGAATTCTTCTTTGTATTTCACTAGCACCTTCTCCCCCTCTTGTATTGGAAGGACTTGCATCTGATGCAAGTTTGTTTTCATGTTGAAGTTCACTCAATCGTTCGATCACTCTTTGAAAGACCATGTTGATCTGTTTTGAGAGAGCATCGTAAGCATTGGCTGTAGGGGCTTGAGATTTAAGATAGGAAATTTTTCATCAATAGTTACGAGCATCTCATTGAATTTATAGTTCAGAACATCAATAATATTCCAGGTGGCTCGAATCAGCTGGATAAGAACTTGCTTCATAATCATATTCATTTCATCCTTCTTCCGAATCTCCTTTTGCATCCTCTGAATTTGTTTCTCATGATGAACATGAGTCTGCTTGATGAGTTCGTTGGTAGCACTAATCATATCGTTATGAATCTTGACCATAGTGGTGGTGGTGAGATGTGATGATCGAGGCTGTCGTTATACTTTTGTTCGACTTTTTCAGGAGTGTTCTTAAACCGGAGGGAAATAAGTTGGTCAAGTTGATTTGCTCGATCGAGTTCGGAGGGGGCAGCATATTTGATCTCGAAAAGAGATTTGAGAATAAGCTCTAGATTGGAGTCGACACTTGTAACCTTATGATCAATCTTGGAATCAAGTTTTGTAACACTCTTGTCAAGGGAGTTAATTTTGGAGACAACAGATGTGACATTGTCTTGGAGTTCTATCAAGGCGAAAGGATCTGCAACGTTTTCCTACGAAGATCCTGTGTCCAAGGTAGAATGCTCAGACTTCTTATCATCGTCATCGTCATTGGTATCATTTTGAGGTTCTGAAGGCTTGGGATTATCAACAAGATTGACTTGATCTTCGTTGCCTTGATTACCTTGCTTGTTGGCATCAACATCTACTTTTTCTTCTTTGGATTCTTTGAGGGAGGAGAAAAGACAGAAATCCTACATTGGTTTGGAGGAGGAGGTCTTTTGTAACATGTTGAAGGATGTAAGAATCGGAAAAAAACCAACAGATGTGTTGCCATCATCAAACATAACATCATCTGAATGATCTTCTTCGGAGGAAGGCTTGAGAGTTTCTTCGCTTGTGAATGTCGGAGGAGGATCATCCGAAACCATTGTAGGATCGAGAACATCTCCTGTAGTGGTTTGCTAAGGCTCTTTGGAAGGATGGAACACTTGATCAGTGTCTTCATCAGATGGAAAAGAGAATGGAAGAAGACTTTGAAGAGCTCTTTGACGCATGGAAATAAACGTATACTCCACTTGTGCTCTTGTTAGCTCCAAATGTCTAAAGTGATCCTTGTCAACAAAATCAGACCACTCTTTATTAAAAATACCCGATCATCCTTTACCTAAAGCAGGTATCAGTCCGTTTGGGGATTTCGAAGTAGGAGGGACTGCTCCAACTTCGGAAACCTTAGAATTAGAGGCAGGGGCCCCTGATTGTGCATGTGTAGAATCGAATGGGATTTCTGAAAAGACTCATGGGTATGTCCCAGGGGTGGGGGGGGTTCAAGGGACTATTTTCAATACCAACACTATCATTTTGGGAAGATGGGGGTAGATTATGTGCAGACTCCCCCATGAGTGTGTGCATGTGATATTAAAACTCCGAATGGTACTTTGGAAGAGTGGATGGGAGGGGTAGGCGGTGATCCAGAGTCAGATCGAATGCCAATCTGTAAATCCTATTGAGAGGATCCACTGGATTCGGTTCTCTTTTTGGTTCTAACTTTTGAGGGAGAGGCCTTTCATTTTGCCATTTTCTTCTTACGGCCACCAGTAGAAACTGGTTTGTTCACATCCGAAGGGTGATCATCCGAGACTGGGGTGGATTGTTTAGGGTCATACAGAACCGAAGTCTCAAGATGATGTTTGAGATAAGGTGATTTGGATAGAACTGATGCCAACATGTGTTCTGGCAAGCGACGGATAGGTCCGAAGGCATATTGGTTTGGTAACCTATTAGTTTTTATAGCTTTAAAGGAACAGTATACCTATTTGAGATGGGAGTTGAGAGGAATGGCTTCTAATATTTCATCGTACAGCTGTTGAAGCATCAGAGCCCGGAATCTCAGACTTGAGATCTCGTTCAGCTTCCTTTTGATGGCGAACTTCCGAAAGTCCTACCAGAGCACCCGGTCAGATCAACATCGTTGTTTCTTCCAGAAAAGATATTGTACACAACGTACAACCTGTCCTTACTCATGGTGTTAGTACCACCATGATTTTCGGAAAATCCTCGAAGGGTTAGGTGCATCAGAACGGTCCAAAGGCCAGTAACAACAGACTTTTTGAAATCCTTAACCTTGAATTCCCCATTGTAACCGATTGGATTGAGAAACGTCTGAAACTCTTTAGTCGTGGGTTCTTGAACACGAAAATCCTTGGAGTTTTCTGGAATGCCGATTGCCTTGAGGAAGGTGTTCTTGTGGAGAGGAACAATTTTGTCATCAACGATTTTTACTTCGAGTACGTCTTTTCCGATCTTGATCCTTTCAAAAGCTTTGTGAAGAATTTGAAGAGGAAATTTAGGGTTGGGGATTTTGGTGAGAGGAACTGCTATAATATGATGAGAGATAAATTAGATCATGATGCGGATAGATTCAACATAATCCACTAGATCAAGCGAAAAGAGCTGAGTGGTTTCTCTGAGTATGAAGTCAATTGAGGAAGATGATGCGGAACCCTTTGAAGTTTTCTTCTTTGATGCAGGTTTGGAAACTTGAGGAACAGTTTGAGAAGACTCCATGGATGAAAATTTGAGAGCTTGAAGAATAGAGTACAGAGAGAAAGGCTCTACGAAGACGATAGCAAAAGTGAAAAGTGGGAACAGTTAGGATTCAAAATCCTTTTATAGGTTCGAAATTTCGGGTCGGGTTAAAGAAGGTAATGATGACACCCAAACACGAAACAGGTTGCATTACATGCATTGCCGAAAATGACATCGTAAAGAACTGTAGCACACAAAAGAGGGTACGTTTGTTTGTTCCAAAAGAGAAAATTGTCGTTTCAATTCTAATTTGAAGTGCGCTTTATTTGAACATGTGCCAAAGCATGTATATTGAGAATTAAAAGGATAACCATGAACAAAATTTACCGTTAATTATATAAATAAAAAACGTTTTGGAATAAAAACTTTAATGAAAACCTTAAAATTCTTTTATTGCTGAGGATCTCGGAATAGTCGGATTCTGAGACGAGATTTCATAAGATACTTCAGAAAGAATATGAACACATCATTAGTACACAGTATAGAGTTCAAGATGGCACAGTCTCAAACTGAATATCAGAGGTAAAATGCATGAAGATCTTAGAGGACCAGTTTCAAAAGATTTGAGATTCCGAGAATTGAAGGAGCAGAGCTCGGAAGAAGATAAGAGATGAAATCACATTACCATTTCACATTTCAATTTTGAGATTATCTTCATAATACACTTATTTTTTACATAAACTCCAAGATGGGATGATTGCAAGTACTCCGATGTAACTATATCGGTCATAAACTTCAATTAATGAGGAAAGTTGGACAACTAAAAAACTAGAAGCATAGGTTAGACAAAAATATACATATGATGATCCTATATTTTTCGAGAGGAAACGATTCTGAGGAGGAACGAATTTGACTTTAGAATTATTTTACTTTCTAATGTTTCCATTAGAGAGTGCAAGCCTCTTGGAAGAACTATGGATCAGGAATCATCATTTCCATCTTGTTCAGAAACCCATTAAATTTGGTTTCGTCTAATGTATTAGCAAAGATATCAGCAATTTCATCATCAGATGGAACAAAAATGAGTTCGATGTTTCCTTTTAAAACATGATCTTTAATAGAATGGTGTCAAATATCAATGTGCTTGGTCATGGAGTGCTGAATTGGACTGTGAGAAATCGCAATTGCATTTTGAGAGTCACAATATATTGGAATCTGTTGAAATCGATAACCATAGTCCAGAAGCTGAGATTTCATCCAAAGAACTTGTGCAATGTAGCTTGCAGCAACGATGTATTCTGCTTCGGCTGTTGAGAGAGCAATACAGTTATGTTTCCTAGATAACCAGCTAACCAATCTTCCACCCAAAAATTGACAACCTCCGGAAGTGCTTTTTCTACCCAGTTGAAGACCTCCATAGTTTGAGTCAGAATATTCTCGAATAAAGAAACTTTCATTTTCCAAATGCCAAATTCTGAGGTTCTTTGTTCCTTTCAGATATCGGAATTTTTGCTTGACAGCCAGAAGATGAGACATCTTCGGATTAACCTAAAATCTAGCATACACGCATGTGTAGAACATGATGTCCAGAGGAATTGCAGTCAGGTATAGTAGCGACCCAATCATTCCCCTATACTTCTTTTGATCAACATCAACACTTGACGGGTCCGAGGAGATCCTGTATCCGAAACCCATTGGGACCTTTGTAGAGACACAAATGTCCATTAAATACTTTCTTAGAAGTTCGGAAATGTATTTCTCTTGATGAATAAAGATTCCTCTATCGGTTTTCTTGACTTGAAGTCCGAGGAAGAAATTTAATTCATGATTCATGCACATTTGGAATCGACTAACCATTAACTTTTCGAAATCAGCAACCATTGTTGAATCCATGGATCCAAAGATGATGTCGTCAATATATATTTTGACTAACGTGAGATGGTTTCCATTCGATCTTCGAAATAAGGTAGGATCAAGAATTCCTCTTTGAAAATCGGAACGCTTCAAAAAAATCGTTGAGAGTCTCGTACCAGGCGCGTGGATCTTGCTTGTGGCCATAAATTGCTTTTTGAAGTTTATAACAATAGTTTGGATATGAAAGATTTACAAAAATAGGGGCTATTGAAGATATACTTCGGTATGAAGTTCACCATTGAGAAATGCACTTTTAACGTCCATTTGGTAAACTTAAAAGCCTTTGTGTGATGCATAGGCGAGAAAGATTCGGATGGCTTCAAGACGGGCAACAAGAGCAAATGTATCGTCGTAATGGAGTCCTTCGATCTAAGTAAATACTTTGGCCACCAATATTGATTTGTTTATGATTATAACTCCGACGTCGTCGAGCTTGTTTTAGAAGACCCATCTTGTGCCAACAATAGGGTGATCTTGAGGAGGAGCGACAAGAGTCAACACTTGATTTCTTTCAAATTCTGCTAACTCTTCTTGCATGGCTGTAATTCAATCAGCATGTTCTAAAGCTTCCTTGATGGATTTTGGTTCAACCATTGATATGAATGTCGAGAAGTGACACTCATTTTGAATGTTGGTAGCAGAGCGAGTTTGAACATCAGCATTGAGATTTTCAATGACTTGATTTGGAGGACGATCCTTTGTCTGGATGCGTAATCTCATAAGATCATGTACAACGGATGATCCAATAGCAACATTGAGGTTGTGTTGCTCCCGGTGAATAGTATGAATTTTTGGATGATGTTCCCCCTAAACTTCTAAACTGGATATGTCGACGTTGTCATTGTTCGGAATGTCAAAGAAGTTAGCACCGTCTTCATTGTTGTTCAGAATGGGATCAAATTCAGCGAATTGATCTACTGCATCTTGAAATCCATCAACATTCGATTCGAGGGTTGGATGACTATTCTCCCCTCTACCTGAGAAGGTTGAAATGAATCAAAATCAAATGGAGGAAAGGTTGGTGTCGGACTAAAGACATTTTGAGAAATCAGAGCTTTTGCTGATGAGGACGGTCTCGATCGAGATTCCAAATCAAGAGCAGTTTCTAATGGTCCGAACAGACTTTCGAAGTCAACTTCATGGATGATTTGTGAATTCGGAGACCCATAAGGTGGAGCATCAGACACAATTATGTGAGTTGTAACATGATTTGGACCCGAATTCCTAATGAAGTTATCATCAAAAGTGACATCAAAGCTTTCTTCAAGTACACGAGTTCTACGATTCAGAACTATGTAGGCTTTGGATTTGGTTGAGTATCCCAGAAAGATTGCTTCATCGAATTTGGGTTGAAACTTGGTGAGTTGATAAAGAATCTGCAACCGAAAATGTGTAAGAACGGGACACTCGACTTTTGACCATTCATAGCTTCAAACAATTTCATGTTTAGACGATGATTGATGATGATTCAGATTTGAGGGAAGCAGGCAGTGGACACAGCTTCAGCCCAAAGATAGAGAGTTTGGTTTCTTCTTTCAACCACACCGTTTTTTAGGAGTGTACAAAGCATAGAAATTGTGGTCGACGCTTTTGTCGAAGAAGAATTTCTCAATGGTGATATTGGTGAATACAGAGCCATTTTCACTTTGGATTCTTCTAACAAGGAGTTTGACAAGAACTTCAACTCCTTTAATGAATTTAATAAGTTTAAAGGTTGTTTCGGATTTTAGCCTAAGGAAGAAGACCCAAGTGAACCTTGTGTATTCATCAACAATCAAAAGAATGTACTTTTTGTGATGCAGACTATCTACAATGGATGGTCCACAGAGATCGATATGAAGAAGTTCTAATGGTTCCGAAATTGAATTTTCAAGGATAACATGATGGCCTTTCTTGGATTGCTTTCCACATTCACACGTAACATAAAGGTGATCATTTCAAACTTGAGGAGTGACAGACCTCAGAACATTTCACTAGAAACAAGATCATTCATGTATCAGAAGTTAAGATAAGCGAGCCTCTGATGACATAGCCAACTATCGTAAGGACCGACCATTGAGAGAAGACAGATTTGAGGCTTTCCGATGATCATGTTGATGTTTAATGGATACATGTTTTTAATGCAATCAGATTTGATTAGAAATTCTTTCCGGTCTTCTGTAATAACGTAACTATGTTTTTCGCAGAATTCAACTCTTCGGTTTGCATCAGTGAGTTGAGCAACACTAATCAGGTTGTGTTTGAGATAAGCCACATACACCAAATTGGAGACAGAGAAATTGTCATTGGTCAAGACGCCATAACCTCAAAATTGTGAATTTGAATTGTTGCCATATGTCACGTAACCAGCGTTATGAGCGAGATTTAGATCACACAGAAAGTCTTTCTACCCAGTCATGTGCATGGAGCAAGCACTATTAGTATACCATGTTGTATCTTGTTTCGAAGCATAGAGAGCCTGCAAAATCAATGAGCTTTGGAGTTTTTAGGCTCCAAGTTAGACTTAGGGACGTTGGCATGGACTTTTGACTTAGACTATGACTTTTGAGCAATTGGCATCTCGGAGGGCTTGTTCCGAGATTCTTTTGGAAAAAAGCATAATGTCAAGGTCTTTTCATTTATCCGAAAATTGTATTCAACCAAAGGTTGTTTGGATACTGCTTTTCTCGGACCAACAATTTTTTGTGATGTTGTAGGAATCACTGTGTTGACAACTGTTACAGATATGTTTTTAGCCTTTTTTACTTTCCACTCAAAATTTTGTTTTGAATCTTTTGACGATTTTTGAACAATAGTGTTCTTAGCAACCTGTTCTTTGCTTGCTGCTTTCGAAGGCACATTTGGCTTCGGTAATTGTTTTGGTTTGAAAATCGTGACATTCGATTTAGCAATAAACACAGAAGAAACTATGGGAGGAGAGTCATTTTTCACAGAAGGAGTCTCAACAGTGACCTTTTTTGGACTATTTGTTTTGAACAACCAAACTAGGAGGATTAGATGACCTCTTAAGGATCATAACAAGCATAAAGGTATTGTGGTTCCTAGTGGCTGGACTAACTGTTCGAGACACTTTCTTTTCAGACTTCTCAATGAATCTGGAATCTTTCCTAGACCTAATTTATTTCTTAAGGGCATTTCTAGCTTCGGTTTATGGGTGAACAATGTCTTTCTTATTTAGCCAAGGCTTCTTCCGAGACTCGGATGATGACTTGGAAGTTTATCTAGTGGATGGATTGTTGAACCTAGGCTTAATTGGCACTAGAGTTGATTTTGAAATCATATAAGACTTAGCGATACAAGAGTCATATGAACCGTCACGCATAATTTCTTCATCTAAATCACTATCAAATGTCCACTTTTCTCTGGAATTATTTCCTAAACAGCATAATTGTTTGGAGGGTCAGAGTTTGGAATCTGAACTCCAGTATAGTTGGTGTAAGGGAATGAATCCGAAGACTGATTCAGGTCGAGGGATATCATAGATGGAAGAGGCATGAACTCAGGACATTTAACAATGATAGGTTTGAACTCGTGAAACAAAGATTGAAACTGGTCCGAAGTCTTAGGAAGGGGCGACAATGGTGAGACAAGGGTATCAGAATGAGTATGGTTCGGAATGTCTCCCATAAATGTTAGATTTTGAAGTTCCTTCAAGGGACGAGCAACAGGTTTCGGAAACTCGCTTCCAAGAGCCAGTGGTTTGGACTATGGGTGACGAAAATTATGTGTCATCCGTTCGTTTGCTTCAAAAATATCAATAGAGTTATGCCAAGCATCAATATTGGCATTAACATGTTTGTTATCAGAAACTAAGATATTCCTTTCACAATAAGTGATTTCACATTTGTCTTCATCCTTAGATATTACAAGATCTCTCTAGTGATTCTGTCTTAAGCTTGCGATCTTCAAAGCGTAATCTAAGACGAGTCAGTTCACTATCCAGCTTCTCACTAATTTTTATGGCAGACTCATAGGCTCTATGAATAACTGTCATATCTGATTGGATCTGAGTTAGATATGGTTCACAAATAGATAAATTAAAATTATTGTCAATGATCATGGATTTTACCTACTGGTTGATGCTTCTGCCAGGTAGATCATTTCTTGCCATGTAGCAAAATTTTTGCTCAACATTGTCATCATCTTCTTCTGAACCTGAAGACCAGTAGCCTTCATCACACTCAATCGACTGTCTTGTCGTAAGAAACATGTTTCTTCCAAATCTTACTTCATCCTCATCTCTAGATGAGCAGTACCTATCAACATTTCTTGACACCGTGGTAACAAAAGCTTTTTCATTTTCTGCCAGCTCTTGGGCTCTGCGAAAATAGTAGGTAGAATCTTTTACCTTCGATTTTTGAGAAGCTTCAGCCAAACAGTCATTTGCAAAGTGGTTATCGAGGCGACATTTATGACAAACTATCTTCGGTTTGACTAATTTTGTAATTTCTTGGGATTCCGAGGAGTGGTTTGTATGTCCGATTGGTATGTGGGTGGGTTTTCTGAAGGTTTAGGAAAGGGTTGAGGATTACTTTGATGAGGGGCATGAAATCGGCTTTGATAAGGTTTATAACTAGGATTCCACGGATGTTTGTACTTCATAGACAAAAGTGTGAATTTTTTGTTGGAAACAAAGTTCGGCTTGGCTGGATCGAGATCAAGGTTTTCTTCAAATGAATAATTCGGAATATGTGGAGTGGGTGGGGTTGGAATTGTTGGTTAAACAAGCAAAACAGATGGAATAGTTCCAAAAGGATCTGACACAGATCGGCTCCGAATTAGTGGGTTAACAAAACTAACTAAGGCAAGAGGACCTCCTGACAGTTTTTTTAACGTTTTAGCAACCTTAGATTTGTGGCCTTCTAGTTCGTCAAATAGTTGATAAAGCTTCAGTTTCTTCAGAGATCCGTTACTCTAAAGACATGACTTGACGTTCCCCAGCCTTTTCTGAGGCTGTTGAAGAACTTCAGATTGTACTCGAGAGGAGTTCTGACTATACCATGTGCAGTCATATTGTTCACAACGATCATGTACCTATTCAAAGCAGAGGCTACGGATTCACCGGGAGTTGTGGTGAAGGCATCAAATTCGTTGACAACAGAAATCAGATGCTTATCCTTCATGTTCTCGGACATTTCAAACAAGTCTTATGTAACATCCCAATTTCCAAGACCATTTTTTTTTAAATTAAGTAATTCTCAACAAAGTTTACCAAAACATTTCCCATGCCATATCATTTGCAAACAAAACTATAACAATGTGTCTGAAATCATAATGTCAAAGTAAAATCAATCAGAGTACAATCCCAGAAAACTCCATGCGGAAATCATGTGTGTGTGTGTGATGCACTGCTACACTGCCGGCTTCTTCCCCTTAGACGAAGAGGTACCTGAAACCAAAACTAAAATTGTAAGCACAAAGCTTAGTGAGTTCCCCCATCATACCACATACCATACAGACATATCACATTCATACTGGCGGGCAATTCTGGGGTGCCCGACCTACCCAGTACGGCCATTCTGGGGTGCCGACCTACCCGTGTCAAGCCATTTTGGGGTGCTGACCTACCCATGTCAAGCCATTCTGGGGTGCTGACCTACCCTTCGGCCCTATCAACCGAACCTCAGGGACTATTCTACCCCCTACTGTTACTATCACACATATCATAACGTAAACACACTGTCAGACGTTTCTGGGGTGTCCGACCTACCCTTCGGTCGTAACAACCGAACTTGGGGACTATTCCCTCCCTACTACCACTATCACATATAACATATCATGCCAGCATATAATCATACCATCACATACTGTCAGACATATTTGGGGTGTCTGACCTACCCTTCGGTCCTAACAACCGGACTCTACTACTGTCACATATACATATCATGCTAGCATATAACATATCAGGTAGTAACAAACCAAGATGAATATCACAAAGACAATCATCCAACATACAACTCCTACTGGTGGGCCGGTATTGTGGCCGTAGACCCATCGCTACTGGAAGGTAACTCACCTCGAACGAGTAGCTGCTGATAATCTGGCCGGTATTGCTCCGGAGTTACCCCTGACCAAGTCCAAGTCAAAGTCAAAGTCAACTTCCAGTTGACCCGACTCGTCGAGTTGGGCCGCCAACTCGTCGAGTCCCTATCTCTTCAACTGTCCTCATCCACGACTCTACTCGTCGAGTTTATCAACGACTTGACGAGCTCCTCTTCGATATGAACATCGAATGAACCTTCATCCGACTCGCCGAGTTGTATGAACAACTCGTCGAGTTCACCTTCATCTGATGAACAAGTTCTAACCTTGACTCGCCGAGTTGTATGAACAACTCGTCGAGTTCATCTTCAACCATAAGGAGATTGCCTTGGACTCGCAGAGTCTGTTCTAGCACTCGTCGAGCCCCATGAACTCCAGGTCTAAGGCTAAGTCCAATACATTGGGTCACTCCTTCGGACCTTCTACAACCTTTCTAACACCCAACTGAGTTCTTTTGACCCTCAACAGACATGGGACTTTATGCATTGGACTCGTCGAGTCCCAAGAACGGACTCGCCGAGTCGATAACGTCCACACCCTAAATCCTCGATTTCTGATGTACAATATTTGACCAAAAGATAGATCCAAGCCCCTAAGCTCGATCTAGCACGTAAAGTTTCGAACTTTACGTGCATGCATGGGACTTTTGAGCCTAAAAGGCTCTAAAATGGCTTTTATGTTGCATGGGGCCTTCCTTGAGTGCAAAAGCAACCCAAATCTGTCTTGTGACCCCTCCCAAGACATAGATCCAAAGTCTTGACCCCCAACCATGTTTGCAATCATGGTTGGCCACCTCATATGGCTTAAAAAGCCCTAAATCTTCCCCAAAAAGGGATCTAACAAACAAGCAAGCAAGGTACAGACCTTATACATTTCAAAGACTGCAAATGATGAACCAAACTCGAATCCTTCAGTCTCCTCTTGATCCTTCTATGCTCCTCCTCCTTCCTTGAGGTCAAAACCCACAAGAATCACTCAAAAGCCTTAGATCTTGCACCAAAACACTTAGGGTTTGCTATGGAGGGTTTCTGGGAGCATAAAGAGGTGATGGAGGCTGTATAAGGTTGTTTAAATAGGGTGCAAACCCTCAGATTAGGGTTTTGTCCAGTCAGAGCCTACTCGTCGAGTCCGGGACCCGACTCGACGAGTCCATCACTTCAATCCTGCGTCTCATCCCGCTTCTACTCGGCGAGTTGGGCCTTCAACTCGCCGAGTCCCAGGCCAAAAATGCAAAATCACTTAAATAAAATACATACCAGGAACCAGATGCTACAAATCTCCCCTACTTATTTTAGACTTCGTCCTCAAAGTCTGCTGCTCGATCCTGGAATAGCTCTGGGTAATGCTCCATCATCTCATCCACTGGCTCCCATGTCCATTCCGAGCCTTCTGGTGCTGCCATTGCACCTTCACGAGCTCCACCCTCTTGTTCCTCAGATTCTTCGACTTCTGGTCGAGAATCGCTACAGACCGCTCAATGTAATTCAGGCTGTCATCAACTTGAATATCCTCTAATGGTACCACTGCCGAGTCATCCACCAAACATTTGCATAACTGGGAGACGTGAAAAGTGCTATGAATCTGACTGAGTTCGGCTGGCAGATCCAACCTATATGCCACCTTGACCCTGAAGGGTCCAATATACCTGGGACCCAACTTGCTCCGTTTCCTGAATCGGATGACGCCCTTCCATGGCGACACCTTCAGGAGAACCATATCCCCGACCTGAAACTCTAGGTCCGATCGGCGCTTGTCGGCATAACTTTTCTGCCGACTCTGAGCAGTCTGAAGTCTGCTCCGAACCTGCTGAATCCTCTCTGTCGTCTTGAGCACCACTTCGGTGCTCCCCATGACCCTCTGGCCAACCTCACCCCAACATATCGAGGTTCTACACTTCCTCCCGTATAACATCTCGAAGGGAGGACGGTCAATACTCGCATGATAGATATTATTATACGAGAACTCCGCCAACGGAAGGTAGGTATCCCAGCTACCTCCGAAGTCTAAAACACCTGCCCGCAACATATCCTCTAGCGTCTGGATGGTCTGCTCGCTCTGACCATCCGTTTGCGGGTGAAAGGCAGTGCTAAAATGCAGACGAGTACCCAGCTCGTCATGAAAGTTCTTCCAAAACCTGGAAGTGAACCACGCATCCCTGTCGGAAATCACTTAAACTGGCACTCCGTGCTGAGCTACCACCTCTCGGATATAGATGTTGGCCAACTTCTCGGCCGAGATGCTCTCCTGGATCGGTATGAAATGGGCACTCTTGGTCAACCGATCCACGATTACCCAAATCGAATCCACTCCCCGTGCAGTCTTGGGAAGCTTGGTGATGAAATCCATGGTAATATCTTCCCATTTCCACATGGGAATATCTTACGGCTGCATCTTGCCGTGTGGCCTCTGGTGCTCGGCCTTGACCTTCCTGCAGGTCAAGCACCGCTCCACATACCATGCTACGTCCCGCTTCATGCAGGGCCACCAATAATCAGGACGAAGATCTCTATACATCTTCGTCGCTCCGGGATGGATAGAAAATATGGACTTGTGTGCCCTCCTCCATCAGGATCTGGCGCACGCCTCCATGATAAGGGACCCACACCCTACGGTGAAGAGTCAATAACCCTCGTCTATCATAGTCGAAGGAGGAAACCTGCCCCACAATCCGCTCGCTCTTCCGATGTTCCTCTTTCATGGCCTCCTGCTGGGCCTCCCGAATCTGCTCCAACAGCGGAGTCACCACTGTCATCCTCAGACAGATATCCCTGATCGGCACTGCCTTCCGGCTAAGCGCGTCGGCCACCACATTGGCCTTCCCCGGGTGGTAAAGTATCTCACAATCATAATCCTTCACCACATCCAGCCACTGACGCTGCCTCAGGTTCAGGTTCGGCTGATCCATGAGGTACCTCAAACTATTGTGGTCCGTGTAAATGGTACAATGGACCCCATATAGGTAATGACGTCAAATCTTGAGGGCGAACACAACAGCCCCCAACTCCAAATCATGTGTCGGATAATTCGTCTCGTGAGGCTTCAGCTGCCTCGAAGCATAGGAGATGACATGCCCCCTCTGCATCAATACCGCGCCCAAACCTGAAATAGACGCGTCGCAGTACACAACAAAATCCTCTATGCCCTCTGGCAGGGCTAAGATTGGTGCCTCGCACAACCTCTATCTCAGCGTCTCGAACGCCGCCTGCTGCTCAGGCCCCCAACGGAAAACTACGGCTTTCTTCGTTAACCGCGTCAAAGGTACGGCTATCTTGGAGAAGTCCTGGATGAATCTCCGATAATAGCCGGCTAATCCCAGGAAAGTCCGAATCTCGGATGGAGACTTCGGAACCTCCCATCTCATCACGGCCTCTACCTTGGCCGGGTCGACCAAAATATCGTTCTGGTTGACAAGGAGCCCAAGGAACTGCACCTCGCGCAACCAGAACTCGCACTTGGAGAACTTGGCGTACAAGCTCTCCCTCCGTAGAGTCCCCAACACCTCTCGCAGATGCTCTTCATGCTCCTCCTGCGTCTTGGAGTAAACCAAGATATCATCGATGAAAACTATCATGACCGATCCAGCATCGGTCTTCACACGCGGTTTATGAGGTCCATGAACGCGGCAGGAGCATTGGTGAGCCCGAAAAGCATCACCACAAACTCATAGTGGCCATAACGCGTCTGAAACGCAGTCTTCTGCACATCCTCCTCTCTGACCCTCATCTGATGATACCCTGAACGTAAATCAATCTTGCAGAACCTAGATGCTCCCTGTAGTTGGTCAAAGAGGTCATCAATCCTCGGGAGTGGGTAACGGTTCTCCACCGTTACCTTATTTAGCTCCGTATAATCTATACACATCCAATGCGGCCCGTCCTTCTTTTTCACGAACAGAATCGGCGCTCCCCAGGGTGAACTGCTCGGTCTAATGAATCCCTTGTCTAACAGCTCCTGCAGCTGTGTAGACAACTCCTGCAACTCGGGAGGAGCCAACAGATACGGTGCCCTGGCTATCGGAGCTGCACCAGGGACAAGGTCGATCCTGAACTCCACCTGCCGCTCCGGGGGTATCCCAGGAAGCTCCTCTGGGAACACATCTGCGTAGTCTCGCACCACTGGAACATCGCCAACCGTCACCTTACCCGCCTCCCGGGTATCCATGACATAGGCGACATACCCAGCACAACCCTGCTGAAGGTAGCGCCTAGCCCTTGCTGCTGAACACACGGTGGGTCCACGCTGCGGTCTCTCGCCGTGGATCACCAAATCTCCCCCACCTGGGGTCCTGACCCGCACTAATTGTTGTGCACAATCTATCACCGCCCCATCAGGGCTCAACCAGTCCATGCCTATAATCACCTTGTTCCCACGCAACGGAATGGGAGTCAAGTCTACCAGGTATCGCTCCTCGAATAACCTCAGCACACAATCTCGGAAAACTGCTGATGCTCGCACCGATCGATCGTCAGCAATATCGACCTCTAGAGGGCAATCCAACGTGCCCGAAGACTCAAGAAACTTCTTGCTAAGTGCAAGAGAGACAAACGATCGGGTAGCACCCGAATCAAACAATACCTGAACTGGGATACCGTTCACATGGAATGATCCCATCACTACATCAGGTGCAGCGCGTGCCTCCTCGACTGTCAACTGAAATGCTCGGTCCGCACCACTAGAGCCTCTGTCTTGGCCTTCCGGCCATCTGCAACCAGCACTGTCGCTGAAACCGGCGCCGCTGCTGACGTTGCTGTCAATCTCGGGCAATTGGCCTTTTTGTGGCCCCTCTGATTGCAATGGAAGCAAATCAGGTCTGTCATCTGTACTGTGGGGGCGGGGGCAGTACAATCCCTGCCAAAGTGCCCCGTCTTGCCGCACTTGTAGCAGCCTGACAATCCTGCTCTACAAGCTCCCTCATGCTGCCTGCCGCACTTCCTGCAGCGGCTCTAGCCCGGCTGGCCCTTCGACCTAACGTCGGATCCCTTGGGCTTCTTCCCCGAAACCCCTGTCACCTGCTCAGACTCAACTTTCCTCTTCCTCACATGCTCCAAATCGATCTCCCTCTCCGGCGTCCTGGCAATCATGGACTCCAGGGTCGGGCAGGCAGAGTAGTTGACATGCTCCCGAATATCAGTCCTCAACATATCGTGGTAGCGGGACTTCTGCATCTCCTCATCCCCCGCATACTGGGGTACCAACAATGCTCTCTCCCGGAACTGGTCACGAAATCTGACCACGTCATAGCCTCGACGGCTGGGGCTCCCAATGAGTCACCAATCGACTCCCACCAGTCTCTAGCTCTATCCCTCAAACATCTCGCAGCAAAGCGGACCTTCGATCCTTCCTGGCAGAAGCTCGTCAACTGTGCAGACTCAATGTCTGCAATCCACCGTCTGGCCACAATGGGGTCCTTCGCCCTATGGAAATCCGGTGCACCACTGCCCCTGAAGTCCTTAAAGGACAGTGTGCGTGATCCCGACTGGCTGGTCGCCATGTCGCTCCTGAACGCCCGGAGGCGATCCTCCATCAGCTCGACAATCCCTTCCTTGATCGACCCAAAGATGACTGGGGTCGCATCAAGGATGCCTCTAGTGATCAACCCAAAGATGAACTCGCGTAGCCTCTCATCCACTGGTTCGGAACCTGAGCCCGAACCCGATCCCTCTCCTGAGCTGCCAACTGCTGGCCTCGGACGTAGTACCACCATTCTGCAATACATAATGACAACCGTCAGTAATACCGATACATCTAGAGGGATCACCCCCATCACAAGTTCCCTGGTCTTGCCTCAGCCTTCCTTGATTCGAGTACGGATCCTCTGCTTTCAGTAGTACGGGCCCATACTACCTTCCACATCTATCCGTACTTTCCTCAAGGACCGCCTCGACTCCACCAAGTCCCTTCTACTACTACTGATCTCTGCTACTCTCATCCTAGGCTTGCCCTAGGGAAATCTCTGACTCTACCCAAACCAGTCCTCAGCTGCTGAAGGCCTCCTTGTAATGCCAATTAGTTATCACCTGAATACCATCACATGTGACGAGGCTCAGATAATCCTTCGAGTAAAAAACTCGTCCCTACAACGGTTAGACTCAAACGAGAGCTGCGCAATAGGGCCAAATCCAGCACTATGAGATTATTCAATCCTGATCACATGTGACGTGACGTATTCACCTAATGGCTAACTCCCACAAAGCACAAAGCAAGCAGCATTCAGACAAAGGGAACGATCTCAAGCAATCCTATCCTCATAACAGGAAACTGCACTAGCATACAATGCTAAGCTCATACTATCAGGTATAACCTAAACAGGCTATCCTACTACTGTCTACTCAATACTAGCATGCAGTTCTCATAAGTTGAAACACATAAAGCAGGCACATAAGGCATCATTCCTAGATCCTTAGTCCTATTCTAGCTTGCTGTTCTACTGAAGCTGATAAACATAACATAAACTTGTATGGTTACTTTGGGGAATACTTACTTGAGCTCGGCCGGTCGCGCACATCACACACTTCGTTCTTTCTCAAAACTCCTTTAACTTATCTTTTAGAAAACCATTTTCTTGTAAAAAGCTTTTAATTCCTCGATTTGAGTCCAGACACCCCCGAGGGTGTGTCCGAATCCCTCAAACCAGGGCTCTGATACCAACTTGTAACATCCCAATTTCCAAGCCCAATTTTTTTTTTAAATTAAGTAATTCTCAACATAGTTTACCAAAACATTTCCCATGCCATATCATTTGCAAACAAAACTATAACAATGTGTCTGAAATCATAATGTCAAAGTAAAATCAATCAGAGTACAATCCCAGAAAACTCCATGCGGAAATCATGTGTGTGTGTGATGCACTGCTACACTGCCGGCTCCTTCGCCTTAGACGAAGAGGTACCTGAAACCAAAAATAAAACTCTAAGCACAAAGCTTAGTGAGTTCCCCCATCATACCACATACCATATAGACATATCACATTCATACTGGCGGGCAATTTTGGGGTGCCCGACCTACCCAGTACGGCTATTCTGGGGTGCCGACCTACCCGTGTCTAGCCATTCTGGGGTGCTGACCTACCCATGTCAAGCCATTCTGGGGTGCTGACCTACCCTTCGGCCCTATCAACCGAACCTCTGGGACTATTCCACCCCCTACTGCTACTATCACACATATCATAACGTAAACACACTGTCAGACATTTCTGGGGTTTCCGACCTACCCTTCGGTCCTAACAACCGAACTTGGGGACTATTCCCTCCCTACTACCACTATCACATATAACATATCATGCCAGCATATAATCATACCATCACATACTGTCAGACATATTTGGGGTGTCTGACCTACCCTTCGGTCCTAACAATCGGACTCTACTACTGTCACATATACATATCATGCTAGCATATAACATATCAGGTTGTAGCAAACCTAGATGAATATCACAAAGACAATCATCCAACATACAACTCCTACTGGTCGGCCGGGATTGTGGACGTAGACCCACCGCTACTGGAAGGTAACTCACCTTGAACGAGTAGCTGCTGATAATCTGTGCGGGAAATCTCTGTCTGCTACTGCTCCGGAAATCATCCGGCTATAATCCCCACAAAACATTTAATCAGAGTCTGAAATCTATTCTAAGGGTAAAATGACCATTTTACCCCTGACCAAGTCCAAGTCAAAGTCAAAGTCAACTTCCAGTTGACCCGACTCGCCGAGTTGGGCCGCCAACTCGTCGAGTCCCTATCTCTTCAACTGTCCTCATCCACGACTCTACTCGTCGAGTTTATCAACGACTTGACGAGCTCCTCTTCGATATGAACATCGAATGAACCTTCATCCGACTCGCCGAGTTGTATGAACAACTCGTCGAGTTCACCTTCATCTGATGAACAAGTTCTGACCTTGTCTCGCCGAGTTGTATAAACAACTCGTCGAGTTCATCTTCAACCATAAGAAGATTGCCTTGGACTCGCCGAGTCTGTTCTAGCACTCGTCGGGTCCCATGAACTCCAGGTCTAAGACTAAGTCCAATACATTGGGTCACTCCTTCGGACCTTCTACAACCTTTCTAACACCCAACTGGGTTCTTTTGACCCTCAACAGACATGGGACTTTATGCCTTGGACTCGTCGAGTCCCAAGAACGGACTCGCCGAGTCGATAACGTCCACACCCTAAATCCTCGATTTCTGATGTACAATCTTTGACCAACAGATAGATCCAATCCCCTAAGCTCGATCTAGCACGTAAAGTTTCGAACTTTACGTGCATGTATGGGACTTTTGAGCCTAAAAGGCTCTAAAATGGCTCTTATGTTGCATGGGGCCTTCCTTGAGTGCAAAAGCTACCCAAATCTGCCTTGTGACCCCTCCCAAGACTTAGATCCAAAGTCTTGACCCCCAACCATGTTTGCAATCATGGTTGGCCACCTCATATGGCTTAAAAAGCCCTAAATCTTCCCCAAAAAGGGATCTAACAAACAAGCAAGCAAGGTACAGACTTTATACCTTTCAAAGACTGTAAATGATGAACCAAACTCGAATCCTTCAGTCTCCTCTTGATCCTTCTATGCTCTTCCTCCTCCCTTGAGGTCAAAACCCACAAGAATCACTCATAAGCCTTAGATCTTGCACCAAAACACCTAGGGTTTGCTATGGAGGGTTTCTGGGAGCATAAAGGGGCGATGGAGGCTGTATAAGGTTGTTTAAATAGGGTGCAAACCCTCAGATTAGGGTTTTGTCCAGTCAGAGCCTACTCGTCGAGTCCGGGACCCGACTCGACGAGTCCATCACTTAAACCCCGCTTCTACTCGGCGAGTTGGGCCTTCAACTCGCCGAGTCCCAGGCCAAAAATGCAAAATCACTTAAATAAAATACATACCAGGAACCAGATGCTACATCTTAAAGAGTGTCCCAAATCTCTTTTGCAGATTTGCATAAATTAATGTGCTCAAAAAGAGACGTAGGAACACTAAACACCATCACTGAAAATGCAATTTGTTCTGCTTGAAGCTTTTCGATGTCTGATGTAGTAAGAGGTGTTGGACGTTGTTCTGATGGGTTTTAGACATTACAAAAGCAACTTAAAACTCTTAAGTGTGCATTCAACCTAAAACAAGATCTATGTTTTCACTATTGAATCTATAATTATGAATATCAAAATAAGAACCCTAGAAACCCTAGGTAATGTTCGAGATTATTAAAGAAGAAGGTTTAGGGTTACATACCTTTTAGTTGTTATAGTAAACAACTAGAAATCCTCTTGTTGATCTTTTGGAAGCAAGCACCACAAGCGTCGTGCCTCTAATGGTTCACACCCAACAAAAGCAAGAAGGAGATTATGGAGAGACGAGAAGGAAGCATAAATTCATCCAAGGCTTCTTATGAGGAGGAATGGAAGAAATCTGTAGGGCTAGGGTCTGTTATATAGTGGTACAAGGAAACCCTAGATAACCCTAATTTGAATTAAATAATATTAATTCAAATTTGGTAATTATTTACTTCCCTATTATCCACATGGGATATTCTAGAAACCCTAGAATATCCCTCACAAAACCGTCCATGCCTTTACCAGGAAGATTCTGGAGCCTTTTGTTCAGCTATTAAACAATTGCACTTTAGACCCTACACTTTTAATTAATTCCATTGATCCCAAAATTAATTCCAGTTAATTTCTAATTAATTATTAATTAAGTATTACTATTTATAATTAATATATTATTCTCATAAAATATTAATAAATTATTTATTTCAATTTATTAATCAAATAATAAATTAACATCTCTCTTAAAAAAATCATCCTTTCCAATTGTTAGGTTTGAGGGCAACCCAAAAGGACTGTGGTACTATCAATTCAAGTTTATACATATTATACTTATGGGTTTAGACACCTATTTCAATAGTCTCCTAATTGGATAAGTTTGTAACTATAATTGCCACTAAAACTTCTAAAATGATCAGCAAATTGTAGCTTCCAAAAGTCGTTGTCGAACTCTTACCCAGTCAATTACATGTTCTAAGATAAGTGATCATATAATCCTCCGTTCTGCAAGATATCATTTGAACATGATACATGGAACAGAATCAATCTCATTGTTCAATACTTTGTTTCCCGATTTCTAATTTGTAATGACATAGAACTTCTAATCGAACACATCATTTTAGTCCTGGCCGGGCCAGACACTATAAGTCAACACCAAATCACCGAGGGGCCCAAAGATATCGCTTTTCTCGTTAGGGGAAAAGGAACAAATAAACTTTGACTTATATTCTTGTATAATTTACTAATCAAATCATGAACAGCAACATGTTTTATAACATCAAGTTACTGATGCGTTTACACATCATCAATGCATAGCCGACTTGTAAACAACAACTCATATATTTCCGTTTAAAGATTATAAGATATTATCGTCTCAGAATTGCTCGTGATAAATTCCATGAAGTAATTCTCTGAGCGTGGGTTAATCCAATACTTAAATCTCCCTTTCAAAGTACACATGAACATTGCAGCAATACCGTTGTTATGTCTAAAACTCTTTAGACAATCTACAATCTAATTCATGACAGTCTTAATTCACTACTTACTTCCAAAAGTACGAACGGATATGTAATTTGAATAATCGAATTATCCGGGAAGTAAAATATGAAAAATAAAACACAAGAATAAACAATTGTCAAAAGGTAGTAAACAAAGTCATAAATAATTCTCTACTATTTAATCACCAAAAAGTCAATCAAATTTACTTTGTTACAAGTTTCAACTAACTTTCTAACTACTAAAACTAATATCATCTTTCAGACCAATACTCCTAGCATGTTGAACGTGTTTAGCCCTACTCAGACCCCTTGTGGTTGGATCTACATGATTCTCTTCAGATGATACCCGATTCACTACGACGTGACCTTCTTCTATCCTATGTTTAATGAAATGGTATTTTCTATCGATATGTATTGATATGCCATGATCTCTTGGTTCCTTTGTCAAGTCAACCGCTCCTTCATTATCACAGAAAATTTCCATTAGCTCCTTGATGGCTGGAGAAACTCCAAGATCTCGAATGAAGTTCTTCAACCAAATTGCCTCCTTTGAAGCTTCGCCTGCCACTATGTACTCTGATTCACAAGTAGAATCAACCATTGTCTCTTGCTTGGAACTTTTCCATGTAACCGCTCCTTCATTCAAGGTAAACACCAAACCAGATTGAGAACGAAATATGTCTCTGTATGTTTGAAAGCTGACGTCACTATACCCAGTTACTCTCAATGTATCACTGCCACCAAGTACTAGGACCCAGTCCTTAGTCTTTCGTAGATACTTGAGAATATTCTTAATTGCAATCCAATGAGCTTTACCTGGATTTCCCTGATAACAACTAACCATCCTCAAAGCAAAGGACACATCAAGGCGAGTACATGTCATAGCATACATGATCGATCCAACGGCGGAAGCATATGGAATCCGACTTATTTCTGCTATCTCTACATCAGTACTAAGGTTTTGAGTCTTACTCACTTTGGTATTACTCTGGATAGGCAGTTCTCCTTTCTTGGAATTCTCCATACTAAAACGGTTTAGCACCTTGTCCAAGTATGTATTTTGACTAAGTCCAATTAGTCTTTTACTCCTGTCTCTCAGAATTCTTATCTGTAGAATATAGGCAACCTCTCCTAGATCCTTCATAGTGAAAGATTTTCCAAGTTAAGACTTAACCTCTTGCAAAGTTGGAATGTCGTTTCCTATAAGAATTATGTCATCAACATACAATAATAGGAAGGTTACTATACTCCCACTATCTTTGACATATACACAGGACTCATCTTCACTTCTAGAGAAGCTAAACTCCTTGACCTTCTCCTCAAAGCAAAGATTCCATCTGTGAGATGCTTGTTTCAATCCATAGATTGATTTCTCAACCTTACACACACTATTTGGATACTTTGCATCAACAAAACCCTCTGACTGACTCATGTAAACATCCTCATCCATCTTCCCATTAAGGAAAGGGGTTTTGACATCCAACTGCCAAATTTCATAGTCATGAAACGGTAACTATGGCGAGCATTATCCTAATAGATTTTATCTTAGCCACTGATGAGAAGGTATCATCATAGTCAACACCTGGGGTTTGAGTAAATCCCTTCGCAACCAGTCGAGCCTTGAAAGTGTGTACCTTTTCATCTATTTCGGTCTTCTTCTTGAAGATCTATTTGCAACCTACTATCTTCCGACCGGGTTGTTGATCAACCAAATTCCAAACTTTGTTGTCATACATTGACTTGATCTCGCTGTCCGTTGCCTCTTGCCATTTGGCTGCCTCAGGGCCAGCCATTGCTTCCTTCTAGTTAGCCGGTTCATCCAAATTTACCAGTATACTATCACTGATAAATGTATCACCATCTGTAGTAATATGGAAACCATAGAACTCAGGTGGCATTCTAACTCTACTAGAACGCCTAAGAGGTAATGACTCGTCAACTGGTTCGATTGGAATCTCTTCCCTTGGTTGAAGCATAGCATATTCAGAGGTTCCTTTATCGTTGGATTCTTGAATCTCTTCAAGATCAATGGTACTCCCTCTGTCCTCTTTGCATATGATCTCTCTCTCTCTTCTCTCTCTCTCTCTCTCTCTCTCTCTCTCTCTCTCTCTCTCTCTCTCTCTCTCTCTCTCTCTCTCTCTCTCTCTCTCTCTCTCTCTCTCTCTCTCTCTCTCTCTCTCTCTCTCTCTCTCTCTCTCTCGTACGCGAAAGACTCCTCTTCGTGCTAAAAAGACCACATTCTCACTAGGTATGTAGAACAAATATCCAAAGGACTTCTGTGGGTAGCCGATGAAAATACATCTCTCACTTCGAGGTTCAAGCTTGTCTCGAGTCTTTCGTCTAACGGAAGATTCACAAACCCAAACTTTGACATGTGCTAATGAGGGAACTTTCCCTATCCACATCTCATGAGGTATGTTGGCAACCTTCTTAGTTGAGACAAGATTAAGAATATGGGCGCGCATTCTCTAAGGCATACCCCCAGAACGAAATTGGAAGAGAAGATCGACTGATCATGGAATGAACCATGTCTAACAAGGTTTAATTGCGCCTTTTGGCTACACCATTAAGTTGTGGTGTCCTAAGAGGTGTCAATTGTGAAACTATTCCACATTCCTTGAGGTAGTCGTGGAACTCGATACTAAGATACTCTCTATCTGATCGGAGCATCTTTATCTTCCTGCCCAATTAATTATCGACTACATATTTAAACTCTTTGAACTTTTCAAAGGTTCATGACTTATTATTGATTAAGTAGATATAACCATATCTGCTATAATCATTAGTGAAATTCACATAGAATCGATTTGCATCCTTTGTGGTGGATCTAAAGGGCCCACACACATCTGTATGTATGAGGTCTAACAAAACTTCCCCTTTTTCTCAAGATCTAGTGAAAGGTTATTTGTCATCTTACCCAAAAGACAAGATTCACATGTATCATCCGACCTCAGGTTAAATGATTCCAACACTCCATCCTTTTGGAGTTGGGCGATGCATTTCTTGTTAACGTGTCCAAGAGGACAATGCCACAAACATGCTTTGTCAATATCATTAGATGAATCAATTTGAAATACACTACTGCCTAAATTGTCAACACAAATTATGGTTTCATACACACCATCACAAGGTAAAGCATCAAAATAAAAAATACCATTTTATAAGCATAAAGAGAACCATTCTCTTCATTTAAAGAATATCTAAAACCTTTTTTAAATAATGAATGAAAATAAATAATGTTTCATGTCATTTCTGATGAGTAGAAACAATTCAATAAATGTAAACTAACACCCTCACTAAGCACTAGACTATAAACGCAAATATTGGTGACAGGTGAAGATTGCCTATTCCCCATGATCAAGTTTATTCTACCGTGCTCCACCTCCTAACTTCTTCTTAGCCACTGCAAATCAGAACAAATGTGAAATCCACATCCTGTATCAAGGAGCCAAGAATGAGAAGATGATGAGTTATTATATGAGATAGTGTATATACCTGCAGAAATCGGCTTCACCTTGCCATCTTTAATATCTTGTAGATACTTTGGGCAGCTTCGTTTTCAATGCCCATTGTCGTTGCAATAAAAGCAAGTGGACTCTTTGGGATCAGAGACAGGAGGAGCATCAGAACTTGATTTACCTTTGATCTATTGCTTGACGAACCAGCTTGAAACTTCCCCTTCCAGTTCTGTTTTGGAGGATCTTTCCTCTTCTTTCCCTTCCCTTGACCAATGGCTAGAACCGGAGCACTATCAGGAGTGGAGGAAATACTATTTCCTTTCATACTTGCTTCAGTTGTTTGTAGGAGGTTGTGCAATTGAGCCAAGGTGGTCTCATTGTTGTTCAGATGATAGGTCAATATGAACTGATGATAACAACTAGGTAGGGAGTTCAAGACTATGTCAATAGCCAATTCCTCATCAAAATGCACGTTTAGCATAACAAGGAGATCTGCATATCATTGCATCCTTTGCACGTAGCTGCTAACAAACAGTCCCTCTTTCATTTTGCTTGTTATGAGGGACTTTACCACCTTGTACTTTTCTTGACGAACTCGCTTATGGTACATTTCCATAAGGTCCTTATTTATCTCGTCATGGTGGCTACAATGATGCAAGCAAATTTTGTTGTATCATTGTAGTGCTTCTTGTATGCGGGTAGTTCTTCAGGAGTGGCCTTTTCTTCATCAATTTCATTAAGTTCTTTCTCAAGGACATACTCCTTGTCCTCGAAATGAAGGGTCATACTGATGTTGCGCATCCAGTCGTTATAGTTGGTGCCATCCAATGTCACCTTGGAGCAGATTTTCAACAACGAAAAGTTATAGGAGGAGGAGGAGGAACCAGAAACATCATTTGGAGTAGACATCTATAATGCAAAGGTAGTTTTAGTTAGATAAGAACAATCCTTAATATAACAACCCAAAAATGAAATATTAAGGCTAGGATCCAACTAAAAGATTCACAACTTAGAAAAGAGATGTCGTAATCTAATTTTAAATTTTATAAAGGTAGGTAAATGACGATTTACCAATTCCACCAATAGAAAAAGAAATTCGAAAGAAATTAAGTTAAGTGAAATTCCTAGATCTTTTGAGACTCATTGAAACTATTCAATGGCATGTTTAATCTCAGATTATGCTTTTCTATTCGTGACTGGGATACTGAGGATCACAAACAAGACGTGAATAACCATGCAAATTAGATTGGCACTCTCGATATCATTTATCATCTCATTTGAATGTGCCGGTTAACCACACGCGCTCCATTAATCAATGATAAATTTTTGGTTGCCCATTATTACTCTTTATAGTCACTATTAGTGTGTCGGTTAACCACACGCGCTCCACTAACTACTATAAAGTATAATGTGCAATTTCATGGGTTAACATACAAAGTCACATTTTTCCTAAAGTAACTAAGATTGGGATTTTAATAAAAAAAAATTGTTACTTTTAATAGCATTATACTTATTAATGAGAATTAATTGTCCTATCAAACCCGTTCGGCTAACGACCCTCCACTAATCAAGGAAGCGGTGGGTGAGAGTGGACACCCATTCAACTACCATTTTATAGGCAGTTTCCTTATACCCCCCTTATAGACTAGCTTCGTGAATGACGCGTACTAGCAGTTCTACTGACTTAGTCTTATAAATATAGTAACAATTAAACTTTTAATTTTACATATAGTATAAGGTATATTTTAAAACTTTTTCAAAATACTAGGTTTATATTTAAATTTCGAAAATTAAATAATTAATTTAAATTTAAAAATGAACCAAGTGATTTAATAGTTATCTATTAATTAACAATTAGTTAATTATATTAAATCAAATAAGGATTAACTAATTAAATTAAACAATTAATTTAATCCTAATCCTTACCCTCTAAATTTTCGAAAATAGGATATAGGATTTATTCCAATTTTAAATTATCTCTTTTTAGGCAAGTAAAATAATAATTACCAAAATTTGAAAAACCATAATACCTATCAAATTTTCGAAAACTTGGGGAGGAAGGTAAGAGTTTCAAACCCTTACCAAAATATCGAATTTCCTGGGGAGGAGGGTTAGGGTTTCAAAACCCTAACCCTAATTTCGAAACTTAGGGGACAAGAAACCCTAATTCCAATTTCGAAATTTGTGGCCCTTTAGGGTTTAATTGCCATAAACCCTAATTTGATCAAATTCACCAATTATAGCCAATTCAATTGAAAACAAACCTAATGCTCTGATACCACTGATGAGTTTTAGACATTACAAAACAAACTTAAAACTCTTAAGTGTGCATGTAACCTAAAACAAGATCTATGTTTTCACTATAGAACCTATAACTATGACCATTAAAAAAAAAAACCCTAGAAACCCTAGGTAATATTCAAAATTACTAAAGAAGAAGGTTTAGGGTTACATACCTTTTTGTTTTTATAGTAAACAACTAGAAATATTGTTGTTGATCTTTTGGTAGCAAGCACCACAAGCGTCGTGTTTCTAATGGTTCACACCCAACACAAGCAAAAAGGAGATTATAGAGAGAGGAGAGGGAAGAAGAAATTCATCCAAGGCTTCTTATGAGGAGGAGTTGACCTTTATATAGTGGTATAAGGAAACTCTAGATAACCCTAATTTGACTTATATAATATTAATTCAAATTTGGTAATTATCTACTTCCCTATTATCCACTTGGGATATTCTAGAAACCCTACAATACCCCTCGCAAAACCACCCATGCCTTTACCAGGAAGGTTATGGAGCATATTGTTCAACTATTGAATAATTGCACTTTAGACCCTACACTTTTAATTAATTCCATTAATCCCAAAATTAATTCCAATTAATTTCTGATTAAAAATTAATTAAATATTATTATTTCTAATTAATATATTATTCTCATAGTATATTAATAAATTATTTATTTCAATTTATTAATCAAAAACTAAATTAACCTCCCTCTTAAAAATCATCATTTCCAATTGCTAGGTTTTAGGGCAACCCAAAAGGACTGTGGTACTATTAATTCAAGTTTATACCTATTATAGTTATCGGCTTAGACACCTAATCCAACATGTTCTTATTGGCCCATGAGAGTAGCAGCAACATCTCTAGCCATTTGTACTACTGGAACATGGGGACCTTCTTTCACAGATCTCCATATATCTTCACCTTTTTCCTTGCCAAGTAAAAATCTTTTCATTCTAACTTTCCAGTGATCATACTCTTCAACAACTAGCAATGGGGAACAAGATGTGCAACCCACACTATTTGCTATTTGCAAATACATTTGTTGAGTTTGATTAGCAATAGCCATTGAAGTTAAAGTACTAGAGAAGAAGTGGTATATAGAAGAACTTTTATCCTTAACACATAAATTATTGAGATACCAAGGTAATCTCATATCAATTATCATCTGACCTTATGTATTCAAAGTAAAACCACTTAAGAATTAGTATGAACAAAGTGAAGATAACTTAAGAACAATGAGAATGATGGAGAAAGAGATTTGACTCGCAAGATACTGAGTATTTGATGTGAAGAGAATATTGCTCTTTGAAAAAGGTTACAATGCATGGATAAATCATCTCCATAAATAGTAAAAGAGAGACAATAATACAAAATACAAGAATTACATGGAGAATGTAAATATGATAAGTCAGAAAAGCTGACACACACGATTTACTCGATTTTTCCCATGAACTGTATAATTAATAAAAACGACAAGAAGCATTAAATGCTTGTACGGACTTAGTAACACATAAAACTAGGAATGTATTGGATAAGTCTTCATCGCGGAAGAAGCTTGACTTCAGAATCCTTCACACCTCGGAATGCACTTCGACTTCAGTTCTGGTTTGCCTTCGGAGAGGTTCACTTTTATGATACAAAAGCACGATGAAATGAAGAGGTAGTACAAGTAATAGAAAGTGTTTGTCTCCATACCACCAGAGTAAATTAAGATGTACTGTGCAATGCTAACTAGACATTGGAAGAAATATATACGAAGAATTTGGAAGTCGAATTATTTTTGAATACACGATCAAGGCTTTATGAATCCCTATCATGTAAGCCATAGAGAATTTTTGTAAGATTTGAAGTGTTGATAAGTGAGTATAGTACATTTGGTTATTATTTGCAATTATAGCACCAAAAAAATCTTGACGATAAGATATTGCTATATTCTATCATAAAATTATTTATTACGATCAAAAGTATAGGAGAAGAACTAGTTATTATATAGATAAGATTCTAGTAGAGGAGTTCCTAAAGACCTCTTTGATGTTGATTATTGATTCTAAAATAAACGAGTGCAAAGTTAAAATATGCTAGAGTAGGCATATACGCGAGAAGGGTCCTAGATGATGAGTCTAGGAAACTTAATATGTGCCTATTAGAGACGTGAAAATCCTAGTGGAGTCTAGGGAAATTTGTTGTATGTGCTCGGTTGAACACATAAGTATTTGTTAAATTACTTTGTTGTATTCATGTGTAGTGACTTGGGAGCTATGGGATAATTCGTGGGACAAGTATGCATAGGTGTGAAAGGTAGTAAATGCATGTACTATCGGAAGCACACAATTCGTAGTTGGACCAAGAAGTGTCACAAGGTTACTAAGGCACTAGTAGTTGATTATGTTTGGTATGTTTCCGTTATTACCTGCATTTTGGTGATGACTATGAAAATTGATTTTTGTTCAAACCCTAGTGGTCATGAAAGATTGAGTCCGAATAATATGAATCTACGTAAGTAAGTTTATTGGTTCATAGAGCCATGTCATATATAGTGACCGAATTTAGTCGAAATATTAAAGAAGAAGATAATCGAGGTAATCGGCAGAAGAATTGCAATCTTCATTAGGATTGAGCAGCCAATAGCTACAGATGCTACCTGCTATGATGTGGTTGCAGGTGACAATCACCAAAATTGTCACCAATCGTCAATCACAAATGTTGCGAACATCGATGAAACGACTTAATGTATAATGTTTGATCATTTGTAACTGAAAATACAATAATATACATTTAAATACGTAAGAAAATCAGCCAAATCGTCTGAAACCTACAAATATAGACGCTGAAAACGTTGTGTTAATATATATATACATAATAACATACTCGGAAAGTACCCATCGAAACGGTCTCGAAAATATAAGAAACGTAAAAATATGACTTCGTATGGGGAAGTTATGATTTTTCTATGTTTTAAAATCAACCCTACGCAAGAATGTGGGTCATAGAAATTTAAAAGAATATTGGTTGAGTTTTAACCAAAATAATGTAAAGGAGAATCATAGTACTCCTCGATACAAAATTATAGACATAAAGAACACCAAAACGGAAGATGTATGAGAAAGTAATGATTTTCTAAAAATCATTTACGATGCACCCCTTATAAAAATATGGGCTAAAACTTGATCTGAATTAACGTGGATATAAAGAATGTCAAAAAAACGGAGTTCATAGCAAAAGTTATGAATTTTTAAAGATTCAAATCTTTATATGTCGGGGGTGACGTGGCGCCACCAGGACGCCCCACAAGGCCACCTGACATGCGGATGTGCCGAGATTCGGTCAAAATGGGCGAGTAGGTAGACGACATGTGTCATCTCTCGGGTGGAGCCACCAAGCTGAGGCATGGCGCACCTCTCGACAAAGCGTGACGCACTACCTCAAGAACTTGATATAAATACCAGGCCCGAGTCCCTCATTTGCACAATAAAATTTCCACTCCTCTCTCCCTCACTTTTCGTCCAATAGAACCTCCTCCTCTCCCTGAGCAGTCTCGAGCCTCCCGAAACCCTAAGTCATAATGCCCGGAACCTGAAAAAGCACGCTAGGAGGGTGTGTTTCACAACCCCTTTTTCAACTATTTTTCAAATTAGGCGGTATACATATTTAATATGCTTATTTAATCAATTATTAATGATCGTTATGATATTTTAATTAGTTGAGCATTACTATATGATTACTCAGTTAGTTTAGGTAATGGATAATAGTAAAGTATTATGTTGTAACTCTGTTCATTTTAATGGATAATAATAAAATATTATTCCGTTACTTAGCTCATTTCTAATGGATTGTAACATCCCAACTCTCAAGTATAATATTTATATATTATTTATTTTTGGAATTTAATGACTGACTCGACGAGTTGTATGCCTGACTCGTCGAGTAGAAACAGGTTGGCCACATGGGTTTAATGACCAACTCGACGAGTCAGAGAGCCGACTCGCTGAGTTGGAGCTGTGTGAGGAAACCCTAAATCTCCAGGTTTGCGTCCTATTTAAAGGACCTTAAGCCTTCATTTCCACCTCACCAGCCACCCTACTCCCCTGTGTGAAACCCTAATCGTTTATAGTGAGCTAAGAGAGAAAGAGAGTTGTTAATCGGAAATCGGGAAACACACTGTTGGACAATAAGTACGACATTGTTCCATGTATTTGTCTAGATGATATCTTGAGAGAAGAGGATTATATGATCACTTATATTAAATGGCAGGTCATCTTAGTTCCACAAGACTTTGAAAGAGCTACGATTGTTGGCCGGATCCTGAAGCCATACTTGCAGCTATAGTTATTAGACTTATCCAAGTGGGAGACTATTTGATAAGGTGTCTAAGTCCATAACTATATTTGGTATGTACTTGACCCGATTTGGCATGGTCCATTTGGGTTGCATGGCATCATAACAATTGGATAGACAAAATGAGAAAAGGACACTTATGGTTTGTTAATATATTATAAGTTCTAATATATTAATATGAAATCATATTATTTAATTAGTATTGATCAAGAATTAATTTGGAATTAATTTTGTGATCAAAAGGGACTAATTAAATATATGGGGATTGATTTGTAAATTCATTCATTCTTATATAGTGGGCTTATGATCCATGGTTCATTGGATTGGGCTAAAATCCATAGGGTGCTCCATGGATGCTCCATGGAGGTTAAAACCCATGGATCATGGAGGAAATGAAAAGTCATGCACATTAGGGTTTGCACGGTGTAACCCTACATGTGGCACACTATATAAAGAACCTCATGGCAAGCAAAAATCGACCACTAAGACAACAAGGTGAGGGCTAGCCGAATTTGTGCACAAGTGTTCTTCTCTCAAGTTATTCCAAGAGTTTTGGTGTTGTGTGAAACATTTGAGGCATTACATTTGGGGTGCTAGGCTCACAAGGTCTTCAGGAATCCAATCTACAAGAAAGATATGTCATTCTACTAGTTTTATATTGAAAGTACCCCATGCCATGCTAGTTAGGATGCAAACCTTGGAACAATCAAATTTGCATGTATATTAGAGAAAACATAGATCCAAGGTTTCTAGGGTTGCATGTACAGCATAGGAGTGTTAGAATGCTCATAACCCATCAGTGGTTCCAGAGCCTAGGCTTGTTTTCCTTATACTTGATGCAAATTGCTGAAAAAAAGTCGAATTTCTGCTCACTGTTCAGTGAACTCGCCGAGTCCATGGGGGGACTCAACGAGTCCATGTGATAATTCATCCTACTCGTCGAGTAGGTTCTTGCACTCGGCGAGTAGGAGGCCTTGTGTGCAGAATTTCGAGTTTTGTTGCTGGAAATGGACTAGTATCATTACCCTAAACTGTTTTGGACTTATAAAATCTGTTTTTGATGTGTTAATGATTATGCTAATCCATTTTCAAAGGTTATTATCAAACTTTCAAGTTTTATATATGTTTATATGATTCTTGAAAATTGTTGATATGAATGTTCATGCTTATGAGTTTTGGTAGATCATAGGAATTATTTGCAAATTGTTTGATGATGTAATTCTTGATCTAAATGTTAATCATGAAGTCCATAATTTGTCCTCAAGTTATGGATTACCAAAAGTCATTTCTTTAAAAGAGTCATTAAAGAACTCATAGGTTACATAAAATGAAGGGTATTCATTTTTAATAGACCATTAAACTCAAAAGTTATGAAGTTGAATAGTTTTGAAGAATTTCAAAACTTGCCCTCAAGTTTTGGAACTTGTAAAGTCACTTTAGAAAACTTTAGTTCCAACCCCTAGAATGTTAAAAGTTAAAATTCAACCCTTATACTTTATAATATTATAAGTTAATAATATATATATATATATATATGTATAAGATCAAGTCAGTCTTACCGTTAGTAGGCCTCATTCACGAAGTCGGTCTATAAGGAGGGTATAAGGTTGTTGCCTACAAAACGGCAGCTTAATGGGTGTCCACTCTCACCCACCGCTTCCTTGACTGGTGGAGGGTCGTTAGCCGAACGGGTAGGACAAAGACTATATTTCTCATTAAAAGTATAATAATAAATATAAAGTAACTAAACCTTTTATAAATTCCCAATCTTAGTTACTTTAGGAAAATGTGAAATTGGTGCTAACCCATGAAATTACACTTTGTACCTTACCAAGTCGTTGGTGGAGCGTGTGTGGTTAACGAGCACACTAACTTGGACTAGTAAGAGTGGCAAAGGGTGACTTAATGTTTATCATAGATCGGTGGAGCGTGTGTAGGTAACCGGCACATTGATTAGGTGATAAAGATTAAGGGTACCAAGTTAATTTGCATGGTTATTCACACCTTGTTTGTGATCCTCGGCATCCCAGTCACAAACCTGAGAGGGCACAATCGAGATTTAAACATGCAATTGAATTGTTCAATGAATCTCAAAAGATCTAGGAGTTTCATTCCAATTAAAACCTAATACTTCTTAAGTTTTTCGTGGTGAAAATTGGTGAATCGTCATTCACCTACCTTCAAATATTTTATGGCTTGGATTACGGCATCCCTCTTCTAAGTTATAAAATATTGTGTTGGGTCCTAGCCTTAATATTACATCCGGGTGTCTTATTAAGGACTCTTTATCTAATCTAAACTTGTTTTTCTTCCTTTTCAGATGTCTTCCAACAATGTTTCTGGCTCGAACCCTACCGGATCCTTCTCTCTCATGAACCTTTGTGGGAGAGTCATCTTTGATGGGACTAATTTCAATGATTGGATTAGGAACATAAGGATGGTCACTCGCTATGAGGACAAAGAATATGTCCTCGGCAAGGAGCTGAAGGAACTTGATGAGTCTTCTGCTACTCCACAGGAGATCGCTGACTCCAAAAGTCCAAAAGTCCTATGAGGACTTTTACCCTTTTGAGAGAGATGCCACAATGACAGCTGAACTCCAAAAGTCCTATGAGGACTTTTACCCTTTTGAGATGCACCAGGACCTGATGGAAAGATACAATCAGAGTGCTCGTCAAGAGCGATATGAAATCATCTCTTCCATGATAACAACCCGAATGAAGGATGGTGAACCCATCACAGGCCACATGTAGAAAATGCAAAGGTTTGTGGACCGTTTGCTGAAGTTAAATGTGAACTTGCCTGAGGAGTTGGCTATTGATATCATACTGCACTCCTTACCTCCCTGTTCTGATCAGTTCCGCATCACCTATCATATAAACAAGGAGGAGGTCGCACTTAGCAAACTTCAAAGGCTTTTGAAGACCGCTGAATCTGGTCTTAAAGGCAAATCGGTTGTTACCACTCCTACTCCTACCGCCGCCCCTGTTCTGGCAATCGGGCATGGTAAAGGGAAAAAGAGGAAGACCCCTTCGAAGGGTACCAAGGGAAAGTCTCTTGAGGGCTCCTCTTCGTGTGGAACCAAAGGTGGTTCTGCCACTCCATCTTCCAACCCAAAGGATGCACAATGCTTCTACTGTCAGGAAAAGGGGCACTGGAAGTGAATCTGCCCCAAATACTTGCAGGATGTTAAGGATGGGAAAGTGAAACCCACCCATGCATGTATTTACACTATATTGTCTAATAACTCACCACATACTAATTCTTGGGTCCTTGATACAGGGTGTGGAATTCACATTTGTTCTGATTTGCAGGGCCTAAAAAGAAGTGAGGATGTGGAGCACGGGAAGATAAACTTAATCATGGGGAATAGGAGAGCTTCACCTGTCACCAAGATTGGAGTTTATTCTTTATTGATTAGTAGTGGGTTAATGTTAGATTTGAATAAATGTTGTTGCTCATATGAAATGGCGAGAAATATTATTTCCTTTCATGGTTTGTACAAACAATGATTTACTTTTTCATTTGATAATGAATGTGGTGGTATTAATGCTTTTCATAATGGTGTTTTCTTATTTTAAAGCATTACCTTATGATGGTGTATATGAAACTGTGTTGATTGTAGACAACTTAGGAAATAATGTATTGCATATCGATTCTTCCACTATTTTGGATAAAGCATCCTTGTGGCATTGTCATCTTGGACATGTCAACAAGAAGCGCATAGGCCAACTCCAAAAGGCTGGAATCTTGGAGCCATTTGACTTAAAGGCAGATGATAGCTGTGAATCTTCTTTACTTGGAAAAATGACAAAGTCACCCTTCACTGGTACTTTTGCTAGGGTTAAGGTTTGTTGGAGCTCGTACACAAAGATGTGTGTGGGCCCTTCAGAACCACCACAAGGGATGCTAACCGCTTCTATGTGACTTTTACTGATGATTATAGTAGATATGGCTATGTCTACTTAATCAAGCATAAGTCATAAACCTTTGAGAAATTCAGAGAGGTTAAACAGGGAGTGGAGAATCAGCTGGGAAGGAACATTAAGATGCTTCGATCCGATCGAGGAGGAGAGTATCTTAGTACAGAGTTCCTTGACTATATTAAGGAATGTGGAATTGTTTCACAGCTGACACCTCCTAGGACACCGCAGCTGAATGGTGTGGTTGAGAGGCACAATCAGATCTTGTTGGACATGGTTCATTCCATGATCAGTCGAGCTTCGTTACCAATCTCATTCTGGGGGTATGCCTTAGAGACTGCCGCCCATATCCTTAATCTAGTCCCTACCAAGAAGGCTGCAAAAACACCTCACGAGATGTGGACTGGGAAAGTTCCCAATTTAGACCACATCAAGATTTGGGGTTGCGAGGCTTTCGTGAGACGTGAGACTCAGGATAAGCTCGAACCTCGTAGTGAGCGGTGTATTTTCATCGGTTACCCACAGAATTCCTTTGGTTACCTCTTCTACAGACCCAGTTAGAATATGGTATTTGTGGCAAGAAGAGGAGTTTTTCATGAGAGAGAATTCATAATCCAAGGAAACAGTCGGAGGCAAATTGAACTTGAAGAAATTCAAGAGTCAAGCGGTGAAGGAACCTCTAACACTAGCAGTCAACTTGAGGAGGAAACTCCTATTGAGCCGATAGATGAGTATGTGCCTCTGAGGCGTTCCACAAGAGTTAGGAATCCACCTAAGCATTACTATGGTTTCCATATTACTGCGGAAGGTGATGCATTTATCAGTGATGGTACACTGGTAAATTTGGATGAGCCTAACAAATTCAAGGAAGCCATGGCAGGCTCTGAGTCAGCCAAATGGAAAGAGGCTATGGACAGCGAGATTCAGTCCATGTATGACAATCAAGTTTGGAACTTGGTTGACAATGTACCGGGTTGTAAGACAGTCGGGTGCAAATGGATCTTCAAGAAGAAGACCGACATGGATGGGAAGATACACACATATAACGCGCGACTGGTTGCGAAGGGCTTTACTCAAACTCCGGGAGTTGACTATGACGAGACTTTCTCACCAGTAGCGAAGATTAAGTCTATTAGGGTTATGCTAGCCATTGCCGCATTTCATGATTATGAAATATGGAAAATGAATGTCAAAACCGCTTTTTTTAATGGAAAGTTGGCTGAGGATGTTTACATGAGTCAGCCAGAGGGCTTTGTCGATGCAAAGTACCCTAATAGGGTGTGTAAGCTTGAGAAATCCATCTATGGGCTAAAACAAGCATCTCGAAGATGGAATGTTTGTTTCAATGAGAGAGTCAAAGAGTTTGGCTTTTCGAGGAGCGAAGATGAATATGTATGTATGTTAAGGCTAGTGGGAGTGTAGTTAGCTTTTTGATATTGAATGTGGATGACATACTACTCATAGGAAATAACATCCCAACCCTGCAGAAGGTTAAGTCCTGGCTTGGGAAGTGTTTCGCTATGAAGGACCTTGGAGTAGCTGCCTATATCCTAGGGATAAGGATATTGAGAAACAGGAGTAACAGACTAATTAGACTTAGTCAAAGTACCTACTAAGGATTGGGTTCTTACCCTCGGTGTGAGTGATGACTTGAGAGTAGTGGGGTACAACGATGCTAGCTTTCAGACTGATAGGGATAATTTCCGTTCTCAGTCAGGCTGGGTCTTTACCCTAAATGGAGGAGCAAATACTAGGAAAAGTTCCAAGCAGGACACAGTAGCTGATTCAACGTGCGAATCAGAGTACATAGCAGCAAGCGAGGCAGCGAAGAAGGCGATATGGCAGAAGAACTTCATTGGAGACCTTGGAGTTGTATCAGCTATAAAGGAGCCTATGGAGATTTTATGTGATAGTGAAAGTGCAGTTGCCTTAGCCAAGTAACCAAGGGATCATGGCAGATCCAGACACATCGATAGAAAATACCACTTCATTAGACATCGAATAGAAGAAGGAATCCTCGTGGAAAAGAGGGTATCATCGGATGAGAAACCAACAGATCCCCTCACGAAGGGACTGTGTAGGGTTAAGCATTTTCAGCATGCGATGCGCATCGGGCTGAAGGATGATATTAGTTTTACTGATTAGATAGCTATTTCTGAAATTTGTAAAGTGTAATTGACAATTGATGATTAAATAGAAGTTGTTATTTATTTATGATTAAAGTGTTAACTATCTTGTGTCAATCGTTTACTATTGTTTCAAATTTGCATGTTTTGACTTCCAGAATAATTATGTTATGGTATATCATATTATTCGAACCATCCACAGTCAATCATACTTTGGAAGTAGGTATTAAGGCAAGACTGTCATGAATGGGTATGTAGTTTGTATGGGACATAGGGACTGCAGTGTTCATGAGTACTCCTAGAATGGGATTCGAGTATTGGATTCAACCCACGCTCACTTGTATCACTTCATGGAATTTATCTCGAGTGATCGTGAGACGGTAATATCATATAAGTCTTCAAACCTAGAGATATGAGTTGTTGACCATGAGTTGGTTGTACATTGATTATACGAAAACGCATCGGTAACTCGATGTTATAAAACGTGCTTTTGTGTGTCATTCAACATGTAGTTAGTACAAGCATATGATTCGAAGTTTATCTGTTCCTTCTAATCCTTGGAGGATTAGAAGCGATATATGGGCCCCTCGATGATTTTTTTTTACCTATGTTCCGGACCCGGTCAAAACTGAATTGATGTGTTCGATTAAGTTCATTGTCAAACAAATCAGAAATCGGGAAACAAATTGTTGGACAATAAGTACGACATTGTTCCATGTATTTGTCCGACTTATATCTTGAGATCAGAGGATTATATGATCACTTATCTTAAATGGCAGGTCATCTTAGTTCCGCGAGACTTTGAAAGAGCTATGATTGTTGGTCGGATCCTGAAGCCATACTTGCAGCTATAGTTATTACACTAATCCAGGTGGCAGACTGTTGGATAAGGTGTCTAAGTCCATAAATATATTTGGTATGTACTTGAACCGATTTGGCATGGTCCATTTGGGTTGCATGGCATCATAACAATTAGATAGACAAAATGAGAAAAGGACACTTATGGTTTGTTAATATATTATAAGTTCTAATATATTAGTATGAAATCATATTATTTAATTAGTATTGATCAAGAAGTAATTTGGGATTAATTTTGTGATGAAAAGGGACTAATTAAATATATGGGGATTGATTTGTAAATTCATTCATTCTTATATAGTGGGCTTATGATCCATGGTTCATTAGATTGGGCTAAAACCCATAGGGTGCTCCATGGATGCTCCATGGAGGTTAAAACCCATGGATCATGAAGGAAATGAAAAGTCATGCACATTAGGTTTTGCATGGTGTAACCCTACATGTGGCACACTATATAAAGAACCTCATGGCAAGCAAAAATCGGCCACTAAGACAAGAAGGTGAGGGCTAGCCGAATTTGTGCACAAATGTTCTTCTCTCAAGTTATTCCAAGAGTTGTGGTGTTGTGTGAAATATTTGAGGCATCATATTTGCGGTGCTAGGCTCACAAGGTCTTAAGGAATCCAAGCTACAAGAAAGGTATGTCATTCTACTAGTTTTATATTACAAGTACCCCATGCCATGCTAGTTAGGATGAGAACGTTGGAAAAATCAAATTTGCATGTATATTAGAGTAAACATAGATCCAAGGTTTCTAGGGTTGCATGTACACCATAGGAGTTTTAGAATGCTCATAACCCATCATGAGGTCCCTAGAGTCCAAAGGTTCTAGCTTTATCCAGCTAAGAAAGGAGCCTTCATGATTAAAACCCTAAATGAGAGTTGTTTTGGCATTTCATGCCCTAAGTGTCATGCATCAACGTAAAGCTTGCAGCTTTACGTGACATTTATGCCTTGGAAGGCTAGATCTAGAGTTTGGGGTTGTAGATCTGACTTAAAACATCTGGATGAGCATTCGACTTAAGGGACTCGACGATTTGATGAGCTGACTCGACGAGTCGGCTAGGGTTTTCCCCGATGAGTCTGGACATGAGTAGCTCGGTGAGTTGATGAGACAACTCGACCAGTTAGGGTTGGTTTTCACAACTTTTGAAGGAACAAGGGGACTCGGCGAGTCACATAGGTGCACTCGACGAGTCGGCTCAATATGGACTGTTGACTCAAGTGTTGACTTCTGTTGACTTTAGGGTTTGGTCAAGACAGGGATTATTGAGCCCATGGAGGGGTAGAATGGTCTTTTACCCATTCCATGAGTTAGAGAGAGAGAATAGCCTTTAGTTTATTTAGAGTTGTAATTGAAGTGTTAATTAGAGATAATTATCGTATGTGTTAGGTGGAGGCTATGATCGGTGTTTCGTGTACGAGATTCATTTGCTTGCTTACGAGGTGAGTCTTCTCACTATGCTTACCTAGAGTGGTAACCTTTGTGTGACCGGAGGATCTTATGTGCTTATATTGAGTATTTTGATATCCTGTATTATGTCTTTGTGATTTATGTTGTGTATTATACTGAGCTTTACTGAGTTAGGACTTGAGGGTCCACCCGAGTTGTGGGACCGAAGGGTCCCACTGAGACACATATACCAGAGGGTCTTATTTGAGTTATAGCCATGAGAGGCTATTGATATATGTGTGGTATTTTGGGGAACTCACTAAGCTTCGTGCTTACAGTGTTATGTGATATGCGTTTCAGGTACTTCTCAGGATCGCGGGAAGGCACAGACTTGATTGTACACACACACTTGAGAAGGAGTTTACATTTTCTGGATTCTTGATTTGATCAAACAATTTGACATTTGTGTTTTGACGATTTGATACTTGTGGTTTTGGAATGTGATAATGAGAATTATGTATTTTAAAATGAAAATTTTGTTTGAAAATTTACGGTGTTACAAGTTGGTATCAGAGCGTTGGTTTGAGGGATTCAGATATACCTTCGGGTGTGTCTAGACTCAAACTGAGGATTTGAGAAAAAAAATTCAAAAGAAATGATTTTTTCTAAAAACGAGCAAGAGTTTTAAGAGAAAAACGAGTTGGAACAGTGTGTACAATCAGCCAGACCCCGAACGGTGATTTCCCAAAATACCCTTACTTATTTGTGTTATGAGATATTAGGGATGCATGCTAGAGGATAGGCTTGATACTTTATAATTTAGAGCTAGAGTTGCCTGATTCATGATGCCTTAGCCTAGGGTATGCTATTGAGTGATCTTATCTGTTATCTGCTCTATGTGGACTGAGTAGGAGAGACATAGTAGGAATCTTTTAGAGAGGGTTGAGTGATCTAGGAGAGATACCTAGATGAACATAGAGGAATCTACTAAGAGAGTAGTTTGATATCCATGAGGGATAGAGTATTGTGAAGTAGGATCCTAGGAGGAGGACTTGGGATGACTATAGGATGGTGTGGAAGGCAGTATTGGGCCCGTACTACTGAAAGCACCGGATATGTATGCAACCCAAGTAAGAATCCTTAGGATACTAAGGAGCATGTAGGGGCGGGAAATCGAGTGTGAGTATACTCGAATGAGTATCTAATTGTTTTCGTGTTGTGTTTCAGAGACAGTATGGTGGGTACACGCCACAACCTCGAGGGCACCAATGGTACCAGTGACGAGGAGATCCACAGGATCATCCATGCTAGGTGGGCGCAGCTATCCGAGAGGTGATATCGGAGATGTTTGGGTCTATTAAGACCACGTTCATTGAGACCTTCAATGAGTGTTATGCTGCTGTTACTCAGGCTGCTGTTGCCGCAGCCACCGCAACCCTAACTGCTTCGAGACCATAGGGGGGTGACTCGTTGTTGTTCCGAGAGTTCAGTAACACGAAGCCACCAGAGTTTGATGGGACACATGATCCGATTGTTTCTATGAGATGGATCTCTGACATTGAGGGATGTTTTTACACGTGTTCATGCCCTGAGCACCTAAGAGTTCGGTTTGCACAGAGCCAGCTTCGCTTGGGAGTGAAGGACTGGTGGAAGTTTTTGACTAGCAATTTTACTCCTGCAGATCATGTTGCAGTGACATGGGACAGGTTCACACAGTTGTTCCGAGATGAGTATGTTCCCCAGGTGGGGAGGGAACGGTTGGCCCAGGAGTTTCTGTCTCTCAAGCAGAAGACAGAAACTGTGACCGAGATCACGAGGATGCTCCATGAGAGGGCGTTGTTTTGCCCTGAGCATGTGTCTACTGAACAGGCACGTGTGAGCCGTTATTTGAGCATACTGAGGAGGGATATACAAGAGTTTGTGGCGAACTCGTCATACCGGACATTGGCAGAGCTTCAGACCAATGCCAGGCGCAGGGAGATTGAGCTAGAGTTACAGGCTAGGGAGGAGGGGGAGTCTTAGGGGAGAGACTGGAGACCAGTGCAGTCACAGCCGGCGACGAAGCGGGCAAAGTCCGCTGATACGAGGGTTGGGGGCCAGAAGGGTCGCACTTGTGGCAAGTGTGGCAAGAGTCACGAGGGATCGTGTCGGGCAGGGATTTGCTACATATGTGGAAAAGAGGGGCACCTGGCGATGGATTTCCCCAAGGGGTTTGCAGTTTACTTTCACTGCAACAAGACCGGACATCAGAAGGTCGAGTGCCCACAGCTCATTCAGGAATCAGCCTAGGGTACCGCTCCTACTGCTTTGCGAGCTACTGATCGTCAACCAGCGAAGGTCGAGGCACCGAAGGCTCGTGGGAGAGCTTTTTAGCTGACAGCGGAGGAGGTCCGCGCAGCACCTGATGTCGTGGCTGGTACGTATTTCCTTATTCCTATTATTTTGAGATTGTTTTGCTTATATTGCGTTGTATATAGGTACTTTTCTTGTGAATTCTGTACCTGATTTGGTGTTATTTGACTCGGGTGCTTGTCGATCCTTCGTATCTTTAGCTTTTAGTCGTCACATCAGTATCCGACGTGAGGAGTTGAGTCGACCTCTGAGGGTTTCTATAGTCGACGAGCATGTGGTTTTCGCTACTGATGTATTCCGAGGATGTGTACTGGAGATTTTTTGTGTTAAGTTCCTGATAGATATGGTGCCGATAGCAATGGGTGATGTTTGCATCATAGTAGGCATGGATTGGTTGAGTCGGTTTGGAGCTGTGATCGACTGTGAGCGTCAGATGGTGACCATACGAGACCCTAGTGGGGGAGTGCTTACGGTGTACGGAGAGGATACCAGATCTGGATCAGCTTTCTGCTCTGCTGTAAGAGCGAGGCAGATTCTACAGCAGGGTTGTATGGGCTTTTTGGCGTACGTGATGGATACGCGGGTTGCTACAGAGAGGCCGAGTTCTATCTCCGAGGTTCCGATAGTGTGTGAGTTTCCGGATGTTTTTCCTGAGGAGTTTTCGGGTGTGCCTCCCGAGAGGCAGGTGGAGTTT
This sequence comes from Lactuca virosa, assembly GCF_052849685.1. Taxonomy (NCBI): domain Eukaryota; kingdom Viridiplantae; phylum Streptophyta; class Magnoliopsida; order Asterales; family Asteraceae; genus Lactuca; species Lactuca virosa. Next base: position 203,865,001 of record NC_136429.1, read on the forward strand.
CGGATTGATTTGGTTCTAGGTGCGGCACCTATTGCCAAGGCACCTTATTGCCTTGCACCACCAGAGATGCAGGAGTTATCCTCACAGCTCCAGGAGCTGCAGGAGAAAGGTTTCATCAGACCGAGTAGCTCACCGTGGGGAGCGCTGATCCTTTTTGTCAAGAAAAAGGATGGTTCACACCGGATGTGTATTGATTACCGGGAGTTGAACAAGCTGACGGTCAAGAACTGTTATCCACTTCCGAGGACCGACGATTTGTTCGAACAGTTGCATGGGGCGTCTTGGTTCTCCAAGATTGATTTGAGATCTGGATATAATCAGATGGTAGTTTGCGAGGAGGATATCCAGAAGACGGATTTTAGACCTCGTTATGGGCACTACGAGTTTGTGGTGATGCCTTTCGGGCTCACCAACACACCGGTGGCGTTCATGGACCTCAGGAACCGGGTGTGCAGGCCTATTTTGGATCGATTCGTGATTGTGTTTATCAACGATATTTTGGTGTATTCGAGAACCAGAGAGCAGCACGAGGAGCATTTTAGAGAGATTCTTGGAGTATTGTGGTCGGAGAGGCTTTATGCCAAATTCTCCGAGTACTATTTCTGGTTACGAGAGGTCCAGTTCCTGGGACATCTCGTTAATCAGAATGGGATATTGGTCGACCCGGCCAAGATTGAGGAAGTTATGAGATGGGAAATGTCGAGATCCCCTTCCGAGATCAGGAGTTTTCTGGGTTTGGCCGGTTACTGTCAGAGATTTATCAGAGATTTCTCCAAGATTGTTGTTCCTCTTACCAGATTGACCCGGAAGAGTGTAACTTTTACTTATGGGCCCGACCAGCAGGCCTCATTTGAGACTCTTCGCCAGAGATTGTGCGAAGCCCCGGTATTAGCCCTTCCCGAGGGAGTGGAGGACTTTGTAGTTTACTGGGATGGGAGCGGTGTTGATGCAGAGGGGACATGTGATTGCATATGCATCGAGGCAGTTGAAGCCTCATGAGACGAGGTATCCCACCCATGATTTGGAGTTGGGGGCGGTGGTGTTCGCCCTCAAGATCTGGCGCCACTATCTGTATGGAGTCTGGTGCACCATATACACAGACCATAAGAGTCTGAAGTACCTTATGGATCAGCCTAACCTGAATATGAGGCAGAGGAGGTGGTTGGATGTACTGAAAGAATACGACTGCGAGATCTTATATCACCCAGGCAAGGCTAATGTGGTAGCCGAGGCCTTGAGCCGTAGAGAAGAGAGTGCTCCGATTCGAGACGTGTGCATGAGGATGACGATGATGACTCCAGTCCTAGATACTATTCGAGATGCCCAGGTGGAGGTCGTGAGACCGGAGAACCGCATGAGGGAGAGGGTGATCGGTCATGTTTCTGAGTTTGAGACGGATAGTCTGGGGCTCATGACTTTCCATGGGCGGATTTTGGTGCCCTATATAGGTGGAGCTCGGCGTATACTGGTGGAGAAGGAACATAGATCGAGATTCTGGATCCATCCAGGAGCCACCAAGATGTATCTGGATCTAAAGAGAGATTACTGGTGGCCCTGTATGAAGAGGGATGTGTTGGATTAGGTGTCTAAGCCCATAACTATTTTGGTATGTACTTGACCCGATTATGAGCATGGTCCTTTTGGGTTGCCTTCACCATAGCAACTGATAGGATGAATTAAGGAGAAATAGTTTTAATTATGATTTATTAATATATTATGTGAATAATATATTAAAAGAGAAATCATACTGTTTAATTAATGTTGATGAAGAATTAATTTAGAATTAATTGTGGTCAAAAGAGATTAATTAAATAAAGGGGACTGATACTGTAATTATAAGATAGTTACGAAGTTGGGCTTAGGATCCATAAGGATGCAATGGACGAATTCTATATGAGAGTCCATATAGAAATCGTCCAAGGGCCTTCTAGAAGGATCCTTTGGGCTTCTTAAGGACTAAGCAACTGGATTAGGGTTTCCAAGTTAATAACCCTAGAAGCCTCAACTATATAAGGACCCCTAAGGCTCCCAAAAACGTGGCTAAGCATTCTTTGAAGGTCTTGGACGTTTTTGTGCCTCTTCTCTCTATCTCTTATTCATCCTTGTTGCTAGTGGTGTTTGTGACTCCATTAGAGGTGCAACACTTGGGGCACTAGCCTTGCAGAAGTCAAGATCAAGAAGGATTGTGATTGTTATTGCTATATAACAATCAAGGTAAGATCTAAACTCTAATTTCATATGTTGTATTCGAAATTGGTATGCTAGATTTAGGGTTTGCAAGTCTTGGAGGTTTAACGCATGTACAATTACAAAAACTAGATCCAAGCATTAGGGTTTGCATGTACACCATAGGATTGATGTATTTCTCAAAACCCAATAGTGGTATCAGAGCCTAGGATGGATTTCTAATGTATTTGATGCAAAAGTTAAGTTTTCAAAGCTGAAAATTTTCGTTTTTTCGAATTGAACCAGACTCACGTCGTGAACATATTGTTCACCTCGTGAACCCAGTCTGACAGCATGATTTCGAAAATTTTGCCTTAATTTGCTTTGGATAATTACCATAAATTGCTTTATTCAAATAAAAATAAGATTTTTTGTTATGGTAATTGATATCCTAATCAAATTAATAGATAATTGTCAATTTAAGATAATTACTTGTTTTTATAAGATAAAGATTGATTATTTGTAAATTGATTTGAATTATCTTTTCTTCAAAATAGATTAGTTCAAATTATGTGATAAATATTAGTTATATGATATTTAATTATTTTTTAAATTTGATCGACAAGATATTTTGAAAAGTTTCAAAATTTGCCCTCAAGTTTTGGAATTTAAAATTTAATTAAAAGCTTTTAATTTTGAAATATTAAATTCTAAAACCCTATTATTTTGAATAGTTCAAATTACCCCCTTATGATTTTATTAAATTAATTAAGTGTTTAATTAAAAGAGAAATTTAATAAATTCATAATGATTTGGTTTAAGATTAGTAATTAAAAGTCTAATTTAATAATAGATTAAACCACATAGTATTTTAAAAGTGTAAAATACACCCTTATACTATGTAAAATTAAAAGTCTAACATTATATATGTATGAGTAAAGAGTCAGTCTTACCGTTAGTAGGCCTCATTCACGAAGCTGGTCTCTAAGGGGTGTTTAAGGAAATTGCCTATAAAATGGTGATTGAATGGGTATCCACTCTTACCCACCGCACTCTTGACTAGTAGAGGGTCGTTAGCCGAACAGGTATGATAGGACACAACATCCATTATAAGTATAATGTAATACAAGTAACTAAACCTTTTATAAATTCCCAAATCTTAGTTACTTAAGAAAAATGTGAATTTGATGTTAACCCATGAAATTACACTTTGCACATTGCCGAGACATTAGTGGAGCGTGTGTGGTTAACCGACACACTACTTTGGGACTGGCAAGGATGGCAGAGGGTGACTCGATGTTTGTCATAGATCAATGGAGCGTGTGTGGTTAACCGGCACATTGATTAGGTGATAGTGACATTGAGGGTACCAAGTATATTTGCATGGTTATTCACACCTTGTTTGTGATCCTCGGCATCCCAGTCACAAACTTGAAGGGCATAATCGAGATTAAACATGCCATTGAAAAGTTCAATGAATCTCAAAAGATCTAGGAGTTTCAATTCATCTAAAACCTAAATTCTTTTTCGTTTTTCATGGTGGAAATTGGTAAATCGTCATTTACCTACCTTCAAATATTCTGCAACTGGATTACGGCATCCCTCTTCCAAGTTGTAGAATATAGTGTTAGGACCTAGCCTTAATATCTCATTTGGGTGTTTTATTAAGGACTCAATCAACTAACTTGAATTTTCTCCCCTTGTAGATGTCTATTTATGACAACTATGGTCTTCCCAAATCCTTTGGAAAAAGTTTTCCTCATAAAACTGGAAGTCCACGTAACGATCAAGGTGAAAGATCAATCCCTTGTTTATGGTTAAGTGGAACTTCACTTCCTCCACCTCCTCCAATTATTCTCCCTGACCCACAAGTTCGAAGACTTGAAAAGTTCAAGATCACTCAAGCCCTTTTGGCAAAAAGACATGAAAATGGAAAGTTTGTATGTGCTCACGTCTTGGACATGAAGTTGCATTTTGACAAATTGGGAAAGTTGAGTGTCGAAGTCTCAAGGAAGTTGGATGTTCACTGGGTTCTTCAATCAATTCCTGACTCATATAGTGAGTTCATTAGAGAGTACTATATGATGGACCATGACATGACCCTCATTGATTTGACTTATTTGCTTATTGCTGCTGAATCAGCGATGATTTGGTGCACTGGTCAAGCAAATATGTCTGGTAAATCAATGTCCCAAACTTCCATGGACATTGACAATGGCAACATTAGAAGTCCATAAAGGTTTTCTCTAGGCAAGAGAAAGACTAAGTCTGAGATTGTCCCGTTTACCATTCCAAAAGAGTCCATTTGTTTCTATTGCCATGAGAAGGGGCATTGGATGCGAAGCTGCCAGATTTACCTGAGAGATCACGAAGATGGGAGAGTCAAGATGTATGACTCTCCTTCAGGTAAAAATCCACTATCTAACTCTATTAAGTTTTCTAATTTAGATTCTTAATACATGATGTGATAAGATTGCATTTTGATGTGTTGTAGGATCGAAGAAAATAAAGGAAGCTTAAAGGAAGAAGTGAGCTGAGTCTGATCGCGAAGAAATGGATTTCGATCACATGATTCGATGATCGGATTTTTGAGATGCTGCTTAGAGTTATGATAGATTGCTTTGGAATATTTAATAGCATAGTTTTCATTTGAATTTGCATTGTAAGGACAAGTTTTCCTCACCTTTTTATAAATAAAATAAATTTTGAGTTTTGTCTTATTTATATCTCCTTGCAATGTCATTTGTGAAAATTGATGCTAGTGCGTTACTATTATAAGCAATATTAAGTGGATGTGATTCTTAGTTAAGTTAGTTATGGTAGTGTCGTCATTTTCTCAGTAAGGAAAGATTCCCATCACCCAAGTTTCAATTGGACAGAAGCTTCGAATCATATGATTTGAGTCATGTGATGTATGGAAATCTTGGTACTTAGGAAATTAAGACTAATTCCTTGTTCACATAATTATGTGAGTCAAGTGAAAGACTAGGAGATCTGGTACGCAATGTTGTGCACTGGTCAAGTCCACCACAAATAACAATAAGATTATTCGTCATGATTTACTAAAAGTCTAGTAAATGTGGTTATGCTTACAAGATTAAGTGTAAGTCTGAATCATTGAAAAGTTTCAATGAATGGCAGAACGAATAAGAAGAATCAATTGGGCAGAAAGATAAAGGTTTCTCCAATCTAAAAAGATAGGAGAGTACTTTAGTATCATGTTTATGATCGTCTCATTGATTGTGAAACCATATCACAATTGATCCTCTAAGTAAATCTTAGTGCACTAGTATGGCTAAGAAGAGGAATCAGGAATTGTTGAAGTGGTTAAAATCAAAAGGTGAATCGTACTTCGTTCCAAAATCAAGTCTTAGAATCCTACTCCAAGATTGTGATATTGAGTGACACGTCTTCATTAAATTTATAACACTCATTAAATGTAGAGTAGGAAAAGTTATCTTATTTCTGCACATTTGAAATTAGTAAGTTCTGATGTCTTGGATAAGACAAAGAACAACTAGAACCAATTGTGTGAAGTGTTTGTCTTGATAGGAATTCACACTAACTCTTGAATATTTTTTTTGTCAAGAAATGGTTGTTGACAAGAGAATCATATATGTCAAGAGGCCGGTGGGAGTCTTAAAAGATCCTAAAAAAATTTCAATAAACCTATAATTAATCACTAGCATACGACTTGAGTCAACTATGCCATTCCAGTTTTAAGTCAACTATGCATGTGAGTTCTATGAGTTCTTGTTTGACTGCATAAAGGCAAAGCACCTTGAGCAATGGAAAGTACATTGATATGTAGGGGTGAGCTGCTTGACAAATTGGAAGCAATGGTGGGCACTCGTGCTGCCATGAGGCAAGAAATTAAGAATGAACAAGTTCTGTCCATAAGAGCTTGTATTTGTCACGAATATTATCTTATGATTATGGTTATGACAAACTCACATGGATAGGAACACATACACCATAAAATCTAAGTGTTATAAGGTTTCTCTTAGCTTCATGAAAATGATTGTGAGGAAACGCTTTCACTAAGAGAGATTTTAAGAAGATAGCAATTGTGATATTTGCATTCTCAAATTCGATTATGACTACGGCATCCCTCTTCATAGTTCGAAATGTGAGATATGGCAATTAGTTTGAACATTCGAGACATATTGCTATAAGTTCTAGAATTGTTTGGACACACATATGAGCTATCTAAGGAAAAGTGTATGAATTAGAGAAGCTTAGATAAGGATTTATCAAAGCATCTCGTATCAGAAATATGAACTTTGGTAAGAAGGTCAATAAGTATTCATTTCTAGAAGTCCAGCTGTTTTCTGAGTACATGTCAAAGCTAGTGGGAGCATAAATGTTATGCTGGTATGGATATAATTATCATGTTAGTGGGAGCATGATTATTATTTTAAGTGTTGCAAGTTAGCCATATTAATTATAGAAAAAAAAAAGTTTCACTTTGCAAAGTTGCAGGGGTTGAAAAGTTGTTTTGCTATAATTAAGAGAGAGAATATTATACTTCATTTCAAAATCTAAAGGCTTGGATCGAGAAATTTTAATCAAATTTAGTCAAAGGACATATATGGATGTTATGTTGAAAAGGTTCAACTTAAAATAATTCTATATATGGCAATATTATAGCAAGAAACTGGTAAAGTATCACGTTTTTCATGAATCGTGTCCCATACGTGTAACGCCCGTGTTTCCAAGATAGGCATTAATGATGATCAAATAGTCTAGGTCAACCTTTGTAACTCTTTTTGAAGAAATGAAAAGGAATTATGTGATTATTATATGAATTATGTGTTTTATGCTTAATTATTAGGATTTAATTAATTAAGAATAAAAATGAGCGTCGAAAATAAATATTAGATAAAACCGATATCTATTAAGAAAGTTGTAGTGGTCGTGACAAGGATTCCGGATATATAAAGAATATCGAAATCCGAGTTATAACGAAGAATTTATGACCTGTCGAAGTTTCGCAACAAAACCGGCACAGTGCCGAATGACGTAAAAAGTGAGTTTCTGATAAACTACTTTTCAGCCTTGGTGATCTAAACGAAAGTCGTAGTGTTTGTTAAAACGAGAGTATGTGTAAAATGAACGCCCAAATCTGACTTCGTATGAAGAAGTTATGATTTTTCTAAGTTTCAGCTTAGCAGTAGACAGCTAAAAACTCGAATTTTAGATCAAGTGATTTTTAACCGACACAACCTAAACGAGAATCGAAGGTCTCGTCAATAGTAGTACAACGGTAAAAAGACAGACGAAAACGGACTTCGGATGAAGAAGTTATGAATTTTTAACGGATTTCCTGTCCCGGTCTGTTAAAAATAATAATAATAAAATTAAATTAAAAATTAGCCGACGAAGTCTAAACAGAAGTTGTAGAGCGTAGTCTTACCTACGCGTGCATATAAAGAACGTCAAAAACGGAGCCATATGCGAAAGTTATGGATTTTAGAAGTTTTGGCTCAAAAATCGATAAAAACACGAAATCCGACAATTTTCGCATGGTCATGCTTCGGCCACGTCACCTTCGCTCGTAGCACGCCACGTGTCTGAATTGCTGAGTCACCCGAGGCCAGCTGGCGAGGCGTGTCGCACTATCCTCGCATCGAAGACTCGGCCAATCAGAAGTCGCCCATGCCATCTCCGTGTCTGATCTCGGTGAGTCATCCGAAGTAGGTGAGTCATCCGAAGTGCTGGACCAATCCGAAGACAACGCGTGTCCGAGCCTCGCACCGCCATCAGCCTTCCCTCGCCTCCGAACCTCGCAGCTGCGACGCGTGTCTCCTTCTCCTTGCTTCGGCTCCGAAGCTCGCCCCTATAAATAGAGGGGTGCGAGACCTCCCGGGTAACTTTGGAAATTTGCCATTTTTCACCCCTAATTTCATATTTTAGCTATTTCCACTTCCCCCAAAGCCCCGATATCATACCAAACACCCGAAACACGTCCCGAAGTGCCCGAGAAGCCCGGTAAATTTATCTTTTCGGTTTTGAAGCCCAACCCTCGCATTTCCTGGTTTCTTAATAAAACAGTTGATTCTTAGGGTAAACCCTTAAGAAATAAATAAGATAATGGGGTTGGGGTAATTTGGTTGATTGTTTGATGTTTAAGCATAATAAATTTATTTATTTTGGGTTGAAAACCCTATATGCTCACCAGGCTCCCAAGCCTGACCCACTCAGCTTTTTATATTACAGGTAGTGGACCCCGAGCATAGTCGGATTATGATAAGAGATTTTTGGATTATAGGCCAGTAGTTGTAAATAACTGTTGTAAGGCTTATAATGTTTTGTTTGTGCTTTTGATCTGTATCGGAACATGACATCCCGAGGTTTTGATATAAAATGAAAATATATATTTCTTAAAGAAAGGTTTTGATAAACTTTTATCATGTTTTGTTTTGGGGACCAATTCCGCAACATCTTTTAAAAGGATTTCTCTGATTTTATTTTAAAAGCATAAATTAAATCGGTCTTTTCTGGCCGAGAAACTTGGGGATGTCACAGTTGGTATCAGAGCATTAGTTTAAGCGAACTAGGAATTTGTAGGATTTCTAGACTTAAACTTAGAATGCTAAGTGATGATTGTGAGATGAGTGTCTACCATATTTTAGACACGAGCACTAGTCTATTTTTGGAAAGATGCCTAAAATGCTTTTATGTGCTAAATGCTATATGTTTGCCATATATGCCATTATTTGTTCGGATCTATGGTCTGTTGCCGACCGGATCTTGAAACCTTATGCGTGTAGGATTCTAAACGTATGACTACGATATTAGAACTAACAGATAAACGTTTCAGAGTAATAACGAAGATTTAACGTCTATCAAAAATAAAGATCTAAATTCACCTACGATTGGTGTATAGATTGAAATGGCGAGTACTCAAAGTGGATTCGGAAACGATAATCCGCAGCCTGAGCCAATCATGATGGCTGGGGTGCAGGCAATGGTGCGTACGATGTTGGATCAACAGATGGAAGATACAAAACGTTTACTTCAACAAAGTAAGGACGAACTTACTGTGCCAGTACGTCAGGCATCTGCTCTTGAGGCAACTATTTGGGTTGCTAAGTCTATTGAAGAAATGATCAATGACAGGACCGCCAACAAGGTTGAAGTTCGCAAGTAGAGGAAATTTGAGGAGTCTTCAAGGTCCAACAAGAGAAACATGTTCTCAAAGTCTAGCATAAGAGGAGGTAAAGGAAAATGGTGCGGGAAGTGCAAAAATAAACACTCTAGGAATTATGGCAGGAAGGTAAATTGCTTCAAGTGTGGAGATATTGGGCATTACGCCGATGAGTGTACGATTCCCAAGGGGGTGTGTTACGGATGTAAGGAAGAAGGCCATATTTCTAAGGACTGTCCGAAGAAAAATGAAGTAACAAGGCCAAGCGCACCGCCAACGCCAAGGGAATTTCAGAATATCCTCGACGAAGCAAATATCAATGCTAGGAATTAGAAGTAAAGACTTGATACCCGAAGATCAAAGTTATGAAGTAGTAATGTGAATACTAACAAGTGGTTTAGCCTATTAGAGGCATAGTATAGGGTAAACTTGAACCTCTGTGTAATCGTTTCAAGGAAATAATATAAACCCAGGTTTTTTCATCTGATGAATTGAATGACTATGTAAAATTCTTGTATGGTGACTTGGAGAACTGCGAGACAATACTTCGGACGAGTATGAGTAGGTGTGAATGGTAGTAGATGCCTATACTACCGGATGCACAGGACTCATACTTGGATCAGGGAAAGTCAAAAGGTTACCAAGGAGCTAGTAATTGATTTCGTCTTGTTCTAGTCTGTCGTTACCATCGTTTCGGTAATGACTAAGAAGATAATTATTATTCCGACGTTAGAGGTCATATCGAATCGAGTCCGACTAAGATGAGTATGTTGTTGGATTAGGTGTCTAAGCCCATAACTATAATTGGTATGTACTTGAATTGATAGCAGCACAGTCCTTTTGGGTTGCCCTCAACCTAGCAACTGGACAAGGAAATTATGAAAGGAGAGATATTAATTTATAAGATTAATTAATATATATATATAAATGATTTATTAATATGTTAATGGATTAATATATTAATTAGAAATCATTATGTTTAATTAATTGTTAGCCAGAAATTAATCAGAATTGATTTTGGGGTTAAAAGAATTAATTATAAGGTGTAGGGACTAGTTTGCAATTATCTAATAGTTGAGTGGAAGGCTCTAGAACCCCCTTGGAAGAGGGTGGACGAAATCTTTAGGGGAAACCCTAATAATTTCGTCCATAGGGGCTTGGATAAGGCCCTTGGGTTTGCTTAGGCCCTAAGCAAAGGATAACTAGGGTTTCCCTTAAACCCTAGATCCCTCAGCTATATAAGGAGCCTCCTGGTTCATGTTTTTGGACACTCTTTCTTTTGAAGAAACCCTAAGGCCGAGATTTTGCATACTCCCTCTCCCCTCTCTCTTCTACTTTCCTTCTTGCTAGTTCTTGGGTGTGATTCCATTAGAGGCATTACATTTGTGGTGCTAAGCTTCCAAGAAGATCAAGATCAAGATCAAGATCAAGAGGACTATCAATTGTTTGCTATAACAATTGAAAGGTATGTAAACCCTAAACCCTAGTTTGTTAATTTCGAAATTAGCTTCTCTCCTCTAGGGTTCTTGTTTTGCAATTCAAAGTTGTATGTTCAATAGTTAAAACATAGATCCAAAGTAGGTTGCATGTGAACTTAGGAATTGTTTTCTAGTTTATTTGTTGTACCTAAAACCCATCAGTGGTATCAGAGCCATTGTTGTTTTAAATTGAATTGCTACAATTGTTGAATTGCAAATTAGGGTTTATAGCTATTAAACCCTAAAGGCCAAAATTTTCGATTTCTAGGGTTTTGGATCAAAGGGTTTTTTCGAAAACCCTAGCCTCCAAAGAACCCTAATCAAAATTAGGGTTAGGGTTTTGAAAACCCTAGCCTCCTCCCTTGTAAATTTCAAAATATGCTAGAGGATAACTAGGGTTTCTTGTTTTGGATAATTGTTACTTAATTAGATTAATTGGATAATTATCCTTACCCTATTTTTCGAAATTTAGAGGGATAAGGATTAGGATTAAATTAATGGATTAATTTAATTAGATAATCCTTACAAGATTTAATAATTTGATTAATAGTTAATTAAAAGATAAATATTAAATCTAGTTAATTGGTTTATTTAAATTTAAATTTAATAGCTTAAATTTCGAAATTTATAAACCCTTGAAGTTTTAAAATGTTTTAAAACACACCTTATATATATATTATAATTAAAAGTTTAATATTATATATGTATAAGAACATGGTCAGTCAAATCGCTAGTATGCCTCATTCACGAAGCTAATCTATAAGGGGGGGTATAAGGAAACTGCCTATAAAATGGTAGTTGAATGGGTGTCCACTCTCACCCACCGCTTCCTTGATTAGTGGAGGGTCGTTAGCAGAACGGATTTGATAGGACAACTACTTCTCATTAAAAGTATAATGATATTAAAGAAAGTACTAGAACATTATTTTCAAAATCCTAACTCTAGTTACTTTAGGAAAAATGTGAAAAGTATGCTAATCCATGAAATTGCACATTATGCTTTATTGGTCGTTAGTGGAGCGTGTGTGGTTAACCAGCACACTAAAAGGCACCAATAAAGAGTAGTAATGGGTATCTCATAATTTTCATTTTGATGGAGCATGTGTGGTTTACCAGCACATCAATAGTTAATGATAAAGACAATGAGGTTACCAAGCACATTTGCATGGTTATTCACATCTTGTTTGTGATCCTCGGCATCCCAGTCACAAATAGAAGAGCATAATCTGAGATTAAAACATGCCATTGAATAGTTTCAATGTATCTCAAAAGAATTAGGAATTTCACTTCGTTTGTTTCGTCTAATGGTGGAATTGGTGAATCGTCATTCACCTACCTTTATGAAATTTGCACTTGGATCTCGGCATCCCATTTCTAAGTTGTGAATCTTCATAGTTGGATCCTAACCTTGATATTATATCTTTGGGTTATTCTATTAAGGTATCTTGAAATCTAACTAAAACTTTCTTTCTTTAAAGATGTCTACTCCTGGAAACACTTCTGCTTCATCCTCCTCCAACCAGAACTTCTCTTTGCTCAATATCTGCTCCAAAGTCGTTATGGATGGCTCAAACTATAACGATTGGATGCGCAACATCAAGATGGCTCTTCGTTTCGAGAACAAAGAATATGTTCTTGAAAAGGAGCTCAAAGAGCTTGATGAGAATGAAGCTACTCCTGAAGATCTTGCTGCCTACAAGAAACATTACGATGATGCTACCAAAGTGGCATGCATCATGGTGGCAACTATGTCCCCAGAACTGCAGAGGTACTATGAGGACTACTGGCCTTTCGAGATGAACAAGGACCTTATGGAAAAGTACCATAAGCGAGCTCGTCAAGAAAAGTTCGAAGTAGTCAAGTCACTCATGGCTTGCAAGATGAAAGATGGGGAGTCAGTTGTGTCACATGTGCAAAGAATGCAACGCTACATAGAGCGTTTGGTCAAGCTCAATATTCACTTTGATGAGGAATTGGCCATTGACATGGTCTTGAACTCACTTCCTGAATGTTATGGTCAGTTTATTCTAACTTACCATTTGAACAATACTGAGCAGACCTTGGCCCAATTGCACAACTTGTTGCAGACAGCTGAGGCAGGGATGAAGGGTAAAAGTATACCCTCCACACCTACGAGTGCCCCTGTTTTGGCTATTGGACAGGGAAAGGGGAAAAAGAGGAAAGGTCCTCCCAAACAAAACTGGAAGAGCAAGGCTCAGGCTGGGTCATCTAATAATGGCCCAAAGGCAAAGCCCAATGGTTCCACTCCCCATGTTTCTGATCCAAAAGAGGCAGTTTGCTTTTACTGCAACCAAAAGGGGCATTGGAAGAGATCTTGCCCACAATATCTGCAAGATATCAAGGATGGCAAAGTAAAGCCATCTTCGGCAGGTATTTACACTATTTCTGCTAATAACTCATTATCTTCTCGTTCATGGGTCCTTGACACAGGATGTGGTTTTCATATCTGTTCTGATTTGCAGGGTCTAAAGGAAAGTGAGGAGATAGAGCGAGGAAGGATAAACCTGATCATGGGAAACAGAAAGTCTTCACCAGTAACCAAGATCGGAGTTTATCAGCTTCTGCTTAGTAATGATGTTAGATTAGATTTAATAAATTGTTGCTATTCGTCTGAGATGACGAGAAACATTATTTCATTTCATGCATTGTTCAGACAAGGTTTTACATATTCTTTTAATGATTTGAATGGTTCAATTTCTGTTTATAAGAATGATGTTTTTATGTTTGAAGCTTTACCTTGTAATGGTGTGTATGAAACAGTGACTTGTGTTGATAGCCTAGGAAATAGTGTACTTAATATTGACTTGTCTAATAGTGTAGACAAGGCATGCTTGTGGCATTGTCGTCTTGGACACATCAACAAGAAACGCATAGCCCAACTCCAAAAGGATGGAGTGTTGGAATCATTTGACCTAAAGTCAGATGACATGTGTGAATCTTGTCTTTTGGGAAAGATGACAAAATCACCATTCACAGGGTCTTGTGAAAGAGGTGAAGGTCTGTTGGATCTCATACACACGGATGTGTGGGCCCTTCAGATCAACTACAAGAGATGCTAATCGATTCTATGTGACTTTCACTGACGATTATAGCAGATATGGATATATCTACTTGATCAAGCATAAGTCAGAAACTTTTGAAAAGTTCAAAGAGTTTAAGCATGAAGTCGAAAATCAATTGGGCAGAAAGATAAAGATACTTAGATCCGATAGAGGCGGGGAGTATCTTAGTATCGAGTTTAACGACTATCTGAAAGAATGTGGGATAGTCTCACAATTGACTCCTCCTAGGACACCACAGTTAAATGGTGTAGCTGAGAGGCGCAATCGAACCTTGTTAGACATGGTTCGTTCTATGATGAGTCGGGCTTCGCTTCCTATTCACTTCTGGGGGTATGCCTTAGAGACAGCCGCCCACATCCTCAATCTTGTCCCTACAAAGAAGGTTGCCAAAACACCTCACGAAATGTGGACAGGGAAAGTTCCCTCGTTAGCACATATTAAAGTCTGGGGTTGTGAAGCTTTCGTAAGACGAGAGACTCACGACAAGCTAGCAGCTAGAAGTGAGAAATGTGTTTTCATTGGTTACCCAAAGCAGTCTTTTGGATATTTGTTCTACAGGCCTAGTGAAAACGTGGTCTTTGTACCACGAAGAGGAGTCTTTCTTGAAAGAGAGCTCATATTCAAAGACGACAGTGGGAGCACTATTGACCTTGAAGAAATTCAAGATTCAGCCAATGAAGGAACCTTAGATGACACTAGCACTCAACCAGAGGAAACAGTTCCTGTTGAACCAATCGAAAACTCATTACCTCTTAGAAGATCCACTAGGGTGAGTGTGCCACCTGAGTTGTATGGTTTCCATATTACTTCAGATGGTGACACATTCATAAGTGACAGAACACTGGTAAACTTAGATGAACCAGTCACTTATAAGGAAGCAATGGAAGGTCCAGAGGCTTCCAAGTGGAAAGAGGCAATGGACAACGAGATTAAGTCCATGTATGACAACCAAGTTTGGAATTTGGTTGATAGTGCACCAGGTCGTAAGACAGTTGGGTGCAAATGGATCTTCAAGAAGAAGACAGACATGGATGGAAATGTGCACACATTCAAGGCTCGACTGGTTGCAAAAGGTTTCACTCAAACCCCAGGGGTTGACTATGATGAAACCTTCTCGCCAGTGGCTAAGATTAAATCTATTAGGATATTGCTCGCCATAGCTGCCTTTCATGATTATGAAATCTGGCAGATGGATGTCAAAACTGCTTTCCTTAATGGGAAGTTGGCTGAAGATGTTTACATGAGTCAGCCAGAGGGTTTTGTTGATGCAAAGTTCCCTAATAGAGTGTGCAAGCTTGAGAAATCCATTTATGGATTGAAACAAGCATCTCGCAGTTGGAATCTTTGCTTCCATGAGAAAGTCAAAGAATTTGGTTTCTCTAGAAGTGAAGATGAGTTCTGTATGTATATCAAAGCTAGTGGGAGTATAGTAACTTTTCTGGTGTTGTATGTCGATGACATATTACTCATTGGTAACGACGTTCCAACCTTGAAAGAAGTTAAGTCTTGGCTTGGAAATTGTTTTGCCATGAAAGACCTTGGAGAAGCTGCCTATATTCTTGGGATTAGAATATTGATCATGTACGCTATGACATGTACTCGCCCTGATGTGGCATTTGCTTTGAGCATGGTCAGTCGCTATCAGGGAAACCCAGGTAGAGCTCATTGGATAGCAAT
Source organism: Lactuca virosa (assembly GCF_052849685.1). Lineage (NCBI taxonomy): Eukaryota > Viridiplantae > Streptophyta > Magnoliopsida > Asterales > Asteraceae > Lactuca > Lactuca virosa. Next base: position 203,880,555 of record NC_136429.1, read on the forward strand.
TAAGAATATACTCAAGTATTTGCGAAGGACAAAGGACTGGGTCCTTGTGCTTGGTGGCAGTGATACTTTGAGAGTAGATGGTTACAGTGATGCCAGCTTTCAGACGGATAGAGATAACTTCCGTTCTCAGTCAGGCTGGGTGTTTTTACTGAATGGAGGAGCAGTTACTTGGAAGAGTTCCAAGCAAAATACGGTGGCTGATTCTACTTGTGAATCAGAGTACATAGCAGCAAGTGAAGTGTCGAAAGAAGCAGCTTGGTTGAGGAACTTCATCGGGGATCTCGGAGTTGTTCCAACCATCCAGGAACCTATGGAACTGTTCTGTGATAATGAAGGAGCGGTTGCCTTGACAAAGGAACCAAGAGATCATGGTAAGACCAGACATATCGACAGAAAGTACCATTTCATCAGACATAGAGTAGAAGAAGGCCATCTTATAGTAAAGAGGGTGTCATCTGAAGATAACCCAGCAGATCCTCTCACAAAGGGTCTAAGTAGGGCTAAGCATATTCAGCATGCTCGGAGCATAGGACTGAAAGATGATATTAGTTTTAGTAGTTAGATTAGTTTTTGAAACTTGTAACAAAGTAAATGTAATTGACTTTTGGTGATTAAATAATAAAGTATTATTTATAAGTTTGGCTACTACCTTTTGTCAATTGTTTATTATTGTGTTTCATTTTTTGCATGTTTTACTTCCTGACTAATGAGATTATTCAAACTCCACAGTCGCTCGTACTCTTGGAAGTAAGTAGTGAATTAAGACTGTCATGAATTGGATTGCAGATTGTCTAAGGATAGACATGGCAATAGAATTGCTGCAATGTTCATGAGTACTCAGAAATTGAGATTTGAGTATTGGATAAACCCACGCTCAGAGTATTACTTCATGGAATTCATCACGAGTAATACTGAGACGATAATATCTTATAATCTTGAAACGAAGATATATGAGTTGTAATTTACAAGTCGGTTGTGCATTGGTGATATGAAAACGCATCAGTAACTTGGTGTTATAAAACGTATTGTCATGCATAATTTGATGAGTAAAAGATACAAGCATATGAGTCAACGTTTATTCGTTCCTTTTGCCCTAACAGGAAAAGCGATATCTGTGGGCCCCTCGATGATTTGGTGTTGACTTATGTGCTGGGCCCAGCCAGGACTAAATTGATGTGTTCGATTAGAAGTCCTACATCATCACAAATCAGGAATCGGGAAACATAGATTCTGGACAAAGAGATTGATTACATTCCATGTCTTATGTCTAGGGATATCCAGCAGAATGAAGGATTATATGATCACTTATCTTAGGACACATAACTGACTGGGTCAGAGTTCGGCAGCAGCTTTTGGAAGCTACAATTTGCTGGTCAAATTTAGAAGGCATACTAGCAATTATAGTTACAGACTTATCCAAGTGGGAGACTGTTGGATTAGGTATCTAAGCCCATAACTATAATTGGTATGTACTTGAATTGATAGCAGCACAGTCCTTTTGGGTTGCCCTCAACCTAGCAACTGGACAAGGAAATTATGAAAGGAGAGATATTAATTTATAAGATTAATTAATATATATATAAATGATTTATTAATATGTTAATGGATTAATATATTAATTAGAAATCATTATGTTTAATTAATTGTTAGCCAGAAATTAATCAGAATTGATTTTGGGGTTAAAAGAATTAATTATAAGGTGCAGGGACTAGTTTGCAATTATCTAATAGTTGAGTGGAAGGCTCTAGAACCCCCTTGGAAGAGGGTGGACGAAATCTTTAGGGGAAACCCTAATAATTTCGTCCATAGGGGCTTGGATAAGGCCCTTGGGTTTGCTTAGGCCCTAAGCAAAGGATAACTAGGGTTTCCCTTAAACCCTAGATCCCTCAACTATATAAGGAGCCTCCTGGTTCATGTTTTTGGACACTCTTTCTTTTGAAGAAACCCTAAGGCCGAGATTTTGCATACTCCCTCTCCCCTCTCTCTTCTACTTTCCTTCTTGCTAGTTCTTGGGTGTGATTCCATTAGAGGCATTACATTTGTGGTGCTAAGCTTCCAAGAAGATCAAGATCAAGATCAAGAGGACTATCAATTGTTTGCTATAACAATTGAAAGGTATGTAAACCCTAAACCCTAGTTTGTTAATTTCGAAATTAGCCTCTCTCCTCTAGGGTTCTTGTTTTGCAATTCAAGGTTGTATGTTCAATAGTTAAAACATAGATCCAAAGTAGGTTGCATGTGAACTTAGGAATTGTTTTCTAGTTTATTTGTTGTACCTAAAACCCATCATATGTCACGTGGTTCAGAGAACCAAGTTTGATGTAGCGTTTGACTTAAGCTAGAAGATTGAAGTGAAAGATGATCAAAGCGATCAATAGAAGTATCACACTCGTTGTTAAAGAAGTTGGTAGTTAGAAATGATGCATGTTGAACTGTGATTGTATCACATTAGAACATGAAGGAAGGTATAGTATGTTCCAGAATTTGTCTCCAAGAGACCTGACTCTAAGCATTGCATTATACGATGAGTGATCATTAGAACATGACCCATCGGTCTGTTATAATAAATAAAGGAAAGTACTTATTCTAAGAAGAAGAAGGAGTCCTCAATAAGGATTTACTTTGTAACTCGAAGGTTACGATTGAAAGTCCTACGGAGATCCGAAGCTTTTTAGGATTAGCTGGATATTACCGAAGGTTTATCCAAGGCTTTTCTTCGATTGCTACTCCATTAACAGCTTTGACCCACAAAGGAGCTATTTATACTTGGAATGAGAAGCATAAGAAAGCTTTTGAGAAGTTAAAGAGGAAGTTGTGTGAAGCACCGATTCTTTCTTTACCTAAAGGAGTTGATGACTTCGCAGTTTATAGTGATGCCTCTAGAGTTGGGTTAGGTTGTGTTCTGACCCAAAGGGATAAAGTGATAGCGTATGCATCGAGGGAATTGAAAGAGCATGAAAAGAACTACCCCACTCATGATCTGGAGTTGGAAGCGGTAGTATTCGCCTTAAAGATATTGAGGTACTGTCTTTATGGCACTAAATGCAAACTTTTCACTAATCATAAGAGTCTTCAATATCTCTTTAAACAGAAGGATTTGAACATGAGGCAACGACGCTGGCTAGAGTTACTCAAGGACTACGACTGTGAGATACTTTACCACCCTGGTAAAGCAAATATCGTTGCTGATGCTCTCAGTCGGAAGGTAAACCTTGAAAAAAAAGGCCAAGAGCGTTAAGAATTAAAGTTGTCTCGACAATTGTGGAAAGTATAAAGAAAGATCAAGAGGAAGCTTTAGAGAAAAATGACCGAAAAGAAGAACGTTTGGGCAAAACGTTAGTGTTTGATACAAACGGTCAAGGATTGAAGGTATTCCAAGATAGTATTTGGGTACCTAAGATGGGAGGTGTAAGAGATCTTCTGATGGAAGAAGCTCACAAGACCATGTACTCGATTCATCCCGGAAGCACAAAAATGTATAGGGATCTAAAACCCTACTACTGGTGGCCGACGATGAAGCTCGATGTTGCTAAGTATGTGGCCGAGTGTGTAACATGTGCTAGGGTTAAGGCACAACATCATAAACCGTATGGGAGTTTAGAACCTTTACCTGTACCCATGGGTAAATGGGAAGACATCACCATGGATTTTGTGACTAAACTGCCCAGAACAAGGAACGGTCACGACATGATTTGGGTGGTCGTTGATTGCTTCACTAAGAGTGCGCATTTCATAGCAGCCAACGAGAAATGGTCTATGGATAAACTTGCGAATTCTTACGTGAAGGAAATTGTGAGGCATCACGGTGTTCCGTTAACAATTGTATAAGATCGGGACAGCCGTTTTACCTCAAGGTTTTGGAGGAGTCTACAAGAGGAATTAGGTACCAAGTTGTGTTTGAGTACAGCTTACCATCCGCAAACCGATGGTCAGAGCGAACGAACAATTCAAACGTTGGAGGATATGCTGAGAGCATGTACCCTGGAATTCCAAGGTAACTGGGATGAACACTTACCTCTGGTACAATTTTCCTATAATAATAGTTTCCACTCAAGCATCAAGATGGCACCTTACCAAGCTTTGTATGGAGAAAAGTGTCGAACGCCGTCATGTTGGCTCGAAGCTGGGGAAAAGCAATTTGTGGGACCTGAAATAGTCCGTCAGACTGCTGAAAAGTTGAAAGTGATTAGGGAAAGGATGTTAGTTGCTCAAGATCATCAAAAGAGCTATGCTGACAAGAAAAGAAAACCGATATCATTCGAAGTTGGAGATTCGGTTTTACTTAAAGTATCGTCGTGGAAGGGACTTATAAGATTTGGTAAAAGGGGAAAGTTGAGACCAAGGTTTGTTGGACCGTTTAAAGTTCTTCAGAGGATTGGGAATCAAGCTTACAAGCTAGAATTACCAGAAGAACTAGAGGGTATCCATAACACTTTTCATGTGTGTTATATGAGGAAGTTTACGGGAGATGTACCCCACATAATTCCAATTTCTGAATTAAGGTTGACCGTAAGACTAAGAACCAGAGGCAATCGTTGACCGTAAGACTAAGAAGTTGCGACGCAAGATGGTCGATTTAGTGCTTGTGCGATGGAAACATACGAATGGGCCAAATCTCACCTGGGAAACGGAGAGTGACATGATGAGTCGCTACCCGCATTTGTTTAGTGATGTGTGATTCCGGGGACGGAATCATCCTAAGGGGGAGAGAATTGTAACGCCCGTGTTTCCAAGATAGGCATTAATGATAATGAAATAGTCTAGGTCAACCTTTGTAACTCCTTTTGAAGAAATGAAAAGGAATTATGTGATTATTATGTGAATTATGTGTTTTATGCTTAATTACTAGGATTTAATTAATTAAGAATAAAAATGAGCGTCGAAAATAAATATTAGATAAGGCCGATATCTATTAAAAAAGTTGTAGTGGTCGTGACAAGGATTTCGGATATATAAAGAATACCGAAATCCGAGTTATAACGAAGAAGTTATGACATGTCGAAGTTTCGCGACAAAACTGGCACGGTGCCGAATGACGTAAAAAGTGAGTTTCTGATAAACTACTTTTTCGCCTTGGTGATCTAAACGAAAGTCGTAGTGTTCATTAAACCGAGAGTATGTATAAAAAGAACGCCCAAATCTTACTCCGTATGAGGAAGTTATGATTTTTCTAAGTTTCAGCTTAGCAGTAGATAGCTAAAAACTTGAATTTTAGATCGAGTGATTTTTAGCCGACACAACCTAAACGAGAATCGAAGGTCTCGTCAATAGTAGTACAACGGTAAAAAGACAGACGAAAACGGACTTCGGATGAAGAAGTTATGATTTTTTTACGGATTTCCTGTCCCGGTCTGTTAAAAATAATAATATTAAAACTAAAATAAAAATTAGCCGACGAAGTCTAAACAGAAGTTGTAGAGCGTAATCTTACCTACGCGTGCATATAAAGAACGTCAAAAACGGAGCCGTATGCTAAAGTTATGGATTTTAGAAGTTTTGGCTCAAAAATCGAGAAAAACACAAAATCCGACAAATTTCGCATGGTCATGCTTCGGCCACGTCACCTTCGCTCGTAGCACGCCACGTGTCCGAATTGCTGAGTCACCCGAGGCCAGTTGGCGAGCCCTGTCGCACCATCCTCGCATCGAAGGCTCGGCCAATCAGAAGTTGCCCCGTGCCATCTCCGTGTCCGATCTCGGTGAGTCATCCGAAGCAGGTGAATCATCCGATGTGCTGGACCAATCTGAAGACAACGCGTGTCCGAGCCTCGCACAGCCATCAGCCTTCCCTCGCCTCCGAACCTCGCAGTTGCGACGCGTGTCTCCTTCTCCTTGCTTCGGGTCCGAAGCTCGCCCCTATAAATAGAGGGGTGCGAGACCTCCCGGGTAACTTTGGAAATTTGCCATTTTCACCCCTAATTTCATATTTTAGCTATTTCCACTTCCCCCAAAGCCCTGGTATCATACCAAACACCCGAAACACGTCCCGAAGTGCCCGAGAATCCCGAGAAATTTATCTTTTCGGTTTTGAAGCCCAACCCTCGCAGAGCCCGGTTTCTTAATATAACTCTCGGTTTTATTAGAAACGATTGTTTTAGGAAACGAAGTGCTGCCCGATTTTCATTAAATCAAATGAGTGTATAGTCACTTTCATCTTACACATAGATATGAAGTATTTTATATAAAATACGTGCTATGTGAATATGTATTGTTTGTTTATTTGAGATGGATGTTGAAGGAATAATTTATACAGAGTTTTAAATAATTTAAACTGTATATGTATTTCTTTTATCTACAAAAATGTTGGGTAAAACATGGGTAGATGAAATAGTTGGTATGTGATGAAAGATGAGTCGGATAAATGAGATGATTGGTGATATAGATCATGAGATAAGGGTGAGTGATGAAATATGAGAGAAACACTTACCCAAACGTTGGCCCCCGTCATTCAACGGAGTATGGATGACAACCATGGACTATTCTAGATGATATGTGGAACAGTAGCAGGCTCACAACCTGTAAGTGTGTGAACTATATGTTCATCAGTTGTACTCAAAAAACCCATTGACATGTATTGCAGGTGGGATTCCCGTGAATAATACTGTCGATAAATAAGAGCTATGGACTTAGCGCATGTTGTATAAACCCTGGCAGCTATGGACTTAGTGCCTGTTGTATAAACCCTGGAGACAATTTGACTTCGTGCCTATTCCTTAGGATGAATCCTTAGGAATGAGTGATAGTTGATTCTTAGGGTAAACCCTTAAGAAATAAGTAAGATAATGGGGTTGGAGTAATTTGGTTGATTGTTTGATGTTTAAGCATAATAAATTTATTTATTGTGGGTTGAAAACCCTATATGCTCACCAGGCTCCCAAGCCTGACCCACTCAACTTTTTTTATTACAGGTAGTGGACCCCGAGCATAGTCGGATGATGATGAGAGATTTTTGGATTATAGGCCAGTAGTTGTAAATAACTGTTGTAAGGCTTATAATGTCTTGTTTATGTTTTTGATCTGTATCGGAACATGACATCCCAAGGTTTTGATATAAAATGAAAAAATATATTTCTTAAAGAAAGGTTTTGATAAACTTTTATCATGTTTTGTTTTGGGGACCAATTCTGCAACATCTTTTAAAAGGATTTCTCTGATTTTATTTTAAAAGCATAAATTAAATCGGTCTTTTCTGGCCGAGAAATTAGGGGATGTCACAATACACTTCTGGTATAGGATCGATTGCATATGCTGTAATATTCGACCGTTCTAAATTTTCCAAATGCCTAGGGCATTAAGAGGGAAAATGACCAAAACCGGATATGACTAAAATAATTAAACAACTGTCAAGTACAATCTAAGGTTCGCCAAGGATTGGTCACTTGTGGATAGTTGGAAGTATAGTAACGAATGGACCATAATGACATTATTATGATTAGAATGATTCTATTAATAATGAGTTGTCGTATTGCAAATATGGAAATGTTTCCATATTGGGAGTTGGATATCAAGAATCTATGTCTTGATTAGAAACTTTTATGCAAGAAGGATGTTCAAAGGAATGTACTTTAATGTGAGACTTCATATCTATGGAATTGCCTTGTAACAATCTCCAATAGAGCACTTTTTGATTTCATTGGCAAAGTCTTGGTTACTTTAAAGCTATGACATTACAAAAGGATCATTGCATAAAATATTAGAATCTAACATATTCTAATAATGGGAAGAATTTGGTATTCTTAAACAAATGATAAGGATTAGGAGTTGTGAAATGAGTATCGTTTGAAATGTGTTCAATTGATCTATTTCACAAAGTAAGGACCGTAGGTAAACATAGTGTGCATGCTTGGAGCATGGGACAACTATTGTTATAATTCAAGTAATAAGTTGATTATCCGAAACATTATACAATGAATAATGAGTAATCAATATGGTGATTAAATAAAGGTGTTTTATTTATACTCAAGAGTTTGGGACCATATAGGATTAGTATTATTCTTGTGTTTCACTTTGCATGTTTTGACTTCTCGAATAATAAGATTATTCAAACCATCCACAGTCGATAAATACTTTGGAAGTAGGTATTGAAGCTAGACTGTCATGAATCTGACTGTAGATTGTGTAAAGCGTTTAGACATAGCAAAATTCTTTTGCAGTGTTCATGAGTGCTCCTTTAATAAGATTAGAGTATTGGATTAAACCCACGCTCACTTGAATCACTTCATGGATTTTATCACGAGTGATTAGTGAGACGATAATATCTTATATTCTTGAAACCGAGACGTGTGAGTTGTAGTTTGCAAGTGGGTTGCAGATTGACATATGTAAACGCACCAGTAACTTGGTGTTATAAAACATATTGTTGTGTGTGATTTGATGAGTAGCTACAAGGGAGCATTTGAGTCGAAATTCATCCGTTCCTTTTACCCAATGTGGGATAAAAGCGATATATGTGGGCCCCTCGATGATTTAGTGATGACACCCCTAAGCGCTTGGCCATGCCTGGACTAAGTTGATGTGTTCAATTGTAGTTTGTCGTCAGTCGTCATAAATCGGAAATCGAGAAACAACACTAGACTGAGAGAATGATTATAATCCATGTCTCATGTCTATACGATATCTAGAACGGAAGAATATATGATCCCTTATCTAAAGGATGCGTTACTGATAAGATCAGAGTTGACAGCGGCTTTTGAAAGCTACGATTGCTAATCAGGCTCTAAAGTCGTACTTGCAAAATAGTTATTTGACTTATCCGACTGGGAGACTGTTGGATTAGGTGTCTAAGCCCCATAACTATTTTGGTATGTACTTGACCCGATTATGAGCATGGTCCTTTTGGGTTGCCTTCACCATAGCAACTGATAGGATGAATTATGGAGAAATAGTTTTAATTATGATTTATTAATATATTATGTGAATAATATATTAAAAGAGAAATCATATTGTTTAATTAATGTTGATGAAGAATTAATTTAGAATTAATTGTGGTCAAAAGAGATTAATTAAATAAAGGGGACTGATACTGTAATTATAAGATAGTTACGAAGTTGGGCTTAGAATCCATAAGGATGCAATGGACGAATTCTATATGAGAGTCCATATAGAAATCGTCCAAGGGCCTTCTAGAAGGATCCTTTGGGCTTCTTAAAGACTAAGCAACTGGATTAGGGTTTCCAAGTTGATAACCCTAGAAGCCTCAACTATATAAGGACCCCTAAGGCTCCAAAAAACATGGCTAAGCATTCTTTGAAGGTCTTGGACGTTTTTGTGCCTCTTCTCTCTATCTCTTATTCATCCTTGTTGCTAGTGGTGTTTGTGACTCCATTAGAGGTGCAACACTTGGGGCACTAGCCTTTCAGAAGTCAAGATCAAGAAGGATTGTGATTGTTATTGCTACATAACAATCAAGGTAAGATCTAAACTCTAATTTCATATGTTGTATTCGAAATTGGTATGCTAGATTTAGGGTTTGCAAGTCTTGGAGGTTTATTACATGTACAATTACAAAAAGTAAATCCAAGCATTAGGGTTTCCATGTACACCATAGGATTGATGTATTGCTCAAAAGCCAACAGGATGTGGCATGGGTTGTTGAGAGGTGCTTGACCTGTCGCCGGGTTAAGGCGGAGCACCAGCGTCCGCATGGTTTGTGGCAGCCCTTAGAGGTTCCCCAGTGGAAGTAGGAACAGATTTCCATGGATTTTATCACCAAACTATCGAGAACCGCGCGAGGGGTCGACACTATATGGGTGATTGTGGCTCGGTTGACGAAGAGTGCTCATTTCCTTGCTATCAGTGAGAGCTCTTCCGCAGAGAAGTTGGCTGAGATTTATGTGAGAGAGGTGGCGGCTCGGCATGGACTGCCGACATCGATAGTGTCAGATCGGGATGTGCGTTTTTCTTCCAGGTTCTAGAATAATTTTCATGAGGAGTTGGGTACCCGATTTCACTTCAGTATTGCATACCACCCACAAACAGACGGGCAGAGTGAGCGGACGATTCAGACGCTTGAGGACATGCTGCGTGCATGTGTTATGGACTTCGAAGGAAGTTGGGACACCTATTTTCCCTTGGCTGAGTTTTCTTATAACAACAGCCATCATTCCAGTATTGGTATGCCTCCCTTTGAGCTCTTATATGGGAGGAGGTGTCAGACTCCCATCTGTTAGGGAGAGGTAGGGCAGAGAGTGATGGGTAGCACTGAGATAGTGCTCAAGACGACTGAGCATATTCAGCAGGTCAGACAGAGGTTACTGACAGCCCAGGGTCTCCAGAAGAGTTACGCAGACTGACGATGATCCGAGCTAGAGTTCCAGGTTGGAGATTTTGTCCTCCTGAAGGTATCCCCGTGGAAAGGGGTCATCTGATTCAGGAAGCGGGGAAAGTTGGGGCCTAGATATATCGGTCCTTTCAGAGTGACTGCCAGAGTGGGGAAGGTAGCCTATCCGTTGGAGCTACCTGCAGAGTTGAGCCTGATTCATAACACCTTCCACGTGTCTCAATTGAGGAAGTGTCTAGCCGATGAAACGACAGCGGTACCCTTGGAGGACATTCAGGTGGATGCTAGCCTGAATTACATTGAGAGGCCGATAGAAATTTTGGATAGAAAGGTTAAGATCCTAAGGAACAAGGAGGTATGTTTGGTTAAGGTGTAGTGGCAGCACCGCAGGGGATCCGAGTGGACATGGGATCCGGAGTCCGAGATGCACGAGCAGTACCCTGATTTGTTTCCGGAGCGTGACTTCGAGGGCTAAGTTTGATTCTAGTAGGGGAGAATTGTAACATCCCGACTCTCAGGCATAATATTTATATATGATTTATTTTTGGAATTTAATGAGTAACTCGACGAGCTGTATGCCTGACTCGTCGAGTAGAGAAGGGTTGGCCACATGGGTTTAATGAGCAACTCGACGAGCCAGAGAGCTAACTCGCCGAGTAAGCGCTGTGTGAGGAAACACTAAATCTCCGGGTGTCTGTCCTATTTAAAGGGCCTTAAGCCCTCCTTTCCGCCTCACCAACCACCCTACTCCCCTATGTGAAACCCTAATCATTTGTAGTGAGCTAAGAGAGAAAGAGAGCTAATCCTTGGTCATTTGGGTGCATATTGTGAAGAAGAAGAGAAGAGTATCAAGCAAGGAACGAGAAGAGGCTGTGGGATCTGGTGTTATTTCCTCTAGAGCATTTGTTGAAGGTAAAAAGGCTATACCTTGCTCACTAGTTTGTTTAGATCTCATTTTATGGAGTTTGGGGGTTTATTCCACCTTCTTGAGGCTTTGAGTATACCAAGTGACTTAGACTTCGGATATGGACCTTATGAGGTCCCTAGAGTCCAAAGGTTCTAGCTTTATCCAACTAAGAAAGGATCCTTCATGATTAAAACCCTAAATGAGAGTTGTTTTGGCATTTCAAGCCCTAAGTGCCATGCATCAACGTAAAGCTTGCAGCTTTACGTGACATTTGAGCCTTGGAAGGCTAGATGTAGAGTTTGGGGTTATAGATCTAACTTAAAACGTCTGGATGAGAATTCGACTTAAGGGACTCGACGAGTCGATGAGCTGACTCGACGAGTCGGCTAGGGTTTTCCCCGATGAGTCTGGACACGAGTAACTCGGTGAGTTCATGAGACAACTCGACCAGTTAGGTACATCAGCCCATTCTAGACACGAATACACAAATCTATGAGTGACATGACACGACACGAATACATGACACGAATACATCTTGAAAATTGAGATAAAGCTTATTTCTCATCGTGTAATCGTATCGTGTCAAATTCGTGGCTGACACGTTTTCATGACACGAATACACGAATTCCCAGGTCTACAGTTAGGGTTGGTTTTCATGACTTTTGAAGGAACAAGGGGACTCGGAGAGTCACATAGGTGCACTCGATGAGTCGGCTCAATATGGACTGTTGAATCAAGTGTTGACATCTGTTGACTTTAGGGTTTGGTCAAGACAGTGATTATTGAGCCCATGCAGGGGTAGAATGGTCTTTTTCCCATTCCAAGAGTTAGAGAGAGAGAGATAATAGCCTTTAGTTTATTTAGAGTTGTGATTGAAGTGTTAATTAGCGATAATTATCGTATGTGTTAGGCGGAGGCTATGATCGGTGTTTCGTGTACGAGATTCATTTGCTTGCTTACGAGGCGAGTCTTCTCATTATGCTTACCTAGAGTGGTAACCTTTGTGTGACCGAAGGGTCTTATGTGCTTATATTGAGTATTTTGATATCCTGCATTATGTCTTTGTGATTTATGTTGTGTATTATACTGAGCTTTACTGAGTTAGGACTGGAGGGTCCACCCGAGTTGTGGGACCGGAGGGTCCCACTGAGACACATTGACCGGTGGGTCTTATTTGAGTTATAGCCATGAGAGGCTATTGAGATATGTGTGGTATTTTGGGGAACTCACTAAGCTTCGTGGTTACCGTGTTAGGTGATATGTGTTTCAGGTATTTCTCAGGATCGCGGAAGGTGCCGACTTGATTGTACACACACACTTGAGATGGAGTTTACATTTTGTGGATTCTGGATTTTATCAAACGATTATTGACCTTTGTGTTTTCACAATTTGATACTTGTAGTTTTGGAATGTGATAATGAGAATTATGTGTTTTAAAATGAAATTTTTGTTTGAAAATCTACGGTGTTACATGGATAATAAGAAAATATTATGCCATTACTCTGATCATTTTTAATGGATAATAATAAAGTATTATATCGTTACTCTTCTCATCTTTAGTGGATAATAATAAAGTATTATGTCGTTACTCTACTCATTTTAAATGGATAATAGGTAAATAATATGCCATAAGTCTATTCAATTTTAAATGGATAATAACATGCCACTACCCTGCCTGCTTTTAATGGATAATAGTAAAGTATTATGATGTTACTCTGCTCATCTTTAATGGATAATAATAAAGTATTACGCCGTTGCTCTGTTTATTTTAATTGGATAATAGGTAAATATTATGTAATAACTCTGCTTAATTTTAATGGATAATGTTATGTCGTTACAATGCCCGTTTACAAAGGGTAATAAGTATATTAGGTTGTTAACCTTTTAAGATAAATAAACATTATACTTATATTAATATAATAATAAAAGACAAAATTAATTATATAAATTGGAAACTTGGAAACTATTAAGGCTTTTCGCTCGGTGTTAAGGAGGCTTATTCATCATATTATGCTAAATATTTAGTTGGCACCCTGGCTACATAATCATTAAATCTTAAGTGAGTGGGAGAGGTATGTATAGATCTACACGGGGTTGACATCCCCACCTATGGTCGCTAGATACAACCTTGACGGGCAAGTTACAATAGATATACCTATCTAAAAAAAATTTCGACGTTCGATGAAGCAGCGTGGACGGGGGATAATATGCATGTCATGAGCTAGATTATGGGAACTCATTTCAACACCACCACCAATGTGCCTTATGGGAAAATTATAAATAAGTTAAAAGTAAAACTTATATTTTCTAAAACACCAATTTTGGGATAAAAATATTCAATAAATTATATAAGTTGAAATAGCACTTATATATGGTAAAATACTCTTGTAATAAAGATATTTCATTAATTATATAAGTTGAAATAGTACTTATATATGGTAAAATTAAACTTTTTGGGATAAAAGGTACAACACTAAAAAAACACTTATACATGGTAAAACACTCTTGGAATAAAGTTACTTCCCTAATTATATAAGTTGAAATATTACTTATATATGTAAAACAACATCTTCGGTTAAAAAGTCTACAACTAATATAAGTTAAAAGTACTTATAAACCAAAATACTTGATACTTTCAATATAAAATGCTAAATACCTTTCAACTCACCAATATTATGTTGATGTTTTCAAAGTTGCATGTATTCCTAGGAAATCAAGGGATGGAAACTGTACACCTAGATGACATGATGTTAATATTGGATGGTCCTTTTGGGTTGCCTTCACCAAAGCAACTAGATTGGATGATTTATGAAGAGAGAGGTTATTATGGTTTATTAATATATTATATGAGTAATATATTAAAGGAGAAATCATATAGTTTAATTAATATTAGACAATAATTAATTTTGTGGCTAAAAGAGATTAATTAAATAAAGGGGACTGGATTGCAATTATTGGATAATTGATTAATGGGCTGTGAAACCCTAGGAAGAAATGAGTGGACGAAAATTGGATGGGAGCCCATCATATTTTCGTCCAAGGCCTTATTCCAGAAGGTTCCTTGGAGTGCTTAAGGCCTAAACAATCCAATTACGGTTTTGACTGAAACCCTAGCAGCACAAGTATAAATAGACCCCTAGGGCATCAGAATTCGGCTACAAGAAACCCTAGAGAGTTCCAAAGCCGAAATTTAGTGCCTCCCTCTCCTCTCTCCAATATCATCTTCTTGCTTGTGGTGTTTGTAAGCCATTAGAAGAGTGACATTTGTGACTCTAAGCTCCAAGAGATGAAGATTCAAGCCATTGTTGAAGAGGTAATCATCTAGATCTGATTTTATATGAAAATTCTAAAATATGTATGCTAGATCTAGGGTTTATAAGTCTTAGATGAATTGCATGTACAATAGAGAAACCTAGATCCAAGCTTTAGGGTTTGCATGAGCATATAGGATGTTCTTTTGTATAAAACACATTAGTGGTATCAAAGTCTTGATTGGTTTCTATTGTATTGATGCCTTGTATGTTCATCTTGCTGAAAATCATTTTTCTGCCCTCTGCCCGACCTGACTTGGCGAGTCACTTGCTGAACTCGGCGAGTCGGCCCAACTCGGCGAGTCCAGTGAGTGACTCGGCGAGTCGGGGAGTCAGACAGAGGGATACTCGGGATTTCTTGCTGTTTTGCTGAAGGATAATTACCAAAACTGTTTTTGACTAATAAAATCTGAATTTTATTATTAATATGTGATTATCCTTACCAAAACAAAAGATAATTACCAATTATTTGAATAATAAATTCCTTATATGATAATATTTGATTATTTAAATTATTTGATGAATTATCTTGTGAATAAAATGGAATATGTCAAATTTAGATAATCATTAAATTAAATGTTTGATTTAAATTATTTACTATTTGATCCTATGTGTTTTGAAAACTTCAAAACTTGGCCTCAAGTTTTGGAATTTAAATTTTTTAATTAAAAGTTTAATTTAAATCATTTAAATTTCAAACCCTAGAACTTTACAAGTTTAAAATTCACCCTATACTATTATAATATTATAAGAATAAAAATTATATATGTATAACTTAAATTCTAGTCTTACCGTTAGTAGACCTCATTCACGAAGCAGATCTATAAGGAGGGTATAAGGTTATGGCCTATAAAATGGCCGTTTAATGGGTGTCCACTCTCACCCACCGCTTCCTTGATTGGTGGAGGGTCGTTAGCCGAATGGGTAGGATAGGGCAAACCTTTCCTCATTAAAAGTATAATGAATTTATAAAGTAACTAAATGTTTTTCAAAAAATTCCCAATCTTAGTTACTTTAGGCAAAAGTGAATTGATGCATTTCCATGAAATTACACTTTGTACCCTTGCTAAGACGTTAGTGGAGTGTGTGTGGTTAACCGGCACACTAATTGGGCTCTAAGAAAAAGTGGAAAAGGGTGACTCGATGTTTGTCATAGTTCGATGGAGCGTGTGTGGTTAACCGGCACGTCGAATAGGTGACTGTAACATTGAGGGCACCATGTATATTTGCATGGTTATTCACACGCGCTTTGTGATCCTCGGCATCCCAGTCACAAACTTGAGGGGCATATCGAGATTTAAACATGTCATTGAAAAGTTCAATGAATCTCAAAAGATCTAGGAGTTTTCAATACACTTAAAACTTATCTTTAATTTGTTTTTCATGGTGGAAAATTAGTGAATCGTCATTCACTTACCTTCAAATTATTTGCTTGTTATATTATGGCATCCCTCTTCTAATTTGTAAATAATGTTGTCGGATCCTAGCCCTAATTTCTCATTTGGGTGTTTAATTGGGGATTCATTTCTGATCAAACTTGTCTCTTTTCTATTTCAGATGTTTAACGTGAACAACAACGCTTCCGGCTCAAATTCCTCTGGCTCGTTCTCACTCATGAACTTGTGTGGGAGAGTGATCTTTGACGGGTCCAATTTCAATGATTGGATTCGCAACATCCGAATGGTCACCCGTTACGAGGACAAAGAGTATGTCCTCGATGAGAAGCTGAAGGAAATCAACATCAACACTGCCTCTGCTGAAGAGATCGCGACCTTTAAGGCCCATGAGTGTGATGCTACGAAAGTCCATTGCATCATGCTGGCGACTATGACTGCAGAACTCCAGAAGTCCTATGAGGACATGTACCCCTATGAGATGCATCAAGATCTGCTGGACCGGTACCACCAAAGCTCTAGGCAAGAAAGGTACGAGATCATCACTTCGATGATCACTGCCAAAATAGGTAATGGAGAGTCCCTTACTGCACCTCTGCAAAAGATGCAGAGATATGTCAATCGCCTGCTAAAGTTAAATGTTAAGTTTGATGAAGAGCTGGCAATTGACATCATCCTTCACTCCTTGCCTCCCCGCTACAACCAGTTCCGCATGACCTACCTCATGAACAAGCAGGATATCTCTTTGAGCAAGCTTCAAGGCTTGTTGAGGATTGCTGAGAGCAACCTCAAAGACAAATCTGTTGCATCAACTCCTACTCCTACTGCTGCCCCAGTCTTAGCAATTAGGAATGGAAAGGGTAAGAAGAGGAAGGCTCCCTCAAAGAGCCACCATAAGGGAAAGTACCATGATGGCACCTCTTCTAGTGGATACAAGGCTGGTTCTTCTAAACCCAACTCCTGATGGGTTTTATGCATAAGAACAATCCTATGTGCTCATACAAACCCTAATGCTTGGATCTAGGTTTCTCTATTGTACATGCAATGAATCCAAGACTTACAAACCCTAATCTAGCATATATAATATCAAAATTAACATATAACATCAGATCTAGATGTTTACCTCTTCAAATAGTAGCTTGAATCTTCTTCTCTTGAGCCTAGAGTCACAATTGTAACTCCTCTAATGGATCACAAACACCACACAAGCAAGAAGGCAACTTTGAGAGAGAGGAGGATGCTAATTTTCGGCCTAGGGTTTTCTCTTGGGAACCAGTGGCCAAAAATTGCATGCAAGGGTCTCTATTTATACTATAGGCTGCTAGGGTTTCAGTCTAAACCCTAATGGATAACTTAGCCACCAAGTAGCCCAAGGAACCTTCTGGAATAGGGCCCTTGGACGAAAATATGATGATCCCTCATCATAATTTCGTTCCCCCTTAGTCCATTAGGCTTCCCAGCCCAAAACTCAACTATCACACATTTGACAGTTTATGCCTCTTTATTTAATTAATCTCTTTTAGTCACCAAATTAATTCCTAATTAATTTATGACTAATACTAATTAAATAAATATGATTTCTCCTTTAATATATTATTCTTATAATATATTAATAAACCATAATATCCTCTCTCTTTCCTTAAATTACCTTGTCAAGTTGCTTTGGTGAAGGCAACCCAAAAGGACCATGCATAACCGGGTCAAGTACATACCAAATATAGTTACGGGCTTAGACACTAATCCAACAGTCTCCCACTTGGATAAGTCTAGTAACTATATCTCACATACGACTTCAAGATCTGGTTAGCAATCGTAGCTCTTATACGCTTCTGTCAACTCTGATCAAAATCCTGTCCTTCAGATAAGGGATTATATAATCCTCTGTTCTAGATATCATGCCGACAATACTTATTGTCCAGCATTTGTTTCTCGATTTCTGATTTGTTCGACATAGAATTCAGTTGAACACATCAACCTCATCCTGACCGGGCCCGACACATAAGTCAAACCAAATCATCGAGTGGCCAAGATATCGCTTTTATACTCTTAGAATAAAAGGAACAGAAAACTTCGACTTATATGCTTTTATTATCTACTAGCTAAGTTACACACAATAATTCGTTTTATAACATCAAGTTACTGATGCGTTTTCGTATTATCAATGCATAATCAACTAGCAAACAATAACAATATCTCTAGGTTTAAAGATTATATGATATTATCATCTTGCGATCACTTGTGATAACTTTCATGAAGTGATACTAGCAAGTGCGAGTTTATTCCAATGCTCTAAAACATATTTCATAAGCACTCATAAACTTTGTAGCAAATATTTGCTATGTCTAAAACCTTTTAGACAATCTACAAACAAATTTATGACAATCTTCTTTCATATCTACTTCCAACACATGAACGATTGTGGACTGTTCGAATAATCCTATTATTCAGGAAGTAAAAACATACAAAATCGAAACAATAGATAAATAATCAACACAAGATAGAAACTACCTTATAAATAACACACCTTTATTTAATCATCAAATGTTGAATACCAAATTATCCATTACAAGTTTCCTACCTATCTAATCTAAACTTATATCGTCCTTTAGCCCAACGCTCCTAGCGTGCTTCAAATGCTTGACCCTACTCAGTCCCTTCATAAGGGGATCTGCTGGGTTATCTTCTGACGATACCCTCTTCACAACGAGGAGTCCCTCTTCTACCCGATGTCTAATAAAATGGTATTTCCTGTCGATATGTCGAGATCTGCCATGATCCCTTGGTTCCTTGGTCAAGGCAACCGCTCCTTCATTATCACAGAAACTTTCCATGGGCTCCTTTATGGATGGCACAACTCCAAGGTCTCTTATGAAGTTCTTCAACCATATAGCCTCCTTTGACGCCTCGCTTGCAGCAATGTACTCTGATTCGCACGTTGAATCAGCTACGATCTCTTGCTTGGAACTTTTCCAAGTCACTGCTCCTCCGTTCAAGGTAAACACCCAGCCTGACTGCGATCGGTAATTATCCCGATCGCTTTGAAAACTAGCGTCACTGTACCCTCGCACCCTTAAGTCATCACTCCCACCGAGGACTAGAAACCATTCCTTGGTCCTTCGTAGGTACTTAAGAATATTCTTGACAACAATCCAATGCGCTCTACCAGGGTTCCCTTGATATCTGTTAACCATGCTCAAACCGAAGGCCACATCAGGACGAGTACAGGTCATAGCGTACATAATCGAGCCAACTGCGGAAGCGTAAGGTACTCGGCTCATATCAACTATCTCTGCCTCTGTACTCGGGCTCTGAGTCTTACTCAGTTTGGTATTGCATTGAATTGGCAACTCCCCTTTCTTGGAATTTTCCATACTAAAACGTTTTAGTACCTTTTCCAAGTATGTATCCTGACTGAGTCCTATCAGTCTCTTACTTCTGTCTCTCACTATCCTTATTCCCAGAATATACGAAGCCTCTCCGAGGTCCTTCATAGCGAAACACTTACCAAGCCAGGACTTGATCTCCTACATGGTTGGGATGTCGTTTCCTATGAGCAGTATGTCATCGACATACAATACGAGGTAGCTCACTATACTCCCACTGGCCTTGACATACACACATGACTCATCTTCGTTTCGCAGAAAGCCAAACTCTTTGACCTTCTCGTCAAAACAAAGATTCCATCTGCGAGATGCTTGCTTCAATCCATAAATGGATTTCTCAAGCTTGCACACTCTATTTCGATACTTCGCATCGACAAAACCCTCTGGCTGATTCATGTAATCATCCTCAGCCAACTTTCCATTTAGAAAAGCGGTTTTTACGTCCATCTGCCAGATTTCATAATCATGAAACGCAGCTATTGCGAGCATTACCCTAATAGACTTTAATTTAGCAACTGGCGAGAAGGTCTCATCATAGTCAACTCCAGGAGTTTGAGTAAAGCCCTTCGCGACCAATCGCGCTTTATAAGTCTGCACTTTCCCATCCATGTTTGTCTTCTTCTTGAAGATCCACTTGCACCCGACTGTCTTACGACCTGGTACATTATCAACCAAATTCCAAACTTGGTTGTCATACATAGACTGAATCTCGCTGTCCATTGCCTCTTTCCATTTAGCAGAGTCTGGGCCTGCCATGGCTTCCTTATAGCTATTAGGTTCGTCCAGATTTACTAGTGTACTATCACTAATAAACGTATCCCCGTTAGTAGTAATATGGAAACCATAAAACTGGGGTGGAACACTAACTCTCTTGGAACGTCTAAGAGGTAAGGACTGGTCAATTGGTTCAACAAGAGTTTCCTCCTCAGGTTGAGCGCCAGTGTCAGAGGTTCCTTCATCTCTGGACTCTTGAAGCTCTTCAAGGTCAATCTGAATCCCACTGTCTCCTTGACTTATGAGTTCTCTCTCTCTGAAAACTCCTCTCCTAGCAACAAAGACAACATTGTCACTTGGTCTATAGAATAGATAGCCAAAAGACTTATGTGGATAGCCGATGAAATAACACTTCTCACTACGAGGTTCTAGCTTGTCGTGAGTCTCTCATCTTGCAAAAACTTCACAACCCCAAACCTTGACATGTGCTAACGAGGGAGCTTTCCCTGTCCACATCTAGTGAGGTGTCTTGGCAACCTTCTTGGTGGGAACTAGGTTAAGGATATGGGCGGCAGTCTCTAAGGCATACCCCCAGAATGAGATTGGTAACGAAGCACGACTCATCATAGAACGAACCATGTCCAACAAGGTTCGATTACGTCTCTCAGCCACACCATTCAATTGTGGCGTTCTAGGAGGCGTCAATTGCGAAACTATTCCACATTCTTTTAGATAGTCGTGAAACTCAAGACTTAGGTACTCTCCCCCTCGATCAGATCGAAGCATCTTGATTTTCCTGCCAAGCTGGTTCTCCACTTCATTCTTAAACTCTTTGAACTTTTCAAAGGTTTCTGACTTTTGCTTGATCAAGTAGATATATCCATATCTGCTATAATCGTCTGTAAAAGTCACGTAGAAGCGACAAGCGTCCCTTGTGGTGGATCTAAAGGGTCCACATACATTAGTATGTATGAGATCCAATACACCCTCACCCCTTTCACATGTGCCAGTAAAGGGTGACTTGGTCATCTTCCTAAGTAAACAAGACTCACACACGTCATCGTCCCTAAGGTCTAATGACTCCAATACTCCATCCTTTTGGAGTTGGGCTATGCGTTTCTTGTTAACATGGCCAAGGCGACAATGCCACAAGCATGCTTTGTCCAAACTTGTAGACGAATCAATATTCAAAACCTCATTTCCTAAATTATCTATAATTAACACAGATTCATAAATCCCATTACAAGGTAATGCATTAAAATAAAAGACACCATTCAAATAAGCATTAATAGAACCATTACTATTATCAAACGAATATCTGAAACCTTATCTAAACAATCCATGAAAAGAAATGATGTTCCTTGCCATATCTGGCAAATAGCAACAATTATTTAAATCTAGCCCTAACCCATTATTCAACACTAAGGAATAAACTTCGATCTTGGTTACTGGTGAAGACTTCTTGTTTCCCATGATCAAGTTTATCCTTCCATGCTCCACTTCCCTACTTTCTCTTAGCCCCTGCAAATCAGAACAAATGTGGTAACCACATCCAGTTTGAAGGACCCATGAAGTAGCAAGTGATGAGTTATTAGATTTAATTAAATACATACCTGCAAAGGTGGGCTTTATCTTCCCATCCTTAATATCCTGCAGATATTTAAGGCAGCTTCGTTTCCAGTGGCCCTTCTGGTGGCAATAGAAGCACTCTGCTTCCTTGGGGTCAGAAGAGGGTTTAACAGAACCTGCTTTGGTCCCACTAGAAGAGGAACCATCTTGGGGCTTACCCTTTTGGTGGCTCTCAGAAGGAGCCTTCCTCTTCTTTCCCTTTCCTTGGCCAATTGCCAACACAGGAGCAGCTACAGTAGAGGATGATGCAATAGATTTGTCCTTGAGGTTGCTCTCAGCTGTCCTCAGGAGCCCTTGAAGTTTACTCAGGGTGACCTCTTCCTTATTCATGTGCTAGGTCATTCTGAACTGGTTGTAGCAAGAAGGCAAGGAGTGGAGGATGATGTCGATAGCCAAATCCTCATCAAACTTAACATTAAGTTTGAGAAGACGATCAACATACCTTTGCATTCTTTGCAAATGAGCAGTTAGGGATTCTCCACTCCCCATCCTAGCGGTGATCATGTTGGTAATGATCTCATAGCGCTCTTACCTCGCGCTCTGGTGGTACCTGTCCAGCAAATCTTGATGCATCTCATATGGATACATGTCCTCATAGGACTTTTGGAGTTCGAGGTTCATGGTGGCCAGCATGATGCAATGAACTTTCGTCACATCACGCTCATGGGCCTCAAAGGCGGCCATCTCTTCAGGAGTAGCTTCTTCTGGGTTGATCTTTTCTAGTTTCTCATCGAGGACATATTATTTGTCCTCGTAGCGAGTTATCATGCGAATGTATCTCATCCACTCGTTGAAGTTCGAGCCATCAAATGTCACCTTTTGACACAGGTTCATCAACTAGAATGACCCAGAAGTGTTGTTGTTTGCGTTTGCGTTAGACATCTGAAATAGAAAGAAACAAAGTTTGATTAGAAATGAATCCCCAATTAAAGACCCAAATGAGAAATTAGGGCTAGGATCCAACAACATTATTTACAACTTAGAAAAGGGATGTCGTAATCTAAAAGTAAATAATTTGAAGGTAAGTGAATGACGATTCACTAATTTTAACCATGAAAAACGAAATAGAGATTAAGTTTTAAATGTATTTGAAAATTTCTATATTTCTTCTGAGATTCATTGAACATTTCAATGGCATGTTTAAATCTCGATATGCACTTCAAATTTGCGACTGGGATGCCGAGGATCGCAAACAAGTTGTGAATAACCATGCAAATCAACATGGTCCACCCAATGTCTCTATCACCTAATCAATGTGCCGGTTAGCCACGCATGCTCCATTGATCTATGATAAACATCGAGCCACCCTTTGTCACCAATGTCAATCCCAAATTAGTGTGCTAGTTAGCCACGCATGCTCCACTAACGTTTGACAGGGGTCCAAAGTGTAATTCCATGGAATAGCATCATTTTCACATTTTACCCTAAAGTAACTAAGATTGGGAATTTATAAAACAATGTAGTTACTTTAATATTTCCATTATACTTATAATGAGGAATTAAGTGCCCTATCCTATCCGTTCGGCTAACGACCCTCCACCAGTCAAGCAAGCAGTAGGTGTGAGTGTACACCCATTAAGCGCCATTTTATAGGAAGCAACCTTATACCCAGCTTATAGACTGGCTTCGTGAATGAGGCCTACTAGCGATAAGACTAGCTTATTCTTATACATATATATTAATTAATCTTGTAATAATATAATAGTATAGGGTTGAATTTTAAACTTGTAAAATTCTAAGGGTTTGAAATTTAAATCATTCAAAATTAAACTTTTAATCACAAAATTTAAATTTCAAAACTTGAGGCCAAGTTTTGTACTTTTCAAAATACAAGGGATCAAATAACAAATAATATAAATCAAACAATTAATTTAGTGATCATCTATATTTGACCTAATTCAATTTCTTGCGAGATAAGTTATCCAATTAATTCTAATAATCAATTTTAATCATATAAGGAATTTATTATCTAATCAATTGGTAAATATCTTTTGTTTTTGGCAAGGATAGTCTCACAAAATCATTAAAATTCGAATTTTATCAGTAAACATAGATTACACAACTATTCCATAGCAAAAACAGCAAGAAATCCCGATATTGCCTCTGTCAGACGATCCGACTCGCCGAGTAGGGCCGACTCGCCGAGTCCATGAAGTGACTCGCCGAGTCCAGTCGAACAGAAGCCAGAAAAATGATTTTCAGCATGTAAACAGTTATAGCATCACATACAACAGAAACCAATCAAGGCTCTGATACCACTGATGGGTTTTATGCATAAGAACAATCCTATGTGCTCATACAAACCCTAATGCTTGGATCTAGGTTTCTCTATTGTACATGCAATGAATCCAAGACTTACAAACCCTAATATAGCATACATAATATCAAAATTAACATATAACATCAGATCTAGATGTTTACCTCTTCAAATAGTAGCTTGAATCTTCTTCTCTTGAGCCTAGAGTCACAATTGTAACTCCTCTAATGGATCACAAACACCACACAAGCAAGAAGGCAACTTTGAGAGAGAGGAGGATGCTAATTTTCGGCCTAGGGTTTTCTCTTGGGAACCAGTGGCCAAAAATTGCATGCAAGGGTCTCTATTTATACTATAGGCTGCTAGGGTTTCAGTCTAAACCCTAATGGATACCTTAGCCACCAAGTAGCCCAATGAACCTTCTGCAATAGGGCCCTTGGAAGAAAATATGATGATCCCTCATCATAATTTCGTTCCCCCTTAGTCCATTAGGTTTCCCAGCCCAAAACTCAACTATCACACATTTGACAGTTTATGCCCCTTTATTTAATTAATCTCTTTTAGTCACCAAATTAATTCCTAATTAATTTATGACTAATACTAATTAAATAAATATGATTTCTCCTTTAATATATTATTCTTATAATATATTAATAAACCATAATATCCTCTCTCTTTCCTTAAATTACCTTGTCAAGTTGCTTTGGTGAAGGCAACCCAAAAGGACCATGCATTACCGGGTCAAGTACATACCAAATATAGTTACGGGCTTAGACACTAATCCAATAACTCCAACCCCAAAGACGCAGAGTTCCATCACTGCCACAAAATAGGGCATTGAAAGGAAGTTGCCCGAAGTATCTGCAAGACATCAAGGATGGAAAGATCAAGCCATCCTACGTAGGTATTTACACTACTAAATCTTATAATTCATCACATGCTATTTCTTGGGTTCTTGATACAGGATGTGGTTTTCACATTTGTTCTGACTTGCAGGGCCTAAAAAGAAATAGGGATGTGGAGCATGGGAAGATAAACTTAATCATGGGGAACAGAAGATTGTCGATTGTCACCAAGATTGGAGTTTACTCTTTAGTGCTTAGTAATGGATTAGGATTAGATTTAAATAATTCTTGCTATTCGCCAGATATGGCAAGAAACATCATTTCTTTTCAAGGTTTGTATAGACAAGGGTTTAGATATTCATTTGATAATGAAAAGGGTTCTATTAATGCTTATCTTAATGGTGTTTTCTATTTTGAACCATTGCCTTGTAATGGAATATATGAAACTGTGATGGTTGTAGATAACTTAGGAAATGATGTGTTGTGTATCGATTCTTCCAATAGTTTGGATAAAGAATACTTGTGGCATTGTCGTCTTGGACATGTTAACAACAAACGCATAGCCCAACTCCAAAAGGATGGAGTGTTGGAGTCATTCGACCTTAGGGACGATGACGTATGCGAGTCTTGTTTGCTTGGAAAGATGACCAAGTCACCCTTCACTGGTTCTTGTGAAAGGGGTGAGGGTTTATTGGACCTCATACATACAGATGTATGTGGACCTTTTAGATCGACCACAAGGGATGCGTGCCGCTTCTACGTGACTTTTACCAATGATTATAGCATATATGGCTATATCTACTTGATCAGGCATAAGTCAGAAACTTTTGAAAAGTTCAAAGAGTTCAAACAAGAAGTGGAGAATCAACCGGGCAGGAAAATCAAGATGCTTCGATCCGATCGAGGTGGAGAGTACCTAAGTCTTGAATTCCACGACTACCTCAAGGAATGCGGAATTGTTTCGCAATTGACGCCACCTAGGACACCGCAGTGGAATGGTGTGGCTGAGAGGCGTAATCGAAACTTGCTAGACATGGTTCGTTCCATGATGATTCGTGCTTCGCTAACTATCTCATTTTGGGGGTATGCCTTAGAGACTGCCGCCCATATCCTTAACTTAGTCCCTACAAAGAATGTTGCCAAAACACCTCACGAGATGTGGACAGGGAAAGCTCCCTCGTTGGCACATATCAAGGTTTGGGGTTGCGAGGCTTTCCTAATAAGAGAGACTTACGACAAGCTCGAACCTCGTAGTTAGCGGTTTAATTTCATCGACTACCCGCAAAAGTCCTTTGGATATCTCTTCTATAGACCGAGTGACAATGTTGTCATCGTTCGAGGAGAGGGGTTTTCCGAGAGCGAGAACTCATAAGCCAAGGGGACAGTGGGAGGCAAACCAATCTTGAAGAGATTCGAGAGTCGAGCGATGAGGGAACCTCTAGCATTGGCGCTCAACCCGAGGAGGAAACTCCGGTTGAACCGATTGACGAATCCTTACCTATTAGACGTTCCAGTAGAGTTAATGTTCCGCCTGTGTTATATGGCTTTCATATAACAAGTAAGGGTGATACGTTTATTTGTGATAGTACACTAATAAATTTGGATGAACCCAACAGCTACAAGGAAGCAATGGCGGGCCCAGAGTCTGCGAAATGGAAAGAGGCTATGGACAGCGAGATTCAGTCCTGTATGACAACCAAGTTTGGAATTTGGTTGACAATGTGCCAGGTCGTAAGACGGTCAGGTGCAAGTGGATCTTCAAGAAGAAGACCGACATGGATGGGAATGTACACACTTATAAATCGCGATTGGTTGCGAAGGGCTTTACTCAAACTCCCGGAGTTGACTATGATGAGACCTTCTCACCAGTTGTGAAGATAAAGTCTATTAGGGTGATGCTAGCCATTGCTGCATTTCATGACTATGAGATATGGCAGATGGATGTCAAAACCGCTTTCCTCAGCAGAAAGTTGGCTGAGGATGTTTACATGAATCAGCCAGAGGGTTTTGTTGATGCGAAGCACCCCAATAGAGTGTGTAAGCTTGAAAAATCCATTTATGGATTGAAGCAAGCATCTCATAGATGGAATCTTTGTTTCGACGAGAAAGTCAAAGAGTTTGGTTTTCTGCGAAGCGAAGATGAATCATGTGTATATGTCAAAGCCAGTGGGAGTATAGTTAGCTTCCTCGTATTGTATGTCGACGACATACTACTCATAGGAAACGACATCTCGACACTACAGGAAGTCAAGTCCTGGCTTGGAAAGTGTTTCGCTATGAAGGACCTCGGAGAGGCTACCTATATTTTGGGAATAAGGATAGTGAGAAACAGAAGTAAGAGACTAATAGGACTTAGTCAGAATAGTTACTTGGATAAAGTACTAAAACGTTTTAGTATGGAGAATTCGAAGAAAGGGGAGTTACGAATCCAAAGTAATGCCAAATTGAGTAAGACTCAAAGTCCGAGTTCCGAAGTCGAGATAGCAGATATGAGCCGAGTACCTTACGCTTCCGCAGTTGGCTCAATCATGTATTCTATGACTTGTACTCGCCCTGATGTGGCCTTCGCTTTGAGCATGGTCAGTAGATATCAAGGGAACCTTGGCAAAGCACATTGGATCGCAGTCAATAATATTCTTAAGTACCTTCGGAGGACCAAGGAATGGTTTCTAGTCCTCGGTGGGAGTGATGACTTAAGGGTGCGAGGGTATAGTGACGCCAGTTTTCAGACCGACAGGGACAACTAATGTTCGCAGTCAAGCTGGGTCTTTACCTTAAATGGAGGAGCAGTGACTTGGAAAAGTTCCAAGCAGGAGACCGTAGCTGATTCAACGTGCGAATCAGAGTACATTGCGGCGAGCGAAGTGTCAAAGGAGGCGTATAGGTTGAAGAACTTCATTGGAGACCTTGGATTTGTGCCTGCCATAAAGGAGCCAATGGAAATTTTCTTTGATAATGAAGGAGCGGTTTCCTTGACCAAGGAACCGAGGGATCATGGCAGATCCAGACATGACGACTGTAAATACCATTTCATTAGATATCGGGTAGAAGAAGGACTCCTCGTAGTGAAGAGGGTATTGTCGGAAGATAACCCAACAGATCCCCTTACGAAGGGACTGAGTAGGGTTAAGCACTTGCAACACGCTAGGAGCATCCGGCTGAAGGACGATATTAGTTTAGATTAGATAGATTCGAAATGTGTAATAGATAAATGTAATTGAAATTTGATGATGAAATAAAGGAGTATTGTTTATGAGTAAAGTTACTGTCTTATGTTAATTATTTACCTATTGTTTCATTTTTGCATGTTTTGACTTCCAGAATAATAAGATTATTCGAACGTTCCACAGTCTCTCATACTTTGGGAGTAGGTATGAAAGAAGATTGTCATGAATTGGTTTGTAGATTGTCTAAAATGTATTAGACATAGCAATGGTTTGTTGCAACGTTCATGAGTGCTTATGAACTGGATTTGATCATTGGATTAGACCCGCGCTTGCTGGTATCACTTCATGGAATTTATCTCGAGTGATCGCAAGACGATAATATCATATGGTCTTAAAACCTGGATATATGGTTTATTATTTGCAAGTTGGTTGTGCATTGATAATGCGTAAACGCATCAGTAACTTGATGTTATAAAACAAATTGTTGTGCATGATTTGATGAGTGAATGGTAAATGCATATAAGTCAAAGTTTATCTGTTCCTTTTATCCTGAGAGGGTAAAAGCGATATCAGGGCCCCTCGATGATTTGATTTGACTTATGTGTCGGGCCCGGTCAGGACTGAATTGATGTGTTCAATTAAGTTCTATGTCAGACGAATTAGAGATCGAGAAACAAACTGTTGGACAATAAGTATGACTATGTTCCATGTAATTGTCGGCACGATATCTAGAACAGACGACTATACGATCCTTTATCCAAAGGACATGTTACTGATAAGATCAGAGTTCGACAGCGTCTTTGAGAGCTACGATTGCTAATCGGATTGTACTTACACTATAGTTACTAGACTTATCCAAGTGGGAGACTGTTGGATTAGTGTCTAAGCCCATAACTATATTTGGTAAGTACTTGACCCGGTTGTGCATGGTCCTTTTGGGTTGCCTTCACCAAAGCAACTAGATAGGATGATTTATGAAGAGAGAGGTTATTATGGTTTATTAATATATTATATGAGTAATATATTAAAGGAGAAATCATATAGTTTAATTAATATTAGACAAGAATTAATTAAGAGTTAATTATGTGACTAAAAGAGATTAATTAAATAAAGGGGACTGGATTGCAATTATTGGATAATTGATTAATGGGCTGTGAAACCTTAGGAAGAAGATTCAAGCCATTGTTGAAGAGGTAGTCATCTAGATCTGATTTTATATGAAAATTCTGAAATATGTATGCTAGATCTAGGGTTTATAAGTCTTGGATGAATTGCATGTACAATAGAGAAACCAAGATCCAAGCTTTAGGGTTTGCATGAGCACATACGATGTTCTTTTGTATAAAACCCATCAGTTAAGTCAACATCACCTATAGAATAGTAATGTAGTTTGTAGCGTGATGTTTGAAGCATAGATTATTGTAAACCTTAAATGTTATTGTAATCCTTTTTCAGAAATAATTGTATCACTAATTATGTTATACTTTTGTACTGTTAAATGTATTTTCGAAGAGTGTGATCAACAAGACATTGAACAACCCGGTGTTTCCACCGTCGACCGAGGGTATGACAGATTGGTATCAGAGATATAGGCTCTATCGAACTAGTAATTTCTTAGGAAATTATGACTATATCGTAGGTTTTACACTATTAGGTTATGTCTATTTGTTAAACTAAATATATAGAGTTATATATAAACTCGAACCCTCGATTAAGAATACAACGCAAGGTTTTAGGACAAACATTGTAGCTAAATTGGTTGTACATGGGTTGAACCAAAACTAAACGTAGACTGATCACCTATTTTTAATTATGGTTAGACCGATGCACAACAAAACTCAAATTCGGTAGCTGATAGACTAAAACACTCGGAGATACAGGAAACTCAAATAAGATTAGAACCCAAGAACACAAGGAAAAACACATGAAAGTATCAATATCACAATACAAAATAAACCTTACAAACCAAATATACCAACATACTAAAAATAAAAGGAAAAACATATCAGATATCGTCATCCTCATCATGACCCTGTTGTGTTCCAGATGGACCAGCCACGTCACCTGACTGTAGGATGGTGGATAATCGATCCCATCGTGGCTAAGTAAACTACCCACTATTCCCCCCACTAAATAACATGTTTCCCCCTCTCGAACACCTCGATGCATCGAGCTTGGTTGTTAGGTCATAAATTGTGGTTTATACTTTGCTTTTCATAAGCTATTAGAGTTCTCGGTCTATGATCGAAAACACCATGTTTTGGTGTTGTTTAGACTGAAATCTCATGTGATTTTGGTTGGGTTTTATATTGTTTTGTTTGGGTTTTGGGTTGGGGCTTGGTTATTAGGTCTAAGTATTAATAGTGTTATTTGAGCCTTGTAAAGTGAGTTGGACGTTTTGGGGGCTGCCATATTCTTAGAACGTGATTTGGAGAGAAACAAGAGAGAACCAAGTGTAATCAAGAATCTTATGTGCCCGACTATTCAATAATAGTGTGCATTGAAGATTAATCGTTGTGTTCTTATTCTATATGCCGTATGGTCTAACTCACTTGATTGGGATTCCGCACCATCAAGTGAATCCGATTGATACATAGCAATTTCGGGACTTACAATTGGTCTTAGAGCTTGGATCGGTATTATTCGGGTCATTACAAACGGTTTTTCTTGGAGTTTCTTGGTGTTTTTTATTTATATTTTACAAAGTTTTTGCCTTTGTTCTTCGTGTTCTTGACTGTTTTAGGGAGTTTGATCGATTTTGGCATTAAAATGTTGAAAATTTTCTGTTTTTGGCAAGTTTTGGGGTGTTTTTGGTCAAATTTGCGAGATCTCGGTGGCAGACCTCGGCCTCGGTCAAACCCTAGAAGATCTCGGAGCCAGCAGCGTTCTACGATTCGCACGTTCTCAGTCCGAAGACTTCGGCCTCGTAGGTTC
Organism: Lactuca virosa; assembly: GCF_052849685.1. Lineage (NCBI taxonomy): Eukaryota > Viridiplantae > Streptophyta > Magnoliopsida > Asterales > Asteraceae > Lactuca > Lactuca virosa. The sequence goes on from NC_136429.1 coordinate 203,911,374, forward strand.
TCGGTGCGAGGGTTTTCGGTGCGAGATTCTCGGCTTCGGAAGTTCTTGTCCGCAGCGTTTCCGGTTTGACTTCTCGGTTTGCACAATTTCGGTCTGATTTCTCGGTTCGCATGATTTCGGTCAGCAGTTCTTGGTCTCGGTGGAGTATGTGCGAGTCTTCTCGGTTGGACTAAGAGGCTTCGCAATTTCGGCCTGAAAATCAACTTTTAGATTTTGAAGCCTCGTTTTCGGCCTAAAGTTTTGACTTTCGACTTTCGACTTTTGACTTTCAAGCTTAACTTTTGACTTTCAAATTTGACTTTTGACTTTCGAGGTTTCATGTCAAAGGGCATTTTTTCTTGGTTTCACAATCAATTCTATTTTTGGTAAATTACTCTTTTTGGTGAATAACGAGTTCTTCAATCACCAAGGTTAATGAAACTTCATGTTCTCAGTCCTGTGAAGCTAAAACTAAACTTTATCGTGATCAAATTGATATAATACGTAGAGACAATGAGGACCTTAGGTATGAAGGATATACTCTTAGGAAGGCTCAAAAACCCTTAAAAGAACAATTAGAGGCCAAGACAAGAGACTTTAGACAGCTTCAGGAAGACTATAGTAACAAATGTGAGAACTATAACTATGTTAAGAGATAGATTGCCAGCTTAATTGCCGAACTTGATGCACTAAAAGCTAAATATAAAGATGTTGAATTTAACTTTAAGAAATTTGACGTGTCAAGTGAGGTAGTTGTGTCCATGATTGAGAAACAATTAAAATTTAAAGATAATCAAAATAAGGGTCTAAGGTATCACAGTGTTCCACCTCCCTTTAATGAAAATTATACCCCACCCCTTGAAACCAATGAGGTAGAGACACCTGCTCAGTGTGGCCCGCCCCCTGTACCAACTTCAGTTAAGACTGAACAATCTAGCCAAACTGAGAATATTGAGGTGAGCAATACTAATGCTTCTACTTCATGTGCAGATTAGGTCCTAGTGCAATATGGGCATGAGAAGAACAGAAATAGCTCTTGTTCTGCTGAAAATGATTCTAGGTCTGCTGATAATGTTTCAAAATCTTATGATGCTGATACTCCCACTGTGGAAAAACCCAAGCCACAAAAGTCTATTAAATAATTTGTTAAATCTTCTTGTGCTTGTGCTTATGGAAGTCCCTTGAAACAAAATTCTTTTGGACAAGGACCAAGTCACAATCTCATCTATATGAAAAGACAGACTTGCTTTAACTGTGGGACTCCCGGTCACATTGCCAGAAATTTCCCACATCGTTTATATGCTCCTTACTATGCATAAGGTTAGTAGAACGTGCCAAGAGGGATATTCTCCAAAAGAAATCCTTCGAGGTCACATTCATGCAATGGTGACTAGAACGCGAAAAAGGCAAAGAATCAAACTCCCAAGGACAAAAAGGGAATGTCTGACAAGAAGCCAAATTTAGGAGATGGTTATGTTAGACCAAGATCGGTTAGGTTGAAGTCATCTCGACGATCGGTTTCAAGTTCTAAAATGAGTGTTGAGGCATCCATCCGATCAAACAAGAAATGGGTTAAACCCGACTACAGATGGGTACCAAAGGTTCACACTCCCAAATCATCTAATGATTATAACATTTCTTCATCTTATGTGTCTGATAAACAGGATATGTCATGGGAGAGAGTACCTTGTGTAGATGATAATGGTCAAACCAGCTTCAAAATGGACTGGGTTCCAAAGAACAACTGATCCCGCACTCTATTTTGGGGCAGCTATGGAGGAATGTCATTAAACTTCGGTTTGTTGATAGTGGTTGTTCCAGGCACATGATAGGAGACATCTCTCAACTACATTACATTCAGAACTTTAATTGAGAGCATGTATCCTTCGCGGGAAAGGAAGAAAGAAGAGGATCACAAATGGGGATTATACTTAACGATGTGAAGAATTTTTGAATCTGTTCAGGAATTGAAACACAGCTAAGGTTGAATGTGTTGTTGCATCTGCGTGCTGTTCTCAGATCATCTGGATGCAACTTCAATTGTTGAATTACGGTTTGAGTTTTCTTCTCGCTACTTCTGATTTTTCTTAAAATTATTCGTTTTGAAGACAAATTTTGTTTAAATTTGCGTATTTATTTTATTTCTTTTCTTCCTCATGCACAAATTAAGGGGGAGAAATCAAAAATACAAAAACTAAACAAAAATTAAAAAAAATTTAAAAAAATCAAAAATACAAAAATATGTTTTCTTTCGTAAGTATTTTTGGGAAGTGATATGAAGTTTAGTGCTAAAGGGCAATATGATAGGCGTGTAATGCACTGAAGCTGAATTGTTTAGACTCTGTGTTCAATGTGTTGGTAGGCATGAAGGATTCCAAAATTAATGGACTAGACACAGCTGAAAATGAAAGGACTAGACAATGTTAACTCATCTGGACTTAGATAGTTACATTTGGACTGACTATACGACGCTTGGATAGATTGATCAGTGAGATAAACAAGGGAGCCTATGAGATACATTAAAGTTACTTATCATCTAGAACTGTGGCTCAACATTTCTTCGGCGTACGGACTTATGTCCTTAATTCTGGTGCTGATAGGATGACTGGGGGTTCTGATAAATTATGTCAGTATAAAATTGTTTTTCTTTCTTATCCTCTCTGTCAGTCATATGTTTCCCCCTTTGCGTGATAAGAAGATCCGACCCGGGACACAACATATACACTCTATTTCTATGCATCTCTATCTATGTTTCTCTCTATCTATCTATATTAGTCGTATGTTGTCCCTCTGTGTGATCAGAAGATCCGACCTGGGACACAACATATGCATCTTTCTATCTCACTAACCCTCTATCTATGTTAGTCATATGTTGTCCCTCTGCGTGATTGGAAGAGATCCGACTTGGGATACAACATATGCATTTCTATATCTATCTTCTCTCTCAAATAATTGAGCACTCACCTAAAATAAAGAGCACTTTGGAATTCCTTGATTGGTAGGGTATGTCGTGAAATGGGGAACATTCTAGTGCACTTAAAATTTAATTAACTAAAGGTTGTCTGTAGATCTCGCTGCTGAATTTAAGTGGACAAAAATATCCTTGGTTATCGTCAGCTAAATGGTCTGTTTAGGAATATAGTTGCAATGACTTGTCACTTATAATCTGTCCAACTTGTCAATATCCTTTGTGTTTAAGTGGACCACAATATTGGTGATTGACCAGAGCTAATCATTCAGGTGTGTGCTGACAAACGATATTGAATTGCTTGACAACTTTGATCCCAAAAAGTTTTAAATTTACTTATTATTTTTGTTTTTGTTAAATTTGTTCATATTTTTCCTCTATGCACAAATATAGGGGGAGAATTAAAAAAATCAAATAAAAAAATCATAAAATTTAAAAATCCAAAAATATGTTTATTTATGTTTTTATTTCTTTTTCAGAAAAATCAAAAATCCAAAAATATTTTATTTTTAATTTTATTTTTATTTCGTAGTTATTTCTATTATGTGCTAAGTTTATTTTTCCTTTTATTTTTTATCTCAAAGTTTCGTTTGTCTTAAAAGCGAATTCAAAAAAGAAGAAGAGACTCATGGAGACTGTATCGGAATTTTCTGAGTAAGGAGAAGAAACTTGGAAAGGAGTTGATGGTTATTACACTTCACTCTATTTTCACAAGGAATTGAAGGATTCAAACTGTAAAAATTGTCAGTTAGGCAGTATCTTTCAAAGAACAATCGTATTTAAGGAATTAAAAATCTGAAAGTGTACAGATGTCATGGCACCAGGGCGATGCACCTCGCAAGGCACGATTATCGCTGAACGTCTCGCCAAGGGCCAAGTTAACTTATTTAACTTGAAAAACTGTATTGAGATCTTTGATCTAGGATATACAGGGGCTAACATCAAAATAGCCATGAGTAGTTCTCTGATACTCAACAAATCGCAGTGCGTTCCTCCGTGTTCACACAGTTACTGCGAGTAGTCTCCATCTGAGCCAAGGCTGGGTCCTTGAACCACAGTGGTGAGAAGGGTCTTTATGATTCTATGATCCACATGGACTTTTTAGTCATGATTACTTTTCAAGGCGCAACGGTGATCGTTAAAGAATACTTATTTGAAGGAACAAGAACTGAAGATTATTTTTCAACATTCAATTTTTCAACCCCAGAAGCAAGGTGAAGCTTGTTGGGTCAAAAATATGGTTTATACTTTGCTTTTCTAGGCAATTGTATTTTTCTGTAATATTTTATGAGTTTACGGTCAGGTTTACGGCCAGGTGGGTGTTTACGGCCGTAAACCCTATTTACGGCCCAATGGGTGTTTACGACCGTAAACCCATTTATGGCCCATATTCCCCAAGTATATATATAGGTGTTAGGTGGTTGAGAACAGATTGATGAACACAGAAGAGAGTGTACGGAATAGAGAGAAGATAGGAGTTTTAGTATGTGTAAGTGTATGAATCTTGTGTAAGGGAACTTCATTCTAATCAATACATTCAAGATTCATCATCTTCTTCTTCTCCTTCTCTTCTATTTGATCTGACATCATCCAATTGATTGGGATTCCGCACCATCAATTGGATCTGATTGATACACAAGCAGATTAGGGACTTACAATTGGTATCATAGCTTGGTTGTATCAGTCAATTTTGTCAGATCTGGAGCTTATTTGATCTTATTTTTGAAAGATTTCTGCATTTTTGGATAGATCTCTGAAAATTAGGGGGGGGGGGGGGGGGTTGGTCTTCGTGTTTTTGATAAAAAGGGGTTTTTGATCAAGTTTTGGAGCTTCAAAGTCGAAAAAACGTTGTTTTTGGTCGTAACCAGCGAGGGGGTGGCGGCGTTTACGGTCAGCAGCTAGGGTTTCCGAGGTTTACGGTTCGGAGTTTACGGTCTGAGCTTACGGTCCGGAGTTTACGGTCCGAGTTTACGGCTCGGAGTTTACGGCTCAGCAGTTTGCGTCTCGGCCTCGCACCTCGCACTTCGCACGTGTTCGTTCAGCAGTCTCGTCCAGCAACCCTCTTCCTCGCACGCGCATCTGAAAAAAAATAGGAAGCGACCCGCAGGTGCCAGGAATCGAACCCGGGCCTCCTCCGAAAATTACCCAGCGCCTTACCAACTCTTGTAGCATCCATGTTGTTCCATAACTCCCGTTTTTTATTCTTAAAGACTCCCTTCTCGGTTCATAATTTCGCAATTTGACATTTTTAACCCAAAAATTCAAAATTTTATTTTTAAAGTCCTTTTTCAACCCAAAAATTTTTTATTTTAATTTTTGACTTTTAATTTTTGACTTTTGACCTTAAAATTTGTCTTTGACTTCCAAGTTTGAGCTTTGACTTTAAACTTTGACTTTCGCATTTAACTTTTAAATTTTCAAATTTAGCTTTTCGGTTTGACTTTTAAGTTTAACTTTTCAAGTCTGACTTTTGAGTTTGACTTTTTAAATTTGACTTTTAAGGTTGACTTTTGAGGCTTGTAGTCAAAGGGTTTGACTTTTAAGTTCTAGTTGTGCTTTAAATGGTTTTTGAGGTCTACGAGGGAATTGAAGACATGACAGAGAGTCGCCAGGAGATGTTAAGACAAAATTTCAACATGTTCGATTATATCCCTAGAGAAACCCTGGAAGCTCAGTTGCAGCGATTTACCACACTCACTACTGAGATGAATATAGCTGGGATCTTCTTGACCAAATATGAGATAAACAAAAAGCTATTGAATTCACTTCCGAAGTCGTGGGATATGAACGTGGCTGTCATCAAGAAGACAAAATATCTCAATCGTCTTAGTCTTGCTGATATAATTGAAGAACTTGACGCTTTGAATTGTCGAAAAACAATGAGTTCCGCAAACATCCCGGTCAATGAAGTTTCATGTTCTCAATCATGTGAAGTTTCATGTACACTATCTAGTGAAGATACAATTAAATTTCTTCAGGAACAAATTGATTTATTAAAAAGAGAAGTTGAGGACCTGAGATATGAAGGATATCAACTCAGGAAAGGACAGAAACCCCTGAAGGCTGAATTAGAAACAAAAATAAAGGACTTTAAGAGAATTCAGCAAGACTACGGTGAAAAATGTGAACATTATGATTATATCAAGAGACAGAATGCTGAGTTAATTACTGAGCTTGATACATTAAAAGGGCAATTTGAAACTGCAAATTTTGATTTTAAAAAGTTTGATGTATCAAGCGAAGTAGTTGCCAACATGATAGACCATTGCATGCAATTTAAACATAATCAGTCAAAGGGTTTAAGATACGATAATGTACCTCCTCCTTTTAATCATACATATCAGTATCAACCTTTGTCTAAAGAGGAGATTGCCAACGAACCATTCATGGTTTATGGCAAGCCATCTGGTTTTGTTTCAGGAGGATTTATTAATGTTGAAAATACTAACGTTTCTACTTCCCCTGCAGATCAATCCTTAAATCAATCCAAGCAAGCAGCTGAAGAGAGTGTGTCTGATAGTAAAGTAGCAGAAGATGAGAACAAGGAGAAAACCATTGAACAAACCAACATCTCCTTGAGCTCTGAATCTGTTGCTTCGAACTCAGCTGTTTCTGATCAACCTGCTGTTGAGAAATACAGGCCACCAATTCCAGCGAAACAGAGTGCCTCCTGCAATTGTCCTTGTGGGAAAAATCAGAGACAAGGCAAGGATATGCCACCAGGGGCAGGAAGAAACAACTTCACAGTGAAGAAAAATGACATTTTTCACTGTGGAACACCTGGACACATTGCCAGAAATTGTCCTAATCGCGCATATGTTCTCTACTATGCACAAGGCTGGCAGAATGCGCCAAGAGGGAGATACTTCAAAAGAAACCCCTCAAGGTCACGTTCAGACCATGGTGACTGGAACGCGCAGAAGGCCAAGAATCAAACCCACAAGGCCAAGAATCCGAATCCCAAGGGCAAGAAGGGAATGTCGGCCAAGAAGCCCAATCTAAGAGATGCTCCAATGATGCAAAGACCGGTTAGGTCAAATTCATCTCAACGGCCGACATCAAGATCAAAAGCAAGTACTGAGCCACCCATCGGATCGAAAAAGAAATGGGTTAAACCCAACTACAAATGGGTTCCAAAGGCTCACTCTCCCAAATCTTCTAACAATTCTAATATTTCTTCATCTTCTGTTTGTGATAAACAGGATATGTCATGGGAGAGAGTACCGTGCAAGGATGAAAAAGGTCAACCCAGTTTCAAAATGGACTGGGTTCCAAAGACCAAGTAATCTCGCTCTGTGTCGGAGCAGCTATGGAGGCATATCATCAGACTTCGGTTTGTTGGTAGTGGATGTTCCAGGCACATGATAGGGGACATCTCTCAACTGTACAACATTCATAACTTTGTTTGGGAGTATGTGTCCTTTGCGGGAAAGGAAGAAAAGAAGGGATCACACATGGGGTTAGTACTTAATGACATGAAGAATTTTCGGATCTGTTCTGAGATTACGCATGCTATTCTCAGACCTTCTGGATGCAAATTCAATCGGTAACTTACGGTTTGAGTTTTCTTCTCGATACTCCTGAGTTTTTCTTAAGCTGATTCACTTTAAAGACTAATTTTTGTTTTAGGATAGTTTAAATTTGTGCATTTACTTTCGTTTCTCTCCTATGCACAAATTTAGGGGGAGAAATAAAAACAAAACAAAAATTTTAAAATTGTAAAAAATTCAAAACATTAGAAAATCATAAAATCCAAAAATATGTTGGTTATGGAATGTGCTTGCAGGTGATGTGATGGGAAGTGATATTATCAAGTGATAACAGGCAATCTGAATCTGCGTAACGTACCCAAAATTAAATTGTCTATGCTCTGTGTTCGATACGCTGGTAGGCACGAAAGATTCTAAATGGACTTGACTAGGCAGAGTTGAACTTAAGAAATTTATAGACTTGACAGATCTTGACCTAGTTAGATCCGTTTAGCCTGACAATACGACGCTTGGATAGGTTGAGCAGGGAGATAAATATGGGAATCTACTGGTCACATTAAATTAATCCGTATCTAGAACTGTGGTTTAACTCTTCCTCGATGTACGGACTTTGTCCTTAAGTCCGGTATTGATGGGGCGACTGGGGAATTCCGATAAAGTAGGTCTGTAGAAAATTATTTTCTTGCTTCCTTTCTGTTAGTCATATGTTGCCTCCTCTACGTGATTGAAATACATCCGACTTGGACTGCAACATATGCAACTCTATTTCTATGCATCTTCTATCTATGCAATTCTTTCTATCTGTTAGCCATATACTGTCTCCTTTGTGTGACTCATAATCCGACCTGGTACACAGTATATGCACCATTCTTCTTCTCAATCCCTCTAAAACTTCAGTTAGTCATATGTTTCACCCTCTGCAAGATTGGAAGAGATCCGACCTGGGTGTATAGCATATGCATTCTAAATCTGACTTCTCTCATAATAATTGTCTGCTCACCTAAAGTAAGGAGTACTTTGGAAGTTCCTGATTATTGGGGTATGTCAGGAAGCGGGAAACATGTTCTAATACATTTAAAATTGAACAATCACTAGGTTGTCTGTAGATCTCGCTGCTCAATTTAGGTGGACAACAATATCTTTGGTCGTCGTCAGCTGAATGGTCCTTAAGGAATATTATCTAGCAACTTAGGATCACATTGTCTTGTCACTTATAGTATGTCCTAATTTTGTCACAATCTTTCGTGTTTAAGTGGACCACAATACCGGCGATTGACCAGATCTATTCATGAAGGGAGAGGTACTGATAAACGGATAAAGGTTGTTTAAAAACTTTGATCCTAAATCACTCTTAAAGTTAGATATCATTTTTATTTTTGTTAAATTTGTTCATAGTTTTCTTCTAATTTAAATATTAGGGGAGAATTAAAATTTTTAAAAAAAAACAAACAAAAATCAAAAAAAAAATTAAAAATCCAAAAATAGTGTTATTTCTGTTTTATTTCTTTTTCAGAAAATATGAAAAATCCAAAAATATTGTGTGCTAAGTTTTCTTTTAGTTTTGTTTTGTCTTGAAAAGTGATTTCAGGTGAAGATGAAACTCATGGAGTTTGTGTCGAAGATTTATGAGCCAAGGCTTCATCCGTGATCATCGAAGAATTCTCATTCGAAGGAGCAAGAAATGAAGATTATTCTTTCGACATTCAATCTTTCAACCCCAGAAGCAAGGTGAAGCTGCAATTGAAGATTATATGACGGATTGCATTGAAGCCTCCTCAATCAGTCTGCTGATATCTTAAACCTGCTGAAGTGATCCAGAAGATTTGTTCTCTCTGACGTTCTCTCTGAAGATTCTCAAGCTGAAAGCGCTATCTTTCAAGAATCTTTTCAAGAAGCCTCCTCACCCGATGTGCGTTCAGTGTCAAACTCTGAAGAAAAGCCCAACTGCTCAAGATGAAGTCATTCATTGAAGATTCATCAAGTTCATCTTGAAGTTGTGAAGAATTTGAAGATTAATGCTGAAGCCAAGCTCTCGATGAAGATTGTCAAGAAAGCCAGCTACTTTTTAGGGGGAGCTTGTTGGGTCATTTAAGAAAAGAAAAGAAAGCTATAAACCAAGGGGGAGATTTTTGGGTCAAAAATATGGTTTATACTTTGCTTTTCTAGGCAATTGTATTTTTCTGTAATATTTTATGAGTTTACGGTCAGGTGGGTGTTTACGGCCGTAAACAGGTTTACGGCCGTAAACCCTGTTTACGGCCCAATGGGTGTTTACGACCGTAAACCCATTTACGGCCGTAAACCCATTTATGGCCCATATTCCCCAAGTATATATATAGGTGTTAGGTGGTTGAGAACAGATTGATGAACACAGAAGAGAGTGTACGGAATAGAGAGAAGATAGGAGTTTTAGTGTGTGTAAGTGTATGAATCTTGTGTAAGGGAACTTCATTCTAATCAATACATTCAAGATTCATCATCTTCTTCTTCTCCTTCTCTTCTATTTGATCTGAAATCATCCAATTGATTGCGATTCCGCACCATCAATTGGATCTGATTGATACACAAGCAGATTAGGGACTTACAAAGTTGTACTTGAAGTTATGTGACAGATTGCATTGAAGCCTCCTCAATCAATTTGCTGCAATCTATGAACTTGTTGAAGTGATCCAGAAGAATCGGTCTCTCTATCATTTTCTCTGAAGTATTTCAAAGCTGAAAGTGCTGATTTTCAAGAATCTTTACAAGAAGCCCCTACACCCAATGTGCGTTCAAAGTCAAATTCTTAGAAGGAAGTCCAACTACTAAAGATGAAGTTATTTATGAAGAATATTCATATGTTCATCTTGAAGTTGTGAAGAATTCGAAGATAAAAGCTGAAAGCAAAAGATCAAGGAAGACTGAAAAGAAAAGAAAGCAATAAACCAAGGGGGAGATTGTTAGGACTAAATTATGGTTTATTCTAAGTGAAAAGAAAGCTATAAACCAAGAGGGATATTTTTAGGTCATAAATTATGGTTTATACTTTGCTTTTCATAAGCTATTAGAGTTCTCGGTCTATGATTGAAAACACCATGTTTTGGTGTTTTTTGGACCGAAATCTCATGTGATTTCGGTTGGGTTTTATATTGTTTTGTTTGGGTTTTCGGTTGGGCCTCAGTTATTAGGTCTAGGTATGAATAGTGTCATTTGATCCTTGTAAAGTGAGTTGGACGTTTTCGGGGTTGCCATATTCTTAGAACGTGATTTGGAGAGAAACAAGAGAGAACCAAGTGTAATCAAGAATCTTATGTACCCGACTATTCAATAGTAGTGTGCATTGAAGATTAATCGTTGTGTTCTTATCCTATATTTCATCTTTTCTAACTCACTTGATTGGAATTCCACACCATCAAGTGAATCTGATTGATACATCATAGCATTTTCGGTTTTACATTGGTAATAAAGGTCGATCTGTGGCTCCGGTCTCTGTTTTGCTGCAGATAGAACACATCTAGCTTGTTTTTATCTCTACGGTGCAGGCTCATGATCTACCCGCCAAAGTGGCACGATTGGATCATTGGTTGGAATCCTCCAAGTATCATTATCGGGACCTTGCTCAAATCACATAAGCAGTGATACTATGTTGGGGATGTTAAATTAAAATGACAATCAGGAGTTTCTTCCTCGAAGAAAGGAAGCTAAAAACCACATACACATACCTAGTTGGGTTTTGATTGGTTGAAAATAGTAGCAACTGGGAGTTTGAACCTAAGTGGGGATGAACCAAACATTGAGGCAAAAGTGCGAAAAGAAACTCGACTTCAAATTCGACGTCAAGATCAAGGAGAGTTGCAGCACAAGAACCTATGAGAGACTTATTAGCTTCTATTTTTGTTATGAAGAATGGATACTTTGGTTAGAAAATGAGAAGAGGACATTAAATATCGTGAGGTCACTTGAAACCTTTACCTATAGGTAAAAAGGGAACGAGCTTATCTTAGATCTTATCATCAAGTGTCCCATGATCATGTTGAACCATGATCTGTTTTGTCTTATACTTGACCTAGTGATAAAAGTACGCCTTTCTAGACATTACATATATTGGTCTATAGAGAATGTTTTCGTGAGACTCATTATCATGAATGAATAAGGGTTTTGATTATTTTATGACTTCTTGAGAATGCTTATACTAGTGACAATGTAAAAATAGTGGTAGTCGAAAAAGTTGAAACCCGAAGGGGATACAAAACAGTTAAGTTTGCAAAATTTGTCCTTTAACCCTTAGTGATAAATGGGATGGGTGTGTTGGGAAATTCAGTGAAAAGGAGATGTTTGGTTATAGTAAATTTCTAACAACATAATTGATATTTCAATGATGAAACTAGGTCAACAGGATGATAAGCTATCATAAAGGAACCTACAATATTGTGATGATTATAAGACAATAGAGTGAGTTGATTTAGTACTACGATAGCACGGTACGGAGACAACTCTTACTTGGAAAAACTAAAAGCGAGTGGCAGAGATTGCACTTATTCGCTAAATTTGTGAATTCGGGGACGAAATCATCCTAAGTGGGGGAGAATTGTAATGATCTCGAATTCGGGCTAGACATTTTAAGAATTATAAATTATAAATATTCATTTTATTGAATAATTAAATCCTAGAATAGGATAATCGTAAATATATAAAAATCATTTGTACGTAATATGAGTTATATAAATGATACTTATATATTATGTACATGTTTTATGGAGAAATATTATGGGCTTATAATATTCGTATAAAACATTATTTATAAATTTAACGAATTACGTAAATAACTGTTTAAAAATAAAATATTATTTAGGATAAAAACTCTTGATAAAAGTTATAGTAGTCGTGATGAGGATTCTGTGTGTATAAAGAATGACCAAATCTGACTCTGTATGAAAAAGTTATGATCTTTCAAACTTTCACGTTCAGCCCTATACGACAAAGTATGTCATACAAGATGAATCTTATATAAGTTGCTTATTAGCCTAATTGATCTCAATAAAAGTTGTAGTAATCTTAATTACGAAAGTGTGCATATAAAGTACGTCTAAATCTGACTTCTTATGAGGAAGTTATGATTTATTGAAGTTTCGATGTGCAAGAATACAACAGTGTACGACACAGAAATCAAAATTAAAATCGGTTTGTTGTTAGCCAAAACAATGTAAACGAGAGTTGAAGATATCATAAATACGAGTCCGTCGATATAGAGACATTCGAGAACGGAGTTTGAATTAAGGAGTTATGATTTTCACACAAATTTTAATAGTGTAATCTCTATAAAAATAAGAATTTAAAATATATTAAGAATTAGCTATAGAGATCGAAAGGAAAGTTGTAGTACTCGGAAATACCTATGCGTGGATATAAAGAATGTCAAAAATGGAGCTCGTATGATAGAGCTATGGTTTTTCAAAGATTGCAAAAATACCCACGAGACGATGATCTGGCACCACCCGAAGGGCGCCATGTGGCATGGTTGGAGACCAATTTTCGGAGGCAGCGTGGCACACGACGTTGTAACACGTGCCACAAATAAATCCATGCCTTCTATGACTATGCAACTCCACCCAACTACGACCAGATAGGGCGTGGCGTGCCTCCCTGGAATCTATATATACTAGATGGATTTAACTCATTTCACTCAAAAAACCAATCTTTTCTCTCAAGCTTTTCCCACCCATTTGAGTCCAATTTTCCCTAGTATTTGGAGTGTTTTTGCAGAGCTCTCAGTCATCAGAGAGTCCAACAAACAGAAGCTTTCGGGTCGGAGTTCTGCCTACAAACATTCCACACTTTTTTCAGAAAACCATGTAAGTTAAGCTGCACTTATTGTACTTTAAGTGTAACTTATATTTACATTCATAGTCGTTATTATCAATCTATAAATAAGATTTATCAGTGAATCGAAGTCATAATACTGATTGATCTACTTATAGGAGTGATATCTAGGCTAGATTTGGTAAGGTGTATAAAGTGGATTTTTCAAATAATATTATATATATATATATATATATATATATATATATATATATATATATATATATATATATACACACACAAACACACACACCAACCAGATTCTACCTCTGATATCATTTTACATGGTTCTTCCTTATTTGATAAAACTTGAAGTATTTCTTGGAATTATTGAAGAATCCAAAAATAAATTATATACTGATAAATACAAACGAATATTAAAGCATAGTTTTATTAGTCGATGAGTTATCTTTCCCATGTATCTTCCACCTCTGTCATGTGAGTGTATAGTTACTTTAATGAACATGATTTGAAAACAAATATTTATTAAAAGTATTAAATATATGTTGAAAGTTAATAGGATAATTAAATGCTTATTATCTAGAATATGTGTTAAATATATATATTTGAGGACATACACTGAATAGGTATGAGAACAGTGATGTTATCATCCGCTATGATTATCTAACAGTTCAAGTACAGTTAATATAGTTGAAGCGCAGTCAAAATATGCTTTTTGGGGATGGAATTTGTGGCGTGAAGATATGGTTATATATGTATTAAAGTGTATATATGATATTATTACATGATAATGTTAATAGAAGTATTATTACTAAAAATATTAATGTATATTAAATACCTAATACACTGTGTTAAATACATAAACTAAATTAGAACATTTTTGTCTAAACAGATTTGGTGTTGGAAGTTGATTAAAAAGATGCAGTCTAGTCTAATGTCTAAAATAAGACGAACAAAGGATGTTTAGATCGAACTAAGTTGGATAATAGTATATTCATATTCTATATCATGAGATTATCGTGAAGAATGTATTGGCGCCGAATAATGAACTAATCTAGTTACAAACTAAGGTTTGTCAAGGACATTTAGGTTGAGTTAAGTTCTAGGGTTGTTAATTATACCATGTACTGTAAATATATTACATAGATAAGAAAATTGGTATTGGAGGTCGATTACGTCTATTGTGATCTTGTCTAGCTATAGATTAAGACCCAAGAGAGATGCTTAATTCAATTAAGTTTAAATATCAGCTATCATCATATTAAGGGTGTGTATAAGATCGAAATGGAGAGTAGAACTTTTTTTGATCATATTGATGTTTGGTGGGGTATGGGTGTATACATGAGTATTACATTGGTATTCCCCCTCCTTTTTCTTTGATAGCCGAAAAGGGTGAGTCTGTATCAGACCATCAGCTGGTATGTCATATAGACAGACGGATAAGGTGCGTCTGAGGGTGGAACTCTATTCAATAACACTTGTAATCAGACCACTGCTAGGCATGTCTAAGTCATGTAGCGGGGTATAGATGACCACCCGTGACTTAACTGTCTTGTGCTTCTAATGAATCAAACTGATCCGAGAGCATGGATTGTGTATATTCATTCGAGCACACCATTTCTCTCATTTGTTTTCTTTATTGATTCTCGCTTACTGTCAGGAAATCCCCGAAGCAGTATAGTCATTTTGCTAATTGCAGTATAGATCTCATAAGATCAGTATATAGGATTAGTATGTGAGAATCGACGAGATGGGGTAGATTGTTTATAGATGTGATATATATGTATTGTTAATGAGAGTTTGTTTTGCAGGTTTATTAATTATGGTTTATTATCATAATAACATTGTGGGATTGAAAACCCTATATATCTCACCATCTTTCCGAACTCGACCCACTCAATTTTGATGCATCACAGGTAGCATTATTAAGACTGCTGAAGACTTGAATAGGATGCCGAAAGATTGAAGGGGAAGACCTGCAATGCTATTCAGGACCGTTAGATCTTTATGATGTAACGTATGTATTGTATTGATTATGACATCCTTAGTTTGAGATAATCATTTGTGCTCAACATGTTTTAATATACTTAGATTTTTCGCAAACCAAGATATTATGATTTTTATAGCGTAAAGAAAAAACATCAGTTCTGCAAAATAGAGGATGTCACAACATTATAACTTATATTTTGTATAATTGTCTCAAAGTAAAGTTTTGAATTATGTAGTATACGTATGCTCTTGAAAATGGTTATCTAATAATGAGTGATGAGTTATTTGCAATACATAATTGTTTGGAGTTTAATCTACTTTATGTTAGGAATGGTTTTTATATTTTCTTCATTAGTAAATAATAAATCAACCATTTTGTAAAATCTTATATCATTTTAAATAAGCATATAATTAGAAAATTAAGTTAGAAACCTATAAAACTACTATTTATAAACTTAATTTTAGTATTTATAAGTTTTCATTTATTTGTTTATTGTTTAGATTAACAAATTCCTGGAGAGTTTGCATTTGTTGATGGATCAAAATAATTAAGAAACATAAACATGTTCTTGTTTAGTTGTTAATATTCCATGATTGAATGTCTTTGTGTGTGCGTGCATATATATATATATATATAAACACATACATATCCATTGTATTATTATAGTCAAATCACATATTCTCTCATCTACATGAAAGTCACCATTAACGTATAGATGTATGAGATGCATCCATTATCAACAAAAACTTGAAAGGTGGAAGAAAAAACACATACTAATAAGGATGATTTATAATAAAAATATGTTTTCATTTCATTTCATTTCATTGTATGACAGTAAAATTGGACACAATTTCATGTCATATTTTTCCTATCATACATATTGCAAACTAAGAGCATACATCTTCAACAAATTGTAAAAAAATAAATTAAAATAGAATAATCTCTTTTTTTTTTTTGCTATAAATCTATAACCATTATCGTTTTCTTGAAATCTAAAAAAAATAGATGAAAAGATATAAATATAAATTGAAACATAGAAACATAACCCATACCGCTTTTACCATTTCGAAACCTTGATCATACCCTCCTTTAGTTCTCCGTAATTTATTTTTCATTTAACTCTTTCATCCAGATATTAGATGGCTATATATCCCTTTCACCTTCAATCTTACGACTATTTCTTAATACCAATATGCACATTCTTTTTTTTTATATACACTCTAGATAACACTAAACGAAGGAGAAGAGAAGAGAATGTGAGAAACAAAACATGAAAATAATGATTTTATATAGCCAAAACATTTTATTTAACCACACATTTAATTAGCATAAGTTGAAAATGTTGTAGTTTCAAATGAATATAATGCATTGCGCACTGTGATAGGTTTTGAGCACTACAACATTCCTATGGTGTACATGCAAACCCTAAAGCTTTGGATCTGGTTTGTCTAATGAACATGCAATTGAATTATCCAAAGCTATAAACCCTAGATCTATCATCATATAAACTGAATTAAGGGTTTAGAAGTTACCTTTGATTGTTATGTAGTAATAACAATTTATTCCTTCTTGTAATTGGCTTTAGAAAGCTTAGTGTCACAAATGTCACACCTCTAATGGCTCACAAACACCAAGAGCAAGAGGATGAAGAAGGAGAAAAGGAGAGGCACCCAAAAACGTCTAGAAACCCTAAGGAAACTCTTAGCCACGTTTTTTGGTGCCCTAGGGGTCCTTAAATAGTGAGGCTATTAGGGTTATCTAACAAGGAAACCCTAATTTGACTGCTTAGGCCCTAAGCAGTCCATGGACTCCCTCCTTAGAGGCCTTGGACGATTTCTAATGGGTTTCCCCATAGAATTCGTCCACTCCTCTAATATGGAGTCCATTAGCCCAATATTCCACTATCACACAATTGATAGTTCTAGTCCCCTAAGTTTAATTAATCTCTTTTAGCCACAAAATTAATTCTTAATTAATTATTGACTAATATTAATTAAACAATATGATTTCTCCTTTAATATATTATTCTCATAATATATTAATAAATCATAATTAATCCTCTCTCTCAATAATTCATCCTATCAAGTTGCTTTGGTGAAGGCAACCCAAAAGGACCATGCACCATCAGGTTAAGTACATACAAAAATAGTTATGGAATTAGGCACTAATCCAACAGTCTCCCACTTGGGTAAGTCTAATAACTATTATGCGTATGACTTCAGATCCTGATCCGCAATCGTAGCTTTCAAAAGCCGCTGCCAACTCTGATCTTATCAGAAGCGTGTCCTTCAGATAAGGGATCATATATTCCTCCATTCTAAATATCGTATAGACTGAGACATGGATTTACATCATTCTCTCTGTCTGTATATTGTTTCCCGACTTCCGATTTATGAAGACTGACAACAGACTACAGCTGAACACATCAACTTAATCCCGGCTTGGCCAAGCGCTTAGGGTGTCATCACTAAATCATCGAGGGGCCCACAGATATCGATTTTATCCCACTTTGAGTAAAAGGAACGGATAAACTTCGACTCAATGCTCGCTTGCACTCACTCACCGAATCACACACAACAATACGTTTTATAACACCAAGTTACTGGTGCGTTTACATAATGTGTAACCAAATCGCAAGATACAACTTACACATCTCGGTTTCAAGAATATAAGATATTATCGTCTCACCAATCACTCGTGATAAAATCCATGAAGCGATCCAAGTGAGCGTGGGTTTATTCCAATACTCTAATCTTATAGCAGCACTCATGAACCCTGTAGCAAACTTTTTCTATGTCTAAAACACTTTATACAATCTACAGTCAGATTCATGACAGTCTTCTTTCATTCCTACTTCCAAAGAATGAGCGACTGTGGAACGTTTGAATAATTCGATTATTCTCAAATAACTCAATTATTCAGGAAGTCAAAACATGCAAAGTGAAACACAATAATAATCGAATCCAATATGGCCCCAAACTTTTGAGTATAAATAAAACTCCTTTTATTTAATCACCATATTGATTACACATCATTCATTGTATAATGTTTCGGGTAATCAACTTATTACTTGAATTATAACAACAATTGTCCCATGCTCTTAGCATGCACACTATGTTTTCCTATGGTCCTTACTTTGTGAAATAGTATAATTTAATAATATTTTCAATCACACTCATTTCACAATTCCCAATCCTTATCACAAGTGTGAGAATACCAAATTCTTGCCACTTATAGAATATGTTAAATTCTAACATTTTATGCAATGATCCTTTCGTAATGTCGCAGCACCAAAGTCACAAAGACTATTGCCAATGAAATTACAAAGTCCTCTATTGGAGATTGTTGCAAGACAATTCCATATACATGAAGTCTCACATTCAAAGTACATTCCTTTGAACATCCTTCTTGCATAAAAGTTTTCTAATCTAGACATAGAGATTCTTAACGTCCAACTCCCAATATGGAAACATTTCCATATTTTCCATATAACAACTCATCGTGAATAGAGTCTTATCTATTCATAATAATATCGATATGGTCCATTCATTACTATACTTCCAACTGCTCACAAGCGACCAATCCTTAGCGAACCTTAGATTGTCGTTGATAGTTGTTCAATTTATTTTAATCAAACCGGTTCTAGTCCCTTTTCCCTCTTAATACCCTAGGCATTTGGAAAATTTTAGAATGGTCAAATATTACAACATATGCAATCGATCATATACCCAAAGCGTATGGGATACGATTCATAATGAAAAACGTGATACTCTACCAGTTTCTTGCTATAATATTGTCATAATATTTCTATTTGTCGTGTTCTCAAAATTCGAACTATGAAGAGGGATGCCGTAATCATAATCGAACTTTGAGAATGCAAATAATAAATATATCCTTGACTAAATTCAATTAAACTTTCTCAATCTAAGCTTTTAGATTGGAAACGAAGTATAACATTCTCTCCCTTAATTATAGCAAAAACAACTTTTCAACCCCTGCAACTTTGCAAAGTGAAACTTTTGTTTTTCTATAATTAATATTGCCAACTTTCAATACTTAAATAATAATCATGCTCCCACTAACATGATGATTATATCCATTCCAGCATAACATTTATACTCCCACTAGCTTTGACACGTATTTAGAAAACAGTTGTACTCCTAGAAGACAATACTTATTGACTTCCAAAGTTCATATTTCCAATACGATGTGCTTCGATAAGCCTTTATCTAAGCTTCTCAAACTCACACACCTTTCCTTAGACAGCTCACATGTGTGTCTAAACTAATTCAGAACTTATATTACTAAGTCCCAAATGTTCCGACTAATTGCCAAATCTCACAATTCGAACTATGAAGAAGGATGTCGTAATCATTATCGAATTTGAGAATGCAGTTTACATAATCGCTATCTCCTTAAAATATCTCTTAGTGAAAGCGTTTCCTCACAATCATTTTCATGAAGGAGAGAAACCTTATGACACTTAGATTTTATGGTGCATGTGTTCCTATCCACGCAAATTTGTAATAAGCATAATCGTAAGATAATGTTTGTGACAAATTCAAACTCTTATGGACAGAACTTGTTATTCTTAATTTC
This sequence comes from Lactuca virosa, assembly GCF_052849685.1. Lineage (NCBI taxonomy): Eukaryota > Viridiplantae > Streptophyta > Magnoliopsida > Asterales > Asteraceae > Lactuca > Lactuca virosa. Next base: position 203,931,199 of record NC_136429.1, read on the forward strand.
TTGCCATCAAGGGTCCCTCCATTGCTTCCAAGTTATTTAGCAGCTCACCTATGCCAGTCAATGTACTTTCATTGATCAAGGTGTTTGCCCTTATGCATTCAATTGAGAACTCGTAGAACTCATATGCATAATCACTCAACTGGATTGGCACAGAAATACAATTTTGTCAACATGATAGGTTACAATCCTCAAGTCGTGTGCTAGTGTTTAATAGGTTTGCTTCTTGATTTGTTCTCGAAACTTTTCAAGATCTTTAGACTCCCACTGACCTCTTGACATATAAGATTCTCTTTTCAAGAAACATTTCTTGACAAAACAAATATTCAAGAATTAGTGTAGATCCTTATCAAGGCAAATACTACACCCAATTGGTATTAGTTGGTCTTTGTCTTATCCAAAACATCACAACTTACCAATTTCAAACGTGCAAGGGCAAGAAAACATTTTCCTACTTCACATTTGATGAGTGTGTTAAATTTCTTAAGATGATGTCACTCAAATCACAATTTTGGAGTACGACTCTAAAACTTGACTTTGGAACGAAGTACGATTCACCTTTTGATTTAACCATTTCAACAATTGTTGATTCCTCTTGTTAGCCATACTAGTATTCTAAGATTTCCTTAGAGGATCAATTGTGACATGGTTTCATAATCACTAAGTAAATCATAAAATAGATACTTAAGTACTCTCCTATCCTTTTTTAGATTGAAGAAACTTTTATCTTTCTGCCTAATTGATTCTTCTTATTTGTTCCGCTATTCATTGAAACTTTTCCAATGATTCAGAATCATACTTAATCTTTAAAGTATAATCATATTTAGTAATCTTTTAGCAAATCATGACGAATATTTTATCGTTCTTTGTGGTGGACTTGACTAGTGCGCAACATTGTGTACCAGATCTCACAGTCCTTCACTTGACTCACATACTTATGTGAATAAGGAATTAGTCTCAATTTTCCAAATACGAAGGTTCTCATTCATCACACAATACCAGTTGCATGATTCCAAGTTTCTGTCTAATTGAAACTTGGGCGATGAGAATCTTTCCTCATTTGGTAAATTTCTGACATTACCACAAATAACATAAGTAAGAATCAAATCCATTCACAATATTGCTAACAATAGAACCATTAAAACACTAATTTTTCATAAAATCCATCACAAGGAAAAATAAATAAGATAAATCAAAATTTATTTTATTGTGGAAAAATATTGTCCTAACAATGCGATTACAAATGAAAACTATGTAAATATTACTTAGCAATCTATCCTAACTCTAAAGTAGTAGCTTAAAAGTCTGATCCTTGAATCATGCGATCGAAATCCATTTCTTCATGACGAGATTTAGCTCATTTCTTTCTTCTTAAGCTTCCTTTTCGTTGATCCTTCAAAACACCAAATGTGATCTTATCACATTATGTATTAAGAATCTAAAAGGAACTTAATAGAGTTAGATAGTGGATTTTACTTGAAGTAGATTCATACATCTTGACTCTCCCATCTCTTAGATCTCTCAGGTACTCAGGGCAGCTTCGTAACCAATGCCCCTTCTTTTTGGCAGTAGAAACATATGGACTCTTCTGGAATGGTACACGGGACTATCTCAGACTCAGCCTTTCTCTTGCGTAAAGAAAACTTTCTGGACTTCCAAAGTTGCCATTTCCCATAGAAGGTTGTGATATTGATTTACCAGACAAATTTGCTGACCAGTGCACCAAATCATTTCTGATTCAGCAGCAATAAGCAAATAAGTCAAATCAATAAGGGTCATGTCGTGGTCTATCATATAGTACTCTCTAACGAACTTACCATATGATTCGGGAAATGATTGAAGAACCAAGTCAACAACCAACTTCCTTGAGACATCGACACCCAACATCCTTAACATGTCAATGTGTGACTTCATCTTTAAGACGTGTGCACACACAGACTTTCCATCTTTGTGTCTTATTGCCAATAGGGCTTGAGTGACCTTGAACTTTTTTAAGTCTATGAACATGTGGGTCAGGGAGAATTATTGGAGGAGGTGGAGGAAGTGAAGCATGATTTTTATTTCCACAGTCCAATCGTGGAACATCATCTTCACATGGAAAACCTTTTCCAACGGATTTATGAAGACCATAGTTGTCAGACTTTGACATCTATAAAACGGGAGAAAATTCAAGTTAGTTGATTGGAATCCTTGATATAACACCCACATGAAATATCAAGGCTAGGATCGAACACAATATCCTTCAAATTGGAAGAGGGATGTCGTAATCCAACTTGCAGAACATTTGAAGGTAGGTAAATGATAATTTACCAATTTCCACCATGAAAAACGAAAATTGAAGGTTTAAGTTTTAAATGAATTGAAGCTCCTAAATCTTTTGAGATTCATTGAACTTTTCAATGTCATGTTTAATCTCGATTATGCCCTTCATTTGTGACTGGGATGCCGAGGATCACAAATAAGGTGTGAATAACCATGCGAATTTACGTGGTGCCCTCAATGTTACAGTCACCAAATCGACGTGCCGGTTAACCACACACGCTCCATCGATCTGTGACAAACATCGAGTCACCCTTCGCTACCAATCCCAAACCCAACTTAGTGTGTCGGTTAACCACACACGCTCCACTAATTGTCTCGACATGGGTAAGAGTAATTTCATGGAATTGCATCAATTCACTTTTGCCTAAAATAACTAAGATTGAGAATTTTGTAAAACATTTAGTTACTTTAACATTCATTATACTTTTAATGAGGACAGGGTTTGCCCTATCCTACCCGTTCGGCTAACGACCCTCCACCAATCAAGGAAGCGGTGGGTGAGAGTGGACACCCATTAAACGGCCATTTTATAGGCCATAACCTTATACACCCCTTATAGATCGGCTTCGTGAATGAGGCCTACTAACGGTAAGACTAGCAGTTTAAGTTATACATATATAATATTAGACCTTTAATGTTATATATAGTATAAAGGTGTATTTTACACTTTTAAAATACTAGGTGGTCTAATTTAATAAATTACACTTTTAATTTAATTAAATGTAAACCATATCACTATGGATTTATTAACTCTCTTTTAATTATACACTTAATTAATTTAATAAAACCATAAGGGTGCAATTTGAACTTTTTTCAAAAATTAGGGTTTTAGAATTTAAAATTTCAAAATAAACTTTTAATCAAACAATTTTAAATTCTAAAACTTGAGGGAAAGTCTTGAAACATTTCAAAACATTAGGGTTTAGCATTTAAATATTTCAAAAATTAAACTTTTAATCAAAAAGTTAAATTCCAAAACTTGAGGGCAAGTTTTGAAACTTTTCAAAAAATTATTAAGAATATTCTAAATCAACAATTCAAATAAGGCAATTAACAATTAATTATGGTTATCTAATTTTGACCTAGTCCAATTACTTGCAAGATAATTCACCAAATAACTTAAATAATTAAGCATTATCTTATAAGGCAACAAATATTTGATTAATTGGCAATTATCTACTATTTTGGCAAGGATAAACACCCAAAATCAATAAAAATTCGATTTTATCAATTATAAACGTTTTTGGTAATTATCCTAAGCCAAAACAGCAAGAATATCGCGAAAAAACGCTGCCAGACTCGCTGACTCGTCGAGTCTGCACTGGACTCTTCAAGTTCCCAGTGGACTCGGCGAGTTCAGTCATGGACTCGGCGAGTCCATCCCCAAAAAATCAAAATTTTCGATTTTCAGGCAATATTCGATCAAATAAGCATCAAATTCATTAACAAACAACCCTGACTCTGATACCACTGATAGGTTTTGAGCACTACAACATTCCTATGGTGTACATGCAAACCCTAAAGCTTTGGATCTAGTTTGTCTAATGAACATGCAATTGAATTATCCAAAGCTATAAACCCTAGATCTATCATCCTATAAACTGAATTAAGGGTTTAGAAGTTACCTTTGATTGTTATGTAGTAATAACAATTTATTCCTTCTTGTAATTGGCTTTAGAAAGCTTAGTGTCACAAATGTCACACCTCTAATGGCTCACAAACACCAAGAGCAAGAGGATGAAGAAGGAGAAGAGGAGAGGCACCCAAAAACGTCTAGAAACCCTAAGGAAACTCTTAGCCACGTTTTTGGTGCCCTAGGGGTCCTTAAATAGTGAGGCTATTAGGGTTATCTAACAAGGAAACCCTAATTTGACTGCTTAGGCCCTAAGCAGTCCATGGACTCCCTCCTTAGAGGCCTTGGACGATTTCTAATGGGTTTCCCCATAGAATTCGTCGACTCCTCTAATATGGAGTCCATTAGCCCAATATTCTACTATCACACAATTGATAGTTCTAGTCCCCTAAGTTTAATTAATCTCTTTTAGCCACAAAATTAATTCTTAATTAATTATTGACTAATATTAATTAAACAATATGATTTCTCCTTTAATATATTATTCTCATAATATATTAATAAATCATAATTAATCCTCTCTCTCAATAATTCATCCTATCAATTTGCTTTGGTGAAGGCAACCCAAAAGGACCATGCACCATCGGGTCAAGTACATACCAAAATAGTTATGGACTTAGACAGTAATCCAACACATTGTTCATGAAGAAAATTAAAATGTCAAAAATATAGACATATATATAATGTTAAATATAAATAATATGATAAAAGAGATGTTTATTCGAAAGTTTGACATTTAAGACTTATATTATAATACTTATATTCAATCGTATAAAAAATATATAGTTTAGAAACCATATCATAATAGATGTCATTTTCCTTGCACCATATTCATTTGAAACTTTGACTATAACTCAAAAATCTTTTTAACTAATAATTAATTGCTCACCACAACTCAAAAGTTTTCTAACTTATATGCTTTAATGATTAGTCATGTATACTTGTGATTTCAATATTAACCTAATTAACCACTACAAAAATCAACGAGTTTGTTTATCATATATATATATATATATATATATATATATATATATATATATATATATATATATATATATATATATATATATATATATATATATATCATAAACATAGTTAAGGTTGTTTTGGTTTAGAGAATGAGGTTTTGAATGAGATAGAAAAAAGAGGATATAAGAACACAAAAGGCAATACTTTTTGGTGCATGCATTCATGTTGAATGAGAAAAAGGAAATATACGACTTTAGAATATTCAAAACTGCATAAGTAAACTCATTTGTTAGTATAATTTAAAATAATATTTTATGTGTTGTTAGAAGTTATACCAAGTTGTATAATGTATGTGTGTATTATCAAAAGCTATACTTTTTTGTACAAACGATTTATTATTATTATTATTATTATATATATATATATATATATATATATATATATATAATATCCTCCAAATTACGTTTACTGTTTGTATTTACGAATATATGTAGCCTGATTCAAAGATTGGTTCAGAATCTTTCTCTTGTATAAAAGTATTCGATTGTATTTTTGTTAATTTGATAGTGTGTTTCAATTTCCATTGTATTTTAGTTAAATTGATAATGAATTTTAATTTCCAGTCAACTATATTATATAGTTTGTATATTAATATAAATATAACTAATATTGTAAAACATATGTTTATTATAAAGTTTGACATTTAAGACTTATATTATAAAACTTATATTTAATCGTATAATTTTGATTGTTTTTATCTATATATTGCACATAAACAATTTTTTTAAAATTTTGATTTAATCTTATTTTTAAATATTTTTAAACTCTATTAATTTAAGAATTACTAATTTGTTTATTTATTCAATTTCTTCAACCATATTCATTTGAGACCCCAAAATTTTTCATGTTACGATATTTAATGGATTGGTTAATTAAAATATATATTTACTACATAACTCCTACAACTTTTCAACTTATATTAATTAATTCATTATTTAATGAAAAATATGAATTTAGAATTTACAAATCGCTTCTTTTATTATTATACTAGGCGTAACCTCGCGCGTTGCGCAGGAATGCATTTAAGTGGTTAAAATAATTATGGGGAAAAATAGAAATATGTTGAAATTTACGTTTTTAGTCATGTTTTGGTCTTTAACCGAATTATCAAATAACATAAAAATCTATCAACTTATATTTTGATACTATCTAATATAGTCCATACCTTATAAACTTTACTTTTACTTTTATAATATCCAATATATATTATAAGTTTTTGTATAACATTAATATAATCTACTTTTCTTATGTGCGATAATATTTTTTGGATAAAATAAGAAATAAGTTGTTTTGAATGAGCTATTAATAAACAATATTTAACTAATAAACTTTGTATTACACTATTTATATTACACCAAAACATCCAAGGTTTCATATATGAACTTTCAAATATTAAACATTGAAATTAAGAATGAAGTCATACAAAATATATCATTATACATAAATGTCATCAAGAGTTTTAAATAAGTCGATTAGTAAATATGATATTTGATTTTAATTAGATATTTTGCAAGGCAAACGTTTGACTTTATGTTGGTGTGCCGAGAATCCTCTTCCTAAATTTGTACCTAAAAAATTAAGGTGAATAGGAATATGTTGAGAGAAAAACTTGAGTAACACACTTGAACAAACGTTAGAACAAGTAATAATGCGGAATGAAGTTTAACTCAGTAGATCATAAAGCTCAACAATAATAATAAGTTAGAGTTAGATAGTTAGATAGTTAGATAATTAGGTGCGGAAATATAAGGAAATATAAATGACAACAAGTATTATATCGAGAAGACACTATAAGCTGATTCTTAACAAGGATTGCAGACTATCCAGGTTAGTAAATGAGATCAAACTTTGTGATTAAGTCTAGCTGACTTGTTCCGAAGAGATAACGATCTTTAATATTAGAATCTGAAGATCTTTGAGGTAATATAGTAAGAAAGTAAATACGATATTCAAGATAGAGATAAGTGAGAGAGAGAGAGAGAGAGACGTGTTTTATTCAGTATAAGAGAACTCTATTTATAGAGTTTCGAAGATTACAAAGTTAAATCTGTCTAAGGTGGCCATGCAAGGCACACTGGACAAAGGAATGTAAAGACATAAAACAGATAAAACTAAGGCTAAGCTTGATGACTTCAACAACGGATGCAGTTATTGATTGCGGTGTGGAGCTTGACTGCAGATCTAGATGACAGCTTCGGATCTCTTTTAAGTTTAAGAGGGTCACTTTTATGTTTCAACAATTTCCCCCTAAGTGACCTCTTCAACTTTCCTTTCATTTGTCGAGCTTGAGAAACTTGATGAGAATCCACCAGAACTTCCTAACTTCCTTAAGCCACACAATTCTCCTTGAGATTTCAAACTTTACTTCAGCAGTTGTGTGTTTTGATTTGTTGACTTCCGTTTGAGTGATCCTTAATTGCTTCCGGGTCATGCGGTTCATGGCAGTCATTGGAATGAAGTATTTTGTTTCATCATTTAAGCGTTTGAAAATGACTCCAAGATCTGGGAAGTTAGTTGCTCCAAGGGATCTTTCTTGAAAGCCTTCAATCAGGACCGGAGCTGGTTCAAGAGGAGGAAGGTTGAACTTCTGAGCAAGTGCTGGGTGGATGTCCGCATCAATTCTTGCAAAGTCACACACAATCTCTTTTAGAAAGGCACAGGCCCTTTCATACGCAGTCTTCATCTATTGGTGTTTTTCAGACTTGTTCTGAAATACCTTTGCAATCAGGAAGATTTCCTCCAGGTTCATGCAAGGGAAATCAGCTTGGGTTCGGATGTAGTCTGAATTTATTCTGGTGAGGGTATATTGGATGAATTCTGCTTTCATGAATTTTCTGGGCTTGTAGTTTTTTACTGCGGTGGGTCTTTCGTTTGACCAAATTTTCTTGATTGTAGATCTATGCTTGGCATGGAATCTGTTAAGTCTTTCAAACTCTAGTGGCAACCTTTGATCATCTGGGAGGTTGCGGTCAAACGATTCAAACACGGTAAAGAACTTGCATTGGGAGAGATGGGAATGTCCCAATAACTGTCTGCTGGAGGTTCCGCAAAGGTGAGATAGGGCTTGTAGTCATCATCGAGTAATCTTCAGATGGGATTAACCCAGGAATTGACAAGGGATTCATCCAGAGTAATGTCGAATCCGTGATCTCTCCAAATTAATTCTTCAAATTTAGCTGCTCTCCAGTCAGCTTTCTTCTGTTTGGTTTTGGGAGAGTCGTAGGAGTTTTCGGATGACATTTCTGGGACTAAGTTCCTGAGATAAGGGGGAGTCTCTGGATGCTGTGAAGAAAGATGTTGATCATCTTGAACGGGAGACTGATGAGGAGATTGAATTGGAATTTTCTGAGGAGAGGGCACAGGAATTTTCTTTTGTGGAGATGGTTGCGGAGAAGGTTGCGGGGTAGGAACCTTGTGTGGAGTAATAAGTGTTGAAAATATTGGATGCTGACCAAAGTGGATGGGAGTCTGTAAATGTTGATGCAGATGATATTGTTCAGGTGAAATGTGGTCTGATCCATGGTCTTCACTTCCCCCTCTTGAGGAAGGAACACCAGGTTCCTCCTCAAGCCATTGCTTAAGACCATCGATTTTGGCACAAACTTCAGTAAACTGAGCTTTGATAGCCTCACTGAGTTGTTGATTGGTTGGGGATTGCGTTATCGAACATCAACTTGTGGATCTCCTTGGTAAATTTTAGAATCTCCTGGCCATGGAAGTTGTAGGATAAGGAGCGTCTGATGTTGTTGATGGTAGTTTGAAGGACTGAAATGGCGGTGTCATAAGCATTGCGAGTTTCCTCCACAAGCTTCTTTGAATTAGCATCATGACCCGCAATGACAGATTGAAGCTCAGTTTTGATTGCGGTCACTTCTGTGATGAGTCGCTCTGCAGTGGTGATGAATTGTTGATGATCTGCTTTCGGGCTTGTATCCAGGGCTCGGATACCCATTTCAACTTTGAGAGAGATTCTCTCAGCAGCAAGTCATTCTCTTGATTCTAGAAGTTCTATCCTATCGATCAGGGATTACGGTACATGCATATCCTCAGGTTGCGGTTGGCTGGATTTAACTGCGGCTAAGATCTGATCGATCTTGTTTTACAGGTTCAGAAATTCTTTCCTGGAAACAGCCATTTTCTTCTTCTTCTTTTCCTTGGGCTTTAAAGTACAATGTTGGGGTCCGCTTGATTCTTCTTCTTCATCAAAGATCATTATCACATCATCTGATCGTTCCGGTTGGTTGACCTCATTTATGTCAAAGTCATCAAAGCCAAAAGTAGGCCCGGAACTGACTTCGATTGCGTTTCCGTCATCTTGAGAGTCATGAGCAGCAATTATTGGAGGGGGCCTGGATGAACCTGCACCATCTGGAATGGACTGAGCTTTGCGGATGGTCTCAGCCATTTCGGTCATCCAGTCTTGAATTTTGATGATGTTGGTTACGGTGTTGGCGTTGTTGATTGCATCTGCCCAATACTTAGCCACCATTTGAATTTCATTTTTTAATGTTGAAGCTGCTGCGTTTGCCTGTCTTTTCGAGCCTGAAAATCCATGCGAAAAGCTTTATATTTCTTGATACCAGACTCGGTAGTGGGACGATCCCGAGTGAAGGTATCATCAGATTCATAACCGTCAAAACCTTGATTTCGCACCGAGGTGTCCCTCGGGTTCACGGATCCTTGCACATTTGTGCTCACCGTGCCTAAACCACCTGTATGTGATGTAAGCAGAGTAGGATTTCCTGAGCTTCCTCAATCTCCTTGACCCGTAGTCAAGTTTGGCCTCGGCTCAGTTCTGTCAAGGACTGAAGAATTGTCCTGCGATTGGGAAGGTGTATCAAGTGTTTTGAGTACAAAGTCAAGTATGGAGCGCAACTCCTGTTCCTGAAAAAAATGAAGTTTGGAAGCCCTGGAGACCTTAGGGCGAGAAGAACCAATTAAATCATCTTGGGATTTAGTTGGGGGAGAGTCTCCACGTTTGGATGAAGCAGACACACTTACTCTGTCTGAGTGGCTAGGAAGGGTTCAAGCAAATGGGCCTGCGGGGACCCGAAGGATTACTAGAGTCTTTTGAGAGACTTTAGTATTAATCCGGTCACGTATTTGGCTAGAACTTTGGTTGGTTTTGTGTTTCTTGAGAACAAGGAGGGGGACTGAGTCATCATCAGATTCATCTGCAACATTGACTGCGGGGGTCTGAATGGGATCAGAGTCTTCATCTGAAGAGACAACATTTTTAAGTTTACGTTTCTTGGATGGTTCGACTTCTTTGGAAGGAGTGTTTCTCTTGGACTTCCCTCGAGAGGTTTTTCTTGAAGAAAGCTTCTTGAGTCCTTGGGCTAATGGAAGATTAGAGAGAGTAGTGGAAGATGGAGCTGCGGTATGTTCAGGGTCACGGGTTGCGGTAGGTAGAGGCGGGGTAGAAAGGTATGGGTCAATACCTTCCGTAGTCTCAATGTGATCAGTGACAATTTTAGTCTCTAGGCCAACAGTAGTCAAAATATGAATAGGTAAACGTCTTAGAGGTCCAAAAACAGATTGATCTTTGGAGGGAGTGTACCTTTTGAGATCACGAGTGACGAAGAAATTGATGTCACTGCCCATGCTGATCTTCGCATTACGATGAAGGTCTGAGATGCATGAGGACCAAAACCTTGCAAAGGTGAGTTCGGTGGGATTTTCCTTTGGATTCTCCTTAGGGATGTATTGAAGGAAGTCACCCCATAAGATCTGACCGTAGTTGACGTCGTGGCCTGTGAAGATACTCCAGACTAGCTCCAACAGTTTGAGGCCCATGTTGTCAGTGCCTACGGTTCTTCCAGATAGACTGCGGATCACATAGTGACAGATGAACTGCCAGACCGTAGGGAGTTGGTTTTTCTTGAACTCCCTAATCCCCTTTAGCTTCTTCTGGTAACCCATTTGGTAGAGGGAGGAGATGATATCTGTCACACTGGGAGAGATGAACTTGGTAGAGGGATGAACCAGTAGGTTTATTGTAGTCAGAAACTTGTCTTTGGTCAAGATGACCAAGGAATCATCCATCAAGTTCAGATGAACTTCTTGCAGATTGTTGAGGGGACGGTACGCCGAGAATGCACATTTGAAGAGTGTTGAAATTGGAACAACATCAGTGAATGAGTCGAACGTTCCAAACAGTGGGTGATTGGTGATAAATTTGATCATGAGGCGAATGGACTCATTGTAGGAGGAGTGATCTTCAAAGATTGCCCTAATGTTGCTTGAGGCAATGGAAGGCGATTGGTTCCTCGTGGCAGAATCAGAACCAGTGGGTTGAACATAACCAGAAGCTTTGGATTGCTTCTTTGAGATGCCATACTTCACCATTTTGAAAAAGAGTTTTGTAGAACTTGCAGAAAGTTTGAGTACAAGAAGGTGAAGAAGATGAAGATCGTCGAAGAGGGTTCAGAAAGCATAAAGCTTTCTTGCATGAGAGAAAAAGATTTTATAGGGGCGGATTTCAAAAGTTTATTGTTTTTACCCTATGTGTGGCGGTTAAAGATAAAAACCCTTGAGTTTTTATTTTTAACGAAAAGGTTAATTGCCAGCCACAAAAACGATTGAAAAACAGAAAAGGTTAAATGTTTTTGTTTTTGCAAAAAATGTAGCATTTAATGAAATGTCAGACTCATTATCACACGTTTGAGGATCGTGTGGTAAGGGGTTTAAGTCCGTTGAATAAAGGTGGAATTGGAACGGATTTGACAGCTTGGAGTAAGGTGGATAAGACAGTTTAAGGAAAAAGATTTCTTAAAGATTTATTTTATTAGGAAATTGTTTTATTTGATTTCAAACCTAAAATAGGTCTGAAAAAGGATCATTTGAAAAAGGAGAACTGAAACGATGATGTGCTATACAAAGAAACTTTTTGAGAATGTTTTTCTAATTTAATGAAGGATCATTAAATAGCACACAACGTCCTTTCGAATTTATGAACTAGTTGAAAGTTCATTCAATGTGATTGCGGAGTGGTACATCAATGCTGAGAGATTTTTCATTGCGGTGGATGGTTCTTTAACTGCGGTTGAATGAACTGAGATAAACACTTTGAACAAGATCAGAAATAACAAACAATAAGGACCGTAGAAATATAGGTATGATATATGGTTGCGGTACACAAGGTATACTGAAACCATGTATGATAGATATATTTTGTTAGGACCGCATTGGGGACCAGAGATGGTCTGCGGTACCTATCAATTCAAAAAGAACGGAGGGTCCGGATTCATCATTCCTAACATTTGTAAGAAACTGTTGAGTTTTGTAGAGTCAAGTGCTTTTGTGCATACATCAGCAATCTCTTCATGAGTGTTAACAAAGATCAGTTCAATGTTACCTTTCAGAATGTGGTCTTTGATGAAATGATATCGTAATTCAATATGCTTCGTCTTAGAGTGATGAATTGGATTGTGAGAAATTACTATCGCACTCTCGGAGTCACAGTAAATCGGTATCCGCAGCATCCTGTATCCGTAGTCCATAACTTGTGTTTTCATCCACAAAACTTGTGAACAACAGCTGGCTGCGGACACATATTCAGCTTCTGCGGTAGATAGTGAGACACAGTTTTGTTTCCTTGATGACCAGCTGACGAGTCTTCCACCAAGAAATTGACAACCACCAGAAGTGCTTTTTCTGTCCAATCTACATCCAGCATGATCCGCATCGGTGAAAGCTTGTAGGATGAAGTCATTCCCTGCGGGATACCAGAGGCCTAGAGACTTGCTTCCCTTTAAGTATCTGAGAATCTGCTTGGTTGCGGTCATGTGAGATACTTTCGGATCGGCTTGGTATCTTGCGCATACTCCTGTTGCAAAGACAATGTCTGGTCGGCTTGCGGTGAGGTACATCAGAGAGCCAATTATTCCTCTATAGGTTTTGTGGTCTATTGATTCTCTAGAAGGATCAGCAGAAATCTTATATCCGAAGACCATAGGGACCTTGGCAGAGGAACAGTTGTCCATTGAGTATTTCTTCAGTAGTTCAGAGGTGTATTTCTCTTGATGGATGAATATCCCTTGAGGGACTTGTTTCACTTGAAGTCCTAGAAAGAAATTAATTTCTCTATTCATGCTCATTTGGAACTTGCTGGTCATGAGCTTTGCAAATTCATCCACCATCCCCTGATCAGTTGATCCGAAGATGATATCATCCACATATATTTGTACAAGCATATGGTGATTACCATTTGCCTTTCTAAATAAGGTGGGATCAATCACTCCTCTTTTGTATCCGGACGAGACAATAAATTCGGAGAGAGTCTTGTACCACGCTCTTGGTGCTTGCTTTAGACCATAGACTGGTTTTTCAAGCTTGTAACAGTGATCTGGGAATTCAAGACATTCGAAGCCCGGAGGTTGCTGAAGATAAACCTCCTCTTTCAATTCACCATTCAGGAAGGAACTCTTTACATCCATTTGATGTACATTGATATTCTTGTGAGCAGCATACGCTAAGAAGATGCGTATGGCCTCCATCCTGGCTACTGGGGCGTATGTTTCATCATAATCAGCACCTTCAAGTTGACTATACCCCTTAGCGACTAGTCTCGCTTTGTTTCGGACTACCGCACCGGATTCATCCAATTTGTTCTTGTACACCCATCTGGTACCAACAATAGTGTGACCTTTAGGCTTAGGAACGAGTTGCCACACTTTGTTTTTTTTTTAACTCTTCCAGTTTCTCTTGCATTGCAGTTATCCAATCGGGCTCCATTAATGCTTCTTTGATGGTTCTGGGCTCGACCGAAGACATAAATGTTGCATAGTGACAATGATCAGATAAATCTTTTTAGGATCGAGTTTGAATACCTGCGGACGGGTTGCCGATGATTTGTCCTGGTGGGTGGTCCTTCGTCCATATATGTAGATGCGGTTGAAGATAATCAGCAGCTGCGGTGGATGGAATGTCTTCAATATCTGAAGACTCTGCGGCAGAAGACAACAGTTCCCCCTGGACTTGTGAGCAGCCCGCTGAATTGTCTTGGTTTGGGAAAGTGGGATTAGAGTTTTCTTGAGCAAATGATAAAGGTTCCCCCTGGATTGCGGACGGGAGTTCCCCTTGAACCTGAGAAGGTTCCCCCTAGATTGTTGAGAGAGTGATAACCCTTGGATCGGTTTCTATGTCAATGTTTTCTATATCTTCGTCGTCTGAATCTGAAGAGACATTTGATGGAAGAGTAATTCTGCGGATAGGGACCGGAGCTGTTTCCTCAGGTACTGGAACCTCGATGGTTGTCACTTGCTCCGGAGTTGGAGTGGAGCTTTCCTCCTCAACCGGCGAGGTGGAAGTATTGAGTGACACATCATCAGATAAAGTAGGTCCAGAAACGTCGGCATGCTGTTGTTGAGCTTCCGGAGACAAAAGAACTTCAGAGAGTTAAGCAGTCTCTACGGAGTCGAAAAGATCATCATAGTTTACTTCAACAATGTTTAGAGGACCCAAGGAGGCTGGGATATCACTTTCCAGGATTGCTTTGGTTTCAGCTGTAGGAGTAGTGTTGCGGACGTAATAGTCATCGAATTTGACATCGAAGCTTTCCACTATTAGTCTCGTGTGTCTGATGAGAACCCTATAGGCTACTTTGTTTGTTGAGTAGCCAAGGAAAATGCCTTCATCCGAATTCGGTGCAAATTTGTTTAGATGATCCTTGTTGTTGATCACAAAACATCTACACCCAAAGATGTGAAAGAATCTAACATTTGGTTTGCGGTTGTTAGGGCCCTCATACGGAGTTTTATTGAGACGCTTGCAAACAATGCTTCGGTTTTGAACAAAGCATGTTGTGGCCACTGCTTCGGCCCAGAAGTAGAGAGGAAGGTGTGCGAAATTAAGCATGGATCTGGCTACTTCTACCAGAGTTCGGTTTCTTCGCTCTACTACTCCATTCTGCTGCGGTGTATAGGTAGCTGAGAAATTGTGACTGATGCCTTTTGAAACCAAGAAACTGTTTAGGAGATGATTAGTGAACTAGGTTCCATTATCATTTCGGATGCAGCGCACTGGTAATTTGATTTGGAGTTCAATTTCTTTGATAAAATTGATCAGCATCTGCGGAGTTTCGGATTTGAGTCTTAGGAAGAAGACCCAAGTGAAACGAGTGAAGTCATCAACTATAACCAGTATGTATTTTTTGTGATGAAGACTGGCTACGGTAGATGGACCTCAGAGATCAATATGTAAGAGTTCCAGTGGTTCAGAAATTGAAGAATCAATCACCATAGGATGGCTTGCTTTTGATTGTTTGCCAGATTCACAGGCTGAGCAGAGAGTGTCACTGTTGAATTTGAGAATGGGAAGACCTCGGACGAGTTCTCCGGTAACCAGATTATTGATATATCTGAAGTTAAGATGGGCTAGCTTACGGTGCCATAGCCAGCTGACTTCAGATACTGCTTTGGATAGGAAGCATAGTTGTGGTTTCCCAATGATCAGAGAAACCTCCAAAGGATACATGGTCCCTTCGGACTTGGATTTGATCAAATAGGTGCTTCTATCGCTTATCATTACGTAGCAGTATTCGTTGTCAAATTCAAACTTGTGGCCTGCTTTACACAGTTGGCCTACACTGATGAGATTGTGTTTGAGGCTTTCTATGTAAGCAACCTTTTGAATAGAGAAGTTTGTTGTAATGAGTGCACCATAACCTCAGATTATTCCATTCGCATTGTTGCCGAATGTGACGTTCCCACCATTGCAAATAGGCCTGAAATCTCGAAGGTACTCTAACCTTCCAGTCATGTTGTAAGTCCCTAATCTGCTTGTGTATCAATCACATCCGTTTGATGGTGCGGAATCCCAATCAAACGGATGATGTCAGATCAAATAGAAGAGAAGGAGAAGAAGAAGATGATGAATCTTGTATGTATTGATATGAATGAAGATCCGGATACAAGATTCACACACACCAACACACACTCTCTTTTGTCTCTCTCTCTCTCTCTAGAACACCTTCAAATACACACACTTAAGCTCCTCTAGTGTTCATCAATCTACTCCTCACCCCTTACACCTATATTTATACATAAGAAACATGGGCTTGGTGAACATGGTCGTGAATGGGTTTACGGTCGTAAATGGGTTTACGGCCGTAAACACCCATTGGGCCGTAAACAGGGTTTACGGTCGTAAACCTGTTTACGGCCGTAAACACTGAGATGTTTACGGTCCTAGACATAAAATTACATTTTCCTAAAAAAGCAAAGTATAAACCATATTTTTGACCCAACAATCTCCCCCTTGGTTTATAGCTTTCTTTTCTTTTCTTAAATGACCCAACAAGCTCCCCCTAAAAAGTAGCTGGCTTTTCTTGTTAATCTTCATTGGGAGCTTTGGCTTCAACTTTAATCTTCAAATTCTTCACAACTTCAAGATGAACTCGATGAATCTTCAATGAATGACTTCATATTGAGCAGTTGGGCTTTTCTTCAGAATTTGACATTGAACGCACATTGGGTGAGGAGGCTTTTTGTACTGATTCTTGAAAGATAATGTTTTCAGTTTGAGAATCTTCAGAGAGAACATCAGAGAGAACTAATCTTCTGGATCACTTCAGCAGGTACAAGATAACAGCAGACTGATTGAGGAGGCTTCAATGCAATCCGTCACATAATCTTCAATTGCAGCTTCACCTTGCTTCTGGGGTTGAAAGATTGAATGTCGAAAGAATAATCTTCATTTCTTGCTCCTTCGAATGAGAATTCTTCGATGATCACGGATGAAGCCTTGGCTCAGAAATCTTCGACACAAACTTCCATGAGTTTCATCTTCACCTGAATTCAATATTCAAGACAAAACAAAACTAAAAGAAATTTTAGCACACAATATTTTTGGATTTTTCATATTTTCTGAAAAAGAAATAAAACAGAAATAACACTATTTTTTTGGATTTTTTTTATTTTCTAATTTTTGTTTGGTTTTTAAAATTTTTAATTCTCCCATAATATTTAAATTAGAAGAAAACTATGAACAAATTTAACAAAAATAAAAATGATATCTAACTTTAAGAGTGATTTGGGATCAAAGTTTTTAGACAACTTTTATCCGTTTATCAGTACCTCTCCCTTCATTAATAGATCTGGTCAATCGCCGGTATTGTGGTCCACTTAAACACGAGAAATTGTGACAAAATTAGGACATACTATAAGTGACAAGACAATGTGATCCTAAGTTCCTAGATAATATTCCTTAAGGACCATTCAGCTGACGACGACCAAAGATATTGTTGTCCACCTAAATTGAGCAGCGAGATCTACAGACAATCTGTAAGTGTTCAATTTTTAATTGTACTAAAACATGTTTCCCGCTTCCTGATATGCTCCAGTAATCAAGGACTTCCAGAATACTCCTTATATCGAGTGACCAGACAATTATTAAGAGAGAAGATAGATTTAGAATGCATATGCTATACACCCAGGTCGGATCTCTTCCAATCACGCAGAGGGTGAAACATATGACTAACTGAAGTTTTAGAGGGATTAAGAAAAAGAATGATGCATATATTGTGTACCAGGTCGGATTGTGAGTCACGCAAAGGAGACAGTATATGGCTAACAGATAGAAAGAATTGCATAGATGGAGGATGCAGAGAGATAGAGTTGCATATGCTACATTCCAGGTCTGATCTTTCGATCACGCAGAGGAGGCAACATATGAATAACAGATAGAAAGAAAGAATATAACCTTCTACAGACCTAATTTATCGGAATTCACCAGTCACCCCATCAATACCGGAATTAAGGACAGAATCCGCACATCGAGGAAAAGTTAATCCACGGTTCCAGATACAGGTTCTTTTAATGTGACCAGTAGATTCCCATATTTATCTCCCTGCTCAACCTATCCAAGCGTCGTATTGTCAGGCTAAACGGATCTAACTAGGTTAAGATCTGTCAAGTCTATAAATTCCTTAAGTTCAACTCTGCCTAGTCATGTCCATTTAGAATCTTTCGTGCTTACCAGCGCATCGAACACAGAGCCTAGACAATTCAGATTTAGTCCCTTACACAGATTCAGATTGCCTGTTATCACATGATTATATCACTTCCCAAAACATCTCCCTCAAGCACATTTTATTAACACCATATATATATATATATATATATATATATATATATATATATTTAACTTTTCTAATTTTTGTTTTGTTTTTATTTCTCCCCCTAAATTTGTGCATAGGAGAGAAACGAAAGTAAATGCGCAAATTTAAACTATCCTAAAACAAAAATTAGTCTTTAAATCGAATCAGCTTAAGAAAAACTCAGGAGTATAGAGAAAAAAACTCAAACTGTAATTCACCGATTGAAATTGCATCCAGAAGGTCTGAGAACAGCACGCATAATCTCAGAACAGATCCGAAAATTCTTCATGTCATTAAGCACTAACCCCGTTTGTGATCTCTTCCTTTCTTCCTTTCCTGCAAAGGACACATACTCCCAAACAAAGTTATGAATGTTGTACAGTTGAGAGATGTCCCCTATCATGTGCCTGGAACAACCACTACCAACAAACCGAAGTCTAATGATATGCCTTCATAGCTGCTCTGACACAGAGCGGGAGTAGTTGGTCTTTGGAACCCAGTCCATTTTGAAACTAGGTTGACCTTTTTCATCCTTGCACGGTACTCTCTCCCATGACATATCCTGTTTATCACAAACAGAAGATGAAGAAATATTAGAATCATTAGAAGATTTGGGAGAGTGAGCCTTTGGAACCCATTTGTAGTTGGGTTTAACCCATTTCTTTTTCGATCTGATGGGTGGCTCGGTACTTGATTTTGAACTTGATGTCGGCCGTTGAGATGACTTTGACCTAACCGGTCTTTGTTTCACTAGAGCATCACTTGGATTGGGCTTCTTGGCCGGCATTTCCTTCTTGACTTTGGGATTTTGATTCTTGTCCTTTGGAGTTTGATTCTTGCTCTTCTGCGCATTCCAGTCATCATTGTCTGAACGTGACCTTGAGGGGTTTCTTTTGGAATATCTCCTTCTTGGCGTGTTTTGCCATCCTTGTGCGTAGTATTGAACATATGCGCGATTTGGACAGTTTCGGGTAATGTGACCAGGTGTTCCACAGTGAAAACAAGTCTTTTTCTTCACTGGGAAATTGTTTCTTCCTACCCCTAGTGGCGTATCTTTGCCTTGTTTCTTGCTTTTCCCACACGCACAGTTGCAGCATGCATTCTGTTTAACTTGATTTGGTGGCCTGTACTTCTCAACAACAGGTTGATCAGAAGCAACTGAGTTCGAAGCAACAGATTCAGAGTTCAAGGAGATGTTGGTTTGTTTAATGGTGTTCTCCTTGTTCTCATCCTCTGCTACTTTACCTGCATATGAAGTAGATGTGCTAGAAACAGGAACATCAGTATTTTCAAACAAATAATCAAATATGTCAAAAAAAATTTAACTCAACATGATCCGATGCAAAAGCATCAAAGGCATCACATGATGTATCATCAACTTTAATATCAGAAACAGAAGGTTGTTTATTGGAAACAGAAACATCATGTTCAGGCTCAGTTTTGTTATCAGAAACAGATCCTTCAACTTTGTGCTTTGACTGATCTAAGGATTGATCTGCATGGGAAGTAGAAATGTTAGTACTTTCAACATTAATAAATCCACCTGAAAGGAAACCAGACGGCTTGACATAAACCATAAATGGTTCGTTGGCAATCTCATCCTTGGATAGGGGTTGATACTGATATGTATGATTATAAGGAGGAGGTACACTATCATATCCTAAACCCTTTTGTTGGTTTCGTTTGAACTGCATGCAGTGATCAATCATGTTGACAACTACCTCGCTTGATCCATCAAAATTGCGAAACTTGGATCCGAAAAGGAGTGTTTTTGAATAAAGAATGCGAAGGAAAGGAACAAAGGTGATGCTATAGGAGTTGTTTAAGGCATTGAGTTGATGAACTAGAGGTCGCAGGTTCGATCCCCGGCACCCCCAAATCCGTTTCCTTTTTTAATGTGCGAAGTAAGATGCTGCTGCTTGCGAGGACGAGGTGCGAAGCGATGCGAGGTGCGAAGACCGACGACGCGATGCGAGGATCTGTTGCGAACCGGAAACTGCTTCTGACCGTAAACCCGAGCCGTACACGTGCGAGCCGTAAACTCGGACCGTAAACTCCGGACCGTAAACCTCGGACCGTAAACCCTTCAAATACCGTAAACACATCTTCAGATCGCGAAAAAAACGACGTTTTTCACCATTTTTGCTCCAAAAATCGATCAAAAGCTCGTTTTTATGAAAAACGCGAAGAACAAACCCCCCTGATTTTCAGAGATCTATCCAAAAACGCAAGTATCTTTCCAAAATAAGATCAAATCGGCTCCAGATCTGACAAAGATGAGTGATACAATCCAAGCTCTGATACCACTTGTAAGTCCCTAATCTGCTTGTGTATCAATCAGATCCATTTGATGGTGTGGAATCCCAATCAAACGGATGATGTCAGATCAAATAGAAGAGAAGGAGAAGAAGAAGATGATGAATCTTATATGTATTGATATGAATGAAGATCCGGATACAAGATTCACACACACTAACACACACTCTCTTTTCACTCTCTCTAGAACACCTTCAAATACACACACTTAAGCTCCTCTAGTGTTCATCAATCTACTCCTCACCCCTTACACCTATATTTATACATAAGAAACATGGGCTTGGTGAACATGGGTCGTGAATGGGTTTACGGTCGTAAATGGGTTTACGGCCGTAAACACCCATTGGGCCGTAAACAAGGTTTACGGTCGTAAACATGTTTACGGCCGTAAACACTGAGCTGTTTACGGTCCTAGACATAAAATTACATTTTCCTAGAAAAGCAAAGTATAAACCATATTTTTGACCCAACACATGTGCAAGGAGCAGGAACTATCTATTAACCACTCCTCTTCTTGATCCTCCTTGCACATTGCCTGAAAATTACACTGTTAGTTTGGGCACCCAAACAAGTTTGGAGCCCGAGGCGAATGGTTGGTTTTTCAAAGATGCATAAACCGAGGTTGCAGGGACAGGTTTTATGTCGATCTTGAGGCCTAATCCTGGGTGTTTGTGAACTTTTGAAGTGTTATGAGATTTGGTAAAGTTACGAGGTTTTTGAAAAGTGCGAGATTTGACTTGAGATGGTCCATTTTGACAATGACAACTACATGAAGGATTTTTGTCTTTTACCCTGACATTCTTTTTGGTCAGCAGTCTGAAGGGTGTGGGAACAGCTTTGTAACTGGTCCGAGAAGTGTGACATTTGACAACGGTGCTCTTGGAATTTGAAAAAGTACGATTTGAGAGTGTGTGAGCATGTGTAGATTTCCTAGGATGTGATTTCTTAAAAGTTTGAGGTGAATTTAAAGGTGTTGGAGTTGGTAAAACCCCCTTCCATTTTGGATCATCTGAGGAATAAATCTGAAAACCATCGCTTCGAAAAGACTTTACTCTGTTTTGGGTTGTGTCAGAAGAGTTTGAAAAGGTTTTAGGAACTGTACATCCCTTTTTGTTGGTTTTCTTGACTGCAGAGTTTTTAGAAAAGTAATTGGAGAAAACAAGTTTTTCTGGACTCTTGGGTTTCGAAACTTTGATTTGTCTCTTGTTTTTTGAAAAAAACTCCCGCTTTTAACCACGAGATTGAAATTCCTCTTTGAAGGCCATTTTTGCCTGAGTTTTTGGAGAACCGCAATCATTGAGATTCAACTACGGTTTCTTTGATCCATTAGATTGCTTTTAAACACGAGGACTGGATTCATCTGAACTAGAAAGTTCAAGATTTTGGGATCATTGACCATACTCGAAATTTTCTATGGGCAACTCATGATGAATTGGCTGAATTGTCACTGAACTTTTAATTGCGGTCTGCGGTAGGGAAGATTGAACAACCGCAGAGTAGGTCTGAGTTAATTTCTTTGTGGGACATTTGATAAGAGGTAAATGGTCTGACTGCGGTTCAGAATTGCAGTGAGTGGTACTGCAGTCCGAAGGCAGTGATGGGAAGTTCATGTGAACTCCTGATTCCATAATAATTTCTTCATCAACAACTGATGAGGTTTGAGAGTTGGGATAAATTGTGCCAAAAATAGGAATGTGATCACATGAGTGACCCGGAAATTCAGGAAGACTTTCCTGAATGACACAATTATTACTCAGATTATGGAGTTGACCAAAATGAGTTTTGATGTCCTCGGGAAAGGTTTTGTCACTGACTGGAAATTGGAACTCTCGGTCCGGAGGGACATAAAGTCGGTCTTTGTTAAACCGAGGTGAGGAGTCCTTTGCGGTAGGATACCCACTGGACCAACCCCAATTATAGGTGTTATCTGTGGTTCCATTGTTCACTAGATTCTCAATAGCTTCACTTTCATTGAACAACTTTTCTATTAAAAGATTTAAACGTACACTTTCGGTTTGAGATAAATCTCTTTGATTTAATGTTATGCCTAATTGAGTTTCACATAACATTCTTGCATCCTTTTCTAATTCTAAGTCATTTTCTAGCATGGAAACTTTGAGTCTTTTGTCTTCTAATCGTCCTATAACATGGAACATTTCCTGGGACCCAATCTTCTTCTCATCTAAGGCTTTGTTATAGTCTCAAAGGACAACAGCACATGTGTCATTTAGGTTGTCAATAAATGGTTGACAGTCATGCATGCTATAATTAAGAGTTTGGATCATAAGTTTTACCTGCTCAACGATGCTTAGAGTTCCATCCTTTGCCATTTAGTAGTAATTCTTTTCCAGATTGGTTGATCCATCCTCGTCCGCAGTAGCCATCATGTAGATTTTGCCTTTACCCTTGATGGTGTTGATATCTTCGTCCTCTTGACTTGGGATACGTATTCCCTTGCTTTCTCTTTTTCTTCCAATTCTTGAGCCATTCTGAGATAGAATGCTTTGTCTTTTACTACGTTTGCTTTACAATCTCTAGCAAAATGGTTTTCCTTGTTGCACATGTGACAAATTACAACATTAGATTTTTCTTCTGCTGAGGTACCGGAGTCAGTTGTCTTTATAGGTTGCGGTGCCTCTTTGGGTTGAGTGTTTTGAGATTGCGGTGCTAAGTAAGGATTTTTGGGATATCGAGAGTGATTATTCTGAGGGTTGAAGTTGTGGTTGAAAGGAGGTTTAGTAAACTGCTGATTTTTGCGGAATGATGAAGGTGGTAGCCTGTTGAATTGTTGGCTAACTAGAGCAATGGCATTTTGGAATTCCTCTTCATCATCGTATTTTGAGTCGGCTTCGTATGACTGCGGAGGATTATCATACGAGGGTGAATAAGATTGAGTGTGAGGTGCTTGTGTTATAAGAGCGAGTAGTCCTCCGAAGTCAGCACAGTCTTTAAGTACGGTTGATTATTGTGCTTGTAGTTCACCATAGAGCTTGTAGAGACATAGAGAATGAATTTTTTGTATCTCCTTGGACGATCATTTTGGCTGTGGTCCAATGCCTACCCAATCCATTGAGAAACTGAAGATTGGTCTCATGGTTACTTCGGATGGTGCCAGCATTAGATAACTTTGTGATAATTAAGTTGAACCTCTTGAAGGAGTCTTCCAGACATTCACCAGTATGAGCTTTGAAGTTGTTGAATTCGTTGAGTGCAGTTGTAAGGGTCTTATCTTGAGCTTGTTTTGTGCCTTCATACAGGTTCTTGAGAACATCCCAGATTTCTTTAGCTGACTTGCAATTTATGATGATGTCGAAGTTGTCAGGAGCAACTCCACAAGGTATCTCACAAAAGGCAACAGCATCGTTTTCCATCTTATCAAGATCATATTTGGTAGGACGATTCATGGCTGGTTGACCTCCTCCCAGTCTAGTTTGTGTGCCATCGTTCTGAACTGGAGAAACAACAGGGACATGAGGTCCTTCTTCTACAGATCTCCATACATCTCTTCCAAGTCTTCGTAGATACCTCTCCATTCTTTGAAACCAGTGGTGATATTCATTTGCTACCAGTATTGGAGCTCTATTCGAACCTCCAACACTGTTAGAAACATTTAGAGATAATGCTTGTGCCATATTTCCTTGTTTTTTTTAGAAGATTTTTTTGTTGTTTTTTTTAAGAAATGAGCTTCATTGGTATAGAAGACCTTCTAAAATCAGAGTTCTTGTTTAAAAAGCAACCACTTTGGCTCTAATACAAATTGTTGAGAGAAAAACTTGAGTAACACACTTGAACAAACGTTAGAACAAGTAATAATGTGGAATGAAGTTTAACTCAGTGGATCATAAAGCTCAACAATAATAATAAGTTAGAGTTAGATAGTTAGATAATTAGGTGCGGAAATATAAGGAAATATAAATGACAACAAGTATTATATCAAGAAGACACTATAAGCTGATTCTTAACAAGGATTGCAGACAATCCAGGTTAGTAAATGAGATCAAACTTAGTGATTAAGTCTAGCTGACTTGTTCCGAAGAGATAACGGTCTTTAATATTAGAATCTGAAGATCTTTGAGGTGAGATAGTAAGAGAGTAAATACGATATTCAAGATAGAGATAATTGGGAGAGAGATGTGTCTCATTCAGAATAAGAGAACTCTATTTATAGAGTCTCGAAGATTACAAAGTTAAATATGTCTAAGTTGGCCATGCAAGGCACACTGGACAAAGGAATGTAAAGACACAAAACAGATAAAACTAAGGCTAAGCTTGATGACTTCAACGGCGGATGTAGTTCTTGATTGCGGTGTGGAGCTTGACTGTGGATCTAGATGACAGCTTCTCGGATCTCTTTTAAGTTTAAGAGGGTCACTTTTATGTTTCAACAGAATATAAAATAGATATTACTAAGCATTAATATAAATAATTAAAAAGGGTATGTGGATCTCCTACCACCGGTTAAAGACAACATACCTCTCTAGTGGTATCGATTCCTATGTGAAATTCAAGTAGTAATTCTATGTACACCTTGTTTTCTAATTACATAAACAAATATGAGTAACCAAACATAAAAATATTATCTTTATGTAGGGAAAATATTTTAGTTAACTAACAAATTAAATAATATAAGTTTAAGAATTAGGAGTTTCAAAACATTAATATTTTTATTAATCAATCAATTAAGTAACACATGTTGAAATTTTTACAATCATTATTAAAAAGCATTTAAAATATTAGATTTTAAATGAACTTTGGTTGAAGTGTTTTGACCTCTATTATAATATATATATATATATATATATATATATATATATATATATATATATATATAGAGAGAGAGAGAGAGAGATAGAGATAGAGAGAGATGGAAAGTATAACATATGTATGAGTTTTAATTAATTATCTTTTTGAAACGGTACAATTACAAAATAAAAATAACATATTTAATATATTTAATTAAATATTTTCGAATTAATTTGAAACCCTTTATAGTTGTCGCTTATACTTCAATAGATAAATGTGGTTTCAAATTAATGTGGTTTGAGGAAGTTAAAAAAGGGGGTTTCAAATGCATGAGATTCAAGAAAAAATGCTAGCTTTATAAGTATGTATGATGTATGATATATAAATGCACTTTCTTAAAATCTGTCATTATCTATTGAAGTATAAGCGATAACTATAAAAATGAGCAGAGCATATTTTTTTTATTAGTGGTAATTATCATAATCTAAAGAAAAACAAGAAGTTAATGAAGTTCTATCTCTACACAAAAGTTATTAATATACTAAGAAAAATTATGACAAATATCTAAAATAATGTATACAACCAAAATATACAACAATTTTACATCAAACTAATTGTAACAAGTTTATCAAAAATATATCATCCTTTTCTTTTGGCTTTAAGTCTATAACCATAGAATTACGGTTTAGTCCTTGAAATTTTGATAAATTAATATTTTACCTACCTAAAGGTAGTGTCGTACTTTTGGTGAGTATTAGTATAAAAATGGAATTTGCATTCTAGTAAAGTAATCAAATCAAATATTAAATATACTCGTTAATGTTGTAAAATTTTGACCAATATTTTACAGCTTGATATTTTTAAATATGTTGATATGTCAAACATAGATATATTATTTTTACTAAAATAGTTAATAATGTGGTAGTTAATGTAATTACATAATTACTATTTGTTGGCCGAACGAGACACGTGTATAGTTAAACCAAAACAAACTCATAAGATTTATTCTAGGATCATTGTTTTAGAAAAAACTTGTTTGTGGAATGTAGGGTACAAGTAATGTCAGGAGATTCGATTAACATCTATCGGCAACGAGGTGAGTTTCTCGTGTTATGCGGTTGCTCGCACATAAATGTTTGTCATGCGTTTATTATGTGGTTTTTATTTATTTATTGACAGTATGTTTTATGATAAGTATGGTTGCGTGCAAATGTTATTTTGGATTTGTTATCTATTGTGTGTGTTGTTTTTGGATGGCATGTTTAGCGGGAACAGGCGGGTGTTTAATCGCCGTGAGCATGACGGATGTGTGAGATCGGCGGGGATGGGAATTGAGAATTTTACTCACTTCCTTGGATATTTAAAATAATTGAGTACAATGGATGATGAGTTGTCTCAAGGAGAAGGGAAATGATCATTTGGTTCTTTCTCTAGATAATTAATCGTTCCCCTAAAATATGTCATCATGTGATATGATTGTTGTATGATTTATTGAAACTATGTGATAAAACCTTTTGTTTTTTTTAAGTGATGGACATGTATGTGCAACACGAACTCACTAGGCCCTAGGCTTACCCATTTAGAAACTTTAAATGTGTGCAAGCCAGAAAACTATTTCGCAAGTGGCAGAGAAAAGTCCAAGGAGAAGGATTGATCCAGAAAACGGCAGAGGAATTCCGCAAAAACGTAACATCCGAAGCTGTTTAATTGAAGACTTTATTTTATTTTATTTTGCTTCCTTTGTAGTTTAGTCTATAAGTAAGTTCATAATTGATCTTGGGAGATGTTGAAACGATTATTTGTCATTTAATTGATATTTGAAAATTTTGGGTGTTACAAGTTGGTATCAGAGTGTTGTTTAAGCAGATTAGGTGGTTCCGTAAACACTTAAGCTTAGACAGAAGGAGCGAGAGGTAACCTAGCAACTAATTTAGACCATATCTTACTAGTAGGCATCATGTCCTCAAGGATATCAAGGAGGCTTACTAAGGTAACACTAGAGCGGGAAGACATTCCAATTTGGAGCCGATGTTTCTGTACCCGAAGAAGTACTGAGACTCCCGTAAACCCTACTTCCAGTTGTTGGCGCGGTTAGGGTCGAGGTAGAGGTAGGTATAGGGGAAGAGGTCTAGGAGTCATCATAGCACTGGTACGAGCACAATTGGTGAAACTGAGCTCTAACTCCAATCGAGGTCGTGGTCGGGGTCAAGATTGCGGACAAGTTCGTGCAACAAATATGGTTACTCGAGAATAATTAATTGACGAGATTGCTCAGGATATGCAAGCTACATTGTCGAATGTAAATGTTCAGGACCGAGATGCACTATAGAATGTGAACTGTGGTAACAGGGTTGATGAAGAGGAAGGCTATGGATATGGTATGTCTGTTTCAATTTTTGACCCTAGTGTTGCACTACGATCACGGAAAGATGTAAACGACAAATGATGAGGTAATTATTACAAGACGTTCATGACTTGTAAACCACGAACGTGTCGCGGGGACGTTGATCCTATCCTATCATCAACGTGATTAATGGAGATAGAGGATGCATTTGATTCCGATAAGTGTGAAAATAAGGACAATGTGTTTTATGTCGTGACGATGTTTAAAAATGAGGCATTATACTGACGTGGAGGGTAAAAGCAGTTAGGGTGTCAGATACAATCAATAGGATGTCATGGGATGAGTGTGCAAGAATCTTTAAAGAGATGTTTTGTCCTTGAACGATGATCTATAAAGCAATTGGAGGAAGAAGTCTTGAGGCTGGAACAAGGAAATGTGACAGTGAGAGAGTACACCAACAAGGATGAAAGAATTTAATAGTAGTTGCAAGATCTGCTTGATAAGGTTTTTATTCGACATAGTACATCACCATGGGGTGCACTAGTAGTGTTCGTCACGAAAAAAAAGAGGAGACGATATATATGCGCATGGATTACCAAGAGTCAAAGAAGAAGTAAGATCGTTATAAATTATGAAAGGTTAACGTTGTCACTTATTCACTAATTCGTATGTAAGGAAGGAACCAAGTAAGATTTATTTGATGAGAATTGATGTAACCTTCGGTGTATTGGGTGGACTGAAGAAGAGTCGGAGAGAATCCTCGGTAGAGTAGAAATGGAAAGTTTTTAGAATTGTTTGTCTAATATATGATGACACATTTAATGAGGACATTGGTGTATGATAGTCGGGAACATAACAGGTGTGGTGTCACCGGCGGAAGATAGGAAATTGAGACGTTACTCATTTCCTTGGATATTTAAATGCTTGAGCACAACGAACGGGTCGTGCCAAGTGGGAAGGGAAGCGGACCATTGGTTCTTTCTCTGGATATATAAAATGCTCCCTTAAACTGTGTCATCGGGTGAAATATATGTGATGAAAAAGTTAGTTAAGTTGTATGTTGATAAGATGGTTCAATTGTCTATTTATGATCAGAACCTTAGTTTCATGTCATCATTTTAGAAGAGTTTACAATGAGAAATGGGTTATCTGGTCAAGAAGTTAAGGAATGTGGAGATACAACTCATGAAAGCTCAGAAAAAGTAGTGAAAGTAACGACATGGGGAAACATATGGGATAAGAAGACAAAATACCCTTATTTGGTTGTTCGTTCAAATTCCGAGGACGAAATTTTTCGAAGGGGGAAAGTTTGTGATAACTCGAATTAAAATAAATATATAAGTATATGGTATAAATATATTATTATAATTATGATTAAGGAATTAATTAGGAGTAAATAGAGAAATTATGGAATTTTATTTCCAAAACCCATCACTTGATTAGAGTCATAAATTTGGACTTTTGGGTTAACTAGAAAGGTTACAAACTTGGGCATTATAAAAGGCACAGGAAATAGAGTGGAATGCCCACAAAAATTGTGAAGAAAGGTGGAGAAACAAAGGATAATTCGTTGAAGGAAGTTGTGAAGTTATTTTTCGTAGTTTGAACAATTAAGGTATGTCTCTCCGATTTAAGATATAATTCGTTGTTTAAGTAAGATTACATTTATGTTCTACATGTTTTGGTTCAACACAATTGTCTCTGTCTTGGCCAAAAAAATAAACGAATTTAGTGAAAGTTGAGTTGATAAATTTTGTTATAAAATGATCGAGAATTATGTTGTTTATTCTAATTATGTTACAAATAATGGAAATAAAGAATTAACTATTAAATGGAAGTATTCCAAAAAAATAGCAAACTTTAGCTTTAAAAAAATTGATAGAAAGTAATGGGGATTTTTGGGTGAAGAAGAAAGAAAATCGGATCTTTTGGGGCGTGCATGCAGTGAGTTTGTAAAGCCTTGAACGTTTTTGTTTAGACTGAAAAACAAAATTTTATAATGAGTCCTTGTAAATGCACATGTTAGCTTTACAGTACCTTCTTTCTTTTTAATTGATATCAAGGTTACAGATTATACCCTAGAGTTTTAATGTCTTGTTGAGTTCTCTTTGGTTAAAAAGTTTATAAATATTTTCACATTTAGTCCTTACAAGACCAAACGCTTTTGTTCTTTTCTCTAATGAAAATCAAATATATACAAGGCGAGTTTTAGTAAACTACTAACTATTATTATTGTTATTAAAACCAAATTTTTGTGTAAGTTAAGTGCGTCTGAATATTTTTCCAAGTCTCTAGAAATACGGTTTAGTCGTTGAAATTTTGATAAATTAATATTTTACCTACCTGAAGGTAGTGTCGTACTTTTGGTGAGTATTAGTTTAAAAATGGAATTTGCATTCTAGTAAAGTAATCAAATCAAATATTAAATATACACGTTAATGTTGTAAAATTTTGACAAATATTTTATGGCTTGATATTTTTAAATATGTTGATATGTCAAACATAGATATATTATTTCTACTAAAATAGTTATGAATGTGGTAGTTAATGTAATTACATAATTACTATTTGTTGGCCGAACGATACACGTGTATAGTTGAACCAAAACAAACTCATAAGATTTATTCTAGGATCATTGTTTTAGAAAAAACTTGTTGGTGGAATGTAGGGTACAAGTAATGTCAGGAGATTCGATTAACATCTATCGGCAATGAGGTGAGTTTCTCGTGTTCTGTGGTTGCTCGCACATAAATGTTTATCATGCGTTTATTATGTGGCTTTTATTTATTTATTGACAATATGTTTTATGATAAGTATGGTTGCGTGCAAATGTTATTTTGGATTTGTTATTTATTGTGTGTGTTATTTTTGGATGGCATGTTTAGCGGGAACGGGCGGGTGTTTAATCGTCGTGAGCATGATGGATGTGTGTGATCGGCGGGGATGAGAATTGAGAATTTTACTCACTTCCTTGGATATTTAAAATACTTGAGTACAATGGATGATTAGTTGTCTCAAGGAGAACGGACATAAACATTTGCTTCTTTCTCTGGATAATTAATCGTTCCCCTAAAATATGTCATCATGTGATATGTTTGTTGTATGATTTATTGAAACTATGTGATAAAACCTTTTGTTTTTTTTAAGTGGTGGACATGTATGTGCAACACGAACTCACTAGGCCCTAGGCTTACCCATTTAGAAACTTTAAATGTGTGCAAGCCAGAAAACTATTTCGCAAGTGGCAGAGAAAAGTCCAAGGAGAAGTATTGATCCAGAAGATGGCAGAGGAATTCCGCAAAGACGAAACACCCGAAGTTGTTCAATTGAAGACTTTATTTTATTTTATTTTGCATCCGCTGTAGTTTAGTCTATAAGTAAGTTCATAATTGATTTTGGGAGATGTTGGAACGATTATTTGTCATTTAATAGATATTTGAAAATTTGGGGTGTTATACATATTTACCTTTTTTTTCATGTTCATGTACTCTAGATAACAAAAACAAAATGATAAAAAAATCAAGTGTAATGTAACCTAACATGAAAATAATGTTCTTATATAGGCAAAATATTTTGATTAACTAGTGAAATAATTAACATAAGTTGAAAATTTGTAGAAGTTATGTAATAAAAATATTTTAAGTAACCAATGCATTAAATGCTTAAGATTTAAAGTTGTGGAAGGTTTCATATGAATATGGTTCAAAATAGATGACTTATTTTTGAACCATCTTGATTTAAATGGTCTCCTTTATAAATTTTATAAAGATATATATAAGAGTAAATTACATAAATGGTCCATGTGGTTTTGGATAATTTACATGTTGAGTCCTTAACTTATTTTTTTAACTCGGATCATCCCTATTATTTGATTTTGTTGCTCTACACATAAAAAGACTATATTGCCTTCTTTATTTTTTTTCTAATTTTTAATCTTTTATTTGTTATTTATCTTTAAAAAAAGGTTTAATAAATTAGGTGGATCCCACCACCTCATAGCTCACTTTCAGCAGTTAGTACCATCTTCTTTCAATTGTTTCTATGCATCTTCATTATTTAGCTTTAAAGACACTGAACCCTTTAGCTTCAAAACCTCCAACATAAATCGACGTCTCCAACAATGCAGTCTCCACCAGCAGGGTCGACCACATCTCAATCGACATTTGAGGGTTGATGTATCCCACATATAAACGATGTAATTAGGAATCAAAGCAATTTCTACGACGATACCATTTGGAGATTAAGCTTTGATTTCCATACAATGTCTCTTAATCTATAATATACATGGTTTTGATTTCTGTTTTGATTTCTATGTTTGATTTGTGGTTTTGATTTCTAGGTTTAAATGAGTTTTGATTAAGTGGTTTATGGTTCTCCAAGGGAAGGATTCCAGTTGCATAGGGGAACGATTAAGGAAACCTGGGGTCGATTGGGAAACTGAGAACATGGATCTTATGCTACCCCAACTGAATGAATCTTTTACCGAACCGGATCATCCACAAAATCTCGAAGCGGGTTCGTCGGAGAAGTTAGAGTGTATGGTTCTTGAACAAGATATGTGTATGAAGATAACATCGATGGCAATGGCGATTTTGAAGTGGGTGCCTGATTTTGACTTTCTATAAATTAGTTTGTTTCTCTTCTACTTCCTAACATCCAAATTTCTGTTTGGAATAGCCACATGCTAATGAGTGGGGTTTTTTTTTGAACGGCAGTGGAAATAAAAACAAACTAGCAAGAAGCTAGACCAAAATACAAAAAGTTCAAGCCATTTTGGGAGAAATCAACCAATGATCCCCAAGAAAAAATAGCTTTGCTACATCTATTAGAAATTCAGAAATAGGAAAAGTAACATATATCATCAAAAATCTCATCTTTTCTAGGCTTGACCGCTCCAAATAGGAGTTTATTTCGAAAACTCCATAAAACCCAAAACGTGGTAGCTATAACCGCTTCAAATCTCGTCTTGTTTTTCTTGTCAAAAGATAAAGAATCAACCCAATTGAGAATAAAAGAAACCGAAAAATCACATGGAATAATCACATTCCACCATAGAGCAATCTTTCTCCAAATCGGCATTAGAAGACAACAAGAAAAAACCAAATGCTCAGTGGATTCACCCACTTGAGAACAGATAGGACACAACAAAGAATGAAGATCCATTCCTTTATCTCTAAGGTTTAACCGGGTAGGGATTCTATCCCTCTCAATTCTCCAAATAAGAATATTAACCTTTATGGGGATAAGATTATTACATCTAGTGACGATATTAGAACCGGTCAACAAGAAGGAATCAATAAGTTTTCTGGAAGAAGAAACCGAGAAAAATCCATTCACGTCTAGATCCCACACAATACGATCAGGGGCCTCCGAAAACACATAATTTTGCAACATAGAACATAACTCAATCCATTGAGTATTAGGGACTCCCGGTCTAGGCAATCTACCACACACATCCAATAACTTATCAGCAATCAACGCTCCTGGAGAAGGATCAAGCACGAAAATTCTGGGAAATTGATCCTTAAGAGACCCCGTTCCAATCCAAGTGTCAAGCCAAAATCGAGTTTTTAACCCGTTACCCACCTGGTTACGACAATAACCTTCTAAATTAAGACCTTTGTCTTTCAAACGGGAAAAAGATCTAGCCATGTTCAGCCAAGGACTCAAACCACCAGCACGAAAATAGCCTCTAGAACCTCCTGTGACCGAATCATGAAGAATATTCACCACGCTTGCCCACAACGAGTTTGGGTATTATAAATATCTCTACCCCCAGCGAAAAAGTAAAGCCCAGTTAAAAGCAATCAAACTACTAATTACAAGACCACCTGAATCCTTAGAATTAAGAACACGATTCCAAGCTACCCAATGTATTTTTCTTTCACCAATATCTGAACCCCAAAAGAATCTAGCACGAAGCGCTTCAAGAAGTTTAATAACTGTATCTGGGACCTTGAATATAGACATAGGGTAAATAGCAATACTACCCATAACAGCTTTAATCAAAGTCAGACGACCACCAATAAAAAGAAGCTTAGCCTTCCAAGTAGAAAGTTTGTTGACAAATCTGTCAATCAAAGGTTTCCAAGAAGCAACTCTATTCATGTTATCACCCACAGTAACCCCAAGATACAAAAAAGGAAGCCAGATAGCACTACAACCCAACATATCAGCAACGCCTCGAACATGCTCAAAATCCACTCCAATTCCGATTAACTTACTTTTAGATAAGTAAATTTTCAAGCCAGAAGCCATGTGAAAAACTTTAAGCATACGTAAAAATTTTCTAGCTTTTTCAACCTCCCAATCACATAAAACAATTGCATCATTAGCATATAAGAGATGTGAAATTTCTAATCCAAAATTTTCAATAAGAATACCTTTAAACACCCGGGATCTGCTAGCTTCTAAAAAACCAATATGAAAACCTTCCATAGCCAAAACAAATAAGAAAGGAGATAAAGGATCTCCTTGACGAAGACCTTTTTGAACCTCAAATTCATATGTGGGAGTCCCATTAACAATAATTGAAGCTCTAGAAGTGGTGAAAGCTGCTCTAATCCAATTGCACCAAACATCACTAAACCCCATCTTATGCATTACATGGAAAAGAAAATCACAGGAGAGAGAGTCATATGCTTTTTCAAAATTCACCTTAAACACCATAAGCTTCTTTTTACACCCCTTAAAATGAGCAATGATCTCACAAAGCATCAGAGGGCCATCAAGAATCTGTCGGCCCTTAATAAAAGTTGATTGCTCCGAACTAACAACTGAATCAATAACCATAGCCAGACGATTCGCTAACAATCTACCAATGATTTTATATTGACAACCTATAAGACTTATAGGTCTAAAATCAGTAGTAAACTTAGGATCATTAACTTTCGGGATTAAAGTAATAAAAGAAGAATTTCAGCCTTTAAGAATCCACCTATTTTTCTGAAAGCACCACACAAAATTACAAACATCATCTTTAATAATATCCCATTATTTTTTTTAAAAACCGAAAGTGAATCCGTCGGGACCGGGCGCCTTATCACTCCCACAATTCCAAACAGCTCTCTTAATTTCCTCAGCGGAGAAAGGTGAGTCAAGAAAATCAATCTGATCCAACGACAACTTCAAAAAACTATCAGAAATAATGGAAGCATAAACACTAGGAATAGTAGAAAATCTAGATTTAAAATGAGTAAAAAACTCATTTTTAACCAGAGTAGGATCCGAAACCCAAACTCCATCTTTCATAAATCCTTTTATGGCATTCTGTCTTCTCCTACGATTCACCGAGGCATGAAAAAATTTAGAATTTTCATCCCCCTCGACCCCCCACTTGATTTTAGCTTTTTGAGCTAACTCAAGATTATTCACATGTTCAAGGTCCCTAAGTTGTTTTAAGAAGGCGATGCGATTTTTCAAATCCTCCTATGAAGTCGTGCCCTCATCAATTCGTTTTTGAATATTATTAATCTCTAAACTCAATTGTTTCTTATTAGCATCATTTGACTGTCTCCGGATTGAATTCCATTGTTTCAAGTTATTTTTAAGAAACTGAAATTTCTTCTTAAAAATAACCATTTCATTAGTCTGACCCACCACTGGAATATCCCAAGAATCTTTAACAACCTTGTCAATACCGTGAATCTCCAACCACGAATGAAAAAAAATGAAAGGGAGAAGGACCATAATCCACATATTGATCAAAAAGAATAATAGGATTATGATCAGGTAAACCCTTCTCAAGAACCAAAGCCGAAGTAGAGGGAAACTCCTCAAAAAAACTTTCAGAAATAAGAAAGCGATCTAGTTTGCTCATTTTAGTTCCCCACCTATTAGACCAAGTGAAAGATGGACCACCAAGCGCTACATCAATTAAAGAAGTATAAAAAAATAAACTGATTAAACTCCCTAGCCTCAGAGTAATTAAACGTCGTACCAAACCTTTCTGTCTCATCACAGACCGCATTAAAATCACCCATTAAAATTATCACAACATTAGATTTTAAAATCAACCGTAATAATGAATACCAAAACAATTTCTTCTTATCCCGAGCCTGGGAAAAATAAACAACAACGATCATGATCTTAATGCATTTCGGACTCCAAAACCACTCAACAAGCACGTAATTCTCATGGACCAGAGACTTATCTTTGATGAAAACACCCGAATCCCAAACAAGAAGTATACCACCTGAAGCACCTCTAGCATTCGAAACAACATAATCAAAATGGTTATTTCCCTGCACCGCGCGAACCAAATGAAGTTCCACAGACGAAGATTTTGTCTCTTGAATAGCCACAAAATTAACACGATGTTTATTTCCCAGTTTTCATGTCCAATAAACTTTATCCATATTACCTACACCTTGCATATTAACATAAATACAATTCATTTAAAAACTTGATTAGTACATGACCTCTTAATTACCTCCTCTTTATCTTGCACACAACCTTGCATAGAATAACCCATAGCATGACCCATTTGAATAAGAACAACAAGACCCTCCACAACCGAAGGCTATTTACTGCCCTGATGAACACTATCTGATTAGAGAGAATCACAAGAACCGCCACCACCTTGAGAATGTTGGACATAACGGTCATCAAAAGCACCTGGTTCAGACCATCCAGGCGGATGAGTTGCAGAAGATTCATACTGAATTGAAGGACTTCTAGCAGATAAATGTTCACTTTCCTCAGTTTGAAAATTCATAACCTTACTAACATCAACCCTTTTTTATGATTAGAAACCGGATCATCTTTATCTTGCTTTGACAACACCTTATGATGTTGAGGTAAATCCAAAACCGAATTAGCACCATCTTTAACTAATTTCTTTTTAATCATTTTGTTCCTACGTGAATCCTCCATTATCAAATCGCGCAAGTGAAAGGGATCAAAGTCATGTTCCTTAAGACCATCATTGCCTATATCTTTAGATGAGGTAATACTAATACAATAATCCTCTTCAAAATTCAAATTTGGGCCTTCAAAATGATTTTCGTCCTCCTCATTAACAGAAACAGACTCGTTAAAAGATGGAGACCATCCCATAACTTCTTTGACTCGCACAGTAAAAATAGAATAATCCACCATAATTGGCATCTCTTCTGAAATAATTCCCATATTATGAGTCTCCACATAAATCCTCAGACTAGACAAATTAAGTCCCAACATTTCATCCATATGACGAATGATACCCCACTTTGATGCTACTTTTGAAAAATTTGACTTAGACCATGCACGAAGAGGCATGCCTTCAATGTCAAGCCAAACTGATCGTTCCTTAGGAACAAAATCACGAGACCAATCAAGAAGCTGATGAAACCAACCGTATACCACTTCATTGTTGCGGAAATTATAACATGTTTGTTGCGAAGGAAATTCCAGCATTAACCACATACCTCCCACAAATGTATAGTCAACATCAGTGAAACCTTGAGCTTTACACATATTCTCCAAGACAAGCAACATGGAAAATTCTTTAAGTTTTCCTAGAACCACCTTATTCGAAAATTTATGATCAAGAATAAAATCACCAGATTTTAATTGCATGACCTCATCAGAAACTCTGGTAACCACAAACTTAACCTTGGGCACGACAACACTAGCATAAGTTGTATGATTATTTCCTTTATTTTCTTGTTGATTAAACTGAGAGAAAGAAGAATCCTTAAAAGATGGGCGAGAATAATAAGATCGTGGGTGAATTACTGAAGAAGCAAACAACTTATAAGAGTCCAACCAAATGTCACAGATATTACGGTTGAGAGCATCCACATCTTTAACCCTAATGAACCTGATAAAACCAAAACGTTTCCCAAGTTTCGAGAGTTTCTTGGAGATAAAAACATCCACCACTGTTCCATATTTTTCACATTCCTTCTTAAGATCCATGCTATCAACATTGGTCGGAAAGTTAGTAACATAAATGGAAGTTGAGATATTACTTACTGATTGCATGTATTCATTGTGCTTATTATTTATGTCATCGTCCCTAATACGATCAAAAACCGAAGCCTTCTTATTCCTAGACACCTTCTGCCAGTCTGAAATCGCCAATGAGTGGGTTTGATTTCCCGTTTAAAAAAAAGTTTTGATTTCAGCTTTTGAGAGTGATTTTGAATCTGCAATAGTTAAGACTTAGGAGGTTATTGTTTCTCCAATGAAGATACGCGGCGTGAGTTGGAAGGGAAAGTGGGTTGGGGTGTTGGAGTATGGGACCTTCTTTATTTATTAAATATTTTTTAAAAAGATAAATAACAAAAAATACAGAAACTAAAAACAATATTAAAGAATGACAATTTAATCTTTTCATGTGTAAGATTTTCTCCAACCACATACCATAAAAATAGTGATTGTTTAACATTAAAATGGTGATTCAACTCCAACCAACCTCTAAAATAGTGTTTTTACAGGCTTTTATATTTGACCTTCATAATTGGTGTTAAAAAGGAACCAATATAAAAATGGGGTTAAATTTGAAGGTTGGTTGGAGATTCTTGGACTCCAAAACAAAAAACAAATGGTGATAAATGGAGGATGGTTGGAGTTGCTCTAAAAGTGACCAAGCATGCAATAAAATCAAACTATACGAATGGTCCGAATTAGAAAAAAATTAGTTAGGAACTCAACATGCAAATTATCTCAAATGATAGGGATTGTATTTCACTCTAGATATAAATATAAATTAATATTCATTGAAAAAAACATGTATTTATGACACGACCTTTTCGATTTTATAATAAAGATGGTTAAGACGTTTTTTTTCGAGTTTATAATAAAGATGGTTGAGATGATGTTTGACCTTCGACAAACAGAGGATTATGTTTAGTTCGTTTGTATATATGTGTATGTACATTACTGTTTCGTCATTTATTCAAAATAATATCTTAATCTTAAAAACAAAACGTTTTTACTTGATGTGAAAATAAGTGATTATAAAAATACAAGTTGAAATAAAGAACCACCGACAAGGAAACATCAAGTGGAAACAACATAAGTGGAAATAACACAAGTTAAAATAGGAATAATTGACAAGTTGGTTTAAAATATCTACTCTACTAATGAAGGTTTTTTTTGTCATATGTCACACTCACATTCAATTTGTCAAATGTCATTTTGTGGTTATTTTGAATTAATTTATTTTCCACATGTCATTTTATAAATTTTTCTATTTTAATAAATTCCACATAATACTTTAATGT
Organism: Lactuca virosa; assembly: GCF_052849685.1. Lineage (NCBI taxonomy): Eukaryota > Viridiplantae > Streptophyta > Magnoliopsida > Asterales > Asteraceae > Lactuca > Lactuca virosa. The sequence continues at coordinate 203,969,892 of NC_136429.1, forward strand.
AATAATTACAATAAATTTGTAATAATTGAATATCAGTTTCATTAATGACTTACCTTTTTATTTCAAAATTCCCAAATTAAAGTTTATTAGTTTATTTTGTTTATTTATTTAAATTTAAAAGATAAAAAAAATTAATTTTAATAATTCATTATTTTTCTTATTTTTTTTATAAATCTAAAGTTCTTAAATATTTAGACATTTATATTTATTTTTTAATTAACCCATGTAATACATGGGTCTTACACCTAGTTATATAACAAAACATGTTGAGAATCTACTCTAATAAATGAAGGTTTTTTTGCCATATGTCAAACTCACATTCAATTTGTCAAATGTCATTTTGTGGTTATTTTGAATTAATTTATTTTTCCACATGTCATTTTATAAATTTTTCTATTTTAATAAATTCCACATAATACTTTAATGTAATAATTACAATAAATTTGTAATAAGTGAATATCAATTTCATTAATGACTTACCTTTTTATTTCAAAATTCCCAAATTAAAGCTTATTAGTTTATTTTGTTTATTTATTTAAATTTAAAAGATAAAAAAATCAATTTTAATAATTCATTATTTTTCTTATTTTTTTTTATAAATCTAAAGTTCTTAAATATTTAGACATTTATATTTATTTTTTAATTAACTCATATAATATATGGGTCTTACACCTAGTTATATAACAAAACAAGTTGAGAATGTAATAATATAATGTAGTGGTGCTTTTTGGAATGTATTAACACAATACATAAAATAAATAAATAAATAAATAAATAAAGATAGATTATTTACAATACCTTATAAAAAAGTGTTGTGAACTATCTTACTTATAAGATTGCTTAAATCTTTTTCTGACGTAATGGACTATTATCTTTTTCAAATGATCTCCTTTTTATAATTAAATATTTTGGACGAATCTGATCCAATTTTTTTTTATCTAAAAAATATGTGATCCAAGTTTTTTAAGACAAAACAAATAATAAAAAAGCTAATAAAAGAATGCAACAACTATTTATAAAATATATAAAAGAAATTTGGCTTTCTATCAATTAATATAATTATAATCAGTGGCGGAACTAGAAACTTTTTGCAAGGGGTAGCACAAAAAAATTCACAATAAAAGATAGTAAGATAAATTTCTTTAATTATGATTTCAATATTAATAACAAACTAGCGCAAAAGTCTTACATAATTACACTTTAAAGTTGACATGTACGTTTTCTTATTTTCCGAAAGCACTCTATCACTCGTTCAATCTTGATCTCTACGATTACCCTTTTTAATTACAAATTCATTTCGAATAGGTCGTGATTGAGGTTGTGGTCGGGGTCTTTTCCTCCACCACTTTCATCATTATTATCAAGATCCAATGTTCTTTTATAAAAAATTCTAATTAAACCCTACAAACATAATTAAAGATTTAAAATTCACAATTGAAGATTTTTACCTAATACAAGTGAACAACTAATTAGCTAATTAGGTTTTCAATTTAAACAAATAAATTAAACCAAATCATAAAACATTAAAAATGAAAAATTAAATATTACTTGTTTCGTGACTTCGTGAGTGAGCAAGTGAAGGAGGGGGCAACAGGTAAGCTACAATCATAGTATCGATGAACCAAAGGATATGTCAATTTCTTTTTTCCCTCTTGTGGTAGTAATTGATTTGGTACATAATTAGACAAAAGAAGCACATGCCTTTTTTACATTGATTTAATGGGCTAACTTTTAACCGATTAATGGGTTAACTTATTGGACATTTGGACTTTTATTTTGAATGTAATTGGATGTTTGAAGTTGGATCTAGGAGCTATATCATATTTATTATTCACCCGTTGTGCATTATCTACATAAAAAAATTAGCATTTCTATGAGATAATTGAGGGGTAGCACGTGCTACCCCTACCAACTAAGTAAATTCGCCACTGATTATAATAATATAATGTTAAGTTGTTCAAATCTTTAAGTTGAAAGTTTAAGCTGAAAGTACAATGAGTAACCAATAACATAATGTTAAATTTTAAGTACAAATATCTAATGCATAAAGCAACAACTGATATCATCCCCGGATAAGACTTCCCTTTTACAAAACCAAGTCTTCAATTTAAAATCAATACCATGAAATATAGGATTCAAATCTTGACATTCGAATTCACTATCAGGAATCACTCACTGAGCCAACATAAGTAATTACTCACCATACCACCACCATTGCCAACCTTTCAATCATTACACCACCACCTAAATCCCATCATCATCTTATCACTACATACCCTGAGTATGGTTTATTGATTTTTATGTTTCTTCAGTGTGGTTTGTTGATTTTTATATTTCTTAATATTGCATAAAATTTTCCACTTTCTAATCTATTAGCTAATAACATCTCCAAAATTCATTTCATTAGCTATGTGTAGTAGCTCTAGCACATTCAAATGAAAGTTATTCCATGTATGGCTTCTAATTTTAAGATCTATATGTGAAATATTCTTACATTTTGATGAAGATTATTGATTGTGGAAACTATTTTGTAGGTATTGAAATTTTAAAGTTTAACTAAAAATGCATCAGTTGCAGCACTCATTATTGAAGAACCAATACAGCTTTTTTTTGCCATTTTCATTTTATTTTTCTTACATTTGTGTATGTAGACTATAGAAAGGGGCTAAAACATTGCTGCATTTTTATATTAGATGCAACATATTTCTACCATTTGTAAATAAATGTATCTTTGATGCTATTTTTAATAATAATATCATAATACATTGCTTTTATGGGAAACACAGTTAAGTGCATTCCCAATATTAGTAAAAAGAGAAGTGTGATTTTATAAAAATATTTGACCAAGTTAATAGCTTTTCTTTTGTGTAAATCAGATGTTAATTTATTAATACAATGAAAATTTTAGTATTTTAAAGTCCTACATTTGCTGATGTTTAAAGTTAGTTGCTATTATATCATTGAAATGTTCTTCTTCGTGTATGGTGGAGTTTCATTTAATGGTCCCCAAAGTAATATTGTATTTACCCAATTCTGATAATTGGATCTTTTTAGTTTTTTTTATTAACTTTTTTCTCATTATTTGTTGATCAGTTAATTGTCGAAGCTAAAGATGAAATGATCATTGTTGCTTTTGCTTTTGCTGGCCACTAGGGATGTGAGATTAAGATACGATAGTGAATAAAAGTAATTTGTGTATTTGCTATAAAGATTTAGGTTTTTGTTATTCACATTAGTGTGTTGTGACATTTCAAAGTAATGTTATAACAATTCCATGCATAGTACATAAGTATTTCAGATGTATATGGACAATTTAGGAGTCTTAAAAGCATGTTGAGGGAAAAAGGTTAACAAAATTTGAAGCAAGCAACATGTAACTCATTAAGGGAAATCTCCAGAAAAATCCTAAAATTTTAGGTCAATTTATGAAAAAGTCCCAAACTAAATTTTGTTTACAGAAAAACACAAAATACCGGTTAAAACTTCAAAAAAAAACCCTTTGCGGCCGGTTTCGCAGATTAAGCCGGTATTCTGTCCTTTTTCGTTAGTTCGCTCAAAATTTTGGGACTTTTCCAAAAATTACTTGATAACAAAATATTACGACTTTTCTAAAAATTACAATGGAATTAATAGATATTATTATTAACAAATCATGGAATTAAAGTAATTGGTGTCCATCTTATGTTGTTTAACCTAAGTACCACTCAACATCCATACCTCACATGTTAACAACCATCAGCTAACACACATCTATCAAATGTGAAAAGTGATCCATGAATGATAGTTTATATGGAAACAAGTGAAGGGTGATTATCTATTTAAATTTTTATTCAAAGTTTACTTTTCACTCTCGATAGATGTGTATAATTTGATTGTTGTTACCGGGTAATGCATGGAGGTTAGGTGGTAATTAGGTTAAAGAACATAATAACATATCTATATGTTCAAGAATCATTGTGTAATGATATTTTCTAATAACATGTGATCATATAGCGTCATGCCTAATAAATATTATCAAATCTAGTATTGGTCACGCCTAACAAGTTACTTCTTACTATGACATTCACAACGATACATAGGAGGAACATAGGGACTTTGAAGTAGTCAACACACAATAGAGAAGTACATAGTCGACCATTTTATTCCTAAAAATTAGCAAAAAATGTATTTCCTTTGTTTATAATAAAAAAAATTATATGCTTATAAATGATTTATTAATAATAATATCCATTAATTCATAGTAATTTGCAGAAAAGTCCTAATATTTTGGTTATTGGGTAATTTTCAGAAAAAATCTTAATATTTTGAGCAAACTAACGAAAAAGGACAGAATACTGGCTAAATCTTTGAAACCGGGCAAAAAGGGTTTTTTCGAAGTTTTATCCGGTATTCTACGCTTTTCTATAAACAAAAATTAGTTTGCGACTTTTTCATAAATTAGACTAAAATTATAGGACTTTTCTGGAGATTTCCCAATCATTAATGGTCAATGTATATGAATATTTTTCGATTTATACCGATTTTATGGATTCTAGTTATGAAGATATTAATTATATTTTCTAGAAGGGGAATGTTAAACATGCAAAAGAAATGAAAGTATAGTTGAAATGAAGGATTAAGCACATCATACATGCCTTAAGATCCATAACAATTTCACTTTTCATAATATTGGTTAGTAGTGTTACTTTTTTATTGGTCATTGTTGACTTAAAACTTAGATGGAGGTTGCTAAATCTGGTTCAGAGAATGTAGAAAAGCTTATGACCATCGAAATCTACTTCCATGTCTACTTCCATGTCATGTATATCAGTTAATAAGGTTTATTTGGTTGAACGCAATGAAATGACGAATGAATAAATTGGCTTGATAAAACGAATACAGTGGTCAAAGTACATTATCTTTTTAAGTATTTTCCACTTATGCAAAAGTGAGATTAATATAATAAGTTTCTTTTTCTATATATATATATATATATATATATATATATATATATATATATATATATATATATATATATATATATATATATATATATATATATAGATTGCAACATTTAGAAATCATGGCTTTCTCTTCTAACCATTTTCTATGGCAATAACCGAGAAATTACATTTTTGATTGTATCACATACCGGAACACATTCTTTTTTTTTTTCCTTTGATTCTATCACATAAAACAAGTTAGAAAATAGACTATTTGACATTTGTGTTGTATGCATCTTTTGTTTTACTTGCAAACATTTTCATTTGTCATACTTCCTTATCAATAACGTTGAGACTATATCATATATTTCATCTTTAAGTTCCTTAAGTTTTATCTTTTAAGCATTAATATTTTACTTCCATCAAATATACTACTTTGTTTCTCCTTTTTTTGAAATTTCAGTGTTCCTCGAATTTAAAGCATATACAAGGCAAAGTTTAAATGTTTATTGTTAAAAAATAGAATAGATTGTGTTTATAGTTTTTTTAAAGACATTTGATAAATATTTTTATAAAAAATGATGTTTTAAACTACTATTATGGAAGGGTCATGAAATTAACCTATGTCTAATGAAAAGATACTAATTACCAATTCGTTGTCGTTGTACTGTGCAAGTATTGTTTACATAATTATCCAAACTAGACTTACAAAATAAGGATAGTATTTTTACATTAATTTATCAAAAATGGTCAAAATAGAAATTAACTGAAAATGACAATTGCTAATCGAAATTGACAATTTCTAATAAAAATGAAACGACAATGAAAATTTTAAACCTAAAACAACAACCCATTTTTAATTTTAACCAAAAAGAGAAATGCACTTATATTATAAACCAAAAAAGAAATGTATTTTTGTTAATGACCCGAGACAAGGATATATTTATATTTTTAATCAAACATTGGAATGTACGTGTATTAAACACCCAATGCCAACCACACCATCTCCACATTAAACACATAAACCATAATCCTAAACCCTGAACCAAAACCGCAAACCTTAATCCCTCAACCCCAAACAAAATTAGTTTCTAATACATCACACATCGTTTTTTTACTATACCATGTGTTAGAAAGAAACTATTAATCACCAAGCAAAAAAATACAACTATTTACCCAACCCCACATACACATACACCTTCTCCCTCTTACCCAATATCGTATGCCAAATTACGCGGGTACACAACTACTATATATATATATATATATATATATATATATATATATATATATATATATATATATATATATATATATATATATATATATATATATATATATATATATATATATATATATATATATATATATATATATATATATATGAGCTAGGTTATAATGTGGATGGACAAATATTGTGCGAACGTGTTGACAGTATTATTCTATGAGAATTACTAAGGGAATAAGTTGTTTAGTAATGTGAATACGTTCAACCTCACACAACTATCATCATTTTCATGCATTCTCACTAATTCTTATTCATTTTTGTTCTCACACATTGTTTTTCACTCATTTTCATTCTTACAGAATACGACTCAATAAACATTCTCACAACATTCTGACAGAATAAAAATAAGAATAATAATAAAAAGTCTATAATAACCTTATAGACGGTTTAATTAGTGAGAATTTGTGATAATGACAATAGCTATGTAAGATTGAACAAATTTATATTATCAAAAAACATATTTTCTTTGTCATTCTCATTCTCATAGATAGTACTGTCCACACGTCCGCACAATAGATGTCAATCCATATTTGAACCTGGTTCTCTCTCTCTCTCTCTCTCTCTCTCTATATATATATATATATATATATATATATATATATATATATATATATATATATATATAGAGAGAGAGAGAGAGAGAGAGAGAGAGAGAGAGCTAGATTCATGTATTCTAACTATCTATTGTATGGATGTAGAACTCAATATATGTCAATCATTTTAAAAATCTATATAAAGGTAAAATTATGATCTTAACTTTTAATTAATTTTGGTAATTAAATAAATATTTAATTAATCCTAAAATATTATATTACTTTTCCATAAATGCCATGAATTATCTTCAATAACCTTAATAACCCTGATACAGTCGACTTATATACCACCACCTCCGTCACAATCATCTCCATTATCGTGGGTTCATTTGATTAATTGAACACAAAAATATTGTTGAACACCAAAATAATGGTTCCCTGGTGTGCTCAATGAATATGATTGGGAGGTAATCCGGAACTTCGATCTTGATTGGTAGACAACTTGCAACTGGTGTTGTTCTTTTGACTTTAGCCACGTTAATCGAAAATCGATAGTGCCGACAATCACAAGTTTGACAATGTTGTTGCTTGGTTTGTATTGCCGCATAGAGCAAGATCCACATCCTTGAGGTAAGCGATGATCATATATTGATATAAATTATGTATCGTCCTAATCTGAAAAAAGAAATTATCGACATCAATTAGAAAATGTTATAAGCGATGAGTATATCCTAATATAAATTAGTATAATATTTCGTCAAAAGATAATAAAATGTTTATAGATTGGTATCAAGATAAAATAACATGAAGTTATACACATCTAAAAAAAACTTTTCTATTTTAAACATGGGTTTGTTCTTATGTCAATCTTTTTGATTTTTTAATTTAAAAACAAAAAATTGTTTTTTTAATCAAATTCAACTTTACGTTCACAGTCATTCAATTACTAAGTTAGTACGCCAGGTGACAATCTCATACAAAATTCTTTGGTTACAACCATGCGGTATGCATTATGTCAGAATCACTAATGTTCGTAAGGGTATTTTATCATATGATTTGATAATGTGTATTTTTTAGGCAGAGACATGAGCATTGCTTATATTAGATGATGAAGATAAATGTATTCTTATATAATGGTATTCTTACATAATGTAATTCTCGTTTTATGTTAGTCTTACAGAATGTTATTCTCATAAGAATGGTTGGAACCAAGTCAACTCTGGACCATTGAAGAAGATCAAGTGCATTTGTTCAAGAATTGTATATTTAAGCATGCTATGTTTTGAAGAATTTATTTCATTTTTATGATATTCTATTAGAATATATATATATATATATATATATATATATATATATATATATATATATATATATATATATATATTGAATTAAAATGTATAAAACTATTATTCTGTAAGAATATGTATGAATTTACATTCAGATGTCCATAAATATACAAGGATCTTGTTATTTTTCAACTAATGATTCAAGAATATTGTCTTTCTTCAAGAAGTTCATTTAATCAAAATATCTATTCTTTCATAAATATGTATCCGAATATTTTTATAGAATATCATCCTAACAGAATGTCATTCTGACAGAATAAAATCGGGTATAATTAAAAATTATGTTATAATTAAAATTGAATTAACTAAAAAAATCAGAATTTTTAAATCAAGAGAATTAATTATCCGCAAAAATCAGGAAATTTCCTTTTATAAATTAATCTCAATTGACTAAAATACCCTAATAGTGAAATTAGATGATATTTTTCAATTATTTTTAATTTAATAATATTTCGTAATCACTCTCTTAAAATAACAAAAATGATTGGTCAACAATCAACCCTACATCCACAAAATAGATAGTTAGAATACAATAACCTAGTCATATATATATATATATATATATATATATATATATATATATATATATATATATATATATATATATATATATAGGAGACAGTTCACTTGAGATTTAAAAAAAAAATTGAGATCTTGAGATTCAACATCAACAACATATTTCTCATTTACTGATCTAGCGCTCCGACGTACCATCGCGGCAGGAGAGTTATACTCATAAATGATTATTCAACGTCGCCCATTTCTTTTTCCCCAGCCACCTACCCCACTACCACAACTGCCACCGCCACCACCACTACCACCACCTTGCCCACCACTGCCACATCTGTCACCTATACCACCGCCTCCTCTGCCACCTATCACCATAATCATATATGATTATTCAATCTGTAAACAGACATATATGTATAATTATTTATGATTACATATATATGTATAAACATGTATAATCACATATGATTATACCTCTCTGTCATATAATCATTTATAATTAGGCATACCCCGCTATTGTCGGTACACTGGAGCGTTATAGTGACATATGGAAAATATGTGGTTGAGGTTGAATCTTAAGATCTATATTTTTTTATAGAATCTCAAGTGAACCGTCTCATATATATATATATATATATATATATATATATATATATATATATATATATATAAAGGAGATGGCTTATGAATACTGCCCAGTTTTAAGCTGAAGCTTATCCGCCTACATGTCGGCTAAACTGGTTTTTGTCTGCTTCTCTGGTTTTAGCGGACCATCTATTCAATGGGGTTGAGTCTTCTACTGCCCTAGATATCTTCAAGACACACGCTTGGTTATATCTAAAAGACTTTAATACACCAAACTGTTTCATTTCTGTAACGTCCTAATGTTGAAGTAATTTCAAATTTTAACCCTAAGTATGAAGAGTATTGCATTTTTGTAACCCGATTTGTCAGGTAAAGCCCTTAACCATTATTTACGACATTTTGACCCTTGGGCTCGAGTACGTGGGGTGTACACATGGTACGTCGGGCGTACTTTAGTGGCTGCATGAGGTAGGGTGTCCCCTGCGTACGTTGGGAGTACCTATGCGTACGTAGGGCGTACGCGAACGAGGGGCAAACCCTAATTTCTAGGGTTTGCACCCTATTTAAACACATTAAGTCCTTCACCTCTTTCATCTTATCATCCTCCTTTTCCTCTTGAGCCATATATCAAAACCCTAATCCATTTTCCAAAGAGATTAAGCTTGTGTGTTTATTTTGTGTGTGTGTGTGTGTGGTGGTGCTTGGTGAAGAAGAAGAAGATTTGTGGAGAACCATTGGAAAAGAAAGAGCTTATAGATCGAGAGGTTACTCGCCATTTCTAGCTTAGGTAAAAAGCTCCTACCTTGATGACTCCTTGTGTTAGTTTTAGTTTAGGGCTTAGGTTCTTCATATTATGGTCCTTAATGTGGTTCTTGAGAGTATAAGCTACTCCAGAAGAAAATAATGTTAGATCCTAGTGTTTCCAATGTCCCTTGAGCATAAAAATGGTGTCTTGATGGATTAAGTTCAACCATGCAAAGGTTGAAGGTTGTTTCATGAAGTTAGTGTGATCAAGTCCAAGATTTGACCCTTTTAAGACATGCAAAAGTACAAAGTCTGCAACTTTATGGCTTAATACACTCTAATAATCTTAGATCTAAAATTGGACGTTAGGTCTTAACTGATTAGGACCTTGAAAGGAGATTTTGGCCAGCTGCAGCGTACGCTGGGCGTACCTAGACATGCATTGCGCATATGCTCCTGAAGTTCTGGAGATACAAGGGACGTGAGTACGCCGGGCGTACTGGTGGTACGTTGAGCGTACTCACCAGAGAGGATTTGGGCTTTAAGCCTTGGGCCATTTCGGACTTAGGAACTTGGTCCTTTGTTGGTCTGCAAGCTTTTCGATGTCGGTCCATCTTGATCTTTGGCCCCATTTGGATATAGACTATCTCCTGGGCTTAGGGCTAATGGTATTTGGGCCTTGGTGGTTTATGCCCAATAAGGCAAGGATTAAGTAGCCTTTTCAGGGTTTGGACTCTCGGGTTGGATTATGGACCTAATTTCTAATTAGGGTTTTATTACTTGTGATTTAGAGTGAGAAGATTTTGCGAGTCAGCAGCTCGAGTGTGACTTGATATCTTCAGTCGGAGGTGAGTTTCCTTTGTTGTAGTCGTGGGTCGAAGGTACCAATGTCGGCCACTAAATTATGTTTGAAGTATGATGATTGTCTTCGTTACAATTACTTGTTGTGCTTTTACCTACTTGATTTCTCTGTGACTCTTATTGCTATGATTATATGTGTAGTGGTAAGGGTGAAATAGACCCGATACCTGTTGAAAGATACCGAAGGGGGTGAAATAGACCCAATATGTCTTTGATTGTTATATATATATATATATATATATATATATATATATATATATATATATATATATATATACTTGGGGGATACCCGCGCGATGCTGCGGCGGGAAATAATTTCTTTCAACGATTAGTTTTGAGCGGATATAAGATTTCTTTCAGAAGGTTGTTTCGAGATAGAAATAAAATTGTGTTTCTCGTTTAGGTTAAATATAAAAGCACCATGTTTTTAAGTCAAAAATAAAATATGTTGTTGTTTTCGGTTAAATAAAAATGTGCTGTTATTTTGGGTTAAATATGAAAGTAATTATGTAATGCGTCATGGGCGATTAGTTTTGTTTTGGAATTTAGTTCCCGGGTGACAATTGTTTTTTTGTGGGAATCAAGTAGTTTCCTTTTGGTGAATAATTTTGTTTTTGGTAATCGTTGTTGTTTTAGGTTTAAAAAATATGTATGTTAGATATTTTTGGCTAAAAATGAAAGTATGTTCTTGCTTTAGTATGTCGTTGTGGTTGAAACCAATGTTTTGAAAATCGGTTTTTTAGTTGAACCGGTATGTTGATCGGTTCCAGTTCGACTGTCCGTTCAACCGATTTTTATAATTTTCATCTTTTTTTTTCTATTTTCCTACATACACATAGACATCCACAAGTTTTAAACATTAAAAATACATTTAAATACAAGTTGAAGATCAACCCAAATACATTAAAAACATATAAGCATAAGTTTTACATCAATCCACGTACGTCAAAAATAAATAAAGTACAATAAAGAAATAAAATATAATTTTGGATGAATACAACACATTGAAAAACTTTATCACGTTTATCATGTGTTTTTATTCAAAAAAATCTAAATAAATGTGAAAGAAAAATAAAATTTAGTATTAAAATGATTTATTTCGATGTGTTTTTATTTTATTTAACCGGTTCAACCGCTTTAATTTAACCGGTTCGACCAGATTTTTGTAAAACCGTCCGGTTCAGAAAAAGACATAAACCGATGCTAGTTGAACCGCTTCCTTCTCCGGTTTCCGGTCCAACCGGTTCGACCGGCCGGTTCAAACCGGTTTTTAAAACATTGGTCGAAACTATAATCGATGCAAATGCATCATTATTATTGGCCAATTTTGCGTTTGATAAATGTGCTTTTAATTGATTGATAAATGGTGAATAAATTGAAAGACGGTCTTGTGATTATTGAATCTGTAGTGTAATGTATTAGTCGGTTCATTTCTTTTCGACTTTAAAATTTCAAAATATATTGAGAAATATATTGAAATGCTCTTATGTCAGTACAATTCGCTTTGTTACGGGGCGAATTTAGTCATGGAGATGTAGTCAAGCCGTGATGCAGACTTCTTGGCATGAGAGATGAGTAAGTGTTGCAGGACAGTTGTTAAAACTCTTTGGCATAAGACGGAAAAACTTACGTTAGTATATATCTCGATGTTATTGTCGGTAAGCTTAAGACGTGTTCGGGGTATGTCTCAAAATAAAACTGTATTTATGCTTTGATTTACAATATAACTATTTTGTTGTTGAGTTAAAAATAAAAACATGTTGAAATTTGAAAATAAAAATATATTATTACTATAAAAGTTTTAGTTTAAAAATAAATGATATATTGCTATTATCGTTTTCGATGCGCACATATTTATAAATAAATTATTTTACTTAATATCAAACAAAAATATTACATGTTGAAATATCATTTTTCATTTGGCTGCCAGTCATTTCAAATGTGTCACACATCTTTTTGTTTATTTAATATGACAAAAAATTATTACAAGTATTAAGTGTAAACGAAAATCAGAAAACTAAATCAAATATCATATGCAACTTGAATCAATATTAAAAAGAGATGAAGTTACTTTGCTCTCTTTCATCCTCGTCAAATAAAAAGATAAAAAACAAAACTTGTTTCTTCAAACTTCTATTAAACGTAGATAGAAAAATAAATATTTTTAAGTATAACTTATATATATATATATATATATATATATATATATATATATATATATATATATATATATATAGAGAGAGAGAGAGAGAGAGAGAGAGAGAGGAAATCATTCTCAGTCACTCATTTATTTTTGCCGCAAAAGCCTCCGTCGTACCAGCGGAAATGGGAAAAGAATAGACATGTGTTTTCCAACAAAACATGTTTCCTTAAACTATGCTAAACATTACCTTAATATGTTTTTTTGTTTTTTTTAATTTTTAATAAGCTATTTTTATCGAAAAATGATTTTAAATATACCAAAATTCATGCTTTTTTATTCTCTACAAATAGACATCCATATTGATATATTTTTAAGATAAAATAAAAAATTTATTTTTTTTATATTTTCAGCTATCGTTATTCATAAGTGAATAAAAATGAATCAGGTTTTTACTACAGTACATTTGTTATTCACTTATAAATAAAAACTATGATTAATTTTTTTTACAATTTAAGTATCATTCATATATGAATATAACATATAATAAACATAGTATATTCATATTTAAATATTAGACGATGCATTCACTTGTGAATATTACATAGTTTATTCACTTGTGAATATTAGATGGTATATTCACTTATGAATATTAGATAATATTTTCATATCTGAATATTACGTAGTATTACATGATATATCACATGTGAATATTACATAGTATATTCACTTGTGAATATTAGATGATATATTCACTTATGAATATTACACAGTATATTTACATATGAATATTACAAGGTATTTTCACAAATATATATAATTTTTATATGTTATTCACATATGAATAACATACAGACTTGCATATTTGTTTTTTTGTTTTAATAATCATATACTGATTCAGGTGAGAAAACATATTCATATATGAATATAACGTGATAATTTAGTTTATGCATTTCATCAAACAGTTGGAGTGCATACAATTTAACTTTTTTAAAAATGTTAAAAACATGATACTTTGACTATTTAAATCTTACAAAATAGTAGATTGATAGAGAATTATATGAAATTTTTCAAAAAAAAAAAACGATTTGATCTTTTTCTAACCTCAATTTTGAAGTTTTATTTGATAATCGATGTTGAATGAATGATATGAAATGGATTTTTTGTTGATTATCGATGATGTTGATCTAATGACGCTGGGAGTATAATTAATCGTAGATGTTGAAGATCTGATCGTATTCAAGCAGAATTGAAGGTTGGATTAAAAGAACCAAAAATGAATTTTTGTTGTGAACTGTTGAATCGTGTTGATAAACATGTTATTGACGAAGATCGATGATTGATTAGCACTGGATGATGTTGATGATGGTTTAATTGAAGAAATCTGGATGATTGTTGAAGGTTGGAGGAGAAATTTGGATGATGAACGATCGATTACAGTTGCGTATTTAAGATTGAAGGTTATTATCATATTTACAAGTTTGCCACCGTGTCTTTTTATGCTTAGATTAAATGAGTGGCTGAGAATGATTCCCCAATTCTCAACCTTTTTTTATTTTCTCAATTGAACCCACCTCTATATATATATATATATATATATATATATATATATATATATATATATATATATATATATATATATATATATATATCCAAAAATCGACTTACAAAATAATAAAACAAATAATTACGTGAAAACAATACCTAATCAAATTAAGATTTGTGGTAAATACTTACTATCATAAATAATTGTCTTTTCAATACCACCACCACCTCCCTATAAACTATTTTCAAGACTATCGCCGCGTCCCCATAAACTATTGTCAAGTTCAAACCTTTTCATCTTACTACTATCAAGTGTAAACATTTTAAACCAAATAAAAAGACCAAAAAACACAATAAAATATATTTTCTTAAACAAACATAAACTTTTAAACTAAAATCTATAACAATATTTATTTTTTACATAAATAATGATATATAAATCAGATGTATCTAAAACTTTTGCTTAAGATCTTAAAAAAAATTTAGATACATAAAAGTTTTCAAAAAATACACAAAATAAAAAGATAGATCAACAAAATGAAAATAAACTAAAAGATCTAAGATGTCAAACATATAAGTCATGCCACACAAAAATTCGTAATTCATATGCAATGGTAGAAAACCCAGATTCATCTTTTTCTTCTAAAACTCATTTTAACATCAACAAAACATAGTTCTACACATATTTGAACCGAAAAGAGTATAGCTAATGGAGATGAGTTTTGGTTAGTGCTGGTGAGTATGCAACAAAGGAGGGCGATACGAAATTGTGGATGATAAACCCGAATAGATGATACTGACAATAAACCAGAAAAATGCAAAAATGAAAAACTTTCACTTTTCAAGCAAACCAAACTTTGTTTCTTCTGATATAATTCTTGACATACACTAAAAGATGTAAAACAAAGTAAATACACATCTAAAAATTACAAACACATACAAAATTTTATTTCACTTGCAGTTCTATAACATACATAGATCTACAAAATAAATACAATCACAAATTTCACAAAATCTATAAAGATATGGCTTAAATCTGATGAAAGTGGAAGCGAGATGTGGTAATTACAGCAACACATATATGTGAAAGTTTAAACCACGAGCAAGGATCAGTGTTGGATGTTGGGTTTTTCAGATCTGCATTTCTGATAACATCATAAGCAGCAGAAGAAGGAGAGAGGAGCGTTGATGTATTGAAGGAGGTAGAATAGGCGGTCGGAGGTGGTGATGACTGATGAGGGTTGATGGAGTTGTTTCTGCCAGCAGTTGTTTTCATATCATTGTTTTATAGTCATAACAATCGTCTCTGATTGGTTCAATTTTGTTCACTCGGATCACCAGCTATTTAATATAAACCATGAGATTAAAATCCAATGGCCAAAAATCTATCTCCTTGTATTTTAAGACTTTTGTCTTAAAATTTGTGGTCCCCATCAAGATGTATGTATTATATATATATATATATATATATATATATATATATATATATATATATATATATATATATATGGTATGGGGTATCTTGGTGCTTACTGTTTTCATTTTATATTCCAGGTACTTCCTGTTCGAAAGGGAAGGGCTTAGCCTGATCGCACTGCATCTACCTATGTTTTTCCGCATCACATGATTTTGGGATTTTGTAGTCTGATAATATTTTACTATGATATACTCTCGACTTTTTCGTCATGATTATCGTATGATTGGAATGAATTTAAAAATGAAAATTTTCTCTAGATTTTTGGGATGTTACAAGTTCGTATCAGAGCCTTGGTTTGAGGGATTTAGGCATACTCTCAGGTGTGTCTGAACTCAAATCAAGGAATTGTTAGATTTTCCATAAAAAGAAACATTTTAATTAAGGAATTTTATTAAAAGCAAGGGGTGTGATGTGTGCAATCAGCCGAGCTCAAGTAAGTCTTCGCAAAATACCCATACATGTTATATGTTTATTGCTATGATATGTGAATCGCATGCTAGATTAGGACTAAGCATCTGCTCAGGATTGCATGATAGTATGCTAGGAGAGATGCCTTTATGTGCCTATTGTATGAGATTATAGTTCTGCATGCTAGTATGAGATCAGTTATCTGATAGGATGACATGTTTAGGTTATGTTCCGACTTGAATTGCTTGATGTTTGAATGTTGCGTGCTTTGTGCTTTTAGGAAATTTCATTAGTACCAGCTTACTAGTGGACGAATGCGTTTGATTACATATTATTGGATTAGATAATTTTAGAAGGATAAGTTTAACTCTATTGTGCAACTCTTGTTTGAGTCCAAACGTTGTAGTGTGGGACCTTTCATTCAAAGAATTATCTAGTACCGATAGTATGTAATTATATTCATGTGGTAGTTAGATTGTATTAGTGGGAATTCCTTTTGCAGCTGATAGCAGAGAGTGGTGAGGAAAGGAACCCAAGGAAGTCCCTGGAATATGTATTGGCGCATAGGACGCCTTATAGTATAAGGAGAGTATTAGATGGGAATGAGTGACTGGGAGGAGTCGAGGTAGTCCTTGAGGATGGTATAAATAGGTGTAGAAGGTAGTATTGAGCCCGAACAACTAGAAGCACTGGATTTATACCCGAGACCAGGAAGACCACGATCAGTCTAGGAAGCTCGAGAGTATGAACCTCTTCCTGTTCTTATTGATTGTTTATGTGGTTATGTTTCAATATGGTGGTGACACGCAATAGAGTAGGGGGTTCAGGATCTGAATCTGGTTCGGGCACGGACACCGAACCAATTGATGAGGAATTGCGCAAGTTCATTGTGTCAGAGATTAATAGAGGCATCCTCGATGCAACCCCGGTGATGTTTGGGTCGATCAAGGAGGGTAACATGGAGCTGATGGAGGATCACCTTGGTATCTTGAGAGCAGATTTGGCCACTAGCCAGTCTAGGTCCCGCACTCTCTCCATGAAGGATTTCATGGGATGTGGGGCAACAAAATTCTTTGGGGAGAAGAAACCCATTGCCGCCAGGCGTTGGCTAGCATATATTGAGTGTACACAGATGACGAGCTTCTTTCCTAAGGGGTCGAAGGTGAGATTCGCTGCAGGATGTCTGAGGGAGCGAGCTTAGGATTATTAGGAGGAGGTTAGCTATACCTTGGGAGCCCCAACCATTGAGGCCATGACCTGGTCAGACTTTGTGACCCGATTCCGAACGGAGTTTGCACCAGCTGTTGAGATACAACAACTAGCGAGGGAATTTATGGATATGCGACAGACGACTGAGACCGTGACGAAGATCACCTCCAAATTCCGAGAGAGAGCTTTATTGGTACCCCAATATGCGGTAGATAAGAAGATGAGGAAGACCCGGTACCATGACATGTTGAGACATGATATCAGGGAGTTTGTTAGTTTTCCGCCTGCCCGACTCTGGACGACATGATATCCAGGGCCCGAGAGCGGGAGATTGATTTGGAGCATACAGGGAAGAGGAAGGAAGAGCATGGATAGACGACGGGGGTTTCGGCGAAGAAACCCAAGGGCTTCGATTCTAGATCGAATGGCTAGCAGGGCCAGAGCCGATGTGGCAAGTGCGGCAGGGCACATGATGGAGTCTGCAGAGCGGATGGTTTGGGCTTCTACAAGTGCAGCAAGATGGGGAGTTTAAGAAGGGATTACACTTCTACTACCATCACCACCCATACATCAAATATGATTTGCTTCCATTTCAAACAGAAGGGCCACAAGAAGGCCAACTTCCCGAGTTTAGCATCAGGAGGACCAGTAGAAGCACCTGCTCCATCGATTCGGAGGATCTCTAATGGCCTCCAGGGCAAGGCGGAGGCGCCAGTTGTTCGGAGCAGGGCATTTCAACTAACAACTGAGGAGGTTCGTGCAGCACCCGATGTGGTCACTGGTATGTATGTTCTCCTTACCTTCTTATTTATGCTATTTGTTATGCTTATATGTTGTATTGTTGTTTAGGGTCGTTCCTTGTGAACGGTATTGCTGCATTGGTCTTATTCGATTCGGGGGCTACCTAATCTTTTGTCTCTCTTGCGCTTAGCAAGAGGTTTGATGATGCTCCGGGATAGTTGGATTATCCACTAGAGGTTGAGACTGCTGATGACCATAGGGTGCGAGTGTCGAGGGTCCACCGAGGATGCACTTTGGAGTTATTCATGTTGGGTTTTGAGCATTCTAACACTCCTAAGGTGTACATGCAACCCTAAATACATTGGATCTATGTTTTCTCTATTATACATGCAAATATCAATTTTCCAAGGTATTGTTCTAACTAGCATAATATGAAGTACATATAATATAAATTCTAGTAGAATTACATACCTCTTTGTTGTAGCTTGATTCCATGGAGCTTAAGAGCCTAGTGCCTCAAGTGTGACACCTCAAATGGTTCACAGAACATCACCAACATCTTGGAATAACTTGAGAGAAAAGGTTCCTATGCTCAAATCGGCTAGCCCTCATGTGTACACACACTAGTGCCAATTTCTTGAGTCATGGGGTCCTTATATATGGTGGCTATTAGGGTTACACCATGTAACTCATGTCTTTCCATATTCTCCATGCTCCATGGGTTAAAACCTCCATGGAGTATCCATGGGTTTAGCCCAACACGAAGAACTATGGATCATAAGCCCACATATATAAGAATGAATGATTTACACAATCAATCCCCATATATTTAATTAGTCTCCTTTTGATCACAAAATTAATTCCAAATTGATTCTTGATCAATACTAATTAAATAATATGATTTCATATTAATATACTAGAACTTATAATATATTAACAAATCATAAATATCCTTTTCTCATAAAAGTCTATCCAAATTGTTTCGATGCCATGCAACCCAAATGGACCATGTCAATCGGGTCAAGTACATACCAATTATAGTTATGAACTTAGACACTAATCCAACAGTCTCCCACTTGGATAAGTCTAAAACTATTATTGCGTATGACTTCAAAACCCGACTAGCAATCGTAGCTTTTAAAATCTGTTGTCGAACCATGAACAAATCAATGACGCGTCTATTAGATAAAGGATCATATATTCCTCCATTCTAGATATCATATGGACTGAGACATGGATTATAATCATTCTCTCTGTCCATTTGTTGTTTCCCAATTTCCGATTTATGACGACCGACTAATTGAACAAATCAAATCAGTCTAGGCTTGACCAAGCACTTCGGGGTGTCATCACTAAATCATCGAGGGGCCCACATACATCGCTTTTATCCCTTTAAGGGTAAAAGGAATGGATAAACTTTGACTCATATGCTTGTTCTACTACTTGTTGAATCATACACAAAGGCACGTTTTATAACATCGAGTTACCAATGCGTTTTCGTACAATCAATGTATAACCAACTCATAGGCAACAACTCATATCTCTAGGTTTGAAGAATATAAGATATTATCGTCTGATGATCACTCGTGATACAATCCATGAAGTGAGTCAAATGAGCGCGGGTTTAATCCAATACTTAGAACTTATGAGCACTCATGAATGTTGTAGCAACTCTTGCTATGTCCACTACCCTGGACATTTACAAACCAGCTTCATGACAGACTTGCATTAATACCTACTTCCAATGTATTATCGACTGTGGATGGTTTGAATAACTTAGTCATTCAGGAAGAACGACCTAGTTATTCTGGAAGTCAAAACATGCAAAGTGAAACACAAGAATAATCGAATCCAATATGGTCTCAGAACTTATGAATATAAATAGAACACCTTTTATTTATCACCATATTGATTTCACATTATTCATTGCATACTGTTTCAAACTATCAAATTTATACTCGAATTAAAACAATAGTTGTCCCATGCTCCAAGCATGTACACTATGTTTTTCTAAACACTAGTCATGCCATACACCAAGTATGCACACTATGTTTTTCCAAACATTAGTTATGCCACACACCATGTGTGCACACTAAGTTTGTCTATGATCTTTTACTTTGTGAAATAGATCGATTGAACATAATTCCAATGATAATCATTTCACAATCCCAAATCCTTACCGCAAATGCAAGAATTCCAAATTCCTGCCATTTACCAAAATCTTGTTAGATTTTAAACTTATATGCACTGATCCTCTTGTAATGATTATGCACAAAGTCACAAAGACTCAACAGTCATTATAGAGTATTCCAATGGAGATTATTCCATGGAAACGAAGTCTTAAATTCAAAGTACAATGCTTTGAACATACTTTTTGTATTAAGTTTCCTAATCTTACACAGATCTAATGAGTAACTTCCACCTATGGGAATATTTCCATATTCTCATTTTAACTATCACCTCTGAACAAGAGTTGCCTCTTTTCAGAATATGTCAATATGGTCCTTCCAAAATTAACACCATACTTCCAACTGTCCCTGAGCAACTAATCTTTGGTAAATCTTAGATTGTTCTCGACAATTGCTTAATCAAATTAGTCATATCCAGTTCTAGTACTTTTTCCCTCTTAATGCTCTAGGCATTTGGAAAAATTTAGAACAGATGAATATTATAGCACATGCAATCGATCCTATATCCGAAGCATATGGGACACGATTCATGATGTCTCACATAAAGAGATGATACTAGATCAGTCTTTTGCTATAATATTTCTATTTCTATTTGCCAAGTTCTCATAATTCAGATTATGAAAAGGGATGCCGTAATCATAATCGAATTTTAGAACGCAAATAATGTACCCATATCTAGAATTTCCTTATGTTGAGCCAGTCCAACATAAAATTCATATATATATATATATATATATATATATATATATATATATATATATATATATATATATATATATATATATATACTTGACTAAAGATGACTAAAACCTCAATCTAAGCTTTTAGAATTGAAATGAAGTATAATTTCCTCTCCCTTAAGTATAGCAAAACAACTTTTTCCAATTGAAACATTTTGTTTTCTATAATTAACATTGCTAACTTGCAACACTTATAATAATTATCATGCTCCCACTAACATGATGATTATCAGCATAACACTTATGCTCCCACTAGCTATGACATGTACTCATAAATCAGTTTGACTTCTAGAAATCAATACTTTATTGACTTTCTTACTAAAGTTCAGACTTCTGATACAAAATGCTTTGATAAAACTTTATCAAAATCATACACCCTTCCTTAGATAGCTCACATGTGTGTCTAAACAATTCTAGAACTATGAAAATGGATTCCGTAATCATAGTCTCAATTGCTTAGACCTTTGTCATTTCTCACAAGTCCATGTTAGTGTGCCGGTTAACCACACACGCTCCACTAACAACTTTGAAACTGCAAATATCATAATTGCCATCTACTTAAAATCTACTTAGTGAAAGCGTTTCCTCACCATCATTTTCATCATTCGGAGAGAAACCTTATGACACTTAGATTTTATGGTGTATGTGTTCCTATCCATGTGAATTTGTCATAACCACAAGGGGAGGTTAGTGATAAATCCAAACTCATATGGACCGAACTTGTGCAATCTTAACTTCTTGCCACCTGGCAGCACAGGGCCTGCCATTGCTTCCAATTTGTTATGCAACCAATTGAGAACTCTCAGAACTCATATGCAAAGCCAACTTTAACTAGAATGGGTACAGAAATAGGAATATGTCAACACGATAGGTTATAAACCTCAAGTAGCGTGCTAGTGATAAACTACAGGTTTTATTCTTGATTAGACTCTTTCAGAATCTTTTAAACTCCCACTGTCCTCTTAACATATAAGACTCACTTGCCAAATATTCAAGAGATAGTGCAGATTCTTTATCAAGACAAACACTTCACACAATTGGCCTTAGTTGGTCTTTGTTTTATCCAAAAGATCACAACTTACCAATTTCAAATGTACAAGAGTAGAACACATTTTACTCTTACATTTGACAAGTGTTAATAAACCTTCTTTAAGATGTGTCACTCAAATTACAATCTTAGAGTATGACTCTAAGACTTGTTTCGGAACGAAGTATGATTAATCTTTTGATTTAACCAATTCAACAATTCACGATTCCTCTTATTAGTCAAACAAATGTACTAAGATGTCCTTAGAGGATCAATTGTGATATGGTTTCATAATCACTAAGATAATCACAAAACACAATACTAAAGTACTCTCCCATCTTTTTAGATTGGAGAAACTTTTATCTTTCTGCCTAATTTGATTCTTCTCATTCGTTCTGCCATACATTGAAACTTTTCCAATGATTCAGAATTATACTTAAACTTGTAAGTATAAACATGTTTACTAAACTTTAGTAAACCATGACGAATAGTCTTATCGATATTTGTGGTGGACTTGATCAGTGCACAAGAATGTGTACTCGATCCCTTAGTCCTTCACTTGACTCACATATACATGTGAACAAGGAACTAGTCTTAATTTTCCAAAGATGAAAATTCTCATTCACCATACAATCCAACTTGCATAATTCCAAGTTTCTATCCAACTGAAACTTGGTTGATGAGAATCTTTCCTTATTTGGTAAATTTAGACACTACCACAAATGAAAGAATCAAATTCATATATCCGTCATTGCTATCAATGGAAACATATAAACATAAAATTTTCATTAATGCCATTGCAAGGAGATATTACTAAAATAAAACAAAATTTTATTTATTTATAAATGCGGAAAAAACTTTTCCCTTACAATGCAACTATAAATGAAAACTATGCTATTACATATTTTCTAGCAATCTATCATAACTCCTAAGAAGTAGCTCAAGAATCCGATCTTCGAACCATGCGATTGAAATCCATCTTCGCGATCACATTCATCATACTCTTCTTTTAAGCTTCCTTCCCTTTGCTTGATCCTGCCACACATCAAAATGTATTAGGAACCTTAAAATAGAAACTTAAGAGAGTTAGATAGTGGACTTACCTGAATCAGAGTCAAACTTTTTGACTTGACCTTCTCTCATATCTTTCAGGTAGTTAGGGTAGCTTCACAACCAATGCCCCTTCCTTTTGGCAGTAGAAACATATGGACTCTTTGGTAATGGTACATGGGACTATCTCAGACTTAGCCTTTCTCTTTACCATTTAGTCAACCAAGTTGACTATGGCCGATCCCTTTCCATTGGGAAGAGAAAGCTTTCCTGGATATCCAATGTTACCATTGTCAATGTCCATGGAAGTTTGGGAAGTTGATCTTCTAGTCAAATTTGCTTTACCAGTGCTCCAAATCATTGCTGAATCAGCAGCACCTAGCAAATAGATAAGATCATTAAGGGTCATGTCATAGTCTGTTTCATAGTAGTCCCAAAGGAACTCACTGTGTGACTTAGAAAGTGATTTAACAACCAACTTTCTCAAGACTTTGACACCCAACTCTCCCGACTTGTCAATATGTGACTTCATCTCCAAGATGTGAGCACACATAGACCTTGCTTGCCAATAGGGCTTGAGTGACCTTGAACTTGTGGGTTAGGGAGAATAATTGGAGGAGGTGGAGGGAGTGAAGAATGATTTCCGAGACATCATCTTCATTAGGAAAGCTTGTTCCAAGAGTTTTGGGAAGATCATAATTGTCTGAACCATACATCTTTTGGGAGATATTCAAGATAGTTGATTTAAAGTCCTTAATATAACACCCAATATGAAATATTAAGTCTAGGACCCAACACAATATTTTATAACTTGGAAGAGGGATGTCGTAATCCAAGCTATAGAACATTTGAAGGTAGGCGAATGACGATTCACCAATTTCCACCATGAAAAACGAAATAATTTATTAGGTTTTAATTGGATTTGAAACTCCTAGATCTTTTGAGATTCATTGAACTTTTCAATGGCATGTTTCAATCTCGATTGTGCCCTCTCAAATTTTGTGACTGGGATGCCGAGGATCACAAAACAAGGTGTGAATAACCATGCAAATATACTTGGTACCCTTAATATTTACCACTCAATCGATGTACTGGTTAACCACACGTGCTCCACCGATACTATGATAAATATTAAGTTACCCTTTGCCTACCTTGTTAAATCCAGGTTAGTGTGCTGGTTAACCACATGCGCTCCACTAACGACTTAAGCAAAATGAAAAGTGTAATTTCATGGGTTAGCACCAAATTCACATTTTCCTAAGTAACTAAGATTGGGAATTTATAAAAGGTTTAGTTACTTATTATTTATCATTAATACTTTTAATGAAGGGAGAATTATAGTCCTTGTCCTACCTGTTCGGCTAACGACCCTCCACCAGTCAAAGAAGCGGTGGGTGAGAGTGGACACCCATTAAACTGTCATTTTATAGGAAGTAACCTTATACCCCCCTTATAGACCGGCTTCGTGAATGCGGCCTACTAACGGTAAGACTGACTTTGTTCTTATACATATATATATATATATATATATATATATATATATATATATATATATATATATATATATATATATATATATATATATATTAACTTATAATACTATAAAGTATAAGGGTTGAATTTTAACTTTTAAAATTCTAAGGGCTTAACTTGGAATTAGAGTATTCATGAGGGGAAACTTTACAAATTCCAAAACTTGAGGGCAAGTTTTGAACTATTGAAAAACTTTTCAATTCCATAACTTATGTGTTTAAAGTAGTTTTAATGAAAAACTCTTCAAGTTCCGTAACTTGAGGACAAGTTATGGAAGACTTTAAAACATTTAAAAATGAGACTCTCCATTTTTCATAACTTATGAAAATCTTATGAGTTTTAATAATCATAAATGTGACTTTTCATATAACTTGAGGACAAGTTACAAAAACACATATTATGAACAACTTTTAGATTAATTTGGATTGAAAACATATTATCATATAACTTTTCTATTAATCTAAATCAACTCATAAGAACAAGATAATTCAAATCAAACAATTTACATGTAATTAGCCTAACCGTTAAACTAATACAAAACATGGATATATTGACAATAATCTATGAAATTGGATTAGCATGAACATTACCACATCAAAAATAGGTTTACAAGTTCAAAAACAGCTTAGGGTAATGTTCCTAGTCGAATTCCAGCCAAAAAAATCGAAAATATGCTGTCAGGGGCTCCTAATCGTCGAGTGTATGAACCTACTCGACAAGTAGGATGAATTTATTCATGGACTCGGTGAGTCCATTAGTGGACTCGGCGAGTCCAGTGCCCAGACAGCCAGAAAATCGATTTTTTTCAGTTTTTTTCAGCAATTTGCATCAAGTATAATTGAAAACAAGCCTAGGCTCTGATACCACTGTTGGGTTTTGAGCATTCTAACAATCCTAAGGTGTACATGCAACCCTAAATACCTTGGATCTATGTTTTCTCTATTATACATGCAAATATTAATTTTCCAAGGTATTGTTCTAACTAGCATAATATGAAGTACATATAATATAAATTCTAGTAGAATTACATACCTCTTTGTTGTAGCTTGATTCCATGGAGCTTAAGAGCCTAGTGCCTCAAGTGTGACACCTCAAATGGTTCACACAACATCACCAACATCTTGGAATAACTAGAGATAAAAGGTTCCTATGCTCAAATCGGCTAGCCCTCATGTATACACACACTAGTGGCAATTTCTTGATCCATGGGGTCCTTATATATGGTGGCTATTAGGGTTACACCATGTAACTCATGTCTTTCCATATTCTCCATGCTCCATGGGTTAAAACCTCCATGGAGTATCCATGGGTTACTCCATGGGTTTAGCTCAACATGAAGAACTATGGATCATAAGCCCACATATATAAGAATGAATGATTTACACAATCAATCCCCATATATTTAATTAGTCTCCTTTTGATCACAAAATCAATTACAAATTAATTCTTGATCAATACTAATTAAATAATATGATTTCATATTAATATATTAGAACTTATAATATATTAACAAATCATAAATATCCTTTTCTCATAAAAGTCTATCCAAATTGTTCCGATGCCATGCAACCCAAATGGACCATGCCAAGCGGGTCAAGTACATACCAATTATAGTTATGGACTTAGACACTAATCCAACAATTCAGGGAGCAGTATCCGATTGATTTGGTTTCGATTCCCTTACATGAGAGCAATGTCATTGTAGGTATGGATTGGTTGAGCCCCAATGGGGCGATGATTGATTGTGGGATTCAGTTGGTACGTGTTCGGACCCCAAGTGGGGGAGAGTTGGTGGTCCACGGTGAGGGTGCTCAACGTGGGCCGACTCTCTGTTCGGCAGCTAGGGTCATGCGTTATCTTTAGCATGGATGTCTGGGTTTGTGGTCTATGTGACGGATGCCTGGGAGAAAAGTGAGGTAACCATTAATGATGTACCGATTGTTCGGGAGTACCCGTATATGTTCCCATAGGATTTGTTTGGAGTGCCTCCGGAGAGGCAGGTGGAGTTTTGGATTGACTTGGTTCCAGGTGTGGCTCTGATAGCCAAAGAACCTTATCGCCTAGCACCTCCAGAGATGCAGGAGTTGTCTACGCAGCTGCAGAAGCTGCTAGACAAGGGATTATTAGGCCGAGTAGTTCACCATGGGGAGCGCCGATCTTATTTGTGATGAAAAAGGATGGGGCGCATCGTATGTGTATTGACTATCAGGAGCTGAATAAGCTAATGGTGAAGAACCGTTACCCACTCCCGAGGATCGACGATTGATTTGATCAGCTTCAGGGTGCATCTTGGTTCTCCAAGATTGATATGCATTTGTGTTATCATCATATGAGGGTCAGGGAGGAGGACATGCTCAAACTACTACAAACAAACAGACTTTGACACTAATACATAACTAAGGACACTGCGACACCTCACAACTAATTTCGACCTCAACACATGTATAAGACGGCCTCCCAAACTCGTTAAGCTCATTATGAGTTCGTGGTGATGCCTTTCGGGCTCACCAATGCTCCAGCTGCATTAATGGATCTAATGAATCGCGTATGCAGACCCATATTGGATCGAAATGTGATTGTGTTTATTAATGACATCCTTGTCTATTCTGAGACATGGGAGCAACATGAGGAGCACCTGAGGGAGGTATTGGAGACTCTGGGGAGGGAGAGATTATACGCGAAGTTCTCCAAGTGTGAGTTCTGGTTGCACGAGGTGCAGTTTCTGTGGCACCTTGTCAACCAGAACAGTATTCTGGTCGATCCGGCCAAGAATGAGGCGGTGATGAGGTGGGAGGTTCCGAGGTCTCCATCTAAGATTCAGAGTTTCCTTGGGTTGGCATGTTACTATCGGAGATTCATTCAGGATTTCTCCAAGATAGTGGTTCCCTTGAACAGGCTGACAAAGAAGACTGTCACATTTCGTCGGGGGCCTGAGCAGCAGACAACTTTTGAGACATTGAGACGGAAACTGTGTGAGGCATCGACTCTGACCCTGTCAGAGGGTGTGGAGGACTTTGTACAACGAGGTCATGTGATTGTGTACGCGTCAAGGCAGTTGAAGCCTCATGAGGCGAATTACCCTACACACGATTTGGAGTTGGGGGCAGTGGTATTTTCCCTCAAGATTTGGCGACATTACCTCTGTGGGGTCCGCTGTACTATCTACATGAATCACAAGAGCCTGAGGTATTTGATGGATCAGCCAAATCTAAAAATGAGGCAGCGCAGATGGTTGGATGTGGTGAAGGATTATGATTGTGAGATCCTTTAACACCCGGGGAAGGCCAACGTGGTGGCCGATGCTCTTAGCCGCAAGGCATTCACGGCTCCGATCAATGATTTATTTTTTAGGATGACAGTGATTGCCCCATTATTAGAGCATATTTGAGAGGATCAGATTGAGGCTGTGAAGGAAGAGCACCGGAAGAGTGAGTGAATTGTGGGACATGTGGCTTCCTTCGATTATGATAGTCGGGGGTTATTAACCCTTCATCGGAGGGTGTGGGTTCCATACTGGGGTGGTGAGCAACAAATGATGGAAGAGGCGCACAAGTCGAGATTCTCTATTCATCACTGAGCGACAAAGATGTATAGCGATCTCTGGCCTGATTATTGGTGGCCATGTATGAAGCGGGATGTGACATGGAATGTGGAGAGGTGCTTGACTTGCAGGAAAGTCAAGGTCGAGCATCAGCAACCCCACGGAAAAATGGAGTTGTTGGATATTCTCATTTGGAATTGGAAAGAGATTACGATGGATTTTTATCACGAAATTGCCTCGGACGGCGTGTGGAGTGGATTTGATATGCGTCAGTGTGGATAAATTGACCAAGAGTGTGCATTTTATCCTCATCCAGGAGATTATCTCTGCGGAGAAGTTGGCAGACATCTACATTCGGGAGGTTCTGGCACGTCATGGCGTGTCGGTTTCTATAGTCTCCGATAAGGATGTTCGGTTCACTTCTAGGTTTTGGAAGAGATTTCACAAGGATTTGGGTACTTGTCTGCACTTCAGCACGACATTTCACCCGCAAACTGATGGTCAGAGTGAGCGGACTATCCAGACCTTGTAGGATATGCTTCGGGCTTGTGTATTGGATTTCGGTGGGAGTTGGGATACGTACCTCCCTTTAGCGGAGTTTTCGTATAACAACAATTATCACACCAGCATTGATCGACCTCCTTTTGAGATGCTCTACGGGAGGAAGTTTAGGACCACGATATTTTGGGGTGAGTTCGGTCAGCGAGTCGTGGGGAGTACCGAGGTGGTACTGAAGACGACCGAGATGATTCAGCAGGTTCTTGGTAAGCTTCAGACAACACACAGAGTCGACAGAAGAGCTACACAGACAGACGTTGGCAGATTTGGAGTTCAAGGTCGAGGATATGGTACTCCTGAAGGTTTCACCTTGGAAAGGTGTCATCCGATTCAGGAAGCGGGGCAAGCTAGGCCCTAGATATATTGGTGCTTTCATGATTTTAGCCCGTGTGGGAAGGGTGGCGTATCATTTTGGATCGCTCGGAGGAACTTAGTCAGATTCACAGTACTTTTCACGTCTCTCAGCTGCGGAAGTGTTTGGTTGATGATTTCTTAGTGGTTCCATTGGAGGATATTCAGGTGGATGACCGCCTGAACTACATTGAGAGACAAGTAGCGATCTTTGACCGGAAGACAAAAACCTTGAGGAATAAGGTTATGAGATTGGTGAAGGTGTAGTGGCAGCACCGGAAGGGTTCAGAGTGGACTTGAGCCTGAGGAAGAGATGAGGGAGCATTACCCAGATTTATATTCGGCAGCTGACTTCGAGGACAAAGTCTGAATCAAGTGGGGGAGAACTGTAACACCTAATTTGTCAGGTAAAGCCCTTAGCCATTATTTCCTACATTTGGACCCTTGGGCTGGAGTACGTGGGGCGTACACATGGTACGTCGGGCATACTCTAGTAATTGCATGAGGTGGGGTGTCCCCTGCATACGTTGGGTGTACCCATGCATACGTAGGGCGTACACGCTACAGGGGCGAACCCTAATTTCTAGGGTTTGCACCTTATTTAAACACATTAAGTTCTTCACCTCTTTCATCTTATCGGCCTCCTTTGCCTCTTGAGCCATATATCGAAACCCTAATCCATCTTCCAAAGAGATTGAGCTTGTCTGTGTGCTTTGTGTGTGTGTGGTGCTTAGTGAAAAAGAAGAAGAAGAAGATTTATGGTGTAGCATTGGACAAGAAATAGCTTGTAGATCCAGAGGTCACTCACCATTTCTAGCTTATTGGAGGTAAAAATCTCCTACCATGATGACTCCATGTGTTAGTTTTAGTTTAGGGCTTATGTGCTACATATTATGGTCCTTAAGGTGGTTCTTGAGAGTATAAGCTACTTCAGAAGACAATAATGTTAGATCATAGTGTTTCTAATGTCCCTTGAGCATAAAAACGGTGTCTTGATGGATTAAGTTCAACCATGCAAAGGTTGAAGGTTGTTTCATGAAGTTAGTGTGATAAAGTCCAAGATTTGACCCTTTTAAGACATGCAAAATCATAAAGTTTGCATCTTTATAGCTTAATACGCTCTAATAAGCTTAGATCGAAAACTGGATGTTAGTGTTGGTTTTGAGCATTCTAACACTCCTATGGTGTACATGCAACCCTAGATGTTTTGGATCTATGTTTTCTCTAATATACATGCAAACTTTGTTTTTCCAAAGAATCATCCTAACTAGCATACAATGGAGTATCTTTACTATAAAATTCTAGTTAGATGACATACCTTTTGTTGTAGCTGGAAACCTTGGACCTTTAAGAACCTAGCACCAATAGTGTGAATGCATCAAATGGAATCACAATACACCTAGAACAAAAGATTACTCTTGAGAGAGGATATCTTGTACACAAAATGGCTCACGAACTCATAGAACCTGCAGTGTCCGATTTTGGATGCTAAGGGCTCCTTTTATAGCGTGGCAAGGATTAGGGTTATGCCATGTAAACCCTAATACCCATGACTCTTCATATTACCTAGGATCCATGGGTTAAACCTCCATGGACTATCCATGGACTACCATATTGGTTTAGCCCATCCTAAATAACATAAGCCCACACCATAAGAATGATTGATTTACCAAATCAATCCCCTAACATTTAATTAGTATCTTTTGATCACTAAATTAATTCCAAATTAATTCTTGATCAATAACAATTAAATAATATCATTTCATATTAATATATTAGAACTTATAATATATTAATAAATCATAAATTACCTCTTCTCAAAAGTCCATCCTATCAAATTGTCCTGGTGATATGCAACCCAAATGGACAATGCTACTCTCGGGTCAAGTACATACCAATTATAGTTATGGGCTTAGACACCTAATCCAACAGTCTCCCACTTGGATAAGTCTAATAACTATTACTGCAAGTACGACTCCACAATCCGACTAGCAATCGTAGCTCTTAAAAGCCGCTGTCGAACTCCGATCTAGTCAATGGCGCATCCATTAGACAAGGGATCATATATTCCTCCATTCTAGATATCATATGGACTGAGACATGGATTATAATCATTCTCTCTGTCCATCTGTTGTTTCCCGATTTCTGATTTATGACGACTGACTAATTGAACAAATCAAATCAGTCCAGGCTTAGCCAAGCACTTAGGGTGTCATCACTAAATCATCGAGGGGACCACAGATATCACTTTTATCCCTCCAAGGGTAAAAGGAATGGATAAACTTTGACTCATATGCTTGCTCTATCTACTCATCAAATCACACACAACAATATGTTTTATAACACCAAGTTACTGGTGCGTTTACATATGTCAATGTGCAACCGACTCGCAACTACAAATCACATGTCTCTGTTTCAAGAATATAAGATATTATCGTCTCATCATCACTCGTGATAAAATCCATGAAATGATTCAAATGAGTGTGGGTTGAATCCAATACTCAAATCCTATTCCAAGAGTACTCATGAACACTATAGCTATGTCTAAAACACCTAGGCAACCTACAGACCCATTCATGACAGTCTTGCCTCAATACCTACTTCCAAAGTATGATCGACTGTGGATGGTTTAAATAACCTAGTTATTCGGGAAGTCAAAACATGCAAAGTGAAACACAAGAATAATACTAATCCTATATGGCCCTAAAACTTTTGAGTCATATTGATTACTTATTATTCATTGTATAATGTTTCGAATAATCAACTTAATACTTGAATTAAAACAGTAGCTATGCCATGCTCTAAGCATGCTCACTATGTTTGTCTAAACAATAGTTATGCCATGCTCAAAGCATGCACACTATGTTGTCTATGGTTCTTACTTTGTGAAATAGATCAATTGAACACATCTTCAATGAAACTCATTTCATAATTCCAAATCTTTATCACTAGTGTAAGAATTACAAATTCTTGTCACTGCCAGAAAGTGTTAGATTCTAAACTATCATGAAATGATTATTTTGTAGTGTCTAGGTACCAAAAGTCACAGAGACTTGACCAACGATATTACAAAGTATTCCTTTGGAGATTGTTACAAGACAATTCCATGGAAGCGGTGTCTCAAATTCAAAGTACATTCCTTTGAACATCCTTCTTGCATAAAAGTTTCTAACCACATATTCTTAATATCCAACACCCTATATGAAAACATTCCATATTTTCCATATGACAACTCATTATTAATAGAATACTTTCTATTTGTAGTAATGTCGATATAGTCCATCCATTACTATACTTCCAACTGCCCTTAAGTGACCAATCCTCGGTGAACCTTAGATTGTCCTTTAACAATTGTTTAACCACTTTAGTCATATCCGGTTCTATCTCTTTTTTCCCTCTTAATGTCCTAGGCATTTGGAAAATATTTAGAACATATGAATATTATAGCACATGTAATCGATCCTATACCCGAAGTGTTGGATTGATGTCTAAGTCCATAACTATATTTGGTATGTACTTGACCCGACCCGACATGGTCCATATGGGTTGCACTTCACCGGCACAATTTATATGGATAGTCTTTTGAGAATAGTATATTTATGATTTATATTAATATATTATAAGTTCTAATATATTAATATGGAATCATATTATTTAATTAGTATTGATCAAGAATTAATTTAGAATTAATTAAGTGATCAAAAAGAACTAATTAAATATGGACTCTTATATGTATGGAATGGGCCAAGTTCATTTAGGTTGGGCTAAGCTTTCATGGATGGTCCATGGAGCTTTTAACCCATGGATCCTATGTAAATGAAAGGTCATGGGTATTAGGGTTTACATGGATGTAACCCTAATCCTCCATAATATATAAAGGGGTTCTTGGCTCACAAAATTGGCACAAGTGTGTGAAAATAAGAGTGGGCCGATTTTAGTGTGCATACATATTCTCTCAAGTTCTTCCAAGGTGTTTTGGTGATTTGTGATTCCATTTGAGGCTTCCACACTATTGGGGCTAAGCTCTTAAAGCTTGAAGACATCAAGCGACATCAAAAGGTATGTCATCTAACTAGAACTTTGTAGTATAGGTGCTTCATAATATGCTAGTTAGGATGAAACCTTGGAATAGTTAATATTTGCATGTATAATAGAGAAAACATAGATCCAAGGTTTATAGGGTTGCATGTATACCATAGGAGTGTTAGAATGCTGAAAACCCAACAGTGGTATCAGAGCCATGGGTTGTTTTCTGTTATATTGATGCAAATGTTTTATTTTCAAGTTGAAAAAAAAGGAAAAAAAACATGACGTTTGTTAAATTTTAAGATAATTACTTGTTTTGTGAAAAACGAATTATTTGTAAAATTTGAATCATTTGTTATATGAGTTGAATTAGGTCAAATTTAGTAAAAGATAAAATGATATGATTATTTTATTAGTTTTAAAAGTTTGATCTAAATGTTTTAAGGAGTTACATATTTTGTCATAAAATTTTGGAGCTCAAAAGTTTTTTTTAAAGTTGTGATCTTAAGGGTTTTTGAAACTTCCATAAGTTATGGATATGAAAGTTTTTTTAAATTTTTTTTTTTTGATTCAAAGTTTTTATGGAGTTACAAAATTTGGTGTTAATGTTTTAAAGAATTCCATAACTTGTTCTTAAGTTATGGAACATGGAAAGTTTCATCATAAAACACCATTAATTCCATAAGTTATGGAATCCAAAGGTTTTCAAGAATTACAAAACTTGCCCTCAAGTTTTGGAATTTGAGAAAAGTTTTTTTATGAAAAAAAGAATTGAATTCTAAAACTCTTGGGTTCATAACTTAAACAATTAACTAAATTGTTTTAATTTTGAGTTTAATAATTGGAATTATGATGTTTTGTTGAATAGTTCAAATTAACTCTTATGGACTTTATTAATAGTTAATTAAAGCGTTTAATTAAAAGAGTATTATTAATCCATAAATATATGGTTTGAGTTTAATTAAATTAAAAGTGTAGTTTAATTAATAGATTAAACCACCAAGTATTTTAAATGTCTAAAATACACCCTTATACTATTATAATATTAAAAGTTTAATATATTATATGTATAAGAGCAAGTCGTCTTACCATTAGTAGGCCTCATTCACGAAGCCGGTCTATAAGGGGGTATAAGGTTACTGCCTATAAAATGGCAGTTTAATGGGTGTCCACTCTCACTCACCGCTTCCTTGACCGGTGGAGGGTCGTTAGCCGAACAGGTAGGACAAGGACTATAATTCTCCCTTCATTAAAAGTATTAATGATAAATACTAAGTAACTAAACCTTTTATTAATTCCCAATCTTAGTTACTTAGGAAAATGTGAATAAGGTGCTAATCCATGAAATTACACTTTGCACTTTGTTTAAACCGTTAGTGGAGCGTGTGTGGTTAACCGGCAACCTGGATTTAACAAAGTAGGCAAAGGGTAACTTAATATTTATCATAATATCGGTGGAGCTCGTGTGGTTAACCGGCACATCGATTGAAGGGTAAATATTAAGGGTACCAAGTATATTTGCATGGTTACTTCACACCTTGTTTTGTGATCCTCGGCATCCCAGTCACAAAACCTGAAGGGCACACTCGAGATTGAAACATGCCATTGAAAAGTTCAATGAATCTCAAAAGATCTAGGAGTTTCAAATCCAAGTAAAAAAACCTAATTAAATTATTTCATTTTTCATGGTGGAAATTGGTAAATCGTCATTTACCTACCTTCAACTATTTTATAACTCGGATTATGGCATCCCTCTTCCAGTTATAAATAGGTTGTTGGATCCTAGCCTTAATATTTCATATTGGGTGTTATATTAAGGACTTTAAATCAACTATCTTGAATATCTCCCAAAAGATGTCGAGTTCAGACATCTATGATCTTCCCAAATCTCTTGGAACTTTACTTCCTCCACCTCCTCCAATTATTCTCCCTAACCCACAAGTTCAAGGTCACTCAAGCCCTAATGGCATGCAAGGTCTATGTGTGATCACATTTTAGAGATGAAGTCACATATTGACAAGCCCGGAGAGTTGGGTTTCAAAGTCTTGAGAAAGTTGGATGTTCAATCACTTTCTAAGTCACATAGTGAGTTCCTTTGGGACTACTATGATACAGACCATGACATGAACCTTAATGATCATATCTATTTGCTTGGTGCTGCTGAATCAGCAATGATTTGGAACGATAGTGAAGCAAATTTGATTAGAAGATCAACTTCCCAAAAACTTTATGGACAGTCACAATAGTGACACTGGAAATCCAGAAAAAGCATTCTCTTCCCAATGGAAAGGGATTGGCCATAGTCAACCCGGTTGACCAAATGGTAAAGAGAAAGGCTAAGTCTGAGATAGTCCCATTACCAAAGGGTCCATATGTTTATTTTGCCAAAGGAAGGGGCGTTGATTGCAAAGCTGCCAAATTTACCTAAGGATGTTAAAGTCAATAAGTTTGACTCTACATCAGGTAGAGCCCATTATCTAACTTTGTTAAGTTCTATTCTGAGATCCTCATTACATGATGTGACTGGGTCACATGTTGATGTTTTAAGAATCAAATAAGAGAGAGAAATCTTATAGGAAGTATATGCTGATTCTGATCGCGAAGGTGGATTTCGATCGCATCAGAATTTTGAGCAGTTGCTTAAGAAGTTATGATATATTGCTAAGGAATAGATAACAACAATTTTCCATGTGGATTGTAAGGATAAGTTTTTACGCAAAGTTTTAAAATAAAAGAAAATTGTTTAATTTTATTTATTTGAAGTATCCTTGCAATGGCATTTGTGGAAAATTGTTGCTTATATGATTCCACTGACAGCAATATTGGAAAATGGATTTGATTCTTTCATTTGTGGTAGTGTCTAAATTTACCAAATCAGGAAAGTTCCTCATCACCCAAGTTTCAATTGGACCGAAACTTGGAATCATACAAGTTGAATAGTATGATGAATGAGAACTTTCAAGCATTGGAAAATCAAGACTAATTACTTGTTCACATAGATGTGTGAGTCAAGTGAAGGACTAAAGGGATCGAGTACACATTCTTGTGCACTGGTCATGTCCACCACAAAGCTCGTTAAGACTATTTCATTTACTAAAGTTTAGTAAATATGGTTATACTTACAAGTTTAAGTATAATTCTGAAACATTGGAAAAGTCTCAATGTATGGCAGAACGAATGGGAAGAATCAAATTAGGCAGAAAGATAAAAGTTTCTCAAATCTGAAAAGATGGGAGAGTACTTTAGTATCATGTTTGTGATCATCTTAATGATTTAGAAATCATATCACAATTAGTCCTCTAAAGGTCATCTTAGTGCATTCTTATGACTAAGAAGAGGAGTCATGAATTGTTGAAATGGTTAGATCAGGAAGATGAGTCATACTTCGTTCCAAAACAATTCTTAGAGTCATACTCCAAGATTGTAACTTGAGTGACATATCTTAAAGAAAGGTTTAAAACACTTGTCAAATGTAAGAGTAAAAGTGTCCTACTCTTGTACATTTGAAATTGGTAAGTTGTGATGTTTTGGATAAAACAAAGACCAACTAAGGCCAATTGTGTGAAGTGTTTGCCTTGATAAAGAATCCGCACCATCTCTTGAATATTTGGCAAGATAGTCTTATATGTCAAGAGGATAGTGGGAGTCTTAAAGATCCTAAAAAGAATTTCAAGAACTAATCAAGAATAAAACCTGAGGTTCTTCACTAGCACACGACTTGAGGTTTATAACCTTTCGTGTTGACATATTCTGTGCCCATTCCATTTTAAGTTGGCTTTGCATAGGAGTTCTGAAAGTTCTCAATTGGTTGCATAACAACTTGGAAGCAATGGCAGGCCCTGTACTGCCAGGTGGCAAGAAGTTAAGATTGCATAACTTCAGTCCATATGAGTTTGATTATCCTTGTCTTGTGACTATGGTTTTGACGATTCACATGGATAAGAACACATACACCATAAAATCTAAGGGTCATAAGGTTTCTCTCCGATTCATGAAAATGATGGTGAGGAAACACTTCCACTAAAGATTGGTTGCTCAGGGACAGTTGGAAGTATAGTGCTAATTTTGGAAGGACCATATTGACATATTCTGAAAAGAGGCATCTCTTATTCAGAAGTGATAGTCAAAATGAGAATATGGAGTTGTCTCCATAGGTGGAAGTTATCTGTGTAAGATTAGAAAACTTAATGCAAGAAGCATGTCCAAAGCAATGTACTTTGAATATGAGACTTAGTTTCCATGGAGTTGATCTCCATTGGAATACCTTATAATGATTGTTGACAAGTCTTTGTGACTTTGTACATATTCATTACAGGAGGGTCAGTGCATATAAGTTTAAAATCTAAACAGATTTCGATAAATGATAGGAATTTGAAATTCTCACATTTTTCGATAAGGATTTGGGAGTGTGAAATTAGAATCATTGAAATTATGTTCAATTGGTTTATTTCACAAAGTAAGGATCATAGACAAACATAGAGTGCATACTTGGTGTATGGCAAAGCTATTGTTTAAGAAAAACATAGTGTACATGCTTGGAGCATGGGACAACTAGTGTTTTTAATTCAAGTATAAAGTTGATAAAACCGAAACAATGAATAATGAGTAATCAGTATGGTGATAAATAAAAGTGTTTATTTATATTCATAGGGTTTGATACCATATTTGATTCATTTATTCTTGTGTTTCACTTTGCATGTTTTGACTTCCAGAATAACTAAGTCGCTCTTCCTGAATGATTAAGTTATTCAAACCATCCACAGTCGGTCATATGTTGGAAGTAGATATGAATCAAGACTGTCATGGGTTGGTTTGTAGAGGTCCAAGTTGGTGGACAAAGTGGTGCTACAACACTCATGAGTGCTCATAAGTTCTGAGTATTGGATTCAACCCGCGCTCATTTGAATCACTTCATGGATTTTATCACGAGTGGTCATGAGACGATAATATCTTATATTCTTAAAACCTAGAGATATGAGTTGTTACTATGAGTTGGTTATACATTGATTGCACGAAAACGCATTGGTAACTCGATGTTATAAAACGTGCCTTTGTGTATGATTCAACAAGTAGTAGAACAAGCCATATGAGTCGAAGTTTATCCATTCCTTTTACCTTTGGGATAAAAGCGATATCTGTGGGCCCCTCGATGATTTAGCGATGACACATGTGAGTGCTTGGCCAAGCCATGACTGATTTGATTTGTTCAATCAGTCAGTCATCATAAATCGAAAATCGGGAAACAACAAATGGACAGAGAGAATGATTATAATCCATGTCTTAGTCCATATGATATCTAGAATGGAGGAATATATGATCCCTTATCTAATGGACAAGTCATTGACAAGGTCAGAGTTCGACAGCGGCTTTAAGAGCTACGATTGCCAGTTACGTTTTGAAGTCATACTCAATAATAGTTTTAGACTTATCCAAGTGGGAGACTGTTGGATTAATGTCTAAGTCCATAACTATATTTGGTATGTACTTGATCCGACCCGACATGGTCCATTTGGGTTGCACTTGACCGGCACAATTTATATGGATAGTCTTTTGAGAATAGTATATTTATGATTTATATTAATATATTATAAGTTATAATATATTAATATGGAATCATATTATTTAATTAGTATTGATCAAGAATTAATTTAGAATTAATTAAGTGATCAAAAAGAACTAATTAAATATGGACTCTTATATATATGGAATGGGCCAAGTTCATTTAGGTTGGGCTAAGCTTTCATGGATGGTCCATGGAGCTTTTAACCCATGGATCCTATGTAAATG
The DNA here is from genome assembly GCF_052849685.1 of Lactuca virosa. Classification (NCBI taxonomy): domain Eukaryota; kingdom Viridiplantae; phylum Streptophyta; class Magnoliopsida; order Asterales; family Asteraceae; genus Lactuca; species Lactuca virosa. Next base: position 204,009,003 of record NC_136429.1, read on the forward strand.
AAAGGTCATAGGTATTAGGGTTTACATGGATGTAACCCTAATCCTCCATAATATATAAAGGGGTCCTTGGCTCACAAAATTGGCACAAGTGTGTGAAAATAAGAGTGGGCCGATTTTAGTGTGGATACATATTCTCTCAAGTTCTTCCAAGGTGTTTTGGTGATTTGTGATTCCATTTAAGGCTTCCACACTATTGGGGCTAAGCTCTAAAAGCTTGAAGACATCAAGCTACATCAAAAGGTATGTCATCTAACTAGAACTTTGTAGTATAGGTGCTTCATAATATGCTAGTTAGGATGAAACCTTGGAATAGTTAATATTTACATGTATAATAGAGAAAACATAGATCCAAGGTTTATAGGGTTGCATGTACACCATAGGAGTGTTAGAATGCTCAAAACCCAACAAAAATGTCTCTGAAACTCTGAAGTGCCTGTGAAGTCTGAAACTGGCCATGAATCTCTAAAAATGAAGGTCTTCGGCTTCAAAGCACAACCAATGGAGCAGAACAAATAAGATCCAAATCTTCAAACCAGTCATAATCACCGGAAGAAGAAGGTCACCATGAGCAAGTAGAAGATCCAATAAAAGAAACACTTCGACTTCAAAAAGTCTGAAAAACATCTCAAGTTCTCGAATCATAATGCACAAAAAAATTCTTCAAAGAATAACCTGCTAAAAATGTGAAGCATCCATAAAATGAAGTCCACATAAAAATAATGTGAGTCCAAAAACATGGTCCAACAATGCCAAAAATTTGATCCAAGGATCAAAAATAAGTGCCACGTCACATCGCCAAAATAAGCTTCATCTTCAACATATCACAAATCCAAACTCGTGAAACCATAAGATCTGAACCGGATGCGAACACAAAATCATCCTGTGGTAGAGTCCGAATAATAAATAATCTGAATCGGAAAACATCGAGTAATGCCAAAAATTTGATCCGTAAAGACCAAAAATAAGTGCCAAATCGCATCACTAAATAAATAATCGTCTTCAGAAGTCTTCAAAAATCCAAACTCAATCAATCATAAGAACCAAATCCGGATGATATTCTCTCCCTATTTTTGATAACCAATGACCGAATATCAAAAATCAACAAGTCATCGGATGGAGAGTGTCGGATACCAAGAGCTAAAAGAACTCTCCCTAGATGTATGAAGGGTCTCGATAAGACACGAGAAATAGAGTAAAAGAGATACTCTGCGGGCATGAGAAGGTGGGTGATATAGTTGTTGAAGCTGCTCGAAGAAATACCAAAGAAAGAGGAATAACTCTGAATGAAAAATCATTGCTGTGCCGAAAAGATACCAATATAACCAAACTGCGGTGCCGAAACTCTCGAAGTGGTCTTCAATAGAAAATAAAGTCCACATGCTCAAGATACATAATTCGTCAACCAAAGATCAAGAGCGCCAAGTCATAATATCCCATATAGTGAAGAATGCGAAACAACTTTGTTGATCAATCGCCGTTGCAGTGCAAACATCACAAAGAATAATATGAAGTCCGACTGCGGTATGGAGTAATCTTCCAAAAATAATTGACATGAAATGAACAATGTGACAAGCCAAGGTTCGGTTGTGGCAAAAATTGGCGTTAAAAAAAATAATTGATTTTAATAAAAAAGGGGCTAAAAAAAATTGGTGTTAAAAAAAATAATTGGCTAAATTTAAAAAAATGGCTGAAAAAAAAGTTGGTGTTAAAAAAAATTGGTTTTAATAAAAAAATGGCTAAATAAAATAATTGGTGTTAATTAAAAACAGGGTGAGCGTTAAAAAAAAATGGGTGTAAAATAAAATAAATGGGCTAAAAAAAAGAAAAACAAATTAGGCTGCATTGGAAAATGGTTAAGGAATATGAAGTTGAGCGTTGAATGTGTAACTGCGGTGACGAGGGGGACTATACATTGAAATCTTTTCAGCGATTCAGAATTATACTTAATCTTGTAAGTATCACCATATTTACTAAACTTTAGTATCAAGACGAATAGTCTTATCGATCTTTGTGGCGGACCTGACCAGCGCACACCCAGTGTACCCGATCCCCTAGTCCATCACTTGACTCACATATTCATGTGAACAAGGAATTAGCCTTAATTTCCCAAAGACTAAGGTTCTCATTTATCACACACTACAAGTTGCATGATTCCAAGTTTCTATCCAACTGAAACTTGGGCGATGAGAATCTTTCATTATTTGGAAAATTCTCGACACTACCACAAATGAAAGAATCAAATTCATATTGCTTATAGAAACATACAAACATCAATTTTTCACAAATGCCATTGCAAGGAAATGAAATAAAACAAAATTTTATTTATTTATAAAATGCGGAAAAACTTTTCCTTACAATGAAATTACAAATGAAAACTATGTTTCTAAATATTTCTAAGTAATCTATCATAACTCTTAAGCAGTAGCTCAAGAATCCGATCATCGAACCATGCGATTGAAATCCATCTTTGTGACCAGATTCAGCATACTCTTCCTTTAAGCTTCCTTTCTCTTTTTCGATCCTTCAAAAAATCAAAATGTAATTACATTACATCATGTACTAAGAATCTCCAAATAGGAACTTAATAGAGTTAGATAGTGGACTTACCTGAAGCAGAGTCATACACTCTGACTTTACCATCCTTGTGGTCCTTCAGGTAGATACGGCAGCTTCACAACCAATGCCCCTTCTCTTGGAAAAAGAAACATATGGACTCTTTGGAATGGTACACGAGACTATCTCACACTTAGCCTTTCTCTTTACCATTTTGGTCAAATGACTTGACCATGGACGATCCCTTTCCATTGGGAAGAGAAAGCTTCCAATCTTACCATTGTCAATATTCATGAAAGTTTGGGGAGTAGATCTTCCAATCAAATTTGCTTTACCAGTACGCCAAATCATTGTTGATTCAGCAACAACAAGCAAATAGGCAAGATCGATAAGGGTCATGTCGTGATTTGTCATATAGTAGTCCTCAATGAACTCACTATACGACTCAGGAAGTGATTGAAGAACCCAATCAACATCCAACTTCCTCGAGACAACGACACCCAATACTCTCAGCTTGTCAATATGTGACTTCATCTCCAAGACGTGAGTACACAAAGACTTTCCTTCCTGCTAATAGGGCTTTGAGTGACCTTGAACTTGTGGGTTAGGGAGAATTATTGGAGGAGGTGGAGGAAGTGAAGTTCCACTATAGCACGAAGAAGGGATTAATTTTTCACCTTGATTTCCTGGTGGAAAATCATCTTTGTAACGAAAGCTTTTTTTAAAAGATTCGGGAAGACCATAGTTGTCTGAACTAGACATCTGTAATGGAAGAAAATCAAGATAGTTGATTTAAGTCCTTAATATAACACCCAAGTGAAATATTAAGGCTAGGACCCAACACGATACTTTACAATTCGGAAAAGGGATGCCGTAAGCCAATTGTAAAATATTTGAAGGTAGGTAAATGACGATTTACCAATTTCCATTATGAAAAACGAAATTGATTATTAAGTTTTAAATGGATTGAAACTCCTAGATCCTTTGAGATTCATTGAATTTTGTTAATGGCATGGTTAAAATCTCGATTGTGACCTTCAAGTATGTGACTGGGATGCTGAGGATCACAAACAAGGAGTGAATAACCATGCAAATTAACTTGGTACACTTAATGTTACAACCACCTAATCAATGTGTCGGCTAACCACACACGCTCCATTGATCTATGATTAACATCAAGCTACCCTTTTCCACACATTGTCAGTCCCAGATTAGTGTGTCGGTTAACCACACACGCTCAACTAACGACATAACAAGGTGCAAAGTGCAATTTCATGGGTTAGCACCAAATTCACATTTTCCTAAGTAACTAAGATTGGGAATTTATAAGAGTTTAGTTACTTAGTATTTATCATTATATTTTAATGAAGGGAGAATTAATGTCCTATCGGGCCCCGCCCGACATCAAACCGAAGTTCGGAATAACTTGGGCCCCGCCCACTGCATCGGGCCCCGCCCGGCATCGGACCGAAGTCTGGAATAAACTGAACATAACATGAGTGTAAACATATAGCATATAACATAAACATGTAATTGCTGCATCGGACTTGCCCGACATCGGACCGAAGTCCGGAACACATAACTCATATCATAAACGTATAACTGCTGCATCGGATCGAAGTCCGGAACACAAGGCACATAACATAAACATGCATGAATCACAAAGACATCAAGCATACATACCACTTCTCGGGACCACCCCGGCATCAGACCGAAGTCCGGAAACATATAAACTGCATCAGGCTAACCCCGGCATCGGACCGAAGTCCGAAACTACTAATATCTAAACGGGCCGGCATTGTGGCCGTAGACCCGTTCCTAAAGGAGGAAACTCGCCTCGCGAAACTGGCTACTGAAACACTGAGCGGAAAATATCTAACTGCTGCTCCGGCGACTCTCTGACTATAATTTCCACAATGACCCTTAGTCAGAAACTGACAACTATCCTTAGGGTAAATTGACCATTTTACCCCTGACTAAAGTCCATATCCTGGTCAAAGTCAACTTTCCAGTTAACCGGAGTCGCCGAGTTGACCCGCCAATTCGCCGAGTCCCAATCTTTTCATCTATCCCCAACTCGTATCCACTCGTCGTGTTTAGCAAGAACTCGACGAGTTCTCTTTCAATCATGACATCAGGACAATCTTCATCCGACTCACCAATTTCCTCCTGAACTCGTTGAGTTTATCTTCATCATATGATCGTGTCTAGTCTGTGACTCGCCGAGTTGTATGAACAACTCGTCGAGTCCATCTTCATAAGTTGGGAGATGGAATCAGACTCGCCGAGTGCGTTCCTGCACTCGCCGAGTTCCATGGTTTCCAGATCCATGGCTATGACTATTTCATTGAGTCCCTTCCCTGGACTCATCCAAACCCCTTCTGGACTAAAATGGGTTCTCCTGAGTCATAACAGTTTTGGGAACCAACTCACGACTCGCCGAGTCCCAAGAACGGCTCGCCGATTCCATGCATGTCCAAGTCTATAATTCGATTTCTGATATGCAAAACTCATCCAGAAGGTAGATCTAGGCTCCTAAGATCGATATAACACGTAAAGTCATGAACTTTACGTTAATGCATGGGACTTTTATGCTCAAAAGACCACAAATGAGGTTTATTTCATACTTGGGTTTCTCATGGCCATAAAGATGGCACCTTTATGCCATGAGGACCCTCTAAGGTTGCAGATCTGAGTGCAAATCGACTTGGGACGTCCAAGTCTCAAAGGTCAAGCTCCTTGGACCCAAAACCTCATAAAGATGACCACAAGGAGATCTAAGAAACTACAAGTCAAGTATGAGGCTTGATTACCAGAAAGTGAAGAGAAGCTGATGTTGTTCTTGGATCTACAATCTCCTCTTGAAGTCCTCCTTCTTCCTCTTCTTCTCACAAGCTTCAAATACACCAAATAACTTACAAAATCACAAAGAAAGCTCAAGATCACTTATGGAGGATTAGGGTTTCAGGATTACTGCTCTGGAGGTGATGGAGGCTGGACAAGAGGTCTATAATGATGCTTAAATAGGGTGCAAACCCTAAATATTAGGGTTTCCCCCAGACTGGCCTACTCGTCGAGTCAATGCGTGGGCTCGCCGAGTAGATCACTTAAACCCGCGTCCAAACCTGGCATCTACTCGACAAGTCAGGGCTACAACTCGTCGAGTAGATCTTATAAAAATGACATTTAATGAATTAAATAAGTACGAGAAACGGGGCGTTACAATTCTTCCCCACTTGTCTTAGACTTCGTCCTCGAAGTCTGCTGCATCTGGAAACAACTCCGGGTAGTGCTCCCTCATCTCCTCCTCGGGCTCCCATGTCCACTCTGAACCCTTCCGGTGCTGCCACTGCACCTTTGCTAACTCTACTCTCTTGTTCCTCAATTCCTTCACCTTGCGATCCAAAATCGCCACTGGTCTCTCGATATAGTTCAGGCTATCATCAACCTGAATATCCTCGAGGGGTACCACTACTGAATCATCCACTAAGCACTTCCGCAACTGAGAAACATGGAACGCGCTGTGGATCTGGCTGAGCTCTGCTGGAAGATCTAACCGATAAGCAACCCGTCCCACCCGGGCCAAAACCCTAAACGGACCAATGAACCTGGGGCCCAACTTGCCCCGCTTCCGAAACCTGATAACACCCTTCCAGGGTGACACCTTTAGGAGGACCATATCGCCTACCTGAAACTCCAAGTCCGAACGCCGCTTGTCAGGGTAACTCTTTTGCCGACTCTGAGCAGTCTGGAGCCTGCTCCGGACTTGCTGAATCTGCTCTGTGGTCTCGAGTACTACTTCCGTACTCCCCATGACTCTCTGACCGACCTCACCCCAACAGATTCATGTCCTGCACTTCCTCACGTAGAGCATTTCGAAGGGAGGTCGGTCTATACTGGAGTGATAGCTGTTGTTATACGAAAATTCCGCTAACGGAAGATACGTGTCCCAACTGCCACCAAAGTCTAGCACACATTCTCGAAGCATGTCCTTGAGAGTCTGAATTGTCCTCTCGCTCTGTCCATCTGTCTGAGGGTGGAAAACGGTGCTGAAATGGAGACGAGTACCCATCTTGTCGTGAAACCGCTTCCAAAACCTGGAAGTAAACCGGACATCTCGGTCTGACACCACCGAGAGAGGCACTCCATGCCGTGCCACTACCTCCCGCACACAAATCTTGGCCAACTTCTTGGCCGAGATACTCTCCTGGATCGGTATAAAATGGGCGCTCTTGGTCAACCGGTCCACGATGACCCATATCGAATCAACCCCACGTGCAGTCCTGGGAAGCTTAGTAATTAAGTCCATCGTGATATCCTCCCATTTCCACACGGGAATGTCTAATGGCTGCATATTGCCGTGTGGCCTCTGGTGCTCTGCCTTAACCTTCCTACAGGTCAGGCACCTCTCCACGTACCAAGCTACGTCCCGCTTCATGCAGAGCCACCAGTAGTCGGGTCGAAGATCTCTGTACATCTTCGTCGCCCCTGGATGGATAGAGAACCGAGAGTTGTGGGCCTCATCCATCAACACCTACCGTACTCCTCCCCAGTACGGTACCCAGACCCTCCCATGTAGGGTCAACAATCCTCGACTGTCGTAATCAAACGAATCCACTCGGCCAACTATCCTCTCGCACTTCTGGCGCTCCTCCTTCAGGCCCTCAACCTGTGCCTCCCTAATCTTCTCCAGCAGTGGGGTAACTACTGTCATCCTCAAGCAGACATCTCGAATCGGAGCCGCTACCGCCTTGCGGCTCAGGGCGTCGGCCACTACGTTGGCCTTGCCCGGGTGGTAGAGGATCTCACAGTCGCAATCCTTTACCACGTTTAACCACCGACGCTGCCTCATGTTCATGTTCGGCTGATCCATGAGGTACCTCAAACTCTTATGGTCCGTGTGAATAGTACACCAGACACCATAGAGGTAATATCTCCAAATCTTGAGGGCGAAGACTACAGCCCCCAACTCCAAATCATGCGTCGGGTAGTTAGCCTCGTGAGGCTTCAACTGTCTCGAGGCATAAGCTATCACATGCCCCCGCTGCATCAACACTGCTCCCATACCTATGATTGAAGCGTCGCAGTAGAATACAAAGTCATCTACTCCCTCTGCCAGGGTAAGAATCGGTGCCTCGAAAAGTCGCTGCCTGAGCGTCTCAAAGGCTGTCTCCTGCTCAGGACCCCAACGAAACACCACCGACTTCTTGGTCAGTCGGGTCAGCGGAACTGCTATCTTGGTGAAATCCTGGATGAATCTCCTGTAGTACCTGTTGGATTAGATGTTTAAGCCCATAACTATTATTGGTATGTACTTGACCCGAGAGTAGCATGGTCCATTTGGGTTGCATATCATCAGGACAATTTGTTAGGATGGACTTTTGAGAGAAGGTTATTTATGGTTTATTAATATATTATAAGTTATAATATATTAATATGAAATCATATGTTTTAATTAGTATCGATCAAGAATTAATTTGGAATTAATTTAGTGATCAAAAGAGACTAATTAAATCTATGGGGACTAATTATGATAATTAGTTATATTTATATGTGTTGGGCTTATGATCCATGTTGGACCAAGTTTATGTATGGATACATACAGAGTTAGGCCACATGAACCATGGATCATAAAACCCATGGGTATGGATTATGGGTTATACCCATGACCCTTGGAATCCTACATATAAATAGGTTACTCCATAGCCAAAATCACCACTTCTTTTCTTAGAGAAATATGGAGGTGTTTTGGTGCATGAAATTCTCTCTCAAGAGCCACCTTTGTCCTAGGTGTGTTGTGATTCCATTTGAGGCATTTCATACTATTGGTGCTAAGCTCTTAAGGCCAAATACATCAAGACTTCAAGCCACATAAAAGGTATGTTTCCCTAACTAGTATATTATATGGTTTATGTCAAATGCATGCTAGTTATAGGTTTAATGCCTTGGAAACCATTTGCATGTATAATAGAGAAAACATAGATCCAAGGTATTTAGGGTTGTATGTGCACCATAGGATGTTGTAGTATACTAAAACCCAACAGTGGTATCAGAGCCATGGGTTGTTTTCTATTATATTTTATGCAAATGTATTTTTTTTTCAAGTTGAAGGAAAAAAAAGAAAAAAAAAACATGAAGTTTGTCAAATTTTATGATAATTACTTGATTTTATGAAAAACTAATTATTTATAAAATTTGAGTCACTTTACTACAAGAGTTGAATTAGGTCAATTTATTAAAAGATAGAATGATATGATTATTTTATTTGTTTTAAAAGTTTGATCTAAATGGTTTTAAGGAGTTACAAATTTTGTCATAAAATTTTGGAACTCAAAAGTTTTTTTAAAGTTATGATCTTAAGAGTTTTGAAACTTCCATAAGTTATGGATGTGAAATGTCTCATTTATTAACTCTTTAGGTTATGAATTCCAAGAGTCTTCAAAGGATAATTGTCAAAGTTTCAAGATTTGTATTAGTTTATATGATTATCTAATTTCTTGAAAATTGTTGATGTGAATTATCTTTACTTATGAGTTTAATCTAGATCATAGAAAAATTATTTGATTATTGTGTTAATTGGAATATTTGATCTTAATGGTTTTTATGAACTCCATAACTTGTCCTCAAGTTATGGAAAGTGAAGAGTTTTTCTTTTTAAAGTGTCATTAAGTCTCATAGGTTATGAAAATAGAATAGTCACTATTTTTAATGTCATCATTAAATGATTTAATGTCTTCCATAACTTGTTCTCAAGTTATGGAACTTGAATTTTTTTTCATTAAACCTTAATTAAACTCATAAGTTATGAAAAATCCAAGAGTTTTGAAAGGTTTCAAAAATTGTCCTCAAGTTTTGGAATTTGTAAAGTTACCCCCCATGTATACTTTAATTCCAAACTAGACCTTAGAATTTTAAAAGTTTAAAATTCAACCCTTGTACTATTATTATAATTTTAATTATATAGATATGTATAAGATAAAGTCGTCTTACCATTAGTAGGCCTCATTCACGAAGCCGGTCTATAAGGGGGGTATAAGGTTACTGCCTATAAAATGGCAGTTTAATGGGTGTCCACTCTCACTCACCGCTTCCTTGACCGGTGGAGGGTCGTTAGCCGTATAGGTAGGACAAGGACTATAATTCTCCCTTCATTATAAGTATAATGATAAATACTAAGTAACTAAACACCTATAAATTCCCAATCTTAGTTACTTAGGAAAATGTGAATAAGGTGCTAATCCATGAAATTACACTTTGCACTTTGTTTAAGCTGTTAGTGGAGCGTGTGTGGTTAACAGGCACGCTAACCTGGACTTAACAAGGTAGGCAAAGGGTAACTTAATGTTTATCATAGTATCGTTGGAGCGTGTGTGGTTAACCGGCACATCGATTGAGGGGTAAATATTAAGGGTACCAAGTATATTTGCATGGTTACTTCACACCTTGTTTTGTGATCCTCGGCATCCCAGTCACAAAAACTGAAGGGCACACTCAAGATTGATACATGCCATTGAAAAGTTCAATGAATCTCAAAAGAATCTAGGAGTTTCAAAACCAATTAAAACCTAATAACACATTTCGTTTATCTTGGTGGAAATTGGTGAATCGTCATTCACCTACCTTCAAATATTTTATAGCTTGGATTACGGCATCCCTATTCCAAGTTATAAAATAGTTTGTTGGGTCCTAGCCTTAATATATCATATTGGGTGTTATATTAAGGACTTAAAACAACTTTACGTGAATTTCTCCCATTGTTGATGTCTGGTTTAGACAACAATGATCTTCCCAAACCAAGCTTTCCTAATGAATATGACTTCCCTAGTTTGGCTCATGGAAGTCATACTTCTCTTCCTCCACCTCCTCCAATTATTCTCCCTAACCCACAAGTTCAAGGTCACTCAAGCCCTAATGGCAAGCAAGGTCTATGTGTGATCACATCTTAGAGATGAAGTCACATATTGACAAGCCGGGAGAGTTGGGTGTCAAAGTCTTGAGAAAGTTGGATGTTCAATCACTTTCTAAGTCACATAGTGAGTTCCTTTGGGACTACTATGAAACAGACTATGACATGAACCTTAATGATCATATCTATTTGCTTGGTGCTGCTGAATCAGCAATGATTTGGAACGATAGTAAAGCAAATTTGATTAGAAGATCAACTTCCAAAAACATTTATGGACAGTGACAATGGTGACACTGGAAATCAAGAAAAAGCATTCTCTTCCCAATGGAAAGGGATTGGCCATAGTCAACCCGGTTGACCAAATGGTAAAGAGAAAGGCTAAGTCTGAGATAGTCCCATTACCAAAGGGTCCATATGTTTATTTTGCCAAAGGAAGGGGCGTTGATTGCAAAGCTGCCAAATTTACCTAAGGATGTTAAAGTCAATAAGTTTGACTCTACATCAGGTAGAGCCCATTATCTAACTCTGTTAAGTTGTATTCTGAGATCCTCATTACATGATGTGACTGGGTCATATGTTGATGTTTTAAAAATCAAAGAATAGAGAGAAATCTTAAAGGAAGTATATGCTGATTCTGATCGCGAAGGTGGATTTCGATCGCATCAGAATTTTGAGCAGTTGCTTAAGGAGTTATGATATATTGCTAAGGAATAGATAACAACAATTTTCCATGTGGATTGTAAGGATAAGTTTTTACGTAAAGTTTTAAAATAAAAGAAAATTATTTAATTTTATTTATTTGAAGTATCCTTACAATGGCATTTGTGGAAAATTGTTGCTTATATGATTCCACTGACAGCAATATTGGAAAATGGATTTGATTCTTTCATTTGTGGTAGTGTCTAAATTTACCAAATCAGGAAAGTTCCTCATCACCCAAGTTTCAATTGGACCGAAACTTGGAATCATGCAAGTTGAATAGTATGATGAATGAGAACTTTCAAGCATTGGAAAATCAAGACTAATTACTTGTTCACATGGATGTGTGAGTCAAGTGAAGGACTAAAGGGATCGAGTACACATTCTTGTGCACTGGTCATGTCCACCACAAAGCTCGTTAAGACTATTTGATTTACTAAAGTTTAGTAAATATGGTTATACTTACAAGTTTAAGTATAATTCTGAAACATTGGAAAAGTCTCAATGTATGGCAGAACGAATGGGAAGAATCAAATTAGGCAGAAAGATAAAAGTTTCTCAAATCTGAAAAGATGGGAGAGTACTTTAGTATCATGTTTGTGATCATCTTAATGATTTAGAAATCATATCACAATTAGTCATCTAAAGGTCATCTTAGTGCATTCTTATGACTAAGAAGAGGAGTCATGAATTGTTGAAATGGTTAGATCAGGAAGATGAGTCATACTTCGTTCCAAAACAATTCTTAGAGTCATACTCCAAGATTGTAACTTGAGTGACATATCTTAAAGAAAGGTTTAAAACACTTGTCAAATGTAAGAGTAAAAGTGTCCTACTCTTGTACATTTGAAATTGGTAAGTTGTGATGTTTTGGATAAAACAAAGACCAGCTAAGGCCAATTGTGTGAAGTGTTTGTCTTGATAAAGAATCCGTACTATCTCTTGAATATTTGGCAAGATAGTCTTATATGTCAAGAGGATAGTGGGAGTCTTAAAGATCCTAAAAATAATTTCAAGAACTAATCAAGAATAAAACCTGAGGTTCTTCACTAGCACACGACTTGAGGTTTATAACCTATCGTGTTGACATATTCTGTGCCTATTCCATTTAAAGTTGGCTTTGCATAGGAGTTCTGAAAGTTCTCAATTGGTTGCATAACAACTTGGAAGCAATGGCAGGCCCTGTACTGCCAGGTGGCAAGAAGTTAAGATTGCATAAGTTCAGTTCATATGAGTTTGGATTTGTCATTATCCTTGTCTTGTGACTATGGTTTTGACGATTCACATGGATAAGAACACATACACCATAAAATCTAAGGGTCATAAGGTTTCTCTCTGATTCATGAAAATGATGGTGAGGAAACACTTCCACCAAGTAGATTTGAAGCATATGGCAAAAGGTCTAAACAATTGAGACTATGATTACGGCATCCCTTTTCATAGTTCTGAAATTATTTAGACACACATGCATGCTATCTAAGGAAAGGTGTATGATTTTGATAAAGTTTTATCAAAGCATCTCGTATCAGAAATCTGAACTTTGGTAAGAAAGTCAATAAAGTATTGATTTCTAGAAGTCCAGCTGATTTCTGAGTACATGTCAAAGCTAGTGGGAGCATAAGTGTTATGCTAATAATCATCATGTTAGTGGGAGCATGATAATTATTGTTAGTGTTGCAAGTTAGCAATGTTAATTATAGAAAACAAAAGTTTCAATTCGTGAGGCTGCAGGGATTGAAAAAGTTGTTTTGCTATAATTAAGGGAGAGGATATACTTCATTTCAGTTCTAAAGGCTTAGATTGAGACCTTAATCATCTTTAGTCAAGAATATATATATGAATTTCATGTTGGATTGGTTAAACTTAAGGAAATTCTATATATTGCGTTCTCAAAATTCGATTATGATTACGGCATCCCTTTTCATAGTCAAATTTTGAAAACATGGCAAATAAAATTATTGTAGCAAAAGACTAGTCTAGAATCATGTCTTTATGTGAGACATCATGAATCGTGTACCATTTGCTTTGGGTACAGGATCGATTGCATGTGCTATAATATTTTTCATTTCTAAATTTTTCCAAATGCCCAGAGGCATTAAGAAGGGAAAAGGTCTAGAATTTGATATGACTAAAATGATTAAGCAATTGTCGAGGACAATATGAGGTTTACCAAAGATTGTTTGCTCAGGGACAGTTGGAAGTATAGTGGTAATTTTGGAAGGACCATATTGACATATTCTGAAAAGAGGCATCTCTTATTCAGATGTGATAGTCAAAATGAGAATATGGAGTTGTCTCCATAGGTGGAAGTTATCTGTGTAAGATTAGAAAACTTAATGCAAGAAGCATGTCCAAAGCAATGTACTTTGAATATGAGACTTAGTTTCCATGGAGTTGATCTCCATTGGAATACCTTATAATGACTGTTGACAAGTCTTTGTGACTTTGTACATATTCATTACAGGAGGGTCAGTGCATATAAGTTTAAAATCTAAACAGATTTCGATAAATGATAGGAATTTGAAATTCTCACATTTTTCGATAAGGATTTGGGAGTGTGAAATTAGAATCATTGAAATTATGTTCAATTGGTTTATTTCACAAAGTAAGGATCATAGACAAACATAGAGTGCATACTTGGTGTATGGCAAAGCTATTGTTTAAGAAAAACATAGTGTACATGCTTGGAGCATGGGACAACTAGTGTTTTTAATTCAAGTATAAAGTTGATAAAACCGAAACAATGAATAATGAGTAATCAGTATGATGATAAATAAAAGTGTTTATTTATATTCATAGGGTTTGATACCATATTTGATTAATTTATTCTTGTGTTTCACTTTGCATGTTTTGACTTGCAGAATAACTAAGTCGCTCTTTCTGAATGATTAAGTTATTCAAACCATCCACAGTCGGTCATATGTTGGAAGTAGATATGAATCAAGACTGTCATGGGTTGGTTTGTAGAGGTCCAAGTTGGTGGACAAAGTGGTTCTACAACACTCATGAGTGCTCATAAGTTCTGAGTATTGGATTCAACCCGCGCTCATTTGAATCACTTCATGGATTTTATCACGAGTGATCATGAGACGATAATATCTTATATTGTTCAAACCTAGAGATATGAGTTGTTACTATGAGTTGGTTATACATTGATTGCATGAAAACGCATTTGGTAACTCGATGTTATAAAACGTGCCTTTGTGTATGATTCAACAAGTAGTAGAACAAGAAATATGAGTCGAAGTTTATCCATTCCTTTTACCTTCGGGATAAAAGCGATATCTGTGGGCCCCTCGATGATTTAGCGATGACACATGTGAGTGCTTGGCCAAGCCATGACTGATTTGATTTGTTCAATCAGTCATTCATCATAAATCGAAAATCAGGAAACAACAAATGGACAGAGAGAATGATTATAATCCATGTCTCAGTCCATATGATATCTAGAATGGAGGAATATATGATCCCTTATCTAATGGTCGCGTCTTTGATTTGTTCAGAGTTCGACAGCGGCTTTAAGAGCTACGATTGCTAGTCGGGTTATGAAGTCGTACTTGCAATAATAGTTTTAGACTTATCCAAGTGGGAGACTGTTGGACTAGATGTCTAAACCCATAACTATTATTGGTATGTACTTGACCCGAGAGTAGCATGGTCCATTTGGGTTGCATATCATCAGGACAATTTGTTAGGATGGACTTTTGAGAGAAGGTAATTTATGGTTTATTAATATATTATAAGTTATAATATATTAATATGAAATCATATGTTTTAATTAGTATCGATCAAGAATTAATTTGGAATTAATTTAGTGATAAAAAGAGACTAATTAAATCTATGGGGACTAATTATGATAATTAGTTATATTTATATGTGTTGGGCTTATGATCCATGTTGGACCAAGTTTATGTATGGATACATAAAGAGTTGGGCCACATGAACCATGGATCATAAAACCCATGGGTATGGATTATGGGTTATACCCATGACCCTTGGAATCCTACATATAAATAGGTTACTCCATAGCCAAAATCACCACTTCTTTTCTTAGAGAAATATGGAGGTGTTTTGGTGCATGGATTTCTCTCTCAAGAGCCACCTTTGTCCTAGGTGTGTTGTGATTCCATTTGAGGCATTTCATACTATTGGTGCTAAGCTCTTAAGGCCAAATACATCAAGACTTCAAGCCACATAAAAGGTATGTTTCCCTAACTAGTATATTATATGGTTTATGTCAAATTCATGCTAGTTATAGGTTTAATGCCTTGGAAAACATTTGCATGTATAATAGAGAAAACATACATCCAAGGTATTTAGGGTTGTATGTGCACCATAGGATGTTGTAGTATAATAAAACCCAACAGTACCCTGCCAAACCCAGGAAGCTTCGAATCTCGGATGGAGACCTCGGGACCTCCCACTGCATCACAGCCTCAATCTTGGCCGGATCAACTAATATACCCTTCTGGTTGACAAGGTGCCCCAGAAACTGCACCTCGTGCAACCAGAACTCGCACTTGGAGAACTTTACGAAAAGTATCTCCCTCCTTAAGGTCTCAAGCACCTCCCTCACGTGTTCCTCATGCTGCTCCTCAGTCTTGGAATAAACCAAGGTATCATCAATGAATACTATCACAGACCGATCCAGCATCGGTCTGCACACACGGTTTATGAGATCCATGAACACGGCTGGAGCATTGGTGAGCCCAAAAGGCATCAACACAAACTCATATTGAGCATAACGGGTCATAAAAGCGGTCTTCTGCACATCATCATGTCTGACCCGCATCTGGTGATATCCGGACCGTAGATCAATATTGGAAAACCAAGATGCTCCCTGAAGCTGGTCGAACAAATCATCTATCCTCGGGAGTGGGTAACGGTTCTTCACCGTTACCTTATTTAGCTCCCGGTAATCAATGCACATACGATGCGACCCATCCTTCTTCACAGACAGGATCGGGGCTCCCCATGGTGAACTACTCGGCCTGATAAAACCCTTGTCTAGCAGCTCTTGCAGCTGCGTAGACAACTCCTGTATCTCGGGAGGAGCCAACCGATACGGTGCTTTGGCTATCGGAGCCGCACCAGGAACCAGGTCAATCCGAAACTCAACCTGTCTCTTAGGAGGTATCCCAGGCAAATCCTCCGGGAATACATCCGGGTACTCTCGTACCACCGGTACATCATCAACCGTTGCCTTACCCTTATCCCGGGTATCCATGACATAAGCGACGTACCCCGCGCAGCCTTGCTGGAAATAGCGCCTCGCTCTCGCTGCGGAACAAAGAATCGGTCCGCGCTGTGGCCTCTCACCCTAAATTACTATCTCTCCCCCACTGGGAGTGCGAACTCTAACCAACTGTCGCTCACAATCTATCACTGCTCCATTGGAACTCAGCCAATCCATACCTACTATAACTTTGTTCCCTCGCAGGGGAATAGGAACCAAATCTACTGGGAAACGCTCGTCAAATAACCGCAGTGTACATCCTCTATGAACTCTCGCGACCCTGACGGTCCTGTCATTTGCTATTTCCACGTCAAGTGGACAATCCAGCTCCCCCGGAGCTCTACTAAATCGCTTGCTAAGCGCAAGTGACACAAATGATCGGGTAGCCCCTGAATCGAAAAGTACCATAGCTGAAATGCCCTTCACTAGGAACGACCCTATGCACATATACACAACATAAGTAATAACCAAATAAAATGATAATAAAAAGATGGAGAAGATACATACCAGTAACCACATCTGGAGTCGCTCGCGCGTCCTCTGCTGTCAACTGGAAGGCTCTGCTCTTTGCCACTGGCGCCTCAGCCCGGCCCTGACGGCCGTCTGTAATCCTCATAGTAGCAGGAGCGGGTGCCACCACCTTTCCTGATGATGCTAAACTCGGACACTGGGACTTCTTGTGTCCCATCTGATTGCAATGGAAGCAAATCAGATCATATGCTGTAGTGGTAGTAGTGGTAGGAGCTGTACAATCCCTACTCATATGCCCTGTCCGACCGCACTTGAAGCAGCCGGAACTCCCTGATTTCCACACGCCCTCGTGTAACTTGCCACACTTGCCACACCGACTGTGACTCTACTGTCCCCTAGACATGTGATCAGACACTTTGGGCTTCTTGCCCGAACCCGCTGTGCCAGACGCCACCTCTGGCTTCCTCTTGCTCTCCATCTCTAGATCAATCTCCCTCTCACGAGCCCTCGCAATCATGTCCTCCAGCGTCTTGCAGCTGGAGCGGCTCACAAACTGGAGGATATCACTCCGCAACATCTCATGATATCGGGCCTTCTTCATCTCCTCGTCCGCCACATACTGCGGAACGAGAAGGGCCCTCTCCCGGAACTTGGCGGTAATCTCCGCCACAATCTCCGTTGTCTGCTGGAGGTCCTGGAACTCCCTAGCAAGCTGTTGCACCTCAATGACAGGTGCGAACTCGGCCCTGAACCTGGTCGTGAAATCGCCCCAGGTCATCGCATCCAATACCGCGTCATCACCCACAATCTGTCCGACCTCCTCCCACCAATCTCTTGCCCTGTCCTTCAGCAGGCAGGACGCTAATCTGACTTTGTCCCCCTCGGGACATCTGCTAGTGCGGAACGCATTGGCGACATCCGCCAACCATCTAGTACTGGCAATGGGGTCCCGAGCCCCATGATAGTCGGGAGCTCCACACACTCCGAACTCCCTGAAAGTCAATGTGCGCGATCCCATCATGGCCGCTATCTCAGTACGGAACGTGCTCAGCGTCTCATCCAAAAGCTCTAAGATACCCTCCTTGACCGTACCGAAGATCACAGGAGTCTGCTCGAGTATAACGCGAGTAACCTCTGAGGAGAGGAACTCCCTAGTCTGCTCATCTAGCTGCCCGACTCCAGAACCCGAGCCTGATCCCTCCCTGGCACCGGAACTGCCGACTGTTGGTCTGGATCGTAATACCACCATTATGAAAACACAACATAACAGACATCAGCCTACTAATATAACTGGAGGGATCACATATACTACAAGTTCCCTGGTCTTGTCTCAACCTTCCTTGATTCGAGTACGGATCCTCTACTTTCAGTAGTACGGGCCCATACTACCTTCCACATCTATCCGTACTTTCCTCAAGTACTGCCTCGACTCCACCAAGTCCCTTCTACTACTACTGCTGATCTCTTGCTAATCTCATCCTAGACTTGCCCCAGGGTAATCACCAAACCACTTTCCGCCATCAGCCGCATAAGAAGTCCCTGCTTTATCCCCCTAACTAGCTCGCAAATACTATTACATATTACTCAGACTAGATAATTCTTCGAATGAGAGACCCTACCCTACAACGGTTGGACTCAAACAAGAGCTGCAAAATAGAGTTAGACCTAACCTTCTGAAATTATTTAGTCCTTGCAATATGTAACGTAACATATTCATTTACTAGTTAGTGAAAGACAACTAGAACTCCTAAAAGCACAAAGCAAGCAGCATTTGGGCGTTGAGTACACATAATCAAGCATCTACTACTCTGGCTATCATACTGACAATTCTGAACTAGCATGCAGTTCTCAATAAACTGGTACACATATAACAGGCACATAAGGCATCCTTCCTAGATCCTTAGCCCTAAACTAGCATGCAGTTCTAAATAAGCTGATAATCATAACATATCGTAAACTTGTATGGGTAATTTGGGAGTATTTACTTGAGCTCGGCTGATTGCATGCACCACACCCTTTTCTCTTTTTCAAAATTCTTTTCGCTTTTTTCTAAAACTCTTTTCTTATACTTTTTCTAAATTGTTTTCTTTCCTAAAAATCCTTTTGTAAACATGGTTTTTCCTTTGAAAATTTCATACCACTTCCTTAGTTTGAGTTCAGACACACCCGGAAATATGCCCGAATCCCTCAAACCAAGGCTCTGATACCAAGTTGTAACATCCCAAAAACACGGCCCAAAAATTTCATTTTTCAATCATAAGAAAAATCATAATCCATCCAGTATCATAAGTAAAATCGTGAGTCATGTATCATAACACATCATAAAATCTGTTTCATATATAATCTCATAACAAAATATCAGAGTGAAACTTCCAGGCTGAAGACTGTGGTGTGTGCCATGTGATCAACCCGAGCCCTTACCTTTGCTAGTGGAAGTACCTGAAACCAAAACTGAAAATCGTAAGCACGAAGCTTAGTGAGCTCCCCCAAACTACCACATACCATATAATAATACATATATCACATACTGGGCCTTGCCCACTGCATCGGGCCCCGCCCGACATCGGAGTGAAGTCCGGCATAATTTGGGCCCCGCCCGACATCAGACCAAAGTCTGGAATAACTTGGGCCCCGCCCACAACATCGGGCCCCACCCAGCATCGGACCGAAGTCCGGAATAAACTAAACATAACATCAGTGTAAACATATAGCATATAACATAAACATGTAACTGCTGCATCGGACTTGCCCGGCATCGGACCGAAGTCCGGAACACATAACTCATATCATAAACGTATAACTCCTGCATCGAACCGAAGTCCGGAACACAAGGCACATAACATAAATATGCATGAATCACAAAGACATCAAGCATACATACCACTTCTCGAGATCACCCCGGCATCGGATCGAAGTCCAGAAACATATAAACTGCATCGGGCTAACCCCGGCATCGGACCGAAGTCCAGAACTACTAATATCTAATCGGGCCGGCATTGTGGCCGTAGACCCGTTCCTAAAGAAGGAAACTCACCTCGCGAAACTGGCTGCTGAAACACTGAGCGGAAAATATCTGACTGCTGCTCCGGCGACTCTCCGGCTATAAATTCCACAATGACCCTTAGTCAGAAACTGACAACTATCCTTAGGGTAAATTGACCATTTTACCCCTGACTAAAGTCCATATCCTGGTCAAAGTCAACTTTCCAGTCGCCGAGTTGACCCGCCAACTCGCCGAGTTCCAATCTTTTCATCTATCCCCAACTCGTCTCCACTCGTCGAGTTTAGCAAGAACTCGACGAGTTCTCTTTCAATCATGACATCGGGACAATCTTCATCCGACTCGCCGAGTTCCTCCTGAACTCGTCGAGTTTATCTTCATCATATGATCGTGTCTAGTCTGTGACTCGCCGAGTTGTATGAACAACTCGTCGAGTCCATCTTCATAAGTTGGGAGATGGCCTCGGACTCGCCGAGTACGTTCCTGCACTCACCGAGTCCCATGGTTTCCAGATCTATGGCTATGACTATTTCATTGAGTCCCTTCGCTGGACTCATCCAAACCCCTTCTGGACTAAAATGGGTTCCTCTGAGTCATAACAGTTTTAGGAACCAACTCACGACTCGCCGAGTCCCAAGAACGGCTCACCGAGTCCATGCATGTCCATGTCTATAATTCGATTTCTGATATGCAAAACTCATCCAGAAGGTAGATCTAGGCTCCTAAGATCGGTATAACACGTAAAGTCATGAACTTTACGTTCATGCATGGGACTTTTATGCTCAAAAGACCACAAATGAGGTTTATTTCATACTTGGGGTTCTCATGGCCATAAAGATGGCACCTTTATGCCATGAGGACCCTCTAAGGTTGCAGCTCCTTGGACCCAAAACCTCATAAAGATGACCACAAGGAGATCGAAGAAACTACAACTCAAGTATGAGGCTTGATTACCAGAAAGTGAAGAGAAGCTGATGTTGTTCTTGGATCTACAATCTCCTCTTAAAGTCCAAGTTCTTGCTCTTCTTCTCACAAGCTTCAAATACACAAAATAACTTCCAAAATCACAAAGAAAGCTCAAGATCACTTATGGAGGATTAGGGTTTCGGTATTACTGCTCTGGAGGTGCTGGAGGCTGGACAAGAGGTCTATAATGATGCTTAAATAGGGTGCAAACCCTAAATATTAGGGTTTCCCCCAGACTGGCCTACTCGTCGAGTCAAGGCGTGGGCTCGCCGAGTAGATCACTTAAACCCGCGTCCAAACCTGGCATCTACTCGACGAGTCAGGCTACAACTCGTCGAGTAGATCTTATAAAAATGACATTTAATGAATTAAATACGTACCAGAAACGGGGCGTTACAATTAATATGAAATCATATTATTTAATTAGTATTGATCAAGAATTAATTTGGAATTAATTTTGTGATCAAAAGGGACTAATTAAATATATGGGGATTGATTTGTAAATCATTCATTCTTATATAGTGGGCTTATGATCCATGGCTTATTGGATTGGGCCAAAACCCATAGGGTACTCCATCGATGCTCCATGGAGGTTAAAACCCATGGATTATGGATGAAATGAAAAGTCATGCACATTAGGGTTTGCATGATGTAACCCTACATGTGACACACTATATAAAGAACCTCATGGTAAGCAAAATCGGCTACTAAGACAAGAACAAGAAGGGCTAGCCGATTTTGAGTGAAAGTGTTCTTCTCTCAAGTTGTTCCAATAGTTGTGGTGTTTTGTGAAACATTTGAGGCATCACATTTGGGGTGCTAGGCTCACAAGGTCTTAGGAAATCCAAGCTACAAGAAAGGTATGTCATTCTACTAGTTTTATATTACAAGTACCCCATGTCATGCTAGTTAGGATGAGAACCTTGGAAAAGTCAAATTTGCATGTATATTAGAGAAATCATAGATCCAAGGTTTCTAGGGTTGCATGTACACCATAGGAGTGTTAGAATGCTCAAAACCCATCAGTGGTATCAGAGTCTCGTTTTGTTTTCATTATACTTGATGCAAATTGATGAAAAAAGTCAAAAATCTGCTCACTGCTTAGTGAACTCGCCGAGTCCATTGGGGGACTCGACGAGTCCATGTGTTAATTCATCCTACTCGTCGAGTAGGTTCTTGCACTCGGCGAGTAGGAGGCCCTGTGTGCAAAATTTCGAGTTTTTTTACTGGAAATGGACTAGAATCATTACCCTAAACTGTTTTGGACTTATAAAATCTTTTTTTGATGTGGTAATGATTATGCTAATCCATTTTCAAAGGTTATTATCAAAGTTTCATATTTTATATATGTTTATATGATTCTTGAAAACTGTTGATATGAATGTTCATGCTTATGAGTTTTGGTAGATCATAGCAATTATTTGCAAATTGTTTGATGATGTAATTCTTGATCTAAATGTTATTAATGGAGTCCATAATTTGTCCTTAAGTTATGGATTACCAAAAGTCATTTCTTTAAAAGAGTCATTAAAGAACTCATAGGTTACATAAAATGAAGAGTCTTTATTTTTAATAGACCATTAAACTCATAAGTTATGAAGTTGAAAAGTTTTGATGAGTTTCAAAACTTTCCCTCAAGTTTTGGAACTTGTAAAGTCACTTTAGAATACTTTAGTTCCAACCCCTAGAATTTTAAAAGTTAAAATTCAACCCTTATACTTTATAGTATTATAAGTTAATGATATATATATGTATATATATATATATATATATATATATATATATATATATATATATATATATATATATATATATATATATATAAGATCAAGTCAGTCTTACCGTTAGTAGGCCTCATTCACGAAGTCGGTCTATAAGGGGGGTATAAGGTTGTTGTCTATAAAATGGCAGCTTAATGGGTTTCCACTCTCACTCACCGCTTCCTTGACTGGTGGAGGGTCGTTAGCCGAACTGGTAGGACAAAGACTATAATTCTCATTAAAAGTATAATGATAAATATAAAGTAACTAAATGTTTTAAAAATTCCCAATCTTAGTTACTTTAGGAAAATGTGAATTTGGTGCTAACCCATGAAATTACACTTTGCACCTTGCTTAAGTCGTTAGTGGAGCGTGTGTGGTTAACCGGCACACTAACTTGGACTTGACAAGGTTAGCAAAGGGTGGCTTAAGGTTTATCATAGATCGGTGGAGCACGTGTGGTTAACCGACACATCGATTAGGTGTTAAAATTAAGAGTACCAAGTTAATTTTCATGGTTATTCACACCTTGTTTTGTGATCCTCGGCATCCCAGTCGCAAACTTGAAGGGCACAATCGAGATTTAAACATGCCATTGAATTGTTCAATGAATCTCATAAGATCTAGGAGTTTCATTCCAATTAAAACCTAATACGTCTTAAGCTTTTCGTGGTGGAAATTGGTGAATCATCATTCAGCTACCTTCAAATATTTTATGGATTGGATTACGGCATCCCTCTTCTAAGTTATAAAATATTGTGTTGGGTCCTAGCCTTAATATTACATTTGGGTTTCTTATTAAGGACTTTTTATCTGATCTAAACTTGTCTTTCTTCCTTTTCAGATGTCTTCCAACAATGCTTCTGGGTCGAACCCTACCGACTCCTTCTCTCTTATGAACCTTTGTGGGAGAGTCATCTTTGATGGGACTAATTTCAATGATTCGATTAGGAACATAAGGATGGTCACTCGCTATAAGGACAAACAATATGTCCTCTACAAGGAGCCAAGGGAAATTGATGAGTCTTCTGCTACTCCATAGGAGATCGCTGACTATCGGACTCATGAGAGAGATGCCACTAAGGTGGCATGTATCATGATGGCCACAAGGACAGCCGAACTCCAAAATTCCTATGGGGACTTTTACCCTTTTGAGATGCACCAGGACCTGATGGAAAGATACCATTAGAGTGCTCGTCAAGAGAGGTATGAAATAATCTCTTCCATGATAACAAACCGAATGAAGGATGGTGAAACCATCACGGGCCACATGCAGAAAATGCAAAGATTTGTGGACCGTTTGCTGAAGTTAAATGTGGACTTCCCTGAGGAGCTGTCTATTGACATCATACTGCACTCCTTACCTCCCTGTTATGATCAGTTTCGCATGACCTATCATATGAACAAGGAGGAGGTCACACTTAGCAAACTTCAAGGGCTTTTGAAGACCGCTGAATCAGGTCTTAAAGGAAAATCGGTTGTTACCACTCCTACTCCTACCGCCGCCCATGTTTTTACAATCAGGCATGGTAAAGGGAAAAAGAGGAAGACCCCTTCGAAGGGTACCAAGGGAAAGTCTCTTGGAGGCTCCTCATCGATTGGAACCAAAGGTGGTTCTGCCACTCCATCTTCCAACCCAAATGATGCACAATGCTTCTACGGTCAGGAAAGAGGGCACTGGAAGCGAAGCTGCCCCAAGTACTTGCAGGATGTTAAGGATGGGAAAGTGAAACCCACCCATGCAGGTATTTACACTATATTGTCTAATAACTCACCACTTACTAATTCTTGGGTCCTTGATACAGGGTGAGGAATTCACATTTGTTCTGATTTGCAGGGCCTAAAAAGAAGTGAGGATGTGGAGCAGAGGAAGATAAACTTATTCATGGGGAATAGGAAAGCTTCACCTGTCACCAAGATTGGAGTTTATTCTTTGTTGCTTGGTAGTGGGTTAATGTTAGATTTGAATAAATGTTGTTACTCGTCTGAAATGGCGAGAAATATTATTTTCTTTCATGGTTTGTACACATAAGGATTCACTTTTTCATTTGATAATGAATGTGGTGGTATTAATGCTTTTCATAATGGTGTTTTTTATTTTAAAGCATTACCTTGTGATGGTGTATATGAAACTGTGTCGGTTGTAGACAACTTAGGAAATAATGTATTGCATACTGATTCTTCCACTAGTTTGGATAAAGCATCCTTGTGGCATTGTCGTCTTGGACATGTCAACAAGAAGCGTATAGGCCAACTCCAAAAGACCGGAGTCTTGGAGTCATTTGACTTAAAATCAGATCATAGTTGCGAATCTTGTTTACTTGGAAAAATGATAAAGTCACCCTTCACTGGTACTTGTGCTAGGGGTGTAGGTTTGTTGGACCTCGTACACACAGATGTGTGTGGACCCTTCAGAACCGCCACAAGGGATGCTAACCGCTTCTATGTGACTTTTACTGATGATTACAGTAGATATGGTTATGTCTATTTAATCAAGCATAAGTCAGAAACCTTTGAGAAATTCAAAGTTTTTAAACACGAAGTGGAGAATCAGCTGGGCAGGAACATTAAGATGCTTCGATCCGATCGGGGTAGTGAGTATCTTAGGACAGAGTTCCTTGACTATCTTAAGGAATGTGGAATTGTTTCACAGTTGACACCTCTTAGGACACCATAGCTGAATGGTGTGGCTGAGAGGCGCAATCGAACCTTGTTGGACATGGTTTGTTCCATGATGAGTCGAGCTTCGTTACGAATCTCATTATGGGGGTATGCCTTAGAGACTGCCGCCCATATCCTTAATCTAGTCCCTACCAAGAAGGTTTCCAAAACACCTCACGAGATGTGGACTGGGAAGGTTCCCAATTTAGACCACATCAAGGTTTTGTGTTCCGAGGCTTTCGTGAGGCGCGAGACTCAAGATAAGCTCGATCCTCGAAGTGAGCGGTGTATTTTCACTGGCTACCCACAGAAATCCTTTGGTTACCTCTTCTACTGACCCCGTGAAAATGTGGTCTTTGTGGCAAGAAGAGGAGTTTTTCGTGAGAGAGAATTCATAAGCCAAGGAAACAGTGGGAGGAAAATTGACCTTGAAGAAATTCAAGAGTCATGCGGTTAAGGAACCTCTAACACTAGCAGTCAACCTGAGGTGGAAACTCCTGTTGAGCCGATAGATGAGTCTGTGCCTCTGAGGCGTTCCACAAGAGTTAGGAATCCACCTGAGCATTACTATGGTTTCCATATTACTGCGGAAGGTGTTGCATTTATCAGTGATAGTACACTGGTAATCTGGATGAGCCTAAAAACTTTAAGGAAGCCATGGCAGACCCTGAGTCCGCCAAATGGAAAGAGGGTATGGACAGCGAGATTCAGTCCATGTATGACAATCAAGTTTGGAACTTGGTTGACAATGTACCGGGTCGCAAGACAGTCGGGTGCAAATGGATCTTCAAGAAGAAGACCGACATGGATGGAAAGGTACACACTTATAAGGCGCGACTGGTTGCGAAGGGCTTTACTCAAACTCTGGGAGTTGAATATGATGAGACCTTCTCACCAGTAGCGAAGATTAAGTCTATTAGGTTTATGCTAGCCATTGCTGCATTTCATGATTATGAAATGTGGCAAATGGATGTCAAAACCGCTTTCATTAATGGAAAGTTGGCTGAGGATGTTTACATGAGTCATCCAGAGGGTTTTGTTGATGAAAAGTACCCTAATAGGGTGTGTAAGCTTGACAAATCCATCTATGGGCTAAAACAAGCATCTCACAGATGGAATCTTTGTTTCGATGAGAAAGTCAAAGAGTTTGGCTTTTCGAGGAGCGAAGATGAGTCTTTTGTGTATGTTAAGGATAGTGGGAGTGTAGTTAGCTTTTTGGTATTATATGTGGATGACATACTACTCATAGGAAATGACATCCCAACCCTGCAGGAGGTTAAGTCCTGGCTTGGGAAGTGTTTCGATATGAAGGACCTTGGAGAAGCTGCCTATATCCTAGGGATACGGATATTGAGAAACAGGAGTAAGAGACTAATTGGACACAATCAAAGTACCTACATGGATATGGTGTTGAATAGGTTCAGCATGCAGGATTCCAAGAAAGAGGATTTACCGATCCAGAGTAACACCAAACTGAGTAAGACTCAGAGCCCGAGTACAGAGGCTGAGATAGCTGAGATGAGTCGAGTACCGTATGGTTCCGCTGTAGGCTCGATCATGTATGCTATGAATTGTACTCGTCCTAATGTGACTTTAGCTTTGGGCATTGTCAGCAGATATCAGGGGAATCTTGGCAAGGGTCACTGGACTGCGGTAAAGAACATTCTCAAGTACCTGCGAAGGACTAAGGACTAGGTTCTGACCCTCAGTGGGAGTGATGACTTGAGAGCAGTGGGGTACAATGATGCTAGCTTTCAGACTGATAGGGATAATTTCCGCTCTTAGTCAGGTTGGGTCTTTACCCTAAATGGAGGAGCAGTTACTTGGAAAAGTTCCAAGCAGGAGACAGTAGTTGATTCAATGTGCGAATCAGAGTACATAGCAGCAAGCGAGGCGGCGAAGGAGGCGATATGGCTGAAGAACTTCATTGGAGACCTTGGAGTTGTACCAGCTATAAAGGAGCCTATGAAGATTTTATGTGATAGTGAAAATGATCATGGCAGATCCAGACACATCGACAGAAAATACCACTTCATTAAACATCGAATAGAAGAAGGAATCCTCATGGAAAAGAGGATATCATCGAATGAAAACCCAACAGATCCCCTCACGAAGGGACTGTATAGGGTTAAGCATTTTTAGCATGCGAGGCGCATCGGGCTGAAGGAAGATATTAGTTTTACTGATTAGATAGCTATTTCTGAAATTTGTAAAGTCTAATTGACAATTGATGATTAAATAAAAGTTGTTATTTGTTTATGAGTAAAGTGTTACTATCTTGTGTCAATCGTTTACTATTGTTTCAATTTTGCATGTTTTGACTTCCAAAATAATTATGTTATGGTATATCTTATTATTCGAACCATCCACAGTCAATCATACTTTGGAAGTAGGTATTTAGGCAAGACTGTCATGAATGGGTCTGTAGTTTGTCTGGGACATAGGGACTGCAGTGTTCATGAGTACTCCTGGAATGGGATTCGAGTATTGGATTCAACCCACGGTCACTTGTATCACTTCATGGAATTTATCTCGAGTGATCGTGAGACGGTAATATCATATAAGTCTTCAAACCTGGAGATATGAGTTGTTGACCATGAGTTGGTTGTACATTGATTGTACGAAAACGCATCGGTAACTCGATGTTATAAAATGTGATTTTGTGTATGATTCAACAAGTACTTAGTACAAGCATATGAGTCGAAGTTTATATGTTTCTTCTAGTCCTTGGAGGATTAGAAGCGATACCTGGGCCCCTTGATGATTTTGTTTTGACCTATGTGTCGGGCTCGGTCTAAACTGAATTGATGTGTTCGATTAAGTTCTATGTCAAAAACATCAGAAATCGTGAAACAAACTGCTGGAAAATAAGTACGACATTGTTCCATGTATTTGTCCGGCTGATATCTTGAGAGAAGAGGATTATATGATCACTTATCTTACATGGCAGGTTATCTTAGTTCCGCGAGAGTTTGAAAGAGCTACGATTGCTGGTCGGATCCTGAAGCCATACTTGCAGCTATAGTTATTAGACTTATCCAAGTGGGAGACTGTTGGATAAGATGTCTAAGTCCATAACTATATCTGGTACGTACTTGACCCGATTTGGCATGGTCCATTTGGGTTGCATGGCATCATAACAATTGGATAGACAAAATGAGAAAAGGACACTTATGGTTTGTTAATATATTATAAGTTCTAATATATTAATATGAAATCATATTATTTAATTAGTATTGATCAAGAATTAATTTGGAATTAATTTTGTGATCAAAAGGGACTAATTAAATATATGGGGATTGATTTGTAAATCATTCATTCTTATATAGTGGGCTTATGATCCATGGTTCATTGGATTGGGCCAAAACCCATAGGGTGCTCCATGGATGCTCCAAGGAGGTTAAAACCCATGGATCATGGAGGAAATGAAAATTCATGCACATTAGGGGTTGCATGATGTACCCTACATGTGACACACTATATAAAGAACCTCATGGTAAGCAAAATTGGCCACTAAGACAAGAACAAGGAGGGCTAGCCGATTTTAAGTGAAAGTGTTCTTCTCTTAAGTTATTCCAAGAGTTGTGGTGTTGTGTGAAACATTTGAGGCATCACATTTGGGGTGCTAGGCTCACAAGGTCTTAAGGAATCCAAGCAACAAGAAAGGTATGTCATTCTACTAGTTTTATATTACAAGTACCCCATGTCATGCTAGTTAGGATGAGAACCTTGGAAAAATCAAATTTGCATGTATATTAGAGAAAATATAGATCCAAGGTTTCTAGGGTTGCATGTACACCATAGGAGTGTTAGAATTCTCAAAACCCATAAATATTGTGGTTGGGTTGAGGCGATCTTACTTTGTGCTGAAGGCCAAGACACTCGGGGTGGTCCGGATAGGCTGTAGGCCCTGCGAGGCAGTCCAGTCAGGACGAAGGCCTGTAGAGTGGTCCAAATAGGCTGTAGGCCCTGCGAAGCGGTCCAGTCAGGTTGAAGGCTCATATTTGCATGCTATTGTTTGTTGTGTTGTGTGATGGAACTCTGGGGAAAAACACTAAGCTTTAGCTTACAGTTTCAGTTTATTGTGTCATGTATTTCAGAGAATCGTGGAAAAGAGAAGGCATGAGCGTGCACATATTTCTATTTTTATGACATTGGATCTTGGGATACTCTGATTTTGCATAATACTTTTGAAACAATGGTTTTGTACATACTTTATGGATGAAATGGGTTGTTTTTGAAAATTTTAAATTTTTATGCATTTTTTTATTGTTATAAGTTGGTATGAGAGCCTTGGTTTGAGAGAATTGGATGAACATTCGTGTGAATCCAGACTCAAACTAGGGAACTACAAAAGTTTTAAAATGGTTTTCAAAATTGTTTTCAAAAGTAACCAAGGAAGGATGTGATGTGTAAGATCAGTCGGAGCAAGAAAGTATACCCCAAGTTACCCACATTGTTATTGGATATAATGTTTATGGTAGAACAACATGGTAGTGGTAAGGCAGAGATCTTCAGAAATTGCATGATAGAATTGCCTGATGTATGATGCTTAATAAACTAGGAATACTTCTTGTATGAAATTGACATCATTACTGTAGGTTCTTAGTGTGTGCATCATAAATGTACATAATTAAGATTCTATAGCCTGAGAATGATTGATATAGCCTTATTTCCTATTCTTGTCTGATTAAGGGTATAAGGTAGGATTAAGTATTCGACTGTCTATAGGATCCAGTGTTATGTATGACTAGCATACACTACTGGCTATAGGCTTGGTGGAATTTTCATGGGTGAGTAGATGTGTGAGCAGTCAGTTAGGTGAGGCGAGATTAGCCACTCTTTAGGGAGTGAGAGTAGGATGTGTGCGTATCCTAGTTGTTATATTTATCTTGGTCGATTGTGATGATCTTTGAGATAAATACGGGGAGGTGTGGAAGGTATTATGGGCTTGTACTATTGAAAACACATGACTCGTACGCGTACCAAGGAAGTCACAACCCTGAAGGTTTCGTTTATTTGCAATAGATTTTATGGTATGAAATGCGGCATGTATGATATATTCTGGTTTATTTTCAGTATGGTGCTCACTAGGGGATAAGGTTCCGGAGCCAGAGCGGGTGGCCAGGATAGGCCAGGATTGACCGGTGATTAGATTAGGGAGATGATTGCTGTTGAGGTAGCTACTGCTGTCTGGGGATCGATTCTGGAGTTGTTTCAGTTTATCAAGACCGCCATGATTGAGCTTTTCGACGATCGTTATGCTGCACTGTCTGAAGTTGCTGTTGCTGTAGCTACCAGACATGTTGCTACCGCGGGGATTCTTAGGGAGAGGGTTTTTCAGTACCGGGACTTCAACAATACGAAGCCCTTGGTGTTAGATGGAGTTCAAGACCCGATTATGGTGATGAGGTAGTTGTCTGATGTGGAGGAGTGTTTCTTCACATGCTCTTGTCCTGCTGACCTGAAGGTCAAGTGCGCCCTGAAACTTCTCCGGTCAGGAGCGAAGGATTGGTGGAGATTGGTAACTGGCTCGCACACTCCTGAGCAGAGGGTTGATGTGACTTGGGAGTAGTTCTCTGAGATGTTTCGCATGAGGTATGTTCCGTTGATGGAGAAGGAGAGATTGGCTCAGGAGTATCTGGATCTGAGGCAGGGGACCGAGACGGTGACTGAGATCACCAAGATGTTTACTCAGAGGGCTCTAGTTTGTCCTGAGTTTGCTGCTTCTGAGCAAGATTAGATGGCCCGGTACTTGACCATGCTAAAGATGGATATCCGCCAGTTTGCGTCCACCCAGTGTTATGGTACTCTCGCTTAGCTACAGGAGGCCACGAGTAGGCGGGAGATTAAGATCGACCTCCATGCGAGGGAGATGAGGCAGGATCATGTCCAGTCTCAGTTTGTGACAAAGCGGTTCAAGCTCGCTGACACGAGACCTGGGGGACAGAGGGGCCACACTTGTGGCAAGTGAGGCAAGGATCATGATCGTGCGTGTCGATCTTCATCTAGATGCCACAAATGTGGCAAGGAGGGGCATTATGCCAAGGATTGTTGTTGGCAGGCCCGAGTACCGATCACCAGGATCTGTTACCACTACGAGCAGGTTGGCCATATTAAGGTTAACTGTCCGTTGCTCACTACGAGGTCGACACAGGCTCCAACATCGGCTACTTTGAGGATCACAGATGGATGCCAGGATCGAGCGGAGCCCCCGACGGTTCGGGGTCGTGCTTTCCAGCTCACAACAGAGGAGGCCAAGGCGACACCGGACGTTGTTAGTGGTATGTTTCTATTTATCATTTTGTCAGTTATTTTATGGTATGCATATGTTTACGATTCTTCTAGGTACCTTCTTAGTGAATTCCTTGCCTTCTCTTGTGCTACTCGACTCGGGTGCAATTCGGTCCTTTGTATCTCAGTCTTTTGGTAGGGGTTTTGATATTAATCTTGGGAAGCTAGAGTGTCCGTTGCGGATTTCTATCGCCAACGAACACGAGATTTCTGCATCGAGTGTTTTTCGGGATTGTGTCTTGGAGATTTTTGGGGGGCCTTACCAGATTGATCTGATCCCTATTCCCATGGGAGATGTGTATGTAATTGTAGGGATCGAATCGCTGAGTAGATACAGAGCTATGATCGATTGCAAGGGTCAACGGGTAGTAGTTCGAACCCCAAGTGGGGGAGAACTGGTTATTTATGGAGAAGGCACCAAACTGGGATCAACCTTTTGCTCTGATGCCAGGGATTGACAATATATCCAGCATGGTTGTATGGATTATCTTGCTCACGTGGTTGACACTCGAGTTGAGAATTAGGCTTCGGTTTCAGATGTGCCTGTTGTCAGAGAGTTTGTTGATGTGTTCCCGATGGAGTTACCCGGTGTGCCTCCGGAGAGGCAGGTTGAGTTCAGGATTGATTAGGTTCCGGGTGCGGCTCCAATCGCTAAGGCATCATACCGATTGGCACCACCCGAGATGTAGGAGCTGTCCTCCTAGCTTCAAGATCTATTGAGCAAGCAGTTTATTATACCGATCAGTTCGTCGTGGGGAACACTGATTTTGTTCGTCAAGAAGAAGGATGGTGCACACCGGATGTACATTGATCACCGTGAGTTGAACAAGTTGACAGTGAAGAACCATTATCCCGTTCAACAGATTGATGACCTCTTCGATCAGTTGATGGGTGTGTCCTAGTTCTCCAATATTGATCTGAGGTCAGGGTATCATCATATGAGGGTTAGAGAGGAGGACTTCGAGAAGACCGTGTTTCGGACTCGTGATGGTCATTACGAGTTCGTGGTGATGCCATTTGGGCTCACCAATGCGCCTACGGAATTTATGGATTTGATGAATCGGGTATGCAGGTTGATGCTCGATCGACCAGTTATTATATTCATTGATGATATCTGGGTGTATTCCAAGACCATGGAATAGCACGAGGAGCACCTTCGAGATCTTCTGGGAGTTTTGAGGCGAGAACGGTTGTATGCCAAGTTCTCGAAGTGTGAGTTTTGGTTACAAGAGGTCCAGTTCTCAAGACATCTCGTTAACCAAAATGGGATTTTGGTCGATCCGGCCAAGATTGAGGTCGTGATGCAGTGGGAGGTTCTGAAGTCTCCCTCGAAGATCAGGAGTTTCTTGGGATTGGCATGGTATTATCGGAGGTTTATTCAGGACCTATCCAAGATTGTGGTACCCCTCACTCGTCTGAAGAGGAAGGGCGTGGACTTCTGCTGGGGGCCTGATCAGCAGGCCGCATTCGAGACTCTGAGATAGAATTTTTGTGAGGCCCCAGTGTTGACCCTCCCCGAGGGTATTGAGGATTTTGTGGTATTTTGTGATGCATCCATCACCAGCCTAGGAGCCTTTCTTATGCAGCGAGGGAGGGTTATTGCTTATGCTTCTCGGCAGCTGAAACCACACGAGGTTCGCTATCCAACTCATGATTTGGAGTTGGGAGCAGTAGTGTTCACCCTTAAGATTTGAGGCAGCGCATGTGGCTTGACGTAGTCAAGGATTATGATTGTGAGATTTCGTATCATCTCGGGTAAGCCAATGTGGTGGCTGATGCTTTAAGCCGCAAGATGGCTAGTTCTGCTATTGGCGGCCTTTATATGAGGATTTCGATTGATTTACCATTGTGGGATTTGATTAGGGAGGCTCGGACTTAGGGAGTCAAGAAGGAAAAATTAAAGCGAGAGAGACTCAGGGGTGAGATTGACAGGTTTGCTACTGACAGTCGTGGATTGTTGACCCGTTATGGACCGGTTTGGGTACCATACTTCGGTGGGATCAGGAATACTGTGATGGAAGAGGCGCACAAGTCCAAGTTTTCAATACACCCTAGAGTCACCAAGATGTATCATGACTTAAGACTTAGTTACTGGTGGTCGTGCATGAAGACAGAGATAGCCTGGTATGTTGAGAAGGGCTTGACCTGTCAGATGGTCAAGGTCGAGCACCAGAGGCCGCACAGCAAGTTGCAGCCACTGGAGGTTCCCATATGGGAATGGGTACATATTAATATGGATTTCATCACCAAGCTATCTCGTGCGGCTAAAGGGCATGATGCGATTTGGGTGATAATGGACCGGTTGACCAAGAGTGCCCATTTCTTAGCTATCTGTGAGAGCACGTCGGATGAGAAATTTTTTGATTTATACGTGCAAGAGATAGTTGCCCGACATGGTATTCCAGTTTCCATTATATCTGATCGAGATTTTTGGGTCACATCACGTTTTTAGAAGATGTTCCATGGGGAACTGGGTACGAGGTTGCATCTCAGCACTGCATATCATCCGCAGACAGACGGGCCGAGTGAGCGAACCATTCAGACACTTGAGGACATGTTGAGAGCTTGTGTCATAGATTTTGGTGGGAGTTAGGACTCCTACTTCCCCTTAGCTGAGTTTTCATACAACAATAGCTATCACTCCAGTATTGGTGTGCCGCCATTCAAGCTTCTCTATAGGAGGAAGTGTTGTACCCTTGTTTGTTGGGTAGAGGTTAGTTATAGAGTAATGAGAGGACTGAGGTAGTTCTTCAGAAGACAGAGCTCATCCAGCAGATTAGGTAGAGACTTCAGATAGTCAGAGTTGGAAGAAGAGTTATGCCGACAAGCGTCGATCCGAGTTAGAGTTCCAGGTCGAGGATATGGTCTTGATGAAGGTATCACCCTGAAAGGGTGTAATATGCTTCAGGAAGAGGGGCAAGTTGGGACCCCGATATATTGGGCCATTTCGGGTGATAGCCAGGGTTGGGAAGGTAGCGTACAAATTGGATTTTCCTTAGGAGCTCATCCAGATCCACAACACCTTCCATGTTTCGCAACTTTGGAAGTGTGTGGCTGATGATTCATCGGTTTTTCCTTTGGAAGATATCCAGGTTGATGATCGCCTAAATTATGCGGAGAGACCAGTGGCGATCTTGGATCAAAAGATGGAGCCCTTGCTTAATAAGGTCGTGTCTTTGTTCAAGGTGCAGTGGCATCACCAGAAGGGTTCCTAATGGACATAGGAACTCGAGTCTGAGATGTGGGAGTGTTACCCTGATTTGTTCACAGTAGCTAACTTCGAGGATGAAGTCTAGTTCAAGTGGTGGAGAATTGTAACATCCTAATGTTGAGGTAATTCCAAATTTTAACCCTAAGTATGAAGAGTATAGCATTTTAGCCCTTATGTATGAGAAATGTTGCAAAATGGCCTATAGTTGCATATTTGTAAATAAAAGGCATGGGGCACGTACGCTGGCCGTACATATTGTACGCTGGGCATACGTGGCAGGATCCCAAACCCTAAATTTTAGGGTTTGGACCCTATTTAAACATCCTTATGGCCTCTAAGCCTCATCTCACATCAGCCCCCATCACTTCACTCGACCTTAGCAAAACCTAGTCCTTTGGTTAAGCATTCTTGACCTTTGGTGTGCTTTTTGGTGACCTTGAAAGAGAAGGAAGGAAGTAGAACCACCTTATAAGCTTGAAGAAGCTTTGGATTTGGAATCCTCATCTACATAGCAACCTCCAGGAGGTATAAAGTTTTGAACTTGGCTTGTATTTCCTTAGATCTAGTTAACTCTTGATTCTTGAAGCATTTTGGTCCCAAGTCTTGACCTTTATGAGTATGGCATACTATAGCCCGTATAAGCTGTCCTTTCAGACATTTTGAGATGTTTAGAAGCATAAATATATGATATTCGTTCTTAGTTCTTCCCATGCATGTTCTAGGATTTCATATTAGATTAAGAAGTTAGGGTTTGTTGGTATCAAGCATTTATAACCATGTAAAGTCATAAAGTTGGAAACTTTATGACTTATAATGATATTTTGGACTTAGATCTGGATTTGAACATAAGGAATTGATGGATTAAGCCTTTAATAAGAAGTTGAGGTGGCCAGATACGTCCGTTGGGCGTACCAAATGGTATGTTGCGTGTACACGGTCAAGCTGAGTACGTCCCGCATACAGCTGAGTATACCCTGAGTTTACTCGGTTGTTTTGTTGACTTTTGACCTTGACCAGGGTTTGACCAATTTTGACCAAAGGGTATTTTGGGTATTTTGATATTAAGTTAAGTTTGGTCGTGGTTTGATTAATAGTTGACGAGTAGAGTCGGTATTCGGAGCAGAGATTTATTCAACTATCGTTCGGACTAAGAGGTGAGTTTTTCTCACTATACTCGTGGATCGAAGGCACCAATGCCGGCCCACTAAATTATGTATCCTGGTTATAGGATAGTGTTATGCTAGTATATGACTAATTAGTAGATCTGTATGATTATTTGTATTTGTTGGTTTCGTGTTTATGTTTATCTGTTACATATGTCAACATATTGTGGTTGGGTTGAGGCGGTCCTACATTCTGCTGAAGGCCAAGATACTCGGGGCAATCCGGATAGGCTGTAGGCCCTACGATGCTTTCCAGTCAGTCTGAATGCCGGAGAGCGGTCCAGATAGGATGTAGGGCCAGCGAGGCGGTCCAGTCTGGCTGAAGGGTCATATTTGCATGGTATTGTTTGTTGTGTTGTGTGATCGTACATTGGGGAAACTCACTAAGCTTTAGCTTATGGTTTTAGTTTATTGTTTCAGGTACTTCAGAGGATTGTGGAAAAGCAAGGGCATGATCGTGCATATCTTCATGTTTTTATGACATTGGATCTTGGGATACTCTGATTTTGCATAATCCTTTTGAAACAATGATTTTGTAAACACTTTATGGATGAACTAGATTGTTTTTGAAAAATTTAAATTTTTATGAAATTTTGGGTTGTTATAGTTTAGCACAAACAAAGCTCAAATTCCCATCTTCTCTGGTTACCATACATCCTTGCCTTCCATAAACACATCACTTATAGTCTTCCTAAACCTCGAATGGTCGTCTAAATTGAAGCTTGGGAAAGAACATCAACATATGGTTATTACTCGATTTCTGGTGGCAAGCTCGATGACCTCAAAGATCTTCAGAAGAATCAGTTTATGTTATTTCAATCATCGGAAGCCACCATAGGTTGTCAGTTCCCATAACCATTGTTATCTGACGTGTCGCTTTTATCCACGGGAGGTTTTAGTAGGCGTCCCGGTGTGGTACTGGCAACACCTACTTTTTCTATACACGGTGGAAATTTTTTTGAATTTTTTTTACCTATTTTCCCTACATCGGCAACACCTAGTATGTATTCTTGCATCCGCCTCTACTTTTATCATTAATCATTAAAGCTTATTCGGCTGATGAACCTACTTCTCGAGGTTTTGACTTATTATTTTTAAAATCGTTAACGTATGTATCCATGTGTATGTTTTTCCACGCTTGGAAATGGAGATGTTCCTTGTTTCCCTTCGAAATTGAAAGAATTGCGTTTTGACCCTTATGAGTAGTACGCGGGGCGTACAACAGGGTACGCTTAGCGTACAAGCTGAGAAGCTAGTACGCGGGGTGTACCTCATGTGTACGCTTAGCGTACTAATGGTAGATGGTCGCGAGTCCAAAGCCTCGTACGCTGGGCGTATGAGGAGTACGCGGGGCGTACGAGGGGGAGAAAAGAAACCCTAATTTTTTCAAGTTGTACCCTATAAAAGCCATATGTTAGCCTCTTTTGATCATTTCCTAGCCATCCTCCATATGCTAAAAACCATAATTCGTTCTATAGCCCATGTTTGGTGATCTTGAGCTCTTGTGAAGTTTTTGTGGAGGGTTTTGTGTATCTAGAAGAAGAAGAAGAAGCTTGAAGACTTCTTCTTTGGACGATGGATTTGAGATCCAGCTTTATCATCCTCTTTTGGTGGCTTGTGAGGTATAAAGTTCAAGTCTTGCCATTTCGTTTCTTAGATCTTCTCCTTGGAATGTTTTTGGTCATTTTGGTCCTTTTGGTTGGTGATTGGGAATTAAGGACGTTTTTGGAGCTTAGCCTTATAGATCTAGACATGTAAAGGGTTCCTTGTGCACAAAGGTGCAAACTTCATGGTGGTTTTGGTCTCATGCAAGTATTAAGCCATTTATTAAGCTATTTTGAGCTCTAGAGCCCCATTAATCCATGCATCCACATAAAGTTGGCAACATTATGTGATTAACCACCTTGGGGAAGTCATATTTGGGTTTGGATCAAAGTCTTATTGGGTTAAGAGCTGAATTGGAAAAGTTATCCATGATTGGTGAGTACGTTGGGCGTACAAGTTTGTATGTTGTGCGTACAAGCCTTTCATGCAAGCCTTTCATGCAGTACGCTGAGCATACAGGCTGAGTACGCCCCGCATACTCAGCAAGCTTGGATTTCATTTTTTTGGCTTTCGGCTTTGGAATAGGATGGGTATGGTTGTCTTGGGACATGTTGGGCTATCTGGATTTTATGGTTGGGCTATTGAGACTTTATTGGACTCTCTTGGGTGAAGGCCCATGAAATGGGTTGGGTCCAATTTGGAAACTTGGACCATATTTGGGCCTTGAGGAAGGGTAAAAAGGTCTTTTACCCTGATTTGGACTCTTAGTGTGAGTCAGGACCCAGTCATTAATTGGATGTTTTTTGTGATTGATAGCGCGGGGATTTTAGCAGATCTACAGTCAGAGATTTATTCGGGGGTTCAACTGTTTGAGGTGAGTCTCCTTACTGTACTATGGGTCGAAGGTACCAATGCCGACCCATTTAGTTTATGTTATTGGAAGACCAGGGGGTGGCCCCTGGCATTTGTATGAAATAGCCGAAGGTGGCTCCTGGCAAATCTATATTCAAGACCAAAGTTTGGACTCTGGTAGTTAAATAGATAAGTAGTTGTAGATTGTATGCTAGTTGTCTTTGTGATGCTTGCATGGAATACCAGGAGATGGCTCCTGACACTTGTCTGTAAGACCCAAGGTTTTGGTCCCCGTCCTGGCAAGGAAAGACCATGATACGGATTGTGGAATAATGGCAAGATTATGGTTGGCACATAGCACCTCCTATTTCATGTTTAATATGTATGAATTGTATGTTATGTATAGTATGTGGTATTTGGGGAACTCATTAAACTTTTTGCTTACAGTTGTTGTTTATGGTTTCAGGTACTTCCGGTTCGAAAGGGATGGACTCAGCTTGATCGCAACGCATACACCCATATTTTCTGCAACCTTGAGATTTTGAGATTGTACTATGATAATTGTTTTTATTGTGGAATACATTTAAGTGTTTAAGTAAATGATAAATGGGTGTTTTGGTTGTTTTAAAAATGAAATTTTTACCTTCATATTTTGGGACGTACAAGTTGGTATCCGAGCCTTGGTTGAGGGATTCAGGCATACTCTCGGGTGTGCCTGAACTCAAACTGAGGGTTTGGTGAAAAATTTCATAAAATAAACGTTTTATTAAAGGGGTTTCTAATCAAAGAAAGGGGTGTAATGCGTGCAACCGGTCGAGCTCAAGTAAGTGGTTCCTAGAATACCAATACATGTTTATTATGATATATGATATGATTATGAGAATTGCATGCTAGATTAGGGCTAAGGATCTACTCAGGATTTTATGATAGGAGAGATGCCTTTATATGTCTGATTGTATGAGCTATTAGGATTGCATGCTAGTATGGTTTTTAGATAAGTGTATGGAATGGCTTGATTAGTGTGTGATGGTTAGATTTTCTGTTGCCTGAATGTTTCTTGCTTTGTGCTTTGTGGGGCTCTTCGCGATGTGGATCAAATATTAAGTGAATATGTTGAGTCACATGTGGCACAAGTTAAATAATATCAGAGTGATAGATCGGACCTTATTATGCAGCTTTTGTCCTAGTCCAACCGTTTTAGGGTTGAGTCTTTTACTCGAAGGATTATCTAATCTCTGTTGCATGTGACTATATTCATGAGGTAGCTAGTTGACATTGGTGAGAGCCTTTTAGCAGCTGAGGGCAGGGTGAGGTCGAGAACCTAGGAGAGCCTAGGAAATGCTTTAGTGGGTTTATTTGTGCTCTTTATCGATCCAAGGGTGCATCAGTTTGAGAAGGTGACTTAGAGGATCCAGAATGATTCCTGAGGAAATTATGGATATGTGTGGAAGGTAGTATTAGACTCGTACTATCAAAAGTACATGATCCATACTCGAATTGGGGAGAGTCTTTGAGAATCTAGGAAGCTTGTGGGAGGAGGATTTTTTAGTATGTTCTGATTATTTGCATGATTGTATTTCAGTTTGGAGATGAGCACTCAGGGAGGAGGTTTAGGTTCTGGTTCCAGCTCAGGTGCAGGCACTGATTCGATTAGCGAGCAGATGTGGGAGTTCATCTCATCAGAGATTACCCACAGTATTTTGGATCAGACTCCTGTGATATTTGGTATGGTCAAGGAGGGGATTCTGGAGATTTTGGATGAGCGCTTGGGCGTGTTCCGTGTTGAGGTTTTGACCATTGTTGGAGATCGTACTCTTTCTTTTCGTGAGTTTCGTGTGTGTGGATCTCCTGCGTTCTATGGGAAGAAGGACCCCATTGCCACTAGGAGATGGTTAGCGGATATGGCTAACATGTTCAGGACGAGTTTCTGCCCCGAGGAGTCAAAGGTCTTATTTGCTTCCTGCCTTTTGAAGGATATGGCACGGGATTGGTGGGAGGAGGTCGGACGTGAGGTGGGTGATGATGTTGTTCATGCGATGTCGTGGGATGATTTTTTGACCAGGTTCCGAGCTGAGTTTGCATAGGTGATTGAGGTGCAGCAGTTGGCGCAAGAGTTTCAAGATCT
Organism: Lactuca virosa; assembly: GCF_052849685.1. Classification (NCBI taxonomy): domain Eukaryota; kingdom Viridiplantae; phylum Streptophyta; class Magnoliopsida; order Asterales; family Asteraceae; genus Lactuca; species Lactuca virosa. The sequence goes on from NC_136429.1 coordinate 204,049,446, forward strand.
TCACCAGACTACTGAGACTGTGGCAGAGATCACTGTCAAGTTTTGGGAGAGGGCCTTATTGGTTCCGTAGTAGCAACAGACGAGGAGATGAAGAATTTAAGGTATCATGATATGCTGAGGGATGACATCAGGGAGTTTGTGAGTATATCAGGGTGAAGACCCTGAATAATATGATTTGTAGAGCCCGAGAGCGGGAGATCGATTTGGAGCACCTGGGGAAGAGGGGGCCAGATCAGGTGCAAGTAGTGGAGGGTCCTGGGAAGAGACCCAAGACTTCAGATCAACGATTAAGGGGCCAGTAGGTTCGGGGTCAGTGCAGAACGTGCGGGAAACTGCACAATAGGATTTGTCCTTCTAGGGGTATGGGCTGATACAAGTGTGGCAGGGTTGGTCATGTCAGCAGGGATTATCCTCAGGGGCAAGCCCATTATGTTTTCACTGCAACCAAGTGGGTCAAAAGAAGACCGACTGTCCGATGATGACGGGAGGATCAGTGAGTGCACCTGCTCCGGTTACTTTGAGGATCATTGATGGTCGTGAAGGTAGGGCAGGAGTCCTAGCAGAGAGGAGCCGAGCATTACAGTGTCAGACAGGGGAGCATTACTAAACTTCTTTAAAAAAATTGTTTAATATTTTGCAGATTTTCTCAATCTATGGATGGCCATGGGTATTCTGTCAGAATGTTTTATTTTGTATTATGTGAGAAGGTATTTCCATGTATATAAATGCACTATTTAAATTAGGTGATATGAACTTTTTCTATTGTTTGAATCAAGTGAGCTTGCAAAAATGAATTCTCTCAAGTGCACTTTGGATTCGAAAAGAAGATCAAGCACATTCTGGATTCAGGTTAAAGATCAAGTGGATTCTTCATCCTGGTAGAAGATGGAATCCTTACAAGAATGGTCACCAGATAAACATTATTCATCTGTAACACTCGGTTTTAGATTTGCTCCGTTGCCTGGGGTTGTGGCCCAGTCATTAGTTGTCATGAGGCTTAGGGCTTCGAGAAAGGAAGGATCTAGCCCATTTCGGATGTAGTTGCCATAGTATAAGTGATCCAAGTATCCGAGTGTGTCTTTGGAGCCGAGGGTATGATTGTAATTGGGTATCTCAATATTTTATAGATTTTGGGTTTTGTTTGGGAGGTTTTAAGGCTTGGGCATGTTGTTAGGAGCAAAAGGCTTCTCGCCACCTCTTCATGGATATAAGGTTCGTTGGAAACGGACCTAGGATGAGGGAGCTATGATACTTTGAAGTTATTGGCAGATTTGGTCCTCGATGGAAAAAGCTTGCATTTCAGCCCATGCATGCAAAGGTGGTATACGCATCAGTACGCCCAGTGTAGGCTGGGGTACGCCCATCGTAGGAATGGAAAATTGAAAGGTGAGCTTTGGAGCTGTACGCCCAGCGTACGTTCAGGATCCCCAAAACCCTAATTTTAAGGGTTGGCTCACTATTTAAGCTCCTTAAATCCATAGTGTGAGCCTCTCTTTCATCCTCCAGTGTGTTAAACCCTAAATCTCGAGTCATAGATTCATCCAAGAGGGTTGTGTGCCTTCTATGTGCATTTTTGGTGGATTTTGGTGTATTTCGAGAAGTGGTGGCTTGGTGCAAGGTGGTGGTGCAAGGAAAGGCTTGTGGATCTGCACTCTTTGCTTCATTTTCAGCTCATTGAAGGTAAAACGTTCTTGGCTTGATCATTAGAGTTGAGATCTATGATTTTATGGTTTTTGGTCCCATTTTGACCTCATGAGCAAGACCTAGTGGTTGGACACTACTTCAGAAGCTTTGAGTTGCCACTCTTGGTAGATTTAAGGTTATAAGTTCATAAAAATGCTTGGTTGATGCTTAGATATGGTCCATGCATGTTATTGTTGGGTTTTAATGGATTAAAATGGTCATTGGGTCTCATTGGATCATGTAAATGCAAAAAGGTGCAGACTTTATGCATTAGGAGCTTAGTTGGAAGGTATTCTGAGGTTATGATGGAAGGACTTAACAGACTAAGTCATGAATTAAGTTTTGGAAAGTTTGCAGGTACGCCCCGCGTAAAAGTAAGTATGCCCCGTGTACTGAGGCCTTCGTAGTATGCCATGCGTACCATTGTGTACGCCCAGCGTAAGTGGCCCAGTATCATTTTCAGCTTTGTGGGCCCAATAGGCTTGAGCCTTGTGGAACCTTTGGGTTTTATGAGATTTTGTTATTGGTCTAGTAATTATTGGGCTTTTGGGAAAGGCCACATGGAGTTGGGCCCAATTTGGAAAATTGGGCCATTAATGGGCTTTTATGGATCTTATAGTTTTGGGCCTGATTGGTTTTGGGCTTGGTCCTTGGTTATGAGTCTTGATGGGCCAGGGGTAAAATGATCATTTTACCCCAAGTTTGGTTTACGGATCATGGGTTGAAATTCAGTTGCTAATTGAATATTGTTTTCGTAATTGTTAGTTTGGGAAGTCGTCAGGGCAGTAGCTAAGGATTTCTTACAGTTTACTTCAGCATTCGAGGTGAGTTTCCTCCTGTTATAACAGGTCAAAGGCACCAATGTCGGCCCGTGTTTATGATTATATGTTTCCGGATTATGATCCGATGTCGGGCGGTGCCCGATGAATATTTATATGCTTTCCAGATTTCGGTCCGATGTCGGGCGGTGCCCAATGAATGTTTATATGCTTTCCGGATTACGGTCGGATGTCGGGCGGTGCCCGATGAATATTTATATGCTTTCCGGATTATAGTCCGATGTCGGGTAGGGCCCGAGGAATAGTTGTATGCTTGTGTCAGCGTGACTCTTGCATGTGTCTGTACTTGTATGCTTCCAGACTAAGGTCCGATGTCGGGCGGTGCCCGATGACTATTTGTATGCTTCGCATCTATGTGATTATTGTATGCTTATATGTGTTTATCTAATATATTATATGTGTATGCCGATTCAACTCGATGTCGGGCGGGGCTCGATGCCGAACTATGTCCAATGTCGGGCGGGGCCTGATGCCAGATTATGTCCAATGTCGGGTGGGGCCCGATGCCGGACTATGTCCGTTGCCGGGCGGGGCCCACTATATGTGATTATGTGTTGGGTATGTGGTATTTGGGGAACTCACTAAGCTTTGTGCTTACGGTTTTCAGCTTTGTTTCAGGTACTCCAGTTTTCAAATGAAAGAGCGCGGGATGATTGCAGCGCATACACCTGTGTTTTCCGCATTATGATCTTTGGGATTAGACTCTGGTATTTGTTTAATTGAAATGTTGTTTTTTTTCAATGTCTTGAACAAAGTTACATTAGTGTTTTGGTTATAAAAAAAATGAAATTTTTATCTTGGATTTTTGGGTTGTTTCAAGTTGGTATCAGAGCCTTGGTTTAAGAGATTCAGGTATACTCTCGGGTGTGCCTGAACTCAAACTGAGGGTTTGGTGAAATTTTTTATAAAAAGAATGTTTAATTAAAAAGGAATTTCTAATCAAAGAAAGGGTGTGATGCATGCAATCGGTCAAGTAAGTGGTTCCCAAAATACCAATACATTTTATTTATGATATATGTTATGATTATGAGAATTGCATGCTAGTTTAGGGCTAAGGATCTGCTCAGTACTATTTGATAGGAGAGATGCCTTTATATGTCTGATTGTATGAGCTTTAGAACTGCATGCTAGTATGTATATCTAATAAGTGGATAGAATGGTTGGATTAGAATATGTTGGTTAGTTTTCTGTTTGCCTGAATGTTTCTTGATTTGTGCTTTGTGGGATTCTTAATGATACAGATCAACTACTAAGTGAATATGTTAAGTTATATGCGGTGCAGGTTAAATAATCTAAGAGTGATGGATTTGACCCTATTGTGATGCTCTCGTTTGAGTCCAACCGTTCTAGGGTTGAGTCATTTACTCGAAGGATTATCTGATCTCTTTTGCATTTGACTATATTCATAAGGTAGTTGGTCGATGTTGGTGGGAGTCCTTCAGCAGTTGAGGGCTGGGTGGGGTCGGGAACCTAAGAGAGCCTAGGATATGCTTTAGTGAGTATAGTGGTGCAAGTTATTGAGTTTTGGTGCTTTTGTTGAGAAAGTGACTTAGAGGATTCGGGAGGATTGTTGAGGAAAGTATAGATTGGTGTGGAAGGTAGTATTGGGCCCGTACTACTGAAAGCATAGGATCTATACTTGAATCGGTGAGAGTCCTGGAGAATCTAGGAAGCTTATGGGAGGTGGATTCTTGAGCATGTTTTGAGTTCTGGAATGATGTATTTCAGTTTTGAGATGAGCACTCATGGAGATGGTTCCGGTTCTAGTTTTGGTTCTGGTTTTGGTTTTGGTTCGGGTTCCGGCTCAGGTGCAGGTGTTGAGCCGTTTAGCGAGCAGATGCGGGAGTTCATCTCGTCAGACATTACCCTCGGTATCTTGGAGCAGACTCATGTGATCTTTGGTTCAGTCAATGAGGGGATTTTGGAGGTATTGGATTGTCGTCTAAGGGCCTTTCGGGCCGAGATTGTAGCTGGGCAGTTGGGGGCTCATCTGGAGCCCGAAGCTTTTGGATCTCTGGGATCCTTCTGGAAGGATGATCCTATTGTTAGCTTTTGTCATTTGGGATCGGAGGTGAGTTGTGCACCATGTCTTCAGGAGTGGTCAGGACTCCAACGGTCAATGTTGCGGGTATGTATCTTTTGCTCTCTTTTCGGTTTTATCTGTATTTTGTTATTTGGAATCTTGCATCGGTTTGGGTAATTATATTTTTGGGTTTGTTCCTCTTCTTGTGTTTGGGTTATATTTTCGAAGGATGTAATATTTCATTTGCATGCCGTGAATTATTAGTGTTTAGTGAAAGGTTGTCTTCCTTCTTGAGGGTTCGAAGTGTTCAACATTATCTTGGGTTGTGGTTGAGGATTGGTTTAGGGGTATTATGTGGAAGGTCTATGGTCAGGGTTCAGCGGGGTGGTTATCTAGCATCGTCGGGGTTTGGTGAGTTCAGTCTTTGTGCTTGGGTTGGCTTTTGGAAGCGCCAAGGGAAGTGGTCTATTGCTGAGGTTTTGGTTGGAGCTTCTGTTATTTGGAATTCAAAATTTGAGTGTGGTATCATTTCAAGGCATCTCGGGTTATCAATTTTGTTAGGATTCGGGAAGTGTTCATCTGGTCTTCAGAGGTTGTGCGGTCTTTTGGGCTTGGCTAGTGATGGAGCACTAGCACTCGTAAGCACAAGTTATCATCAGTTTGGTTATTAGAGGGTAAGAAGAATTGGGAATCCTTCAATTATCATGTGTTGTGAAGACTTAGTCGAATTTGAGTGGGGGAGAATCGCTCAGGTATTCAGGATTAGAAGCAAGGGTGAAACTAGGATAAGTTTCGCATCCCCGTCGGAGAGGAGCGCGGCCCAAGTGGTTGTTTGGATTGAGGACTTGCGGGAGTTGGGAGTTCGGGAAGCTTCCCAACTTTGGATTCGTGTCTTCTTGGTGTCAGCTAGCAGGCTTCGGGAGAGGGACCCAGGGTGGGGTTCCAGTCATGATTCGAGATCGGATGGAGAGTTGGTTATGTGTGTGTTTGAATCCGGACGACGTTCGAATTAATAGAGTAGCAGCAAGGCAGTGGGCAGAGGATGTAGCAGCGTGGAAGTGTTGTAAGACTGCGGGGTAGCTGTAGCATTCACTGGTTAGCAGTTAGCGTGGAAGTGTTGTGAGACTGCGGGGTAGCCGTAGCATTCACTAGTTAGCAGGTAGCATGGAAGTGTTGTAAGATTGTATGGTAGCCGTAGCATTCACTAGTTAGCAGTTAGCGCGGAAGTGTTGTAAGACTGCGGGGTAGTCGTAGCATTCACTAGCTAGCAATTAGTGCGGAAGTGTTGTAAGGTTGCGGGGTACCCGTAGAATTCACTAGTTAGCAGTTAGCATGGAAGTGTTGTAAGACTTCGGGGTAGCCGTAGCATTCACTAGCTAGCAGTTAGCGTGGAAGTGTTGTAAGACTGCGGGGTAGCCGTAGCATTCACTAGTTAGCAATTAGTGTGGAAGTGTTGTAAGACTGCGGGGTAGCCGTAGCATTCATTAGTGGTCAGTTAGTGTGGGAGTGTTGTAAGACTGCGGGGAAGCCGTAGCATCCACCGGTCTCGGTTCAGCGGCGAGATTTCAATAAATATGTGACTTCCTCATGGATTTCTTCTGACGGTTTAGGCCAAGGCAGATCTGTTCGCAAGGTCGTGGGAGGGCCACAGCGTGTTTGGAATCACGGATTGAAAGGTCGTGGGAGACTAGGTATGAGGTAAGACCTTGGGAGTATACACTCCAAAATTATAGACCTACCAGTAAGGGTCTTTTAAATGTTCACATAAGTTATTTATAGTGCCTAAAATACTCCTATAGTATTTTAATGGTATGAACTTGGTAAGTTTTAAACTTGTTGTTATCTTATAGTATCATAAAATACTCCTATAGTATTTTAACTTTATGTTCCGTTCTAGAGATCCTTTGTATATAGTGTAAGGTAAGTTTTAAGTCTGTTGCAACACCACATCACTCCGAAACACATGTTGGTCATATCTCAAATAAATATAGTTGATCAGGCTATATTGACCCCAGATATGATTACATAACTGTCCAGGTTTGACCGTAGTGTCCAACCTTTAAATACTTCTGTTTTTTTCTTCATGTGATACTTGTTCTAGTATGTACATATATATGCAGGTATGTATACTTTTATAAAAATATTGTTATATTTTAAAAATATACTTTTACTCAGAGCACTTCGGCCCCATTGTATTTATAGTTGTATATCTTTTATAGGTTGATATACTTAGTTCACTATAAACAATGCTCTGATACCAATCTGTCACACCCCCAAACCGAAACGGCGGAAACGTACGGGGGCGGATGACGTCATGCTTAGTATCACAACAAATGTAGAATAGTAAAACAAGCAACAACAACCATTGAATTAATATTAAAGTGTTTACATTGTATTCGATTCACAAAAGATTGACTTCAAAAGTAAATAACAAAACAAGGACATGAAGCTACTATGCTCCATCTTCTGAATCCCGGTGCGTGTACCTGTCTACTAGTTTCGTGAGAATACAAGTGATTTTGAAAGTGTATCAACATTTAAGTTGGTGAGTTCATAAGTATTTTTGTTATAAAAGGTATACTATTTGTTATTTGGAAAAGTTCGCCTGTTCCTCCAGAAAATCCTATATTTTCTGATATGATGAATGATAAGTAAAAATGACTCTTACAATTCCTTCTATGAGTACTTAATGAATACAAGTTATATACAATCCAGATCAAACAGGCAATCGATTGTGTGAATCTGCCCTAAACCCACAACCAAACAAGGAACAGGAAGTAAGGCGGAAGTCACACATCCCATTGTTTGTTAGATCCTCATTGTATATAACCCTGACGTATTCACTAGGTGCTTACGGAGTTAACTGTAATAGTTCTTTAAGATATGATGAAAATATTCCTTAACAAAATCTTATATTTTCTTTAGTAAAATGGTAACCACAATAGTTCCTTCTACAATCACTTAGTTTATACTAGCTATATATAACCTAAGATCGAACGGACAGTTAAATGTGTGAATCTGCCCTAAGCCCACAACCAAAAAAGGAACAGGAAATGAGGCGGAAGTCACACATTGCACTGCCTTTCGGATGTTAATTATATATAACTCTGATGTATAAACTAAGGAATTATAGAATTAACCATTTAAGGTCCTTTATGTTATACTAGTTTAATAATAAGTATTAAACCTTTTATAAATAAGTTTCTAGTTTCACTTACTCTATTGTGAAACCTTATTTTCGGTAATAAATGTTATTGTTTTCAGAAAGTTCTATCGAAAAACTGTTTACCTTAAAATAACGATGTTTACCATAGAAAATCCTATATTTTCTATAAAACCGACTGGTAGTCTTAATTTTTCCATGATCGAAAAGCACAAGTATAATTAATATACTTACTTCAATGATATCTAGTTTTGTTGATAAGTTAAACTAAATAAAGACTTGTTTACCCTGAAAACCTGATACGACGATACTACCCTCCTATGATCACTTAATACATACGAATTGTATATAACCGAGATCGAACAGACAGTTGAATGGGTAAATCTTCCCTAAGCCCACAACCAAACAAGGAACAGAAAATGAGGCAGAAGTCACACATTCCACTGTCTATCGGATTTCAATTTTATCTAACCTTATTGTATATACTGAGTATCATATAGTTAATATCCCTTGAGAAAGTTTAGGAAAAGTATATTACTATGTAAATATATCGTTATTTTCTCCTTGTGAGTTATATGTCCATACTGACTGATACGACAGGTAATGGGATGTCGGTATCGTTTCTGACGTTTGTCACCCGCAGACGTGCCGGTCCAACTGTAGCTAACAGTAGAGGTGAGGGATTGTCATTCCCATATAGATCTATATACACGTGTCATGCTCTCCCTCCAGGAGACTCTGGATCATTAAGATGGACTTCCACCGGTACTTAACTAAGTACCGAAGACGCGTATCACAAACTAGATTAACGACTTTACAAGTAATAACGCGAAAACCTTTTTATAAATAACTGGTAGTTTTGTAATAAGATTCTTTTGTTCCATAAACTATATTTATGATAGTTTATAAGTTTATTTCCATGTTTTAACAAGTTTCATGTTTTCATTCATATTAACGGCAAGATAACGAAGTAAGTAAAATTCCATTTTTAAACACAAGATTTCTTGTGTTTTACTTGTATTCCCCCCTTAAAAAGCATTTAAAACCATTTTAAAAATGTAGATTATAGGGGTATGAACTCACCTTACGTGAGTGATTCGATTGAAGACTGTAATAAGGATGTTATACTCACGAACGAAGTCCCGGAGCACAAACGAGTCCTAACTGGCATATTGTGACATATATATGTATACGGTTAGTGCATTTAACATCTAAGGTGCAAAGGAAACAACCTATGAAGTAGGGAACACTTACAAAGAAGTGTTAGAATCGAAAAATGGAAGGTTGAAAGTTGATCATGACTAGGCTTGATGGGTTCACGGCCCCATGAAGGGTTCACGACCCAAGAACACTTGAAGATCTTGATAAAAGATGATGAATCAAGGTTGAAATCAAAGAACTCTATATGACCTACAAGAAGTAAGGTGCTTCTTATGATATTGAGGAGAGATGAGGGTTTTTGGTTGATGAAACTTGAGAGAGAATGGTTGAGTTCTCGGCTAGGAATGAAGAAATGAGGATAAAAATCGATCAAAAACATATATATATAGGGCGGAGTTCACGGCCGAAGGTTAACTGCCGAGGGTTCACGACCGAAGGTTCATGGCGCGGATGTTCACGGCTCGGATGTACAAGGCTGCAAGGTGTTCTTGGTTCAACATGATCTCACTTCTTAATCACACAACTCTTTTAATAAGAGGTTTTTATACTTAACACTCATTAATCTAGTCATAAACGATAAAAAAAGAAATGATTTTGACCTTTATACGACATGCTTAGCTTTTGTTGACTTTTACTAGATTGAAATTACGGGTTGTCACATCATCCCCCTGTTAAAGGGAATTTCGTCCCGAAATTAGCTTTCTTAGCAGGACTTCAGGGGTTGTGCTCCTCTGAATGGTTGAATATTCACTCGTAGACCTGGGAAACTTTATCGTGAAGTTCATGATAGGATTCATACCTGGTCCATCTATTATTACCTCATGTATACAAGCCGTATATAATTAAGATTAGTAAGACGGTCGGATGTGCGACTCTGCCCCAGGTCCACAACCAAACAAGGAAGAGGAGATTGGGTGGAAGCACACATTCTTAGTCCACAGAATCTTAATTATATACTACTCTCGCAAATACACTTAGTAGTGACAGGTTAACCGTCTTCGTCCTTAGCCTCTGTGCTTGAACTTGACTTGTTGGACGAGTAGTAGTTCTAGAAGGTCTGCTGGGTATACGTCGGAAAGGTTTCGGAGGTCAAAGTACTCCTCTCATGAGTACTTCGGGGTTTAGAATACAAGAGACAATTCTGAGGTCTGGGTCGGGTTGTCGCTACGAGTGACGAGAGTTTCGTTAATCGGTCGGTTAGGGCGGTGGGTTTTTGTAACACATGAACTTGGTATGGTGAGGACCACGCCAATCCACGTCGAATGACGATACTGGACTCTTTATAGACACAAGTGTTAAGTCGATTTGAAAGAAACGTCTGTTATAACGATGGTGTATTCCGAGTGTGCTCGACAGTGCGTTCTATGTAGGCTTTCTAGTGCTTTCTTGATATTACCACTGCCACAAATCTTACCACAATAAGCGAGTACTAGCAATGAAAGTGCTTTGATAATTAGTGACCATACTTTATATTATGATCCTTCTTGTTACTTCTATGATCGCTTGGCATATACAAGTTGTGTATAATTAAGATGAATAAGACGGTCGACTGAGTGAATCTGCCCTAATTCCACAACCAGACAAGGAACAGGAAATGAGGCGGAATCACTCACTCTAAGCCTGCAAAATATTAGGTATGCATAACCCTGATGTACATACTAAGCCATCATAGCTCACCTGAACGGATCTTTAGTTCTCTTATGAATGTTGTGACTTGTTCGAGTAAATAATTTATAACTACTTTTTAATTTCCCCAATTTTTAATACAATTTTTAATCTTTAAAGTAATTTTATTTAGAAGACGTACCGCTGTTCACAGGTGGTTCCAGGGCAAGTCTCTCCTGCGGTGATCATCAGTGTTCACCTTTCCCCGCCTGAGTGCTTCGTTATTGGGCAGTCCCTCTTGTAGTGCCCAGTCTCACCACACCCATAGCAGGCCTGGTTCACTTCTACATCGGGGACTTGAGAGATTGGTTGTGCCGGCGCCCTGCAGAAATGGGCAGTGTGCCCCTTCCTGCGACAATTCATGCACTGCATCTCCCGGTAAGCTCCAGTGTGGTGGTAGCTACACTTACTACACTTGAGGAGAGTTCCAGCATATCGACTGACAGGCGCTGGAGTGGTAGGTGTTGTGGTGGCGTGCACAGTAACTATTTGTTGCTTCTGTGGGGGTTCCTGTTTTGTTCGTCCCTTCCTCTTGTTCCCCGACTTTCGTTTATAGTCCCCTCCTTTTGTTGGCTCGGGAACGGGGACCACCACGTCATGGCGGACTCCATGGTCGATGAGTCATTGGGCTAGGCATTTGGCGTTATTGAAGGTAGTTGGTTTAGTAGCCAATACATCCCATTGAATCTGGGTAGATAAGCCCCAGATGTACTTTTCGATCTTTTTACTCTCCGGGGTAACCATCCCGGGGCACAATGCTGCCAAGTCGCTAAACCTGTCAGTGTAGGCTACCATGTCTGAGCCGGCCATGGTAAGATCCCATAGCTCTTGCTCCATCTTTTGTACTTCGCCTCTTGGACAGTATTCTTCCAACGTCATCTCTTTCAGGTTCTCCCAGCCCATTGAGTTAGACACTGATAAGGTCAGTTGTAACGCTCGCAGCCTCGGGCTAGTCAATTTAGAGACGATAAGCGTCAAAAATGACTTTTTAATAGAAGATTATTTAGAATAAATAATATTAACTAAGTTATAGTATATGTCAAAAGGGTTCTGTACATATAAATAACGCCGAAATCCGAGTTATAACGAAGAAGTTATGACTTTTCGAAGTTTTACGGCAAAACCGGCACGATACCGGGAATAATAAAAAGTGATTTTTTGATAAACTAACTTTTAGCCTTAGAGATCTAAATTAAAGTTGTAGTATACGTTAAATCAAGAACATACATAAAAAGAACGCCCAAATCTGACTTCGTATAAGGAAGTTATGATTTTTCTAAGATTTGGCATAGCAGTGTACAACCCGAAATTCGAATTTTAGATCGAGCGGTTTTGGCCAACGCGACCTAAATGAGAATTGAAGATCTCATTAATAGGAGCTCAACGATAAAATGACAGACGAAAACGGAGTCCGTATGTAGAAGTTAGGAATTTTACGCGGTCATTTAACAGTATAATCTTCTCTTACTGTTAAATTAAAATCGGTCGAGAACTAGCCGACGGAGTCAAAAGGAAAGTTTTAGACCTTGTCTTTACCTACGCGTGAATATAAATAACGTCGAAAATGGAGCTCGTATGCGAGATTTATGATTTTTGTAAGTCGGGAATGAGCTGTGCGAAATCGGGTGACGTGGCGAAATCATGACCGTTGCTTCCTCCCCTAGGCTAGCCACCAGATGGTGACACCTGGCCATGGACTCGATGAGTAGGTCCTCCTACTCGACTAGTTGGGCTGCCAGCCAGCCTATAAATAGAGGTGCCGGGTGAAGCATTCTTCTCACACCTTCCAACTTCTCTTTCTCTCTCTAGAACCTCTCTCTAACCCCCCAACCCCCCCCCCAAGCCTAGGGTAACTCCCTAGCACGAGGCGGAAGCGCCCGACGGCTCCGAAAAGAAGAGCTTTTGGCTCAGAAACGCTGCTCCAGCGAAGCCCGGTTTTTAATAAAAACCCGTTGTAAGTGAGATACGCCTACTGTACTTTAAATATAGCTTATATTTAATTATAATATCGTTATTATGAACCTATAAATAAGATTTATCAGTGATTCAAAGCCGTTATACTTATTGATCTACTTACGGGAATGATGTCTAGGCTGTGATTTAGTGAGGTGTTTAAAGTGGAATTTCCAAACAGTAGATTTCGTATACCAAACGGACCCTACCTCCGATATGATCTTACATGGTCGTTCCTTACTTGATAGATCATGAAGTAGACTTTGAGTTAATGATTAATGTAGACTAATAATTAGTCGCAATAAATATTATACTAAAATCTAGTGGTAATAATACTAGGTTTCGTCGAAGGAAATCATATTGTTAAGAAGCGAAGCGCTGCTCGAATATCGAGTCGTCACTTTAAGAAATGAGTGCATAGTTACTTTCATCTTACACATAGATATGAAGTATTTTATATAAACTACGTGTTATGTGTGCATATTACTGTTGGGTTTTGAGCATTCTAACACTCCTATGGTGTACATGCAACCCTATAATCCTTGGATCTATGTTTTCTCTATTATACATGCAAATATTTACTATTCCAAGGTTTCATCCTAACTAGCATATTATGAAGCACCTATACTACAAAGTTCTAGCTAGATGACATACCTTTTGATGTAGCTTGATGTCTTCAAGCTTTAAGAGCTTAGCCCAATAGTGTGGAAGCCTCAAATGGAATCACAAATCACCAAAACACCTTGGAAGAACTTGAGAGAATATGTATGCACACTAAAATCGGCCCACTCTTATTTTCACACACTTGTTCCAATTTTGTGAGCCAAGGACCCCTTTATATATTATGGAGGATTAGGGTTACATCCATGTAAACCCTAATACCCATGACCTTTCATTTACATAGGATCCATGGGTTAAAAGCTCCATGGACCATCCATGAAAGCTTAGCCCAACCTAAATGAACTTGGCCCATTCCATATATATAAGAGTCCATATTTAATTAGTTCTTTTTTATCACTTAATTAATTCTAAATTAATTCTTGATCAATACTAATTAAATAATATGATTCCATATTAATATATTAGAACTTATAATATATTAATATAAATCATAAATATACTATTCTCAAAAGACTATCCATATAAATTGTGCCGGTGAAGTGCAACCCAAATGGACCATGTCGGGTTGGGTCAAGTACATACCAAATATAGTTACGGACTTAGACATTAATCCAACAATTACTTGAATACTTGTTGTATATGCTGGATGAACAATTTTATATATGTTTTAAATAAATTAAACTGTATACGTATTTTATCTCTACAAAATGTGTTGGCTAGAACATGGGTAGATTAAAGATGAGATAAATGATGAGCGATGAGACATGAGATGAATGATGAGCGATGCTATATAAGTGGTAAAATATGATGAGAAGCGATGACCTAAGCGATGAGCCAAAGCGATGAGCCAAAACGATGAGCCAAACGATAAGCCAAACGATGACCTAAGGGATGACCCAAGCGATGGCCCCGTCATCTAGCAGAGTATGGATGACAACCACAGACTATTCTAGACAATCCAGTGGAACACTAGCAGGCTCGCAACCTGTAGGTGTTGTGAACGATGTGTTCACTGGTGTACTCTAAAAACCCATTGACATGTATTGCGAGTGGACACTCGAAACGATAATGTCAATAAACGAGATAAACCCCGACGACTATGCAGACGTAGTGCCTAAACCCTGACAACTATGGATTTAGTGCCTAATGAGTGAACCCTGGCATCTATGGATTTAGTGTCTGTTGAGTAAACCCTGGCAATGATGGATTTCGTGCCTATTCCTTAGGAGAATCCTTAGGAATAAATGAACGAGGAATAGCTGATTCTTAGGGTAGATCCTTAAGAGTAGAGAAGATAATGGGGATGGGTAATTGTGTTGATTGTTCGATGTTTAAACATAATAATTATATTATTGTGGGTTGAAAACCCTATGTACTCACCAGGTTTCCCAACCTGACCCACTCCAGCTTATTTGTATCACAGGTGACGATATAAAGTTACATTACACTGAGAGATTAAAGAGGTGTAGATCACTAGTGTAAATGAATGTAAGTTCTGTTTATGCTTATGCGTCTGTACTGACGATGACATCCCAAATGTTTTAAAATGAATAAAAATACATTTCTTTGGAAATGCTTTGACAACGTATTTATCATGTTTTTTTGGAACAAATTCCGCAACATTTTTATTAAAAGAAGTACTCTGATTTTTATAAAGGATAAACTAAATCGGTCTTTTATGGCCGTGAAAATGGGGATGTCACCGTTGGTATCAGAGTATTAGTTTAAGCGAACTACGAATAAGGATTTATTTCTAGACTTTAACTTAGAATGCTACGAGATGATCGTGAGGAGTGTGTCTAATATATTTTAGGAAGTAAACCTGAATAGACACGAGCACTAGGTCATTTAGGGAAGATGCCTAAATTGCTTTTATGTGCTAAATGATTTATGATATGCATTATATGATCGGATCTATGGTCTATTGCCGACCGGATCTGGAAAATTTATGTGTTCAGATTTCTAAACGTTTAATTACGATATTAGAACTGGCATGTAATTTTTTGAAGTAATAAGGAGGAATACGCGTCTAAACCTTCATCTATCTATATTCTCGTCTCGATACATTAAACGAATGCTTTGGTGTGCAGAACATCATGGTGAAGACTCATAGTGAATTAAGTAAATGGAGGAAATGAAAAGGCTTACGATACTGAATGGTACCTATCGGAAGATATCGTAAGAGTGATATATTGCCGTTATAACACGTCTAATAAATAATACGTGTAGTACGGGAGAAGTACACTTTCGATTAGAAGAAAGAAAGATTTTTTGTATAATCCATGAAGTTAGCCCATCGTCTGACATTTCCATCACCAACCGAGTTGAAGCAGAATTGATGATTGAAGATACGCATGGAAGAAGTCCTAGTAGAGTCTAGGGAAAATTATATGATTGTTTGGGCACATTTGTATGTGTTAAAATTATTTTTGTGATAATGACTTGGAGAACTGCGAGACAATACTTGGGACGAGTATGAGTATGTGTGAAAGGTAGTAGAGGCCTATACTATCGGAAGAACATGACTCGCACTTGGATCAGGGAAAGTCACAAGGTTACCAAGGCGCTAGTAATTGATTCCGTTTTGTTCATGTCTGTCGTTACAATCGTTTCGGTAATGACTAAGAAGATTGTTTTTATTCCGACCCTAGTGGTCATATCATATCGAGTCCGACCAAGATGAGTATGTTACGTGGTTCAGAGAACCAAGTTTGATGTAGCATCCGACTTAACCCAGAAGATTGAAGTGAAAGATAATCAAAGCGATTGCGATCGTTGTTAAAGTAATAAACTTGTAGCTAGAAATGCTACATGCTAAAAGGTGATTATATCAGATTAGAACATGAAGGAAGGTATATTCCATTATGGAATTTGACTTTTAGAGACCTGAGTCTAAGTGTTGCATCATACGATGAGAGGTCATTAGAACATGACCCATCGGTCTATCATGATAATCAAAGTAAAGAACTTCTCTTAAGTAAAGTCTATTTAAGAAGGAGCAGTATTCTCCAATAAGTATTGAGTTTGTAACTCGAAGGTTACAACATAGTATGAAGAGCGGGTGGAAGATCGAGCACCGTATGTAGTAAGAAGTCCAAGAGATAGATATTCATTCGAAGGAACATAGAAGTTACGATTATTACCTAGGATGAAGAGATAACGTATGGAGTCATTATACAAGCCCTGTTTTGTTGATGATTATGAGATGTAATCATCCTAAGGGGAAATAATTGTAACGCCCGCAGCTTCGGGCTAGTCAATATAGAGACGATAAGCATCAAAAATGACTTTTTAATAGAAGATTATTTAGAATAAATAATCTTAACCAAGTTATATTATATGTCACAAGGGTTCCGTACATATAAAGAACGCCGAAATCCGAGTTATAACGAAGAAGTTATGACTTGTCGAAGTTTTACTCCAAAACCGGCACGGCACCCGGAATCGTAAAAAGTGATATTTTGATAAACTAATTTTTAGCCTTAGAGATCTAAATGAAAGTTGTAGTATACGTTAAACCGAGAACATACATAAAAAGAACGCTCAAATCTGACTTCGTATTAGGAAGTTATGATTTTTCTAAGATTTGGCATAGCAGTGCACAACCTGAAATTCGAATTTTAGATCGAGCGGTTTTTGGCCAATGCGACCTAAATGAGAATTGAAGATCTCATTAATAGAAGCTCAATGATAAAAAGACAGACGAAAACGGAGTCCGTATGTAGAAGTTAGGAATTTTACGCGGTCATTTAACAGTATAAACTTCTCTTACTGTTAAATTTAAAATCGGTCGAGAACTAGCCGACGGAGTCAATAGGGAAGTTGTAGATCTTGCCTTTACCTACACCTAGATATAAATAACGTCAAAAATGGAGCTCGTATGCGAGAGTTATGATTTTTCTAAGTCGGGAATGAGTTGTGCGAAATCGGGTGACGTGGCGAAATCCTGACCGTTGCTTCCTCCCCAAGGCTAGCCACCAGATGGTGACACCTGGCCATGGACTCGATGAGTAGGTCCTCCTACTCGATGAGTTGGGCTGCCAGCCAACTTATAAATAGAGGTGTCGGGTGAAGTATTCTTCTCACACCTTCCAACTTCTCTTTCTCTCTCTAGAACCTCTCTCTAACCCCCCCCCCCCCCCCCCCAAAGCCTAGGGTAACTCCCTAGCACGAGGCCAAAGCCCCGGAGCGCCCGATGGCTCCGAAAAGAAGAGCTTTCGGCTCCGAAACGCTGCTCCAGCGAAGCCCGGTTTTTAATAAAAACCCGCTGTAAGTGAGATACGCCTACCGTACTTTAAATATAGTTTATATTTAAATATAATATCATTATTATGAACCTATAAATAAGATTTATCAGTGATTCAAAGTCGTTATACTGATTGATCTACTTACGGGAATGACGTCTAGGCTGTGATTTAGTGAGGTGTTTAAAGTGGGATTTCCAAACAGTATACTTCGTATAACAAACGGACCCTACCTCCGATATGATCCTACCTGGTCGTTACTTACTTGATAGATCATGAAGTATACTTTGAGTTAATGATTAATCTAGACTAATAATTAGTCGCAATAAATATTATACTAAAATCTAGTGGTAATAATACTAGGTTTCGTCGAAGGAAATCATATTGTTAAGAAGCGAAGCGCTGCTCGAATATCGAGTCGTCACTTTAAGAAGTGAGTGCATAGTTACTTTCATCTTACACATAGATATGAAGTATTTTATATAAACTACGTGCTATGTGTGCATATTACTTGAATACTTGTTGTCTATGCTGGATGAACGATTTTATATATGTTTTAAATGATTTAAATTGTATACGTATTTTATATCTACAAAATGTGTTGGGTAGAACATGGGTAGATTAAAGATGAGATAAATGATGAGCGATGAGAGATGAGATGAATGATGAGAGATGATATATAAGTGGTAAAATATGGTGAGAAGCGATGACCTAAGCGATGAGCCAAAGTGATGAGACCATGAGCCAAACGATAAGCCAAACGATGACCTAAGTGATGACCCAAGCGATGGCCCCGTCATCTAGCAGAGTATGGATGACAACCACGGACTATTCTAGACAGTCCAGTGGAACACTAGCAGGCTCGCAACCTGTAGGTGTTGTGAACGATGTGTTCACCGGTGTACTCTAAAAACCCAGTGACATGTATTGCGAGTGGACTCTCGAAACGATACTGTCAATAAACGAGATAAACCCCGATGACTAAACAGACTTAGTGCCTAAACCCTGGCAACTATGGATTTAGTGCCTGATGAGTGAACCCTGACATATATGGACTTAGTGCCTGTTGAGTAAACCCTAGCAACGATGGATTTCGGGCCTATTCCTTAGGATAATCCTTAGGAATAAATGAACGAGGAATAGCTGATTCTTAGGGTAGATCCTTAAGAGTAAAGAAGATAATGGGGATGGGTAATTGGGTTGATTGTTCGATGTTTAAACATAATAATTATATTATTGTGGGTTGAAAACCCTATGTACTCACCAGGTTTCCCAGCCTGACCCACTCCAGCTTATTTGTATCACAGGTGACGATATGAAGTTACATTACACTGAGAGATTAAAGAGGTGTAGATCACTAGTGTAAATGAAGGTAAGTTGTGTTTATGCTTATGTTTCTGTATTGACGATGACATCCGAAATGTTTTAAAATGAATAAAAATACATTTCTTCGGAAACGCTTTGATAACGTATTTATCATGTTTTTTTCTGGGAACAAATTCCGCAACATTTTTATTAAAAGAAGTACTCTGATTTTTATAAAGCATAAACTAAATCGGTCTTTTATGGCCGTGAAAATGGGGATGTCACATCAGTGACTTAACATGGCCATTCCACCATGTTAGGGCTCTGTTGGAGAAGTTATAGGCAACAAACTTCACTTTGCTCCCTTCTGGGCACAGACAGATTTCGAAAACTGATTATGTTTTCTCGAACCATTGCGTCAGCGCAATGACTCTCCCATTTCCATTAAAGGATTTGGGTTTGAAGTTCATGAAGTCCTTGTACGAACACTCCCGTGGGTGTCCGTGGGTAACTCTGGGGTTAGATAGGTGGGTACCGCTACCAGATCCACTGGTACCACTTGCGTAGATTTGAATTATAGCAGTTGTTGCTGCGACTGTTACTGCTGCTTGGAAAGCAGCAGGATCGTGTTGTGGTGGTGGAGGCGGTGGTGGATTCTCTGTTGTGGTATTGACTACGCGCCGTATAGCTCTACCGCGAAGCATCTTTTGCTACAATGAATTCAAGATGAAATGATGACAAGTCTACATCAGTGGTTATAAGCCGAATGCTGATTAACTAAGTTATCCTAGTTCTGAGTGTCCCATGTTCTGACTTTCATAGGGTTCTGAAAAACAATTCATAATGGAAGTCTATATAAAATAAACTTTATGAATTTGTGGTGGATACCCTCGAATGAATTTTTGTGAATTTGAATAACTACTACCAGGTGTTACAAAAAATGAAATAATCCTAACACATAGTGTGAGTAGTGTATTCACTAACTCACAAGGTTATTTTAGTTTATTAGTTATTAGTGCGACGCATAAGACGTTTGGTTTCTTCGGTTGATCCCTATCTGGAAAATTCCTCATGAATCTCTTCTTGTTCTTCCTTGACTCCTCTGCTGACAGTTATGATGGAGTGGTTACATCTATCTAGGTTTGTCATGTGAGAATGGGAGTGTCTAAAGTATCTATAAGATTAAGTGAAACATTATGGGGTGATCCTTACCGGGTCCTCCTATAATTGCGCAGTGTATACAAGTTGCATATAATTTAAGATTAAATATACCTTCGAATAAGTGACCCTACTCTAAAACCACAACCAAACAAGGAACAGGAAGTAGAGCATAGATCACCAATTCTAAGTCTATAAAATCTCAATTATATAAAACCTTGGGAGTATACACTCCAAAATTATAGACCTACCAGTAAGGGTCTTTTATATTTTCACATAAGTTATTTATAGTTCCTAAACTACTCCTATATTATTTTAATGGTATGAACTTGGTAAGTTTTAAACTTGTTGTTATCTTATAGTATCAAAAAATAATCCTATAATATTTTAACTTTATGTTCCGTTCTAGAGATCCTTTGTATATAGTGTTAGGTAAGTTTTAAGTCTGTTGCAACACCACATCACTCCCAAACACATGTTGGTCATATCTCAAATAAATATAGTTGATCAGGTTATATTGACCCCAGATATGATTACATAACTGTCCAGGTTTGTTCTTCGTGTAATACTTGTTCTAGTATGTACATATATATGCAGGTATGTATACTTTTATAAAAATATTGTTATATTTTAAAAATATACTTTTAGTCAGAGCACTTCGGCCCCATTGTATTTATAGTTGTATATCTTTTATAAGTTGATATACTTAGTTCACTATAAACAATGCTCTGATACTAATCTGTCACACCCAAACCGGAACGGCGGAAACGTTCGGGGGCGGAGGACGTCATGCTTAGTATCACAACAAATGTAGAATAGTAAAACAAGCAACAACAAGCATTACATTAATATTAAAGCGTTTACATTGTATTCCATTCACAAAAGATTGACTTCAAAAGTAAATAACAAAACAAGGATATGAAGCTATTATGCTCCATCTTCTGAATCCCGGTGCGTGTACCTGTCTATTAGTTTCGTGAGAATACAAGTGATTTTGAAAGTGTATCAACATTTAAGTTGGTGAGTTCATAAGTATTTTTATTATAAAAGGTATACTCTTTGTTATTTGGAAAAGTTCGCCTGTTCCTCCAGAAAATCCTATATTTTCTGATATGATGAATGATAAGTAAAAATGACTCTTACAATTCCTTCTATGAGTACTTAATGAATACAAGTTATATACAATCCAGATCAAACAGACAATCGATTGTGTGAATCTGCCCTAAGCCCACAACGAAACAAGGAACAGGAAGTAAGGCGGAAGTCACACATCCCATTGTTTGTTAGATCCTCATTGTATATAACCCTGGCGTATTCACTAGGTGCTTACGGAGTTAACTGTAATAGTTCTTTAAGATATGATGAAAATATTCCTTAAGAAAATCTTATATTTTCTTTAGTAAAATGGTAACCACAATTGTTCCTTCTATAATCACTTAGTTTATACTAGCTATATATAACCTAATATCGAACGGACAGTTAAATGTGTGAATCTGCCCTAATCCCACAACCAAAAAAGGAACAGGAAATGAGGCGGAAGTCACACATTGCACTGCCTATCGGATATTAATTATATATAACTCTGATGTATAAACTAAGGAATTATAGAATTAACCATTTAAGGTCCTTTATGTTATACTAGTTTAATAATAAGTATTAAACCTTTTATAAGTAAGTTTCTAGTTTCACTTACTCTATTGTGAAACATTGTTTTCGGTAATGAATGTTATTGTTTTTCGGAAAGTTTTATCGAAAAACTGTTTACCTTAAAATAACGATGTTTACCATAGAAAATCCTATATTTTCTATAAAACCGATTGGTAGTCTTAATTGTTCGATGATCGAAAAGCACAAGTATAATTAATATACTTACTTCAATGACATCTAGTTTTGTTGATAAGTTAAACTGAATAAAGACTTGTTTACCCTGAAAAACTGATACGGCGATACTACCCTCCTATGATCACTTAATACATACAAATTGTATATAACCGAGATCAAACAGACAGTTGAATGGGTGAATCTGCCCTAAGCCCACAACCAAACAAGGAACAGGAAATGAGGCGGAAGTCACACATTCCACTGTCTATCGGATTTCAATTTTATCTAACCTTATTGTATATACTGAGTATCATATAGTTAATATCCCTTAGGAATGTTTAGGAAAAGTATATTACTACCTAAATATATCGTTATTTTCTCATTGTGAGTTATATATACTGACTGATACGACGGGTAATGGGATGTCGGTATCGTTTATGACGTTTGTCACCCGCAGACCCGGCGGTCCAACTGTAGCTAACAGTAGAGGTGAGGGATTTTCAGTCCCATATAGATCTATATACAAGTGTCACGCTCTCCCTCCAGGAGACTCTGGATCATAAAGATGGACTTCCACTGGTACTTAAGTAAGTACCGAAGACGCGTCTCACAAACTAGATTAACGACTTTACAAGTAATAATGCGAAAACCTTTTTATAAATAACTGGTAGTTTTGTAAAAAGATTATTTTGTTCCATAAACTATATTTATGATAGTTTATAAGTTTATTTCCATGTTTTAACAAGTTTCATGTTTTCATTCATATTGACGGCAAGATAACGAAGTAAGTACAATTCCATTTTTAAACACAAGATTTCTTGTGTTTTACTTGTATTCCCCCCCCCCCTTAAAAAGCATTTAAAACCATTTTAAAAAAAGGTAGATTATAGGGGTATGAACTCACCATATGTGAGTGATTCGATTTAAGACTGTAATAAGGATGTTATACTCACGAACGAAGTCCCGGAGCACAAACGAGTCCTATATAGCATATTATGACATATATATGTATACGGTTAGTGCATTTAACATCTAAGGTGCAAAGGAAACAACCTATGAAGTAGGGAACACTTACAAAGAAGTGTTAGAATCGATAAATGGAAGGCTGAAAGTTGATGACGACCAGGCTTGATGGGTTCACGGCCCATGGGTGGTTCACGGCCCAAGAACACTTGAAGATCTTGATAAAAGATGATGAATCAAGGTTGAAATCAAAGAACTCTATATGAACTACAAGAAGGAAGGTGCTTCTTATGATATTGAGGAGAGAGGAGGGTTTTTGGATGACGAAACTTGAGAGAGAATGGCTGAGTTTATGGCTAGGAATGAAGAAATAAGGATAAAAATCGATCAAACACATATATATAGGGAGGAGTTCACGGTCGAAGGTTCACTGCCGAGGGTTCACGGCCGAAGGTTCACGGCTCGGATGTTCACGGCTCGGATGTTCACGGCTCGGATGTACAAGGCTGCGAGGTGTTCTTGGTTCAACATGATTTCACTTATTAATCACACAACTCTTTTGATAAGAGGTTTTTATACTTAACACTCATTAATCTAGTCATAAAGAAGAATAAAAGAAATGAGTTTGACCTTTATACGACATGCTTGGCTTTTGTTGACTTTTACTAGATTGAAATTACGGGTTGTCACACTCGCTCTATCTCTAACCTAAAAGTTTCAAAGGGGAAAATTTTCTTCATCTTATCCTCAAACTCATCCGCCTCAGCCAACTGGTTCGTATCCAACCACACAATCGCCTCATCAATCGCATCCTCAATCTTCTTCTTATCACCCAGAGTCAACTTCTCACCAATCTTCTCATCTTTCATGTGTTACTCATGTTGTACGCATAATTCTACAAAGCATTCTTCTCCTCCTACTTCTTCCTGTGCTCCTCATCTTCAGACTCATACTTATCAACTTCCTAAACCATCTTCTCAATATCCTCCTTTGAAAGTATCCCTTTTTCATTAGTAATTATAATATTCTTATTTTGCCTTGTAATCTTGTACAATATCATAAGAATTGAATATTAATGAAACATAGAAACCAAACATCATACATTGGAAATACACACTTACATAGTTTACATATTGAACTTGTTCATCAGTTACACAAAAGTAAGAAAAGTAAAATTTCTTGAAGTCGCACCACTTGATCTCCTAGTCGAGCTTATTACCTGCTACTGGATCCCTAGGAATACAAGTCGTTTTGAAAAGCGTCAACTAAAAAGTTGGTGAGTTCATAAGCATTTTTGTATATAAGTGGATTTGCACTTGTTTAGAATAGTTCTATTAGTTCTTTTAGAAAATCCGATATTTCTTATGAAAATGATTTGTAAGTCTCGTTCCAAAAATATGAATATATGCATGCATGTCCTTTGTTATCTTTTGTTTGTAAAAGTAAAGCGAACGTTCCCATAGAATCCGATATTTTCTAAAAAGAAATGGTTTGAATTGTTTGTGTCCAATATTATATTAATACATATGTGTTAATGTTTGCGAAAATAAAAAGAGGATGATCCCAGACAATCCGATGTTGTATGCGTAAGAGGATGCTGGAATCTCAACCCCCGTGGTTGAGTACTAGTGCGTACAGGTTACCGTTTTATCCAAAAAGAAGGTTTCCCAGTAAATTTTATAACGTTAATTCCTCTCAGTGAGCCGCTATAACCATACTTGATAATGACAATTTCTCATGTCATGACGTCTTTAGGACGCCGACGGAATAAGGTACGGTTTGTCACCATAGACTGGCTTAGTCTAACTGTAGCGAACAACTCAGGTGTGGGGCGTCACCCCCGTATAGATCTATACACAAACTCACGCTCTGCCTCCAAGAGACTCTAGTTATAACTACAGGCTACGATCGTACAGTTAATAGGTGTCAACTGACACGTCTCACTAGATCCTTAATCAAATTTACGCGGAAAAAGAACGAAGAACATATAAGGTCTTTCGTTCTAAAGCAACTCTCAAGTACTAGGGAAAAGATGTGGGTATCTCAGTCTTGTCTAGTCTCTTCGTTCCTAGAAGAATTTAGGTCTTTGTTTAGTGTTTCAGCAGACCTTCGCTACTGGCGTTTGACGTTGCTCCTTTGGTTTCCCGGTCCATTACTTCTATGAGTTCTTCCACGAAATGGAGGTATTCATTCCCTTCAATTACGTCAAGCGGGACAATGAGAGTTTCGTCAGATAAGCATTTCTTTTAGATTGGACGCATGAATGACAGGATGTACTTTGTCGGGTTCAAGCGGTAGCTGGAGTTTATAAGCCATTGGACCAATCCTAGGAAGGAGTTTTAAAGGTCCGATGTCTCACGGGTTCAATTTCCTACGCTTTCCCAAAGCGTATTTTCTCTTTCCAAATGGGGACTTTTAGTAGCACACGATCACTGACTTGGGATTCCAAGGCTTCTGTTGCTTACTTGCATAGTTCTTTTGTCCATTTCTAGATATTTCTAATCGTACTCGAATTTGGGTGATCTCTTCAATTGCCTCTCTGGTGATTTCGGGGCCGGTGGCAGTGTCGTAGGGCACTTGTCCTGTGGCTAGCCGTGTGTTGGTCATCTCAGCCTAACACAACGGTGGTCTGCATTTGTGTCCTATATGGGGAGGTGAACGGATGGTCATGGGAAATGAGGATTGTGTACTTGACGCTCCAACAGTAGTGTCTCTAAACCTTAGGGCGAACACTATTGTCACTAAGGTTAAAGTTTCGTGCGGTATAGTTGGCCTCATACTTCTTAAGTTGGCATGGGAGTTTCTTACTACATGATCCTAAACTAGTGGGAGGTCGATCTTTGCTTGTTCCTGAGGGCAAGTCGAGTTGAAATAAGGGATATTAATCTTTGTTGATGCGTTTGATTGACACTTAGTAGTCCGTGGTCCTATGGGCAATTTGCCTTTCCTCTGTATGGGTGCTCTCTGAGATCCGAGTCTTGGTCTGATAACTTTCTTACTTATTGAATCGTTCTGTAGACCAACCACTTTTGTGTTTTTGTTGGTGCTAGGTGGCATTGGGCATTTGGCTACGGGAATGGCTCCATGAGTTGAGTCGATTCTGAACTCAACTTGGCATATCGGTGATATCTCCGAAAGACATTCTGGGAACTACTTCGGAAAGATTATAAATTTCTAGGTTACCCTCGGTGTCCTTTTGTCCTTGTTTCTTATCCCTATTAAGGGCTAGGAAAGAGTGTGGTATTACTTGCACGGGTACCTAAAGGTCTAGATGCCCGAGGTAGTTCGAGGATTGTCGTTACAAGTTATAGGGGTTTCGTTAATCGATTGGTTAAGGCGAAAAGCCTTGTTGGCACATGAATTTCGTATGGTGAGGATCAAGTCAGCCCATGTCAATTGACACCGTTGGGCTCCTTATTGTAATAGGTATTGGATTGATCTGTAAAGGATGATTGTTCGAAATGATAGTTTGTTCTATGTATACGTTTGTAATGTTACCAATTTCGTCATTGGGATTACTATTGTGGTTATTTCGTTCTGAATTTTTAGGTGTCCTAGTAATACGAGTACCTTAGTATAAACAATGTGATTTCGTAGTCTGATTTCTATTAGACCTTTCTATGATGGTTTCATGTAGCCTAGTCGTACATAATTTATGATTGAAAAGATTGTAGACTGAGTGGTCATGTCCTAATTCCACTGTTAGATAAGAAAATAGGAATTAAGGCAGAACCACGCACTCTAAGCTTGTAGAATCTTAATTACACACGGCCTTACATTCATACTAAGTTAGACTAAGTAGTTTGGGTAATGTACCAAAAATCTCGGTAGGGTTCCTCGTTGTTCCTTTCACGTCCAGTTGTTAAACTCCTCCTGGTCCTCCGTCATTCTGCTCTATTGGACAATTTCTCTTGAAGTGTCCCATTTCACCGCATGCATGGCATACGAGACTTACTTCTGGGTTAGGGGTTGGAGTGATGCATGGGTCGGGGCCCTATAGTAAGGGGCGGTGTGCCCCTTCTTGTTGCACCTTTTGCAATGAAATTCCTGGCAGACTCCCTGATGATGATAGTTGCACTTGCTGCAGAGTGGGAGGTTTCCATGATATGGTCTTCTCGGTGTTGGGGTAGGCGGAAGTGGGGGTAGGGGCTGCTACAACTGGTTGCCTTTTGGTAGGCCCTTGAGTCGAACCGCTTCCTTTCTTGTTCCCTAGATTTCGCTTCATGACCTTGGGTTTGGAGTTTGGGGTGTCTTGGTAAGTTGTCCCTTGTTGGTTTCCTTGGTTGTTACTACGGTTGGAGTTGCCGATACCGTTTCCATTTCCATTTGGGTTGTTGCGGTTGAGTTGTGCCATGACGGCTGTCACGGCAGCTGTTACAACGGCTTGGAAGGTTGCGGGGTCTATCTGCAGAATTGGTGTTTCGCCGGCTAGCTGGTTGTTTCCATGGGAAGACATGGTTCTGTTGCATGATGAGAAACGGGTTCGTGAGTAACTATGGTTATCTCTAGTTGTATCTCATCTATGATTATAGATATGAACCTATGCATACACGCATATAAATCACATGTTTTGTTGCACGATTCTCGTTGTCTTAACCTACATCCCTATGATGTATTAATGGTAGTATGTATAAATAGGTATTGTACAAATGTTAAGTTACCCTGATAGATTATAGATATCAGATCATTAAGTTGGCTCAGGTTACAAGAGTTTTCGTAGGGCGTACCTCTCTTGATTTACTACTACTAGTTGTGAAGAATTACATGGTAAACCTAGGACTTTGTGCGAATAGGGTAGTGATTCTCATATGCCTAAATAGCGTACAAGGTGTCCAACCATTTCGCCCATTTCACGAGTGGCCTCTTTCGCTCTTTGCTCTGCTAAGGCTGCCTTAGCTTCATCTTCCATGAGTTGTTGCCTTAGGGGGGGGGGGGTCACCTCCTCTTCTAAGGAGCGGAGATGATTGGTAAGGTCTTCCTGTTCATCGTGTTGGTTCGGTATTGCTTCCGAGGGGTAAGGCTCACTAAGTATCTCTCTGGCTTCTTCACCCCTGTCTGATTCCTCATCAGAGTCTTCTCCCTCGTACTTCATCACTTGGTACTCTTCAGGGCCCACTTCGGGGTTCTCCCCTTGCACTTCTTCTGGTTCTTCCTCGATCCATTCGTTGGTTATTATTGCAGGGTAGTAGGGGTCTTCGGGGTGAAGCTCAACCATGTTGCCTTTGTGAGAATGGAGGTATGAGATACATGTAGAAGATTTAAGTGTAGAGGTCACATGGTATTCTAAAATGCTACTATAGTATTACATGTTTAATCCTAGGGCTTCTTGATGTACGAAATTGATAAGTTTTTTTTCTCTTTTAGACTTGATATTATTGTTTAGTATCATAAAATACTCCTATAGTATTTTTAAACTTTAGATTTGGCTCTAATGCTCCTTTGCATGTAAGGTCGGTAAGTTTTAGACTCGTTGCAACACTACCCATACTCCAAAGAACATGTTGGCCGTATCTCAAATAAATACAGTTGATCAGGTTATATTTATCCCAGATATGGTTACATAACTGCCCAGGTTTGACTGTAGTGTTCAACATCTAAATACTTTTGTTTTGTTCTTATTATGATACGGTTCTAGCAAGTATGTATACATTTAGAAGATACTTATATTCTTAAGGTATACTTTTAGTCAGAGTGTTTTTAGTCCCACTGTATTTATAGTTGTATATCTTGTATGGTTAGATATACTAGTTCAGTATAAACAATACTCTGATACCAATCTGTCACACCCCCGAACCGGGACGGCGGAAACGTCCGGGGGGGGGGGGGGGGGGGATGACTTCATGTACAGTATCATAACAGTTGAATATGAATGAAACATAGCAACCAAACATCGTACATTGGAAATACACACTTACATAGTATACATATTGAACTTGTTCATCAGTTACACAAAAGTAAGAAAAGTAAAATTTCTTGAAGTCGCACCACTTGATCTCCTAGTCAAGCTTATTACCTGCTACTGGATCCCTGAGAATACAAGTCGTTTTAAAAATCATCAACTAAAAAGTTGGTGAGTTCATAAGCATTTTTGTATAGAAGTGGATTTGCACTTGTTTAGAATAGTTCTATTAGTTCTTTTAGAAAATCCAATATTTCTTATGAAAATGATTTGTAAGTCTCGTTCCAAAACTGTGAATATATGCATGCATGTCCTTTGTTATCTTTTGTTTGTAAAAGTAAAGCGAACGTTCCCATAGAATCCGATATTTTCTAAAAAGAAATGGTTTGAATTGTTTGTGTCCAATATTATATTAATACATATGTGTTAATGTTTGCGAAAATAAAAAGAGGATGATCCCAGACAACCCGATGTTGTCTGCGTAAGAGGATGCTGGAATCTCAACCCCCGTGGTTGAGTACCAGTGTGTACAGGTTACCGTTTTATCCAAAAAGAAGGTTTCCCCGTAAATTTTATAACGTTAATTCCTCTCAGTGAGCCGCTATAACCATACTTCATAATGACAATTTCGCCTGTCATGACGTCTTTGGGACGCCGACAGAATAAGGTATGGTTTGTCACCCTAGACTGGCTTAGTCTAACTGTAGCGAACAGCTCAGGTGTGGGGCGTCACCCCCGTATAGATCTATACACAAACTCACACTCTCCCTCCAAGAGACTCTGGTTATAACTAAAAGCTACGATCGTACACTCAATAGGTGTCAACCGACACGTCTCACTAGATCCTTAATCAAATTTACGCGGAAAAAGAAAGAAGAACATATAAGGTATATTCCAGACCCAATAAAGATGTAAGTGGACAACTAAGGCCCACTAAGCATGTAAAGTATTTCTAGGCTCAAAAGGAATGAGGTTATATATATCCCGGACCCAATATACATGTAAAAGGACTACTAAGGCCCACTAAACACGTAAAAGGACGCTAAGGCCCACTAAACGTGTAAAAGGACACTAAGGCCCACTAAACATGTATATTATTTACAGGCCCAATAAGGACGTAAATATATATAAGTTAACATGTCTAGATGTTTTAAAATTTTATATATATATATATATATATATATATATATATATATATATATATATATATATATATATATATATATATATAAGTTATACAAACTTGCATCTAAAACATGTATAAGAGCTTTTAGCATGATAAAAATAATTTCTTGTTTTTGACCTTTCTGTCCCTGTTTTTAGAAAAATTATAGAAAAATCATCGTAAGTCGAAATTCGGATCTGTAAACTCTGAGGGTTTGGAAAATGAGTCTGCTTTACTCATTATTTTTATTAAGACTTTTAATGGCCTAAAACCAGTGTGAAAATGTTCATCTTCACATACTCGTCCGAAATCATTCCTGAAATGATAGGCAGTTTTGTAAAAATCGACAAACATTGTGGAAAAATCGTATGAACGTGTGAGAGTAGTAATTTTAAAGGTATAAACCTGATCTTTTGGCATGTAAAATAGTTTTAAAAAATATTACCATCAAGGTGGTCAAAACAGTCCGTGTTTAGACCCAAACATTCCTGTTAAAAGCTGATTTTTGAGTTTAGGTTATAGATGTTTGAACACAACACTTGTTTTTGCTATTTAGAGTGTATAATCTCATATCTACAAGTTTTTATGTAATATATAAGACAAATCATACTTTTCTCATGGTTTTTATTAAGATCTAAGTGATAAACTTCATGTTCAAGTAATGATCCAAAAGTTAAACACTTAACACAATGGTACATGCAAATATCCAACGGTTAAACGAGAGTTGACTTGTATTCTCCCCCGAAAACATGAAAAATACGAAAGATATGGGGGTATGAAGCTCACCTTGGGGTTTTCAAGATGTAGATGAAGAAGATGAAGAATTTTTGAATCCTAGCTTGAGCTTGGAAGGAAGTCTTGAATTGGTGGTTGATCCAAGCTCCATATTCACGAAAATGGAGTTGTAAGAGGAAAGATCTTAGCATAGACTTGAAATAGAACATCTAGAGATGAATATGGACTTACCAATCTTGTGATATTTGAAGAAAACTTCCTTGGAGAACACACACACAACCCACGAATTTTGAAGAAAGAAGATGAGAGAATCCTTGAGTGTTGAGAGGAAAATGTGTTAAAGATAAGGTTGTGAATAAGGGTGGGGGAGGAGAGTTTGGCCGAGGATAAGAGAGAGGGAGGGAAAGAGAAAGAGTTTATTTCTTATAACTTGATAGGATGTATGCCTTGATACATGTTGGTCCAAGGCATAGATGTATGTTGGACAACATTGAGGTGGCACACCCTTAAATCCCCATCTTTATTCCCCTTTTTTTATGCTTAATAAGAGGTTTTTTGTTTAAAAGGGCTCAAAGAGAGGTCTTCGGCCCAACAAGGCCAAAATGAGAAATTATTGGCACAATGGTAAGTTCAATGGAAGTTTTTCGTCCCATTAAGGCCCAAAGAGAGGTTTGTTGTTCAAAAAGACCAATTGAAGGAATTATCGGCCCAATAGGGCCTAATGAAGAAGTCTTGCTCCAATAAGGGATTTGGGTCGAGAATTCTTGGGCTAATGCCCAAAATGATTGAGTTTGGCTTATTAGATTGAGTTTTGGACTTGCATGAGGTTGTTTCGGCTCGAATCACCATGTATGAACGTAGGAACTTAATAGTATTGAAGACTGAATTTCACTAAAGGAAATGTTGTAAGGTTACACAAAGGAAATTATCTTGCACAATGATTAACATTTAACCGTAATTTGCTAGTTGTGACAATTAGTGACAATCCATCATGGATCATCACCTTGAAATTTTGTTTAATCAGTTTTAAAATCGCATGATTTGGGTTCTAACATGTAGGGTTATATTTCTGATTTGAGGAGTAGTAACTAACTGAGAGACTTTATAAGATCGTTTACGGTGAATCATTCTTCAAAACCCACGTTCAGAGGCACATAATTATTTTGTGGAATATATATCCAAGGCTTATCAAGCTCTAACATATCCAATATCACGTGAGAACTTTGAAAAATATGGTCATTCTTATGTCAGACATGTACCTTATCTTCCGTGTTTCCCTTTCTTCTTAAAATACCAAATTACCCCTCAATGAAATAAGTTTGTATAATGTTAATTGATTTGAGTATATTTGTTTCCACTTGTTTTGGGATGATATTTTGGGTTTTATTCTCAGGGTTACACAACTTGTATTTCTGATATGAATCAATTAGTTTGTTAATATAATTTCCAAAAATACCACTCTGTTCCTAAACCTTGTGCTTATCTTCAGTCAGATTGTTTTACTGTATACTCAAAAAAGTTTAATGTTTATTACTAATCTTGCTAATGTTGTTTAAAGGAACTGGTTAATCATTGGAAAGTTCTTATTACTTTTTTGTTGGCTAATTAAGGAACTGATCTTGGTAATGTTGTTTAAAGGAACTGGTTAATCATTGGAAAGTTCCTATTACTTTTTTGTTGGCTAATTAAGGAACTGATCTTGCTAATGTTGTTTAAAGGAACTGGTTAATCATTGGAAAGTTCTTAGCTGGTAGATGTTCCACCTTTTTTGAGAATCCAATGCCATAGTATTGCCTACTGTTTCTATACAAGGTACATAAACTTCTAAATAATCAAGTCCATACCTCTATGAGTATCTTTTTGCAACTAATAAGGCCTTATGCTTCAGCTTGTTCTTTTAGATTCACTAGTTTTTGCTCATTTTGGTAGCCCAACCAAATAAAACTTTTATTCGGTTGGTTTTAGTCTATTGTGTTGTCACCATCGGTCAAGAGTGAGAAGACAGTATGTTCCATCCTTGAAACTATATGCAACAGTTCAAACAGGCAAGTTGTTGTAATTGTTGGTGGGTTTTTGTATTTTTTGTAGGGTTATAGATGTGGATAAAAATAAAACTTCTAATAGGTGGCCCCGTTTATACTTCTAAAGTTTGAGTCATCGATTCATTGCTTTTTTTTACTGTTATTTCTTTGCAACAAGGGTATGATGGAAGTGAAACATGCTATGCTGAAAAATGAAAATATTAATGACTGACATTGAGTTGTGTTTTGATTGCAGTCGCGTTCCTCGTACTCCACCTGTAAGTGTAAGAATTGGTGGTTTTCAAGATCCAGGTCCTATTCATCAAGGAGAAACTAGTGAGAATAATACAGCTTCATCTGAAGTGATACGTGATGCAGATGCAACTGCTGCTATTGATGATCATGATTATTTTCATAATCATATGAGTCCCCTACCTCTTCCAGACAGGGTGGAACGTGACCCATAATTGGTGAATGAGATTGAGATATCAAATCAAAGAAATAATAGCAATAGCACTCTACCTCCACCAACAATGGTATGTGTCGCACCCCCAAACTAGAATGGCAGAAACATTCGAGGGCGGAGGACTTTAGGTAAGTATCACAACACATGCAATATAGTAATCAAAGTACAAACAACCATTGCATTAATAAGTATAAGTTTTACATGAGTGTTCAAACATTACATATTCAAACACTAAAGTAGGTACAGTAGAAGACAAGAGTCGCGGTACGGTACTAGGTAGTCTTCTCAAAAGCTTCTGGAGTGTACCTGTCTACTGGATTCCTGAGAATACAGGTTATTTGAAAAGAGTAGATCAGCATTTAAGCTGGTGAGTTCATAAGTATTTTAGTTCTGTTAAGTATACCCTAAGTTCTTTGAATAAGTTCACTGGTTTCTCCAGGAAATCCTATATTTCCTGAGGTGATTAACTGATAACCTCAATAGTTTCCCTCTGTAATTACCTAGTTTATACTGATTATACATAACATAATATTGAATTGACAGTTAAATGGGTGTATCTGCCCTAAGCCCACAACCAAACAAGGAACAGGAAGTAAGGCGGAAGTCACACATTTCACTGTCAATCGGACATTACTTATGTACAACTCTGATGTAATAACTAAGGAATTATAGAATTAACCACTAAAGTGTGACATCCTCATTTTTACGGCCAGAAAAGACCGATTTCGTTTATGCTTTTTAAATAAAAATCAGAGTAACTTCTTAAGAAAAGTATTGCGGAATTTGTTCCCAAAACAAAATATGATATAAATTTTATCAAAGCATTTCTCAAAGAAATGTATTTCCATTACATTACAAAAACTCGGGATGTCAATCATCGATACAGACCATAAGCATAAACTAAAAAGAAATAAACATCTTAGGCCACAAAACACTATCTGGCCTCAAATCTGTAATCTCTCGTCAAATTATCCAACTATGCTTTTGCCACTACCTGTAATACAAGAAACTGAGTGGATCAGGCTGGGGAGCCTGGTGAGCATATAGGGTTTTCAACCCACAATAATAAGTTCATTATTTATTTTCATCAAATTGCTAACCCGATTACCCGTTCCCATTATCCTCACTTTACGTCCCTAAAGCATCTATTATAAGGGACCTATCCTAAGGAATTTCATCGGGATAGACACTACTGCTAAGGGGATTCCTCTGCCATATGTGTCCGTAAGGCAACCATGGGGGGGATGGAGTACATCTTCAAAAACACCTATAGGTTGCGAGCCTGCTAGCGTTCCACTGGACTGCCTAGAAAAGTCTGTGGTCATCATCTATACTCCGCTAGACGAATGGATCATCTTAAGCAACGTAAACATTGAGGCCTCTCATCATTTTAACACACATCATCTATTTCATCTACCCATTGTTCTACCCAACATATTTGTAGATACAAAATACATACGTGGTCCAGATCTGTAAAACAAAGCTTACATCTTTCATCCAACATACTTTCAAAGCATAAAATATTTATACGGTCTAGATCTGAAAAATAACGTTTACATCTTTCATCCAACATGACTTTCAAAGCATAAAATATATACGGTCTAGATCTAAGAAAAAGTTCAGATCTGAAGGAAAAAAGTTCAGATCTTTCATAGATCTCAAAGTACACAGTTTAGATCTAAAGAAACAGTTTAGATCTGAGGTGAGAAAGTGTAGATCTGAAAGAAAAAGTCTCAGATCTGAAAGAAAAGTGTTAGATCTGAAAGAAAAAGTGTAGATCTGAAGGTAAAAGTTTCAGATCTGAAAGAAATAAGCATAGATCTTTCATTCAACAACATCTCAAGTAAATAGCTAACATATACCTATACACATAGCACATAAAATACTTCATATCTATGTGTAAGATGAAAGTGACTATACACTCACCTGATACAGAGTGATTTGGACAGCACCTCGCTTCTAAAAATAATCTTCTTTGACGAAACCGAAAAGTTTTCTTGAAAACCGGGCTCCACGCGGGCAGAGTTTCAAACCGAAAAACTCTTTTTCTTGGAGCCTCCGGGCTCTCCAAGGCTTTCTTCTAATGCTAGGAGGTTTTCCTAGGCTTTTTTTTTAGGGGGGGGGGTTTGGGGGGTGTTAGAGAGTGTTTAGAGAGAGAAAGAAAGGGTAAAAAGTGTGAGAAATGAAGGGGCTCTAGTGTGGTATTTATAGGCTGAAAATGGGGTGAACTCGTCGAGTTTCTGTCCCAACTCGTCGAGTTTCTGAACCCCAACTCGTCGAGTCGGTGCCACGTTTCGTCATCAGGTTGTGCCACGTCACCCACTTCGCTACAGCACCCTGTCGACTTCTAAACCCCATAACTTTCTCATACGAGCTCTGTTTTTGACATTCTTTATATTCACGCGTAGGTAAAAACAAGATCTACAACTTTCCTTTTGACTCTATTGGCTAATTCTCGACCGATCTTAAATTTAACAGTATGAGAAGATTACACTGCTAAACGACCGTGTAGAATTCATAACTTCTACATACGGACTCTGTTTTCGACTGTCTTTTTATCGTTAAACTCCTATTAATGAGATCTTCAATTCTCATTTACGCTATGTCGGCTAAAAATCGCTTGATCTAAAATTCAAACTTCGGGCTGTGCACTGCTGCTCTGAAACTTCGAAAAATCATAACTTCCTCATACGAAGTCAGATTTGGGCGTTCTTTTTATGCACACTCTCGGTTTAACGTATACTACACCTTTTGTTTAGATTTCTAAGGCTAAAAAGTCTTCTATCGTAAATTCACTATTTACGTTTCCCGGTGTCGTGCCGGTTTTGCCGTAAAACTTCGACGGGTCATAACTTCTTCGTTATAACTCGGATTTCGGCGTTCTTTATATCCCCGGAATCCTTGTTTCGACCACTAAAACTTTATGTAGAGATATCGGGTTTATCTCACACGTTAATTTTGACGCTTATTTTTATCCTTTATTAATTATATCTTTATAATTAAGTATAAAGCACATAAATTCACATAATTCACGTAATACTCAAATAATTCATCTTTATTGCTTCAAAAAGAGTTACAATAGTTGACCTAGACTATTACATCATCTACTAATGCCTAGCCCCGAAACACGGGCGTTACATAAAGGTCTTTTATGTTATACTAGTTTACCGAGATTGAGTGACTAAGCTCCATTGGATAAGTGGTTTAATCCCATAAACCGTTCTCTTTGTATTACTATTTTGTATTTGTATTCCTTTATGAAAACTTGAAAATGAGAGTGTGCCTGGCTCCACCAGGTGTTAATGAAAACTGTATTAAACCATTGTATTTTGTATTCTATAAACTGGTACTTTGAAGGGTACTTTCGTTTATTTTTTTATACACTAACGTATTGTTAATACCTTTTTAATGAGTAGTTTTTATTATAACCATACTATGACGGATGGCCTGAAACAAACGCTTTGTGGGCGTTTAAATTGGTGATAACAATTGTCACTCATCGGCGTGTATGCCGGACTGTAGCTAGCAGCCTGAGTGCGGGGTTGTCAATCCCGATATAGATCTACACACACTTGTTTCGATCCCCGGCTGGAGATTCTGGTTATAATGTCAGGACTTTCCTATGTTGTCTAAAATGAATTAAACAACCTGAATATAGAGTCTCATAAAAATCATATTAAACGTTACATGTATATTAGTTTTGAAAACCCAATCATTCTGAAATAATGATTGACTGTATATTCTTAGTTTTCCAAACATGTATTTGATAAGTGTATACCCTTGATTTGTTTTGAATCAAAACCCTGGTTTCTTGTAAAACAGTGTATTCTAGTATACTTGAATTATGAATTATTACCTCGTGTTTGCTAACTCGGGTACTCTGTATAGTACCTTTGCTAATGCAAACTCGGCAGAATGTATTATTACCTCGTGTTTGCTAACTCGGGTACTCTGTATAGTACCTTTGCTAATGCAAACTCGGCAGGATGTATTATTACCTCGTGTTTGCTAACTCGGGCACTCTGTATAGTACCTTTGCTAATGCAAACCAGGCATTACCACGTGTTTGCTAACCCTGGTACTCTGTATAGTACCTTTGTTAATGCAAACTAGGTATAATGTATCTTTACTTCTTTAATATGTTGTTCGTATATTAAAGGTATTATACATATCTTAGTATAGTTGAATGAATTTTGGTAATTTCCTTGGGAAGTATACAGTCGTGAATCATACTTGTATATTTAGTTTGGAATCATAAATTATACCTATTATAATTTATATGTTCTATCTGATTAGCATGAATTCTCATCGAATATCACCTTTGCTCAGCCTGATACAAAGGTAATGATACTAAAAGGAGTAACCTTTTAGACTCATATATGTATAATATATATATATATAATTAATAAGGAAACGACCTTCGGACAAATAACACAACCCTAATTCCACATCCAAACGAGGAAAAGGATATAGTATAATTCATTAGTCCTAACCCCTTCAAATATTATTTATATATTTATACATATATAAACATGATTTTGGCATTTATACATTGAAATAGCTTATAAAACATTTTTCAAAGAATTTAATGGAGTTTTTAGATGACTTTAAAGATTCAACATGGCTTCACGTTATTTTGAAAGTATTTGGTAATTCCTAAAAACATACATAAATTTTCTGTGTGATTATTATCACACACAGTTATTAACACAATTTATTATTGTGTTAAACTTGTATTCCCCCCCCCCCCTAAAAAGCATTTAAAAACCATTGAAAAGGTAAATTATAGGGG
Organism: Lactuca virosa; assembly: GCF_052849685.1. NCBI lineage: Eukaryota > Viridiplantae > Streptophyta > Magnoliopsida > Asterales > Asteraceae > Lactuca > Lactuca virosa. The sequence continues at coordinate 204,087,123 of NC_136429.1, forward strand.
TATGAACTCACTTTGATAAGCGGTGATTCGGGCAGCGTTTCGTTTCCCGTAAAGAGTTTATTTAACGAGAAATCGGCTCAAACCGGGCAGAGTTTCGACAGGAGAGAGGATGACTTCTCGGGAATTCCGGGGCTTCGGGGCGTGCTTCGGGCATTAGACACGATATCGGGGCCTTTGGGGGTCGTGAGAAAGTCGAGGGGGTGAAATGGTGCAAAATGGGTGAAAAATGGGGTGAAAAACCCTTCTTAGCCGAGGAGTCTCGCACCCTCTATATAGGGGTGCGAGGGTGCGGTCCGAAGGAGCAGCTGGCGAAGCACAGATGACTCAGCAGCTACGTGGCAGCTTCTGTGAAGGCCACGTGCGAAGCTTCTGATAGATGGATTCTTCGGATTGGCTAGGCTGCGGTCCAATAGGAGAGTGCCACGATGCGAGGGGGGTGTCCGAGGGTGATGCGCGGGGTGTCTCCTGCGAAGGTGGCCGAGAGGGATTGGACCGCGGACTTGGTCGAATCAGCAAGTGCCACACGAAGTTTCGGACCTATCAGCGGGTGACACGTGGAAGCCTCGCATGCGAGGTGACGTGTCCGAAGCTGACTCATGCGAAATTTCCCGGTTTTCAAGATTTTCTTGATTTTTGTGCGAAAAACTTGCGAAAATCATAACATTCGGATACGAGCTCCGTTTTTTACGTTCTTTATGTGCACGCGTAGGTAAAACCATACTCTACGACTTTCGTTTAGACTTCATTGGCTGGTTTTGAATTTATTTTTAATATTATTATTTTAAACAGACCGGGACGGGAATCCGTTAAAAATTCATAACTTCTTCATCCGACGTTCGTTTTCGTCTGTCTTTTTACCGTTGTGCTACTTTTGACGAGACCTTCGATTCTCGTTTAAGTTGCGTCGGCTAAATATCGATCGATTTATATTTCGAATTTTTAGCTGTCTACTGCTAAACCGAAACTTCGTAAAATCATAACTTCCTCATACGAAGTCGGATTTTAACGTTCTTTTTATGAACGTTCTCAGTTTAACATATTCTACAACTTCCATTTAGATTGTTAAAGCTAAAAATCCTTTTATCAAAAATTCGCTTTTTACACTGAACAGTGTTTTGCCGGTTTTACCGCGGATTTTCGATTGGTCATAACTTCTTCGTTATAACTCGGATTTCAGTGTTCTTTATGTTTTTGGAAAGCTTGTTACAAACTCTACCACTTGGTTCATCCCAATTACGATTATTGATCAATTTATTTTTGACCAAAATTTGACTGGTGTCACATTATCCCCCCGTTAGAGGGAATTTCGTCCCGAAATTATGTCTAAAGTGATACTCATGGACTAGGTCTAATCTTTCCTTCCCAAGTGAATCCAGGTCCGTGGTTTGTAATCCAGCGAACCTTCACTAACGGGATAAGACTTAGTGTGGTTCTTCAGATTTCCCTATCCATGGTTTATTGTTTCTTCTACAGAGTGTAGACTTTTATTTAACTTGATTTCATCGAGTGAAATAACAAGTATTTTATCGGATAGACACCTCTTTAGATTTGATATGTGAAAGGTGGGATGAATGTTATTAAGTTTTTGTGGTAGTCTAAGTTTAAAAGTACAAGACCGATTCTGGTAATAACCTTAAATGGTCTTATGTACTTTGAGTTTTGTATTTCATGCTTTCCCAAGCGCATCTTGTCCTTTCAGGGTGAGACCTTCATATGACAAGGTCATCAATCCTGGAATTCCAAGGGTTTTCTTTTATCGAAGCCGTAGCTTCTCTGGTTAGCTCTGGAAGCTTTATGGCGCTTCCCGATTCGTATTTTGTTTTTGGTAGTTTCTCGGATGAATTCCAGATCAGCGAGGGTGCTGTGTGGAAATTGGATTTCTAGCTAGTTGCGTATTACCTACTTTAGTCCAGTGCAGATAGAATATGTACTTGTGACCACAGAAGGTTTCGAATGGAGCACTTAAATGCTGGCGTGTTAAAGGACTCGACTAATTGGTAAATGGATATCCCATTCTTTACCATAGCCGATCCCATAGAATCATGACTACTCTGGTTCCTAGAGGTTTTTGAGTGACGGCCTGAACTGGGAGATGATTCTATTATCTCAGTGAAGATAACAGATATTCGCATACCATGCACTTACACGTTCTAGTTATCTTCTCTACTTGCCACATTTTCAGGTTTCAAGGCTTCCTGTTGAGCCTCCTTACTTTGTGTGGAGAGATTTGAAAGGGTTATCATAGTCCGTGAGTGGCACTATGACCTGGGTACTCTTTCCGACTTAGTGTGTCAGCTACTATATTGGCTTTGTCGAGATGATAACGAATTTCAAATTCGTAGTCATTTAGTAGCTCGACCCACTGTCGGGGTCTCATGTTGAATTCTACCTGGTAGAATACATGATACTGGATTTTGCTCCGAAGTTCATGATCAGACTCATACTTGGCTCATCCACCATAACCTCGTTTATACAAGTCGTATATAATTTAGATTTCCCAAAACGTTCGGATGGGTGACTATGCCCCAGGTCCACAACCAAACAAGGAACAGGAGATAGGGCGGAATCACACATCCTTAATCTTGTTAAGTCTAACTTATATACCACTCTCGTGTATACACTTAGCAGCGATAGATTAACTTAATGAGTTCTTAGTCTCTATTCTTGAACTTGACCTGCGGTACAATGATTTTCTTATGAGATCTATTGAGGTACTTCGGTAGTTACTGACTTCTATGACTACTTCGGTGCTTTTCGGTGCTTTTCGTTCGGTGCTTTTTGTTCGAAGTCTCTATTCCTGGGTACTCTTCGCATGGGTACTTCTGAAGTTTTGAAACGAGAGACAACCTAAGGGTTTTGTGTTATGGATTGAAAGAATTTCATCTTACGGCTGATTAAGGAAAAAGTTCTCTTATACAGCATAAGAATTTTCACATGTTAAGGGCCAGGCTAAACCATGTCGAATGAGGATGTCAGAATTTTCTCGACGAAATAGATATTAAGTCGTTCTGGGATGAATGATTACTAGGGTGATATCCTATGTACCTAAGTTTTCAGCAGTTCTGGTTTTATTATGTTATTATCACTACAAACCCCTTTTTGATTCAAAATTGGCGGGTACTACCAATATGAGGGTTTTGTTAATTTGAAATTTTGAACTTTCATGAAACGATCCTTACTAGGTCTCTCTATAATGGCTTGGTGTATACAAGGCATGCATAATTAAGATTGGTAAGACCTTTGACTGAGCAACCCTGCCTTAAATCCACAACCAAACAAGGAACAAGAAATGAGGCGGGATTACTCACTCTAAGTCTACAAATCTTAATTATAAATGACCCTTATGTATACACTAAGTCATCATAGCTTACCTGTTAGGGTTTCAAATTTTTATATAAGTGTTATGATTTAATTTGAACGGAAGAGTAATCATAATTATAGATAATTATCGGGGTTTGGAAGCGTACCAAAATATAGCAGGGTTCTTTGATGCTTCCTCATGTATTGGGATCAAAATCCTCCTGCTCCCCCGTCGTTCTTCTCTGTTGGACAGTCCCTCTTGTAATGTCCTATTTCACCACAAAGGTGACATATGGGAATGGTTCCAACATTGGTAGTTGAAGTGATGAACTCAACCGGAGTTCTACAGATGTGGGCGGTATGTGTTGGGTTTTGAGCATTCTAACACTCCTATGGTGTACATGCAACCCTATAAACCTTGGATCTATGTTTTCTCTATTATACATGAAAATATTAACTATTCCAAGGTTTCATCCTAACTAGCATATTATGAAGCACCTATACTACAAAGTTCTAGTTAGATGACATACCTTTTGATGTAGCTTGATGTCTTCAAGCTTTAAGAGCTTAGCCCCAATACTGTGGAAGCCTCAAATGGAATCACAAATCACCAAAACACCTTGGAAGAACTTGAGAGAATATGTATGAACACTAAAATCGGCCCACTCTTATTTTCACACACTTGTCCAATTTTGTGAGCCAAGGACCCCTTTATATATTATGGAGGATTAGGGTTACATCCATGTAAACCCTAATACCCATGACCTTTCATTTACATAGGATCCATGGGTTAAAAGCTCCATGGACCATCCATGAAAGCTTAGCCCAACCTAAATGAACTTGGCCTATTCCATATATATAAGAGTGCATATTTAATTAGTTCTTTTTGATCACTTAATTAATTCTAAATTAATTCTTGATCAATACTAATTAAATAATATGATTCCATATTAATATATTAGAACTTATAATATATTAATCTAAATCATAAATATACTATTCTCAAAAGACTATCCATATAAATTGTGCCGGTGAAGTGCAACCCAAATGGACCATGCCGGGTCGGGTCAAGTACATTCCATATATAGTTATGGACTTAGACATTAATCCAACAGTCTCCCACTTGGATAAGTCTAAAACTATTATTGAGTATGACTTCAAAACCTAACTGGCAATCGTAGCTCTTAAAGCCGCTGTCGAACTCTGACCTTGTCAATGACTTGTCCATTAGATAAGGGATCATATATTCCTCCATTGTAGATATCATATGGACTGAGACATGGATTATAATCATTCTCTCTTTCCATTTTTTGTTTCCCGATTTTCGATTTATGATGACTGACTGATTGAACAAATCAAATCAGTCCTGGCTTGGCCAAGCACTCACATGTGTCATTGCTAAATCATCACGGGGCCCACAGATATCGCTTTTATCCCGAAGGTAAAAGGAATGGATAAACTTCGACTCATATGCCTTGTTCTACTACTTGTTGAATCATACACAAAGGCACGTTTTATAACATCGAGTTACCAATGCGTTTTCGTGCAATCAATGTATAACCAACTCATAGTAACAACTCATATCTCTAGGTTTTAAGAATATAAGATATTATCGTCTCATGATCACTCGTGATAAAATCCATGAAGTGATTCAAATGAGCGTGGGTTGAATCCAATACTCAGAACTTATGAGCACTCATGAGTATTGTAGCACCACTTTGTCCACCAAGTTGGACCTCTACAAACCAACCCATGACAGTCTTGATTCATATCTACTTCCAATATATGACCGACTGTGGATGGTTTGAATAACTTAACCATTCAGGAAGAGCGACTTAGTTATTCTGGAAGTCAAAACATGCAAAGTGAAACACAAGAATAAATGAATCAAATATGGTATCAAACCCTATGAATATAAATAAACATTTTTATTTATCACCATACTGATTACTCATTATTCATTGTTTCGGTTTATCAACTTTATACTTGAATTAAAAACACTAGTTGTCCCATGCTCCAAGCATGTACACTATGTTTTTCTCAAACAATAGCTTTGCCATACACCAAGTATGCACTCTATGTTTGTCTATGATCCTTACTTTGTGAAATAAACCAATTGAACATAATTTCAATGATTCTAATTTCACACTCCCAAATCCTTATCGAAAAATGTGAGAATTTCAAATTCCTATCATTTATCGAAATTTGTTTAGATTTTAAACTTATATGCACTGACCCTCTTGTAATGAATATGTACAAAGTCACAAAGACTTGTCAACAGTCATTATAAGGTATTCCAATGGAGATCAACTCCATGGAAACTAAGTCTCATATTCAAAGTACATTGCTTTGGACATGCTTCTTGCATTAAGTTTTCTAATCTTACACAGATAACTTCCACCTATGGAGACAACTCCATATTCTCATTTTGACTATCACTTCTGAATAAGAGATGCCTCTTTTCAGAATATGTCAATATGGTCCTTCCAAAATTAGCACTATACTTCCAACTGTCCCTGAGCAACCAATCTTTGGTAAACCTCAGATTGTCCTCGACAATTGCTTAATCATTTTAGTCATGTCCAATTCTAGACCTTTTCCCTTCTTAATGCCTCTGGGCATTTGGAAAAATTTAGAAATGACAAATATTATAGCACATGCAATCGATCCTGTACCCAAAGCAAATGGTACACGATTCATGATGTCTCACATAAAGACATGATTCTAGACCAGTCTTTTGCTACAATATTTTTATTTGCCATGTTTTCAAAATTTGACTATGAAGAGGGATGCCGTAATCATAATCGAATTTTGAGAACGCAATATATAGAATTTCCTTAAGTTGAACCAATCCAACATGAAATTCATATATATATTCTTGACTAAAGATGATTAAGGTCTCAATCTAAGCCTTTAGAACTGAAATGAAGTATATCCTCTCCCTTAATTATAGCAAAACAACTTTTTCAATCCCTGCAGCCTCACGAATTGAAACTTTTGTTTTCTATAATTAACATTGCTAACTTGCAACACTAACAATAATTATCATGCTTCCACTTACATGATGATTATTAGCATAACACATATGCTCCCACTAGCTTTGACATGTACTCAGAAATCAGCTGGACTTCTAGAAATCACTACTTTATTGACTTTCTTACCAAATTTCAGATGTCTGATACGAGATGCTTTGATAAAACTTTATCAAAATCATACACCTTTCCTTAGATAGCATGCATGTGTGTCTAAACAATTTCAGAACTATGAAAAGGGATGCCGTAATCATAGTCTCAATTGTTTAGACCTTTTGCCATCTGCTTCAAATCTACTTGGTGGAAGTGTTTCCTCACCATCATTTTCATGAATCGGAGAGAAACCTTATGACCCTTAGATTTTATGGTGTATGTGTTCTTATCCATGTGAATCGTCAAAACCATAGTCACAAGGCAAGGATAATGACAAATCCAAACTCATATGGACTGAACTTATGCAATCTTAACTTCTTGCCACCTGGCAGTACAGGGCCTGCCATTGCTTCCAAGTTGTTATGCAACCAATTGAGAACTTTCAGAACTCCTATGCAAAGCCAACGTTAACTGGAATGGGCACAGAATATGTCAACACGATAGGTTATAAACCTCAAGTCGTATGCTAGTGAAGAACCTCAGGTTTTATTCTTGATTAGTTCTTGAAATTCTTTTTAGGATCTTTAAGACTCCCACTATCCTCTTGACATAAAAGATTATCTTGCCAAATATTCAAGAGATAGTGCGGATTCTTTATCAAGACAAACACTTCACACAATTGGCCTTAGTTGGTCTTTGTTTTATCCAAATCATCACAACTTACCAATTTCAAATGTACAAGAGTAGGACACTTTTACTCTTACATTTGACAAGTGTTTTAAACCTTTCTTTAAGATATGTCACTCAAGTTACAATCTTGGAGTATGACTCTAAGAATTGTTTTGGAACGAAGTATGACTCATCTTCCTGATCTAACCATTTCAACAATTCATGACTCCTCTTCTTAGTCATAAGAATGCACTAAGATGACCTTTAGAGGACTAATTGTGATATGATTTCTAAATCATTAAGATGATCATAAACATGATACTAAAGTACTCTCCCATCTTTTCAGATTTGAGAAACTTTTATCTTTTTGCCTAATTTGATTCTTCCCATTCGTTCTGCCATACATTGAGACTTTTCCAATGTTTCAGAATTATACTTAAACTTGTAAGTATAACCATATTTAGTAAACTTTAGTAAATCAAATAGTCTTAACGAGCTTTGTGGTGGACATGACCAGTGCACAAGAATGTGTACTCGATCCCTTTAGTCCTTCACTTGACTCACACATCCATGAGAACAAGTAATTAGTCTTGATTTTCCAATGCTTGAAAGTTCTCATTCATCACACTGTTCAACTTGCATGATTCCAAGTTTCGGTCCAATTGAAACTTGGGCGATGAGGAACTTTCCTGATTTGGTAAATTTAGACACTACCACAAATGAAAGAATCAAATCCATTTTCCAATATTGCTGTCAGTGGAATCATATAAGCAACAATTTTCCACAAATGCCATTGTAAGGATACTTCAAATAAATAAAATTAAAAAATTTTCTTTTATTTTAAAACTTTGCGGAAAAACTTATCCTTACAATCCACATGGAAAATTGTTGTTATCTATTCCTTAGCAATATATCATAACTTCTTAAGCAACTGCTCAAAATTCTGATGCGATCGAAATCCACCTTCGCGATCAGAATCAGCATATACTTCCTTTAAGATTTCTCTCTATTCTTTGATTCTTAAAACATCAACATGTGACCCAGTCACATCATGTAATGAGGATCTCAGAATAGAACTTAACAGAGTTAGATAATGGGCTCTACCTGATGTAGAGTCAAACTTATTAACTTTAACATCCTTAGGTAAATTTGGCAGCTTTGCAATCAACGCCCCTTCCTTTGGCAAAATAAACATATGAACCCTTTGGCAATGGGACTATCTCAAACTTAGCCTTTCTCTTTACCATTTGGTCAACCGGGATGACTATGGCCAATCCCTTTCCATTGGGAAGAGAATGCTTTTTCTGGATTTCCAGTGTCACCATTGTCACTGTCCATAAAGTTTTTGGGAAGTTGATCTTCTAATCAAATTTGCTTTACTATCGTTCCAAATCATTGCTGATTCAGCAGCACCAAACAAATAGATATGATCATTAAGGTTCATGTCATAGTCTGTTTCATAGTAGTCCCAATGGAACTTACTATGTGACTTAGAAAGTGATTGAACATCCAACTTTCTCAAGACTTTGACACCCAACTCTCCCAGCTTGTCAATATGTGACTTCATCTCTAAGATGTGATCACACATAGACCTTGCTTGCCATTAGGGCTTGAGTGACCTTGAACTTGTGGGTTAGGGAGAATAATTGGAGGAGGTGGAGGAAGAGAAGTATGACTTCCATGAGCCAAACTCGGGAAGTCATATTCATTAGGAAAGCTTGGTTTGGGAAGATCATTGTTGTCTAAACCAGACATCAACAATGGGAGAAATTCACGTAAAGTTGATTTAAGTCCTTAATATAACACCCAATATGATATTTTAAGGCTAGGACCCAACAAACTATTTTATAACTTGGAAGAGGGATGCCGTAATCCAAGCTATAAAATATTTGAAGGTAGGTGAATGACGATTCACCAATTTCCACCAAGATAAACGAAATATATTATTAGGTTTTAATTGGTTTTGAAACTCCTAGATTCTTTTGAGATTCATTGAACTTTTCAATGGCATGTTTCAATCTCGAGTGTGCCCTTCAGGTTTTGTGACTGGGATGTCGAAGATCACAAAACAAGGTGTGAAGTAACCATGCAAATATACTTGGTACCCTTAATATTTACGCCTCAATCGATGTGCCGGTTAACCACACACGCTCCAACGATACTATGAAAAACATTAAGTTACCCTTTGCCTACCTTGTTAAGTCCAGGTTAGTGTGCCGGTTAACCACACACGCTCCACTAACAGCTTAAACAAAGTGCAAAGTGTAATTTCATGGATTAGCACCTTATTCACATTTTCCTAAGTAACTAAGATTGAGAATTTATAAGTGTTTAGTTACTTAGTATTTATCATTATACTTATAATGAAGGGAGAATTATAGTCCTTTTCCTACCTGTTCGGCTAACGACCCTCCACCGGTCAAGGAAGCGGTGAGTGATAGTGGACACCCATTAAACTGCCATTTTATAGGCAGTAACCTTATACCCCCCTTATGGACCGGCTTCGTGAATGAGGCCTACTAATGGTAAGACGACTTGCTCTTATACATATAATATATTAAACTTTTAATATTATAATAGTATAAGGGTGTATTTTAGACATTTAAAATACATGGTGGTTTAATCTATTAATTAAACTAGACTTTTAATTTAATTAAACTCAAACCATATATTTATGGATTAATAATACTCTTTTAATTAAACGCTTTAATTAACTATTAATAAAGTCCATAAGAGTTAATTTGAACTATTCAACAAAACATCATAATTCCAATTATTAAACTCAAAATTAAAACCATTTAATTAATTGTTTAAGTTATGAACCCAAGAGTTTTAGAATTCAATTCTTTTTTTCATAAAAAACTTTTCTCAAATTCCAAAACTTGAGGGCAAGTTTTGTAATTCTTGAAAACCTTTGGATTCCATAACTTATGGAATTAATGGTGTTTTATGATGAAACTTTCCATGTTTCATAACTTAAGAACAAGTTATGGAATTCTTTAAAACATTAACACCAAATTTTGTAACTCCATAAAATCTTTGAATCAAATTTTTTTTTTTTAAAAACTTTCATATCCATAACTTATGGAAGTTTCAAAAACCCTTAAGGTCACAACTTTAAAAAAACTTTTGAGCTCCAAAATTTTATGACAAAATATGTAACTCCTTAAAACATTTAGATCAAACTTTTAAAACTAATAAAATAATCATATCATTTTATCTTTTACTAAATTTGACGTAATTCAACTCATATAACAAATGATTCGAATTTTACAAATAATTCGTTTTTCACAAAACAAGTAATTATCTTAAAATTTGACAAACGTCATGTTTTTTTCCTTTTTTTTTCAACTTGAAAATAAAACATTTGCATCAATATAACAGAAAATAACCCATGGCTCTGATACCACTGTTGGGTTTTGAGCATTCTAATACTCCTATGGTGTACATGCAACCCTATAAACCTTGGATCTATGTTTTCTCTATTATACATGCAAATATTAACTATTCCAAGGTTTCATCCTAACTAGCATATTATGAAGCACCTATACTACAAAGTTCTAGTTAGATGACATACCTTTTGATGTAGCTTGATGTCTTCAAGCTTTAAGAGCTTAGCCCCAATAGTGTGGAAGCCTCAAATGGAATCACAAATCACCAAAACACCTTGGAAGAACTTGAGAGAATATATATGCACACTAAAATCGGCCCACTCTTATTTTCACACACTTGTCCAATTTTGTGAGCCAAGGACCCCTTTATATATTATGGAGGATTAGGGTTACATCCATGTAAACCCTAATACCTATGACCTTTCATTTACATAGGATCCATGGGTTAAAAGCTCCATGGACCATCCATGAAATCTTAGCCCAACCTAAATGAACTTGGCCCATTCCATATATATAAGAGTCCATATTTAATTAGTTCTTTTTGATCACTTAATTAATTCTAAATTAATTCTTGATCAATACTAATTAAATAATATGATTCCATATTAATATATTAGAACTTATAATATATTAATATAAATCATAAATATACTATTCTCAAAAGACTATCCATATAAATTGTGCCGGTGAAGTGCAACCCAAATGGACCATGCCGGGTCGGGTCAAGTACATACCAAATATAGTTATGGACTTAGACATTAATCCAACAGTATGCCCCTTCATGTTGCATCTATTGCAATGCAGCTCTCGGCAAACTCCATGATGATGGTAGTTGCACTTGCTGCAGTGTGGAAGGTTTCCTAAGTACGGCTTGGTTGGTGCTAGAATAACAGGGCTGACGGGGGTATCGACTGCCCCAGTTCGTTGCCCTCTGCTAGGTTCTTGAGTTGAACAACTCCCTTCCTTGTTCTCGAACTTTCGTTTAAGGATATTAGGCTTAAGGTTCGAGGTGTTCTTACAAGTACGTGCTTGTGGCTGTACTTGGCCATCACCACGATCGGGGTTACCGATAGCATTACTACTAACATTTGCATTGTTAGCATTAAGGTGTGCCATGACAGCTGCTACAGTTGCTGTGACCACAGCTTGAAACGTAGCTGCATCTATCTGAAGGATTGGTGTTTCGCTGGTGGGTTGGTTACACTTCTTTGGAGGCATGATTTTGTTACATGATAAGAAAATGAGTTCGTGAGCGACTATCGTGTCTTTAGATGTATTCTAACCATTTGTATCTATGTATTAATCTTTCGTTTTGTTATATTGTTCTTAATGATTCGACCTGCATCCCTATGATGCAGTCCTGGTAAGGAACATAGTTAAGTTTCTAGAATGGTTAGGAACCGAGTATCATCCAAACTAAGTTACCTTCGTTTGGTGGATATCGTTTCCCAATTTTCGAAAATATTTGAAAACAATTCATAACAGTGTCAACATAAAATAGACTTATGAATTTGAAAAGTAATCACTATCAATTAAGATTCTGTGATCTGATTTATTGTTATTAGCCGTGATAGGAAAAGAGGATAAACTCCAAACCTAATGTGAGTAATGAAATCACTAACTCAGTAGGTTGAACCGATTTACTAGTTATTACTTAGATGAGAAGGTGCTTGAACACTTCACATGAATCATGCGTGGTTTCCTTTTGTTCTATTCTGGGTGGTAATGATTTGTTCTCTCCTGGTATCTATAGGGTGTCCTTCTCCTCTGTAGGTATATTGAATTCCCGAGCTATCTTACATCCGATTCTGACACTGATCCCCATTACTTCGTAATGAAGATTTTGACATTGGTGTACTTAATAGGGTAAAGGCACTAAATGATTTCTATAGTTAATGTACTTCTCATATGTTTCTTTCTTGGGATTCTCCTAATGAAATTCTGTTGGATTCTCCTTGACTCTTCTATTGATTGTTGGAGTAACTATGTTTATCTAACGGGTTTATACGAGAATGGGAATGCCTAAAGAATCTATGAGAAAATTTGAATTTTTACGAAGGTGATTCTTTCTGGTCCTTCTATAATCACATGGTGTGTACCGATTATATATAATCCAGATCAAATAGACCTTTGAATAAGTAATCCTACTCTAAAACCACATCCAAACAAGGAAAAGGAAGTAGAGTGAAAATTACATATTCTAAGTCTATAAGATCTCGGCTATATATGATCTTAACGTATCCACTTAGTAATTATAGACTTATCAGAAAAGATCTTTTTAACATTTCCCCAGAGGTATGTAACATACCTCCATGTTATTTTAGTTATGAGTTTGATTCTTGGACTTCTAGATTCAAGAACTTAACAGGTTTTCAGTTTTCTTGTTATTGTTGGATAAGGTGTCTAAGTCCATAACTATTTCTGGTATGTACTTGACCCGACCCGGCATGGTCCATTTGGGTTGCATGGCACCATGCAATTGGATAAACTAAAATGAGAGAAATAACACTTATGGTTTATTAATATATTATAAGTTCTAATATATTAATAATATTATTTAATTAGTTTGATCAAGAATTAATTTAGAATTAATTAAGTGATCAAAAGATAACTAATTAAATATATAGGTAGATTATGTAAATCTTCCATATCTTATATAGTGGGCTAAGAGGCTCCATGGATTATCAAGTTGGGTTCCACCCATAGGATGCTCCATGGAGGCTCCATGGGAGTTACAAACCCATGGGTCATGGAAATGAAGAGTCATGCCACATTAGGGTTTACATGGTGTAACCCTAGATGTGACACACTATATAAGCAACATGTTCTCCACCAAAATCGGCGACATTAAGAAACAAGAGGGCTAGAGCCGATTTTGCAAGTGTAAGATTCTCTCAAAGTTTACTCCTTTGCATTTGGTGTTGTGTGAAGCATTTGAGGCATCACACTTGGGGTGCTAGTCTCACAAGGTTTCAAGGATCATAATCAACAACAAGGTAAGTTATTCTATCTTTCATTCAAGCTAAAAATGTTCCCCATGTATGCTAGATAGGAATATAACCTTGGAATTCAACTTTGCATGATTATTAGACAAACATAGATCCAAGGTTATTAAGGTTGCATGTACACTTAGGAAGTGTTAGAATGCTTAAAACCCATCAGTGGTATCAGAGCCAGGTTTGTTTATTTGATACTTGATGCAAAAAAAAAAAAAACTTGAAAATCGAAGTTTTGTTCAAAAGCTCGTATCAAAATTTCAAGTTTTGTATATGTACTTACGATTCTTGAAATTTTTGATATGAACATTCATAAACATATGAGTTTAAGAAGATCATAGAAATTATGTGCTAATAATTGATTTGATTAATTCTTGATCTTTATGTGTTTTAATGGAGTCCATAACTAGTTCTTAAGTTATGGATAACCAAAAGTCACATTTAGAAATAACCATTAAAAGAACACATCGGTTACAAAAAAATGAAGAGTCTTCATTTTTAATAACCATTAACTCATAAGTTATGAGAAATGAAAAGTTTTGAAAGTTTACAAAACTTGCCCTCAAGTTTTGGAACATGTAAAGTCATATTAAAAACTTTAGTTCCAACCCCTAGAATTTTAAAAGTTAAAATTCAACCCTTATACTTTATAATATTATAAGTTACTAATATATATGTATAACAACAAGTCGTCTTACCGCTAGTACGCCTCATTCACGAAGCCGGTCTATAAGGGGGGTATAAGGTTGTTGCCTATAAAATGGCAACTTAATGGGTGTCCATTCTCACCCACCGCTTCCTTGATCGGTGGAGGGTCGTTAGCCGAACGGGTAAGACAAGGACTTATAAATTCTCATTAAAAGTATGATGAATATTATAAAGTAACTAAATGCTTTTATTAAATTCCCAATCTTAGTTACTTTAGGAAAATGTGAATAAGGTGCTAATCCATGAAATTACACTTTACACTTTGTTTAAGTCGTTGGTGGAGCGTGTGTAGTTAACCGGCACACTAACTTGGACTTAACAAGGTAGGTAAAGGGTGACTTAAGGTTTACCATAGCATCGGTGGAGCGTGTGTGGTTTACCGGCACATCGATTGAGTGATAAACCTTGAGGGTACCAAGTGATTTGCATGGTTACTTCACACCTCGTTTTGTGATCCTCGGTATCCCAGTCACAAAACTTGGAGGGCACACTCGAGATTGAAACATGCCTTTGAAAGGTTCATTGAATCTCAAAAGAATCTAGGAATTTCTAAGAACCAATTAAAAACCTAATATTTATATTTCGTTTTTCATGGTGGAAATTGGTGAATCGTCATTCACCTACCTTTCAAATATGTTATAGCTTAGATTACGGCATACCTCTTCTAAGTTATAATATATTGTGATTGGATCCTAGCCTTAATATTACATTTGGGTGTTTTATTAAGGACTCTCTTAATATCTAAACTAATCTTGTTCTCTTCTTTCAGATGTCTTCAAACAATGCTGCTTCTGGCTCTAATCCTAATGGCTCCTTTACCCTTATGAACTTGTGTGGGAAAGTTACTTTTGATGGATCCAACTTCAATGAATGGATCAGAAACATCAGGATGATTACCCGCTACGAGGACAAAGAATATGTCCTTGACAAGGAGCTTAAGGAGATTGATGAGACCACTGCAACTCCCCAGGAGATCGCTGACTTCCGGGCACATGAAAGGGATGCTACAAAAGTGGCATGCATCATGTTGGCCACCATAACAGCGGAACTCCAAAAGTCCTATGAGGACTTCTACCCTTTTGAAATGCACCAAGATCTGATGGAAAGATACCATCAAAGTGCACGACAAGAGAGGTATGAAATCATATGCTCTATCATAACAACCATGATGAAGGACGGGGAATCCGTCACGAGCCACATGCAGAAAATGCAAAGGTATGTGGATCGGTTGCTGAAGCTTAATGTGAACTTCCCTGAGGAGCTTGCAATAGATATCATTTTGCACTCCTTACCATCGTGCTATGATCAATTCCGCATGACATATCACATGAATAAGGAAGAGGTCACACTCAGCAAACTTTAGGGACTCCTCAAGACCGCAGAAACAGGTCTTAAGGGTAAGTAGGTTGTTAACACTCCTACTCCAAACTCCGCCCCGGTTTTGGCAATCGGGAAAGGTCGAGGGAAGAAGAGGAAGAGCTCTTCGAAGGGTACCAAGGATAGGACCCTTGATGACTCTTCTTCAAGTGGAACCAAGAAAGGTTTCGTCACTCCTTCTTCTGACCCAAAAGAGGCTGAATGCTTCTATTGCCATGAAAAGTCACATTGGAAGCGGAACTGCCCAAAGTACCAGTAAGATGTAAAGGATGGGAAAGTTAAACCCAACCATGCAGGTATTTACACTATCTTATCTAATAACTCACCCCATTCTAACTCTTGGGTCCTTGATACCGGTTGTGGTATTCATATCTATTCTGATTTTCAGGGACTAAGAAGAAGTGAGAATGTGGAGCATGGAAGAATAAACTTAATCATGGGGAATAGGAAAGCTTTACCTATCACCAAGATTGGAGTTTATACTTTATCGCTAAGTAGTGGGTTTAGTTTAGATTTGAATAAATGTTGTTATTCGCCAGAAATGGCAAGAAATATTATTTCCTTTCATGCATTGTATAAACAAGGTTTCACCTTTTCATTTGATAATGAAGTTGGTTCGATTAATGCTTTCTTTAATAATGTTCTTTATTTTAAAGCATTACCTTGTGATGGTGTGTATGAAACTGTATCTATGGTTGATAACTTAGGAAATAATGTATTGTGTATTGATTCTGTTAATGATAATAACTTGGATAAAGCATCATTATGGCATTGTCGTCTTGGACATATAAGCAAGAAACGCATAGGCCAACTCCAAAAGGATGGAGTATTGGAGTCATTTGACCTAAAGTCAGATGATAGTTGCGAATCATGCTTACTTGGAAAAATGACAAAGTCACCCTTCACAGGTTCTTGTGAGAGGGGTGAAGGTTTGTTGGATCTTATACACACGGATGTGTGTGGGCCCTTCAAACATGCCACAAGGGATGCTAATCGTTATTATTTGACTTTTACGGATGATTACAGTAGATATGGAGATGTCTACTTAATCAAGCATAAGTCAAAGACTTTTGAGAGGTTTAAAGAGTTTAAACAGGAAGTCGAGAATCAAATGGGCAGGAACATTAATATGCTTCGCTCCGATCGAGGTGGTGAGTATCTTAGTTCAGAGTTCCTCGACTATCTTAGGGAATGTGGGATTGTCTCACAATTGACACCTCCCAGGACACCGCAGTTGAATGGTGTAGCTGAGAGGCTTAATCGAACCTTGTTGGATATGGTTCGTTCCATGATGAGTCGAGCTTCGCTACCAATCTCATTTTGGGGGTATGCCTTAGATACTGCCACCCATATCCTTAATCTAGTTCCCACAAAGAAAGTTGCCAAAACTCCTCATGAGATGTGGACTGGTAAAGTACCCAAAATAGACCACATCAAGATTTGGGGTTGCGAGGCTTTCGTGAGACGCGAGACTCATGATAAGCTCGAACCTCGAAGTGAGAGGTGTATTTTCATCGGCTACCCACAGAAATCCTTTGGTTACCTCTTCTACAGACCTAGTGAGAATGTGGTCTTTATAGCTAGGAGGGCTTTCTTTCAAGAGAGAGAGAGTTCATAAGCCAAGGAGACAGTGGGAGGCAAGTTGACCTTGAAGAAATTCAAGAGTCAAGTGGTGAAGGAACTTCAAACCCTAGCACTCAACTTGAGGAGGAAACTCCTGTTGAGCCAATTGACAAGTCTGTACCTCTGAGGCGTTCCACAAGGGTTAGGAATGCACCTGAGCATTACTATGGATTCCATATTACTGCGGAAGGTGATACACTTATCAGTGATGAGACACTGATAGGTCTGGATGAACCTAACAGTTACGCGGAAGCCATGGCAGGCCCTGAGTCCGCCAAGTGGAAAGAGGC
The DNA here is from genome assembly GCF_052849685.1 of Lactuca virosa. Classification (NCBI taxonomy): domain Eukaryota; kingdom Viridiplantae; phylum Streptophyta; class Magnoliopsida; order Asterales; family Asteraceae; genus Lactuca; species Lactuca virosa. Next base: position 204,104,603 of record NC_136429.1, read on the forward strand.
AATGGACAGCGAGATACAGTCCATGTATGACAATCAAGTTTGGAACTTGGTTGAGAATGTACCAGGTCGTAAGACTGTAGGGTGCAAATGGATCTTCAAGAAGAAGACCGACATGGATGTTAATGTACACACTTATAAGGCACGACTGGTTGCAAAGGGTTTCTCACAAACTCCGGGAGTTGATTATGATGAGACCTTTTCTCCAGTGGCCAAGATTAAGTCTATTAGGGTTCTGTTAGCCATAGTCGCATTTCATGACTATGAAATATGGCAAATGGATGTCAAAACCGCTTTCCTTAATGGAAAGTTGGCTGAGGATGTTTACATGAGTCAGCCAGAGGGTTCTGTCAACACAGAGTACCCTAATAGAGTGTGTAAGCTTGAGAAATCCCTTTATGGGTTAAAGCAAGCACCTCGCAGATGGAATCTTTGCTTTGATGAGAAAGTCAAGGAATTTGGCTTTTCTAGGAGTAAAGATGAATCTTGTGTATATGTCAAGGCTAGTGGGAGTATAGTTAGCTTTTTGGTATTGTATGTGGATGACATACTACTCATAGGAAATGACATCCCAACTCTGCAGGAAGTTAAGTCCTGGCTTGGGAAGTGTTACTCTATGAAGGACCTAGGAGAAGCTGCCTATATTCTAGGGATAAGGATCTTGAGAGACCGGAGTAAAAGACTAATTGGACTTAGTCAGAGTACCTACTTGGATAAGGTGGTGAAGAGATTCGGCATGCAGGACTCCAAGAATGGAGAGTTACCCATCCAGAGTAACGCCAGATTGAGTAAGACACAAAGCCCTAGTACTGAGGCTGAGATAGCAGAAATGAGTCGAATACCTTATGCTTCGGCTGTAGGATCGATCATGTATGCTATGACGTGTACTCGACCTGATGTAGCCTTTTCTTTGAGCATGGTTAGCAGGTATCAGGGGAACCCTGGCAAGGCACACTGGACTGCGGTAAAGAATATCCTCAAGTACCTACGGAGGACTAAGGACAGGGTCCTTACCCTCGGTGGGAGTGAAGACTTGAGAGTTGTAGGGTATAGTGATGCTAGCTTTCAGACTGATAGGGATAATTTCCGCTCTCAGTCAGGCTGGGTCTTTACGTTAAACGGAGGAGCAATTTCTTGGAAGAGTTCCAAGCAAGAGACAGTGGCTGATTCAACTTGCGAATCAGAGTATATAGCAGCTATCGAGGCAGCAAAGGAGGCGATATGGCTGAAGAACTTCATTGGAGACCTTGGAGTTGTACCAGCTATTAAAGAGCCAATGGAAATTTTCTGTGATAGTGAAAGTACAGTTGCCTTAGCCAAGGAACCAAGGGATCATGGGAGATCCAGACACATCGACAGAAAATACCATTTCATCAGACATCGAATAGAAGAAGGACTCCTCGTGGCAAAGAGGGTATCATCGGATGAGAATCCAGCAGATCCCCTCACGAAAGGACTGACTCGGGTTAAGCATCTCCAGCATGCTCGGATCATAGGGCTGAAGGATGATATTAGATTTAGTAATTAGATAACCTTGAAATTTGTAAAGTGTAATTGACATTAGATGATGAATAAAAGGTGTTTTATTTATGAGTAAAGTGTTGCTATCTCTTGTCGATCGTTTACTATATTTCTTTTGCATGTTTTGACTTCCAGAATAATTATGTTTGGTATATCATATTATTCGAACCTCCACAGTCGGTCATATGTCGGAAGTAGGTATGAATCAAGACTGTCATGATTGGTTGCAGAGGTCTAAGTTGTTGGACATGGCTACAACACTCATGAGTGCTCATAAGTTTTGAGCATTGGACTCAACCCACGCTCACTAGAATCACTTCATGGAATTTATCTCTAGTGATCGTGAGACGGTAATATCATATAAGTCTTCAAACCTAGATATATGATTTGTTACTTATGAGTTGGTTATGCATTGATTGTACGAAAACGCATTGGTAACTCGATGTTATAAAACGTGCTCTTGTGTATAATTCAATGAGTAGTAGAACAAACATATGAGTCGAAGTTTATCTGTTCCTTCTTGGATTAGAAGCTGATATCTGGGCCCCTCGATGATTTTGTTTTGACCTATGTACCAGGCCCGGTCAGAACTAAGTTGATGTGTTCAATTAAGTTCTTTGTCAAACAAATCGGAAATCGGGAAACAAACTGCTGGATAATAAGTAAGCCATTGTTCCATGTATTTGTCCGGCTGTTACCTACGTTTGGTGGATATCGTTTCCCAATTTTCGAAAATATTTGAAAACAATTCATAACAGTGTCTACATAAAATAGACTTATGAATTTGAAAAGTAATCACTATCAATTAAGATTCTGTGATCTGATTTATTGTTATTAGCCGTGATAGGAAAAGAGGATAAACTCCAAACCTAATGTGAGTAATGAAATCACTAACTCACTAGGTTGAACCGATTTACTAGTTATTACTTAGTTGAGAAGGTGCTTGAACACTTCACATGAATCATGTGTGGTTTCCTTTTGTTCTATTCTGGGTGGTAATGATTTGTTCTCTCCTAGTATCTATAGGGTGTCCTTCTCCTCTGTAGGTATATTGAATTCCCGAGCTATCTTACATCCGATTCTGACACTGATCCCCATTACTTCGTAATGAAGATTTTGACATTGGTGTACTTAATAGGGTAAAGGCACTAAATGATTTCTATAGTTAATGTACTTCTCATATGTTTCTTTCTTGGGATTCTCCTAATGAAATTCTGTTGGATTCTCCTTGACTCTTCTATTGATTGCTGGAGTAACTATGTTTATCTAACGGGTTTATACGAGAATGGGAATGCCTAAAGAATCTATGAGAAAATTTGAATTTTTACGAAGGTGATTCTTTCTGGTCCTTCTATAATCACATGGTGTGTACCGATTATATATAATCCAGATCAAATAGACCTTTGAATAAGTAATCCTACTCTAAAACCACATCCAAACAAGGAAAAGGAAGTAGAGTGAAAATTACATATTCTAAGTCTATAAGATCTCGGCTATATATGATCTTAACGTATCCACTTAGTAATTATAGACTTATCAGAAAAGATCTTTTTAACATTTCCCCAGAGGTATGTAACATACCTCCATGTTATTTTAGTTATGAGTTTGATTCTTGGACTTCTAGATTCAAGAATTTAACAGGTTTTCAGTTTTCTTGTTATTGTTGGATAAGGTGTCTAAGTCCATAACTATTTCTGGTATGTACTTGACCCGACCCGGCATGGTCCATTTGGGTTGCATGGCACCATGCAATTGGATAAACTAAAATGAGAGAAATAACACTTATGGTTTATTAATATATTATAAGTTCTAATATATTAATAATATTATTTAATTAGTTTGATCAAGAATTAATTTAGAGTTAATTAAGTGATCAAAAGATAACTAATTAAATATATGGGTAGATTATGTAAATCTTCCATATCTTATATAGTGGGCTAAGAGGCTCCATGGATTATCAAGTTGGGTTCCACCCATAGGATGCTCCATGGAGGCTCCATGGGAGTTACAAACCCATGGGTCATGGAAATGAAGAGTCATGCCACATTAGGGTTTACATGGTGTAACCCTAGATGTGACACACTATATAAGCAACATGTTCTCCACCAAAATCGGCGACACTAAGAAACAAGAGGGCTAGAGCCGATTTTGCGAGTGTAAGATTCTCTCAAAGTTTACTCCTTTGCATTTGGTGTTGTGTGAAGCATTTGAGGCATCACACTTGGGGTGCTAGGCTCACAAGGTTTCAAGGATCATAATCAACAACAAGGTAAGTTATTCTATCTTTCATTCAAGTTAAAAATGTTCCCCATCTATGCTAGATTGGAATATAACCTTGGAATTCAACTTTGCATGATTATTAGACAAACATAGATCCAAGGTTATTAGGGTTGCATGTACACTTAGGAAGTGTTAGAATGCTCAAAACCCATCAGTTATAGCATCCTAAAATACTCCCATAGTATTTTAGTCTTTGGTTCTAGAATTCTTTTGGTGTTTAGGTAAGTTTTAGACCAGTCGCAACACTACAATCACTCCCCTAAACACATGTTGGTCATATCTCGGATGAATATAGTTGATCAGGCTATATTGATCCCAAATATGATTACGTCACTGTCTAGGTTTAACTGCAATTTCCAACATCTAAATACTTTAGTTTTGTTCTTCTTGTGATACTCATTCTGGTATATATACTCTGCATGTACTTATACTTTTATAAAATATTGATATATTTTTAAAGTATAACTCTTGGTCAGAGTGTTTTTATCCCAATGGGTTTATAGTTGTATATCTTTTATGACTGATATACTGAGTTCACTATAAACACTGCTCTGATACCAATCTGTCGCACCCCCAAACCAGAATGGCGGAAACATTCGGGGGCGGAGGACTTTAGGTAAGTATCACAACACATGCAATATAGTAATCAAAGTACAAACAACCATTGCATTAATAAGTATAAGTTTTACATGAGTGTTTAAACATTACATATTCAAACACTAAAGTAGGTACAGTAGAAGACAAGAGTCGCGGTACGGTACTAGGTAGTCTTCTCAAAAGCTTCTGGAGTGTACCTGTCTACTGGATTCCTGAGAATACAAGTTATTTGAAAAGAGTATATCAGCATTTAAGCTGGTGGTTTCTCCAGGAAATCCTATATTTCCTGAGGTGATTAACTGATAACCTCAATAGTTTCCCTCTGTAATTACCTAGTTTATACTAATTATACATAACATAATATTGAATTGACAGTTAAATGGGTGTATCTGCCCTAAGCCCACAACCAAACAAGGAACAGGAAGTAAGGCGGAAGTCACACATTTCACTGTCAATCGGACATTACTTATGTACAACTCTGATGTAATAACTAAGGAATTATAGAATTAACCACTAAAGTGTGACATCCCCATTTTTACGGCCAGAAAAGACCGATTTCGTTTATGCTTTTTAAATAAAAATCAGAGTAACTTCTTAAGAAAAGTATTGCGGAATTTGTTCCTAAAACAAAATATGATATAAATTTTATCAAAGCATTTCCCAAAGAAATGTATTTCCATTACATTACAAAAACTCGGGATGTCAATCATCGGGATGTTAATGAGTAGTTTTTATTATAACCATACTATGACGGATGGCCTGAAACAAACGCTTTGTGGGCGTTTAAATTGGTGATAACAATTGTCACTCATCGGCGTGTATGCCGGACTGTAGCTAGCAGCCTGAGTGCGGGGTTGTCAATCCCGATATAGATCTACACACACTTGTTTCGATCCCCGGCTGGAGATTCTGGTTATAACGTCAGGACTTTCCTATGTTGTCTAAAATGAATTAAACAACCTGAATATAGAGTCTCATAAAAAGCATATTAAACGTTACATGTATATTAGTTTTGAAAACCCAATCATTCTGAAATAATGATTGACAGTATATTTTTAGTTTTCCAAACATGTATTTGATAAGTGTAAACCCTTGATTTGTTTTGAATCAAAACCCTGGTTTCTTGTAAAACAGTGTATTCTAGTATACTTGAATTATGAATTATTACCTCGTGTTTGCTAACTCGGGTACTCTGTATAGTACCTTTGCTAATGCAAACTCGGCAGACTGTATTATCACCTCGTGTTTGCTAACTTGGGTACTCTGTATAGTACCTTTGCTAATGCAAACTCGGCAGGATGTATTATTACCTCGTGTTTGCTAACTCGGGCACTCTGTATAGTAACTTTGCTAATGCAAACCCGGCATTACCACGTGTGTGCTAACCCTGGTACTCTGTATAGTACCTTTCTTAATGCAAACTAGGTATGATGTATCTTTACTTCTTTAATATGTTGTTCGTATATTAAAGGTATTATACATATCTTAGTATAGTTGAATGAATTTTGGTAATTTCCTTGGGAAGTATACAGTCGTGAATCATACTTGTATATTTAGTTTGGAATCATAAATTATACCTATTATAATTTATATGTTCTATCTGATTAGCATGAATTCTCATGGAATATCACCTTTGCTCAGCCTGATACAAAGGTAATGATACTAAAAGGAGTAACCTTTTAGACTCATATATGTATAATATATATATAATTAAGAAGGAAACGACCTTCGGACAAATAACACAACCCTAATTCCACATCCAAGCGTGGAAAAGGATATAGGATAATTCTTTAGTCCTAACCCCTTCAAATCTTATTTATATATTTATACATATATAAACATGATTTTGGCATTTATACTTTGAAATAGCTTATAAAACATTTTTCAAAGAATTTAACGGAGTTTTTAGATGACTTTAAAGATTCAACATGGCTTCACGTTATTTTGAAAGTATTTGGTAATTCCTAAAAACATACGGAAATTTTCTGTGTGATTATTATCACACACAGTTATTAACACAATTTATTATTGTGTTAAACTTGTATTCCCCCCCCCCCCTAAAAAGCATTTAAAAACCATTGAAAAGGTAAATTATAGGGGTATGAACTCACTTTGATAAGCGGTGATTCGGGCAGCGTTTCGTTTCCCGTAAAGAGTTTATTTAACGAGAAACCGGCTCAAATCGGGCAGAGTTTCGACAGGAGAGAGGATGACTTCTCGAGAATTTCGGGGCTCCGGGGCTTGCTTCGGGCTTTAGACACGATACCGGGGCCTTTGGGGGTCGTGAGAAAGTCGAGGGGGTGAAATGGTGCAAAATGGGTGAAAAATGGGGTGAAAAACCCTTCTTAGTCGAGGAGTCTCGCACCCTTTATATAGGGGTGCGAGGGTGCGGTCTGAAGGGGCAGCTGGCGAAGCACAGATGACTCAGCAACTACGTGGCAGCTTCTGCGAAGGCCACGTGCGAAGCTTCTGATAGATGGAGTCTTCGGATTGGCTAGGCTGCGGTCTAATAGGAGAGTGCCACGATGTGAGGGGGGTGTCCGAGGGTGATGCGCGGGGTGTCTCCTGCGAAGGTGGCCGAGAGGGATTGGACCGTGTACTTGGTCGAATCAGCAAGTGCCACGCAAAGGTTCGGACCTATCATTGGGTGACACGTGGAAGCCTCGCATGCGAGGTGACGTGTCCGAAGCTGACTCATGCGAAATTTCTCGGTTTTCAAGATTTTCTTGATTTTTGTGCCAAAAACTTGCGAAAATCATAACTTTCGCATACGAGCTCCATTTTTTACGTTCTTTATGTGCACGCGTAGGTAAAATCATACTCTACGACTTTCGTTTAGACTTCATCGGCTGGTTTTGATTTTATTTTTAATATTATTATTTTAAACAGACCGGGAGGGGAATCCGTTAAAAATTCATAACTTCTTCATCCGACGTCCGTTTTTGTCTGTCTTTTTACCGTTGTGCTACTTTTGACGAGACCTTCGATTCTCGTTTAAGTTGCGTCGGCTAAATATCGATCGATTTATATTTCGAATTTTTAGCTGTCTATTGCTAAACCGAAACTTCGAAAAATCATAACTTCCTCATACGAAGTCGGATTTTTACGTTCTTTTTATGAACGTTCTCGGTTTAACATATTCTACAACTTCCATTTAGATTGTTAAGGCTAAAAATCCTTTTTATCAAAAATGCGCTTTTTACTGAACAGTGTTTTGCCGGTTTTACCGCGGATTTTCGATTGGACATAACTTCTTCGTTATAACTCGGATTTCAGTGTTCTTTATGTTTTTGAAAACCTTGTTACAAACTCTACCACTTGGTTCATCTCAATTACAATTATTGATCAATTTATTTTTGACCAAAATTTGACTGGTGTCACAGTATGTATAATAGTCATGTATATGCTTTAGGTATGTGCTTGATGAAATGAGAGAATTTGCTAGGGTAGAGGACTCATTAAGGACATAGTGAAGGATTATGGTATACTACAACATCCTTTGGTTCACATACAACCCTAAATACCTTGGATCTATGTTTTCACTAATTATACATGCAAATTGTTTCCAATGCATTAAACCTATAACTAGCATGCATTTTCATATACCAAATAAGATACTAGGTAGAGTAACATACCTTTTGTGTTGTAGCTTGATTCCATAGAGCTTAAGAGTCGAGTGCCTCAAGTGTGACACCTCAAATGGTTCACACAACATCAACAACAACTTAGAATAACTTGAGAGAAAAGTCCTTATGCTCAAATTGGCTAGCCCTCTCATACGAAACCTTAGTGCCGATTTCTTGAGCCATGGGGTCCTTACATATTGTGGCTATTAGGGTTACACTATGTAACTCATGTCTTTCCATATTCTTCATGCTCCATGGGTTAAAACCTCCATGGAGTATCCATGGGTTACTCCATGGGCTTAGCCCAACATGAAGAACTATGGATCATAAGCCCACATATATAAAAATGAATGATTTACACAATCAATCCCCATATATTTAATTAGTGTCTTTTGATCACAAAATTAATTCCAAATTAAGTCTTGAACAATACTAATTAAATAATATGATTTCATATTAATATATTAGAACTTATAATATATTAATAAACCATATATATCCTTTTCTCACAAAAGTCTATCGAAATCGTTCCGATGCCATGCAACCCAAATGGACCATGCCAAGTCAGGTCGAATACATACCAATAATAGTTATGGGCTTAGACATCTAATCCAACAGTCTCCCACTTGGATAAGTCTAAAACTATTATTGCGTATGACTCCAAAACTCGACTAGCAATAGTAGCTCTTAAAGCCGCTGTCGAACTCTGAACAAATCAATGACGCGTCCATTAGATAAGGGATCATATATTCCTCCATTCTAGATATCATATGGACTGAGACATGGATTATAATCATTCTTTATGTCCATCTGTTGTTTCCCGATTTCCGATTTATGACGGCTGACTAATTGAACAAATCAAATCAGTCCAGGCCCGGCCGAGCACTTACGTTGTCATCACTAAATCATCGAGGGGCCTACAGATATCGCTTTTATCCCTCCAAGGGTAAAAGGAATGGATAAACTTCGACTCATATGCTTGTTCTACTACTCGTTGAATCATACACAAAGGTACATATAACATCGAGTTACCAATGCGTTTTCGTACAATCAATGTATAACCAACTCATAGTCAACAACTCATATCTCTAGGTTTGAAGAATATAAGATATTATCCTCTCATGATCACTCGTGATAAAATCCATGAATGTTGTGGCAACTCTTGCTATGTCCAACACCTTAGACATCTACAAGCCAAATTCATGACAGTCTTGATTCATATCTACTTCCAACATATGACCGACTGTGGAGAATTTAAATAACTTAGTCATTCGGAAAGAATAACCTAGCTATTCTGGAAGTCAAAACATACAAAGTGAAACACAAGAATAATACTAATCCTGTATGGTCCCAAGCACCTTTGAGAGTAAATAAAACACCTTTTATTTAAACACCATATTGATTACTCATTATTCATTGTATAATGTTTCAAATAATCAAATTTATACTTGAATCGAAACAATAGTCATGCCATGCTCCAAGCATGCACACTATGTTTGTCCAAACAATAGTTATGCCATACTCCAAGTATGCACACTATGTTAGTCTATGATCCTTACTTTGTGAAATAGACTAATTGAACATGATTCCAATGATGCTCATTTCACAATCCCAAATCCTTACCGTAAATGTAAGAATTCCAAATTCCAACCATTTACCGAAATCTGTTAGATTCTAAACTTATATGCATTGTTCCTCTTGTAATGACTATGCACAAAGTCACAAAGACTTGCCAACAGACATTACAGAGTATTCCAATGGAGAGCAATTCCATGGAAACGAAGTCTCAAATTCAAAGTACACCGCTTTGAATATCCTTCTTGCATTAAGTTTTCTAATCTTACACATATTTAAAAAATAACTTCCACCTATGGAAACATTTCCATATTCCCATTTTGACTATCACTTCTGAACAAGAGTTGCCTCTTTCCAGAATATGTCAATATGGTCCTTTCCAAAAAATTTACACCATACTTCCAACTGTCCATGAGCAACCAATCTTTGGTAAACCTAAGATTGTCCTCGACAATTGCTTAATCATTTTAGTCATATCCAATTCTAGCCATTTTCCCCTCTAATGCCCTAGGCATTTGGAAAATTTAGAACAGATAAATATTATAGCACATGAAATCGATCCTATACCTGAAGCATATGGGACACGATTCATGATGTCTCACATAAAGACATGAACCTAGATCAGTCTTTTGCTACAATATTTTTTTATTTGCCATGTTTTCATAATTCGGCTATGAAGATGGATGTCGTAATCATAATCGAATTTCGAGAACGCAATATATATATATATATATATATATATATATATATATATAGAGAGAGAGAGAGAGAGAGAGAGAGAATTTCCTTATGTTTAACCATTCCAACATAAAATTCATATATATATCCTTGACTAGAGATGATTAAAATCTCAATCTAAGCTTTTAGAATTGAAATGAAGTATAATTTCCTCTCCCTTAATTATAGCAAAAGAACTTTTCCCAATTGAAACTTTTTTTTTCTATAATTAACTTTGCCAATATTGCAACACTTATCATAATTATCATGCTCCCACTAACATGATGATTATTAGCATAACACTTATGCTCCCACTAGCTTTGACATGTACTCAGAAATCAGCTGGACTTCTAGAAATCAATACTTTATTGACTTTCTTACCAAAGTTCGGATTTCTTATACGAGATGCTTTGATAAAACTTTATCAAAATCATACACCTTTCCTTAGATAGCTTACATGTGTGTCTAAACAATTTCCAGAACTATGAAAATGGATGCCGTAATCATAGTCTCAATTGTTTAGACCTTTGCCATTTCTCACAAGTCCATGTTAGTGTGTCGGTTAACCACACACGCTCCACTAACGACTTTGAGAATGCAAATATCACAATTGCTATCTATTTAAAAACTACTTAGTGAAAGCGTTTCCTCGCCATCATTTTCATGAATCGGAGAGAAACCTTATGACACTTAGGTTTTATGGTGTATGTGTTCCTATCCATGTGAATTTGTCATAACCACAAGGGGAGGTTAGTGACAAATCCAAACTCAAATGGACCGAACTTGTGCAAACTTAACTTCTTCCCACCTGGCAGCACAAGGGCCTGCCATTGCTTCCAAGTAGTTGTCCCAACAATGAGAACTTGTAGAACTCATATGTATAGTCAACTTTAACTGGAATGGGCACAAAAATAAGAGTATGTCAACACGATAGGTTACAAACCTCATGTCGTGCACTAGTGATAAACTACAAGTTTTATTCATGATTAGTTCTTGAAACTTTTTCAACATCTTTAATACTCCCACTGACCTCTTGACATATAAGATTCTCTTGTCAATAACCATTCCTTGACAAAGAAAATATTCAAGAGTTAGTTAGGATTCTTATCAAGACAAACACTTCACACAATTGGCCTTGGTTGGTCTCTGTTTTATCAAAAACATCACAACTTACCAATTTCAAATGTACAAGAGTAGAACACATTTTACTCTTACATTTGACAAGTGTTATAAACCTTCTTAAGATTATGTCACTCAAGTTACAATCTTGGAGTATGACTCTAAGACTTGTTTTGGAACGAAGTATGACTCATCTTCTTGATTTAACCACTTCTACAATTCATGACTCCTCTTCTTTGCCATAAAAATGCACTAAGATGTCCTTGGAGGATGAATTGTGATATGGTCTCACGATCATTAAGATGATCATAAAAACATGATACTAAAGTACTCTCCCATCTTTTCAGATTTGATAAACTTTTATCTTTCTGCCTAATTTGAGTCTTCTCATTCGTTCTGCCATACATTGAAACTTTTCCAATGTTTTAGAATTATACTTAAGCTTGTAAGTATAACCATATTTACTAAACTTTAGTAAATCATGACGAATAGTCTTATCGATCTTTGTGGTGGACTTGACCAGTGCACAAGAATGTGTACTCGATCCCTTAGTACTTCACTTGACTCACATATACATGTGAACAAGGAATTAGTCTTAATTTTGCAAAGATGAAAATTCTCATTCATCATACAATACAACTTGCATGATTCCAAGTTTCTATCCAACTGAAACTTGGGTGATGAGAATCTTTCCTTATTTGGTAAATTATGACACTACCACAAACGAAAGAATCAAATCCATTTTCCAATGTTGCTATCAATGAAATCATATAAACAACAATTTTTCACAAATGCCACTGTAAGGATATTTAAAATAAATAAAAAACGAAACTTTTCTTTTATTTACAACTTGCGGAAAAACTTATCCTTACAATGCAAATGAATATGAAAAACATGTTGTTATCTATTCCTAAGCAGTCTATCACAACTCTTAAGAAGCATCTCAAAATTCTGATCACCGAACCATGCGATCGAAATCCATCTTCGCGATCAGAATCAGCTTACTCTTCTTTAACCTTCCTCTTTTCTTTGATTCTTAAAACTTCAACATGTGACCCAATCACATCATGTAATAAGAATCTCCAAATAGGAACTTAACAGAGTTAGATAGTGGACTTACCTGAAGTAGAGTCAAACTTTTTTACTTGACCAACCTTATGATCTTTCAGGTAAATAGGGCAGCTTCGCAACCAATGCCCCTTCCTTTGGCAAAAGAAACATATGGACTCTTTGAGAATGGTACACGGGACAATCTCTGACTTAGCCTTTCTCTTTACCATTTGGTCAACCGAGTTGACTATGGCCGATCCATTTCCATTGGGAAGAGAAAGCTTTCCTGGATTTCCATTGTTACCATTGTCAAAGTCCATGGAAGTTTGGGAAGTCGATCTTCCAATCAAATTTGATTTTACCAGTGCTCCAAATCATTGTTGATTCAGCAGCACCAAGCAAATAGGTAAGATCATTAAGGGTTATGTCATGGTCTGTCATAGAGTAGTCCTAAAGGAACTCACTATGTGACCTAGAAAGTGATTGAAGAACCTAGTCAACAACCAACTTCCTCAAGACCTTGACACCCAACTCTCCCGGCTTTTCAATATATGACTTCATCTCCAAGATGTGAGCACACATAGACTTTGCTTGCCAATAGGGCTTGAGTGACCTTGAACTTTTCAAGAACTTGTGGGTTAGGGAGAATAATTGGAGGGGGTAGAAGAAGAGAAGTATGATTTCCATGATCCAATCGCGGGACATCATCTTCCTTACGAAAGCTTGTTCCAAGAGATTTGGGAAGATCATAGTTGTCTGAACCAGACATCTAAAATGGGAGATATTTAAGTTAGTTGATTTAAGTCCTTAATATAACACCCAATATGAAATATTAAGGCTAGGACCCAACACAATACTTTTATAACTTGGAAGAGGGATGTCGTAATCCAAGCAATAAAATAATTTAAGGTAGGCGAATGACGATTCACCAATTTCCACCATGAAAAACAAAATAGGAATTAGGTTTTAATTGGTTTGAAACTCCTAGATCTTTTGAGATTCATTGAACTATTCAATGGCATGTTTAAATCTCGAGTGTGCCCTCTCAAGTTTGTGACTGGGATGCCAATGATCACAAACAAGGTGTGAATAACCATGAAAATATACTTGGTACTCTTAATTTTTATCACCTAATCGATGTGTCGGTTAACCACACGTGCTCCACCGATCTATGATAAACCTTAAGCCACCCTTTTCCAACCCTGTTAAATCCAAGTTAGTGTGTCGGTTAACCACACATGCTCCACTAACGACTTAAGCAAAGTGTAAAGTGTAATTTCATGGGTTAGCACCAAGTTCACATTTTCCTAAGTAACTAAGATTGGGAATTTATAAGTGTTTAGTTACTTAGTATTTATCATTATACTTTTAATGAAGGGAGAATTAGAGTCCTGTCAAACCTCTTCGGCTAACGACCCTCCACCAGTCAAGGAAGCGGTGGGTGAGAGTGGACACCCATTAAACTGCCATTTTATAGGCAGTAACCTTATACCCCCCCTTATAGACCGGCTTCGTGAATGAGGCCTACTAACGGTAAGACTGACTTTGTTCTTATACATATATATATAACTATTAACTATTAATATTATAATAGTATAAGGGTTGAATTTTAACTTTTATAACTCTAAGGGCTTAACTTGGAATTAAAGTATTCATGGGGAAACTTTACAAATTCCAAAAACTTGAGGGCAAGTTTTGAACAATTCAAAAACTTTTCAATTCCATAACTGATGTGTTTAAAGTAGTTTTAATGAAAAAACTCTTCAAGTTCCATAACTTGAGGACAAGTTATGGAAGACTTTAAAGTATTTAAAAATGAGCTGACCATGATACACGAGACTATCTCATACTTAGCCTTTCTCTTTACCATTGGGTCAGATGACCTTAGAAGATCAATTGTGATATGGTTTTTCATAATCATTAAGATGATCATAAAACATGATACTGAAGTACTCTCCCATCTTTTCAGATTGGAGAAACTTTTATCTTTCTGCCTAATTTGATTCTTCTCATTCGTCCTGTCATACATTGAAAATTTTCTAATGTTTCAGAATTACACTTAAACTTGTAAGCATAACCATATTTAGTAAATCACGACGAATAGCCTCATCGTTCTTGTTGGTGGACCTGATCAGCGCACAACCAAGTGTACCCGATCTCCTAGTTTTCACTTGACTCACATATACATGTGAACAAGGAATTAGTCTTAATTTCCCAAAGATGAAAATTCTCATTCGTCATACAATACAGGTTGCATGATTCCAAGTTTCTATCCAACCGAAACTTAGGTGATGAGAATCTTTCCTTATTTGGTAAATTATGACACTACCACAAACGAAAGAGTCAAATCCATTTTCCAATATTGCTATCAATGGAATCATATAAACAACAAATTCTCACAAATGCCATTGTAAGGAAACTTAAAAATAAATAAATTTCAAAAAAGTTCTTTTATTTATAAAACTGCGGAAAACTTATCCTTACAATGCAAATACAAACGAAAACTATGTTGTTATCTGTTCCTAAGCAATCTATCATAAATCTTAAGCAGCAGCTCAAAAGTCTGATCTTCGAATCATGCGATTGAAATCCATCTTCGCGATCAGATTTAACATACTCTTCTTCTAAGCTTCCTCTCCTTTTGCGATTCTACAAAACATCAAAATCCGACCTAATCACATCATGTAATAAGAATCTCCAAATAGGAACTAAATAGAGTTAGATAGTGGACTTTACGTGAAGCATAGTCAATTTTTTTTTTGACTTTTACCATCCTAGTGAAGTTTCAGGTAAATATGGCAGCTTCGCAACCAATGCCCCTTCCTTTTGGCAATAGAAACATATGGACTCTTTAGGAATGGTACACGAGACTATCTCATACTTAGCCTTTCTCTTTACCATTGGGTCAGATAACCTAACCATGGCCGATCCCTTTCCATTGGGAAGATAAATCTTTTCTGGATTTCTAATGTTACCATTGTCAATGTCCATGGAAGTTTGGGAAGTAGATCTTCCAATCAAATTTGCTTTACCAATGCTCCAAATCATTGATGATTCAGCAGCAAGAAGCAAATAGGTAAGATCATAAGGGTCATGTCGTCGTCTGTCACATAGCAGTCCTTTAATGAACTCACCATATGACTCAAAAAGTGATTGAAGAACCCAGTCAACAGTCAACTTCCTTGAGACTTCGACACCCAACTCTCTCAGCTTGTCAATATGAGACTTCATCTCCAAGATGTGAGTACATATAGACACTGCTTGCCAATAGGATTTTTGAGTGACCTTGAACTATTCAAGAACTTGTGGGTTAGGGATAACAATTGGAGGAGTTAGAGGAAGTGAAGTATGATTTCCAGTCCCATTAATGCACAACAAAGGGATTAATCTTTCTCCTTGATCGCCATTTGGGATATCATCTTCATTAGGATAGCTTTATCCAAAAGGATAAGGAAGACCATAGTTGTCATAACTAGACATCTATGAGGGAGAAATTCAAGTTTAGTTGATTTAAGTCCTTAATATAACACCCAATATGAAATATTAAGGCTAGGACCCAACACAATATTTTATAACTTGGAAGAGGGATGCAGTAATCCAAGCAAAAAAATATTTGAAGGTAGGTAAATGACGATTTACCAATTTCCACCATGAAAAATGAAAAGAAATGTTAGGTCTTAAATGAATTGAAACTCCTAGATCTTTTGAGATTCATTGAACTATTCAATGGCATGTTTAAATCTCGATTGTGCCCTTCAAGTTTGTGACTGGGATGCCGAGGATCACAAACAAGGAGTGAATAACCATGCAAATTAACTTGGTACACTTAATGTTACAACTACTTAATCAATGTGTCGGTTAACTACACACGCTCCATTGATCTATGATTAACATCAATCTACCCTTTTCCACACATTTTCAGTCTCAGATTAGTGCGTCGGTTAACCACACACGCTTCACTAACGACTTAACAAGGTGCAAAGTGCAATTTCATGGGTTAGCACCAAATTCACATTTTCCTAAGTAACTAAGATTGGGAACTTATAAGAGTTTAGTTACTTAGTATTTACCATTATACTTTTAATGAAGGGAGAATTAATGTCCTGTCCTACCCGTTCGGCTAACGACCCTCCACCAGTCAAGGAAGTAGTGGGTGAGAGTGGACACCCATTAAACTGTCATTTTATAGGCAGTAACCTTATACCCCCCTTATAGACCGACTTCGTGAATGAGGCCTACTAACGGTAAGACTGACTTACTCTTATACATATATATAAATATTAAACCTATAATATTATAATAGTATAAGGGTTGAATTTTAAATTATTAAAATTCTAAGGGTTTAACTTGGAATTAAAGTATTCATGGGGGTAAACTTTACAAATTCTAAAACTTGAGGGTAAGTTTTGAACAATTCAAAAACTTTTGGTTTCCATAACTTATGAGTTTAAAGTAGTTTAATGGAAAAACTCTTCAAGTTAAATAACTTGAGGACAAGTTATGGAAGACTTTAAAACATTTAAAAAATGAGACTCTTCATTTTCATAACTTATGGAAATCTTATGAGTTTTAAAAATCATAAATGTGACTTTTCATAAAACTTGAGGACAAGTTACAAAAACACATTTTATGAGTAACTTTTAGATCAATTTGGATTGAAAGCTCTTTATCACATAACTTTTTTTATTAATCTAAGCTAACTCATAAGAACAAGATAATTCAAATCATCAATCTTCAAGAAATTAGCATGAACATATAAACTAATACAAATCTTGAAATTATGAAAATTATCTTTGAAATTGGATTAGCATGAACATTACCACATCAAAAACAGGTTTATAAGTTCAAAAACAGCTTAAGGTAATGTTCCTAGTCCAATTCTAGCCAAAAAACTTGAAGATATGCTGTCAGGGGGTCCAACTCGTCGATTGCATGAACCAACTCGACGAGTTGGATATTTTACACATGGACTCGTCCAGTCCCTTAATGGACTCGGCGAGTCAGTTGTCCAGATAGCAAAAAAATCGATTTTTCAGCCATTTGCATCAAGTATAATTGAAAACAAACCAGTCCCTGATACCACTGAAGGATTATGGTATACTACAACATCCTATGGTGCACATACAACCCTAAATACCTTGGATCTATGTTTTCACTAACTATACATGCAAATGGTTTCCAAGGCATTAAACCTATAACTAGCATGCATTTTCATATACCAAATAAGATACTAGTTACAGTAACATACCTTTTGTGTTGTAGCTTGATTCCATAGAGCTTAAGAGCCGAGTGCCTCAAGTGTGACACCTCAAATGGTTCACACAACACCAACAACAACTTGGAATAACTTGAGAGAAAAGTCTTTATGCTCAAATCGACTAGCCGTCTCATATGAAACCTTCGTGCCGATTTCTTGAGCCATGAGGTCCTTATATATTGTGGCTATTAGGGTTACACTATGTAACTCATGTCTTTCGATATTCTTCACGCTACATGGGTTAAACCCTCAATGGAGTGTCCATGGGTTAATCCATGGGTTTAGCCCAACATGAAGAACTATGGATCATAAGCCCACATATATAAGAATGAATGATCTACACAATCAATCCCCATATATTTAATTAGTGTCTTTTGATCACAAAATTATTTCCAAATTAATTCTTGAACAATACTAATTAAATAATATGATTTTGTATTAATATATTAGAAATTATAATATATTAATAAACCATATATATCCTTTTCTCACAAAAGTCTATCCAAATCGTTCTGATGCCATGTAACCCAAATGGCCATGCCAAGTCGGGTCGAATACATACCAATAATAGTTATGGGCTTAGACATCTAATCCAACACATAGAGACTTCAAATTAAGCACCATTTTTTACTTTTATTAGTACTTTTAGAGATGAAGGTAACTAATTATCTAATAGGGGTACCATTTTTCTTGTATTTATGTAAATGATCAAGAAAAGATAACCAGCTTCAATAAAAAATGACAGTGTAGTTGTGACATTTGATGGAAATCAGAGGGGAGAAAACATTTTTGGGAATAATAGAATGAATTGGACAAAGATGGTGATGGACTTGTTGTTGGATTAGATGTCTTATCCCATAACTATTATTGTTATGTACTCGACCCGAGAGTAGCATGGTCCATTTGGGTTGCATATCATCAGGACAATTTGTTAGGATGGATTCTTGAGAGAAGGTTATATATGATTTATTAATATATTACAAGTTATAATAAATTAATATGAAATTATATGTTTTAATTAGTATTGATCAAGAATTAATTTGGAAATAATTTTGTGATCAAAAGAGACTAATTAAATCTATGGGGACTAATTATGGTAATTAGCTGTATTTATATGTGTTGGGCGTATGATCCATGTTGGACTAAGTTTTTGTATGCATACATAAAGATTTGGGCCACATGAACCATGGATCATAAAACCCATGGGCATGGATTTGGGTTATATCCATGACCCTTGGAATCCTACATATAAATAGGTGAGTACATAGCCAAAAACGCCACTAGCATGTTCTTGGAGTTCATGGGTGTTTTTGGGTGCATGGAATTCTCTCTCAAGTTCCACCTTTGTTCATGATGTGTTGTGACTTCATTTGAGGCTTCCACACTATTGGGCTAAGCTCTTAAGGCCAAATACAACAAGTCTTCAAGCTACATAAAAGGTATGTTACCCTAACTAATTTCTTGTATGGTATATGTCAATTTCATGCTAGTTATAGGCTTAATACCTTGGAAACATAATTGCATGTATAATTAGTGAAAACATAGATCCAAGTTATTTAGGGTTGTATGTGCACCATAGGATGTAGTATACCAAAACCCAATAGTGGTATTAGAGCCTAGGCTTGGTTTTCAATTATACTTGATGCAATAGCTTGAAAATCGAAATTCTAGCTTTCTGGATTGTGGACTCGCCTAGTCCAAGAGTAAACTCATCCAACTCGCCGATTTGGTTCCTGCACTCGACGAGTTGGTGCTCCAGAGGGTAGATTTTCAACTTTTAAAGCTGGAATTGGGCTAGGATCATTACCCTAAACTGTTTTTGAGCTTTAAACCTGTTTTTGATGTGGTAATGATCATGCTAATCCAATTTCAAGGTTTATTTGTCATAATTTCAAGATTTGTATTAGTTTATATGTTTATGCCAATTTCTTGAAGATTGATGATATGAATTATCTTGTTCTTATGAGTTACTTTAGATTAATAGAAAATTTATGTGATAATTGCTTTTCAATTCAAATTGATCTAAAAGTTGTTCATAATATGAGTTTTGTAAATTGGCCTCAAGTTATATGAAAAGTCTCATTTATGAATTTTAAAACTCTTAAAATTTCCATAAGTTATGAAAATGAAGAGTCTCATTTTTTAAATGTTTTAAAGTCTTCCATAACTTGTCCTCAAGTTATGGAACTTGAAGAGTTTTTCCATTAAACTAATTTAAACTCATAAGTTATGGAAACCAAAAGTTTTTGAATTGTTCAAAACTTGCCCTCAAGTTTTGGAATTTGTAAGGTTTCCCCCCATTAATACTTTAATTCCAAGTTAAACCCTTAGAATTGTAATAGTTTAAAATTCAACCCTTATACAATTATAATATTATAGGTTTAATATTTATATATATGTATAAGAGTAAGTCAGTCTTACCGTTAGTAGGCCTCATTCACGAAGTCGGTCTATAAGGGGGTATAAGGTTACTGTCTATAAAATGGCAGTTTAATGGGTGTCCACTCTCACTCACCGCTTCCTTGACTGGTGGAGGGTCGTTAGCCGAACGGGTAGGACAGGACATTAATTCTCCCTTCATTAAAAGTATAATGATAAATATTAAGTAACTAAACTCTTATAAATTCCCAATTTTAGTTACTTAGGAAAATGTGAATTTGGTTCTAACCGATGAAATTGCACTTTGCACCTTGTTAAGTCGTTAGTGGAGTGTGTGTGGTTAACCGGAACACTAATCTGAGACTGACAATGTGTGGCAAAGGGTAGATTGATGTTAATCATAGATCAATGGAGCGTGTGTGGTTAACCAACACATTGATTAGGTGGTTGTAACCTTAAATGTACCAAGTTAATTTGCATGGTTATTCACTCGTTGTTTGTGATCCTCGGCATCCCAGTCATAAACTTGAAGGGCACAATCGAGATTTAAACATGCCATTAAATAGTTCAATGAATCTCAAAAGATCTAGGAGTTTCAATTCATTTAAGACCTAAAATTTCTTTTCGTTTTTCATGGTGGAAATTGGTAAATCGTCATTTACCTACCTTCAAATATTTTGTAGCTTGGATTACGGCATCCCTCTTCCAAGTTATAAAATATTGTGTTGGGTCCTAGCCTTAATATTTCATATTGGGTGTTATATTAAGGACTTAAATCAACTAAACTTGAATTTCTCCCTCATAGATGTCTAGTTATGACAACTATGGTCTTCCTTATCCTTTTGGATAAAGCTATCCTAATGAAGATGATATCCCAAATGGCGATCAAGGATAAAGATTAATCCCTTTGTTGTGCATTAATGGGACTGGAAATCATACTTCACTTCCTCCAGCTCCTCCAATTGTTCTCCCTAACCCACAAGTTCTTGAATAGTTCAAGGTCACCAAATCCCTATTGGCAAGCAGTGTCTATATGTACTCACATCTTGGAGATGAAGTCTCATATTGACAAGCTGGGAGAGTTGGGTGTCGAAGTCTTAAGGAAGAGTACTGATGATTGGGTTCTTCAATCACTTTCCGAGTCATATAGTGAGTTCATTAAACGACTGCTATGTGACAGACCACGACATGACCCTTATGATCTTACCTATTTGCTTGTCGATGCTGAATCAGAAATGATTTGGAGCACTGGTAAAGCAAATTTGATTGGAAGATCTACTTCCCAAACTTCCATGGACATTGACAATGGTAACATTAGAAATCCAGAAAAGCTTTATCTTCCCAATGGAAAGGGATCGGCCATGGTCAGGTCATCTGACCCAATGGTAAAGAGAAAGGCTAAGTATAAGATAGTCTTGTGTACCATTCCTAAAGAGTCCATATGTTTCTATTGCCAAAAGGAAGGGGCATTGCTTGCGAAGCTCCCATATTTACCTGAAAGTTCACTAGGATGGTAAAAGTCAAAAAAAAAAATTTGACTATGCTTCACGTAAAGTCCACTATCTAACTCTATTAAGTTCCTATTTGGAGATTCTTATTACATGATGTGCTTAGGTTGCATTTTGATGTTTTGTATAATTGAAAAAGGAGAGGAAGCTTAGAAGAAGAGTATGTTGAATCTGATCGCGAAGATGGATTTCAATCGCATGATTCGAAGATCAGAATTTTGAGCTGCTGCTTAAGATTTATGACAGATTGCTTAGGAACAAATAACAACATAGTTTTCGTTTGTATTTGCACTGTAAGGATAAGTTTTTCCGCAGTTTTATAAGTAAAAGAAAATTTTTGAAATTTATTTATTTTTAAGTTTCCTTACAATGGCATTTGTGAAAATTTGTTGTTGATTTGATTCCATTGATAGCAATATTGGAAAATGGATTTGACTCTTTCGTTTGTGGTGGTGTCATAATTTACCAAATAAGGAAAGATTCTCATCACCCAAGTTTCAGTTGGATAGAAACTTGGAATCATGCAACCTGTATTATATGACGAATGAGAATTTTCATCTTTGGGAAATTAAGACTAATTCCTTGTTCACATGTATATGTGAGTCAAGTGAAGACTAGGAGATCGGGTACACTTGGTTGTGTGCTGATCAGGTCCACCACAAAGAACGATGAGGCTATTCGTCGTGATTTACTAAATATGGTTATGCTTACAAGTTTAAGTGTAATTCTGAAACATTGGAAAATTTTCAATGTATCACAGGACGATTGAGAAGAATCAAATTAGGCAGAAAGATAAAAGTTTCTCCAATCTGAAAAGATGGGAGAGTACTTCAGTATCATGTTTTATGATCATCCTAATGATTATGAAAAACCATATCACAATTGATCCTCTAAGGACATCTTAGTGCATTTGTTTGACTAAGAAGAGGAATCGTGAATTGTTGAAATGGTTAAATCAAAAGATGAATCATACTTCGTTCCAAAATTGAGTCTTAGAGTAATACTCCAAGATTGTAACTCGAGTGACATAATCTTAAGAAAGGTTTATAACACTTGTCAAATGTAGAGTAAAATTCTTTCTACTCTTGTACATTTGAAATTGGTGAGTTTTGATGTTTTGGATAAAACAAAGACCAACTAAGGCCAATTGTGTGAAGTGTTTGTCTTGATAAGAATCCGCACTAACTCTTGAATATTTGCTTTGTCAAGGAATGGTTCTTGACAAGAGAATCTTATATGTCAAGAGGTCAGTGGGAGTCTTAAAGATCTTGAAAAGTTTCAAGAACTATTCAAGGGTATTGTTTATCACTAGCACATAAATTGAGGTTTATAGCCTATCGTGTAGACATATTCTTGTCTCTGTGCCCATTCTAGTTAAATTTGACTATGCATGTGAGTTCTATGAGTTCTCAGTTGTTTGCATAACCACATGGAAGCAATGGTAGGCCCTTGTGCTGCCGGGTGGCAAGAAAACTAAGATTAAACAAGTTCAGTCCATATGAGTTTAGATTTGTCACTGACCTTGTCTTGTGATTATGGTTATGACAAATTTACATGGATAGGAACACATACACCATAAAAATCTAAGTGTCATAAGGTTTCTCTCCAATTCATGAAAATGATAGTGAGGAAACGCTTTCACTAAGTAGATTTTAAGTAGATAGCAATTGTGATATTTGCATTCTCAACGTCGTTAGTGGAGCGTGTGTGGTTAACCAGCACACTAACATGGACTAGTGAGAATGGCAAAAGGTCTAAACATTATGATTACGGCATCCCTCTTCGTAATTGTTTTGACACACATGTGAGCTATCTAAGAAAAGGTGTATGAAATCGGGAAGCTTAGATAAAGTTTTATCAAAGCATCTTGTATCAGAAATCTGAACTTTGGTAAGAAATTCAATAAGTATTGATTTCTAGAAGTCCAGCTGATTTCTGGATACATGTCAAAGCTAGTGGGAGCATAAGTGTTATGCTAATAATAATCATGTTAGTGGGAGCATGATTATTATGTTAAGTATTGCAAGTTAGCAATGTTAATTATATAAAACAAAAGTTTCAACTTGCAAAGTTGCAGGGTTTGAAAAGTTGTTTTGTTATAATTAAGGGAGAGGAAATTATCCTACATCCCAATTCTAAAAGCTTAGATTGAGATTTTAGTCAAATTTAGTCAAGTATATATGTGAATGTTATGTTGGAATGGTTCAACATAAGTAAATTCTATATATGGAAATATTAACTGCGTTCTCAATATTCGATTATGATTACGGCATCCCTCTTCATAGTCTGAATTTTGAGAACATGGCTAATAAAAAAATTATAGCAAAAGACTGGTCTAGGATCATGTCTTTATGTGAGACATTATGAATTGTATCCCATATCTTCGGGTATAGGATCGATTACATATGCTATAATATTTCTATGTGTTCTAAATTTTCCAAATGCCTAGGGCATTAAGAGGAGAACTGGATATGACTAAAATGATTAAGCAATTGTCGAAGACAATCTGAGGATTACCAAAGATTGGTTGCCCATGGACACTTGGAAGTATGGTGTAAATTTTGGAAAGGACCATATTGACATATTCTGAAAAAGAGGCAACTCTTGTTTAGAAGTGATAGTCAAAATGGGAATATGGAAATGTTTCCATAAGTGGAAGTTATTCTTTAAATCTGTGTAAGATTAGAAAACTTAATGCAAAAAGAATGTTCAAAGGAATATACTTTGAATGTGAGACTTCGTTTCCATGGAATTGATCTCCATTGGAATACTTTGTAATGTATGTTGCCAAGTCTTTGTGACTTTTGTGCATATTCATTACAAAAGGATCAATGCATATAAGTTTAGAATGTAACAGATTTCAGTAAATGGAAAAGAATCTTGTATTCTTACATTTGCGATAAGGATTTGGAATTGTGAAATGAGTATCATTGAAATGCTTTTCAATTGATCTATTTCACAAAGTAAAGACTATAGACAAACATAGTGTGCATGCTTGGAGTATGGCATAACTATTGTTTTAATTCAAGTATTAAGTTGATTATTCGAAAGATTATACAATGAATAATGAGTAATCAATATGGTGTTTAAATAAAAGGTGTTTTATTTACTCTCACAAGTATTGGGGCCATATAGGATTAGTATTATTCTTGTGTTTCACTTTGCATGTTTTGACTTCCCGAATAACTAGGTTATTCAAACCATCCACAGTCGATCATACTTTGGAAGTAGGTATTGAGGCAAGACTGTCATGAATGGGTCTGTAGTATGACTAGATGTTTTAGAGATAACTGCAGTATTCATGAGTGCTCCTGGAATAAGATTCGAGTATTGGATTAAACCCACGCTCATTTGAATCACTTCATGGATTTTATCACGAGTGATCATGATACGATAATATCTTATATTCTTCAAACCTAGAGATATGAGTTGTTGACTATGAGTTGGTTGTACATTGATTGTACGAAAACGCATCAGTAACTTGATGTTATAAAACGTGCCTTTGTGTATGATTCATCAAGTAGTTAGTACAAGCATATGAGTCGAAGTTTATCCGTTCCTTTTACCCCATGTGGATAAAAGCGATATTTGTGGGCCCCTCGATGATTTAGTGATGACAAACGTAAGTGCTCGGTCGGTCCTGGACTGATTTGATTTGTTCAATTAGTCGGTCGTCATAAATCGGAAATCGGGAAACAACAGATGGACAGAGAGAATGATTATAATCCATGTCTCAGTCCATATGATATCTAGAATGGAGGAATATATGATCCCTTATCTGATGGACACGTCATTGACTAGGTCAGATTTCGACAGTGGCTTTTAAGAGCTACGATTGCTAGTCGGGTTTTGGAGTCATACTTGCAATAATAGTTTTAGACTTATCCAAGTGAGTAGCATGGTCCATTTGGGTTGCATATCATCAGGACAATTTGTTAGGATGGATTCTTGAGAGAAGGTTATATATGATTTATTAATATATTATAAGTTATAATATATTAATATGAAATGATATGTTTTAATTAGTATTGATCAAGAATTAATTTGGAATTAATTTTGTGATAAAAAGAGACTAATTAAATCTATGGGGACTAATTATGGTAATTAGTTATATTTATATGTGTTGGGCTTATGATCCATGTTGGACTAAGTTTATGTATGGATACATAAAGAGTTGGGCCACATGAACCATGGATCATAAAACCCATGGGTATGGATTTGGTTTATACCCATGACCCTTGGAATCCTACATATAAATAGGTGAGTACATAGCCAAAAACGCCACTAGCATGTTCTTGGAGTTCATGGGTGTTTATTAGAACCCATTTTTATACGAACGGTGGATGCGGAAGAAAAATATCTCGAGATTTATCGTGTATAAAAACATAAGCATGAAGAACATATGATGAATTCATAAATAGATAAGAAAATATGAAAAGAAAGAGAGAATGCATAACGAACATGGATAGGAGAGAAGACTCTCCCTTGGTGGGAGAGATCCCACCACTTTCTCTCTCTCTTTAGAGATTACATTTTGAGAAGGTGAACTACTAAGAAAATGACCAACTCTCCCTTTATGTAGTAGGGAGAGACAATACACCTAAAATACAATAAAGGGAAATAAATAACCTAACTATCACTCATTATTTGTAGAGCATTTCCATGCTCCAACATTCTCTCCCTAAATGCTTACAAATGATGAGAGATACAATAAGTGATACAAGGCTATAATACAGTAATTCGAATAGCAAGTGTGGTAATAAAATGAAACATAATGAGAACCAAATGTTGTAATGTATCTGAAACTCGGAAGTGTCTGTGAAGTCTGAAACTGGCCGTGAATCTCTAAACAATGAAGGTCTTCGGCTTCAAAGCACCACCAATGGAGCAGAAAAAATAAGATCCAAATCTTCAAACTAGTCATAATCACCAGAAGAAGAAGATCACCATGAGCAAGTAGAAGATCCAATAAAAGAAACACTTCGGCTTCAAAAAGTCTGAAAAACATCTCAAGTTGTCGAATCATAATACACCAAAATTCTTCAAAGGATAACCTGCTAAAAATGTGAAGCATCCAAAAATGAAGTCCGGATAATAAATAATGTGAGTCCAAAGACATGGTCCAGCAATGCCAAAAATTTGATCAGTGAAGACCAAAAATAAGTGCCACGTCACATCGCCAAATAATCTTCGACTTCAAAATATCACAAATCCAAACTCGAGAAATCATAGTATTTGAACCGGATGCAAACACAAAATCATCCTGTGGTAGAGTCTGTATAATAAATAATCTGAACCGGGAAATATCGAGTAATGCCAAACTTTTGATCCGTGAAGACCAAAAATAAGTGCCACGACGCATCACTAAATAAATCATCATATTCAGAAGTCTTCAAAAATCCAAACTCAAACAATCATAAAAACCATATCCGGATGATATCATAATATTCTCTCCCTATTTTTGATAACCAAAGACCGGATATCAAAAATAAGTATATCATCGGGATGGAGACCAAAAATAAGTGCCACATCGCATCACTAAATAAATCATCGTCTTCAGAAGTCTTCAAAAATCCAAACTCAAACAATCATAAAAACCATATCCGGATGATATCATAATATTCTCTCCCTATTTTTGATAACCAAAGACCGGATATCAAAAATAAGTATATCATCGGGATGGAGAGTGTCGGATACCAAGAGCTAAGAGAGGCTCTCCCTAGATGTATGAAGTGTCTCGATAAGACACAAGAAAGAGAGTAAAAGAGATACTCTGCGGTCATCTGTAGCTAGGAGATTCGGTTGCTGGAAGCTGCTCGAACAAATACCATAGAAAAGAGAATAACTCTACATGAAAAAATAATCTATGTTGTGCCGAAAAGATACCGATATACCCAAACTGCGGCCCGAAACTCTCGAAGTGGTCTTGAATGTAAAATAAAGTCCACAGATCAAGATACATGATTTGTCAACCGGAGATCAAGAGCGACAAGTCATAAAAATCCCATAAAGCGAAGAATGTGAAACAAATTTGTTGATCAGTCGCCGTTGCGGTGCAAACGTCACAAAGAATAGTATGAAGTCCGACTGCGGTATGGAGTAATCTTCATGGAAAGAATAGAATTCTTCCAAAATAATCGGCATGATGTAAACTAATGTGACAATCCAAGGTTCGGTTGTGGCAAAAATTGGTGTTAAAAAAATAATGCAGCTCCATCAATCTCTGGTCATACCAGACTTCGGTCCATCTCACTTTGCTACAAACCATCCAATTGCAACATCTGAAGCTCACAAATCTCCGATTTTAACTACGGATCAATCTAAACCTCCCACTCTGGTGCTTTCTCCTCAAAAATCTCCCCCGCAGATTCAAATTGAGCAACATGAATCTCTTCCTCGACAAGAAACCCCTCCTCACTTCAGAAACTTAGCACCAACTATGTCTTCAGAACACTCTGATGACTCCCCCGAAACAGAGCAAAGGAAGAAGGACTGGAAGGCAGCAAAGTTCGCGGAACAAATATGGAGAGAACATGGGTTCAACACTACCATGGATGAATCTCTCATTAACTCATGGGTTAATCCAACCCGCAGACTTCTAGATGATGACTACAGGCCAGTGCTGACATACGTTGAGCCTCCGGAAGATAGCTACTGGGACATTCCCATTTCTCCAAATGCCATTTTTTCACAGTTTTTGAACCATTTGACCTAAGTCTCCCTAATGATCAAAGACTACCTCTGGAGTTTGAACGTCTCAAAAAGTTCCATGGAAAGCATGGATCCAAATTCGAGGACATATGGTCAAGTGATAGGCCTTCTGGAGTCAAGAACTACAATGTTCGTAAATTCATGAAGTTCGAGTTCGTCCAATACACGTTGACAAGAAGAGGCTGTGATTACATCCGAACTCAGGCTGACTTCCCATGTATAAATCCGGAAGAAGTTTTCATAATCGCAAGAGTGTTTCAAATCAAATCCGAAAAGCACTCCAAAATGAAGATAGCTTATGAAAAAGCTTGCGAGTACCTACGGTGTGCAGTATGCGATTTTGCTAAAATAGATGTCGACATTCATCCGGCCCTGGTTCAGAAGTTGTCACACCCCAAAACCGGAACGGCGGAAACGTTCTGGGATGGATGACGTCATGTACAGTATCATAACAATGCATAATAGTAAAGTCAAGCAACAACATCCATTGCATTAATAATATAATTTTAATACAAGCGTGTTCTGTATAGTTTGTAAGACACCAAAAGAATGATCAAAATAAAGATGAGTCTTGTATGTGCTCCATCTTCTCAAAAGCTTCATCGGTACATGTCTACTGATGACCTGAGAATACAAGTTATTTTGAAAGAGTTTATCAGCATAACGCTGGTGAGTTCATAAGTATTTAGTGTCCTTTCTTGTATGAAAATATATGTAACAACGTAGTGCAAATGTTAGTAACTGATTTCAAATGTTTGTAAATAGTTATACTCCCTAGAAAATCCTATATTTTCTAGTGAAATGTAGTCTTCTACGAAGACCCGACTGTTTGTATGTTTGTTCTTTTGCAAATGTAAGAGTTTTCCCCAGTGAAACTATCCTTATGAAAATATAGTTTAAGACCCCACTTATGCGAGATGATTTCAAAATAACTGTAATAGGGGAAAATACTGTTTTACCTAAGCAGTGGCACTGCTGGCTGAAAATGATAAAAATGCAGACTCCAGGTAGTATTAAATGTACAATACACCTCGGGGAGTCCGTTTGCCTTTAATTCTTAGATAGTTAATTAAAGGTTTGAATGTGAACTCGTATGTAACCATGCTGATCGACGGCTGAATAACTGATGACCCTCCGGTGTCATATGTAGTGAGGTAACATTCTATCACCCCTTGGCTTTATCGGTTGGGACTGTAGCTAGCAGTCGGGATATGGGAGTGTCTGTCTCGTATAGATCTATACACACAATGCCCGCTCTCCCTCCAGGAGACTCTGGTTACAAAGTGATACCACAATGAAGTGTCGTATCGAGAAGTAGTATGTCACATTCTGATTATCGTATTCAAATGTTTGTATAGTATGTCATAGAGTAGTAAACCCTTAACTATACCTATTATAGTTAAATACTAATCTTGTTTGTATGCCTTCGCTACACAAAGGTACTGAACTGAAGTGAAAGCTTTTATATCCAACACCTATATATATGATATATAACTAAGATTTCAACGATATTCGGACAAATAACAGGATACCCTAAGTCCACAACCAAACAAGGAACAGGAAATAAGGTGAGCTATCAGTCCTAAGTCCTTCAAGTCTTACTTATATAAATATATTGGTGTAGATATGAGTTTGAAAATCATGTAAGTTTAAAAGAGTTTGGAAACAGTTTTAGCATCTAAAATAGTGTAATAAAAGGTTTTGAAACGCTTGAAACCCATAAGTTTGATAGTAATTTGAAAGTAATAGAAAATTTTTCTGTTTGTTCTAGTCATTAATCACATGTGATTAAAGCAATAACTAGAATGTTTCAACTTGTATTCCCCCCCCCCCCATAAAAGCATTTAAAATCATTTCAAAGGTTGATTAAGGGGTATGAACTCACCTATAGTGAGTGATACGAATGTAAGATCGGTAATGGATGCTAAGTGTCAAGTGAAGTCTTGAGCACACGTACGGATCCTATTTAGCATATAATGACATATATATGTATAAAATTAGTGTATATTCAACTAATTAAGAAGGATAACACCCTTATAGTCTAGGAAACACTTATATGCAAGTGGTACAATCACAAAGGATTGCATAAAAGGAGTGTATGGTCACCAAATGGAGCTTTCGGTCCAAGTGGTATGTTCCTAGGAGCTTTCGGTCTTAATGGTATTTTCGGTCCAAATGGTTCTCGGTCCAAATGGTTCTCGTTCCAAATGGTTTTCGGTCCAATGACCTTTCGGTCGTGGAGTTCTCAGTCTAAGGAGATTCAACCGAAAACTCATCAAATCTTGTAAAAATGATGTTTTTCAAGGGTTTACAAGTATGTATAGGGGTTCTAAGTTTCATCCAAAGCCTTATGTGAGTTTAAGGTCTTAAAGGCACCTTTCTTTAGGGTTTTCGGTCAAGGGAGATGCACTTGACCGAAAACACTTATTGTTCTTGGGAAATGGATGTTTTCAAGGCTCTAAATCAAGTATCCTTTCTAGATAAGAAGTATAGTAGATAGATACTTACAATATGGAAACAAAGAAGGGTGTTTTCCGCCCAAAACACTAGTGTGTATTCTTGGTGTTCTTGGTGTTTTGAAGAACACTTGAAGATATTTTTGGAAGATTTGGAAGAAGCTCTTATGATACTTGAGAGAGAATGTGGGTGTTCTTGAGTTTGGAAGTAAGAAATGAGGAAGGAAGGAGTAAACTCATGCCTTAAGCATGAGTTCTCGGTCAAAGGGCGGTTTACGGCCCAAACCCCTCATGTTTGGCCGTAAACACCTCATTAAGGTGTTATTTGTTTTATTTGTTCCCCAATAATCCTAGAAAATACTTCCTTTCGTTTGTTCTCTCGAAGAAATAAATATTAAAAACACTCAAACGGACTTTAAACCGAGCTAAAAATTAGCAGAAATGAATTTGACTTTTAATTGAAGTGTTTGACTGTAGAGTTCGTACAAATGAAAATTTCGGGTGGTCACATCATCCCCCCGTTAGAGAGAATTTCATCCCGAAATTAGAGTTTTAAGCAACGAAGTTGTTACAAATAACTAAGTAAAAAGGTGACGATATTTCAGTTTCATCTGATCCTCTCGTTCCCAAGTGAATTCAGGTCCTCGCTTGGCGTTCCAGCGAACCTTCACTATCGGGATACGGCTTTGCTTTGTTTGCTTGACCTCTCGGTCCATGATCTCTACAGGTTCTTCCATGAAGTTGAGGCTCTCGTTGATCTTGATCTCGTCGAGTGGGATTATGAGAGTCTCGTCGGATAGGCACTTTTTCAAGTTCGAGACGTGGAAGGTAGGATGTACGTTACTAAGCTCGCGGGGTAAGTTGAGTTTGTAAGCTACGGGGCCGATTCTAGCGAGAATCTCGAAAGGCCCTATGTATCTTGGATTTAGCTTTCCACGCTTTCTGAAGCGTATCAAGCCATTCCAGGGTGAGACTTTCAAAAGAACTTGGTCTCCCACCTGGAATTCCAAAGGTTTCCTCCGTTTGTCTGCGTAGCTTTTCTGTCGGTCTCTAGAGGCTTTCAATCGTTCATGAATCTGAACGATCTTCTCTGTCGTTTCCTGAATGATGTGCGGACCCGTGAGAGTGCTGTCAGGAACTCATCCTTTAGCTAACTGGGTGTCACCCACCTCAGCCCAGCACAGAGGGGATCTGTACTTCCGGCCATAGAGGGCTTCAAATGGAGCAGCCTTGATGCTCGTGTGATAATTGTTGTTGTAGGAAAACTCGACAAGGGGTAAATGAGTATCCCATGCCTTCCCAAAGTCGATCACACAGGCTCGCAACATATCCTCCAAGGTTTGGATAGTTCTCTCACTTTGTCTGTCGGTTTGTGGATGGTAGGCCGTACTCATGTCCAGCCTCGTTCCTAGGGAGCTTTGTAATGACTGCCAGAACCTCGAAGTGAATCTACTATCTCTATCAAAGATAATAGATATAGGAACACCATGCAGTCGTACGATCTCCCTAATGTATGTTCTTGTGAGCTTCTCCATCTTGTCGGTCTCTTTGATGGGTAGGAAGTGCGCGGACTTGGTCAATCTGTCGACGATGACCCAAATGGTATCAAGCCCACCCGTTGACTTGGGTAGCTTGGTTATGAAGTCCATAGTGATCCGCTCCCACTTCCACTCAGGTATCTCTGGTTGCAGAAGTAGACCTGATGGTTTCTGGTATTCAACCTTGACCTTGGCACAAGTAAGGCATTTACTTATGAAGGTAGCAGTCTCTGCTTTCATGTTAGGCCACCAGTATAGCTTTTTAAGATCCAGATACATCTTATCTGAACCCGGGTGGACGGAATATCGAGTGTTGTGCGCTTCCTTCATGACCAAGTCTCTGAAGCCACCGTATCTCGGTGTCCAGATCCGGTCCATGAGATATAAGGCTCCGTCACCCTTGACTTCCAAGTTCTTATCCATTCCACATAGGGATTTTCCTGCCACATTTTCAGGTTTTAAGGCTTCGAACTGAGCCTCCTTAATTTGTGCTGATAGATGTGAATGGATAGCCATAGTTAATGACTTGACTCTTCATCCAGAATATTCTTTTCGACTTAGGGCGTCTACTACCACGTTGGCTTTACCCGGATGATAACGAATTTCGCATTCGTAGTCGTTGAGTAGCTCGACTCACCGTCGTTGTCTCATATTAAGCTCCTTCTGGTTGAATATGTGTTGTAGGCTTTTGTGGTCTGTAAAGATAGTGCTCTTCGTACCATACAGGTAGTGTCTCCAGATCTTCAGGGCGAACACAACCGCTCCTAATTCGAGATCGTGTGTGGTGTAGATGACCTCGTGTGTCTTCAGCTGTCTTGAGGCGTAGGCGATGACCTTACCTCGTTGCATCAGAACACAGCCGAGCCCCTGGTTGGATGCATCGCAGTATACCACGAAGTCGTCTATCCCTACGGGGAGGGATAGTATCGGTGCGGTGCATAAGGCTCGCTTCAGCGTTTGGAACACCTTCTCTTGTTTCTCTTCCCAGTCGAAGGCCACGCCTTTCTAGGTCAATGTCGTAAGGGGTTTCGCAATTCGAGAGAAGTTCTGTATGAACCTGCGGTAGTAGCCAGCGAGGCCTAGAAATTGACGAATTTCCGTAGGCGTCTTCGGTGCTGACCAGTTTTTAATAGCTTTAATTTTGGATGGATCCACGTGGATTCCTTCTTCGCTAACCACGTGTCCTAAGAATTCGACTCTTCGAATCCAAAATTCGCATTTAGAGAACTTCGCATAGAGCTTCTCTGATCGTAAGGTTCCTAAGACTAGTCGTAAATGATCGCTATGTTCCTCCTTACTTCGAGAGTAGATAAGTATGTCATCGATGAAAACGATGACGAACTGATCCAAGTAAGGACGGCATACCCTATTCATCAAGTCCATGAATACTGCGGACGCATTAGTCAATCCGAACGGCATCACTACGAACTCGTAGTGTCCGTAACGAGTTTGGAAGGCTGTCTTCGGAACATCCTCCTCCAGCACTCGTAACTGGTGATACCCGGACCTCAGATCAATCTTGGAAAAGTAACTCGCCCCTTGCAGCTGGTCGAATAAATCGTCTATGCGAGGAAGAGGGTAACGATTTTTGATCGTAAGTTTGTTGAGTTCCCTGTAATCGATGCACATACGGAACGATCCGTCTTTCTTCTTCACGAACAAGACTGGTGCTCCCCAGGGTGAGAAGCTTGGTCTTATAAAGCCTTTGCTGAGCAGTTCGTTAAGTTGACCGGACAGTTCTTGCATCTCAGCAGGTGCTAGACGATAGGGCGATTTGGCTACGGGGGTAGCCCCTGGAACTAAGTCGATCCTGAATTCGACTTGACGTTGGGGAGGTAAACCCGGTAGCTCTTCCGGAAAGACGTCGGGGAAGTCGCGTACAACGGGGAGGTCTTTCATGTCTTTTGTTTTCTGGCTTGTATCGACAACGTGTGCCAATAATGTACGATATTCCTTGTGCAAGTACTTCTGAGCTTGAATACTCGAGATGATACGAAGGCTCGTACTGGGTTTGTCTCTGTAGATCAACAAGGTTTCGTTATTTGGTAGGTTTAGGCGGACTGCCTTCTCGAAGCACATAATATTGGTACGATGGAGACTCAACCAGTCCATGCCCACAATGACATCGAAACTCTTGATTGCTACTGGTATGAGGTCGATTGGAAATGAATGATTGTCTAGTATGAGGGTACAACCTGTGTAAATCTCGTTAGAATTCTCTGTTTTTCCGTTAGCCATTTCTACGACAAAGGTTTCTTTTAGTGCTTGCGGTGCTTGATTAAGTAAGTGTTTAAATTTTTGGTTTACGAAGCTCCTCTCTGCCCCACTATCAAATAGGATATAAGCATAAGATTTATCAAGAAGGAACGTACCCGTGACTACTGTGGGGTCTGCCACGGCTTCATTGTGGCCAATAGCAAGTAGTCTTCCTGCTCCTCCCGCATTCCCAGCTTTCGGACAGTTTCTTTTGAAGTGCCTTGTCTCGCCGCACCCGTAGCAGGCCTGGCTTACTCCTGCACCGGAAACCTGGGTGATGGGTTTGGGTGGTGTTCTGCAAAACCGGGCGGTATGGCCCTTCCGGTCGCAATTAGTTTAGTGCATTTCCCGGCAGGGGCCGTTATGATGGAAGGAGCACTTGGTGCACTTGGGTAGGCTACCTGCATATGGTTTGGCTGGTACAGGGGCAGCAGGAGTAGTGGCAGCATGGACAGCCACCGTCTGTTGGTTCTTGGAAGAGGATTGAGCTAATTTGCCTTTCTTTCGGTCCCAACGCTTCCTCTTGTTGTCAGCTGTTTTGGTTGGTGTGGGGGCAGTCATTGTAGTTGTTGTTGGAGTAGAAGGGACCTCGTGATCAATGAGCCTTTGGGCCAATTCCTTGGCACTATCAAAGGTCGCAGGGTGTGATGCTAGAACGTTCCCTCGATATGGGGGTACCAGACCCCAGATGTATCTTTCGATTTTCTTGCTTTCGGTGGGGACCATGTTGGGACATAGGGTTACCAGGTCGCAGAACCTGGCTGTATAAGCCACTATGTCGGAACCCTTCATTTTGAGGTTCCACAGTTCCTCCACGAGCTTCTGAATTTCACCCCTCGGGCAGTACTCCCTTGTCATTAGGTCCTTCAGTGTATCCCAGCCCATGGCGTTAGCTGCTACCAGTGAGAGTGATTTGACATGGCCATTCCACCACGTCAGGGCCCTTTCGGTGAAGGTGCAAGCAGCGAACTTTATCTTGCTTCCTTCAGGGCATGAGCACATCTCGAAGATTGTTCTGTTCTCTCGATCTATTGGGACAGTGCAATGATCCCTCCGGTTCCGTTGAAGTACGTTGGTTTGCAGCTGATGAAATCTTTATAGGTACACTCCCGTGTACGTGGGTGGATTTCACCATGGCTAGATTTTGTGCCCGTTCCAGCTCCACTTGCACCACCAGAGTTTACTTGGGCTATGGCTGCGGTCACAGCTGCGGTCACTGCTGCTTGAAACATCACCGCATCGAACTGCGGAGGGGGTGGTGGTGATGGAGTTTGATTCACAGGCGTGTTTCTGGTCGGACGCTTTCGAGGCGGCATCTTTTACTGAAAGTTTATAAAGATGATGATAATAGTAAGAATCAATTGCAAGTATGATGAGATTGTTTCATGGACTAAATCGCCATAGTCCAACTATTAAATAGAGGCATAACAATAGAGTAGGTAAACACAAGAGTAAGGACTTTCCAATAGATTAGATAATTGCCAATATTACTGGTATTAATGATGTAAAATGAGTTCGGGAAAAGTGACCTAACAGTAGGTCTTACATCAAACCATAAGGGAAAATGTTGGCAGCTTAGAAGTCTAGTTAGAGTACTTTCAAAGTTAGGAATATTTTACAGACAAGTGCTCCATAGACCACAGAAAAGAAAGGCTATTCCTTAAACAAAAGAGAAAGATGAGTCGACATCTTCTACCGGCGGCGGGTATCCCTCGGGCGAACCCTCAGGTCTGCCAGTTGGCGTACAACTTCCTGAAGATGTCGCTCATGTGCCCTCTGACACACTCGGAGTTCCATGACTTTGGCTCGGGATGCAGCTAACTGTTACTGCAGAGCCTCATTGGTCCTCCTAGTTCTTTCCATAACCTCTTCGAGTTGGCGAATGCGGACCGTATTAATTCCAGAGTTGGCATCTACTTCCATCACTCGGTCGATGGCTGCTCGACCTTGTTCTACATTTCGAGCAATCCTGCGGACCATAATGGGCAGGATTCGGTCAGCTGATCCTCCCTCTCTTAGATTGTAAAAACTCTGGTCCCCATTGTAAGGTAAGGGCTGACCCTGCTCCTCACTCCAACGATTCAAGGTTGTTGACCATAAGGGAGTGGGACCTTGAAATGTCGAACTGGGGTTGAGGTTTGGGACTTGACCTTCTTGGGGTAGGTTGTTGACCTCTGGTTCGGAGTCGGAGCCATCCGAAAAGCCTTCTGCGAGGTGATCATCCAAAGGGATTGGGTGATCATCTTCTGGCTCATCATCAAGCCATCCACCAATGCCTTGGTTGGGATAATATGGATCGCTGGGGAGATGGAAGCCAGCCATGTTATCTACGCGAGAGTGGGGAAAAGAATAGTTAATAGACGTACTAATGAAGGTCATTTTTAGTTTGCACATAAGTAATTATAGTAACACAAAATACTCCTATAGTATTTTAGTTTTAAGTTTTGTTCTAATGTTCTTGTTGTAGTAGTCTTGGTAAGTTTTTAGACTTGTTGCAACACTACAATCATTCTTAGGCACATGCTAGTCACTCCTCAGAAAATATAGTTGATCAGCCTATATCCCCCTAGGTTTGACTATATGTCTCTAAGCCTAATTGCGTTGTTCAACAATCGTCATACTTTCGTTTTGATCTAGTATGATATTGACCTTGGTATGAATAGATGTATATATACTTAATTAAATATTTTATTATTTAAAAGTATAAATTCTTGGTCAGAGTGTTTTAATCCGGTTGCGTTTATAGTTGGTATATCTTTTATGGGTTGATATACTCGATTCACTATAAACAATTCTCTGATACCAATCTGTCACACCCCAAAACCGGAACGGCGGAAACGTTCTGGGGTGGAGGACGTCATGTACAGTATCATAACAATGCATAATAGTAAAGGCAAGCAACAACATCCATTGCATTAATAATATAATTTTAATACAAGCGTGTTCTGTATAGTTTATAAGACACCAAAAGAATGATCAAAATAAAGATGAGTCTTGTATGTGCTCCATCTTCTCAAAAGCTTCATCGGTACCTGTCTACTGATGACCTGAGAATACAAGTTATTTTGAAAGAGTTTATCAGCATAACGCTGGTGAGTTCATAAGTATTTAGTGTCCTTGCTTGTATGAAAATATATGTAACAACGTAGTGCAAATGTTAGTAACTGATTTCAAATGTTTGTAAATAGTTATACTCCCTAGAAAATCCTATATTTTCTAGTGAAATGTGGTCTTCTACCAAGACCCGACTGTTTGTATGTTTGTTCTTTTGTAAATGTAAGAGTTTTCCCCAGTGAAACTATCCTTATAAAAATATAGTTTAAGACCCCACTTATGCGAGATGATTTCAAAATAATTGTAATAGGGGAAAATATTGTTTTACCTCAGCAGTGGCACTGCTGGCTGAAAATGATAAAAATGCAGACTCCAGGTAGTATTAAATGTACAATACACCTCGGGGAGTCCGTTTGCCTTTAATTCTTAGATAGTTAATTAAAGGTTTGAATGTGAACTCGTATGTAACCATGCTGATCGACGGCTGAATAACTGATGACCCTCCGGTGTCATATGTAGTGAGGTAACATTCTGTCACCCCTTGGCCTTATCGGCTGGGACTGTAGCTAGCAGTCGGGATGTGGGAGTGTCTGTCTCGTATAGATCTATACACACAATGCCAGCTCTCCCTCCAGGAGACTCTGGTTACAAAGTGATACCACAATGAAGTGTCGTATCGAGAAGTAGTATGTCACATTCTGATTATCGTATTCAAATGTTTGTATAGTATGTCATAGTGTAGTGATGTTTTCTTTGTACTAGTAAATAGTATATTCTCTTGTATAATGTGTAGTATGTTTTCTTCTATAGTGTATAGTGTGTTCTCTTGTATATAGTGTGCATTGACTCATAACTGTACTGGCTCTTGTATGTATCGTTGTAATAGTAATAGTGAGTAGTAAACGCTTAACTAAACCTATTATAGTTAAATAGTAATGTTGTTTGTATGCCTTCGTTACACAAAGGTACTGAATTGAAGTGAAAGCTTTTATATCCAACACTTATATATATGATATATAACTAAGATTTCAACGACATTCGGACAAATAACAGGATACCCTAAGTCCACAACCAAACAAGGAACATGAAATAAGGTGAGCTATCAGTCCTAAGTCCTTCAAGTCTTACTTATATAAATATATTGGTGTAGATATGAGTTTGAAAATCATGTAAGTTTAAAAGAGTTTGGAAACAGTTTTAGCATCTAAAATAGTTTAATAAAAGGTTTTGAAACGCTTGAAACCCATAAGTTTCATAGTAATTTGAAAGTAATAGAAAATCTTTATGTTTGTTCTAGTCATTAATCACATGTGATTAAAGCAATAACTAGAATGTTTCAACTTGTATCCCCCCCCCACCATAAAATCATTTAAAATCATTTCAAAGGTTGATTAAGGGGTATGAACTCACCTGTAGTGAGTGATACGAATGTAAGATCGGTAATGGATGCTAAGTGTCAAGTGAAGTCTTGAGCACACGTACGGATCCTATTTAGCATATAATGACATATATATGTATAAAATTAGTGTATATTCAACTAATTAAGAAGGATAACACCCTTATAGTCTAGGAAGCACTTATATGGAAGTGTTACGATCACAAAGGATTGCATAAAAGGAGTGTATGGTCACCAAATGGAGCTTTCGGTCCAAGTGGTATGTTCCTAGGAGCTTTCGGTCTTAATGGTATTTTCGGTCCAAATGGTTCTCGGTCCAAATGGTTCTCGGTCCAAATGGTTTTCGGTCCAATGACCTTTCGGTCATGGAGTTCTCGGTCTAAGGAGATTCAACCGAAAACTCATCAAATCTTGTAAAAATGATGTTTTTCAAGGGTTTACAAGTATGTATAGGGGTTCTAAGTTTCATCCAAAGCCTTATGTGAGTTTAAGGTCTTAAAGGCACCTTTCTTTAGGGTTTTCGGTCAAGGGAGATGCACTTGACTGAAAACAGTTATTGTTCTTGGGAAATGAATGTTTTCAAGGCTCTAAATCAAGTATCCTTTCTAGATAAGAAGTATAGTAGATAGATACTTACAATATGGAAACAAAGAAGGGTGTTTTCGGCCCAAAACACTAGTGTGTGTTCTTGGTGTTCTTGGTGTTTTGAAGAACACTTGAAGATATTTTTGGAAGATTTGGAAGAAGCTCTTATGATACTTGAGAGAGAATGTGGGTGTTCTTGAGTTTGGAAGTAAGAAATGAGGAAGGAAGGAGTAAACTCATGCCTTAAACATGAGTTCTCGGTCAAAGGGGGGTTTACGGCCCAAACCCCTCATGTTTGGCCGTAAACACCTCATTAAGGTGTTATTTGTTTTATTTGTTCCCCAATAATCCTAGAAAATACTTCCTTTCGTTTGTTCTCTCGAAGAAATAAATATTAAAAACACTCAAACGGACTTTAAACCGAGCTAAAAATTAGCATAAATGAATTTGACTTTTAATTGAAGTGTTTGACTGTAGAGTTCGTACAAATGAAAATTTCGGGTTGTCACAGAAGTTCAACCTCCCTCCACTTGATCCTGCACCAGTCTATACTGAAGGTTGTCAAGAACGCTCTTTGTGTGCAACCAACTTCCCAGAACTGGGAGTTGTGTTCAAAAGAATTAATAGTGATGTCAAGTACTTTATTCCCATCATTGCCATGCACCGCATGAACCGAAAGCAACTAAAAGTCACTCTGACTGCGGTTCAAAGATCAAAGCACACAACAGCCGAAGTCAAGTTCGAGATTGATGGGTTTGAGCCAAAAGAACATCCTATGTGCTCATGCAAACCCTAATGCTTGGATCTAGGTTCCACTAATTTTACATGCAATCATCCAAGGCTTATCAACCCTAGATCTAAAGAGAATAATTTGAAATTATAAGAAACAAATCACATCTAGATCATTACCTCTTGTTGCTTGCTTGAATCTTCTTGTCTTTGAACCTTAGAGTCACAAGTGTCACTCCTCTCATGGCTTACAAACACCAATAACGAAAGAATGATCTTGGAGAGAGGTTGGAGGCTTCTTGAAATCGGCTCTATCACTCTTAGGGTTAGGGTAACCGATTTCTGTAGCCAAGGGGTTCTATTTATACTGTGAGCAGCTAGGGTTTCAGTCAAAACCCTAATGGACAGCTTAAACCTTAAGCAGCCCATGGAACCTTCTGGAATACAGGCCATGGACGAAAATATGATGGGCTCCCATCATAATTTCGTTCACCCCTTTAATCCATTAAGTTTCCCAGCCCAAAATACAACTATCACACATTTGACAGTTTAAGTCCCCTTTATTCAATTAATCTCTTTTAGTCACCAAATCAATTCCTAATTAATTTATGACTAATATTAATTAAATAATATGATTTCTCTTTTAATATATTATTCTTATAATATATTAATAAACCATAATATTTCCTCTCTCTCCATAAATCACCCTGTCAAGTTGCTATGGTGAAGGCAACCCAAAAGGACCATGCACAATCGGGTCAAGTACTTACCAAATATAGTTACGGGCTTAGACACTAATCCAACAGTCTCCCACTTGGATAAGTCTAGTAACTACAAATGCAAGCACAATCCGATTAGCAATCGTAGCTCTCAAAGATGTTGTCGAACTCTGATCTTATCAGTAACCTGTCCTTTAGATAAGGGATCGTACAGTCCTATGTTCTAGATATTGTGCTGACAATTACATGGAACATAGTCATACTTATTGTCCAGCAGTTTGTTTCTCGATCTCTGATTTGTTTGACATAGAACTTAATTGAACACATCAATTCAGTCCTAACCGGGCCCGGCACATAAGTCAAACCAAAATCATCGAGGGGCCCTGATATCGCTTTTACCCTCTTAGGATAAAAGGAACAGATAAACTTCGACTTATATGCATTTACTATCCACTAATCAAATTATACACAACAATGTGTTTTATAACATCAAGTTACTGATGCGTTTACGCATTATCAATGCACAACCAATTAGCAAACAATAAACCCTATATCTAGGTTTTAAGACCATATGATATTATCGTCTTGCGATCACTCGAGATAAATTCCATGAAGTGATTCCAGCAAGTGTAGGATTATTCCAATGCTCAAATCAAACTCATAAGCACTCATGAACATTGTAGCAAACTTTTGCTATGTCTAATACATTTTAGACAATCTACACACCAATTCATGACAGTCTTCATTCATACCTACTTCCAACATATGAACGACTGTGGACGGTTCGAATAATCTTATTATTCAGGAAGTCAAAACATGCAAATTGAAATAATAGGTAAACAATTAACATAAGATAGTAACATTACTAATAAATAATACTCTTTTATTTAATCTTCAAATGTTAATTAAAATTTATCTATTACATGTTTCTGAACTATCTAATCCAAACCAATATCATCCTTCAGCCCGATGCTCTTAGCATGCTGCAAGTGCTTAACCCTACTCAGTCCCTTCGTAAGTGGATTTGTTGGGTTATCCTCTGAAGATACCCTCTTTACTACGAGGAGTCCTTCTTCCACCTAATGTCGAATAAAGTGATATTTTCTGTCGATATGTCGAGATCTGCCATGATCCCTCGGTTCCTTGGTCAAGGCAACCGCTCCTTCATTATCACAGAAAATTTCCATGGGCTCCTTTATGGCTGGCACAACTCCAAGGTCTCCAATGAAGTTCTTCAACCATATTGCCTCCTTTGATGCTTCGCTCGCTGCAATGTACTCTGATTTGCACGTTGAATCAGCTACGGTCTCTTGCTTGGAACTTTTCCAAGTCACTGCTCCTCCATTAAGGGAAAAGACCCAGCCCGACTGCAAACGGTAGTTGTCCCTGTCGGTCTGAAAACTGGCGTCACTGTACCCTCGCACCTTTAAGTCATCACTCCCACCGAGGACTAGAAACCATTCCTTGGTCCTCCGAAGGTACTTAAGAATGTTCTTGACTGCGGTCCAATGTGCTTTGCCAGGGTTCCCTTGATATCTGCTGACCATGCTCAAAGTGAAGGCCACATCAGGGCAAGTACAAGTCATAGCGTACATAATCGAGCCAACTGCGGAAGCGTATGGTACTCGGCTCATTTCTGCTATCTCGACTT
Source organism: Lactuca virosa (assembly GCF_052849685.1). NCBI lineage: Eukaryota > Viridiplantae > Streptophyta > Magnoliopsida > Asterales > Asteraceae > Lactuca > Lactuca virosa. The sequence goes on from NC_136429.1 coordinate 204,147,324, forward strand.
CGGTACTCAGGCTTTGAGTCTTACTTAACCTGGCATTACTTTGGATCGGTAAATCTCCCTTCTTTGAATTCTCCATACTAAAACGTTTTAGTACCTTTTCCAAGTAAGTATTCTGACTAAGTCCTATTAGTCTCTTACTTCTTTCTCTCACTATTCTTATTCCCAAAATATAGGAAGCCTCTCCGAGGTCCTTCATAGCGAAGCACTTCCCGAGCCAGGACTTAACTTCCTGCAGTGTCGGAATGTCGTTTCCTATGAGTAGTATGTCATCGACATACAATACGAGGAAGCTAACTATACTCCTACTGGCTTTGACATATACACATGATTCATCCTCGCTTCGTAGAAAACCAAACTCTTTGACTTTCTCGTCGAAACAAAGATTCCATCTGCGAGACGCTTGCTTAAGTCCATAAATGGACTTCTCAAGCTTGCACACTCTATTGGGGTGCTTCTCATTGACAAAACCCTCTGGCTGATCCATGTAAACATCCTCAGCCAACTTCCCATTAAGGAAAGTGGTTTTGACATCCATCTGCCATATTTCATAGTCATGAAATGCGGCAATGGCCAGCATCACCCTAGAAGGTTTCATCATAGTCAACTCCGAGAGTTTGAGTGAAACCCTTCGCGACCAATCGTGCCTTATATGTGTGCACATTCCCATCCATGTCGGTCTTCTTCTTGAAGATCCACTTGCACCCGACCGTCTTACGTCCGGGCACATGGTCAACCAAATTCCAAACTTAGTACTCATATATGGACTGAATCTCGCTGTCCATCGCCTCTTTCCACTTTGCAGACTCCAGGCCTGCCAAGGCTTCCTTATAGCTGTTTGGTTCGTCCAAATTCACTAGTGTACTATCACTAATGAACGTATCCCCTTCGGTAGTAATATGAAAACCATAAAACTGGGGTTGAACCCTAACTCTATCGGAACGTCTAAGAGGTAAGGACTCATCAATCGGTTCAACCGGAGTTTCCTCCTCGGGTTGAGCGCCAGCGTTAGAGGTTCCTTCATCGCTCGATTCTTGAAGCTCTTCAAGATCGACTTGCCTCCCACTGTCCCCTTGGCTTATGAGTTCTCGTTCTCGGAAAACCCCTCTCCTCGCAATGAAGACAACATTGTCGCTCAGTCTATAGAAGAGATATCCAAAGGACTTATGCGGGTAGCCGATGAAAATACACTGCTCACTACGAGGTTCGAGCTTATCGTGAGTCTCTCGTCTTACGAAAGCCTCGTAACCCTAAACCTTGATATGTGCCAACGAGGGAGCTTTCCCTGTCCACATCTCGTGAGGTGTTTTGACAACCTTCTTCGTAGGGACTAAGTTAAGGATATGGGCGGCAGTCTCTAAGGCATACCCCCCGAATGAGATAGGTAGTGAAGCATGACTCATCATGGAACGAACCATGTCCAACAAGGTTCGATTACACCTTTCAGCTACACCATTCAACTGCGGTGTCCTAGGTGGCGTCAATTGCGAAACGATTCTGCATTCCTTAAGATAGTCGTGGAATTCAAGACTTAGGTACTCTCCTCCTCGATCGGATCGAAGCATCTTGATTTTCATGCCCAATTGATTCTCCACTTCTTGTTTAAACTCTTTGAACTTTTCAAAGGTTTCTGACTTGTGTTTGATCAAGTAGATATACCCATATCTACTATAATCATCGGTAAATGTCACGTAGAAGCGGCTCGCATCCCTTGTGGTGGATCTAAAGGGCCCACACACATCGGTGTGTATGAGATCCAATAAACCCTCACCCCTTTCACAAGTGCCAGTGAAGGGTGACTTGGTCATCTTTCCAAGTAAACAAGACTCGCACACGTCATCGTCCCTAAGGTCGAATGACTCCAACACTCCATCCTTTTGGAGTTGGGTTATGCGTTTCTTGTTGACATGTCCAAGACGACAATGCCACAGACATGATTTATCCAAACCATTGGATGAATCAATACACAACACATCATTTCCTAAGTTATCTACAACCATCACAGTTTCATATATTCCATTACAAGGCAATGCTTCAAAATAGAAAACACCATTAAGATAAGCATTAATAGAACCCTTTTCAATATCAAATGAATATCTAAAACCTTGTCTATACAAACCATGAAATGAAATGATGTTTCTTGCCATATCTAGCGAATAGTAACAATTATTTAAATCTAATCCTAATCCGTTACTGAGCATTAAAGAGTAAACTCCGATCTTGGTAACAGGCGACGATCTTTTGTTCCCCATGATCAAATTTATCTTCCCATGCTCCACATCCTTATCTCTTCTTAGGCCCTACATATCAGAACAAATGTGAAAACCACATCCTGTATCAAGTACCCAAGAAATGGAATGTGATGAATCGTTAGATTTAATTATGTAAATACCTGTGTAAGATGGCTTGATCTTACCATCCTTGATGGCTTGCAGATATTCTGGGCAGCTTCTCTTCCAATGCCCTATTTTGTGGCAGTGGTGGCACTCTGCCTCCTTCGGGTTAGAGTTGGGTTTAGTAGAACCAACTTTGGTTCCACTAGAAGAGGTTCCATCTTGGGACTTTCCCTTGTGGTGGCCCTTTGAGGGAGCCTTCCTCTTCTTACCCTTCCCTTGCCCAATAGCCAAAACAGGGGCAGCGGTTGGAGCGGGAGTTGATGCAATAGACTTATCCTTGAGATTGCTCTCAGCAGTCCTTAGCAAGCCTTGAACCTTGCTCAAGGTGACCTCTTCCTTATTCATGTGGTAGGTCATGCAGAATTGGTTGTAGTAAGGAGGCAAGGAATGAAGGATGATGTCAATTGCCAGCTCCTCATTGAAGTCGACATTCAACTTCTGCAGGCAGTCGACATATCTTTGCATCTTTTGAAGATGAGCAGTGACAGACTCTCCGTCTTTCATCTTGGTCGTGATCATCGAAGTGATGATCTCGTACCTCTCTTGCCTTGCACTTTGATGGTACCTATCCATCAAGTCTTGATGCATCTCATAGGGATACATGTCCTCATAGGACTTTTGGAGTTCGGAAGTCATTGTCGCAAGCATGATGCAATGGAGTTTCGTGGCATCACGCTCATGGGCCTCAAAGGCAACGATCTCTTCGGGAGTAGCAGTGTTCATGTCGATCTCCTTCAGCTCCTTGTCAAGGACATACTCTTTGTACTCGTAACGGGTGACCATTCTTATGTTACGGATCCAATCATTGAAATTGTTTCCGTCAAATATCACCCTCCCACACAAGTTCATGAGTGAGAATGAGTCGGAGGAACTCGAGTCGGAAGCGTTGTTGTTGTTCATGTTCGACATCTGGAAAGGAAAAGAACAAAGTTTGATTAGAAATGAATCCCTAATTAAACACCCAAATGATAAATTAGGGCTAGGATCCAACAACATTATTTACATATTAGAAGAGGGATGTCGTAATCTAACATGCAAATAATTTAAAGGTAAGTGAATGACGATTCACTAATTTTCACCATAAAAAACGAAAAAGGATTAAGTTTTAAATGTATTGAAAACTCCTAGATCCTTTTGAGATTCATTGAACCTTTCAATGGCATGTTTAAATCTCGATATGCCCCTCTAGTTTGTGACTGGGATGCCGAGGATCACAAAGCGGGTGTGAATAACCATGCAAATATACATGGCGCCCTCATTGTTACAGTCACCTATTCGATGTGCCGGTTAACCACACACGCTCCATCAAACTATGACAAACAATGAGTCACCCTTTGCCACCTTTGCTTAGAACCCAATTAGTGTGCCGGTTAACCACACACGCTCCACTAACGTCTTAGCAAGGGTACAAAGTGTAATTTAATGGAATTGTATCAATTCACTTTTGCCTAAAGTAACTAATTTCTTGGGAATTTTGTTAAAACATTTAGTTACTTTATATAGATTCATTATACTTTTAACGAGGAAAGGTTTGCCCTATCCTATCCGTTCGGCTAACGACCCTCCACCAATCAAGGAAGCGGTGGGTGAGAGTGGACACCCATTAAACGGCCATTTTATAGGCCATAACCTTATACCCTCCTTATAGATCGGCTTCGTGAATGAGGCCTACTAACGGTAAGACTAGCATTTTAAGTTTTATATATATATATATATATATATATATATATATATATATATATATATATATATATATATATATATATATATATATATATTAATCTTATAATATTATAAAGTTTAAGGTTGAATTTTAAACTTGTAAAATTCTAGGGTTTGAAATTTAAAATAGTTCAAATTAAACATTTTGATCACAAATTTAAATTTCAAAACTTGAGGACAAGTTTAGAACTTTTCAAAACACAAATGATCAAATAGCAAATAATTTTAAATTAAACAATTAATTTAATGATTATCTAAATTTGACCTAATTAATATTATTTACAAGATCATTCACCAAATCAATTTAAATAATCAAATATTATTGTTGAGAGAAAAACTTAGAGACACACTTGAACAAACGTTAGAACAAGTATATTGCATAATAGTTAATCTCGAAGGATCTAAAAGCTCAACAATAATATTAATAAGTTAGAGTTAGATAGTTAGAGGATTAGTTGCGGAAAAGTAAAGAAATAGAAATGACAACAATTGTTATATCAAGTATACACATAAGTTGATTCATAACAAGGAATGCATTCAAACCAAGTTAATAAGGAAGATCAAACTTAGTGATTAAGTCACAAAAGACTTGCTCCGAAGAGAGGTTATATTCAGATGTATGAGAGTAAGAAGGGATGAGTAATTTAGATAGAGAGATAGAAAATATAACTTCAGAATTGTGTATTTAGAATAGATAGATGCTTTTTTTAATACAAGAGAATGAGCTCTATTTATAGAGACTCACAAAGTACACTAGATTACATCTCTAACAGCAGCCATGCAAGGCATACTGGACAATAGAGAGTATTACATTAAAAGACAAGTAAAGTAATCTAGTAAAGTGACTGCGGTAGGTAGAGACTCCGGATGCGGTTGATGATGAAGGAGCTTGACTGCGGGTGCTTGACGGCTGCGGTAGCTGAAGTTCAAGAGGGTCACTTTTTATGATTCAACAATTTCCCCCTAAGTGACCTCTTTAACTTTTGTTCAGCTATCAAGTTTAAGAAACTTGATCAGGATCCACCAAAACTTCCTGATGTTTTCCAACCAGATGATTCTCCTTAAGATCTCGAACTTGACTTCTGCAGTAGTGTGCTTCGATTTTTCAACTGCGGTTCGGCAGATGTCAAGTTGCTTCCTGGTGAGGCGATGCATGGTAGTCATAGGAATGAAGTATTTGACATTATCGATCTTCCTTTTGAAAATGACTCCAAGTTCAGGAAAGTTGGTTGCACCTAAGGATCTTTCTTGATAGCCTTCGGTAGGCATTGGTGCAGGGTCGAGTGGTGGCAGATCAAATTTCTTGGCAATGGTGGGGTAGATGTCCGCATCGATTTTAGCAAAATCGCAAACAGTTTCCTTCAAGAAAATATTAGCCCTTTCAAGCGCAATCTTCATCTTCGGATGCTTCTCCGACTTGTTCTGGAACACCTTTGCAATGAGGAAGACTTCTTCCGGATTCATACAAGGGAAGTCAGCATGGGTGCGAACATAGTCATGTTCCCTTCTAGTGAGGGTGTACTGGATGAAGTCAGCCTTCATGAACTTTCGAATCTTGTAGTTCTTGACTGTGGATGGTCTATCGTTAGACCATATCTTCTCAATGGGAGAGGCATGCTTAGCATAGAAATGACTAAGTCTCTCAAATTCCATTGGCAGTCTTTTGGGGTTTGGAAGGCTGCAGTCGAACTGTTCAAAAACAGTGAAGTATTTGGCATTTGGGGAGATTGGAACATCCCAGTAGCCATCCGAAAGAGGTTCAGCATAGGTGAGGTAAGGTCTGTAATCATCATCCTGCAGTCTGCGGTGAGGATTGATCCAAGAGTTTATTAAGGATTCGTCCATGATGGTGTCAAAACCGCATTCTCTCCATATGAGCTCTGCCAGTTTAGCTGCCTTCCAATCTTTTTTCCTTTGGGTGGTGGCAGGAGAGTCGTTTGAGCGTGGAGAGGACATGTGCTCAACCAGGTTTTTGAAGTGAGGGGGAGTCTTTGGTTTTTCAGGATTGATCTCCTCTTGCGGTGGAGTGTTATGAGGAGGAGTATGATGAGATGGTTGCGGTGAGGGTTGCGGTGTAGGAATTTTTCCGGTGATGATGGGGGGACTCTGATGTTGTGAGATGGAGTGATTTGAATGATGAACTTCTTCTTCACTGTGATGGACTTCGTCTTTACTTCCCCCTCTTGAGGAATGAAACCCAGGAGCTTCCTCAAGCCATTTTCAAAGGCCATCAACCTTGGCAAAAACTTCTTCAAATTGAGCTTTAAGGGCATCGGCCAACTGTTGATTATTGGGAATGGTGGGGTTGAAGAGCAGTCTATGAATTTCCTTGGTGAGCTGAAGAATCTCGGGACCATGGAAGTTGGAGGACATGGATCGTTGCAGTCTATTGATTGTGGCTTGAAGAACTGAGATAGTGGACTCATACGCAGTGTGAGTCTCATCTATTAGTTTTTGAGACTGTGTGGCTTCATCTGCAATGGCTGCTTGGAGATCTTTCTTGATTGCGGTCACCTCAGAGATGAGGCGTTCCGCAGCAGCCATGAAGTCCTTGTGATCTGCCTGTCGATTGTTGTCAAGGGACCGGATTCCCATTTCGACTTTGAGAGAAATTCTCTCAGCAGCCAATCGCTCACGTGATTCCAGGCGCTCTATTCGTTCGATCAATGACTGTGGTCCTAGGGTGTCTTCTGGTTGCGGTTGAGTTGGCTTGACCGTAGCTAGAATTTGATCAACCTTGGCTTGTAAGCTCAAAAACTCCTTTCTTGTGACAGCATTCTTCTTTTTTTTCTTCTTCTCTTTGGGTTTTGAAGTTGAATGGTGGGAGCCACTGGATTCCTCTTCTTCGTCGAACATCATAAGGTCATCATCAGAGGGAGAGGGTTTGTTTACCTCCTGAATGTCATCATCATCAAGACCGAAGGTGGGAGCAGAACTGACTTCTATTGCGGTTCCTTCGTCTTGTGATTCATGAACTGTTGGAGTTGGAATCGGATTTGGAGTTGGAGTTACTCTGGAGGGACCTGCACCTTCACCTGTTGCTTGAGCTCTGAGGATTGTCTCAGCTGTCTCGGTCATCCAGTCTTGAACTTTCAGAATGGTGGCTATGGTATTGGCATTACTGATTGCATCTGCCCAATACTTTGCCAGTGACTGGATTTCTTGCTCCTTTTGTTGTTGTTGCTTGATCTGTTGTTCCTTGTGAGCTTGGAATGCCCTCCTGAAAGCGGCATATTTCTTGATTTCTGACTCAGTTACCGGAGTGTAGCGTAACCATGAGTCGTTTGATTCATCTCCGTCAAATCCTTGGAAACGCACCGAAGTGTCCTTCGGGTCCACGGATCCTGGCACATTTGTGCTCACCGTGCCTAAACCACCTGCTGCGGATGTAAGCGGAGTAGGATTTCCTGAGCTTCCTTGGTCTCCTTGACCCGTAGTCAAGTTTGGCCTCGGCTCAGTTCTGGCTAGGGCGGAAGAAGTGCCCTGCGGTTGGGGAGGTGTTTGAAGTGTTTGGGTTACGTTCAAGAGGATGGAGTGCAACTCCTCAGAAGAAAAGAAATGCAGTCGGGAAGCCCTGGAGACCTTAGGGCGTGTACCAGTGTCATCCTCGTGGGAGTGAACTGGGGGGGAGTCTCCACGATGTGGTGAATCAGACTCACTTTCTGAGTCTGATTGGAAAAGGATAGTGGTGTTGAATGGGTCTGCGGCCACCCCAAGGACTACCGGAGCCTTTTGAGAGGCTTCAGTATTGGTCCGGTCACGCATTTGGCCAGAGGTATTGGTTTTTCGTTTCTTAAGGATGGCAATGGGTTGCGCATCCTCATCTGAATCACTATCATGTGTGGTTGCGGTAGGTTTAGTTTTGCGTTTCTTGGAGGGTGCGGTTGGTTTGGGTGCATCTTTCTTGGGAGTTCTTTGTTTCTTCTTGGTGGCCAATTGCTTTCTTCTTTGAGAAATATTGGAGTGGGTAGTGGAAGAAGGGATTGCAGTACCTTCAGGGTTAACGATTGCGGATGGATTTTGAAGAGGCGGGGTAGGAAGGTATGGGGCAATACCTTCCGTAGCCTCAATGTGATCTGAGACATCAGCAGTCTCAAGACCAAGAGTGGAAAGAATGTGGGTAGGGAGCCTTCGAATTGGTCCAAAAATAGATTGATCAGAAGAGGGATTGTACCTTTTGAGATCCTTGGTGACAAAGAAATTGATGTCATTGCCCATGTTGATCCCAGCATCCGCATGGAGGTCTGAAATGCACAGGGACCAGAACCTAGCGAAAGTGAGTTCGGTTGGGTTCTCCCTTGGGCTCTCCTTGGGAATGTATTGAAGAAAGTCGTCCCATAGGATCTGCCCGTAGTTCACGTCATGACCTGTGAATATACTCCACACCAGCTCCAGAAGTTTGAGTCCCATGTTGTCCGTGCCTCCGGTTCTGCCGGATAGACTGCGGATGACGAAGTGGCAAACAAATTGCCAGACCGCAGGCAGTTGGTTTTTCTTGAACTCCCCAATTCCTCTAATCTTCTTCTGATATCCTATTTGGTAAAGGGCTGAAGTAACGTCCGCCATGGATGGGGTGAAAATCTTGATGGAGGGATGAACAAGGAGGTTAATGGCAGAAAGAAACTTTTCTTTGGACAGAATGACCAAAGAATCGGCAACCAGGTTAAGATGAACTTCTTGAGGGTTTTCGAGTGGGCGATAGGCTGAGAAAGCACATGTGAATAGGGTTGAGATTGGGACAACATCTGTGAAAGCATCGAAAGGGCCAAACAGGGGGTGATTCTTTAGAAACTTGATCATCAGCTTGGTTAGAGCATTGTAAGATGGATGATCTTCGAACATAGCTCTGAAGTTACTTGAGGCAATCGTGGGAGAGTCTGAACCAGTAGGGTTCACTAATCCAGATGCCTTGGATTTTTCTTGGAAACACCTGATTTCACCATTGTTGAAGCTTAAGAGAAAGAGTAGAAAACAGAGTGCTTGAAAGAATTTGAGAGAGAAGATTCAATGTTCAGAGAGCGTAAAGTGATTTTGGGGAAGAAGAAGGGTTTATATAGGGGTGAATTTGAACAGTAACTGTTTTTACCCTAGGGATTTGCATTGGAAATTAAATCTCAGCCACATAATATGAAACGGTTTAAAAAAGTTTTTGAGATTTTACCAAAAAGGGATTTGCATTTAATGAAAAGTCAGATGTACATCATCACGTCAGATGATCGTGTGGTGAGGGGAAAGGAAGTTGTAACGGATGGGACATGCTGGGTAAGAGGAAAAGACAGATTAAGGATATGTTTATGGAAAAACGATCTTTTTGTCATCATACCTAAAATAGGTCTGACACAAGGTTTATTCAGAAAGAGAATGAGACAGTTTCTCAAGGAATGTTTTTTTTATTTAATGTTTTATTTAATGAAGGATCATTAAATAGCACACCATGATTCAAGGGTTGATGAAACAGTTGAGAAATTATCAATGTGATCGCGGATGGAAACTTCATTGCGGATGGACAGATGTCATTGCGGATGGACAGATGAATGTCTGCAGTATAGGAACTGAGGAGAGCACTTGTACACAAAGTTAGTAATAACAAACAATAAGGACCCATGAAAGATAAGTATGATATATGGTTGCGGTACATAGACTGCGGTACCAAAACCATCTATCATAAGTAACTTTCAGTTAGAACCACAACGGAGACCAAGGATGGTCTGTGGTATCTATCAATTCAAAAAGAATTGCAGGTCTGGATTCATCATTCCTAACATTTGCAGGAAGGTGTTAAGTTTTGTGGAATCGAGCAATTTTGTGAACACATCAGCAATCTCTTCATGAGTATAGACAAAGATGAGATCAATGTTACCTTTCAAGATGTGGTCTTTGATGAAATGATACCATAGTTCAATATGCTTAGTCTTGGAGTGCTGAATTGGATTGTGAGAAATAGCAATAGCACTTTCAGAGTCACAATAGATCGGTATCCGCAGCATTCTATACCCGTAGTCCATAAGTTGTGTCTTCATCCATAGGACATGTGAACAACAGCTGGCTGCGGCCACATATTCAGCTTCTGTGGTAGACAGAGATACACAACTTTGTTTCCTTGATGACCAGCTGACGAGTCTTCCACCAAAAAATTGACATCCTCCAGAGGTACTTTTGCGGTCTAATCTGCATCCGGCGTGATCCGCATCTGTAAATGCTTGAAGGCTGAAATCATTGCATGCGGGGTACCATAATCCAAGAGACATGCTTCCTTTCAGGTACAGTAGAATTTGTTTGGCTGCGGTCATGTGAGACACTTTTGGGTCAGCCGGATACCTTACGCATACACCTGTTGCAAAGACAATGTCTGGCCTGCTTGCGGTGAGGTACATCAAAGAGCCTATGATACCTCTATAAGTCTTGTGATCCACAGATTCGCCTGAGGGATCAGCAGAGATCTTATATCTGAAGGCCATGGGGACCTTAGCCGAAGAACAGTTGTCCATAGAATATTTCTTCAACAGTTCAGTGGTATATTTCTCTTGATGAATGAATATCCCTTGCGGAATTTGTTTCACTTGAAGTCCTAGAAAGAAGTTAATCTCTCTATTCATGCTCATTTTGAACTTGTTGGTCATGAGCTTAGCAAATTCATCCACCATTCCTTGATCAGTCGATCCGAAGATGATATCATCCACATATATTTGTACAAGCATAAGGTGGTCACCATTTGCTTTTCTAAATAAGGTGGGATCAGTCACTCCTCTTTTGTATCCAGACGAGACAAGAAATTCAGAGAGAGTCTCGTACCATGCTCTTGGGGCTTGCTTCAGACCGTAGACTGCTTTTTCAAGTTTGTAGCAGTGGTCTGGGAATTCAATACTTTCAAAGCCTGGAGGTTGCTGAAGATAAACCTCTTCTTTTAATTCCCCATTGAGAAATGCACTCTTAACGTCCATTTGGTGTACCTTGACGTTTTTGTGGGCTGCTTATGCTAAGAAGATTCGGATGGCTTCCATTCGTGCCACCGGAGCATACGGTTCATCAAAGTCAACACCTTCAAGTTGACTGTAGCCCTTTGCAACTAGCCTTGCCTTGTTTCTGACTACCGCACCAGATTCATCCAGTTTGTTTTTGAATACCCATCTAGTGCCAACAATGGTGTGACCACTTGGCTTCGGATGAGCTTCCACACTTTGTTCCTTTTGAATTCTTCTAGCTCTTCTTGCATTGCGGATATCCAATCAGGTTCTAGTAATGCTTCTTTGATCGTTCGAGGCTCGACTGAGGACATAAATGATGCGTAGTGACAATGATCAGATAAGTCCTTCGAAGATCGAGTCTGGATACCTGCGGATGGGTTGCCAATGATTTGACCTGGTGGGTGGTCCTTCGTCCATACGTGTAGACGGGGCTGCAGATGATCAGCAGCTGCGGTAGAGGGAATATCTTCAATATCAGAAGATTCTGTGGTTGGAGATGGCAGTTCCCCCTGGATTTGTGAACATCCTACGGAATCATCTTGGTTTGTTGGAACGAGAATGGAATTTTCTTGAGCAGTTGGAAGAGGTTCCCCCTGGATTGCGGATGGAAGAGTGATAATCCTTGAATCGGTTCTTGTGTCAATGTTCTCTATGAGCTCATCATCCGAATCCGAAGATACGTTTGATGGTAATGATACTCTGCGGGTAGGAACTTGAACATCATCAAGTACTGGAACCTCGACGGTTGTTGCTTGATCCGGAGTAGAGCTTTCCCCCTCAACCGGAGAGGTGGAAGTATTGAGAGATGCTACTTCGGATAGTGATGGACCAGAAACATCAGCGTGTTGTTGTTGAGCTGCCGGAGACACAAGAACTTCGGATAGTTTCGCCGTTTCAACAGGTTCGAAAAGATCGTCATAATTGACTTCAGCTAGATTTGAAGGACCTGAAGAGGCAGGAATATCACTTTCCATGATTGCGGTGGTTTCAGTGGATGGAGGGGCGTTGCGGATGTGAGAATCATCAAATTTCACATCGAAGCTTTCAATGATTAGCCTTGTACGTCTGATGAGAACTCGATAAGCAACCTTGTTAGTGGAATAGCCGAGGAAGATGCCTTCATCAGACTTCGGTGCAAACTTGTTAAGATGATCGCGGTTGTTGATCACAAAACATCTACACCCAAAGATATGAAAGAAGCGAACATTTGGCTTGCGGTTGTTGAGGCCCTCATATGGTGTTTTGTTGAGACGTTTTCACACAATGCTACGGTTTTGAACAAAGCATGCGGTGGCTGCAGCTTCAGCCCAGAAGTAGAGAGGAAGGTGTGCGAAGTTGAGCATGGATCTGGCTGCTTCTACTAAAGTGCGGTTCCTTCTCTCTACTACTCCATTTTGTTGTGGTGTATAAGGAGCTGAGAAGTTGTAAGTGATGCCTTTGGAAACCAAGAAACTATTGAGAAGATGATTAGTAAACTCGGTTCCATTATCACTGCGGATACGTCTTACTGGAAGCTTGATCTGGAGTTCTATTTCCTTGATGAAATTGATGAGAGTCTACGGTGTTTCTGACTTGAGTCTAAGGAAGAAGACCCATGTGAAGCGTGTAAAGTCATCTACAATAACCAGTATGTATTTCTTGTGATGGAGACTGGCTACGGTGGATGGACCGCAGAGATCAATGTGTAAGAGCTCTAGAGGTTCAGAGATTGAAGAGTCAATCACCATGGGGTGACTTGCTTTGGATTGCTTCCCACATTCACATGCAGGACAGAGAGTATCGTTGCTGAATTTGAGAATATGGAGACCTCTGACTAGTTCTCCGGTGACCAAATTGTTGATGTACCTGAAGTTGAGATGAGCTAGCTTGCGGTGCCATAGCCAGCTGACTTCGGATACGGCTTTGGATAGGAAGCACAACTGCGGTCTACCAATGATCAGAGACACATCCAAAGGATACATGGTATCTTCGGATCGAGATTTGATCAAACATGTGCTCCTATCACTTGTCATTACATAATAAAATGGATCATCAAATTCAACACGATGGCCTGCCTTACATAGTTGGCCAACACTGATGAGATTGTGTTTAAGGCTTTCTACATAAGCAACCTTCTAAATAGAGAAGTTCCCCGTAGTGAGAACACCGTAACCTCAGATGATCCCATTCGCATTGTTGCCGAATGTAACATTTCCACCGTTGCAAATTGGCCTGAAATCCCGAAGGTATTCTAACCTTCCTGTCATGTGTAAGGAGCAGGCACTATCGATTAACCATTCTTCTTCTTGTTCCTCCTTACACAAAGCCTGCTCGACGATGCTTAGAGTTCCATCCTTTGCCATGTAGCAGTAGTTATTGTCCAACTTTGTAGACCCATCATCATCCGCAGTTGCCAGCATGCAGATTTTCCCTTTTCCTTTGACACTGCTGATGGCTTCATCTTCGTCTCCGGATGACCAAACTTGATGGTCTCTTTTGACATGGGCTACGTATGCCCTTACCTTTTCTTTATCTTCCAACTCTTGAGCCATTCTAAGGTAGAATGCTCTGTCTTTTACTACATTGGCCTTACAATCTCTTGCAAAGTGATTCTCTTTGTTGCATTTGTCACAAATTACAACATCAGTTTTGTCTTCTGAGGGAGTACCGGAGTCAGTGGTTTGAGCAGACTGCGGTGCCTCCTTTGGTTGATTATTTTGAGATTGCGGTGGTTGATGAGAACTTTTGGGATATCGAGGATGGTTATTTTGGGAATTGAAGTTACGGTTGAATGGAGGTTTGTTGAACTGTTGATTCTTGCGGAAGGAAGGAGGTGGTAGACGGTTGAACTGTTGGCTAACCAGAGCAATAGCCTTTTGAAATTCTTCTTCATCATCATACTCTGAATCAGCTTCGTATGACTGCGGTGGAGTGTCATACGAGGGAAAGTAAGATTGATTATGTGGAGCTTGTGCTATGAGAGCAAGTGGTCCTCCGAAGTCAGCATAGTCTTTGAGTACGGTGGATTCTTGTGCTTGCAGTTCTCCATAGAGCTTGTAGAGTGACAAAGAATGAATATTTCTATCGCCTTGGACTATCATCTTAGCCGTAGTCCAATGTCTTCCCAAACCATTAAGAAACTGAAGGTTTGTTTCATGGTTACTGCGGATGGTGCCCACATTGGATAACTTGGTGACAATCAGGTTGAATCTTTTGAAGGAGTCTTCCAAGCTTTCACCGGTATGAGTTTTGAAGTTTTTGAACTCATTGAGTGCGGTAGTAAGCTTCTTGTCTTGCGCTTGTTCTGAGCCTTCGTACAAATTCTTGAGAACTTCCCAGATCTCTTTTGCTGATTTGAAATTTATAATAATATCGAAGTTGTCAGGAGCAACTCCACGGGAGATTTCATAGAAAGCAACAACATCATTTTCCATTTTATCGAGATCATCCTTGGTGGGACGGCTCATGACTGGTTGTCCTCCTCCTAGTCTGGTTGTAGCGCCGTCAGTTTGGACTGGTGTAAGGACTGGGACATGTGGTCCTTCTTCTACGGATCGCCATACATCTCTACCAAGTCTCCTTAAGTATATTTCCATTGTTTGTGACCAGTGATGATATTCCTTTGCTACCAGTATTGGGGCTCGGTTAGAACCACCAACACTGTTGGAAACATTTAGAGATAACGATTGTGCCATTTTTTGAAGTTTTTTTTTGTTTAAAGAAATGAGCTTCAGTGGTTAGAAGGCCCTTTGAAAAACAGAGTTCCATTTTCAAAAAGCAACCACTATGGCTCTGATACCAATTGTTGAGAGAAAAACTTAGAGACACACTTGAACAAACGTTAGAACAAGTATATTGCGGAATAGTTAATCTCGAAGGATCTAAAAGCTCAACAATAATATTAATAAGTTAGAGTTAGATAGTTAGAGGATTAGTTGCGGAAAAGTAAAGAAATAGAAATGACAACAATTGTTATATCAAGTATACACATAAGTTGATTCATAACAAGGAATGCATTCAAACCAAGTTAATAAGGAAGATCAAACTTAGTGATTAAGTCACAAAAGACTTGCTCCGAAGAGAGGTTATATTCAGATGTATGAGAGTAAGAAGGGATGAGTAATTTAGATAGAGAGATAGAAAATATAACTTCAGAATTGTGTATCCAGAATAGATAGATGCTTTTTTTTAATACAAGAGAATGAGCTCTATTTATAGAGACTCACAAAGTACACTAGATTACATCTCTAACAGCAGCCATGCAAGGCATACTGGACAATAGAGAGTATTACATTAAAAGACAAGTAAAGTAATCTAGTAAAGTGACTGCGGTAGGTAGAGACTCCGGATGCGGTTGATGATGAAGGAGCTTGACTGCGGGTGCTTGACGGCTGCGGTAGCTGAAGTTCAAGAGGGTCACTTTTTATGATTCAACAATTATCAAATAGGAAATTTACTATTCAAATGATTTGTAATTATCTCTTGTTTTGTTAAGGATATTTTCAAAAAGGTAATAAATTCGGATTTTATTTGTTTAAAACGATTTAGGTAACAATCCTTAAGCAAAACAGCAAATAATCCCGAAATATCCTCTGCCTGACTCTCCGACTCGCCGAGTCCCTTTATGGACTCGTCGAGTTCATCCTACTCATCGAGTCCACAATGGGACTCGCCGAGTCAGACAAGCAGATGGCACAAAAACGATTTTTTCAAGCAAGAACAAAACATATAGCATCAAATACAATTGAAACCAGACTAAGCTCTGATACCACTAATGGGTTTGAGCCAAAAGAATATCCTATGTACTCATGCAAACCCTAATGCTTGGATCTAGGTTCCACTAATTGTACATGCAATCATCCAAGGCTTATAAACCCTTGATATAAAGAGAATAATTTGAAATTATAAGAAACAAATCAGATCTAGATCATTACCTCTTGTTGCTTGCTTGAATCTTCTTGTCTTTGAAGCTTAGAGTCACAAGTGTCACTCCTCTAATGGCTTACAAACACCAATAGCAAAAGAATGATCTTGGAGAGAGGTTGGAGGCTTCTTCAAATCGGCTCTATCACTCTTAGGGTTAGGGTAACCGATTTCTGTAGCCAAGGGGTTCTATTTTTACTGTGTGCAGCTAGGGTTTCAGTCAAAACCCTAATGGACAGCTTAAACCTTAAGCAGCCCATGGAACCTTCTGGAATACAGGCCATGGACGAAAATATGATGGGCTCCCATCATAATTTCGTTCACCCCTTTAATCCATTAGGTTTCCCAGCCCAAAATACAACTATCACACATTTGACAGTTTAAGTCCCCTTTATTCAATTAATCTCTTTTAGTCACCAAATCAATTCCTAATTAATTTATGACTAATATTGCCTCTACCGCAAAGTCCGGAAGTGAAGATGTCATCCGCAATACTGCCTCTACCGCAATACTGCCTCTACCGCAACGTGAAGATGTCATCCGCAACTTATGTATTTACTATGCTTTGTCCAGTGTACCTTGAATGGACACTTCTTTTAATCTTTGTTCACTTCTTATGTAACTTTCTTGAAGCTCTATAAATAGAGCCTTCCGCTTCAGTTTGCAATACACATCTATAGAGACAACGCATCACAGATCTTTCTCTCAATACACATCTTTCTCTCATCTTATCTTCTCTTGTTACTTTCTTACTGTTAAGATCTCGCTATACTTAAATCTCTTAACTAAAGATCACAATCTCTTCTCGGAGCAAGTCACTCTTGACTTAATCACGTTAAGCTGATCACACTTATTAACTTGGTTTGATTGCAATCCTTTTTACGAATCAGCTTAAGTGTTTACTTGATAGAATACTTGTTATCATTTATATTTCCTTATATTTCCGCATCTAATTATCTAACTCTCTAACTCTAACTCATTATTGTTGAGATCTATGATCCTTTGAGTTAAACTTATTCCGCAATATAACTTGTTCTAACGTTTGTTCAAATGTGTGTCTCAAAAGTTTTTCTCTCAACAATTGGATGGTTTGGAGCAAAGTGAGATGGACCGAAGTCTGGTATGACCCGAGATTGATGGAGCTGCGGATCAGAGTGCTCACTTCCCCCTTTTGAGGAATTAACCTGTTGATCCTCAAACCACTGACGGAGTCCATCAATCTTTGTGAATGCATCGTTGAATTGGGACTTCAGAATATCAGATAGTTGCTGATTATCTGGGATCTTTGTGTTGAACAGCAACTGATGGATGTCTTTGGTTAGCTTGAGGATTTCCTGACCATGAGAGCTTGCGGTCAGGGAACGTCGAAGAGTGTTGATCGTTGACTGGAGCACTGAGATGGTTGACTCGTAAGCGTTGTGAGTTTCCTCAACAAGCTTTTTGAATTGAATTGTCTGGTCCGCAATCGCTGATTAAAGTTTTGTTTTGATTGCGGTGACCTGTTGAATGAGTCTCTCAGCAGCGGCTAAGAATTCCTTGTGGTCTATTGTTCTGTTGGTGTCAAGGGCACGGATTCCCATTTCAACTTTGAGCGAAATTCGCTCAGCAGCCAGGCGTTCTCTTGTCTCCAATCATTCAAGTCTTTCAGCAATAGACTGAGGACCAGCAGCTTCAGTTTGTGAAGGGGTTGAAACTGCGGCTAAGATTTTATCAACATTTTCTTGAAGGCTCAAGAATTCCTTACGAGTAACGGCCATTTTCTTCTTTTTCTTCTTCTCTTTTGGTTTGGAGGTTGAGTGCTGAGAACCGCTAGAATATTCATCATCAAACATCATCATGAAGTCATCTGACTGAGGTGGTTGATTAAATTCAGTCATATCAAAATCATCTAGACCAAATTTTGGTCCGGAGCTGATTTCTATTGCGGGACCGTCTTCGTTGGATGCATGAACTTCGACAGTTTGAGTGGGATTTGAGGGACCTACGTCACTTTGAAAGAGCTTGGGCTTTCTGGATGGTTTCAGCCATGGAGGTCATCCAATCTTGAACTTTAAGGATTGTGGCTACTGTGTTTGCATTATTGATCGTATCCGCCCAGTACTTGGCAACTGATTGAATTTCCTGCTCTTTTAGTTGTTGTTGTTTGGTTTGCTAATCTTTACGGGCCTGGAACGCCCTTCTGAAAGCTTCATACTTTTTGACTTCGGATTCAGTTTGTGGTTTATACTGAATCCAAGAGTCATCAGAATCATATCCATCAAATCCTTTTTGTCGCACCGGGGTGTCCCCCGGGTTCATGGATCCTTGCACATTTGTGCTCAGCATGCCTAAACCACCTGATTGTAAGGTAAGCAGAGTAGGATTTCCTGAGCTTCCTCGGTCTCCTTGACCTGTAGTCAAGTTTGGCCTCGGCTCAGTTTTGGCTAGGGCTAAAGAATTTCCCTGCGGTTGGGAAGGTGTATCAAGTGTTTGGATGACAGAATCAAGTATGGAGCACAACTCCTGTTCCTCAAAGAAATGGAGATGGGAAGCCCTAGAGACCTTAGGGAATTTGGAACCAAAAAATCCTCTTGGGATTCAATTGGAGTCGAGTCTCCATGAACAGATGAAACAGACACACTTACTGTGTCTGAGTGGCTGGAGAGGGTTGAAACTAATAGGTCTGCAGGGACCCCAAGGACTACCGGAGTCTTTTGAGAGACTTTGGTATCAGTCCGGTTGTGCATATGGCTAGGACTTGGGTTTGTTTTCTTTTTCTTGCGAACAGTAATTGGTCTGGAATCATTGTCGTGTTCTTCTTCAATATGGGCATGAGAGTTTTGAGAATGAGGAGTGGATTCATCTGATGACACAGCTGCTTTTCGTTTCTTAGAAAATTTAACTTTCTTTGACTTGCGGTGGGGGGATTTCTCTGAAGATACCAGCTTCTTTTTCCTTTGAGCTAAGGGTTGATTTGACCGTGTAGTGGTAGATGGTGCTGCGGTACTCACTGGACAGTGTGGTTCTGTCAAGGCTAATATGGACTGACTGGGTAGAGGCGGGGTAGAAAGATATGGGTCAATACCTTCCGTAGCCTCTATAGTGGAACAACATCAGTGAATGAGTCGAATGCTCCAAACAGAGGGTGTGAAGGTAAGAACTTGATCATCAGACGAATTGATTCGTTGTAGGAGGGATGATCTTCAAAAATTGCCCTAAAATTGCTTGAGGCAATTGCTTGCGATTGATTTCTGGTTGTGGATTCAGAACCAGCGGGTTGCACTGATCCTGAAGCTTTGGATTGCTTCTTTGATACTCCAGATTTCACCATTTTTAAAAGTAGTTAAAGAATTTGCAGAAAGCTTTTGATTGCAAGAGGAAGAAGATGAAGATCGTCTAGAGTTCAGAAAGCGTAAAACTTCCTTGGGAGGGAAAAAAAGTTTTTATAGTTCCGGATTCCAAACAGATATTCAATTCACCCTATCTATGGCAGTTAATGATAAAAACTCTTGGGTTTTAATCATCATTAGCCGTAAATAAAAATAAATTAAATAGAAATTATATTTTTTGATTTTTCCAAAAAAATAGGGCATTTAATGAAATGTTAGGCCCACTTCCACACGTTTGGAGAATGTGTGGTGAGGGTGAATAATCCGTTGGATAAAGGTGGAATATGGAACGGATTTGACAGCTTAAGGTAAAAGATTTTGAAAAGGAGATTGGACAGTTTAAAGAAAAAGATTTCTTAAAAGATTTCTTTTATGGAAAGCAGGTTTATTTGTCATTATCCCTAAAATAGGTCTGACACCAAAAGGTTATTTGAGAAAGGACTGAAACGTTATATGCTACAAAACGAATGTTTAAATTTAATATGAAGAATTTTTATTTAATAAGAGACATTAAATAGCACACAGTGTTCCAAAGAATTTATGAAGTAATTGATGAGGGTTTATTCAATGTGATTGCGGATTGATTCATCAATGCGGATTGATTCTTCACTGTGGTGGATGGTCATGCGACTGTGGTAGTATAAACTGAAGAACTCTCGACTAAATATCAGAAATAACAAACAATAAGGACCTAAGAAATATAAGTATGATATATGGTTGCGGTACACGGAGTATACTGAAACCATGTATGATAGATATATTTAACTAGGACCGCAACGGAGACCAGAAGAGGTCTGCGGTACCTATCAATTCAAGAGGAATTGTGGATCCAGATTCATCATCCCTAACATTTGTAGAAAACTGTTGAGTTTCGTTGCATCAAGTGCTTTTGTAAACACATCTGCAATCTCTTCGTGAGATGGAACAAAAATTAGTTCAATGTTACCTTTGAGTATATGATCTTTGATGAAATGGTACCGAAGTTCAATGTGTTTCGTCTTTGAATGGTGAATAGGATTATGAGAAATCGCTATCGCACTCTCTGAGTCACAATAAATCGGTATCCGCAGCATTCTGTATTCGTAGTCCATCAGTTGAGTTTTCATCCAAAGGACTTGAGAACAACAGCTCGTTGCAGCCACGTATTCGGCTTCTGCGGTAGACAAAGAAACACAATTTTGTTTTCATGAAGACCAGCTTACCAGTCTTCCGCCAAGAAATTGACAACCACCGGAGGTGCTTTTCCTATCCAGTCTGCATCCGGCATGATCCGCATCAGTGTATGCTTGAAGGCTGAAGTCGTTCCCTGCTGGATACCAGAGGCCTAGAGCTTTTCTTCCTTTCAAGTATCTGAGAATTTGCTTAACTGCGGTCATGTGTGATACTTTCGAATCGGCTTGGTATCTTGCACATAAGCCTGTTGCGAAGACAATGTCTGGTCTGCTTGCGGTGAGGTACATCAAAGAACCAATCATTCCTCTATAAGTTTTGAGGTCTACTGATTCGCCAGAAGGATCAGCAGATATCTTATATCCGAAGGCCATTGGGACCTTGGCAGAGGAATAGTTTTCCATTGCGTATTTCTTCAGCAGTTCAGAGGTGTATTTCTCCTGATGGATGAATATCCCTTGAGGAGTTTGTTTTACTTGAAGACCTAGAAAGAAACTGATCTCTCTATTCATGCTTATTTGGAACTTGTTGGTCATGAGCTTTGCAAATTCATCCACCATCCTCTGATTTGTTGATCCGAAAATGATATCATCCACATAGATTTGTACAAGCATAAGGTGATTACCATTTGCCTTTCTAAATAATGTGGGATCAATCACTCCTCTTTTGTATCCGGATGTGACAAGAAACTCAGAGAGAGTCTCATACCATGCCCTCGGGGCTTGCTTAAGACCATAAACTGCTTTCTCAAGCTTGTAACAGTGATCTGGGAACTCTAGACTTTCAAAGCCTGGAGGTTGTTGTAAGTAAACCTCTTCTTTCAACTCACCATTCAGGAAGGCACTCTTTACATCCATTTGATGTACTTTGACATTTTTGTGTGCCGCAAACGCTAAGAAGATGCATATTGCTTCCATCCTGGCTACAGGGGCATATACTTCATCATAATCAACACCTTTTAGTTGACTATACCCCTTGGAAACTAATCTTGCCTTGTTTCGCATGACCGCACCGGATTCATCGAGTTTGTTTTTGTACACCCATCTTATTCCAACAATAGTGTGACCTCTTGGCTTTGGAATGAGCTTCCACACTTTGTTTCTTTCAAATTCTGCTAATTCTTCTTGCATGGCAGATATCCAGTCAGGCTCCAGAAGAGCTTATTTGATGGACCGGGGCTCGACTGCGGACATAAAAGTTGCATAGTGGCAGTGGTCCGTAATGTCATGCGAAGATTGAGTCAGTACACTTGCGAATGGGTTTCCAATGATTTGACCCGGTGGGTGGTCCTTTGTCCATACATGTAGACGAGGTTGCAGATGATCAGTGGCTGCGGTGGAGGGAATGTCTTCAATATCAGAAGGCTTTGTGGTTGGAGACGGCAGTTCCCCCTGGACTTGTGAGCAGCCCGCAGAATTGTCTTGGACTAAGGGAGCTTGATCAACATTTACTTGAGCAATTGGGTGAGGTTCCCCCTGGATTGCGGATGGGAGTTCCCCCTGAACCTGAGATGGTTCCCCCTGGATTGTAGAAAGAGTGATAATCCTTGAATCGGTTCTTGTGTCAATGTTCTCTATATCTTCATCGTCTAAGCCTGAGGAAACATTTGATGGGAGGGTGACTCTGCGGGTAGGATCCGGAATTGCTTCATCAAGCACTGAAACCTCGATGGTTGACATCTGATGAGGAGTTGAACTTTCCCCCTCAACTGGCGAGTTGGAAGTGTTGAGTGAGACGTCATCGGATAGAGTTGGACCAGAGACTTCGGCATGCTGTTGTTGAGCTTCCGGAGACACAAAAATTTCAGAGAGTTGAGCAGTCTCTACAGGATCGAAAAGGTCATTATAGTTAACTTCAACTATGTTGAGAGGACCCGAAGAGGCTAGGATATCACTTTCCATGATTGTTATCGTTTCTCTTGAAGGAGTAGTGTTGCGGACGTAATAGTCATCGAATTCGACATCCAAGCTTTCAACTATTAACCACGTGCGTCTGATGAGAACCCTATAGGCCACTTTGTTTGTTGAGTAGCCAAGAAAAATGCCTTCGTCAGACTTTGGTGCAAACTTGTTAAGATGATCCTTGTTATTGATCACAAAACATCTACACCTAAAAATGTGAAAGAATCTGACATTAGGTTTGTGGTTTTTAAGGCCCTCATAAGGTGTTTTGGAGAGACGCTTGCAGACAATGCTTCGGTTTTGTACAAAGCATAGCGTTGCCACTGCTTCAGCCCAGAAGTATAGAGGAAGGTTGGCAAAGTTTAGCATAGATCTGGCTGCTTTTACCAGAGTGTGGTTCCTTCGCTCTACTACTCCGTTTTGTTGCGGTGTGAAGGGAGCTGAGAAGTTGTGACTGATTCCTTTTGACACTAAGAAATTGTTTAAGAGATAATTCGTGAACTCAGTGCCATTATCACTTCGAATTTGGCGTACTGGTAATTTTATTTGAAGTTCAATATCTTTGATGAAGTTGATCAGAACCTGCGGTGTTTCTGATTTGAGTCTCGGGAAGAAGACCCAAGTGAAACGAGTGAAATCATCAACTATAACCAGTATGTATTTTTTGTGATGGAGACTGGCTACGGTAGATGGACCGCAGAGATCAATATGTAAGAGTTCTAAGGGTTCAGATATTGATGAATCAATCACCATCGGATGGCTTCCTTTAGACTGTTTTCCACACTCACAGGCTGGGCAGAGATTATCGTTGTTGTACTTCAGAATGGGGAAGCCTCGGACGAGTTCTCCGGTGACGAGGTTGTTGATATATCTGAAGTTCAAATGAGTTAGCTTGCGGTGCCATAGTCAGCTGACTTCGGATACTGCTTTGGATAGAAAACACAGTTGTAGTTTCCCAATGATCAGAGAGACGTCCAAAGGATACATGGTCCATTCGGACTTAGATTTGATCAAACAGGTGCTTCTATCACTTGTCATTATGTAGCAGTATTCATTATCAAATTCAACCCGGTGGCCTGCTTTGCATAGTTGGCCTACACTGATGAGATTGTGTTTGAGGCATTCTACGTAAGCAACCTTTAGAATAGAGAAGTTCCCTGTAGTAAGCACACCGTAACCCCGGATTATTCCATTCGCATTATTGCCGAATGTGACATTTCCACCGTTGCATATAGGCCTGAAATCCCGAAGGTATTCTAACCTTCTGGTCATGTGCAAGGAGCAGGAACTGTCTATTAACCACTCCTCTTCTTGTTCCTCCTTGCACATTGACTGAAAATTACACGGTTAGTTTGGGCACCCAAACAAGTTTGGAGCCCAGAGCGACAGATGGGTTTTTCGTAGGTGCATGAACCGAGGTTGTAGGGACAGGTTTTGTGTTAATCTTGAGACCTAGACCTGGGTGTTTGTGAACTTTTGGATTGTTGTGAGATTTTGTAAAGTTACGAGGTTTTTGAAAAGTGCGAGATTGGACTTGTGGTAACTCCTTTTGACGATAAAATCCAAATGAGAGATTTTCTCATTCATCCAGACACTATGTTTGGTCAACGGTCCGGAGGGTGTAGGATGAGTCTTATGACCAGTCCGAGAATGAGATCTGTCATTGGTGCCCTTGGAATTTGAAAAGGTACGATTTGAAGGAGTGTGAGCACGTGTAGATCTCCTAGGTTGTGTTTTTCTTTAAAGTTGAGGTGACTTGAAAAGTGTTGGAGTCGGTAAAATCCCCTTCCATTTTGGGTCGTCTGAGGAATAGATCTAAAAGCCATTACTTCGAAAAGACTTTACTTGCTTTTGGATTTTGTCAGAAGAGTTTGAAAAGGTTTTTGGGACAGTACATTCCTTTTTGCTTGATTTCTTGACGGAGGTGTTCTTCGAAAAGTAATTTGAGAAAATGAGTTTTTCTGGACTCTAATGTTTTGAAATTCTGGCATGTTTTTTGTTTTTTGAAAAAATTTCCCTCTTTTCGATTCGAGATCTAAGTTCCTCCTTGAAGTCCTATTTTGCCAGAGTTTTTGGAGAGCCGCAGTCATTGATGTTTAACTGCGGTTTTCTGGACTTGAGTCATCTGAACTAGAAGTTTCAGGACTCTGAGAGCATTGACCGTATTCGAAATTCTCTATAGGCAACTCATGATGAATTGGCTGAATAGATACTGAGCTCTTGACTGCAGTCTGCGGTAAGAAAGATTTGACTACCGCTTAATAAGTCAAGGTTGATTCTTTTGTGGAACACTTGATGGAAGGTGGTTGAACAGATTTTGGTTCAGGACTGCAGTGAGCGAAACTGCGGTCTGAAGGTAAAGATGGATAGTTCACAAGAACTTCGGGTCCTTCCATAAGAATTTCTTCATCAACAACCGATGAAGTCTGGGAGTTGGGATAAATTGTGCCACTGATGGGTATTTGATCACATGGATGATCCGAGGTTTCAGGAAGAATTTCCTCGATAACACAATTATTACTCAGATTATGGAGTCAACCAAAACGAGCTCTGATGTCTTCTGGAAAGGTTTTGTCATTGACTGGGAAATGGAATTCTCGGTCCGGAGGGACATAGGGATGGTCTGTGTTAAAACGGGGTATTGAATCCTCTGCGGTAGAGTACCCATTGGACCAACCCCAGTTGTACGTATTGTCAGTTGTCCCATTATTCACAAGATTCTCAATGGCCTCGCTTTTATTAAACAATTTTTCAATTAATAAGTTCAAGCGTACAATTTCCTTTTGTGTTAAATCCATCTGATCTAAAGCTATTCCTAATTGGGTTTCACATAACATTTTTGCATCCTTCTCTAATCCTAAGTCTTTTTCTACCATGGTCACTTTGAGTCTTTTGTCTTCTAGACGTCCTCGAACATGGAACATTTCATGGGACGCTATGTTCTTTTCGTCTAGGGCTTTGTTATAGTCTTACAGGATGGCAACACATGTGTCATTAAGGTTATCAAGGAATGGTTAACAGTCAGGCATGCTATAATTAAGAGTTTGAATCATAAGTTTTACCTGTTCGACTATGCTCAGAGTTCTGTCCTTGGCCATGTAGCAGTAGTTCTTTTCAGGCTTGATTGATCCATCTTCATCCGTAGTTGCCAACATGCAAATCTTACCCTTGCCCTTTATGTTGATGTCTTCATCCTCATCACCCGAAGACCATACTTGATGATCTCTTTTCACCTGGGCCACATATGCCCTTCCTTTTTCTTTATCATCCATCTCTTGTGTCATTCGGAGATAAAAGGCTTTTTCCTTCACAACATTTGCTTTACAGTCCTTAGCAAAATGATTCTCTTTGTTGCACTTGTGACAAATGACAACATCTTTTTTAACTTCAGTCGAGGGACCGGAGTCAGTTGGTCTAGTAGGTTGCGGTATTTCCTTAGCTTGATGAGGGTTTATAGGCTACGGTGATTGGTGAGGGTTTTTGGGGTAGCGAGAGTGATTATTCTGAAAGTTACAGCTAAAGGGAGGTTTAGTATACTGCTGATTTTTGCGAAAGGATGAGGGTGGTAGCCTGTTGAACTATTGGCTAACAAGACCAATAGCGTTTTGGAATTCCTCTTCATCATCGTATTCTGAATCTGCTTCGTATGACTGTGGTGGGTTGTCATACGAGGGTGATTAAAGTGAGGATTGAGGTGCTTGAGCTATGAGAGTGAGTGGGCCTCCGAAGTCTACACAATCTTTGAGCACGGTTGACTCTTATGCTTGAAGTTCACCATACAACTTGTAGAGTGATAGAGAATGAATCTTTCTATCTCCTTTGACAATCATTTTAGCCGTAGTCCAGTGTCTACCCAAACCGTTGAGAAACTGCAGGTTTGTCTCATGGTTACTTCGGACGGTGCCAGCATTTGATAGCTTCGTAACAATCAGATTGAACCTTTTGAAGGAGTCTTTTAGACTTTCACCAGCAAGAGCTTTGAAGTTGTTGAATTCATTGAGTGCGGTTGTGAGCTTTTTATCTTGAGCATGTTCTGAGCCTTCATACAGTTTCTTAAGAACATCCCAGATTTCTTTAGTTGATTTGCATTTGATGATGATATTGAAGTTGTCAGGAGCAACTCGGCACGATATCTCATAAAAAGCAACAACATCATTTTCCATCTTATCAAGTTCATCTTTGGTGGGACGATTCATGGCTGGTTGACCTCCTCCCAGTCTGGCTTGAGCGCCATCGGCTTGAACTGGAGTAAGAATAGGGACATGAGGTCGTTCTTCTACAGATCTCCACACATCTCTTCCAAGTCTTCTAAGATATCTTTCCATCCTTTGTGACCAGTGATGATACTCGTTGCCACTAGTATTGGGGATCTATTCGAACAACCAACACTGTTAGAAACACTGAGTGATAATGTTTGTGCCATATTTCCTTGTTTTGAAAAAAAAATTGAAATGAGCTTCAGTGGTATAGAAGGCCTTTTAAAAACAGAGTTCTAGTTTAAAAAGCAACCACTTTGGCTCTGATACCAATTGTTAGAACCCATTTTTATACGAACGGTGGATGCGGAAGAAAAATATCTCGAGATTTATCGTGTATAAAAACATAAGCATGAAGAACATATGATGAATTCATAAATAGATAAGAAAAGATGAAAAGAAAGAAAGAATGCATAAAGAACATGGGTAGGAGAGAAGACTCTCCCTTGGTGGGAGAGATCTCACCACTTTCTTTCTCTCTCTCTAGAGATTACATTTTGAGAAGGTGCACTACTAAGAAAATGACCAACTCTCCCTTTATATAGGACGGAGAGAAAATACACCTAAAATACAATAAAGGGAAATAAATAACCTAACTATCACTCATTATTTGTAGAGCATTTCCATGCTCCAACAGTGTTTTTGGGTGCATGGAAGTCTCTCTCAAATTCCACATTTGTTCATGATGTGTTGTGACTTCATTTGAGGCTTCCACACTATTGGGGCTAAGCTCTTAAGGCAAAATACATCAAGACTTCAAGCTACATAAAAGGTATGTTACCCTCACTAGTTTCTTGTATGGTATATGTCAATTGCATGCTAGTTATAGGCTTAATACCTTGGAAACATCATTGCATGTATAATTAGTGAAAACATAGATCCAAGGTATTTAGGGCTGTATGTGCACCATAGGATGTTGTAGCATACCAAAACCCATCACTTGTATCCAAGTGGGACAGTTGTCAGGTAGATTTGATTAATTGGTTTTCATTTTCTTATCATGTTTTAATTATGTTTAAAGATCCTAGTATGCTGGTTCTTCTTGACTTAATAGGTTTAGCCAAAAATCATGGCTTATTATTTTAATTGGTTTTTATTGTTCAGGACTTGCAGATGCACTTTCTGTAATGTTGTGCAGGTATCTCTCTTATTTCAACTTTTTTTTTACATTATTTATCATGTTGGCTGATGTGTCGACAACAAAAAAATATAGTCTCAATGTAAATTTATTGTAGCCTCCAAGAGCAAAGCTTTGTCATGATTGTGAAAAATGTGTTCTTCAGTTTGATCATCATTGTGTTTGGCTGGGAACATGTGTAGGACAAGGCAACCATTGCCGATTTTGGTGTGTACATCTTTTTCATTTTTAAATTTTATACTAAATTCGATTAATTGTGTGCTAAATTTTACCTTGGATCCAGATAAAATATCACTTTGCCATGTAAAATCTTTTAGTCATTTGACTTCTTTCAAATTTAACCTCTTTGTGTAAAAAACAAAATATCCCTGTTGACTTTCTTCTTCAAGAAAAAAGTTCAATATGTAACTATAACAAGTTAACCACATTATATATGAACACATGCAATTAAGGGAACTAATTTACGAATATGTTCTATTTGGATAATAATTGACAGTCGGTATATATATGAGGAATTTGCTTTATGCATCTGGACTGGAATATGGTACATTAATTACCTCAATGATCATGTGAAAGACTCATGGTTTGTTCTTCCTTTGACACGTGTACTCATTTTTGTATCTTATTTTTTAATTGACTGTTATACATAATTGTAGGTATATATATATATATATATATATATATATATATATATATATATATATATATATATATATATATATATATATATATATATTTGTGTATGTATATCCACACTTCGATTCTAAATGACTTATAAGTGAGAAAATTTACAGGAAAAAAGCTTTAATGGAAGGTCATGATTTAGAGGTATTGGGTGAGCAACTTCAGCTTCATGTTCATAGTTCCCTTATCTTCCCTAGAAGAAAACATAGAAAAACACTTTTACTTTCAAGACATTGAGAAAATCATGTCAAACATAGACATTTAGACAGAATACATGGTAGGGGCATTTATGTCTTTTCACCAATATTGTTGCATATTCTTAACTTATCCAATTTTTGTAATTTGAATCATGCAAAATAACATTCAAGTAGCCGATACTGGTTGAGGTTGATGCATCTTCAAGTGGTGAGGTTTCAAGGCTTAAAGTTGCCATGGAGATTGTCAAAGGAGAAATTACTCACAGGTTCCTTTTAATGTTGTACATAATTTGTATTTCTTTCATAAATATTATGCAATATTAGCAATGTATAATATTTACTTACTATTGGAATGATTATTTGTATTTGACATATTACTGCAATGAATTATCTTTCTTATTTATTGTATTTTATTTTGTATTATGAGACTTTTAATGAGTTATTTAATTTGAAAATTACTAAATCTATCAAAATATATAATTTTTAAAACATTTAAAATTACGACACGCAAAAATGTGTGTCGTCTTTCTTTATGACAGGGGCTTTAATGATCCACAATGCGAGTTGTAAATGTGCGTTGTAAGGTTATGAAACGCAAATGTGTTTCGTCTTCTTTATGACAGGGCCTTCCTTGACACGCATTGCGAATCCTAGGAGCGCGTCGTAAGGTTACGACACGAAAATGCATGTCGTCTTCCTTTATGACAGGGCCTTCCTTGACACGCATTTGCGTGTCATCTGTGGCTTTTATGACAACCAATGTGTGTCATTAAAGAGTGTTTTTGTAGTAGTAAATGGGTTTTGTTCGCAAGTTTTTATGGCTTGGGTGTGTTGTTAGGAGCGTAGGGCTTCTCACCACCTTTTTGTGGATATAAGGTTCGTTGGAAACGGACCTAGGATGAGGGAGTTATGATAATTTGAAGTTATTAGCAGATTTGGTCCTTGATGGAAAAAGCTTGCATTTCAGCCCATGCATGCAAAGGCGGCATACGCGTGAGTACGCCCACCGTAGGTTGGGGTACGCCCAGCGTAGGAATGGAAAATTGGAACGCGAGCTTGGGAGCTGTACGCCCAGCGTATGTTCAGGATCCCCAAAACCCTAATTTTAAGGGTTGGCTCACTATTTAAGCTCCTTAAATCCATGGTGTGAGCCTCTCTTTCATCCTCCATTGTGTTAAACCCTAAATCTCGAGTCATAGCTTCATCCAATAGGGTTCTGTGCCTTGTATGTGCATTTTTGGTGGATTTTGGTGTATTTCGAGAAGTGGTGGCTTGGTGCAAGGTGGTGGTGCAAGGAAAGGCTTGTGGATCTGGACTCTTTGCTTCATTTTCAGCTCATTAAAGGTAAAAAAGTTCTTGGCTTGATCATTAAAAGTTGAGATCTATGATTTTATTTGGTCCCATTTTGACCTCATGAGCAAGATCTAGTGGTTGGACAATACTTCAGAAGCTTTGAGTTGCCACTCTTGGCAGATTTAAGGTTATAAGTTCATAAACATGCTTGATTGATGCTTAGATATGGTCCATGCATGTTCTTGTTGGGTTTTAATGGATTAAAATGGTCATTGGGTCATGTAAATACATAAAGGTGTCGACTTTATGCATTAGGAGCTTAGTTGGAAGGTATTCTGAGGTTATGATGGAAGGACTTAATGGATTAAGTCATGAATTAAGTTTTGGAAAGTTTACGGGTATGCCCCGCATACTGAGGCCTTCGTGGTACGCCCTGCGTACCATTTTGTACGCCAAGCATAAGTGGCCCAGTATCATTTTGGGATTTGTGGGCCCAATGGGCTTAAGCCGTATGGAACCTTTGGGTTTTCTGAGATTTTGTTATTGGTCTAGTAATTGTTGGGCTTTTGGGAAAGGCCACATGGATTTGGGCCCAATTTGGAAAATTAGGCCATTAATGTGCTTTTATGGATCTTATAGTTTTGGGCCTGATTGGTTTTGGGCTTGGGCCTTGGTTATGAGTCTTGATGGGTGTAACGCCCGCAGATCCGGGCTAGTCATTTTAGAGATAATAGGGGTCGAAAACGACTTTTCGAAAAAAATATTATTTAGAATAAATAATCTTAACCATGTTGTACAATATGCCTCAAGGGTTCCGTACATATAAAGAACGCCGAAATTCGAGTTATAACGAAGAAGTTATGGCTCGTCGAAGTTTTACGGCAAAACCGGCACGGCACCGGGAGACGTAAATAGTGAATTTACGATAGAGGAGTTTTTAGCCTTAGTAATCTAAACAAAATTTGTAGTATACGTTAAACGGAGAACATACAAAAAAAGAACGCCCAAATCTGACTTCGTATGAGGAAGTTATGAATTTTCTAAGATTTGACATAGCAATGCACGGCCCGAAACTCGAATTTTAGTTCGAGCGGTTTTTGGCCTACGCAACCTAAATGAGAGTTGAAGATATCACTAATAGGAACACAACGATAAAAAGACAGACGAAAACGGAGTCCATATGAAGGAGTTACGAATTTTTCGCGGTCATTTAACAGTCTAATCTCCTCCTACTGTTAAATTTAATATCGGTCGAGAATTAGCCGATGGATTCTAAATGAAAGTTGTAGATCTTGTTTTTACCTACGCGTAGATATAAATAACGTCGAAAACGAAGCTCGTATGCGAAACGTACGGGGTTTAGAAGTCGGCAGGGTGCTGCTGCAAAAGGGGTGACGTGGCACAATATAGGCCACCCACGTTTTGCCCCCAGAATGGTGACACCTAGCTTGGAATCGACGAGTTGGAGGCCAACTCGACGAGTTGAGCAGGAATCCAGCCTATAAATAGAGGTGTCGGGTGAAACTCTTTTCTCACACCTTGTTATCTATGCTGGATGAACGATTTTATACATGTTTTAAATGATTTAAACTGTATATGTATTTTATATCTACGAATATGTTGGGTAAAACATGGGTAGATGAACGAGGAGGGATGAAAGAGGATATAAGTAAACATTGGGGACTATGAGACTTAGTGCCTAGACCCTGGCGACTATGAGACTTAGTGCCTAAACCCTGGCGACTATGCGACGTAGTGCCTGTTGTATAAACCCTGGCGACTATGAGACGTAGTGCCTAAACCCTGGCGACTATGCGACGTAGTGCCTATTGTATAAACCCTGGCGACTATGAGACTTAGTGCCTAAACCCTGGCGACTATGCGACTTAGTGCCTGTTGAGTTAACCCTGGCAACGATGGATTTTGTGCCGATTCCTTTGGGCGATCCTTAGGAATGATTGAATGAGGAATAGCTAATTCTTAGGGTAGATCCTTAAGAGTAAAGAAGATAATGGGGATGGGTAATTGGGTTGATTATTTGATGTTAATAATTATATTATTGTTGGTTGAAAACCCTATGTACTCACCAGGTTTCCCAACCTGACCCACTCAAGCTTATTTGTATCATAGGTATCGATACGAAGCCACTTTACACTGAGAGATTTAAAAGAGATGTAGATCACTAGTGTAATTGAATGTAAGTTCTGTTTATGCTTATGTTTCTGTATTGACAATGACACCCCAAATGTTTTAAAATGAATAAAAATACATTTCTTCGTAAATGCTTTGATAATGTATTTATCATGTTTTACTGGGAACTAATTCCGCAACATTTTCATTAAAAGAAGTACTCTGATTTTTATAAAGCATAAACAAAATCGGTCTTTTCTGGCCGTGAAAATGGGGATGTCACAGTTGGTATCAGAGCATTAGTTTAAGCGAACTAGGAATATGGATTTATTTCTAGACTTAAACATAGAATGCTAAGCGATGATCGTGAGGAGTGTGTCTAATAAAATTTAGGTAATACACCTGAATAGACACAAGCACTAGCTTATTTAGGGAAAATGCCTAACATGCTTTTTATGTGCTAAATGCTTTATGATGTTAAATGTACGATCAGATCTATGGTCTGTTGCCGACCGGATCTGGAAACTTTATGTGTTCAGAGTTCTAAACGTTTAAATACGGTATTAGAACTGGCATGTAAATTTTTGGAGTGATGGGGAGGTTTACACGTCGATCTTAAATAAAATCTCTCCTATCTTAATTCTCGTCACTACACACCAAACGTCTGATTTGGTGTATAGATCAAAATGGCAAGAACCCGAAGAGGAGTTGTAAGGTCCTGAAACGGATCTCACCAGTGATCAAATAGCAAACACAATCAATAACAATAAAGAACAAGCAGAAACAAGAATGATAACAAGCTTGCACACGCTTTCTATTAGGAATAACGTCTGGTACAACTTGTAGTAATAGCAGTCGTGAACTCTGTGGCATCAACAACTGACAAAAGACCTAGCACACCTCTATATATACTGGACCTGGGCCGGCCTTGGGTTTACGGCCGTAAACAGGCTTACGGCCATAAACTCATTGTTGGGCCGTAAACTACACACAATCTACCAAAAACTATGAATTGACTCAAAAGAACCTATTACATAGAAAGCCTAGACCAAACCACTAATTAGACCCTTCAATCTCCCCCTTGGTTTGGTGCTAGCTTGAAGTCAATCTTTGTCCACGATCATCACATCATCCAACCCCATAGCTCCATTCCACATCCGCTTGTTTATAATCTCAGCAACCATAGTGGTGTATTCTTTCGCAGCAGACTCAAATATCTCCTCAGCAACCTGGATCTGAAAATGACTTAAATGATGAATGTCCAATTTTCTAAACTGGAGCAAATCCCTTCTATCATAGAAACGAATGCAACCCTCCTTAAGTTTGATGACAGCAGATGCTGTGGTTTCATCAAATACCCAGTAGAGCATAGAGCTTAAGGATCCATCCGAGTAATCTTGAAGCACGGGAATCTGTTTAACCTGATTTGTAGCAGGCCACATCATCACCTGGAGGGGATTACCAGTTTTGGGATCAATGACATCAGGATACTGCTTTATCACAGATTCAGCAGTCTTCATAGATGGAAAACCCTTCTTTACTTGATCTTCCAGAAAGTGTTTGAAGTTAGTTGCTTGCTGATTATCTGTCGGGTTTGAGAATGGAGATTGAGACAGCTCTGAAAGATACACCCTGGTCCAAGAGTTAAAATCATGACAATCCTTGTAGAGCTCCGTCTTGCCGCTCTTTCTGCGAACAATCCACATTTTCTGGGGATCATGAAAACCCCAAGAAACGATTCCTGACCTATCACCATACGTGTCTCTAAACCTTACGACTTCGAGATCAGTAACAGTGATTGTGGATTGATTTCCTGGTGCATTCTTGTCGGAACTCCTCTTGAACAGGAGTTGTCCCTTCTCGGCGGCTTTGTCTTGTTTATCTCGAATAATCTCTGCAACATGTGGGGCATGAGCAGGTGCTTCTTCAAAACGATTCACCACTCGGGAAGTCTGAGCAGTTGGCACGGCAATGGGATGAGCCTGAGAGTGAAGATCGATTCTATGCTCATCTGCGGATGTCTTATACTTATCACCAAAGTCTTCTTCAACCTTCTTCTTGAGATTAAAGTAGCTGGAGGTCAAAATATTGAAATGATCTTGGAGCTCAGAGATTTGCCTGGACTTGATTGCTTTATCTTCTTGGAGATCAGAAACTTGAATCTTCAAATTTGTATTCTCACTCAAGAGTTCTTCAACACGAATGCTTAGCTCAATATTTTTCTGATCCTGCACATTCACTCTTTTCTGAAGCTCGTCTATCACGGAGTCATCTTCTCTTGACTGACCTTCTCCAAAAGCAATTCCTTTGCCCTTAGAGGAAGGTGCGGTAGCTTGTTCCTGAGCAAGATGCAAGGCCAAACGCACAGAGGCTGCATCGAAATCAATTCTTGGAGGAGAGAATCCTGGTGGAATAGAAGAGCCACCGGCTTCAAAAAATGTGCTAGTGCCTTCACGTAAAAGTTCCGTAGTTACAATTGCAGGAGTGGTAGTTGGAGTAAATGGCAAGCCCTGAGACAAGTTAGAATCCAGATGCCCGAATCTAGGATCTCGTCGTCTTCTTTGGAACGGAGGCTGCGAAGTCTGGTCTGTTGAGAAATCACCCTGAAGTGGTTCAGATGTAGGTGAGACAACGTCAATGGGAGGAATCCCTGATACTGTCACCATTGGAATTGTAGAAACAACCACTTGTTCTGTAGTTATGGGTGTTGATTCGAGAACGTCTTCTGTATCCCCACTATCCGTTGCCGTGTGAGCAACATCACTGAGATTATCTAGCAGCGAGTTGAGGTTGACATTTGACAGAAAGTCATCATTGGTTCCAAAAGTAGTTGGGATCTCATCTCTATCGAAACCTGTGAGATTAAGGTCTTCATATTGATTAGGCTCAGCAGTATTCTTGGAAGACCCTTCATTGTAATCTCCTTCAACTTGGACTGTTTGTAGGTCACGCTCCTCGGCTACTGACACAGCAGGAGCAACAGTCTATTATCCTTCTTGATCTGACACAGTGATCACATCTCCTTCCGAGATCACTTTTTCTGACGAAGTGGGCTCCGATGATATCTTATCTGAAGATCTGTGTGACTCGGTTGCTTCATTTGGTTCAGCAAATCGTCTGAACTTAACCAAAGGATACAACCCTTGAAAGATCACCTTCCCCCTGCGATTTTGTTTGATGAGCCCAATGGTGTGAGGGCCCAATGACTTCATATCGAGCGTTTCTCCCTCCTTTACCAAGTCAGGAAATTGTTTATTGATGAAGAGCTGAACGAACCGAGGGTACATTAGGAAGGTATCCCGAGTAGTGGCATTAATGTTGACCACAAATTCGTCCAGGATAAACCTAGAAAAATTGAAGCCGATCACCGCAGCAAGAGAAACTATAGCGCCAGTGTTTCTCAGGGATATTTCATCAGCACCGGACCTTCTGCCGGAGATGCAGCTCACGAACACGTGGGCTAGAAATCTCCAATAGGGCGGCAGAAGCTTCTTCATTGTAGGTGGAGAATCACCTTCGTACCCCATCTTCTTTAATATCTTCTGAGCATCTTCAGTACCAATCTCCGTGGGAAAGCTTGGAAGGTCATTGATCAGCAAGGTCTCTCTCACAAAAGGCTCATCGATAACAATCTTGCATCCTTGAATGATCGCATCCACAGTCACAGCTCCATCATCGTCTCTTGTCATTTTGGCAGTCTGCCAGAATTCCCGAATGATTTTCTGATAGACAACAGTGTTCATAGTGATGGCAGAGGCCAGACAGCATTCTCGTAATCCATGAATCATTGATTTGAAGTCTCCATGAGCCACCGGAGGATCAGCGAGAACCATCGCCGGGTTATGCATATCTGCAAATTTTAATGCTGCCATTTTATCTGCACTAAAATACACCAAGTAAGACAAGAGAAAAATTTGAGCAAATAATATTTTAAATAATTTAATTTCGAGCCTAAAAGTGAAATATTAATTTTTAAAATTAAATTTCAAGTCAATGGGGAGTTTACGTTCAATGGAAGGTTACGGTCAACGGGGAGTTTACGGCCGTAAACTCGTGACCGTAAGCCTGCGGCCGCAAACTGAGTTTACGGTCGTAAGCTCTTCACGGCCGTAAGCTTGGGCCGTAAACTCCGACAAACCCATTTTCGTCGATTTTAGGCTCAAAAATCGTTTAATCTTTGAAATAAACACATATCCACGGTCGAAAACATGATACCTTCGAAGCTATCGGAGCAATTTCACGAAAAAACAACAAAAAAAAAATTTTGAAGAGAGAGAGAGAGAGAGAGGAGGAGAGTTTGCGGCCGGAAATAGAAAATGTGGATGATTCCGGCTGTAAACTCCTTAAATACCCAAGAACCTTTTACCTGTTGGCCACACAGTGTAAGACACAGTCCAAGTTTTTCAAAAATTTTAAAAACAAATCTTTTTGAGGATTAAAATTACAACTGAAATTAAAAATAAAACAAAACAAAATAAAATACAATTAATCTGCAAAATTTAAAAATTAAAAAATAATCGTTAAACTTTAACAGTTAATTAAATAAAAAATAAAAATAAGATTAAAAATTAAAAAATAAAAATAAAAATAAAAATAAATAAAAGTAACATCAAATAAAATATATAACTTAAAGAATTTAATTACTGAGAATAAATTTGTGATGCTGGGATCAAAGTTGTTGGACAGCCCTATTCCACTTGTCGGTACCCTTATTTTCACGTCTTCGTCTGATCGATCGCCAGTATTGTGGTCCACTTAAGCACGAAACATTTGTGACATAATTTTGGACAATTTACCAATAACATGACATTTTTAGCCCTTATTCTTAAATAAATTTCCTAGGGACCATTTAGTTGACGACGACCAGGGATATTGTTGTCCACCTAAATTGAGCAGCGAGATCTACAAACAATATGTATGTGTTCAATTTTAATTGTACTAGAACGTGTTTCCCGCTTCCTGATATGCTCCAGCCATCAAGGACTTCCAGAATACTCCTTACACCGGGTGAGCAAACAATTATTAAGAGAGAAAAAAGATTTAGAGTGCATATGCTATACATCCAGGTCGGATCTCTTCCGATCACGCAGAGGATGAAACATATGACTAACTGAAGCTTTAGAGCGATTGAGAAGAGAATGATACATATAATGTGTACGAGGTCGGATTATGAGTCACGCAGAGGAGACAGTATATGGCTAACAGATAGAAAGAATTGCATAGAGAGAAGATGCAGAGAGATAGAATTGCATATGTCACAGTCCAGGTCGGAACTCTCGATCACGCAGAGGAGGCAACATATGACTAACAGACATAAAGCAAGAAAATAACCTTCTACAGACCTAGTTTATCGGAATTCCCCAGTCACCCCATCAAAACCGGAATTACGGACAGAATCCGCACATCAAGGAAAAGTGAATCCACAGTTTTAGATATGGGTTCTTTAGTGTGACCAGTAGATTCTCGTGTATATCTCCCTGCTCAACCTATCCGAGCGTCGCAATGTCAGGCTAAACGGATCTAACTAGGTCAATGTTTGTCAAGTCCTTGAATTACTTAAGTTCAACTCTCCCTAGTCAAGTCCATTTAAAATATTTCGTGCCTACCAGCGCATCGAGCACAGAGCGTAGACAATTCAATTTAGGTACGTTACGCAGATTTAGATTGCCCGTTATCATTTGCTAATATCATTTCCCGTCACAACACCTGCAAACAAGACTATCAGCAATATTTTTTATATTCTGATTTTTTTATGTTTTTGGATTTTTGAAATTTTTATTGTTTTTGGATTTTGATTATTTCTCCCCCTAAATTTGTTCATGGGTGAGAATAAAAATAAAAGGAAATAAAATGCGCAAATTTAAATTATCCAACCTACAGAAACATAAATAAATTTAAAAAATTAAGAAGAATTAAGAAAACAGGAAAACAAAACAAAAAAAAAACTTAATCCTCAAAACGAATCATTTTCAGAAATCCCACAAGCACATCGAAAAGAGCTTTGTTAAAAGGCTTAGTGAACAGATCCGCCACATTGTTAGCAGTGGGAACCTGTTCCAGCCGGATTAGAGAACGTTCATAACAATCTATGATGAAATGGATTTTAATATCGATGTGCTTGGTTTTAGAATGTTGTACTGGATTTTTGGCAATTTGAATTGCGGCCTCATTATCACAGTAAATGGGGGTTTCTAAGTAATTCAAACCGTAGTCCAACAGTTGATGTTGGATCCAGATAACTTGAGAACAACAGGCAGATGCAGCAACATATTCCGCCTCCGCTGTTGAGGTTGAGACAGTGTGTTGCTTCATGCACTGCCAAGAGACTAGTCTGTCACCAAGATATTGACACCCTCCTGAAGTAGATTTCCTGTCAAGCTCACAGCCTCCATAATTACTGTCAGAAAAGCATATAAATCAAATTCAGAATTCTTCGGATACCAAAGACCCAATTTTGGGCTACCTTTGATATACCGAAAAATTCTTTTGACAGCAATAAGATGTGAAAGTTTTGGATTAGCCTGATAACGTGCGCATTGACAAACTGCAAACATAATGTCTGGACGACTTGCAGTAAGATACATCAACGATCCGATCATCGATCTGTAGAGAGTCTGATCTACGGAGTCGCCATCAGTATCTGGAGTCAGAAGAGGTCTTTCAGCCATTAGCGTCGATGCAGATTTAGCATCGTGAAACCCGAACTTCTCAAGAATATCCTCCACATACTTGGCTTGATGTAGCAGGATGCCGGTTGAATTTTGTTTGACCTGAAGCCCCAAAAACATGGTCATTTCCCCCAATGAACTCATTTCGAACCTCTTTTTCATAACACCTTCGAATTCCTTGCAAAGCTGCGGACTGGTCGACCCAAAGATAATGTCGTCAACATAGATTTGAACCAGAATCTGATCACTACCGACATGCATGATAAACAAAGTTGGATCGATAGTGTCACGGGAGTAACCATGCTCGAGCAAGTGCTTTGTTAGAGTCACATACTACGCTCGAGGAGCTTGATGTAACCCATACAATGCCTTGTCCAACTTGTAGACATGATTAGGAAATTTCGATTCAACGAACCCAGGGGGTTGATCAACGTAGATTTCTTCCTTCACCTTGCCATACAAGAAGGCAGTCTTGACGTCCATTTGGTAAACGGTGAAGTTCATGTAAGAGGCATATGCAAGGAAGATACGAATAGCCTCCAAGCGAGCTACTGGAGCATAAACTTCAGTGTAATCAAGACCCTCGACTTGTCGAAACCCGCGAACCACCAATCTAGCTTTATTTCGCACTATAACCCCTGAATCATCCTGCTTGTTTCGATAGACCCATCGTGTGTAAAGAGACTTTTTGCCCTTTGGCAACTCAACCAACTTCCAAACCCCGAGTTTTTCAAATTGATGTAATTCTTCATGCATTGCATCTACCCAGCTGGGCTCATTCAGAGCCATTTCAACATTCTTGGGCTCTATTTGAGAGATAAAGCAAGAGTAAAGACAAGTATTCACATCTCCACTCTGACTTCTGGTTTTAACGCCGTCTCCCAGCTGACCAATGATGTTTTCGATCGGATGATCGCGTTGAATCCTGGAGGGTATCTCTTGGCTGATATCATTAAGCGAGACAGGAAGATTGTGAATATTGACACCTCCTTCATTTGCTGATCGATCCGCACCAGACGACTCTGCCACAAACTCATTTGAAATATCTTCAAGAAAGAGTAGCTCCATAAAGGTTGAAGTAACAGCGGAAGCATCTTTAGACATGAACTCTCTTTCTATAGGAGTGAGCGGTGTAGTTTCAGCATCAGGAGTATCACTCTGAACTGGAGATTTTGGACTATCATGATGTACGGATGACTCCCCCTCAGGCGAAGCAGAGGACTCCTCCTCAGGTTGTGAAGAGGATACCGTTGGAGGTCTGTAGACAACTTCTTCGTCTTCGTCTTCAGAAACATTCTTCGAACCGGAGACAGATCCAAATGAGCTACCTGAAGACACATTTATGGACTTGAGAAGAGATGTGTAATCAAACAACTAATTCGGACCTACTCGAGCATCCGTCTCATTTTCTTCCAACCAGCGCACGTCATAAGATTCTACAACCTGCTTTGTCTTCTTATTGTAGACCCTATCAGCGGTGCGAGCAGCATACCCTACGAAGTAACAATCATCGGCTTTGTCATTAAACTTCGGGTTGGTTTCTAAGTGAAGAAGGGTGCAAGGGCAGCCAAATACACGGAAATGACTGACTGAAGGCTTGTGACCATATAGAATCTCATACGGGGTCTTCATCTGAGCTTTGTTGATCAACATGCGATTCTGAACGTAGGAAGCAGTGTTTATCGCCTCGGCCCAAAAGAAAACTGGTAGTTTGGAGTCACACAGCATCGTCCTTGCAGCGTCTTTTAAAGTTTTGTTTCTCCTCTCAGCAACACCATTTTGTTGAGGTGTGTGAGCGGAGCTGTATTGACGCATGATACCCTTTTCTGCGCAAAAATGATCGAGTACAGAGTTCTTGAACTCTGTTCCGTTGTCGGTACGGAGCGCCTTCACCCGGTTGTTAGTTTGGTTCTCAATCAACACAATGAATTTCTTAATAAGATCAGCAACTCCAGCTTTGTTGGACAGAAAGAAAACCCACGTAAAATGAGAGAAATTATCAATCACAACCAGACAATATGAATTTCTGTTAATACTGAGAACGTTGACTGGTCCAAACAGATCCATATGTAGCAATTGAAGCACCTGACTAATTGAGTTGACCTGTTTTGGCAGGTGTGGTTTTCTGTGATGCTTACCTTGGGCACATGACACACACGTTTCAAACGTTATAAAGTCTTTGACAGGCAAACCACGGACCATCTCATTCTTTGCAAGATGATTCAAGTTCTTCGCGTTAGCATGACCAAGTCTTCGGTGCCATAGCATTGCATTTTGTTCTGAGATCTTTGAAAAGAGGCACGTAACTTGTTCTGGAAGATTGCTATTCATATCAATGATGTAAGCGTTTCCATCCCTTTTAGATTTTACAAGAATCCACTCTTCTGGGATGACAAATCCTGGCTTGAGAATCATGCATTCCTTTCAGTGAAATGTGTAGAATAGCCTTTGTCGCATATCTGAGACACACTCAACAAACTATGCTTCAATTCGGGAGCAAAGTTGACATTCTCGAAACTTAACACCCCATTTGTGACGGTTCCTCTTTGAGTGATTTTGCCACCTTCTCCACCCGCAAAGGAAATATATCCCCCATTAAAAGATTAAATGTTATGCAGTTGGGTGATATCTCCTGTCATATGCCGGGAGCAGCCGCTGTCGACGAACCAAGGTCTGACGACATTCCCCCGCAACTGTCCCTGCAAAATGTGCGGGTTTATTTAGATTTGGGAACCCAGGTCATTATTTTCCTGGGTTGTCCCGATGCCTTTTCAGATCTGTCATTATTTAATAACCTTTCAAAGGACACAGATGATGGATTGGAGGCTAATTTGGGCAACCATTGATAATTAGGTTTTCTAACAGTCCCGGGTGGTTTTGAAATTGGATTTTTATCAGTTTTCTTGGAGCACTTGGGTTTTCTACCAGAATTGGTTGAAGACCCATTGCTGCTTCTTGACGAAACCGACCTTGGCTTGGCCATGTTCGGTTTTGGCAAACTGCTTGGGACTTTGTTATGAATAACCTTTATATGCTTTTGAAAAACAGCCCGTTTTCTACTCCGATCATCCTTCCAATCATCATTCCGAGAACGATTTCTAGAGGACTTTCTAGTTAAAGACCTTCCTCTGAATTCGTTCTCTCCTCTTGGTGACCCAAAATGTACAAACATTCGATTAGAACAATTCCTAGCTATATGACCACCAATACCACAATTGAAACAAATTTGTTTGCTATTGTTAAAACTTGTACTGCATTGTTCAGATTTGTTTTCCATACCAACACCCTTGCTTCTCTCACATGAACAAGAATAAGAATTAGGTTGTGAGACAAGTGAGGGTGCATTAGATGGAGAAACTTGTGAAACTGGTGGTTTTTCATTATTAACATCACAAACATTAGAATTTCCAACCACATCATCAAACACTTTAAAACCATTCAAAAAGGTATCAGAAGATGTAGAAACATCACAAGAAACATTGTCACTAGCAACATCAGAAAAATTAAAGTCTTTATTTAAAACTAAAACTTCAGGTTCAGACTCAGTTTTATTTTCAGAAACAGATCCTTCAACTTCGTGCTTTGACTGATTTAAGGATTGATCTGCAGGAGAAGTAGAAATGTTAGTACTTTCAACATTAATAAATCCTCCCGAAACAAAACCGGATGGCTTGCCATAAACCATTGATGGTTCATTGGCAATCTCTTCCTTGGACAAAGGTTGAAACTGATATGAATGATTGAAAGGAGGAGGCACTTGATTATACCCTAGACCCTTTGACTGATTACGTTTAAATTGCATGCAATGGTCTATCATATTGGCAACTACCTCACTTGATACATCATATTTTCGAAAATCAAAATCAGCAGTTTCAAATTTGCCCTTTAATGTTTCAATTTCAGTCACTAACTCAGCGTTCTATTTCTTTATGAAGTCATAATTTTCACATTTATTACTATAGTCTTCCTGAAGTTTTCTAAAGTCCTTTATTTTAGATTCTAACTGGGCCTTAAGAGGTTTTTGTCCTTTTCTAAGTTGGTAACCCTCATACCTAAGGTCCTCTACTTCCCTACGTAGTGTCTCAATTTCCTCATGGAGAATTTTAACATAATCAATACAAGCTTGAGAGCATGAGGGTAGACTTACCTCGTTTTTATTTGGTTCATGAGAAGAAGATACCATCAACGCAAACTGCAGCTCCATCATTTGATCTTCAGCTGCAACAATCTCTGTCGGAGCATCATCACCAACCTGTGCGAAATGAGCATTTTCAGGTCCTGATATGTTCAGGGCCTGCATCTGATCCTCCCAGTCAAACGATTGCGCAACCATGGCCTTCTCGCTGTTGACCTGAGCACCGCTTCGATTGTTCCCAACTACAACCATTGTCCGGTCATTATACAATCTTCTATCCGGCTGCGGACACTCACGAGCAAAATGCCCTGGCTCGTGGCAGTTGAAACAACACAGCTTTCCCTTGCTAAACCCAACCTTCTTGTCAGCACTCATCCCCCAGTTGTTCTTTCCGGTCTTCTTGGCAAATTGTTTCGCCCTGAAAACTACCATGGCAATTTGCCATGTGATATCCATCTCTTCTACGTCTTCAGGGTGAATCTGATCGAGATCGGCAAATGACAATTGGGGTGGAAGATCTCGAGCTACAAGTGCATTGTAGCAGTTAACAAGCCCTATAGCAAGAGCGAGATTTTCATCACCCTCCTTTCCTTTTGATGAGGAAGCCACATTGGAGGAAGAAGCAGCTTGAGCAGCTATGAATGATTGGTTCTGAGCTTGCTGAGCAACAAAGGGTTGACCTGCAGAAGAAAAAGTGAGAGATGAAAGAGCATTGTTAGAAGAGATCCCAAGGTTTGCAGCTGAGTATGAATTCACATGATTTATCTCCCGCTGCTTGTCATCAATATCACAGGCCTTGATGACTGCCATCACTTCAGCAAGAGAGAGCCGGCTTAGATCCTTAGTCTTCTTTATAACAGCCACATTCATGTCCCATGACTTTAGGAGAGCATTCAGTAGCTTCTTGTTTATCTCAGACTTGGTGTAAAAGATCCCGGCTACAGTCATCTCAGTGGTAAGAGTTGTGAATCGCTGCAGCTGTGCTTCAAGAGTTTCTCCAGGAACGTAGTTGAACATGTTAAACCGTTGTCGCAGCATATCTTGGCGACTCTCCTTCATGTCTTCATTCCCTTCATAAACCTCGATTAGGGCTTCCCACAAAGCCTTAGCAGAAGTGTACTCCCTAAAACCTTGAGCTATAGCAGGAGATAGGGCCATAGTCAGAGTGGCCAAAGCCCTTTCTTGCTCTTCAACCTTCTCGAAGTCTTTATCTATGTAATTCTCAATCTTCTTGTCAACCACTTGCCCTGCAACAGTGGTGGTTATTCTGACAGGATCTTTTATGATGCATCTCCAAATTTTGAAGTCCTTCATCTTGATATACTTCTCAATCCTATACTTCCATTCAGGGAAACCTTCAGCGGACAGCAGTCTTGGAATTCAAGTGGTTGTGCCCATTACAGAATCCAGCTCGTGGTGGTGTGTTTGACATTGTGAATCCATTAATATTAAATTAATATTAAATAGATATTAGATTATTAAAAATAAATTAAGTTTCCGGTCAGACACAAGTTCACAGTCAAAGGAGAGTTTGCGGTCGTAAACTCTGTTCACGGTCAAAAGAGAGTTTGCGGTCGTAAACTCTGTTCACGATCAAAAGATGTTTACGGTCGTAAAGGTGTTTGCGGTCTAAGAATCCAAGTTTCCGGTTGTTAAAAAATCCTTATTCACGGCCCAATAACCAAATTTACGATTCAAGAACTTATTTGAGTTTGCGGTCGTAATCTAAGTTTACGGCTGTAAGCTATGGTCGTAATCTCCCAGAAACACAGTTTTTTTGAATTAAGCTTGAAACTCTTTCGCAGCAAACACCAACTTCAGTCATAAACAAAGAAGAACACGGTCAAAAATTCGATTGTAGGATGCCTTGACACTGGTTTTGCTCTGCTACCAAT
This sequence comes from Lactuca virosa, assembly GCF_052849685.1. NCBI lineage: Eukaryota > Viridiplantae > Streptophyta > Magnoliopsida > Asterales > Asteraceae > Lactuca > Lactuca virosa. Next base: position 204,192,141 of record NC_136429.1, read on the forward strand.
TGTAAGGTCCTGAAACGGATCTTACCAGTGATCAAATAGCAAACACAATCAATAACAATAAAGAACAAGTAGAAACAAGAATGATAACAAGCTTGCACACGCTTTCTATTAGGAATAACGTCTGGTACAACTTGTGGTAATAGCAGCCGTGAACTCTGTGGCATCAACAACTGACAAAAGACCTAGCACACCTCTATATATACTGGACCTGGGCCGGCCTTGGGTTTACGGCCGTAAACAGGTTTACGGCCGTAAACTCATTGTTGGGCCGTAAACTACACACAATCTACCAAAAACTATAAATCGACTCAAAAGAACCTATTACATAGAGAGCCTAGACCAAACCACTAATTAGACCCTTCAATCTCCCCCTTGGTTTGGTGCTAGCTTGAAGTCAATCTTTGTCCACGATCATCACATCATCCAGCCCCATAGCTCCATTCCACATCCGCTTGTTTATAATCTCAGCAACCATAGTGGTGTATTCTTTCGCAGCAGACTCAAATATCTCCTCAGCAACCTGGATCTGAAAATGACTTAAATGATGAATGTCCCATTTTCTAAACTGGAGCAAATCCCTTCTATCATACAAATGAATGCAACCCTCCTTAAGTTTGATGACAGCAGATGTTGTGGTTTCATCAAATACCCAGTAGAGCATAGAGCTTAAGGATCCATCCGAGTAATCTTGAAGCACGGGAATCTGTTTGACCTGATTTGTAGCAGGCCACTATTCCACCAGGATTCTCTCCTCCAAGAATTGATTTCGATGCAGCCTCTGTGCGTTTGGCCTTTCATCTTGCTCAGGAACAAGCTGCCACACCTTCCTCTAAGGGCAAAGGAATTGCTTTTGGAGAACGTCAGTCAATAGACCCTTCAGGAGTCGGCAACGCAAATGGAAACAGAAATCAACCACCATTGATTGAGCAAATACCTGTTGTGGTAGCCGCTCCTGAGCCAATCACGATGGTCGGAGTGCAAGCGTTGATCCAGATGATGTTGGATCGTCAAATGGAGGAAACAAGGCGTTTACTTCAACAAAATCGAGAGGAACTTACGGTGCCTATTGAACAGCCCGAGTTGAATGACGGGCAGTCTGAGGAAGGGAACGACAGCAGGACCATTGGTCAAGCTGATCCACCGATGATTAGGAGGAACAACCAAGATGACGGAGTCGAGAGGAATGGATGCAAGTAGAAAGATTTTCTAACTTGCAGGCCATCGACTTTCACTGGGAAGGAAGATCCGATCGGAGTCATGGATTGGATCTCAGAGATGGAATTAGCCTTCGTGACATGTGGTTGCAAGGGCAAGCTACAAACCACGTTTGCAGTACGTCAGTTCAGAGGAGGCGTTGTTCGCTGGTGGAACACCCTGGGGAAGACTCTAAGCCCCAATGAGCCCCTACAACCGACTTGGGCAGAGTTTTTGGTGCATTTCAAGCGCAAGTACTGCTCAGCCCAAAATTTGCTCGAGCTAGAAAACTAATTCCTAACTTTGAAGAAATGGAGCATGTCCATCGATGAATACACCAACAACTTCACCGATAAAATGGAATTTGCCTTGCGCCTTGTCCCATACGAGCTGACGAAAATTGACAAGTACGCAAAGGGAGTTCCATGGGAGTATGCGGTGCCAGTACGCCAGTAACCTACTCTTGAGGCGGCTATCTGGGCTGCTAAGTCTGTAGAAGAGATGATCAAGAGTAGAGCCGCCAACAAGGTCGAGGTTGGTGAGAAAAGGAAGCATGAGGGATCTTCAAAGACCAACAAAGAAAGCAAATTCTCAAAATTTGGAATTGGAGGTGAAGCTAAGTGGTGTGAGGGGTGTAAAAAGAAACACTTCGGGAAGTGTAGCGAGGAGATGACTTGCTACAAATGTGGAAAGACAGGGCATTACGCCAACAAGTGCGCGTCCAACAAGAAGGTGTGCTACGGATGTAACAAAGAAGGACATATTTCTAGAGATTGCCCAAAGAAAAACGAGGCAGCGAGGCCAAACACACCACCAAGGCCAAGGGCATTCCACATGATCCTTCATGAAGCAGAAAACAACGCGAGGAATCAAGGATGAGGACTTCATCAAGTTATGCAGTAGCCATATGGATAGTGTCATATGGTGTAGCCTATTAGAGGCATAGTCTAGGGTGAACTTGAACACCTATGTAATAATTTCAAGGAGTAATATAAAACCTTCGTTTTGTTATCTGGTGTGTTAAATTGTTATGTGATCTTCTTGTATGGTGACTTGGAAAAACTGTGGGACAATACTTGGGACGAGTATGAGTATGTGTGAAAGGTAGTAGATGCCTATACTACCGGAAGCATAGGACTCACGCTTGGATCAAGGAAAGTCACAAGGTTACCAAGAAGCTAGTAATTGATACCATTTTATTCAAGTATGTCGTTACCATTGTTTCGGTAATGACTAAGAAGATTGTTGTTATTCCGACCCTAGTGGTCATATCGAATTGAGTCCGACTACCAGGAGTATGTTACGTGGTTCGGAGAACCATGTTTGATGTAACATCTGACTTAAGCCGGAAGATTGAAATAAAAGATAAATCAAAGCGATTGGTAGAGGTATCGCGATAGTTGCTTGTAGCTAGAAATGCTACCATTTAACATATGATTAGAACATGAAGGAAGGTATAGTCTGTTCTGGAATTTGACTCGAAAATACCTGAGTCCAAGCAATGCATCATACAATGAGAGGTCATTAGAACATGACCCATTGGTCAATTATGATAATCGAAGGAAGAAACTTATCTCAAGTTTGTTAAAGAAGGAGTCTCCAATAAAGATTGAGATCGTGACATGAAGATCATGATTGGAAGTCTAACATGAGATGGAGAGCGGGTCCAAGATCGGGCACCGCCTGCAGTCAGGAAGTCTTAGAGTTAGATACTCGTTCGAAGAAACATCAAAGTTCCGGTTATTACATAGGATGAAGAGATAACGTATGGAGTCATCATGTGAGCCCTGTTTCGTTGATGATTCTGGGACATAATCATCCTAAGGGGGGGGGGGATAATTGTAACGCCCGCAGATCCGGGCTAGTTAATTTAGAGATAATAGGGGTCGAAAACGACTTTTCGACAAAATATTATTTAGAATAAATAATCTTAACCAAGTTGTACAATATGTCTCAAGAGTTCCGTACATATAAAGAATGCCGAAATTCGAGTTATAACGAAGAAGTTATGGCTCGTCGAAGTTTTACGGCAAAACCGGCACGGCACCGGGAGACGTAAATAGTGAATTTACGATAGAGGAGTTTTTAGCCTTAGTAATCTAAACAAAATTTGTAGTATATGTTAAACCGAGAACATACAAAAAAAGAACGCCCAAATCTGACTTCGTATGAGGAAGTTATGAATTTTCTAAGATTTGACATAGCAGTGCACGGCCCGAAACTCGAATTTTAGTTCGAGCGGTTTTTGGCCTACGCAACCTAAATGAGAGTTGAATATATCATTAATAGGAACACAACGATAAAAATACAGACGAAAACGGAGTCCGTATAAAGGAGTTACGAATTTTTCGCAGTCATTTAACAGTCTAATCTCCTCCTACTGTTAAATTTAATATCGGTCGAGAATTAGCCGATGGAGTCTAAATGAAAGTTGTAGATCTTGTTTTTACCTGCGCGTGGATATAAATAACATCGAAAACGGAGCTCGTATGCGAAACTTGCGGGGTTTAAAAGTCGGCAGGGTGCTGCTGCAAAAGGGGTGATGTGGCACAATATAGGCCACCCACGTTTTGCCCCCAGAATGGTGACACCTAGCATGGAATCGACGAGTTGGAGGCCAACTCGACGAGTTGAGCAGGAATCCAGCCTATAAATAGAGGTGTCGGGTGAAACTCTTTTCTCACACCTTCAAACCCTTTTTTCTCTCTCTAGAAACTCTCTCTATGCCCCTCAAACCCCCCAAAGCCTAGGGTAACTCCCTAGCACGAGGCGGAAGCCCCGGAGCGCCCGACGGCTCCTAGAAGAAGAGCCTTTCGGCTCGGAAACGCTGCTCCAGTGAAGCCCGGTTTTGAGAAAAACCTGTTGTAAGTGAGCTACGCCTACCCTATCTTTAGTATAACTTATGATTCAATATAGTAATGTTATTAGGACCTTAAAATAATTATTTGGGCTATTATTATGAGTTATATAAGAGTGTTGTTTAACGCTTATATAATAGTAATAATAGCTAGACTATTAATTAGTCTCGGTGAATATTAAACTAAACCCTAGTGGTAATGATACTAGGTTTTGTCGAACGAAGTTGTTTTAAGTAAACGAAGCACTGTCCGAGTACCGAGTCACCACCTTTCAGGTGAGTGCATAGTTACTTTCATCTTACACATAGATATGAAGTATTTTATATAAATTACGTGCTATGTGTGCATATTATCTGTATACTTGTTATCTATGCTGGATGAACGATTTTATACATGTTTTAAATGTTTTAAACTGTATATGTATTTTATATCTACGAATATGTTGGGTAAAACATGGGTAGATGAACGAGGAGGGATGAAAGAGGATATAAGTAAACATTGGCGACTATGAGACTTAGTGCCTAGACCCTGGCGACTATGAGACTTAGTGCCTAAACCCTGGCAACTATGCGACGTAGTGCCTGTTGTATAAACCCTGGCGACTATGAGACGTAGTGCCTAAACCCTGGCGACTATGCGACGTAGTGCCTATTGTATAAACCCTGGCGACTATGAGACTTAGTGCCTAAACCCTGGCGACTATGCGACTTAGTGCCTGTTGAGTAAACCCTGGCAACGATGGATTTTTTGCCGATTCCTTTGGACGATCCTTAGGAATGATTGAACGAGGAATAGCTAATTCTTAGGGTAGATCCTTAAGAGTAAAGAAGATAATGGGGATGGGTAATTGGGTTGATTGTTTGATGTTAATAATTATATTATTGTTGGTTGAAAACCCTATGTACTCACCAGGTTTCCCAACCTGACCCACTCAAGCTTATTTGTATCACAGGTATCGATACGAAGCCACTTTACACTGAGAGATTTAAAAGAGATGTAGATCACTAGTGTAATTGAATGTAAGTTCTGTTTATGCTTATGTTTCTGTATTGACAATGACATCCCAAATGTTTTAAAATGAATAAAAATACATTTATTCGGAAATGCTTTGATAACGTATTTATCATGTTTTACTAGGAACAAATTCCGCAACATTTTTATTAAAAGTACTCTGATTTTTATAAAGCATAAACAAAATCGGTCTTTTCTGGCCGTGAAAATGGGGATGTCACAATGGGCCAGGGGTACAATGGTCATTTACCCCAAGTTTGGTTCATGGATCATGGTTTGGAATTCAGTTGCTAATTGAATATTATTTTGGTAATTATTAGTTAGGGAAGTCGTCAAGGCAGCAACTAAGGATTTCTTGCAGTGAGCTTTAGCATTCGAGGTGAATTTCCTCCTGTTAGAACGGGTCGAAGGCACTAATGTCAGCCCGTGTTTATGATTATATGTTTCCGGATTACGATCCGATGTCGGGCGGTACCCGATGAATATTTATATGCTTTCTGGGTTTCGGTCTGATATCGCGAGGTGCCCGATGAATGTTTATATGCCTTCCGGATTATGGTATGATGTCGGGCGGTGACCAATGAATATTTATATGCTTTCCGGATTACGGTCGGATGTCGGGCGGTGCCCAATGAATATTTATATGCTTTCCAGATTACGGTCCGATGTCGGACAGGGCCCGAGGAATAGTTTTATGCTTTTGTCTTCGTGACTCTTGCATGTGTTTGTACTCGTATGTTTCCGGACTAAGGTCCGATGCTGGGCGGTGCCCGATGACTATTTACATGCTTCGTATCTATGTGATTATTGTATGCGTATGTTGTTTATCTGATTTATGATATGTGTATGTCGAGTTCAACTCGATGTCGGGCGAAGCTGGATGTCGGGCGGGGCTCGATGTCGAGCGGGGCCCGATGCCGGATTATGTCTAATGTCGGGCGGGGCCCGATGTCGGACTATGTCTGATGCCAGGCGGGGCCCGATGATAGGGCGGGGCCCACTATATGTGATTATGTGTTGGGTATGTGGTATTTGGGAAACTCACTAAGTTTTGTGCTTACGGTTTTCAGTTTTGTTTCAGGTACTCTAGTTTTCAAATGAAAGAGCTCGAGACGATCGCAACGCATACACCCGTGTTTTCCGTATTATGTGATCTTTGGGATTAGACTCTTATATTTGTTTGACTGAATTGTTTTTTTTTCAATGTCTTGAACAAAGTTACATTAGTGTTTTGGTTATAATAAAAATATAATCTTTGGGATTAGACTCTGATATTTGGATTTTTGGATTGCAAAACTGAATTCTCTCAAGTGCACTTTGGATTCGAAAAGAAGATCGAATACATTTTGGATTCGGGTTAAAGATCAAGTGGATTCTTCATCCTGGTAGAAGATGAAGTCCTTACAAGAATGGTCACCAGATAAAACATTATTCATCGTTATATTCTGGCAGAATAATCTACAATAGAATGATAAAACTATATGTAATAGTATACTCTGGTAGAATAATCTACAAATTGTGTTTATTTTTTATTAGTGAGTGTTACATTATCATAAAATAGTATATAAAGTTATTCTTCAAGAAGTAAGACTCTTTATTAATTTATGGCTTGTATTTTTATAAAATATTATTATAACCGAATGTCATTCTAACAGAATAAAACCGGATATGATTAAAAATTACGTTAGAATTAAAAATGAATTAATTAAAAAAAATCATAATCCAAAATTAAGATAATCAAATATCCCTTAAAATCCTAAAATTTCCTTTTTTTTAAATTGTGTTTCCTAATTTGAAGGCAATACAAATGTACAATATTACCCTTCTTTTAATTAAATTGTATTTTTATATTTTTTTAATTTAAAAATATAAGTAAATTAGTTTCTTAAAATAACTAAAATGATTGGTCCACAATCAATTCTACATCCACATAATAGATAGTTAGAATACAATAACCTATATTGGTTTTGAAAGCTTAAATAGTCTTTTTCTTATTTTCAATGTAACATTTTTACAATTACAAGATGTACGGCTTAACGAAAATTTTATATGACATAGCATCCTAATATGTAATTAAAAATTTCTTACTTGTTTGTAGTAATGTCTGTTTTTTATTAAATGTAGTTAGTTCTAATATCTAACGTCGTATAGTTGTTAATTTATAGGGAAATGAAATTCTTTTAAAAGGCATGGCACCTTTTCCACTATATATTTGGTGTGATTCTCATAACAATTCCTTAGGGCCAGACTGGTTGGAGATTCTCGGTTATATGTTGACCTACGAGAAAAAGCCCACACTATGTAGTTAGTTTGTTTGGCGATGATATATTGGAGGTTTTGGAAAACACCTTATCTATGTGTTCAAGTCTAGCAATGACATTGTGGGGTTACCAACATGTTAGTCTTACTCCTTTAAGACAGACTAAATGGTAAGTTTTATGATCCTAACAAGTTGTCGGGTATCTAATTTATGGGTTACATGTTACTCTACTGGATTTTTTGAATGTTCTTTTGAGGTTTTGACAAACCTACGAGAAAAATGATAAAACTGGTTTGAATCCAGTGTGATTATGATACATTGGTTTTAAACAATACTTGTTTGAAACCGATCCGCATCAATTTTGTATCATTTATGTACACCTATAAATTAAAGGTGCACAAACAAAATCAATTTTGGTCAACAAAATTCAAAACCAAATTGAGTTAAAACTGGTTTGCAAACAAAAATATCCAAACCTCTAGGAACTGGTTATGATCGGTTTGTAACCGGTTTGAAAAAACCTACTTTTTTACCAAACTTTCATATTTTCCGAACTTGCTTTCAGTAACGGAATTTTTAACGAAATTTACATTGTTGATAAAAAAAACAGGTCAATAAGTAAAACTCATCGGTATGCCATCGGCTAAAGGAATTTTTCGGGTATTCGAGAACGTTAGCGGTTCAAAACGGTATTTTTTAACTTTTAATTTTTAGAAAAATATTTTCCTAACATACATAGTACAATGGGTGAAAAGCATACATGAAAACCCCTTAAAACTTTTTATAAAAAAAAATCTTGAGGAAATAATGAGTGAAAACATATTTTTAAGAAAATCGGTTTTTTATAAGTTTTCAACCCAGTTTTAATTGTAAAACCGCCGAATCAATTTCAAATCGAACCGTTTTTAACCAAATCGCTTGCTAAATCGGATTGGATCGGTTTAAAAATGGTTTGGGAAAATAAAGAGATATTTTGTTCAATGAACAAGTCATCAACTCTAGATACTTGGCAGCCCATTAGTAACATTGGATTGGATTCTATTTGGGCTTAATAATGACATACATTTGTCTCGTTAGTCGTTAACTCGTTAGGGATCTTATCTCAAATTCTCAATCGTAACTTTGCTTCATGTATCATTTATGGTTGTTGCCTATACGATTATTTTGTACCAAACAAAATAAGCAAACAACTGCCTCATTTGAGCCATCGAATCGCAACCTTCACCCTCCTCCTCTCAACCACCTTCATCTCTTCCCATTACATCTATAAATACTCCATTACTCCCATTCGTCCGGAAATAAATCAAATTTCTGTTTAGATATTAAATAATAATAATAAACGCTTCCACTTTTTGTAACAGTCGTATTCGGGTGGCGCCACCGCTCTCCGCCGTCTTCCCTTCCATAGTTAAAGGAAACGCACCTAATTCGGGTTGTTACAGGAAAGATACGAAGAACAATACAATATTAGTTTGTACTTTGTAGTTGATTAGTACGTAACCTAATTAATTATAACAATAATTCTTCAAATCAATCATGGGTTTTCTCCATAATCTCTGGGACGAAACGCTCGCCGGCCCCACCCCTGACTCCGGCATCGGAAAACTTCGCAAATACAAGTCTCTCCGCGTCCGTTCCGGCAGCAATATCGATCCTTCAAACGCCGACGATATCTCTCCGGTTTCCCGCAGCATCACCATCCTCCGAAGCAACAGCCTCTCCGCCTCTTCTGATTCAGGATCCTCCACCTCTTCTCCCTCCACCCCCGTCACCCCCGGCTCACCATTCTCACGTAAGCCCTGCAAACATTACACACACACACACATCGATTCATGTATCTCTGAGTTTCGTTTTCTTGCTTTGTTCATCAGCAACAAGTCCTGGCGGGAATATCAAGAAATTGACCCGAGCAAAGTCAACTGCCGGCGGCACGCATTCTTCGAGGACAAAACATCCTACGGGTTATGATTGGTATATGATTATATCTCTCTTTTTCTAACGTTAACTTCTACGACAAAGATTTCTCACATTAATCATGATATTGGATTCACAAAGCTTGAATCGGTTGAGTTATATTTAATAAAGGAAATGATCTTGTTTGTGCAGAAAGGTTAATCTTTTTGTTTCTTCATGGGTATAATTGCAGGATTGTTTTGAGTGCATTGGATCGTTGAAATATACGAAATCGATGAGTTTCGGCTTCCATGAGAAATGTCTATATGTATATATATTTAAAAAAAAAAAAAATCTTTTCCCAAATCCCCTATATAAAAATCTGTACATATATTAGGTATAATTATACTTATATCGCAGCCCATGATATGATCGATGTGGCGGATGGTTTCCTTTGTTTTTTTCTTCTTCTTTTTTCTTTTGTGTACATATATATGATTTAAGGTTATATATGCTGAACTTGGTTTGTAAAATGTGGTGTATTAATGACTAATAAAATTATTGTGATTTCTGAATAACATGTTTGAAGCTTCCATGTTTGTATAATACGCATGCATGCAAAAAAGTTTCATGCTGATCTTTTCAGCAAAATGGAAATTTATTAGTACGACATCATCTTAAACAAATTACAAACCCGCAAAAATAATCAGAAGGAAAAGAAACCAAGCAAATTTGGTTATATATCTGATCATATAAGTGTTGCATGCGTAAGTTTAAAAACTTAAGCATCTGTCTTCACTTTCTCGATCAGATCAGCAGCATCTTGAACAGTCGAAATGTTCTCAGCTCCACTTTCGCCAATTGACACTCCAAACTTTTCTTCCAATGCCATCATTATCTCAACCTGTTCAATGATATATCCATTGAATTAATTATAACACAGATCGATGACTAGTGGTTTGAGTTTAATTGGTTCGATTCAGATCAAATCAAAACAAAACTTACAGTGTCGAGAGAATCAGCACCAAGATCGGCGAATTTAGTTGCAGGAGCGACTGTACTCTCATCAATCGACAACTGATTAGCAATGGTGGCCTGAACTATTTTCAGTGTCTCTGGTTGAGCCTGTGGGTAGAAGATGACGATGATTATTCCTTTCGATTAACATATGCGAAAAAAGATTAGAATAAATAATCTTACAATGGAGCATGAAATGGTGGTCTTAAAGCAGTGAGAAAGTGGTGATGATCTTTTCTCTGCCTTCAAGATCACAAATCTTTGTCCACCCTGCAACAAACAAGTTTCAGAACAGATGGAATTAATAAAGATTGAAATTAAAATTGAATAGAATATATAGCACCCATAAATTAATTAAGTTACAGAGATCATGGAGACGCTAGCGAATTGGGTGCATTGGATTCTGGGAGTTGTGGGAAGAAGAAGGGCAGATGAAGGAGTAGCTGAAGTTGAAAGAAGGGAAGCCATGGAAACTGGAAAAATGAAGAATTAATGGATTTGATTATTCGTTGAAGGTACTGAGAAGGGAAAGAGGTGGGGGATAATTTATAAAGAGTGGGTATGTAAGAAAGGCGACGCTTACAAGAGGACAGCCTTGAATTTTAGTTTTGGGCGATCAAAACAATGAATATTTAATTGTCAAAATGAAAAGTTTACATGGACTACTCCCAAAAGTGGCAAAGTGGTTTGTTTTGTTTCAAAATACAGATTCTTTAGAAGCTTGTCATCAATTTTAATTTAAAGGGGATGTAGCTCACATGGTAGAGCGCTCGCTTTGCATGCGAGAGGTACGGGGTTCGATACCCCGCATCTCCATTTTTTTCTGTTAATTTTTGTGACAGTTTAGCTGTGTTAAAATAAAGTTAAAGGAGATTTTAGTTATCACTTAAAAGATAGAATAGCAACTTATCCTTTCACTTTGTACTTTTTAGATTTTCTAATAATTTTTATATCTAGTAAGTCATTGAACATAAAACAAAAACTATTTCCTTCTTGTATTACAATTTTTTGAACTAACTTGTTGACAAATATACAATTCCACAAACAATTTTTGAACCAAAATGATTGCTGGGATATGGACAATTTTAGGGAGCCAAATGAGAGGAAAGTGGGTCATGGTGGTGGTGATGTTCTTACATTTGTTTTTCTGTTGTAATTAAATAATTCTAATTTATTTGATATTATTATTTAAAAAGTTAAGGTTGAAGTGTTAAAAGTTTAAGTTATATGTCGCCCTTGTTCCAGAATTTGAGTTAAATGTTTGTAACTTTAACTTAACCTTATTTATTTATGTTGGACCTCTTGTAAAAACATTTATTATTTGAAGTCAAACTAAATATAAGGATAGATAGTTTGTTGTTCAAAAAAAATGTAAGAAAATTGAAATGTATAAAAATAATAATAATAATAATAACATATATTTTTGCAAAAGATGAAATTGAGGGACTAGTCTTGTCAAATAAGAAAACTTTAGAAGACTTAGGACATCCACAGTCTATTGAACTCTAGAAAGTTCAACGGATTATCATATCACTGCCACATCAGTATTTCATTTTTTATTCAATTATATTCTTTAACATCCACGTTCCATTAAACCCTGTAAAGTTTAATGGATTTTTATATTTGATTTGAAATCTAATAGAAAAAAAAAAGATTAAATCTATTGAACCACTCAATGATTATACAATTCTCCTAGTCAACTCTATTTTATATCATCACACACACTCCATTAAACTTTTATTCAATCCTAGTCATCATCTATTCAACTCTTATTAAACCCTCATTGTGGATGCTCTTAAGGTCTATCTAGAGTTCTCTATTTCATTTGAACGGTTTTAGGTATAATATGAACTGTGTACCACAAGTTGGAATAGTCAATATGAAATTTGACCCTCCTTTAGGAGAAATGTCCTAAGGAACCTTGATGATTGGATCTAACAAAATATATTGATATTTGTTATTATACTCGGATCCTAATGTTGATCGAAAAATAAAATCGTTGAGTATTTGAAGGACCGGATGATCCATGCCTCATATTTGATTTAGACACTGTAAGTCAAAAAGATGAATATTTAAAAGCCAAGTTTTTATATTATATGTGTTCTATAATGAAAAACCTTGCATGTTTAGCCTTTATTCCGACATTGGTAGCACTAAAATGGTACTAGGCATAACTTTTGTCTTGTGTTTCACCTCACGTTTTAGGAAAAAAAATAAGGAATCACACGTAGACGGACCTCAGCATTCTCCTGCTCTACGGAGCTAGTGTTGGGGCTGCTTGACACTCTTCTCCTTTCGAGTGAATTACTTATGCTCTAATGCCTTTGATCAAATGGAAGGATGGATGTCAGCCTTTAGCAACTTCGTTCGGTACATTCCTTCTACCCAGCTCTATAGATGAGAGCTGAGGGGAGACAACGTAAGTGAGTGAATGTGTGTAAGCCCAGTCAAACATAATTGTTCTAGGCGGGGTGGGCCGCCCACCTTCGAATGGTGTTGGTCCTACGGACTGTGAACGGATTCGCTAGAGCATTATTCTGCAAAGTGTTGGAATATGTGGATTAAACATAACATACTAACATGGATTTTGTGGACCTTTCGGTTTTTTGCACGGTAATATGGGTTTTGTGGACCTTTCAGAACAAGCTGTTGTTTGAAGATAATCCTCCTAATAAGAACATGTTATTTGATTTCATAGTTTCTTTTTCTTATGATTGGTTTAGTAATATGAATTGTAAGAACACAATTAGTTGGAGTTCGTGGATAAAAAACCCGATCTTGTAATCTCTTTTTCTTTTTTGTTAGCTTCTAGCTAACCTTTCACTACAAGAAAAACGCGATTTTGCTAGGGAAGGAATCCGTTGCAAAAAGATGAAATTTCGTTGCAAAAGACGAATAGCGATGGAATTTGCAACGGAACAGTTCTGTCTCAAAAAACCCCGTAGCGAAGGTGTTGCAACGGAAACAATAATTTCGTCGCAAATGTGACAATGGAATGAAATCTGTTGTAGATGGTATTCCGTCGTGTATTCCGTAGTAGGATTCCGTTGAGAATTATGTGGTAGTTATTCCATCAAAAATTCCGTTGTAGTCGATCCATAGCAAAATCCGTGGTGATAAATCCCTAGCAAAATCCATGGTGATGAATCCCTAGCTAAATCCATTGTGATGATTCCCTAGCTACATCCATTGTGATCACTCCCTAGCTAAATCCGTGGTTTTGGTTCCATAGCAAAATCCATAGACAATTTTGTACAAATATATAAAAAGAAAAATATCAAAAAATCAAATAAGATTTATATCATAAAACAAAATAAAAATATTTATTACATGGAAATATCAACACTCTATGATCTACTACTTTCCCACATCTGATGTAACTAAACTAGACATAAAAGAATCTATACATCTGTTTTTTATTTTTAAAAAAAAAAAAACTTAGTTTCTTCAACCACATCTTCATCCATGCCCCATGAAATAACATCCGCAAGTGGTGCTTCTCTTTTTGCTTGTAGAAGTGAAGCTTCCATGTTACACTTCTTTTGTCGAATTTTAAGATTTTAAAAACTTGCAAGTCTTTTTCCTTTTACAACAAGCAAGAAATAGTTAATGAACTTCTATGGCATCATATGAAATGAAAATAGGCTTCAAGTTAATGAGATAGTTGAAGGGCCTTACCAGAGGCATTAAGTAAGTTGGTCCTTGAAATATCTACAACCCAGTTGAACTGTACGTAAAGAAACAAAAGCAAGAATACGTGTTAAATTCAAACAAATGACGCAAAATGATAAAATAATAACATAAAAATGAAAGAACTTACTGGCCAAATCGAAGAACATCACCAACATGGTGCTCCATATACACCTTTTTCTTCACCTAATTAGTGAAAAGGGATAAAAAAAAAATATAAAGATTATAATGCCCATCATACAATAGTTAGTTGTATTGATGTATGAAGTTGAAATCAACAATTCAAATATTATTACAACTGAAAAAAAATACTTATTATTATTATTATTATTATTATTATTATTATTATTATTATTATTATTATTATTACCTTTTCATTGGAAAACTGAACAATCCTGCGAGATGTAGGAAGAAAATGAGAGACACGGGTCCCGCTTCCTGAACCACCATCATCAAATTTCTTCTAGCCATGGCCTAAACTGTCTTTGCAAGGAAGCATGACTAGGGCTAACTCCACTTTTCCTCTCCCTTACACAAAGAAGCATCATCCCTATATTTCTTACATTCACAAACAATCAAATATTACAAAAAGTAAGATAAGATGATGCTTCTTTTGAACTTGATCTATTAAGTTATATATGATATATATGCATACCAACAATGTATGTGCTTGAGACTCCATCTTTTCATTTTATTTGCTTATATCGACATGCATTCCTTGCAAGGGCATATGTGTCAATTCCATCAGGGAGAATGCAGGGATCATCTCCACGAATGATATAATCTAAGTTGTATTCATCAAACAGTTTCCTCATGAATTCTTCAGTTATGGCATATGGTGCATCAGGAATGACTTCATCTACCCACTTCACAGAACTCACCATAATCATCCTAAGATACCAAAACCATATCTCTCCCTTCATTAGTTACAAACACCTGGAAGTGCAAGTTCAAAGAATATTTAATCTTTTAGAGAAACTTGAGTTAATCCCACTGTAATATGATTTTTTTTCATTTGAGCATTTCATCAAACACCTTCTCTTCATCTTTGTTTCAATGATCTCAACAACAAGAGACTTAACCCTATGATAAACTATAACCATAATTCTTCAACATTAACACAACTATATAATAACAGATCATTAAAAACTTGCAAAGAAAAGAAGAAATTAGAACATGAAGAAGAATGAGAAATCGGTGTCTGATGTTGATGAAATCGCAGGAGAATAATGAGAAGGAAGACGCATATAATAAAGTCGATGAAGGCAGATGTGGCGTAATCTCCCCTGACAACAAAAAAACTATAAGTCCATTGAAGCTTATACCAGAATTCGAATTGAACAAGCAAATGGGAAATATGAAGCAAAGATTGGCTCACCTGAGCTTCGATCTGATGAGTTCCAAAGAAATCAAGGAAAGAGTGGAAGATGACATATTTCAAGCTAATAAGGACCCAGTTGTTGTCATCGGTGCATGTAGAAACCGAGGCCATCTTTGATCTCGAAAAATTATACCAGTACCGTCAAACCCTAGCAAAGTGTTGGTGTTCATCGAAGCAACCATATCGACTTTGGAGAAAGGGTTTTTTACGTTCTCATTTTGGAGGTGGGGGGATTATGTCAAAAAATTAGAAACAAAGAGGGAAATTAAAAGATGAAAATGAAAAACAAACTTTGGTGTGGCGGGAAGTTTTTAATTTTAGGAGAATTATGAGCGCTAAAATGAAAATAACAATAATATAATAATATAGTGGCACAAAAAAAGATATGCCACTAAAAACGATGATATATCGTGGCACAAAAACTCATATGACACTAAAAATATATTATAGTGGCACAAAAACGAATGTGTCACTAATGTGGTGTTTGTTTTTTGTCTGCAGATCTGTGTGGTCTCTTCTGTCTGCGTCGCGCAGACCACGTGCAGACATTAGACTTCGCAGACTGTTTGTTTTTTTGAAGACTGCAGACCTAAAAATGTCTGTGCGCCCTCTTCTTGGCGCAGATGTGGACCAGAGTCTTCTAACATCCTCAGACATCTTCTAGCTTAAAAAAACACATATATCTTCATTTTTTTAAGTTTTTTTTTATTTATATTTTTTCCAACTTTATTAATGATAAACAATTTGAAAAAAAAATTACAAAACTTAAAAAAAAACGTTCGACGATACAAGCATGATATTTTTGACAAATTTATAAATAAATATTTATTACAATAATAGTCGTTGAAGTTGTTTATATAAATATGAAAAAAAAAATCATAATATATTCTTATATTTTTTTTGCCAAATTTTGTAAAACATTATTTAATACAGTATCGTCAATTTCTCGAGAAAATATTTATGATACGCTTTTAATGGATTTAATTGAAAAAATCGAAGTTTATTTCCATCCATTTATGTATCAAATTCTTTGATCCCTAATTATAATGTTTAGTTATAACTTTGCAACCAAAGTTGTTGGTTTTTATCAAATATATACGTTAATTCATACCATTTTTATTTTTATTTTTTATACAATAATAGATAAAAGTTGATCTAGATTTGTTAATTATTTATAACAAAGTCATAAAAATATTAAAAAATCACTTTGAAGTTTAAAAAATTCAGTTCATTTAGATTTCAGTTTATTTTAGTAGCGCACAGATGTTAAAAAAAACAAACAGTCTTCTTTTTTCATACTGTAGACGTTTGGTCCACCTCTTCTACTGCAGAGACTACAGATGTGGTCCGCAGACTGCAGATATTTTGCATCAGAAAAAACAAACAACACCTAAAACTTTGTGACACTAAATGTAATATTGTTTGTAGTGATAAAAGGTAATTCTTACCAACATGAAATCGAGATATGGTTGGATGCTCAAGAATATAATCATAAAGATCTACTCTCCTGAAATGTTATCTCCATTCTCATACCTAGTCAATAGCAAGCAAATATAACTCAGCAAAATCAACAAAGATTAAAATTAGGATTAACCATTGCACATAATCATCCTCTATTTGTTTCAGATAATTAATCATCGTTTTTCTTAAAAACATGGTAGATGCATAAATTAGGGCGTAAGGGTTATGACATTAAGTCATATGGGTTAGGGTTTAAGGGTTAAGGGACTAAGTCACATGGGTTAGGGTTTAAGGGTAAGTTACATGGGTTAGGGTATAAGGGTTATGACATTAAGTCATATAGGCTAGGGTTTAAGGGTTAAGACATTAAGTCACATAGGTTAGGGTATAAGGGTAAGTTACATGGGTTAGGGAATAAGGGTTATCACATTAAGTCATATAGGCTAGGGGAAAGTCATTAAGTCACATGGGTTATGTGAGAACAAGATCTTTGCGCAGGGACAAGGTTTAAGTGTTGGTTTATGAGCATTCTAACACTCCTAAGTGTACATGCAACCCTAAATACCTTGGATCTATGTTTTCTCTATTATACATACAATTATGAACATCCAAGGTATTATCCTAATCTAGCATACAAAATAATAAATATAACAAGATAGAATACATACCTCTTTGATGTAGAATGTCTTCATGAAGCTTGAGTGCCTAGTGCCCCAAGTGTGACACCTCAAATGGTTCACACAACACCAACTACACTTGGAATAACTTGAGAGAAACTTGAACACTCCTTGAAATCGTCTAGCCCTCACACTCACACATTAGTGCACGATTTCTTGAGCCATGGGATTCTTTTATATGGTGGCTATTAGGGTTACACCATGTAACTCATAACTTTACCCATTCCTTATGCTCCATGGATTTTAACCTCCATGGAGTATCCATGGGTCACCCCATGGACTTAGTCCAACATAAGGAATCTTGGATCACAAGCCCACATATATAAGAATGAATGATTTACACAATCAACCCATATATTTAATTAGTCTCCTTTTGATCACTTAATTAATTCCAAATTAATTCTTGATCAATACTAATTAAATAACCTTATTAATATATTAGAACTTATAATATATTAACCAACCTTAAGTGTTATTTCTCTCATTATAGTCTATCCAAATGCATGATGCCATGCAACCCAAATGGACCATGCCGGGTCGGGTCAAGTCTTACCAATTATAGTTATGGACTTAGACATTAATCCAACAGTCTCCCACTTGGATAAGTCTAAAACTATTATTGCGTATGACTTCAGGAACCGATCAGCAATCGTAGCTCTCAAAAGCGTCTGTCGAACTCTGACCTTGTCGATGAACTCTGACCTTTGTCAATGACTTGTCCATTAGATAAGGGATCATATATTCCTCCATTCTAGATATCATATGGACTGAGACATGGATTATAATCATTCTCTCTGTCCATTTGTTGTTTCCCGATTTTCGATTTATGATGACTGACTGATTGAACAAATCAAATCAATCCTGGCTTGGCCAAGCACTCACATGTGTCATCGCTAAATCATCGAGGGGCCCACAGATATCGCTTTTATCCCGAAGGTAAAAGGAATGGATAAACTTCAACTCATATGGCTTGTTCTACTACTTGTTGAATCATACACAAAGACACGTTTTATAACATCGAGTTACCAAATGCGTTTTCGTGCAATCAATGTATAACCAACTCATAGTAACAACTCATATCTCTAGGTTTGAAGAATATAAGATATTATCGTCTCATGATCACTCGTGATAAAATCCATGAAGTGATTCAAATGAGCGTGGGTTGAATCCAATACTCAGAACTTATGAGCACTCATGAGTGTTGTAGCACCACTTTGTCCACCAACTTGGACCTCTACAAACCAACCCATGACAGTCTTGATTCATATCTACTTCCAACATATGACCGACTGTGGATGGTTTGAATAACTTAATCATTCAGGAAGAGCGACTTAGTTATTCTGGAAGTCAAAACATGCAAAGTGAAACACAAGAATAAATGAATCAAATATGGTATTAAACCCTATGAATATAAATAAACACTTTTATTTATCACCATACTGATTACTCATTATTCATTGTTTCGGTTTTATCAACTTTATACTTGAATTAAAAACACTAGTTGTCCCATGCTCCAAGCATGTACACTATGTTTTTCTTAAACAATAGTTTTGCCATACACCAAGTATGCACTCTATGTTTGTCTATGATCCTTACTTTGTGAAATAAACCAATTGAACATAATTTCAATTATTCTAATTTCACACTCCCAAATCCTTATCGAAGAATGTGAGAATTTCAAATTCCTATCATTTATCGAAATCTGTTTAGATTTTAAACTTATATGCACTGACCCTCCTGTAATGAATATGTACAAAGTCACAAAGACTTGTCAACAGTCATTATAAGGTATTCCAATGGAGATCAACTCCATGGAAACTAAGTCTCATATTCAAAGTACATTGCTTTGGACATGCTTCTTGCATTAAGTTTTCTAATCTTACACAGATAACTTCCACCTATGGAGACAACTCCTTATTCTCATTTTGACTATCACTTCTGAATAAGAGATGCCTCTTTTCAGAATATGTCAATATGGTCCTTCCAAAATTAGCACTATACTTCCAACTGTCCCTGAGCAACCAATCTTTGGTAAACCTCAGATTGTCCTCGACAATTGCTTAATCATTTTAGTCATATCCAATTCTAGACCTTTTCCCTTCTTAATGCCTCTGGGCATTTGGAAAAATTTAGAAATGACAAATATTATAGCACATGCAATCGATCCTGTACCCAAAGCAAATGGTACACGATTCATGATGTCTCACATAAAGACATGATTCTAGACCAGTCTTTTGCTACAATATTTTTATTTGCCATGTTTTCAAAATTTGACTATGAAGAGGGATGCCGTAATCATAATCGAATTTTGAGAACGCAATATATAGAATTTCCTTAAGTTGAACCAATCCAACATGAAATTCATATATATATTCTTGACTAAAGATGATTAAGGTCTCAATCTAAGCCTTTAGAACTGAAATGAAGTATATCCTCTCCCTTAATTATAGCAAAACAACTTTTTCAATCCCTGCAGCCTCACGAATTGAAACTTTTGTTTTCTATAATTAACATTGCTAACTTGCAACACTAACAATAATTATCATGCTCCCACTAACATGATGATTATTAGCATAACACTTATGCTCCCACTAGCTTTGACATGTACTCAGAAATCAGATGGACTTCTAGAAATCAATACTTTATTGACTTTCTTACCAAAGTTCAGATTTCTGATACGAGATGCTTTGATAAAACTTTATCAAAATCATACACCTTTCCTTAGATAGCATGCATGTGTGTCTAAAAAATTTCAGAACTATGAAAAGGGATGACGTAATCATAGTCTCAATTGTTTAGACCTTTTGCCATCTGCTTCAAATCTACTTGGTGGAAGTGTTTCCTCACCATCATTTTCATGAATCGGAGAGAAACCTTATGACCCTTAGATTTTATGGTGTATGTGTTCTTATCCATGTGAATCGTCAAAACCATAGTCACAAGACAAGGATAATGACAAATCCAAACTCATATGGACTGAACTTATGCAATCTTAACTTCTTGCCACCTGGCAGTACAGGGCCTGCCATTGCTTCCAAGTTGTTATGCAACCAATTGAGAACTTTCAGAACTCCTATGCAAAGCCAACTTTAACTGGAATGGGCACATAATATGTCAACACGATAGGTTATAAACCTCAAGTCGTGTGCTAGTGAAGAACCTCAGGTTTTATTCTTGATTAGTTCTTGAAATTCTTTTTAGGATCTTTAAGACTCCCACTATCCTCTTGACATATAAGACTATCTTGCCAAATATTCAAAAGATAGTGCGGATTCTTTATCAAGACAAACACTTCACACAATTAGCCTTAGTTGGTCTTTGTTTTATTCAAAACATCACAACTTATCAATTTCAAATGTACAAGAGTAGGACACTTTTACTCTTACATTTGACAAGTGTTTTAAACCTTTCTTTAAGATATGTCACTCAAGTTACAATCTTGGAGTATGACTCTAAGAATTGTTTTGGAACGAAGTATGACTCATCTTCCTGATCTAACCATTTCAACAATTCATGACTCCTCTTCTTAGTCATAAGAATGGACTAAGATGACCTTTAGAGGACTAATTGTGATATGATTTCTAAATCATTAAGATGATCACAAACATGATACTAAAGTACTCTCCCATCTTTTCAGATTTGAGAAACTTTTATCTTTCTGCCTAATTTGATTCTTCCCATTCGTTCTGCCATACATTGAGACTTTTCCAATGTTTCAGAATAATACTTAAACTTGTAAGTATAACCATATTTACTAAACTTTAGTAAATCAAATAGTCTTAACGAGCTTTGTGGTGGACATGACCAGTGCACAAGAATGTGTACTCGATCCCTTTAGTCCTTCACTTGACTCACACATCCATGTGAACAAGTAATTAGTCTTGATTTTCCAATGCTTGAAAGTTCTCATTCATCATACTATTCAACTTGCATGATTCCAAGTTTCGGTCCAATTGAAACTTGGGTGATGAGGAACTTTCCTGATTTGGTAAATTTAGACACTACCACAAATGAAAGAATCAAATCCATTTTCCAATATTGCTGTCAGTGGAATCATATAAGCAACAATTTTCCACAAATGCCATTGTAAGGATACTTCAAATAAACAAAATTAAACAATTTTCTTTTATTTTAAAACTTTGCGGAAAAACTTATCCTTACAATCCACATGGAAAATTGTTGTTATCTATTCCTTAGCAATATATCATAACTTCTTAAGCAACTGCTCAAAATTCTGATGCGATCGAAATCCACCTTCGCGATCAGAATCAGCATATACTTCCTTTAAGATTTCTCTCTATTCTTTGATTCTTAAAACATCAACATGTGACCCAGTCACATCATGTAATGAGGATCTCAGAATAGAACTTAACAGAGTTAGATAATGGGCTCTACCTGATGTAGAGTCAAACTTATTGACTTTAACATCCTTAGGTAAATTTGGCAGCTTTGCAATCAACGCCCCTTCCTTTGGCAAAATAAACATATGGACCCTTTGGTAATGGGACTATCTCAGACTTAGCCTTTCTCTTTACCATTTGGTCAACCGGGTTGACTATGGCCAATCCCTTTCCATTGGGAAGAGAATGCTTTTTCTGGATTTCCAGTGTCACTATTGTCACTGTCCATAAATTTTTTTGGAAGTTGATCTTCTAATCAAATTTGCTTTACTATCGTTCCAAATCATTGCTGATTCAGCAGCACCAAGCAAATAGATATGATCATTAAGGTTCATGTCATAGTCTGTTTCATAGTAGTCCCAAAGGAACTCACTATGTGACTTAGAAAGTGATTGAACATCCAACTTTCTCAAGACTTTGACACCCAACTCTCCCGGCTTGTCAATATGTGACTTCATCTCTAAGATGTGATCACACATAGACCTTGCTTGCCATTAGGGCTTGAGTGACCTTGAACTTGTGGGTTAGGGAGAATAATTGGAGGAGGTGGAGGAAGAGAAGTATGACTTCCATGAGCCAAACTCGGGAAGTCATATTCATTAGGAAAGCTTGGTTTGGGAAGATCATTGTTGTCTAAACCAGACATCAACAATGGGAGAAATTCACGTAAAGTTGATTTAAAGTCCTTAATATGACACACAATATGAAATATTAAGGCTAGGACCCAACAAACTATTTTATAACTTAGAAGAGGGATGCCGTAATCCAAGCTATAAAATATTTGAAGGTAGGTGAATGACGATTCACCAATTTCCACCATGAAAAACGAAATAATTTATTAGGTTTTAATTGGATTTGAAAGTCCTAGATCTTTGAGATTCATTGAACTGTTCAAAGGCATGTTTCAATCTCGAGTGTGCCCTTCAGGTTTTGTGACTGGGATGCCGAGGATCACAAAATAAGGTGTGAATAACCATGCAAATATACTTGGTACCCTTAATATTTACCCCTTAATCAGTGTGCCGGTTAACCACACACGCTCCACCGATACTATGATAAATATTAAGTTACCCTTTGCCTACCTTGTTAAGTCCAGGTTAGTGTGTCGGTTAACCACACACGCTCCACTAACGACTTAAACAAAGTGCAAAGTGTAATTTCATGGGTTAGCACCAAATTCACATTTTCCTAAGTAACTAAGATTGGGTATCAATAAGAGTTTAGTTACTTAGTATTTATCATTAATACTTTTAATGAAAGGAGAATTATAGTCCTTGTCCTACCCGTTCGGCTAACGACCCTCCACCAGTCAAGGAAGCGGTGGGTGAGAGTGGACACCCATTAAACTGCCATTTTATAGGCAGTAACCTTATACCCCCCTTATAGACCGGCTTCGTGAATGAGGCCTACTAACGGTAAGACTGACTTTACTCTTATACATATATATAAATATTATTAACTTATAATATTATAAAGTATAAGGGTTGAATTTTAACTTTTAAAATTCTAAGGGCTAACTTGGAATTAAAGTATTCATAAGTGAAAACTTTTCAAATTCCAAAACTTGAGGGCAAGTTTTGAAACTATTCAAAACTAATTTATTCCATAACTTATGAGTTTAAAGTAGTTTTAATTAAAAAAAAAACTCTTCAAGTTCCATAACTTGAGGACAAGTTATGGAATACTTTAAACTAATTAATTAAAAAAATAACTTTTTTTTATTGTAACTTATGGAACTAATTAAGGTTACACTTTTTTTTTAATTTAATGAAGAGACTCTTGAACCTCCATAACTTGAGGACAAGTTATGGAGTCATAAAACCATTTAATTAGAACTAGACTCTTCATTTTGTAACCTTTGCCAACTTTTATGAGTTTTATGATTCTTAAATGTGACTTTTCATATAACTTGAGGACAAGTTACAAAAACACACTTTGGAATCAACTCTTAGATTAAAATGGATTGAAAACAACTTTTCTATTAATCAAAGAACCTCATAAGAACAAGATAGTTCAAATCATCAATCTTCAAGAAATTAGCATGAACATACAAACTAATACAAATCTTGAAATTATGACAATTATCTTAGAAATTGGATTAGCATGAACATTACCACATCAAAAACAAGTTTATAAGTCCAAAAACATCTTAGGGTAATGTTCCTAGTCCAATTCCAGCCAAAACAATCGAATATATGCATCCAACTTGATTTTTCAGCTACTTTTGCAAGTATAACAAGAAAACAAGCCTAGGCTCTGATACCACTGTTGGGTTATGAGCATTCTAACACTCCTAAGTGTACATGCAACCCTAAATACCTTGGATCTATGTTTTCTCTATTATACATACAATTATGAACATCCAAGGTATTATCCTAATCTAGCATACAAAATAATAAATATAACAAGATAGAATACATACCTCTTTGATGTAGAATGTCTTCATGAAGCTTGAGTGCCTAGTGCCCCAAGTGTGACACCTCAAATGGTTCACACAACACCAACTACACTTGGAATAACTTGAGAGAAACTTGAACACTCCTTGAAATCGTCTAGCCCTCACACTCACACATTAGTGCACGATTTCTTGAGCCATGGGATTCTTTTATATGGTGGCTATTAGGGTTACACCATGTAACTCATAACTTTACCCATTCCTTATGCTCCATGGATTTTAACCTCCATGGAGTATCCATGGGTCACCCCATGGACTTAGTCCAACATAAGGAATCTTGGATCACAAGCCCACATATATAAGAATGAATGATTTACACAATCAACCCATATATTTAATTAGTCTCCTTTTGATCACTTAATTAATTCCAAATTAATTCTTGATCAATACTAATTAAATAACCTTATTAATATATTAGAACTTATAATATATTAACCAACCTTAAGTGTTATTTCTCTCATTATAGTCTATCCAAATGCATGATGCCATGCAACCCAAATGGACCATGTCGGGTCGGGTCAAGTCTTACCAATTATAGTTATGGACTTAGACATTAATCCAACATTAAGAACTCAAACGTTGAGTGAATGCTTGAGATCAATGTCTGCTCAATAATGGATGTTCAAGTCGAGACTGGAAAGACCAGTCAAGTCTTAGATAATCAATTCAACAAATGATCAAGACATTAATTTAGAACAAGTAAATAGTGATCAAGGTAAAGTTAATAAATGAGGAACAAGAAGAATGTTTTAAATGTGATAAGAGTAAATGCCAAAAGTGAGAGAAAGATCCGTTGTTGACTTGTATTGAATGCTCTTATATAAAGGAGAGAATGTTACAGCGAATTAACCCAAGTGTTTACAAAGGACCGGACAAAAGATACAAATCTGACATTCTGATTGTCCTAAATCAACTTTAGACTAAGTCCTATGAAACGTTACATCAAAATACAAGACAAAAGTAATAAATGCATAAGAGACAAAATAACTTCATTCCGGACAAGTGATGTTCCGGAGATGAAAGTTTGGTCCGGATCAGCATGCATTCCGGACTTCAGGATCAGCTCCAGAATGTGTTCTTCTTCAAAATACTTCACTCCTTTTCTTCAGCTCCGGACAGGTTCCGGATCACATCTTCCTTCGGAACCAACAGCCTTCGCAATATGTACTTAGGATTGCTAGAGGTTCACTTTCAGGTTCCAACAATCTCCCCCTAAGTGAACTTAGCAACCCATCGAGCTTAGTTCATTTCTTCTTTGATGAAGGTGTATGCTCGGAACAACCATTCAAGCACTGTGATGTACCTATTCCGGAGCATCAGACTTGGACGCCCGGGATATGAATTTCTGCAGAGCTTTGGTAGGAACCAGGTGTTTGTCAAGGACTCGGAAGAAGTCCTTTTTGTTTGTTCTTCTGATGGTGTAGACAAACCCTAGAACCGGTTCTTTGATCGGACCATCTGCAAGAATTTCAGCTTCCGGAAGAACAAAGTCGATCTTTGCCACGAATTGTTCGGTTCCGTAGAGGTGAGCAAGTTCGTAATCACATCTGCAAAACTCAGCAACATAGCCTTTGAGAAAGCTGAGAGCTGCGTGATAGGCACCCATACTGATGTCATCCTTTTGATTTTCTCTGAAGTACGCAGCAAGAGTAAGGATGTCGTTTGGATTCATAGAAGGAAAATCTGCATCAGTAACAGTCTTTGGAGTTGGTTTGTTCCGGAGAAGATGGAAACGGAACAGAGGACAGTTCAGCTCAAATTCTACCACGATTTTTCTTCCGAATCCATGAACCTTAGTGATCCTCTTTCTTGTCCATACCTCCTTGAAGGGTAGAGCATTCTTGGCGTAAAAGGTTTTGAGCCTTTCACGTTCGGTCCGGATGATCACTTCCGGATTGTCGTTTGGGTGGAGCGGAGCAAACTTTGTTTAGAACTTGCTGAAGGGAGATAGAGGAAGATCCAGTTGATCAGTGTCTTGTGAGGGAAGGTCATAGTAGAGAGCTGGGATGATATCCTTGGCTTGAATGATGCCTTCTCGACACAGAGGAGAAATGTCACGCATCGGATCGGGATGATCTTTCAATGCTTGAATCAAGATGCTATCCTCCAATGCCTTGTGAATTTCTTCCTCAGACCATCCAAATTTTTGTTTAAGGGGAGGTCCGGAATGAAAGGCTTGTTGTTCGGAAGTCATCGGTTTCTTCCCTTTGTCTCTCTGAAGAGCATCAATAACCATCTTCATGTTTTCGTCAATGACGAATTCCGGAGTAGGAATTGGAAGTGGTTCTTCCGGAATTTCATCTGGAGTACGGAGAGGAGAGCCTTGATCAATTGGGGCTATTTTTGGTTCCGGAATGGGAGCAGGAGGTATCATGGAGGGAGTGGCTCGGAATGCTTGAGCGGTAAGGAAGGATTTTGCCTTAGCCATTTTCACGGCCATTTTAAAAGCATCCGGAAGAGAGGATGGCCATGAGATGGCGGACCAGATCCTCTTCTGTTCTTTTGATAATACTTTCGGAGCAGTCAGCTTTGGGGCTTGAAGACCGAGAATCCCTTTGGGAGCTTCATCCGGGATGTAAATATCATAGTCTTCATCTTCTTCGTTTCCTTCAGTAATACCCAGGATTCTGGAGACAAATTGGACATCTTCTTCGGAATCAAGGTCCTCATCCCGGAGTGAGAATTCCGAGGCTGGCTTCCATCTCCTGCTTGGGCCTTCTCCCCCTCTTGCATCGGTGACCCTGGAGACCGGTGCAAGCGATAAGTCCTCCTTGATGTCATCAAGTTTGGAGAAAACCTTCTGAAGACCGGTGGAGAGTTGAAGAGTCAGGGTCTCATAGGCTTCAGAAGTGGAAGCTTGTTCGGATAGATGCTTGAAGGTGCTGCTAAGGATTTCAATCATCTCATCAAACTTCCTGTTCGGAACATCAACAATGTTCCAAGTTGAGCGCAGGAGTTTGATGAGGACTTGTTGGATGATCAGATTCATCTCATCCTTCTTCCGGATCTCCTTCTCCAATCGTTGAATTTGTTTCTCATGACGAACATGAGTCTGCTTGATTAGATCGTTGGTAGCAGACACAAGATCGTCATGAACCTTGAGCATGGAAGAGATGGTGTTGAGGTAGTTGTCGACAAGAGCATCGTACTTGGAATCAATCTGCTCAACGGTGTGTTTCAGCCGGATGGAGATTAGCTGGTCAAGATGGGCTTCTCTCTCTGCAATGGATGGTCCGGATTGGTGGGAAAGAGACTGAAGGATGGCATCAAGTTTTGAATCAAGTCCGGAGACTTTTTGATCCAGTTTCGAATTCAGCTCTATTACGGATGTCTCTACAGATGACACTTTAGCCATAGTGTCCGAGACATTGTTTCGGATTTCCAGAAGGGCAAATGGGTCAACATGGTCACCAGCTGATGATTCTGTGTCGGAATCAGAATGTTGTGGAGGAGGTTGGTGTGCATCCGGATTTGAGGAGGGACCAGGTTTGGTTGTGTCATCATCTTCTTGAGGATTGGAGTGGGAACTAGCGTCCGGAGTGGTAGAGGAAGAGGATCCGAAGTCAAAAGCAGACTTGGATTCGGATGCTTTGGATAGGAAGTTAACGGAGGTCATGAGATGGGCATTTGGAACAGTTCTTGCCTCTTCTTCCAACATGACTTCCTCAGATACTTCTTCTTCCGGATCAGTGTGGAAGATACTTTGATTAATGATGATTGGGGGTAGCTCCGTAGTGAGTTCATTGATGGCGTCTTCGTCGGAGGGAT
This sequence comes from Lactuca virosa, assembly GCF_052849685.1. Lineage (NCBI taxonomy): Eukaryota > Viridiplantae > Streptophyta > Magnoliopsida > Asterales > Asteraceae > Lactuca > Lactuca virosa. The sequence goes on from NC_136429.1 coordinate 204,220,206, forward strand.
GGACATAGGGCATATTGTTTTGGATAGCCCGGTTCCTCATGGAGATGAGAGTGGATTCAACTTGAGCACGAGTCAGGTCCGGACGTCTTGATGCGGCTCTGTTCACATAATCTTCCCACAAAGGATCATTAGAACCTGGTCGTCCTATATGCCTTCCGGGTATCATACCAGTTGTGGCATCGGAAGTTGGAGAGACTGCTCCTCCTTCCGGATGCTTAGGTTCCGGAACAACGGTTCCGGAGTGTGTGGGTGTGGAAGAAATAATGGGATTATCAAAAGTGACACGTGGGTGTGTTCCAGGGGGCTGCAAGGAGCTTTGTTCAACACCGACATCACCCTGTTGGGAGGGTGAGGGTGGAATATGTGTAGACTCCCCGTGAGTGTGTGCTTGTGATGATGAAACATTGAGGGGTACCTCAGATGAGTGGACAGGAGGGGTGTGCGGACGGCCAGAATCAGCCGGAATGTCATGGGTGCCCTCCTGTTGAGAGGGGGCACTGACTTTGGTTTTCTTTTTGGCCTTGGGTTTGGTGGGTGAGGCCTTTCGTTTGGCCGGTTGCTTAACCTTGGGTCCGGACTTAGTATGAGTGACCTCTTCCGGAATAGGCTCAACTGAGACCGGGGCAGGTTGTGTTGGGTCGAATACAACCGAGGTCTCAAGATGGTGTTTCAGGAAGGGAGATCCGGAAGGAATGAGGGCCAACATATTGTCCGGAAGTCGTCTGACCGGACCAAAAGATGATTGGTCCGGAATTCTGTAAGACTTAACAAGTTTGAAAGATACACATACCTCCGGAGGAATGGTGCTCACCGGAATGGGGACGTTAATTTCCTTGAAGATCTGTTCAATCGTCAGGGCCCAAAATCTAGGGCTCGAAATCTCGTTCGGTTTCCTCTTGATGGCAAACTTGCAAAAGTCTTGCCATAACACTTCCGGAAGGTCGACAGCATTGTTGCGTCCGGAATAGATGTTGAATACAACATTCAGCCAGTCCTTGCTGAGGGTATTAGTGCCGCCGTGCTTGCCCGATAATCCACGGATGATAAAGTGCATAAGGACGGTCCAGAGCCCTGAAACTGCAGTCTTCTTAAAATCCTTTGCCCGATAGTCTTGATTGTACCCGATGAAGTTAAGAAACGTCTGGAACTCTTCAGCAGTTGGTTCAACAACTTTGAAACCAGCAGGGTTGGGTGAAATTCCAATGGCCTTGAGAAAGGTCGCTTTGTAAACGGGAATGGTGCGATCATCGATGATGGAGGCTAACAGAACATCATCTTCAAGTTTGATGCTAGTGAATGCACGATGAAGATGCGAAAGAGGGAGGGGAGGATCTGGAATTTTGGTAAGTGGAATGGAAAGAGGATGATGAGCAAGGAACTCAATCATGATCCTGATTGATTCGTCGTAGTCAAGGGGGTTTAAGGAAAATAGTTGGGTAGTGTCCCTAAGAAAGGGTTCTTGATCTGCCGACGATGATGATCCCTTCGATCCTTTCGATGATCTCTTCCTGGCAATGGATTTCTTTGGAGTTTGAGCAGTAGAGGCCTGGTTCTTGGAGGACTCCATTGTTGAAGATGATGAAGGCTTGAAGAACACGAAGAACTGTGAGGGTTTTAGAGAGGTTTGAGAGTTAAGAGATCGTAAAGTGGTAAAGGTAAATGTGAAAAGGTATTTATAGGTAGGAAAAGTCGGGTCGGGTCGAAAAAGGTAATGATGAGGATCCGAGATCCATCGGGTCACATTTAATGTGGGGAAAATGAGATTAGACAAGTGAAGTGAAAGGGCAAGGCAATTGGTCTAAAAAAGGGGAATGTAACCGTCAATTCGTTTTCCATTTTAGAGGGCGTGCAATCGTGTCAAGCAAATCGAGGAATATTGGATAAGGATCTTCCCAAAAAGTAACCGTTGAGAAAAAGCATTTTACCTTATTACCTCTTGGTATTCCGGATGAATTGTTCCGGACAGCGCATGATCCGGAAGATAAAAGAAATGTTCTGGAATATATATTATAAAAAGGGTTTTCGGAGCAATTTTGAAAATTCCGGAGCAAATTTTGAAATTCCGGAGCAGATTTTGAAAATTTCGGAGCAAGTTTAAAATTCCGGAGCAAATTTTGAAAATTCCGGAGCATATTTGAATTTCCGGAGCATATTTGAAATTCCGGAGCAAATTTTGAAAATTCCGGAGCATATTTGAATTTTCGGAGCAAATTTGAAAATTCCGGAGCAAGTTTAAAATTCCGGAGCAGATTTTGAAATTTCCGGAGCATATTTGAATTTCCGGAGCAGATTTGAAATTCCGGAGTCGATTTCTGGAATGAGTTCCGAAATGGTGATCCTGATGATGGTCGATTCTAGATCGTCGTGAAGAAGAGAATAAACTGTACAGCTTAAGAAACTCAAGGGATAATTAGTAAAAAAGACAGGTAAAAGGATCCTATGTATTTAGAGGGAAAATAGTTCCGAAGCAAAAATAAATGAGTTCGGAGCATATTTTTCTTCTGAATACTTCTATCAAAGAGAACATGTCTCCTGAAAGAATTGAGGATCAGGCATCATCATACCCATTTTGTTCAGAAAACCATTAAATTTGGTTTCGTCTAATGCCTTAGTAAAGACATCAGCAATTTCATCGTCAGATGGAACAAAAATAAGTTCGATGTTACCATTTAGAACATGATCTTTAATAAAGTGGTACCGAATGTCAATGTGCTTCGTCATGGAGTGTTGAATTGGATTGTGTGAGATTGCAATGGCACTTTGAGAATCACAGTAGATAGGAATGCGTTGAAATCGATAACCATAATCCAAGAGTTGAGATTTCATCCAGAGAACTTGAGAGGTACAGCTGGCAGCAGCAATGTATTCAGCTTCGGCTGTAGAGAGAGCAATGCAGTTCTGTTTCTTGGATGACCAGCTGACTAAACGACCACCTAGGAATTGACATCCTCCTGATGTACTTTTCCTATCGAGTTGAAGACCACCATAGTTCGAATCAGAGTAAGCTTGCAGAAGGAAACTTTCATTTGCTGGATACCAGATTCCGAGGTTCTTTGTACCTTTGAGGTACCGGAATATTTGTTTCACAACCAAAAGATGAGACATCTTCGGATTGACTTGAAATCTGGCACATAAGCATGTTGAGAACATTATGTCCGGACGACTTGCAGTGAGATAGAGTAAGGATCCAATCATTCCACGGTACTTCTTTTCATCTACTAAAACACCCGAAGGGTCGGCAAAGATTTTGTGACCGAAGCCCATAGGTACCTTGGCTGAGGCACAGGTGTCCATAGAGTATTTCTTGAGAAGCTCAGAAATGTACTTTTCTTGATGAATGAAAATACCTTTGTTAGTCTGTTTGACTTGAAGGCCAAGAAAGAAGCTTAATTCTCGATTCATGCTCATTTGAAAACGACTGACCATCAGTTTGGCAAAATCAGCAACCATAGATGAATCCGTGGATCCAAAAATGATGTCGTCCACATAAATTTGTACCAGCATGAGATGTTTTCCATTTGATCTTCGAAACAAAGTGGGATCCAGTATACCTCTTTGAAAACCTGAGCGCTTGAGAAAATCAGTGAGTGTCTTGTACCAAGCCCGAGGAGCTTGCTTGAGTCCGTAGACAGCCTTTCGGAGTTTATAACAGTAGTTCGGAAAGGAAAGATTAATAAATCCGGGGGGGCTGTTGAAGGTATACTTCAGTGTCAAGTTCACCTTTAAGAAAAGCACTCTTAACATCCATTTGATAAACTTTGAAACCTTTGTGGGCTGCATAAGCAAGAAAGATTCTGATAGCTTCAAGTCGTACAACAGGAGCAAATGTCTCGTCGTAGTCAAGACCTTCAATTTGAGTGAAACCTTTAGCTACCAATCTTGCCTTATTCCAGATGATAACTCCTGCATCGTCTAGCTTGTTGCGAAATACCCATCTTGTACCAACAATGGGGTGATGTTGAGGAGGAGGTACAAGAGTCCACACTTCATTTCGGTCAAATTCTGCCAGTTCTTCTTGCATGGCTGTAATCCAATCAGCATGCTCTAATGCATCCTTGATGGATTTGGGTTCAACCATGGATATAAAAGCTGAAAAATGGCATTCATTTTGGATGTTAGTAGCTGAGCGAGTTTGTACACCAACATTCGGATTGCCTATCACTTGGTTTGGAGGATGATCCTTCGTCCAAACATGCAATCGAGGGAGTTCTTGTGCAGCGGAGGATCCTACATCAATAGTAGAATTGATTTGCTCCCCCTGAATGATTTGAATATTGGGATGATGCTCCCCCTGAACTTCTGAACCGGAGAGGTTGACATCATCATCAGAAGGAAACTCAAAGAAATTTTCGTTTTCATCAATGTTGAGAGAGGATTTGAGTCATCGAAATCAGCAGCTGCATCTTGGAAGCCATTCACATTTGATTCAAGAGAGGGATTTTCATTATTCTCCCCCTCAACCTGAGAAGGTTGAAACGGTTCGGAATCAAATGGAGGTAGGCTCGGAAGAGGACCGGAGAGGTTGTGAGAAACTGGGTCTTCCGAAGGAGGAATGGGAATCAAAGATGGTCGTTATCGAGATTCGGAATCAAGAGCTATTTCGGAAGGACCAAAGAGGGTTTCAAAGTCAACCTCGAGAATGGTTTGAGGGTTCGGACATCCTGGCGGAGGAGCATCAGACTCCATGATGTGAGTTGTGATGTGAGTGGGGCCAGAATTCCGAACAAAGTTGTCATCAAAGGTAATATCGAAGCTTTCTTCCAGAACACGAGTTCTTCGGTTGAGAACTCTGTAAGCTTTGGATTTGGAAGAGTACCCGAGAAAGATCGCTTCATCAGCTTTAGGTTGAAACTTTGTAAGCTGATCACGGTTGTTTTTGATGAAGCATCTGCATCCGAAGACATGTAGAAATGAGATTGTTGGCTTTCGACCATTCATTGCTTCGTATGGTGTCATGTTGAGCCGTCGATTGATAATACTTTGGTTTTGAGTGAAGCAAGCAGTGGATACAGCTTCAACCCAAAGATAGAGTGGAAGGTTTGCATAGTTCAGCATGGATCGAGCAGCTTCAACGAGTGTTCTATTACGTCTTTCAACTACACCATTTTGTTGTGGAGTGTATGGAGCTGAGAAGTTGTGATCGATTCCTTTTTCTGTGAGGAACTTCTCGATGGTGGAATTAACAAATTCCAAACCATTATCACTTCGGATTCTTCTGATCGGGAGTTTGATAAGAACTTCTATTCCTCTGATAAAATTGATGAGCTCAGAGGCTGTTTCGGATTTCAGCCTTAGGAAGAAGACCCAGGTGAACCTTGTAAAGTCGTCAACAATCACAAGAATGTATTTCTTATGATGAAGACTTTCTACAGTGGATGGTCCACAAAGATCAATGTGTAGGAGTTCTAAGGGATCCGAAATGGATTTTTCGATGATAACAGGATGACCCTTCTTTGATTGCTTACCACACTCGCATGCAACACATAAATGATCATTTTCGAACTTGAGAAGAGGTAAACCTCTTACCATTTCACCTGAGACAATATCATTCATGTACCGAAAGTTCAGATGTGCGAGCCTTCGGTGCCATAACCAACTAACGTCAGGAACAGCTTTGGAGAGAAGGCAGAGCTGCGGTTTTCCAATGATCATATTGATGTCAAGTGGGTACATGTTTTTGTTGCGAAGAGACTTTATCAAACATTCTTTTCGGTCTTCAGTCATCACATAGCTATATTTTTTGCAAAATTCCACGCGTCGGCTTGAGTCGGTGAGCTGAGCAACACTTATCAGATTATGTTTCAAGTCAGCTACATAAGCAACATGTGAAATAGAGAAGTTTCCATTGGTGAGAGTTCCATAACCACGAATTTGAGAATTGGAGTTGTTGCCATACGTCACGTAACCAGCATTTGGAGAGAGCTTTAAATCTCGCAGAAAATCCTTCTGCCCCGTCATGTGCATGGAGCAAGCGCTATCAATATACCATATTGTTTCTTGCTCCGAAGCACAAAGTGCCTGCAAAATTAGTGAGCAATGGAGCTTTTAGGCTCCGAGTTAGACTTTGGGACGTAGGCATGGACTTTGGACTTTGTTTGTGACTTTGGAACAACTACGTGTTTCTTGGTGAGATTACTTGAGTTCTTTGAAAACAGACAGAATGCTAAAGTCTTTTCATCTATCCAGTAGTCATATTCAACTACTTGTGGGTTCGGAGCTAACTTCTTCGGAACGGTGGTATCCGAAGGATTGACACTTTTTGTTATCTCCGAGTTAGTTGTTTTGTTAACAGATGATTTGATTTTCCACACAAGATTTTTGTTTGAAGATTTTGAAACAGTGGTTTTTGAAACAGTGGTTTTTGAATTTGTGGATTTGTTTGATGACACATTGTTCTTAGAAATTTTTGGTTTAAAAATTGTGCCATCAGATTTTGCAATAAAGACAGATGAAACATTTCGAGGCGCTGGTGAAGTGTTTCGGATGGTTTTGACATTAACATGAGCTTGAGGAGATTTGGAGCTGAGGACTTCCTTTGGTTCCGAACGAACAGGAGGTTCGGAAGGTCTTTTTAGGATTCTTGTGGGAACAAACGAATTTTAACTATGGTTTTGACACAAGGACTTCCTTGTGTTGTTCCGAGATGAGTGTGCTTTAGAGTTAGCAAGGAACCTGGAATTTTGTCTATCCTTAACTTCCTTTTTGTAAGCATTCCTAGCTTCTACCTTGGGATCTACAACATCTTTTCTATTCAACATTGGTTTTCAATTAGGATGAGGAGAGGATCCAGAAGTTTGTCCTTTGGATGGATTTGAAAACTTAGGAGTAATGGGAACCAATTTGGTTTTTGAAATAACTACGGAGTCCGATTCACATGAATCAGAGGACACATTGCTTGAGACATCAACTTTATCATCTAGAGATGCCCATGCAAATTCCGAGGCATTGACTTCAGTTGTTTCCGGAATAATTTCCTCAATCACACAGTTGTTGACGTGATTGCTTATAGGAACATGGTCTACACAATTTGGAAGACTATAATGATATTCCGTGGTCCGATTCAGGTCCAGGTTTATCAGAGGCGGAAGAGGCGTGGAATCAGGACATTTGACAACTATTGGTTGGAACTCAGGAATTAGGGACTCAAAAGATCTTTTAGTCTCCGGAAGGGGTGACAATGGAGAAACAGGAGTGTCCGAATGTTTAATGTTCGGAACCTCTCCCATGAATGTCAGATTTTGCAAATCCTTCAGGGGACTAACAATTGGTTTCGGAAACTCGCTTCCGAGACCAGGAGCTTTGGACCATGGATGACGAAAATTATTAGTCATCCGAATGTCAGCTTCAAGCATGTCAACAGAGTTATGCAAAGCATCTATTTTGGCATTGAGACGTTTGTTATCAGAAATCAAAATATTTCGTTCGGAATAAGTGATTTCACATTTATCTTTCAAAATGATACATTCATCTTTTGACATTACAAGTTCATGCTCTAAAGACTCGATTTTCAATTTCTTATCCTCAAAACGTAATCTAATACGACTTAGTTCACAGTCTTTCTTCTCACTGGCTTCTATGGCGGACTAATAGGCTTTATAGATGGTGTTCAAATCTGTTTGGATCTGGGTCAGATAAGGTTCACATAAAGTCAAATCAAAATTATTATCAGAGATCATGGATTTTACCTGCTGAACAATGCTTCGACCTGGTGGATCGTTAGTGGCCATGTAGCAGTAGTGAGGTTCAGCAACATCTTCTTCATCTTCGGATCCAGAAGACCAATAACCTTCATCACATACAACTATTTGTCTTGCCATCAAACACATGTTTCTTCCAGTTACTACATCATCATCATCTCCGGATGACCAATATCCTTCGACATCTCTTGAAACTATAGTGACAAATGCTTTCTCACTTTCAGCCATTTCTTGTGCTTTTCTGACATAATAAGCTGAGTCCTTGACTTTTGGTTTTTGTGGAGCATCAGCTAGACAATCTTTGGCAAAGTGGTTAGCATGACCACATTTACGACACAAGATCTTTGGTTTTTCTGAGTTGGAATTTTTAGAAGATTCCGGGGCTGAGTTTGGTTTAGTGAGGTTGGGCTTGTATGGAGGAGGATTTTCGGAGAGGTGTTTTGGTTCTGAAGCGGAATATGGTTGAGGATGGTTATGGTGAGGAGCACTGAATCTGTTTTGGTATGGTTTGTAAGAAGAATTGAAAGGTCGTTTGTATTTCATGGAGAGTAAGGAAAATTCTTGTTGGAAACGGAGTTCAGAATCCAAGGTTCCGGAATCGTCGTCAGGATAGATGTGTGTGGGTAAAGAAGTTAAGGATGACTGAGTTAATGGAACAGTGGGTTTGTAAGGTTCCGGAGCAGGTGGATTCGGAATGGTTGATTCAAAAGAACTGACTAGAGCAAATGGTCCTCCGGAAAGTTCTCTTATGGTTTGAGCAACATTTGATTCATGTCCTTGAAGCTCATCAAAAAGTTGATAGAGTTTTAATTTTTTTAAGGAACCATTACTTTGAAGACAAGACTTTACATTTCCCCATCCTTTACCAAGACTGTTAATGAACTTGAGATTGTATTTGAGAGGAGTTCGAACAATCCCATGAGTAGTCATGTTGCTGACAACGATTCGATATCGGTTGGAAGCTGAGGCAACAGATTCACCTGGAGTAGTAGTGAAGGTGTCAAAGTCATTGACAACTGAGGTGAGGCGTTTGTCCTTCATATTTTAAGAACCTTCAATCAGATCCTGAAGAGTGTCCCAAATTTCTTTGGCTGATTTACATAACTTGATGTGCTCAAAGAGTGATGGAGGAACACCAAACACCATTTCAAAGAAGGCGACTTGATCAGCATGCAGTTTCTCAATATCATCAGCAGTTAGAGGGGCTGGACGAACTTCATCTTCTCGCATGAGTTGAGCAGCTACATCTCTTACAACTATTCTTACAGGAACATGAGGGCCTTCTTTGACGGATCTCCAGATTTGTTCACCTTTCTCATTGGCTAGTAAAAACCTTTCCATTCTAACTTTCCAATGATCATATTCTTCCACAACTAGCAATGGGGCACGTGTAGGGCCACCCACGCTATTTGTGATTTGCATTGAAATCATTTGTTGAGGATTTGAAGCAGCCATTGAAGTCAAGATATCTTCAAGCTTAAGTGGTATATAGAAGAACTTTTATCCTTAACACAGAAATGGTTGAAATACCAAGGTAAATTCTAACCAACTATAATCTGATCTTATGGATTCAAAGGACAACCACTCGAGCTCTGATACCAATTGTGAGAACAATATCTTTGCAAAGGTTTAAGAACTCAAACCTTGAGTGAATGCTTGAGATCGATGTCTGCTTAATAATGGATGTTCAAGTCGAGACTGGAAAGACCAGTCAAGTCTTAGATAATCAATTCAACAAATGATCAAGACATTAATTTAGAACAAGTAAATAGTGATCAAGGTAAAGTTAATAAATGAGGAACAAGAAGAATGTTTTAAATGTGATAAGAGTAAATGCCAAAAGTGAGAGAAAGATCCGTTGTTGACTTGTATTGAATGCTCCTATATAAAGGAGAGAATGTTACAGCAAATTAACCCAAGTGTTTACAAAGGACCGGACAAAAGATACAAATCTGACATTCTGATTGTCCTAAATCAACTTTAGACTAAGTCCTATGAAACGTTACATCAAAATACAAGACAAAAGTAATAAATGCATAAGAGACAAAATAACTTCATTCCGGACAAGTGATGTTCCGGAGATGAAAGTTTGGTCCGGATCAGCATGCATTCCGGACTTCAGGATCAGCTCCGGAATGCGTTCCTCTTCAAAATACTTCACTCATTTTCTTCAGCTCCGGACAGGTTCTGGATCACATCTTCCTTCGGAACCAACAGCCTTCGGAATATGTACTTAGGATTGCTAGAGGTTCACTTTCAGGTTCCAACAGGTTAGGGTTTAAGGGTAAGTTACATGGGTTAGGGCATAAGGTTTATGACATTAAGTTACATGGGTTAGGGTTTAAGGGTTAAGGGATTAAGCCACATGGGTTAGGGTTTAAGGGTAAGTTACATGGGTTAGGGTATAAGGGTTATGACATTAAGTCATATAGGCTAGGGTTTAAGGGTTAAGGCATTAAATCACATAGGTTAGGGTATAAGGGTAAGTTACATGGGTTAGGGAATAAGGGTTATGACATTAAGTCATATAGGCTAGGGTTAAGGCATTAAGTCACATGTGTTAGGGTTTAAGGGTAAGTTACATGGGTTAGGGCATAAGGGTTATAACATTAAGTCATATGGGTTAGGGTTTAAGGGTTAAGGGATTAAGTCACATGGGTTAGGGTTTAAGGGTAAGTTTCATGAGTTAGGGCATAAGGGTTATGACATTAAGTCATATGGGTTAAGGTTTACGGGTTAAGGGATTAAGTCACATGGGTTAGGGTTTAAGGGTAAGTTACATGGGTTAGGGTATAAGGGTTATGAAATTAAGTCATATAGGCTAGGGTTTAAGGGTTAAGGCATTAAGTCACATAGGTTAGGATTTATGGGTAAGTTACATGGGTTAGGGAATAAGGGTTATGACATTAAGTCATATAGGCTATGGTTAAGGCATTAAGTCACATGGCTTAGGGTTTAAGGGTAAATTACATGGGTTAGGGCATAAGGGTTATGAAATTAAGTCATATGGGTTAGGGTTTAAGGGTTAAGGGATTAAGTCACATGGGTTAGGGTTTAAGGGTAAGTTACATGTTTAAGGGCATAGGGGTTATGACATTAAGTCATATGGGTTAGGGTTTAAGGGTTAAGGGATTAAGTCACATGGGTTAGGGTTTAAGGGTAAGTTACATGGGTTAGGGTATAAGGGTTATGACAGTAAGTCATATAGGCTAGGGTCTAAGGGTTAAGGCATTAAGTCACATAGGTTAGTGTTTATGGGTAAGTTACATGGGTTAGGGAATAAGGGTTATGACATTAAGTCATATGGTTTAGGGTTTAAGGGTAATGACATTAAATTTATAATCATATGTTAAATTTTAATTTTATGTTTTTCCACGTAATTAATAACTATAATAATTAGAAGTTCCCTCCATTAATTTCACCAATTTTGATTTCCCTCCTTTAATTTCAGCGATCTTGATTTCCCTCACCACTCAAAGTAATCTACTTCTCTTTTTCTATCTTTCTTAAAACTTTTTTTATTTTCCTTTTATTTATCTTAACCTAATAGATTTTCCTCTTGGACTATTTGCTGTATACAAACAGTGGACGGCCCTTCTCCACGTCGTGCCAAAAAACAATATTTCAGCTCCAATCGGCGACACCATGTTTCTTAAATAGTAATTTCAATTTTCCTAATTTCTGATTTGTCTTTGACATTCATTATTTCAGTATAAATCAAAATCGACTACTCTGTCATCTCGTCTCTTCTAATTCTCTGTAATATATATCTATGCTCAGGTTTCTATTCTAAGGATTTTGCTTCTATGGACTTCGAAAAAATGATTAAAATGGATAGAGACATCAAAAGTCATTTATATTTGATCTTATATGACCTTATTATAACTCATCACCTTATTATGACCTACAATCCCGACCTTAATATACTTCTAATTTAAAATGTTTATCTCCACCCCCAAAATTTCTCCCAAGTTATTCCCGCAATTTACGTGTCTATCCTTCACCATTCTCCCCACATTCCCCATATTTTTACTCTTTTCCTAAATGGATAACTACAGTAAAATCCCAATATTTTTGAAAAAGTTTAAATATGTTTTTATATATATAAATATTTTTTCAAAGTATAAATATTTTTTCTATATAAAGTAAAAAAAAAACTTTTTTAAGGAATAAAAGCATATAAATATGTTTTTATATGCATTTATTACATTTATATGTATCTTTTATGTATAAATATGTTTTTATACGTATAAATATGTTTTTTAAAAATTTACATATGTGTTTATTTGATAATATTCCTTAAAACGAATTTAAAAATATATATATTTAATTTCGTTTTTAATAATAACAATAATAGTAATAATTGCATTAAATCCTCGGAGCGGTATACAATAATTACAATAGTAAAGGACAAACATATGAAAAGACATCTAGATTAATCAGTAGGCTTTAGATTTTGGATGGTAAGGTCGTAAGTTCGACCCTTCCCAAGGTCATTTTTATCCTATTCGAAATCTTATTTTTATTAAGCAAAGAAATTTGGTAGGTATTATATATAATTGTTCAGCATGAAAAACCTTAATAGCTTTTAGCCTAGTTGGGGAATACCTATGTCTGGGATATTGAGGTCATGAGTTCGAACCCCATCTAAGCCTTTTCTCAAAAAAATCCCATTTTTTAAGTCTGCAAGCATTTTTGCTGACATGGCATGCCACATCAGCTGCCATGTCAGCAATCCCTTCCAACTTGGTATGCCACATAGGTGTTTACCTGCTAAAAGGGTAAAAAATGAATAAATTGAAGAAATTAGCCGGTTTTCTGGACTTTTTTATTTAAAAAAAAAATTAGGACTTTTTTAATTCATTTTAATGAACAATCAGTATTCTCTATAAACATCATTTACACCCTTTACACTTGCATGAATAACTTACTTAAGAATATAATCATACTTTAAGTGGTTAAGTTATGTATATCGACTAATATCAAATTTAATGATAACCGTTTTTGCCCATTCTTGCTCTAAGTAATAGCCACATTAATATTTCACGGTGTGACTATTATAAATATAGTGGACATATATAACCACCAAAATTGTTAGTGATATGACTCTCCAAAATTGAAAACATTTTTACTTTAAAAAGTAGTTTTTTGCCCATATATATTTATACTTTTTCCCATATTATGTAGCTTTTTGCCCATAAATGTTTATACTTTTGCCCATATTATATTTTTACACAAATATAAATGTAATTACCTGTATATGTACTTGTATATGTATTGTGTGTATGGTGGTTATTGTCCACATATAAGAAAGTTTTCACCAACGAATGTAGTAGTTTTTTTTTATTTGAACATAATATTCTTCAACAACACATATTTTACAATTCCGTAGCACAATTCCGTAGGTAAATAGCTATGAATGCTACTTCCATAGCAAAGCAACTATGGAATGTTTTTCCGTTGAAAAATTTCGTTGCAGATTAACAATGATTTTTAATTCCGCAGCAGAATTACAACGGAAAGTATTTTCGTAACAAATTTCGTTGCAAAATTTCTATGAATGGTTTTTCCATAGAAATATTGGTAGCAATATAGCAACGAATTTCGAGGTGGTAACAGTTTCCGTAGCAATGCACATGTTTGCTACGGAAAATTAATTACGTAGAATCTCGTTGCCTACACCCTTAACGACTTGCCACCGAAGTTTCACTATATTGCTACCACAATTCATCACCGTGGCCCTTTACCTACCTTCATGGAAACTCGTTCCATATTAATTGTCAAAGAACGAAATATACTTCAGGATCAACAAAAGCATACGCCTCCAACTCATTCCGACGATTCTTGCCACCGAAGGACCAATGCAATAGCCAACCAACTGATATCGAGGTGGTGGTCATGGTGGAGGTCGGAATGGTCACGAGGGTCGGGGAAGCAGAAACGATGGTGGTAGGTTTGGTGGTGGTCAACGACATCAACACTCATCGGCACCCCATAGACGGGGGTTGGGCTGGTATCCTTTACTGAATTCACAACAACAACAAGCAGGCTTGTTGCCTAGCCCTCTCACGAGAGCCCATCAACATGTGCCAGCCAAAATGTCTTATGGTGGGTCTATTCAAGCAGGCCTCCAACCATTTAATTTTTTTGGCCCACCAGTTGGTCCAGTCAATAACATTATCAAGATTTCATTACTCCTCCTCGGCCTCATCAACATTCATGGACTTCTCCCTCACTCCCAAATATTCAACAACCTATTGTTATTGCACAAGCATTCTAACTACCTCAATGAGTGATCCTGGCAGTGGAGGATGGTATATAGACACCGACGCAACATCCCACATACATACGGATGCGGGTATTCTTAACAATGTTGATGATAAAAATATATTCCCATCTGTTTTAGTTGGGGATGGATCTTCAATTCATGTAAGTAAAGTTGGTAACTCCACTCTTCCGCATCTCAACCATATCACACTTTGGTCTTGAAAAACGTTTTGATCGCTCCTTAAATCATAAAAAAATCTTATTTATGTTCATCGTTTTACTCATGAAAATAGATGCACTATTGAATTTGACCCGTTTGATTTTTCTGTGATCGATTTCGCACCAAACAAACTCTCATGCGATGTGACAGCACGGGTGACTTATATCCAGTCACTACTCTAACACCTCAAGCTTTTCTTTCCACCGCTTCGCTTGTTTGGCATCAACGTCTCGGTCATCCCGGTCATTACATTTTCAAGCATCTAGTTGATATTTGTTTTATTCATTCTTCTACAAATAAAATTCTGAGTCTTTATGAACCTTGTTAGTTAGTGAAACATGTTAAACTGCCATTTAGTTTGTCTAGTTCTGTTTCACAATTTCCTTTCCATATTGTTCATTCAGATGTTTGGACATCTCCGGTTATGAGTTGTAGTTGGCTTAAATACTATGCTATATTTCTTGATAATTATTCTTATTTTGTATGGATTTACCCATTACGTGCCAAATCTAAGGTATTTTCTAAATTTATGCACTTTCGTACTTCCATTAAAAACCACCTCAACACCAATATTAGATTCTTTCAATGTGATAACGGAGGTGAATTTGATAATCGCCAATTTCATAATCTTTGTGATCAAAACCACATTAAAATACGATTTTATTGTCCTCCCACCTCTCAATAAAGCGGAAAATCATAATGTATGTTATATACACTTAATAAAATCATTTGTACCCTTCTCCTTCATGCTCGTATCCTTCCCAGATATTGGGTTGAGGCATTACATATAGCAGAACATCTCTTAAATATCCTTCCATCCTCTACTTTAAACAACAATACTCCCTTTCACAAACTTTATAATAAACTCCCTAATTACATCCATCTTCATGTCTGCGGGTATCTCTGTTTTCTTAGCATTGTCTCCCATCATAAACTTTCACCTAGATCAACACCATGCGTTTTTCTCGGATATCCTTCACACCACAAGGGGCATCGATGTCTTGATCTTCATACCAAGAAAATCATTATTTCCCGCAATATCATTTTCGATGAAACCGTTTTTCTATTCGGTTCCATGACACCAACTTCCGCTCCCTCCTATTCCTTTCTTGAAAATATTTCTCATATAAATCACACCCCGTCACCCACTACTGAGCCACCTACCATATCCTCTCCAATTCTACCCGTATCTCCCACCTTCGGTGACTCTTCTATTCTTGATGATGTCACCACCAATGATACTCTATATCTTGAACATTTTGTTGCTAATGGGGTCAATTGTGACGTCACTACCTTCTAGGCCTCCTACTACCATGAAATCTACTCCTCCTTCTATCTCTTAACCCCAGTCTCAACATCCTGTGCTCACTCGTTTAAAAGAGGGCATTAAGAAACCTATCAAAAAAATCATCCTCAATGTTGATCACTCTTCTCCTACTCTTCGATCTTATTTACAAGCGTTTTCAGGAATCTAACTGGCTAAACGCGATGCAAGAGGAATATTCTTCCCTTATCACAAACAAAACTTCGATTTTAGTGCCACGACCCACTGTTGTAAATGTTATTAATTGCATATGGATTTTAAAAAAGATGCTTAATAAGGATAGCTCTTTATATCGGTATAAATCCCGTCTGGTTGTCAACGGCCACAGTCAAAGACCTGGTATCTACTATGATAAGACTTTCAGTCTGGTGGTCAAATCGACCACTATTTGTATCGTCTTGAGTATTTTTATCACATATAAGTGGCCTATTAGAAAGTTAGATGTGAATAATGCTTTTCTTCATGGGCACCTTCAGGAAACTGTTTATATGCAGCAACTACCTAGATTTCGAGACTCTTGTTTGTATCCTTCAAAGATCTTTATACGGTCTCAAGCAAGCCCCAAGGGTGTGGTTCCAATGGTTTAGTATGTTTACTGCACGTATTGGTTTTGTTAACAGCAAATGTGATTCTTTCTGTTTATTTATAGACAGGGCCCTCATATTTCTTATCTCCTATTATATGTGGACGACATTGTCCTTATGGATATATCATCTCATCTTCTAACACACATCATCTCGGTTCTTGGGTCTGAGTTTTCCATGTCAGATCTTGGTGATCTTCATTATTTTTGGGTATATCTGCTACTAGAATTGCTGATGGCTTATTTTTGTCTCAACACAAATATGTAAATGAGATTCTTAAACATGCTTCTATGATGAATTGTAAACATGCTACTACTCCTGCTGATTTGCTACAAAATTTGATGGTTCAGGACCTCCTGTCGTCGATCCTACGCTATATCGTAGTTTAGTAGGTGCTCTCTAGTACCTTACATTTACTAGACCAGATGACACGAAGGATCATGTTATATAGTTAGGGATGTAGTATCAGGTTATATAGTTAGGGAAAACCCCTTAATAACAATGTACTATCAGATCCCCTTAATATCAATGTATTACAATTTTTGATAACTTGTTTGACATGATGTTATTGGATGAAATTGATTGTTTTGGTATATATTTGTTTCCATATTTTTGTATTATGCGTAAATGAGTATCGTAAAGGCACGTCGTAAATACATATCGTAAATGGTTGCTGAAGTTTATGACACGCAAATGCGTGTCATCTTCATTTATGATAGGGGCTTTAATGATACGCAATGTGAGTCATAAATGTGAGTCGTACGGTTACGACACGCAAATGTGTGTCGTCTTCCTTTATGACAGGGCCTTCCTTGACACTCAATGCATGTCGTAAATGCGCGTCGTAAGTTTACGACACGCAAAAATGTGTAATCTTCCTTTATGACAGGGCCTTCCTTGACACGCATTTGCATGTCATCTGAGGCTTTTAAGACACGCAATGCGTGTCATTAAAGGGTATTTTTGTAGTAGCGCTGAATGGGATTTGAGGACATGTACACCACACTCACATTGTCAAAATAAACAAAAGTAGCTTGATGCGGTAAAAAATGAAGGTTAAGGAGTAGGTTTCGAATGCAACACATTTCAACAACCACATTAGTAACCCCACAATATTCAGCTTCATCACTAGATTGCAATGTAGTATTTTGATGCATAGAAGACCATAATAAAAGATTGTGTCCGAGAAAGACACAATAGCCCGAAGTAGAATGCCTAGTGATGGGATAACCGATCAAGTTTGCATCAAAGTAGGTAATAAGATCACGTGGAAGAGTACTAAAGAGCTGTAAGACATGATGTGCAATACCAATAACATATCTCATAATACGTTTCAGTTCAGTGAAATGAGGCTCTCGGTGATCATGCATGTAGAGACATATTTGTTGAATAACATATGTGATGTCTGGTCTAGTAAATGTAAGGTACTAGAGAGCACCTACTAAACTACGATATAGCGTAGGATCGACGACAGGAGGTCCTGAACCGTCAAATTTTGTAGCAAATCAGCAGGAGTAGTAGCATGTTTACAATTCATCAAAGAAGCATGTTTAAGAATCTCATTTACATATTTGTGTTGAGACAAAAATAAGCCATCAGCAATTCTAGTAGCAGATATACCCAAAAATAATGAAGATCACCAAGATCTGACATGGAAAACTCAGACCCAAGAACCGAGATGATGTGTGTTAGAAGATGAGATGATATATCCATAAGGACAATGTCGTCCACATATAATAGGAGATAAGAAATATGAGGGCCCTGTCTATAAATAAACAGAAAGAATCACATTTGCTGTTAACAAAACCAATACGTGCAGTAAACATACTAAACCATTGGAACCACACCCTTGGGGCTTGCTTGAGACCGTATAAAGATCTTTGAAGGATACAAACAAGAGTCTCGAAATCTAGGTAGTTGCTGCATATAAACAGTTTCCTGACGGTGCCCATGAAGAAAAGCATTATTCACATCTAACTTTCTAATAGGCCACTTATATGTGATAAAAATACTCAAGACGATACGAATAGTGGTCGATTTGACCACCAGACTGAAAGTCTTATCATAGTAGATACCAGGTCTTTGACTCCAAGTGTGGATGGCAAGTAAGGGCTTGAAGCATTAGCTGAAACAAAAAAACTTTTATTAATCACACAATCAACAAACTTTAGAAGTACGTTATAAGAAAGTGTGAGTATTGAAGTCCCGAGTTTTCATACATAAGCCTTAAAATTTGAAAATACAACAAATGAAAAGATTAAATTTAATAAAAAAAAGTTATTTATTAAGAACGCGATAATTGCGGGCTGTTACTTTAATAAAAAGGCAAGTCATTAACTGCCAATGCAACCTCTATATGTAATACATGTGTGTGTTTAATCAATAATCAGTAAATGGAAGTGGATTTTTATAATTTGAAAGCTTTTTTTTCCATTGGGAGTCGGTAGCAGCTCGAATTGCTACCATTTACCTTAATTTTTGCGCTATTGTTGTGGTGGTGCTGTTTGATAGCTCTTTAGTCTTGTTATTTTGTCAATCTACAGTTTAGTTATTTTGTTTATCTAAAGTTTAATTATTTTTATCAATCTATAGGTTAATTATTTCTTCCCTTTTGTCTCATTGACACTGGTCCCAGTCCCAGTCCAACACATACCAACCACATTACAACTTTTTCTATCATGTAAACTATTATAGAAAGTAATATGATGATTTCAAATATGTAAACTATTATAGAAAGAATCTCCTCAAAAAGTTCATTAATGGCCAACTTCTCAATTTCATCGACACTCAAAGAATCAAGGCGAAGCGAATCAGATGCATATAATCTAACAAAGGAACAATAATATCAATTTACTTTTAACTAATAATGAACAATAACCAGAATATTAAACTACAATATCCAATAGTTGCATGTCAAGCGATTACCAGAATAAAAAAGCCATGATCTTCCTCACAAATTCCTCCAAGATCATTCCCTTCTTGAACTGACCTATCAGATCCGACTTCAATCTTGGAAGACCCATTCTCCTTGAATGAAAGTAGAACTTTTCCCTTATAACCATAAGTTGCACCCCTGAAAAAATGAAAACAAAAAAAGTAGTGTGTGTGTGTGTGTCTATATATATATATATATATATATATATATATATATATATATATATATATATATATATATATATACTAGTCGTTTACCCGCGCCAAGCGCCAGGTGCAAGTTTTCTTTTTTCAGAAATTAGTTTTAGCCACACTGTCATTTTTAAGTTTTGTATTTATTTGACTTTTGTTGAAGCTGGTATGGTACTAATGAGTTAATTATAGGAAAAACTAAATGTTTAATACATATTTATTTATTATAATTATTGTTAAAGCTTTATTTATTTTCATAAATTAGGTATCTCATTGTGTTTATTTGATATTATTTCAAAACTTTTTAAAATCTACACAGTTTAGTACTATAAATGTTTTTTTATCTCAAATGTATGGTCACAATATGTTGTTATAGGATCATTTTAAATATTTTATTCATCCAATATTAGCATGTTTAATGGTTTAATGAAAGAATTTATCTTTCAATAACATTTTTTCCAGAAAATTAACATAAATGGTAAGTAAAACTCCATATGAAACGGTTATTAAATAAAAAATGTTCTTTAAATGGAAACAAAAGGGTAAAGATTATGACTTTAAAATTTGTATGGTAAAACTTTCATTTTTCTTCATATTTAGGGTCGACTTCTTAGCAACATGCTCAAATTACTTATTTACCCTTTGAGCTAGGTAAGCTGGAGACTTCCAATAAAACCTTGATGCAGTTCCAGAGCAATAATGAGTATCCATGAAGTAATAAAGTCTGGTAGTGAGTTCAACAAATAAAACCAAAAAGAACCATCCCTACAAATAGTTAGAACACATGAATAAGTACATTAGTGTATCCAATTAATGAAAGTACCCTTGATAGCCAAGAAATGACAATTCTCAATGTTACCATTAAAGATATTATCACTTCGATACCTCCATATTGTCTAGGCAAAAGCAATAAGTACAACCAAGACAGCTTTTTAAGAGAGCCCGCGGTGGTTTTGGAGCATGAAGCAAACCTTAACAGATCAAGAAGAGAGCAACTAGTTGCCTGTATCTCCTTCCACCATAGGTTTAGTCTTTTTTCCTACAAAGTTAAGTAAAAAAGAAACATTATATTTTATTAATGGATTCTTTTATTCCAGGCACGGTTAAGAGAAAAATAGTCACAGGAGAGTGTTAAAATACCCCATCCCCACGATAAATGCAACAAACAACATTAGTGAATTTTTAACATGAAAAAAGAGAATATTTCATCCTTATCATCATACCAAACATAAAACAGTACATAAGATGCGAAAAAGAATTGAAATTCCACGGGTTTTTTGATTGATTTAGAAATCCACATGTCAAAGGATTTCATGAATTTCAATAAAATTAACTCACTACTCGCTTGGAATCAAATGCAAGATTTGAATGGAACTGAATTCCAATTCGAGCATAAATCCCATAGAATCCAGCAAACCAAACACCACCCCTCCCATCAGTGCATTAGTTTCTACTTAATTTCATACAGAAAAACATGTTTATTATAGTATGTGCTAACTCACAGATAAGTGAACACCTTTTCGATTTGCAAAAGTCTTAGTTTTGTCTGCTTCCATGAGTGATGTGCTAACTCACAGATAACTTCTGGTCGACATAATCAAGCTGCAAATCATTAATTGTTTTGTCTAATGCTACTGGTACATCTTTGGTCCATGATCAAAGCACCTATAGATTATCATTGATTATTAACTAAAACTTGGAAGTCTATATGTATGTGTGTGGAAATCATTTTAGTAAGAGTATCATGAATTCGGAACAAATAGATATTGAAGGATTGGATGGACCAGACCCATCATTATCAACTGTCACAAACATCGTTCTCCAGAGGATTGACCATTTTCTAGCAGTTGAGAATGTTGTTGACTCTAAGATGTACCATTTGACTCCGACTATAGAATTTGTCCATCTGCAATTATTAATAACCTCAGATACAATTTACTAAGCAAATTATACTATCAAGGGTAAAAATGGTGGAATTATGGCATTTTTTATAGCATTTTTGCTTGTGCATTTTAAATCGAAAAGGAGGATTTTCCATGCCTTTTATTAAGGTAAAAAATGGCATTTTTCTTAGCAGGCATTTTCACAACAAGCTTATATACCATTTTCAGTAAGAGCTTAACAAAATCAGCAAGAAAATTAAAAAATCAATTTCTAAAAAAAAATCAGAAAATCAACTATTTTTTATGATACCATATGCTCAACGTTCTCAATAGTACATCATGAAAATTGCACTTGTTGATAGTTGATGCATAGTTAAGCTCAGAAAAACTTAACCATCTGATACATGATAGAGAAAAAACAGCGCATAGAACTTGTGACAAGCTCTAGACTTGCTTCTAAGGGACTATTCATATCAACAATCAAAATGTAGCCTCATTGAAGTCCATGAAATCCATAATTTAGGTCAGGAAAATCAGAATCTTGAATTTATGCTCAAAATAATAAACATGAGCATGTGTGTGTGGTGTTGTGTGCGACAGATCAAAATGGGATCAAGAAGCATAAAAGTAGGGGAGAAGGATGTCGCACATACGCAATCAAAGAAGAAGAAGAATAAGAAGAAGGGAGAAGGAATAAAGCGTACATGAGATGCTTAGAGAGTAGAAGTGGGGATCGAGGAAAGAGGATGAAATCATGATTGAAACCTGTATGGTTTTTCTGGTTAGGGTTTTACAAAGTAGAAGAGGAGAAGATTCAAAATCGAAATCAGAGGTATGAATAGAGTAGAAATAAGAACATGGATCTTGTCTTTGACATTATTGATGGTGTCGTTGCTCTCGACCTAGAGATGGATGGTTTTCCGGTTAGGGTTTTATCACAGGAATGTGAAGCATGAGCCCCCATGACGTTACTGTTTAGAATTTATAGAGAGGAGGGAGGGACGGAATGCAGGTCGTGGGTGGGTGGAGATCTAGAGGAGAAAATTCAGAGGTAGAGGGAGGCGGGGCACTCGAAATTTTTTGGGGATTTGGTTTCCCTCCTTAGCTATATCAAAGAGGGGGACGCAATTTTTATAAAACGACATTTCTACACGACACCCGTCTTATTTAGGTGCCCTTCGTGTTTGTATTTTTTTTGTTGGACATTTAATTTAAGGGCACGCACAAATGCGTGTCCTCTATCCTTCAGATTTTGGAAAGCTGACATTATTTTTAGGACACGAAAAAAATGCGTATAGTTAATCTGTGCGTGTCATTGATTGCGTGTAATTAAAGGTCTGTTTTCTAGTAGTTCGGTCTATTGTGTCTTTCTCGGACACAATCTTTTATCATGGTCTTCTAGGCGTCAAAATACTACATTGCAATCTAGTGATGAGGCTGAATATTATGGGGTAACTAATGTGGTTGTTGAAATGTGTTGGATTTGAAACCTACTCCTTGAGCTTCATTTTTTTTCCGCATAGAGCTACTCTTGTTTATTTTGACAATGTGAGTGTGGTATACATGTCCTCGAATCTCGTTCAGCATCAACAGACCAAACATATTTAGATCAATCTTCACTTTGTCTATGAAAAAGTGGTTACTGCTCAAGTTTGTGTTCTTCATGTGCCATCTAAATCTCAATATGTTTATATCTTCACCAAGAGTTTCCCTTATACTATTTTTTTTCTTGACTTTCAGACTGACTTGAACGTTCGTGACGGTACCCCCGCTCAATCTGCAGGGAACTATTAGCATATTATTATATGTATTTTATATTTTGTTATGCAGCCCATATGTCGCCTTGCTTATAGTTGGCCCACATAACGTATTTTGTATAAATGTTGATTGTTTAATGAAGGAAGTCTTTCATGGAAAATTCACACGATTACATATTGGTCTCATGTATTATTTTTATGATATGCATCTCATGTTTAGGACTAGGGACAAATTTACATATGTAAGTCATGTGGTACTTATAGGACACCCCTCAATGTTATTTATAATCCTATTTTTCTAAAAAAGCCGAACCTTCTATTGTAACATCCCAAAAACAGTGATAAAAAATTTCATTTGGAAGTTTATCAATTCATTCATACAAACACCCAATATTAATATTCAAAACATCAGAGTACAATTATTCAGAATGCGGAAATCATAAGGGGGAATGTTTTCGAACCAGAAGTACCTGAAACCATAAACAACAACTGTAAGCACAAAGCTTAGTGAGTTCCCTAAAGTACCACATACCACACACAATATAATGAATGTTATAGGCCGAATCATAGTCTTAAAATCACTTTCTGCCATGGGCCAAATAATGGTCTTTCCTTGCAATGTCAAAGGCCAAATCATGGACTTACATACAGGTGCCAGGGGCCAGATCCTGGTCTTTCATACAATTGCAACATAACAATTTTGTTCATAAAAATAATTTAATTTTACTAAAGAGGGTTTTGTAGTACGATTCCAAAAAAGAATGATAGAAAGGTAAAGTATTCAATTGCTTGATCAAATATATCGTAGTAATTAACTTTTTAAAAAGGAAGAAATACACAAATACAAACACCTACAAATAAAGAACGCACTCTCAAGAGCTATAAGTAGTCTCCATCATCAGGCCGAATAGTTACTTCAAGATCATCTTTTCCCTTTGGGAATGATATGCTACATGTCTTGGGTAGGTTTAATTTACTTATATCTGAAAAAAAAGCATAAATTTTGCAAAAGTAGAATAACGATTAGAAGCATTGATCACCATTACTCTAACTTAGCTTTGTGAAGAGCCTATTAGCCTACATTTTGCTTCATAATAGGTGGCTTGCCATTACAATTTTCTGCAAGTTTCCTTTGTTTCTCTTTAACTTTAAAATGTCAACCTACAATCAAACACAATGAAGTAATTAAAATTTTAAAAAAGGAATAAATACACATATACAAACACCTAGATATAAAGATATGCACACTCAGATTTACACACCAACACACAGAGATACAAATGTGCACACGTACTCAACATATGGTCAGAAATTGAAGTTGTTGTATGATTATGTAAAAAGAAGGTAAACAATTAAATAGCAAACATACTCAACTAAAGGGCATCCAACATGGAATGATTTATATGTAGCTTCAAACAGCTTATACGAATGGGATACAAAATGGAGTTATATATGTGGACCTTCTAATATCAAAGATATGGGTGTTACCCCTCTAGGTCCATATGAATTAAATTATGTATACTATTTGCTAAACTTGGGTGATAGTATTACAACAGACCATATTTCATCAGGAGTATCCACAGAGATAGTCTCATTGACAAATATTTGAAGAAAGTTGGCGTTGATAGGAGATATTTCAATTCATATATTATTCGAAATGGAAATGATTAGTTCATGGTTAAGGGCACTTTTGTTAATATAAGATTTGTGAATAATTTAATGGAAGGTAAAGTGCAATGCCCGCGAATTCGAGCTAGAAATTTTAAGGAAGTATACATTATATAAATTAAATTTATATTGCGTACATGATAAATGCCATTTTATGCATATTTTAGGGTAGTTTTTATTAACATTTTGCATCATATTTTAAGCATTTGCATGTGTATTAGTTTAAATAATGTCCATCTCATGTTTATCGTCAAAATTCCCGTACTGCTCATGTTTTTATGTCGTTTTCAGATATTTCGAGTGGAGTGGTACTTTGGGAGCAACTTTAGATGAGTATTTGGAGCTTAATGGAGCTAAAATACCTGAGGGAGCTGGAATTTGGGTCGGATTTGCTTAAGCAGAAGAGTTCACGTCCGAAACTTGCGTTTTCAAGTTTACACGATCGGGTTTTTGTCCATGCGATCGTGTTTCTCTTACACAACTTTTCCAGGCCAAAAGTCAAGTTTCAGGACTCCGTAGCACAAACATGATCGTGCTTTCCCAAGAAACACGATCGTGTTTTTGAGTTTTATGTTCGATATAGCAACATATTTCATTAAACTGAGAATTCAAGACTTCGGAGAAAAAAACACAATCAAAACAATCATGTTTTCACTTTTCAGGTTTTTTGTTGTTGGATCATATATAAATACCACCTATCTGATTTGTTTGAACCCTAGACGTTCCCAGACGACGAAAACAACTTCTAAAGGCGATTTTCTGCACTTTTTCATCACTTTCTGAATATCTGAAAGTTGTGGATCATCTCAGTCAGTTAGATTAGTAAGATTTAGTAGTTTAATCTTTTTTTTTTTCATTTGTTTTGATTGGATTTTAGCCATGTCTAGCTAAACCTTAGATTTCAGTTCTACACATATCAGTACTTTTCATGTAATCAATCCTTATATGTGGTTTTTGGTTTGTGATTCTATCTAGATTTTTCAGTTTTGTGCTTAATGAATGTTTGATTTTGATTCTTTTTAGCCTGATCACCTAATTTATGATCAAATCAATCCAGTTAATCAATTAACATAATCCACAATTGTTTTAATCAACTAGTTATAAGTAACAAGTAACAGATCGGTTCCGTGTTGATATTTGACTATGTTATAAACTGAAATTTCATATTTTTATGCTTCCGAGCTTGTGAGAAGTATTGTATGTTGCTGGGAATTTTACACAAATCATAATCCTACTTTTCTAATGTAATTAAGAGCTTGTTTAATTAAGTTAATAAAAAGTTAGGATTAACTGACGAGCTTGTTTTGGTTAATTAACTAGGTAAAAGAGAACTTACTAGAGCTTGTTAGTAGTTTTCAGTACCATCTTAGATAAAACACATTTTGAATAATCAAGTTTATGTTGATTGCATGATTACAGAACTAGATTTGTTTTTATTACTGAATTTCATTTAGTTATTTTCATTGCTATTTAGTTTTTAATTATTAATGAAAAATCTCCCTTTTACATTTTCTATTTTATGACTAGTATATTCCTTACACAAAGAGGCATTGATCATTAGGTTGTGTCCTTGAGGATTTGGCCCTGCTTCCCTATGTTATTCTTTAGTGCATTCGAGTAGTGATAAATTTTATTTGTTTAAGACGCCTGCAACAACGTTTTAAAAGTACATGTTTTATGGGTAAATATTCTGAGCTTATAATATTTGAATAAAACATTATTATTAGAAAAAATAATTAACAAATAATGTCAAATAACGTTCAAAAATAAAAGATCATTTAGGATAAGTAATCTTGATGAAAGTTGTAGTAGTCACGATGATGATTTTGGGGATATAAGGAACACTTGAATCTGACTTCCTATGAAGAAGTTACGATTGTTCGAGGTTTTGCGTTCAGCCCTATACGACAAAGTATGTCGTAAAAGTATGCATATAGAGAACATCCAGATTTGACTTCATATAAGGAAGTTATGATTTTTCAAAGTTTCAGCACAACATTGTGGACACAAAAATTGAAATTAAAATCGGTTGATTTAAAAATAAAGTGAGAATTAGCCGACAGAGTCTAAAGGAAAGTTGTAGTACTCGTCGATAGTTACGTGTGGACATAAAGAGCATTGAAAATGGAACTCATATGAGAAAGATACGATTTTTAGAAAAAAAATCCGTACGTGCACGCTTGTAGAAGGGGAAACAAGGACCAGGGGAATTTTGACACGTGGCAGCGACCCGCAGGAACAACATCGTCTTAGGGCGTGGTGCGCCTTGCCCAAATTTTGGCTATAAATAGCAATCTCATCACCTCATTCCCTCACAACAGCTCCCAACTTCTCTCTGGAATTCTCTAAGGTTTTAGCTCAAATTTCCCTAGATTTTAGAAGCATTTAGCTAGGCTCTGAGTCTTCAGAGATTCCAATAAATAGAAGTGTGCAGGTCGAAGTTCTGCCTGCGAATTTTCTAGACTTTGGTCAAGAAACTCTTTAAGTTAAGCTACACCTATTTTTATTTAAGTGTAATTTATATTTTTATTCATAATCTTTATTATGAACATGTAGATAAGATTTATCAGTGATTTCATATCATAATACTGATTGATCTACTTATGGGTGTAGTGTCTATGATAGATTTAGTGAGGTGTTTAAAGTGAGTTATCCAAAAATTATACTCTATGTGTGTACCAAAAAAACTCTACCTCTGATATTATCTTACCTGGTTATTCCTTATCAGCTATAAATCAATATTCATTAGGATTATTGAGGAATCTAGACAATTGTTATTATAGTCACGAAAGATATGAAACAAAGAATAAGTCTTAGTAATAACTATACCTAGGTCACATCAAAAGAAAAGCTAATGTATTAGGAGAAGCTCCACCCAAATCGCAAGTCGTCCACTTTTAACAAGTGAATGCATAGTTACTTTCATCTTACACATAAATATGAAGTATTTAGATGACTAAATGTCATATGTGCTCATTACCTGTATCTGTGTTAGGCGGAATAATATTGTACTTGATTTTTATCATATATGTATTTTCATACTTATAATATATTAGGTAGCAAGGGTGATGAAAAATGATGAGGAGAGGTCATGACTTTTATAGTACTATTACACTAGCGATGTAGCGATGTAGTCATCTAACAGAGTATATATGACAACTACAGACTCTTCTAGACAGTCCAGTGGAACACTGGCAGGCTCACAACCTACTCACAACCTGTAGGGGATGAACTACATGTTCATGCGATGTACTCTATCCCCCCATCGTTTCTTTACTGACATGTATTGATGAGAAATCCCCAAAGTAGTATTGTCCATGCATTGCTTGTGATGATCCTTAGGATAAGTCCTTAGAGATGAATAAGTAAGAATAGTGGGAATAGGTAATTGGGTTAATTGTTTGATGCAAAACATATAGTTAAATTAATTATAATATTATGGGTTGAAAACTTTATATGCTCACCAGGTTCCCAAGTCTGACCCACTCAGTTTCTTTGTATCACGGGAAGTAGTACGAAAGCACAGGGATACACTATTTTTGTATCTGCCGAGAGATTTAAGGAGTTTTAGGCCATTAAATAAATTGTTGTAAGGCTGTAAAGACTAGTTTATGCTTATGTTTATGTATAGGTTATGACATCCCAAGCTTTTAAATATTAATGAAAAACGTTTTTTTGGAAATACTTTTGATATTGATATCAATTCATATTCAAAACGTTTTGGGACAATACCATTCATATTCCTAGTGGAGAGAAAAAGAAAGAGTTTAGAATACAAAAAATTCTAAATGATCTAGTACAAAATGTTATAAAAACTTGAACAAAGACCATTGATGATATAAAAACATAAGTATGGACTAAAATGGCCTTGGATCTACTTTAGTCAGCATGAAACAAAGTGAAACTTGCCAGTCAACAGTCAAAAAGTAAGCAAAATGTCAGGTAAAACAAAATGAGATATTGTATTGAAAATATAATGACTTCATGTTTTTTCCATTTCTTGCCTGACTTTACAAAAGTATTGAAAAACTAGTTTAGTCAGCATGAAACAAAGTGAAACTTACTAGTCAAACAGTCAAACAATCTTGAGTTATCAACCTTTGGTAGTGCATCTCTACTAACATCAGCATATTTTGGATCAACAATACAATATCTACACGTGAAGCCATCTTTTCCAAACCTTTTAACAATGTATGAACCTTAAATATTATTACAAGCATAGGAGTAGTAAAAAAAATTATAGTTGATTGCATAGAAACATAGATTCAGAAATAAGAGCTTAACAGAATATTAACCTTCCACCGTTTACCATCTTTCAAAGAGTTGACAAACACGAGATCTTTCCAAGAAATATGTTCTGGTAGCAGTACCAACGATTCTTCCCTTATCATCAAACTGAAGCTCCACAAACTTGGCAAAATGACTGAAGCAATCGCAATAATCAGATACCAACAACTAATGCACAAAAGATGGTAGGATTTTTTTTAAAAAAAAAGGTTCTTTGCAGCTTCAATTTTTATTTATTATGACTCACTGTCACTCACGCATTACCAAAAGCTTCTAAAATTGGATTAGACTACAACATAGAGAAATCATATAAATATGATGGGTTATTATCAATATATAGTAAAAAAAAGTGTACAAACGTAAAGGGAAGTGGTCTCTTTCATTAGAAAATTAGGCTTTATCAATTTGAAGAGTTCAAATAGGTCAGTGAAGTGAATAAATTTGAAGAAAATAGAAAAACCTTAATGTAGTCCGTACCAGCCAATATAGACCATCCTTGAGCGTTTTCCTAGTCTTTTTTCCTTTAGAGTTCTACTACCTGCTGTCCAATCACATAAACCAATTTCAAAATAAACTCAACTTTCATGTAATTAATCGCAATTAAATAAATCAGGTAGAAATTTATTGTTCTGCAAATGAATGTATTTCACGAAGTATAGAAGGGGTTCCGATAAAAAAATAGGGAGAAGAACGTTTCCCCAATATTGAATGTGCATAATGGCTCTTACCAACTATTGCAGCCAAACCCAAATCGCCTACTTTTACCTAATATGTTCATTCATTCGTTCAATAATTATATATGCTTCTTAATTGATTTAGAGTAAATTACATGATTTGTCCCTGGTTCGAGTGCAAAAATACGTGTTTAGTCCATATTTTCGAAAATTAATTCAGATTGTCCTTCGTTTGTATTAAATTTGCATGTTTAATTCTCCAGTAGTTTAAAATTACAAGTTTCATCCCTTACCATAAAGTATATATTACCCATCCTATTTTCTTTTTCAATTTACTTATGCTTTATTTTGTATTTATATAATATAAAATAAATAGATTCCCATCCACCCCACCTCTCTATAACCTAACATAAATATAGTTATATGCCCTCTTCGATTACGATCCAAATCAACTGCAACTACAAAAGTATGAAAACGACCAACTCACATAAGAGGATTAGGGATTTCTCGCCGGAGTGCAAATCTGTAACCCTCTACTACAGCTCCGGCGGCGATGGTCTCTCCGACTGTCATGGCCTTTCTCTCTTGGTATCACACCAGAACACACACACATACTAGGTGTGTGTGTTTTATGTCTTGATTATCTTTTTTCTCTCCGATCAGTAACACAAGATGAAATGTGCAAGATGAAAGGGGTGGTCACCAAAGGTCCGATTCTTTATGTTTGGGGAGAGTTCAACATCGATCTCATCATTGATTTTGATCAATGGTCACATTCTAATATATGTGAGGGGTTTTGATTTGTGGGCAGATTCTGGTATATGGTGCTGTGCGATATTGAGAGAGAGAGAGAGAGAGAAGCCCACACATTGGATTTTGATCGAGAGGTGAGGGTGGTGCAGGAACAAGTAGGCGATGGTGCGCTTCATAGGGTTGATCTCCTATATTCGAAACCCTAGATCTGAGGCGGTACCTAGAGAATGTTGAGGACTCAAGTATGAGATTGGAATAAAGGAAACATAAGATGAAAGTGGCGTGGTGTGGTGTGGTGGGTGAGGGGTTGATAGCGTCGGAGGTGTCTTGCAGTAGCCGGAGATGTCGCCGAAGTCTGGAGTCAGTTGGTGTGGGTGGTGATGATAGATAGGAGACGTACTGAAGAAGAAGAAGGGGGGGGGGGGGGGGGGGGGGGGGGGGAACGAGTTGATTTACTCGTTCTGTTTTAAAAGGAAATTATAATTTTTTTGATAATAAACAAATCAATAAATAATTAATAAATAACAAATGAATAGAAAATAAATTAAAAAAAGAAATAAATAAGGGCAAAATAGTCTTTTTATGTCCGTGGATGAAACGTGAAAGTTTTAAACTAAAGAGGGTCGGTCCGAGTTAATTTTTGAAAATATGGACTGAACATGCTTTTTGTCACCTGCACGAGGGACGATTCGTGTAATTTACTCATTGATTTATTCTAAATGTTTAAAAGATC
This sequence comes from Lactuca virosa, assembly GCF_052849685.1. Classification (NCBI taxonomy): domain Eukaryota; kingdom Viridiplantae; phylum Streptophyta; class Magnoliopsida; order Asterales; family Asteraceae; genus Lactuca; species Lactuca virosa. The sequence goes on from NC_136429.1 coordinate 204,251,179, forward strand.
AATATTTGTACATGGCCGATATTGGTATTAATGAAGGTGTCGCTGCAATTGAGATCTCTGTGTAGATAATCCAACCTTGTCAATATTTTCCATGACCACTTCTTCAAGACCTACATCGAAACCTGTTTATGTTTCTTCCAATAAGGTTGTCGGAGGTACAAACTTCGGTGATGAAGTGTAAGTTGTTCCACTTAGTGTCTCTCTATTCTCGAAACAGAGTAATTATGTTGATGTTCTTCAATGACGTTAATAGCTTCACCTTGGATTAAAGTCGTTCCATCATAGATTGATTATGTCAAAAGTTCCTCAATTTCACTTGATTCAAAAAAGAAAAGAAAAAAATAGGGCTCAGATTATAAAATACAAAAAATGAACCTTCAACCACCTTTGTGATCGTTGTCGTCGGCCTCACCAAGTTTTTCCAGAAAGAAAACTCATCATCGGCTCAATAAAATGAGAACCCATCAAAAGAAGCAAACAAAATCCAACCCATCAAAGGAGAGGGTAAGTTGATGAAATCGATTTGAACACAGAATCATAAGCAATCATACCTTAATCGAAAGCGACAGTGGCTAATGTTGATACTGATCAGTCGGTAGCTCAAATAGAAATAGATGGTGTTAAAGGTTACATACGGTGGAATACTTCTAGAAGTACATCGACCAACAATAACATAACAATTATTGTTTGCCACAAAGATCATGGGTGGTGGTAGAAAGCAATCGTGCTGGTGTTTTCCAGAGTTTGCAATCGCTACAGTGTTTTCCAAAGTTTTCAATCGCTACGATAGCCGATAGGTTCGTTTTGAGAGAGAGAGAGAGAGAGTAGATTAATGACATATTTTCAATTGGTGCGTTTGTTGAAGAGTGTCATGTGTTATAGAGGTGGAAGAGATTGATTGGAAGAAAAAGATGCTGAAGAATTATGTACAAACCGTTGATTGGAAGCATATTGGAGAAGATGATAGGTTGTTTATTGTTCGTAAGAATGTTATGAATTAATATGGTATATTAATAATTTGTTGAAGATATATGAGATCCATGTGATTTAAAAATCTTTTCGAAAAACTTTTAAAACCTTACGGTGTGGATGTTCTTATTGTTGTAAAAAAAAAAAAAAAAAAAAATGCTCATGAACTTACCATCCAAACTTATAAGTTTTATTTTTGGGCTTAATGGGCCCTAGTCAATGATAAAACTCATGATCTAAAGTCAACAATAAATGGGGATGTAGCTCACATGGTAGAGCGCTCGCTTTGCATGCGAGAGGTACGGGGTTCGATACCCCGCATCTCCATTTTATAATTTTTACTATTTTTTTTTATTTACTATTTTACTATTTTTTTTTTTTTTTTTGCGGAATGAAGGTGAAAGGCAAGTTTTATACTGTTATAGTCGTAAAGTCGGTTTGGGCCGTCGTGCTTTCATCAAGAGCCACGAAAAACTAAAGTCAAAACAAACCATCTCTCTCAACTCTGGAGCTCTGAAGCCTTTACATCTTTGTTAGCATCTCCGGACAATCACAAAGGTAATCTCTCTATCTGATTCTTTTTATCATCATCTGTTACCCCTTTTCAAATTCCCAATGCCCTGGTTTTGATTCTTGTAATTGGGAAAATATAAAGAAAACCTAATCAGTCCATGTATAAACTTCATATTGGTTTTCATGCTTCTTTCTCGTTTTTCGCTTAGTTAAGCGATGCGGAATTACATTTCAGTTCAGCATATGGCTTTTTGTTATTTATGCGAGAAATCCTAATCATGTTTTTTTTTCTGCCCACCAAGTGTTTGTGTATTTGCCTCTGTCAATAAACTTAAAAAAGAATCTAATCTCTTAGTAGCTTCTAATCAGGATGCTCTATCCAGCTCTTAATTCGTAATGTTTTCCATTTCTTCTTCAGATCGTGTGACTCTTCTAGTATTATGTTCATTTCTAAAATTTCCAGACTTGGAGCTCAGGCGTTCAAGGGATTATCAAAAGGTTTGATCTTTGATCTTTCTGGATGCTGAGTTGTCATAACATAGTTCATAGATGTTTGTTAAATATTCTGAATTCTGATTCCTTTCCCCCCTCAAATTGCAGCCCCACTAAGAATTCCATCAAGAAGGTCATTTTTCCCTAAAGTTCAGAATGACTACTTGTTTCCCTCGGTTAGTTGCATTTATTCCTAATGCAAGAATGCCTAATTTCACTCTTATAATCTATTCTATTTTGATGTATTCCTGATATAATGAAATTATGCATCACTTCTTTCAGAGTCATAAATTATTCTCCACCACACCCACTAGCAATTCACAAGGTGAAAACGAAGACAACAACCAAAAGTGAGTATCTGTTTTTTTCATCAAAAAATCTAACCCTAAATTTCTTCATCTTTTTCGTATTCATTTATATATTTATAACCTTCCTTGATCTCTGCAGAATCTCTGTGACATTCTTTGACAAAGATGGAGAAGAACAAGAAATCAAAGTCCCCATTGGAATGTCAATGTTAGAAGCTGCCCATGAGAATGACATAGAGCTTGAAGGTTAACTAAACTCAATATATCAACCATCTTTCTTTTCATTCACAATTATTTGTGGCTTAAACTAATTTGAAAATTTAATTAACAGGAGCATGTGAAGGATCTCTCGCTTGTTCCACCTGTCATGTCATTGTCATGGTATGCTATCAGGATGTTATGACATCTGTGCAAAAAGACGTGAATACCCTCATCATTGAAAATAGACCTAGTAATTTACATGTGTTGTCATTTGTCAGGATGTGGAACAGTACAATAAGCTAGAAGATCCTACAGACGAGGAGAATGATATGCTAGACCTTGCTTTTGGACTGACAGAAACGTAATTTTTTTTCTGAATTATTATTTTATAAGTTTATAAACTTTTGTTAAATTTTATACAATGATGAGTCATTAAGTTGTTAATGTTTGTTGTAGGTCTCGACTTGGTTGTCAAGTAATTGCAAAACCTGAACTTGAGGGGCTTCGGCTTGCTCTTCCTGCTGCTACTAGAAATTTTGCTGTTGATGGATATAAACCAAAACCACACTAATCATATTTTATTTTATTTTATTTCGGATCATTTTTGTAGCATTTGTATGCGAGGGGATTATATCGATGTTTGTTTGACTGATGTAGGAGATAATTGCAGAACATGTGACATTGGCAAATTTATAGACTTGATAATTAATTGGTTGTGTTGTGGCATTGGGTTCATAATTTATTAAGTGGATTGAATTATGATTTAGGTTTTGTTTGGTGTGATGTTTATGGAATTGAATGTTTTGTCTTAATGGTAAGAGTGTGAGAATTTATAAGCAAGGTTTCATGTTGGAGAGTGGATATTATTTTTGAAACATTGTGATTTATATTTAACATGTTGGTTGGATCGGTTAATGGTGGTGTGCAATGGTAGTGTACAACTTTTCAAGTATGTTTGGTAAAAATAGTCTTTGGCTAGCAGTTATTTTTATTAGTGATTGACAAAACTAGTTGTAAACTTTTGAAATGTGTAAAATTTCGTAAAGCATAGGTATTAAAGGCTCTCAAAAAAACTTTTGAAATGTATAAAATTATGTAAAACATAGCTCTTAAAGGCATATAAAAGCTAGTTGAAGTAAATTTTATATTATGACCCCCCCCCCCCCCCCCCCCCTTTTTTTTTTCTCTAAGTCTCCTCCGTAAGGTACCCACCCACCACTCTGCCACATCACCATCATTGCTTATCTTCTCTACACTCCTAGAGGGGATTGTGTTGGTCAAAAACCACGACGTGAGCCCAAGAAAGAAGAAAAACAAAGGACAAAAGAGAGAAGGGGATGTTGCCTCACGTCACTTCCCAATGATGTTACTTGGCAATACCCAACAGCCTAAAATAAAAACTTTAAATTCATATTTTCAAACATATCTTTTTTAATGTTTGTTAAAAGAAACTCATAAAAGCTCTTTTTAAACACATGTGTGTAATTGGTTAAATTTCATGTGTAAATGATTTTATCATTCCTTGAGACAATGCCAAAATAAATAAATAAATAATAAAAATAAATTAAAGGGAAATCAAGTAATCTCACCCATATAAATGTCAAATAACTAATTTTATATTTTATTGTAAAATGACCACTTAATCCGAAAAAATACATAAGGTACCTGAGAAGCATTCCGGAGAGATTTTTTTTGTGTGTTTTTTCTTGTGCATTCTGAAGAGTATGTTTTTGTGTATTCCTTTTAATGAGTAATTAAAGCTTGGTACTTCTTGTGGAGAAATTATAACTTGTGTGTTCATTTTTGTGTTTTTATATGATTTTTGAAAAATAACCATTTGTATTGCGAAAGATAACAAGCAAGTGTTAATAATTACATAAACTTAAATATGTTTTAAATAGTACTACAATGTTTAAATGGATCCTTATTTTTTCTTTTTACCCCATACAATTTCCACGATTCGATTGCGAAATGAGATGACCCATGCTAAACCCTTTATCCTTAAAGATTTCCCAACGAGCAACATCTCTATCTCTAGGAGTCTACATAAGAACAGTCCACATTCCTTTTTACTGCCAGACTATTATAGTTAGGGGTGAGCATTTGGACCGGACCGGATTGGTTTTTCAAAAATTGGTGGACCTTGGATTGAACTTGTTAAGGCTTACCAGGTCTAGGTCTACGCTCAGTTCCCGGTTTTTGGATATAGGGTTGAGCATTTGGACTGAACAAGACCAGACAGAACAGACTCTTGGACCAAATTGGTTTTGTAGAAATTAGTGAACCTTGGATCGGACTTGCTGAGACTTACCACGTCCAAGTCCAGGTCTGGAGGTCCAAGTGTTCACCCCGAGTTATGGCATGTATACACCCTTTACAAGGGTGATTTTGAAAGTCCAAAGAGGGTTACATCAGTGGGTTTGGTACTCCAATAGTTGATACACACTAGAAGCTTGTGGATACAGGCACATATAGATATAAGCCAATATTCAACGTCGTCAACCTAGTGACTATCGTATATAGTCATTGTGAATGACTTGAAATCCAAAACTCCCAAAAACCAGTAGGCATGCAGTATATTGACAGAGATGTAAAGCTGCACAAAAGGCTGGAATCAAGTAATCATCAGTTAACATTTTTTATAAGTGATTATTACTCAGGTAATGACCGTGAAACATAAGTATATCGTATTGTACTCAGACCACGCAGGGTAAATGGATCCATCATGCATGTTACACCAGTCCTCTTGTAACATCCTAAAAATCAAGACAAATTTTTTATTTTAAAACCATCCCAAAATCCATAAGTTTTACAAAACAAGTTCCGAAAAATCATTATCATGAATCAGAGTATCCCAAAATCATCAAAACACATAAATTCTGGATGATGTGCACGATCAAGACTTCGCCTTTCCCTTGTCCTCTGAAGTACCTGAAACCATAAAAATTAAACTGTAAGCCAAAAGTTAGTGAGTTCCCCCAAAATACCACCACACAACATATAACAACATGCATACTGGGTCCACAACCATCGGACTGGATTACCCTTAAGCCCACAACACGAGTCTGGTTTGCCCACATGACCCATAACTCATGTTTGGATTTCTCTCGAGCCCACAACATATGTCTGGCTTGCTCTCAGGTTTGTTGGCTTCCACATAGAGCAGTATTGCCTCAACCCAACTGCACTATGTCGACATATGCAATAGATAAAACACATAGCAGAAAACAGATAATCATGCAGATCTAACAGATCACTACAAAATAGAAACATCCTATACTAGGATACATAGCCTAGTGGGTCGGTATTTGTGTCTTCGACCCACTAGTACAGTGAGGAAAACCCACCTCACAGTTTGAAAAGTACCTGAACAAGTCACTGCTCCAATCATATGAAGTACCTTAAACATATACAAAATGCATGTTGGGTCCACAGTCTCCCGACTGGATTACCTTGGCCCACAATCTCCCAGTTGGATTGCTACTCTGGCCCACAATCTCCTGATTAGATTGCCACTGGCCCACAATCTCCTAATTAGATTGCCACTTTGGGCCACAATCTCCCAATTGGATTGCCACCGGTTTATTGGCCGATAGCATAAAGCAGTGCAGCCTCAACCCAAACCATACTATGTCGACATATGCAACCGAAAAATATATAACATCAAACAGATAAACATGCAGATCTCATCAGATCATTACAACATAGCAACATCCTAAACTAGGATACATAATCTATTGGGCCGACATTGGTTCCTTCGACCCATAAGTACAGTGAGGAAAACTCACATCATAGTCTGAAAATATAGTTGAAGAAGTCACTGCTCCAACTGTTGCCTCTACAGGTCACCTATATAATAAACGGTGACCTAAACTCAATCTACCACTCAAAATACCCAAAATTCCCCTAAGTCGAACTTGGTCAAACCCATGGTCAAAGGTCAAAGTCAAAAAGTCAAAAAAGGTCAAAGCAGACTAAGTATGCCCCCGCATACTCAGTCACTACGTTTAGCGTAGTCGCGATGCTTCCAATCCACAGGGTCTCAGCCCAGTACGTGTAGCATACCTCTTGGTAGGACCAACATACGTCATCTGGATCCTTTTCTCTTCAAAAGTGCTTGTTTCTTAAAGACCTTACATCCAAACTCAGATCTAGATCCAAAACATCGTTCTAAGTCATAAAGTTTCCACCTTTATGACTTTCCATGGCTAGAAATGGTCCAAAAGCTAAAACCCTAACTTTAATATTCCACTAAAACATCATAACTCTTGCATGGAGGGAATAAATGGACCAAGATCGTATTTTTATGACTAAAAACACCCAAAAACGTCTGAAAGGACAACTCATTTGGATTAGAATGAACCATACTCATGGATATCAAGATTATGAGAACAAAAAGCTCATAAAACCCAAAACTAGCTAGATCTAACAAATGCATCATCAAGATTCAAGCTTTATACCTTCTGGAGTTGAGAAAAGCAACGTAGGCTTTGGATCCACAAGCTTGAGCTTCAACAATCAACAAGCATGAACTTCTATTTCATCCAAAATGCACCCAAAGCACATAAAAATTCTCAATATTCGTTCTAGGGGCTAGTGTTTCGAGTTGGAGGCTCAAGAGGGTGGAGGCTGATGTTAGGAAGGACCCCAAGGGGTTAGAGTCCTTAAATACGACTCAAAACCACGAAAATAGGATTTTTACTCTACGACGGTATGCCAAGCATACCTAAAGTTATGCCCAACGTAACGCCCTAAAAATGAGACTTCCTCGGCCAGTACACCCAACGTACTCCTAGTGTACGCCCAACGTACTGCCAAACTCTTTTCTTCCAACTTAACTTTAAACAACCATAACTTCTTCGTTCCTACTCCGCTTTTTATGATCTTTATACCACGGAAAGGTGTCGACGAGCTCTACAATTCTATCTTGATACTTGTGACTGAAAACATTTCAAACTAAAATTCTTAATTTATGCAAGAAGACCGAAACATAACCCTTCCCATTTTACCCATCAGCTTCCATCGAACAATCCAAGGTTTAAATCACTTATCCAACATCATACACCTCTAATAGAGTCTAATCTCCATTCCATCAGAGTCCAAGGCCTCCATTTAATCCATTAATTGTCCATAATCCTGAAATAAGAACTTATCGAAATAGGATGTTACAACTCTCCCCCGCTTAAATTGGATTTTGTCATCGAAATCGACCTTGGTTAAAGTCTCTGAGGCAACACCAACATTTTCTGTAAGCTCTCTCTAACCATCTCGACCCAATAACTTGAAAATGATCGACCAAAAAAATTTCCTTATCTCCCAAACTGCATGACCCCACATCTAGAGGGGACCACTCAGACAAGGAACTCTCAGAACTACAACCTCAAACCTCAGACACAGCGGCGTACCGCTCATCGAACAGCTCAATCATCGCAGTCTTAATTGACCCAAAAATTTTTGGGATAACACCCCGAATAGTCGCAGTCACCTCAGTGGAGATCAACTACCGAATCTCATCATCAGTCAATCCTAGCCTCGTCGGGCCGCCTGATCCTGATCTAGAAACCCTCGTGTACACCATACTGAAAATGAACCAAAATTCATCAAAAAAAGCCACAATTCATACTATTATAATCATTACAGAAAGACTAGACCCTTTGGGTTCACGACTTTCTTGCTATGCGTACGAGTCATGTGCTTCCAATAGTATGGACCCATACTACCTTCCTCACCTACCCGTATTCATATCAAGGGGTCGTCACGGACCACCCGATCGTAATACCCAACATCTAGGATACACATACATCCTATACATTTCCCAAGAGTAGATAATCCTTCCTCACACCGGCCTGCTATAAATTGCACTCACTCATGGAACTTCCACTAACCCTGCAGTCACTCATGCATGCTAATCATATATAACGTTGGATTCCATAGACAGTCGAATACTTGATTCTATCCTAAGCTCACAACCAAGCAAGGAACAAGAAATAAGGCTAAACTAAACATTCTCAGACTATAAAATCTTAGTCATATACCATTATGGTGCATACAGTAAGCAACTATAGTAATAATGTCAATTCCATCTAGCATACAAGAAAATCTCCTAAGCTATCAGGCACCATAATTCAGGCAATTCTGTCATGCAATTCCTGAAGATCCCTAGCCTACAAATAGATGGTAATTCTATCATAATCATCATAAGAAAATAACAATATGGGTATCTTGGGGAATACTTTCTTGCTTCGGCTGATCGTACATATCTCATCCCTCCTTGTTTATTTTTTAAAACGGTTTTGAAAATAATTTGGAAACTTTTGCAGATCCTTAGTTTGAGTCTAGAATTACACAAATGCTCAAATTCTCTCAAACCAAGGCTCTGATACCAACTTGTAACATCCTAAAAATCAAGGCAAGATTTTCATTTTAAAAACCATCCCAAAATCCATAAGTTTTACAAAATAAGTTCCCAAAAATCATTATCATGAATCAGCGTATCCCAAAATCATCAAAATACATAAATCTGGGATGATATGCATGATCAAGCCTTCGCCTTTCCCTTGTCCACTAAAGTACCTAAAAACATAAAAATAAAATTGTAAGCCAAATCTTAGTGAGTTCCCCCAAAATACCACCACACAACATATACCAACATGTATATTGGGTCCACAACCATCAGACTGGATTACCCCTAAGCCTACAGCATGAGTCTGGTTTGCCTACCTGGCCCACATCTCATGTATGGATTGCTCCCGATCCCACAACATAAGCCTGGCTTTCCTTTCCGGCCCACAACTTATGTTTGGCTTGCTCCCAGTTTTGTTGGCTTTCGCACAAAGCAATATTACCTCAGCCTAACCATACTATGTCGATATATGCAAAAAATAAAACACATAGTAGCAAACAGATAATCATTCAAATCTAACAGATCACTACAACATAACATCATCCTATACTAGGATACATAGCCTAGTGGGCCGGCATTGGTGCCTTCAACCCACAAGTATAGTGAGGAAATCTCACTTCACAGTCTGAAAAATAGTTGAATAGATCACTGCTCTAAATGTTGTCTCTACCGGTGACCTGATTGGCTCAATGTTACACCTCTATATATGTGTTGAAAGTTGTCGATACAAATATCCACTGAGCATCATTCGGTCTTTGCTCTATCATAAATGAAATCCAGAGCATAATGTGTTGTCAATAAACACATGCACATAATAAAGTAAGTAACCTAAGTGAATGTTTAGTATGTAATGATCACATGCATATATAATTTACATCACATACCATCCATCCCACATCATAGTCCCCATATAAGCATGTTGAAAACTCCATCGTTGGTATATATGTGAGAAAAGGATGGCAAAACTCTAGTGAAACATCCAAGGTTCTATACAGCTGTCTAACAGTGCTTGGAGTTAGCGTGCAATGTCTTTCCTTTTCATCTATATTCATGGGGACTCCATCCATGTAGGTACATACTTTTCTCGATAAGAACGCCTAAGAGCTAGTGGTGGCATTTTATACTCTTCCCGTGGAATCGCTTTTACATCTAACGAGTCATTATATGCAGAAATCTGCTCAGGTCATTCATTCGGCAACTTTAGAGGCATACCTAACCCTTATCCATGGTCACATAAGTCATTTTCCTATACAGTACCAAGGTCATTTAATTATAAACAGTGCAACTAATGGTATACCATAAACTTAAATAAAAATGTATTGGATACCTCCCCCTGTGAGGTACCACTAAGGTTGTCAAAATCGAGATCTTACTTTAAATTGTTTTACGTTTGCAAGATCGTGATTGTAAGATCGGATCGGGATCGTAGGAACCTACCAAAATGAACTTATATTCTAATTTGCTAGCAAGATAGTGTAATCAACTTTAACTTTTTAAGCATCACCCATAATTTTTGTTGATAGAAAGCGTAAACATTAAGAATAAAACATCTTAATTAGAAATAAGATCATTTTGATCATGTACAAGTAAGTCATAAGATCACAAAGGGATTATTATGGGTTTGCTCTACCTAACACGAGATGAACTGATAAAATGGTATTGCTCTAGAAGACTTCTTGAAACTTGTTATGCTTGATTTCAAGTTGAATAGACAAATTTTTTATAATCGACTATATAATAAAACTAAGGATGTGAGATCGGGATCGTTTTTCACTTGTAGGATCTTAAAATCGTAAGAACGTAAGAACAAAATTGAGATTTTAACAACCTTGGGTACCACGATCATCTTTGGCACCCTTTTAATATGTTGTAGAAGCATGGCTACTATAGCTTCAATTTGTACTACACACATCTCATGTGTCATCAACTGCTCATGGAATTCACAAAACTCCTTTTTCCATTCAATAATAACTTAGTCTTCATCAATTGATGGTACAGTGGGTGGTGGTGATAGTGGGTCAGATGCATATGAACCTTTTCTAGTATCTGGTCATTCCTTCTTTTGTGGAGGTTCATAGGTAGGCGATTTGTGGGGTTTTTGTGTTAAAGAAGGTGCCTTGTGAACGGGTTTGGTAACTAAAGTAGGGCGTCCAATCCATGTGGAGCTAAACGAACACCAATTTAGCACGACTATCATCTGTTGTCAACTCTAACTTCTCTATAAGTCTATTATCCCGCTAGCAAGATTGTAAAATTATAAATAATCATAAATTATACATATAGGTGAAATTTATAAATTATATACGTAATCATACGTCGTCAAAAATTAGAAACTTCTTGCATTGATCTTCCTGTAACTTCTTATGTTTTGACCATCCAATAGCCCAATGGATCATATTCTGTTGTCGGATACCAAACAAACTGCTCACATGAAAACTCTCAAGAATTCATATATGATAGAATCATGTATTAGAATATTAGCAAACAAAAAATGTTAAAATGATAATCATATATTTTACCTTAAAAGCGTATAAAAATCCACTTAGGGTGTACGTCATTTTTTGTGGTTGTACAGTTTTTGGTAGCACTGGATTTATATGTTTGTCAACCTTATCAAATACAGTGTATATCTGAGAGGATAACTGATCCCAAATTTTCCTCCCTCTTGGTTATCTACGATATAAAAAATGCACAATTAATTTTTTTAAAAGTATTAGTAATTATAATAATAAATTAACGACATGATACGTGTTGAATTTATCAATGTTAGATAACATATACAGAAGACATACACTGACCACATAATCATCCAATAAGTCATTAAGCGATCTTGCAAACACATAAATCACATCTTTTAATTTTACAATGTCATTCTTCTTAACCATAGGAAATGCACGAGATTCGAATATAAGACCGGAATCAAAGGCACCAAATATTCACCAAACGAGAAGTTGGTGACAAGACAAAAGTCTCTCCTCCCAAAAGTTATCTTATGCCCCTTGATCTCAAAAACCATTGCCTCTAATTTTCTTCAATGGTCCGTCACAACTTCTGTGCAAAACACGTAATGTAGAAGTAAAGGATCCCCCTCTACCCCCCGCAAGAATATCTAACCGCATAACAAAACACGTATTTCAGAACATAGTCTCGCGTGGCGGTCTTGATGGGTTTTGAGCATATCTACATTCCTATGTGATTATGCAACCCTAATTGCTTTGGATCTAAGTTTTCCTCTATTGAACATACAAATATGAACTCCAAAGCAATAACCCTAGATCTAGCATATACAATTCCAAATTCACATATGAAATTAGGGTTTGATCATTACCTCGGTTGTTATATTGTAATAAAAAGAAAAATCATTGCTTGATCTTGACTTCTGAAAGCCTGGTGCCCCAAGTTTTGCTCCTCTAATGGAGTCACAAACACCCAATGAAAAGAAAGACTTGGAGAGAGGTGGAAAATCGGATACTCTTGGGTTTCATAAACTTAGGGGCCGAAAATGCCATAGTGGAGGGTTCCTTATATAGTTGTGTGGGCTGCTAGGGTTTCTAGAGGAAACCCTAATTCTTGCTTAAGGCTTAAGCAGTCCATTGACCTCCACAATATAAGCCTTGGACAAATTCTATAGGGCCTCCTATAGATTTCGTCCAGTCCTCCCATAGGAGTCCATTAGCCCAATTTTGCAACTATCAATGATTTGCAAAACCAGTCCCTCCATTATTAATGAATTCTTTTAATCCCAAAATTAATACTAGATTAATTTCTGATTAATTACTAATTAATAATATGATTTCCAAATAATATATTAATCTTATAATATATTAATAAAATCATTCTGAGTACCAATTTATTATTCATATAATAAATCCTACTATATCTCTCCACTAGTCATCCCATCAAGTTGCATGAGTGAAAAGGACCATGCTCATAATCAAATCAAGTACATACCAAATATAGTTATGGACTTAGACACCTAATCCAACAGTCTCCCACTTAGATAAGTCTAATAACTATTATTGCAAGTATGACTTTAGAATATGATTAGCAATTGTAGCTTTCAAAACCGTTGTCGAACTCTGATCATATTAGTAACGCGTCCTTTAGATAAGTGATCAAATATTCCTCCGTTCTACGAGATATCCTATGGACATGAGACATGGATTATAATCATTCTCTCTGTCCAAGTTCTATTTCCCGATTTCCGATTTATGACAACCGACTAAATTAACAAATCAAATCAGTCCAGGCTTGGCCAAGCGCTTAGGGTGTCATTACTAAATCATCGAGGGGCCCACATATATCACTTTTATCCCATTTAGGGTAAAAAGAACGGATAAACTTCGACTCATATGCTTGTACTATTACTCATCAAATCACACACAACAATATGTTTTATAACATCAAGTTACTGATGCGTTTACGTATTATCAATGCGCAACCGACACGCAAACAACAACTATATGTCTCCGTTTCAAGAATATAAGATATTATCGTCTCACAATCACTCGTGATAAGATCCATGAAGTGATTCAAATGAGTGTGGGTTTAATCTAATACTCAAATTCTTATTTCAGGAGTACTCATGAACACTGCAACAGACATTTGCTATGTCTAAGCACTTAGACAATCTACAGTCGGATTCATGACAGTCTTACCTCATTACTTACTTCCAAAGTATGATCGACTGTGAATTTTTGAATAATCTTATTATTCGGGAGTTATAACATGCGAAGTGAAACACAAGAATAACCTAATCCAATATGGTCTCAAACCTTTTGAATATAAATAAAAGCACTTTTATTTAATCACCATATTAAGTAGACCTTACTCATTGTATAATGTTTCGAACAATAAACTTAATACTTGAATTAAAACAATAGTCATCCCATGCTCCAAGCATGCACATATTTTAATCTATGGTCCTTCCTTTGTGAAACAGATCAATTGAACACATTACCTATGATGCTCATTTCACAATTCCAAATCCTTATCACTAGTGTAAGAATACCAAATTCTTGCCACTACAGAAATCTGTCAGGTCTACACTTACATGCAATGATCCTTTTGTAATGTCGAGGCACCAAAGTCATTAAGACTCGGCCAATGATATTACAAAGTATTCCACTAGAGATTATTACAAGACAATTCCTGGAAAATGAAGTCTTGCATTCAAGGTACATTCTTTGAACATCCTTCCTGCATAAAAGTTTCCAACTTACAGATAGATTTTTATGACCAACTCCCACTATGGAAACATTTCCATGTTCCCATATGACTATCAATTCAAGAGTTACCTCTTCTCAAAATATGTCAATATGGACCTTCCATAATTATACTATACTTCCAACTGTCCAAAAGTAACCAACCTTTGGTAAACCTCAGATTGTTCTTGACAGTTGTTCAACAACTTTAGTCATATCAAGTTCTGGTCCTTTTTCCCTCTTAATGCCATAGGCATTTAGAAAATCAGAACGAGATAACATTACAACATATGTGACCAATCCTATAGCTAAAGCATATGGGATTTGATACATAATGTCTTACATAAATACATGATACTTGATCAGTCTTTTGCTATAAGATTTCCACATATAGAATTTCCTATGTTGAAACATTACAATATAACATTCAAATATGTCCAAGACTAAGTTCCAATAAAATTTCAATCTAAACTTTTAGATTCGAAATGAAGTATAAATTCCCTCTCCCTAAAGCCTTACTATAGCGAAATAATTTTCAAATTCTACAACTTTGCAAATTTAGAACCTTTGTTTCCTATAAATAACATTGTTAACTTGCAACACTAAACATAACAATCATTCTCCCACTAGCATAATAATTATGTTCTTTCTAGCATAACAATTATGCTCCCACTAGCTTTGACATGTACCTAGAAATTGACTGGACTTCTAGAAATCAATACCTATTGACTTTCTTACCAAAGTTCAGATTTCTGATACGTGATGCTTTGATAAGTCTCTATCTATACTTCTCAAGCTCATACACCTTTCATTAGACAGCTTATATGTGTGTCTAAACCCTTTCAGAACTTACAGCAATAAGTCCTAAATGTTTAAACTAATTTCCATTTCTCATAATTCGAACTATGAAGAGGGATGTCGTAATCATACTCGAATTTGAGAACACAATAAACATAACTTCTAACTCTTTAAAATATACTAGTGAAAGAGTTTCCTCACAATCATTTTCATGAAGTAGAGAGAAACCTCTTTCCACTTAGATTTTATGGTGTATATGTTCCTATCCATGTGAATTTGTCATTTCGAACCACTATTATAAAGACAAAGTTTATGACAAATTTAAACTCATATGGATTGAACCTGCTTATTCTTAATTTCTTGCCATCCGGCAGCACAAGGGCCTACCAGTGCTTCCAGGTCATTGAGCATCTCACCCATACGGATCAATGTACTTTCATTTGATCAAGGTGCTTTGCCTTATGCAATCAAATGTGAACTCATGGAACTCACATGCATAGTCAACTTAATTGGAATGGGCATAGAAACAAGAATATGTCAACACGATAAGTTATCAACCTCAGGTCGTGTGCTAGTGATAACTAAAAGGTTTATTCTTGATTAGTTCCTGAAACTATTCAAGACCATCACTGACCTCTTGACATATAAGATTCTTTGTCAAGGAACATTCCTTTACAAACAAATATTCAAGAGTTAGTGTGAGTTCTTATCAAGAAAAACACTTCATATAATTGGTCTTAGTTGGTCTTTGTTTTAATCAAAACATCACAACTACCAATTTCAAAATGTGCAATAGTAAGAAAACATTTCTACTCCATATTTCATGAGGCGTTATAAACCTACTTAAAACATGTTACTTAAGATACAACTTGGTGTAACTAGAGTATGACTCTAAGACTCAATTTTAGAACGAAGTATGACTCATCCTTTTGATTTAACCATTTCAACAATTACTTATTCCTCTTCTTAGTCATACAAATGCACTAATGTATTCTTAGAGGATCAATTGTGACATGGTTCCATAATCATCAGGGTGATCATAAAACAGGATACTAAAGTACTCTTATTTATTTTCAGATTGGAGAAACGTTTATCTTTCTACTCAATGGATTCTTCTTATTCGTTCTGCTATACTTTGAAACTTTTCAAGGTATCAGAATTATACTTAATCTTATAAGCATAACCATATTTACTGAACTATTAGTAAATCATGACGAATAGACTTTATCTTCCTTTGTGGTGGATATGACTAGTGCACATCAATGTGTACTAGATCCTTTAGTCTTTCACTTGACTCACATATACATGCGAACAAGGAATTAGTCTTAATTTTCCCAAAGATCAAGATTCTCATACATCATGCAATTCAAATCGTATGATTCCAAGTTCCTGTCCAATTGAAACTTGGGTGATGAAATCCTTCCTCACTTGGTAAATTATGACACTACCACAAACGATATATCTAAGAATCAAGTCCATTTCAACTTTGCTAACAATATAAATATAAACACCAATTTTCATAAATTTCATTGCAAGGAAACGTAAAATAAGATAAAATCAAAATATATTTAATTGATAAAATGCGGAAAAACTTGTCCTTACAACGCAAATACAAATGAAAACTATGTTTCTAGATATTCCTAATCAATCTATCATAACTCCTAAGTAGTAGCTCAAAAATTTGATCATCAAACCATGCGATCGAAATCCATCTCTTCACAATCAGATTTAGATTGCTCTTCTTTTAAGGTTCCTTCTTTTTATTTGATCCTATAAAACATCAAAATGCAATCTTATCACATCAAGTATTAAGAATCTATAACTAGGAACTTAATAGAGTTAGATAGTGGATATACCTGAAGTAGAGTCATACAATTCGACTTTACCATCCTTGCGATCTTTCAGGTAGACACGGCAGCTTCGCATCCAATTCCCCTTCTCTTGGCAATAGAAACAAGTGGACTCTTTTGGAATGGTACATGGGACTATCTCAGAATCAGCCTTTCTCTTTCTACTGGGAAGAGAAAACTTTTCTTGACTTCCAAAGCTTCCACTGTCATTGTCCATGGAACTTTGGAAGATTGATCCTTCAGAATCCTTTGCTTGACCAGTGCTCTTTAGCATTTTTGCTTCAGCAGCAATAAGCAATTATGTCAGATCAATAAGGGTCACATCGTGATTTGTCATATAGTAGTCCTTAACAAACTGACCATATGAATCGGCAAGTGATTGAAGAACCAAGTCAACAGCCAACTCCTTTGGAAAAACGACAGCCAACATTCCCAGGCTGTCAACGTGCGACTTCATGTTTAGAGCATGTACACATACAAAGTTTCCATCTTGATGAAAGGGAGAATCACTGGAGGAGGTGGAGGAAGGGAAGTATGATTTCCAGTTCCACCCATGCACGAAGAAGGGATTAATCTTTCACCTCGATTGATACGTGGAATATCATCTTCATGAGGAAAGCTTTTTCCAAAAGGATAAGGAAGACCATAGTTTTTAGAACTAGACATCTACAAAAGGGATAAATTCAAGTTAGTTGATTTAATCCTAATATAACACCCAAATGAAATATTAGGGCTAGGACCCAACACAATAATTCACAATTCGGAAGAGGGATGTCGTAATACAATTGCAAATTATTTGAAGGTAGGTAAATGACGATTACCAATTCCACCACAAAAACAAAATTTTAAACGAATTAGGTTTTAGACGAAACTCCTAGATCCTTTGAGATTCATTGAAATTTTCAATGGCATGTTTAATCTCGATTATGCCCTTGAAGTTTGTGACTGGGATACCGAGGATCACAAACAAGGTGTGAATAACCAAGTACATTAGCATGGTACTCTCGATGTCATTTATCATCTAATCAATGTGCCGGTTAGCCACACACACTCCATCGATTTATGATAATTTACGAGTTACCCATTGCCATCAGTCATTAGTCCACATTAGTGTGCCGGTTAACCACACACGCTCCACTAACTGACCAATAAGGCTCAATGTGCAATTTCATGGGTTAGCATCAAATTCACATTTTCCTAAAGTAACTAAGATTGTGAATTTATAAAAGGTTTAGTTACTTTGTATTTTCATTATACTTATTAATGAGATTTTGTGTCCTATCCTACCCATTCGGCTAACGACCCTACACTAGTCAAGGGTGCGGTGGGTAAGAGTGGATACCCAATGGCGGTCATTTTATAGGCTGCTTCCTTAAACACTCCTTATAGACCAGCTTCATGAATGAGGCATAGTAACGGTAAGACTGACTTTTCTTATACATATATAATATATTAGACTTTTAATTTTAGATAGTATAAGGGTGCATTTTTAAACTTTTAAAATACTAAGTGGTTTAATCTTTTAATAAATTAAACTTTTAATTTGATTAAACTTAAACGTATCTATGGATTTATTAATTGTCTATTAATTAAAACACTTAATTAATTTTATTAATATAATCCATGTGGGTGCATTTTTAAACTATTCAAAAATAGTAGGGTTTAACCATTTAAATTTCTAAAATCAAAACTTTTAATTTCAAATTTAAACTATAAAACCAAAAGTGTGTATTTTAAAACTTTTTGAAAATACTAGGTTAAAATTTTGAATCAAAATAATCTTATATTATCCAAATTTAACCAAATCCTTTAATTTTGATAAGGATATCAAGTTACCAATAAGAAAAATCAATTTTAGGTAACAAAAACGAGTTATGGTAATTATTCTAATCAAAATCAAATCTGAAAATCGAAATTTTAGGGGACAGACGAGTCAAGTCGTCGAGTTCCCAAGTGAACTCATCGAGTTCAATCATGGACTCGTCGAGTTCATGCATCAGACAACATAATTTTCAGTTTTCTTCTACTTTGGACAGTTCACTCTTGCACCAATTCAATTGAAAAACTGTTGGATTAGGTGTCTAAGCCTATAACTATAATTGGTATGTACTTGAATTGATAGCAGCACAGTCTTTTTGGGTTGCCCTCAACCTAGCAACTAGACAAGGAAATTATGAAAGGAGAGATATTAATTTATAAGATTAATGAATTAATATAAATGATTTATTGATATGTTAAAAGATTAATATATTAATAAGAAATCATTATGTTTAATTAATTGTTAGCCAGAAATTAATCAGAATTGATTTTGGGGTTAAAAGAATTAATTATAAGGTGCAGGGACTAGTTTGCAATTATCTAATAGTTGAGTGGAAGGCTCTAGAACCCCCTTGGAAGAGGGTGGACGAAATCTTTAGGGGAAACCCTAATAATTTCGTCCATAGGGGCTTGGATAAGGCCCTTGGGTTTGCTTAGGCCCTAAGCAAAGGATAACTAGGGTTTCCCTTAAACCCTAGATCCCTCAGCTATATAAGGAGCCTCCTGGTTCATGTTTTGGTCACTCTTTCTTTTGAAGAAACCCTAAGGCCGAGATTTTGCATACTCTCTCCCCTCTCTCTTCTACTTTCCTTCTTGCTAGTTTGGGTGTGATTCCATTAGAGGCATTACACTTGTGGTGCTAAAGCTTCCAAGAAGATCAAGATCAAGATCAAGGGAATATCAATTGTTTGCTATAACAATTGAAAGGTATGTAAACCCTAAACCCTAGTTTGTTAATTTCAAAATTAGCCTCTCTCCTCTAGGGTTCTTGTTTTGCAATTCAAAGTTGTATGTTCAATAGTTAAAACATAGATCCAAAGTAGGTTGCATGTGAACTTAGGAATTGTTTTCTAGTTTATTTGTTGTACCTAAAACCCATCAGTGGTATCAGAGCCATTGTTGTTTTAAATTGAATTGCTACAATTGTTGAATTGCAAATTAGGGTTTATAGCTATTAAACCCTAAAGGCCAATTTTTCGATTTCTAGGGTTTTGGATCAAAGGGTTTTTTCGAAAACCCTAGCCTCCAAAGAACCCTAATCGAAATTAGGGTTAGGGTTTTGAAAACCCTAGCCTCCTCCCTTATGAATTTCGAAATATGCTAAGAGGATAACTAGGGTTTCTTGTTTTTGGATAATTGTTACTTAATTAGATTAATTGGATAATTATCCTTACCCTATTTTTCGAAATTAGAGGGATAAGGATTAGGATTAAATTAATTGATTAATTTAATTAGATAATCCTTACAAGATTTAATAATTTGATTAATAGTTAATTAATAGATAAATATTAAATCTAGTTAATTGGTTTATTTAAATTTGAATTTAATAGCTTAAATTTCGAAATTTATATAAACCCTTGAAGTTTTAAAAAGTTTTAAAACACACCTTATATATATATTATAATTAAAGGTTTAATATTATATGTATAAGAATATGGTCAGTCAAATCGCTAGTATGCCTCATTCACGAAGCTAATCTATAAGGGGGGTATAAGGAAACTGCCTATAAAATGGTAGTTGAATGGGTGTCCACTCTCACCCACCGCTTCCTTGATTAGTGGAGGGTCGTTAGCAGAACGGATTTGATAGGACAACTACTTCTCATTAAAAGTATAATGATATTAAAAGTACTAGAACATTATTTTCAAAATCCCAACTCTAGTTACTTTAGGAAAAATGTGAAAAGTATGCTAATCCATGAAATTGCACATTATGCTTTATTGGTCGTTAGTGGAGCGTGTGTGGTTAACCAGCGCACTAAAAGGCACCAATAAATAGTAGTAATGGGTATCTCATAATTGTCATTTTGATGGAGCGTGTGTGGTTTACCAGCACATCAATAGTTAATGATAAAGACAATGAGGTTACCAAGCACATTTGCATGGTTATTCACATCTTGTTTGTGATCCTCGGCATCCCAGTCACAAATAGAAGAGCATAATCTGAGATTAAAACATGCCATTGAATAGTTTTAATGTATCTCAAAAGAATTAGGAATTTCACTTCGTTTGTTTCGTCTAATGGTGGAATTGGTGAATCGTCATTCGCCTACCTTTATGAAATTTGCACTTGGATCTCGGCATCCCATTTCTGAGTTGTGAATCTTCATAGTTGGATCCTAACCTTGATATTATATCTTTGGGTTATTCTATTAAGGTATCTTGAAATCTAACTAAAACTTTCTTTCTTTTCAGATGTCTACTCCTACAAACACTTCTACTTCATCCTCCTCCAACCAGAACTTCTCCTTGCTCAATATATGCTCCAAAGTCGTTATGGATGGCTCAAACTATAACGATTGGATGCGCAACATCAAGATGGCTCTTCGTTTCGAGAACAAAGAATATGTTCTTGAAAAGGAGCTCAAAGAGCTTGATGAGAATGAAGCTACTCCTGAAGATCTTGCTGGCTACAAGAAACATTACGATGATGCTACCAAAGTGGCATGCATCATGGTGGCAACTATGTCCCCAGAACTGCAGAGGTACTATGAGGACTACTGGCCTTTCGAGATGAACAAGGACCTTATGGAAAAGTACCATAAGCGAGCTCGTCAAGAAAAGTTCGAAGTAGTCAAGTCACTCATGGCTTGCAAGATGAAAGATGGGGAGTCAGTTGTGTCACATGTGCAAAGAATGCAACGCTACATAGAGCGTTTGGTCAAGCTCAATATTCACTTTGATGAGGAATTGGCCATTGACATGGTTTTGAACTCACTTCCTGAATGTTATGGTCAGTTTATTCTAACTTACCATTTGAACAATACATAGCAGACCTTGGCCCAATTGCACAACTTGTTGCAGACAGCTGAGGCAGGGATGAAGGGTAACAGTATACCCTCCACACCTACGAGTGCCCCTGTTTTGGCTATTGGACAGGGAAAGGGGAAAAAGAGGAAAGGTCCTCCCAAACAAAACTGGAAGAGCAAGGCTCAAGCTGGGTCATCTAGTAATGGCCCAAAGGCTAAGCCCAATGGTTCCACTCCCCATGTTTCTGATCCAAAAGAGGCAGTTTGCTTTTACTGCAACCAAAAGGGGCATTGGAAGAGATCTTGCCCACAATATCTGCAAGATATCAAGGATGGCAAAGTGAAGCCATCTTCGGCAGGTATTTACACTATTTCTGCTAATAACTCATTATCTTCTCGTTCATGGGTCCTTGATACAGGATGTGGTTTTCATATCTGTTCTGATTTGCAGGGTCTAAAGGAAAGTGAGGAGATAGAGCGAGGAAGGATAAACCTGATCATGGGAAACAGAAAGTCTTCACCAGTAACCAAGATCGGAGTTTATCAGCTTCTGCTTAGTAATGATGTTAGATTAGATTTAATAAATTGTTGCTATTCGTCTGAGATGACAAGAAACATTATTTCATTTCATGCATTGTTCAGACAAGGTTTTACATATTCTTTTAATGATTTGAATGGTTCAATTTCTGTTTATAAGAATGGTGTTTTTATGTTTGAAGCTTTACCTTGTAATGGTGTGTATGAAACAGTGACTTGTGTTGATAGCCTAGGAAATAGTGTACTTAATATTGACTTGTCTAATAGTGTAGACAAGGCATGCTTGTGGCATTGTCGTCTTGGACACATCAACAAGAAACGCATAGCCCAACTCCAAAAGGATGGAGTGTTGGAATCATTTGACCTAAAGTCAGATGACATGTGTGAATCTTGTCTTTTGGGAAAGATGACAAAATCACCATTCACAGGGTCTTGTGAAAGAGGTGAAGGTCTGTTGGATCTCATACACACGGATTTGTGTGGGCCCTTCAGATCAACTACAAGAGATGCTAATCGATTCTATGTGACTTTCACTGACGATTATAGCAGATATGGATATATCTACTTGATCAAGCATAAGTCAGAAACTTTTGAAAAGTTCAAAGAGTTTAAGCATGAAGTCGAAAATCAATTAGGCAGAAAGATAAAGATACTTAGATCTGATAGAGGCGGGGAGTATCTTAGTATCGAGTTTAACGACTATCTGAAAGAATGTGGGATAGTCTCACAATTGACTCCTCCTAGGACACCACAGTTAAATGGTGTAGCTGAGAGGCGTAATCGAACCTTGTTAGACATGGTTCGTTCTATGATGAGTCGGGCTTCGCTTCCCATTCACTTCTGGGGGTATGCCTTAGAGACAGCCGCCCACATCCTCAATCTTGTCCCTACAAAGAAGGTTGCCAAAACACCTCACGAAATGTGGACAGGGAAAGTTCCCTCGTTAGCACATATTAAAGTCTGGGGTTGTGAAGCTTTCGTAAGACGAGAGACTCACGACAAGCTAGCAGCTAGAAGTGAGAAATGTGTTTTCATTGGTTACCCAAAGCAGTCTTTTGGATATTTGTTCTATAGGCCTAGTGAGAACGTGGTCTTTGTAGCACGAAGAGGAGTCTTTCTTGAAAGAGAGCTCATATTCAAAGAGGACAGTGGGAGCACTATTGACCTTGAAGAAATTCAAGATTCAGCCAATGAAGGAACCTTAGATGACACTAGCACTCAACCAGAGGAAACAGTTCCTGTTGAACCAATCGATAACTCATTACCTCTTAGAAGATCCACTAGGGTGAGTGTGCCACCTGAGTTGTATGGTTTTCATATTACTTCAGATGGTGACACATTCATAAGTGACAGAACACTGGCAAACTTAGATGAACCAGTCACTTATAAGGAAGCAATGGCAGGCCCAGAGGCTTCCAAGTGGAAAGAGGCAATGGACAGCGAGATTAAGTCCATGTATGACAACCAAGTTTGGAATTTGGTTGATAGTGCACCAGGTCGTAAGACAGTTGGGTGCAAATGGATCTTCAAGAAGAAGACAGACATGGATGGAAATGTGCACACATTCAAGGCTCGACTGGTTGCAAAAGGTTTCACTCAAACCCCAGGGGTTGACTATGATGAGACCTTCTCACCAGTAGCTAAGATTAAATCTATTAGGATATTGCTCGCCATAGCTGCCTTTCATGATTATGAAATCTGGCAGATGGATGTCAAAACTGCTTTCCTTAATGGGAAGTTGGCTGAAGATGTTTACATGAGTCAGCCAGAGGGTTTTGTTGATGCAAAGTTCCCTAATAGAGTGTGCAAGCTTGAGAAATCCATTTATGGATTGAAACAAGCATCTCACAGTTGGAATCTTTGCTTCCATGAGAAAGTCAAAGAGTTTGGTTTCTCTAGAAGTGAAGATGAGTTCTGTGTGTATATCAAGGCTAGTGGGAGTATAGTAACTTTTCTGGTGTTGTATGTCGATGACATATTACTCATTGGTAACGACGTTCCAACCTTGAAAGAAGTTAACTCTTGGCTTGGAAAGTGTTTTGCCATGAAAGACCTTGGAGAAGCTGCCTATATTCTTGGGATTAGAATATTGAGAGATAGAAAGAAGAGACTAATTGGACTTAGTCAGAGCACATACTTGGATAAGGTACTAAAGAGGTTTAGTATGGAAAATTCCAAGAAGGGAGAGCTACCTATCCAGAGCAATACCAAATTGAGTAAGACTTAATGCCCGAGTACAGATGTTGAAATAGATGACATGAGTCGTGTACCTTATGCTTCCGCTGTCGGATCGATCATGTACGCTATGACATGTACTCGCCCTGATGTGGCATTTGATTTGAGCATGGTCAGTCGCTATCAGGGAAACCCAGGTAGAGCTCATTGGATAGCAGTTAAGAATATACTCAAGTATTTGCGAAGGACAAAGGACTGGGTCCTTGTGCTTGGTGGCAGTGATACTTTAAGAGTAGATGGTTACAGTGATGCCAGCTTTCAGACGGATGGAGATAACTTCCGTTCTCAGTCGGGCTGGGTGTTTTTACTGAATGGAGGAGCTGTTACTTGGAAGAGTTCCAAGCAAAATACGGTGACTGATTCTACTTGTGAATCAGAGTACATAGCAGCAAGTGAAGCGTCGAAAGAAGCAGCTTGGTTGAGGAACTTCATCGGGGATCTCGGAGTTGTTCCAACCATCCAGGAGCCTATGGAACTGTTTTGCGATAATGAAGGAGCGGTTGCCTTGACAAAGGAACCGAGAGATCATGGTAAGACCAGACATATCGACAGAAAGTACCATTTCATCAGACATAGAGTAGAAGAAGGCCATCTTATAGTAAAGAGGGTGTCATCTGAAGATAACCCAGCAGATCCCCTCACAAAGGGTCTGAGTAGGGCTAAGCATATTCAGCATGCTCGGAGCATAGGACTGAAAGATGATATTAGTTTTAGTAGTTAGATTAGTTTTATTCTGAAACTTGTAACAAAGTAAATGTAATTGACTTTTGGTGATTAAATAATAAAGTATTATTTATAAGTTTGATTTCTGCCTTTTGTCAATTGTTTATTATTGTGTTTCATTTTTGCATGTTTTACTTCCTGAATAATGAGATCATTCAAATTCCACAGTCGCTCGTACTCTTGGAAGTAAGTAGTGAATTAAGACTGTCATGAATAGGATTGCAGATTGTCTAAGGATAGACATGGCAATAGAATTGCTGCAATGTTCATGAGTACTCAGAAATTGAGATTTGAGTATTGGATAAACCCTCGCTCAGAGTATCACTTCATGGAATTCATCACGAGTAATACTGAGACGATAATATCTTATAATCTTGAAACGAAGATATATGAGTTGTAATTTACAAAGTCGGTAATACATTGGTGATACGAAAACGCATCAGTAACTTGGTGTTATAAAACGTATTGTCATGTATAATTTGATGAGTAAAAGATACAAGCATATGAGTCAATGTTTATTCGTTCCTTTTGCCCTAACCGGAAAAGCGATATCTGTGGACCCCTCGATGATTTGGTGTTGACTTATGTGCTGGGCCCAGCCACGACTAAATTGATGTGTTCAATTAGAAGTCCTACATCATCACAAATCAGGAATCGGGAAACATAAATTCTGGACAAAGAGATTGATTACATTCCATGTCTTATGTCTAGGGATATCCAGCAGAACGAAGGATTATATGATCACTTATCTTAGGACACGTAACTGACTGGGTCAGAGTTCGGCAGCAGCTTTTGGAAGCTACAATTTGCTGGTCAAATTTAGAAGGCATACTAGCAATTATAGTTACAGACTTATCCAAGTGGGAGACTGTTGAATTAGGTGTCTAAGCCCATAACTATAATTGGTATGTACTTGAATTGATAGCAGCACAGTCCTTTTGGGTTGCCCTCAACCTAGCAACTAGACAAGGAAATTATGAAAGGAGAGATATTAATTTATAAGATTAATGAATTAATATAAATGATTTATTGATATGTTAAAAGATTAATATATTAATAAGAAATCATTATGTTTAATTAATTGTTAGCCAGAAATTAATCAGAATTGATTTTGGGGTTAAAAGAATTAATTATAAGGTGCAGGGACTAGTTTGCAATTATCTAATAGTTGAGTGGAAGGCTCTAGAACCCCCTTGGAAGAGGGTGGACGAAATCTTTAGGGGAAACCCTAATAATTTCGTCCATAGGGGCTTGGATAAGGCCCTTGGGTTTGCTTAGGCCCTAAGCAAAGGATAACTAGGGTTTCCCTTAAACCCTAGATCCCTCAGCTATATAAGGAGCCTCCTGGTTCATGTTTTGGTCACTCTTTCTTTTGAAGAAACCCTAAGGCCGAGATTTTGCATACTCTCTCCCCTCTCTCTTCTACTTTCCTTCTTGCTAGTTTGGGTGTGATTCCATTAGAGGCATTACACTTGTGGTGCTAAAGCTTCCAAGAAGATCAAGATCAAGATCAAGGGAATATCAATTGTTTGCTATAACAATTGAAAGGTATGTAAACCCTAAACCCTAGTTTGTTAATTTCGAAATTAGCCTCTCTCCTCTAGGGTTCTTGTTTTGCAATTCAAAGTTGTATGTTCAATAGTTAAAACATAGATCCAAAGTAGGTTGCATGTGAACTTAGGAATTGTTTTCTAGTTTATTTGTTGTACCTAAAACCCATCAAAAACATCCTAGACTCTGATACCACTGATGGGTTTTGAGCATACCTGCATTCCTATGTGACCATGCAACCCTAATTTCTTTGGATCTAAGTTTTTCTCTATTGAACATAAAAATATGAACTCCAAAGCAATAACCCTAGATCTAGCATATACAATTCGAAATTCACATATGAAAATAGGGTTTGATCATTACCTTACTTGTTATATTGTAATAATAAGAACAATCCTTGCTTGATCTTGACTTCTGAAAGCCTAGTGCCCCAAGTGTTGCGCCTCTAATGGAGTCACAAACAACCAATGCAAAGGAAGACTTGGACAGAGGTGGAAAATCAGCTACTCTAAGGTTTCATAAGCTTAGGGGCCGAAAATCCCATAGTGGAGGGTTCCTTATATAGATGTGTGGCTGCTAGGGTTTCTAGAGGAAACCCTAATTTTTGCTTAAGGCTTAAGCAACCCATGGACCTCCACAATAGAATCCTTGGATGAATTATATAGGGCCTCCTATAGATTTCGTCCAGTCCTCCCATAGGAGTCCATCAGCCCAATTTTGCAACTATCAATGATTTGCAAAACCAGTCCCTCTATTATTAATCAGTTCCTTTAATCCCAAAATTAATACTAGATTAATTTCTGATTAATCACTAATTAATAATATGATTTCCAAATAATATATTAATCTTATAATATATTAATAAAATCATTATGAGTACCAATTTATTATTCATATAATAAATCCTACACTATCTCTCCACTAGTCATCCCATCAAGTTGCATGAGTGAAGGCAACCCAAAAGGACCATGCTCATAATCAAATCAAGTACATACCAAATATAGTTATGGGCTTAGACTCCTAATCCAACATGTCTTTTCCTGATCTCACAAGAATATCCACACCAATTGTGGGTTTGAAAGATAGTGTAATTGATGCATCAAAAATCTTGTGATGGTGAAAATAAAACCAATAATAACCAATTTTAATGTAATTAAGAAGTTCAAATGGTATCCCGGAACCACATGTGGTGAACATTCTTTAACTATTATGGGCATTCCAAACATGTTCTTTGCATTTCGGAGCAATTCTTCGCTTTTTGGACATTCCAGACTAGTTAGGAATATCTATTGTGTTCCGAAATACCAAATTTTAATGTATAATAGCCTAAACAATAACTAAACTAGTTTTGGGTTGTTCCTAATACTAAATTAACTAAAAATTGAACAATACAACACTGTTCGGAACGTGTTCTTCGTATTCTACACATGTTTTTCATGTTCCAAAGTAACTATTTTACACTACTAATCTTATAATTAAACATATAAAAGTGTATGACTGAAAAACTAACCCGTAAAACTACCAAATCATCAGAATCTTATGCTATATCTTTTTTGTTTCTCTACTCCAAAATGTGTAGATCTCCGAAATGTGTAGATATGTTGGAATAAAATCTGGAATAAAGGATATGCACTTTCCTCCGGAACATGTCGGAATGGAACGTAATGGGCATTCCAGAACATGTTGATTAGGTCGGGCCTGATCCATATAGCATGAAGAAGACTCCGTAATGTCCCATTTCGGATAAAAGGATTATTTGGCAAAACATGTGTAAAAATGGTTATCTTTTAAAAAAAACCCAGCAAAAAGTGGTTAGATTACTTAACTCCTTAAAACAAACAAATAAATTTTCATAATGGCCAATGATACTCGTTCCCAAATCTGCTTCTTCTCTGTTCTCTTTTTAAAACCTATTTCTTCTATACAAGGTTGTCAAGGTCGTCATCCTATATATGATCGTTTTCTGTTTTGCAAGATTGTGATCGTAAGATCGAAGCAGGATCGTAAGATCCTATCAAAAACATTTTAAAACATACATTTTCATCAATCACTTAAAAATAAATAGTTTAAAACATGAAAAAAAAATACATACCAATACATGATTTAACAATAAACAATTCAAAAGAGGTTTTCTGGAGTTCATATTCAATGTAATTAGTTAGTCCAAGAAAAAGTAGTAAAAAAATTATAAAATATAAATAGTTAGGATCCTATGAGCTAAATATCCAATCATACAATCCTATTATGATCTTACCAAAAAACGAGTCACGTACGATGAGGTCGAATTACATAGGTCGGATCAGAAGATTGTATGACTATACGATCAGGATCATGATTTGAACAATGTTGCTTCTACGTAAATATAGATACCATAATCATCTTTGTGACTAGTGATGCACAATTTTTGAGTTACGAAGGATGTGGTTTGTGTTCAAGGTATGAACATTGTTATTAAATATTTATTATAATTTATTAATCTTTAGATTAAAAAGTAATTTTGAAACGCACTGTGGTTTTCTTAAAAGATTTATAATATATGTGACGATAAGTAAATAACAAGGTTTTCTTTAACCAAAAAGACGATTAGATATATTGAAATTGCTAAGGCCGGGCCAAAGGCTGGGCGAGATGGGCCACAACCCAGGGCATCAACATGGAGGGGGCATAATATTTAATTTTTCTGTTATGAGTATAACATAGTTTGGCCTTCAATATTGATCCATATTAGGTTGTTGGGAATAGGCTTGCACAAAAAAACCGGTTCAGGATCCGAACCGGTCATTGAACCGGTAAATCGGTTCACTACGAACCGGTCCACTATGAACCGAACCGATTCAAGAACCGAACCGCCGGTTCGCACCCGTTCGAGACTTTAGATATTGAAACCGGTTTAGAACCGGTTTAATAACCGTGAACCGGTAGTCAAACCGATCGAACCGATTCAGAACCGATTGAACCGGTTTAGAACTGGTGTAACCGGTTTAGACAGGTTCGAGATTTTCTATGACGGAACCGGTTTGAACCGAACCGGTTTATGGTTGAACCGGTTTTACTATTCACGAATCTGAACCGAACCGGTTTACTGAACCGGTTTGGTTTGAAAAAAAACCGGTTTGTTCACCCCTAGTTGGGAATTAGACTAGGCATTGGCTCACAAGAAAAAGTTTGTAAAACTGAAAAGTGTGCAAGGCGGCAAAATCAAAACTCATCGCCGAAGAGCAGAAGACGAGGAGTCAATATTGATCAGACGTTACATCGATTATCTGATTTCTTTCGGATATCAATTTCATTGCAATGATTATTAAAAAAACCCTTTATTCTTCTTTGCTTTCAAGTTCAAGTGTAAATCAAAATCTTAGGGTTAAAGATATTATCAAAAATAGAGGAGTCGTTGCATTTGCCCTAATACTTATCTTTTTGATTGATTAATTTATTGATAATTATGGTTTTCTAAGATCAAGCATTTGACATGGTCATATGGCTCAGTTGCTACAGAAAATGCCAAGGGATTGTTACATGCTACCGACAAGAAAAATGGATACTCATTTATCAGGTATAGTTCGTGTTTCGGTTTTATTCTTTTCCTTTTATTTCTTGTATTCTTTCATAATTATAACATTTTATTGATCTATAAGTTTTTTTTTTCCCATTTTACATCTTCTGTCCTGTAAATCTGCACACACTTTGGGTTAAATTTGATATTAATTTTGGCTGAAATTGATAATTTGAGGTTTTTGTATTTATATCATGTTACGTTTTTGGTAAAAATGACTAGACATGTGTGAATTTTCTTTTGTGATTTAAACACCAAATGATGCATTCTAAGTACTTAATAGAATTACCAAGGATTGTGTGGTGACAGTTTTATATTTTTAATTGAGGATTGCGTGGTGTATTTTGTTATAGGGGTATGTTTGAGTTGGCATTATTAGGGGGTAACTGTCGTTACTTCATAATACTCTAAAAGTTCAAGATTAGCTGCCCCACTTTCATTGCCATTCCATGGCATAATTTTACATGTTACCATTTGAAATTATTACTACATTTATTTATATTACATGTTATGGGTTTTTTTTAATACAATGCTTCTTATCAGCTTATGTTCTCATTTCCAGGTTAAAATTTATGGCTAACACCAAGAGCAAAACTCAGGTTCATGTTTGTGATATATATTTTGTTGCCCGATTAGTGATATTTTTCATCTTTTAGTTAACATTGAGAGTTTCCAATACATATAGAAGGTTTGAAGGACAAAAAGCAGAAGCCCAGGATGAAACTTATGATGATGCATTAAGTAGATCAAATTAGTCAGCTGCCTTAACTAAATTGAGTGCTAAAATCAGCACATGATTATATTTGTATTAATATGGATTTTAGTTTATTGTGAGATTTATTACTCTTTTGCTTTATAAGTGATTTTTATGTGCTTGATCTATTTTATGATATAAAGGGGCATTATTTTACTATCTCGTCCGGGGCATGGAAAACCAATGGACCGGCCCTGGAAATTACAAAGGCTCTCCAGTATGAAATAAGGGGTTGTAGAAATGATCTCAAGAAATTACTAATTAGAATGGGTGTGAACATGATTAACAAATGAATATTCTTTCATTAAATGTGTGTGGTATTGGCATCAAGAAGAAGATGGATGGGATTAGTAGGTTATGTTTAAACAATGGAGTTAATTGTTTTAATTTTACATGAAACCTTACTCACTAGAATGAACATTTTTTTAAGACTAGGAAATCAGGAATGTTAAGGGTAACTATAATTTTGACTTTAGAGTTAGTTTGGCTCATGATAGATTGAGTAGTATTCTCTTAATATGGATCCAACAATTTTTATGAATAAAAAGGTGTACTTTATGGATCATTTGGTTATTGTAGAGGGTGTTGGGCTTAATTACAACACTTTGTTCCTACATAGTAAATGTTTAAGCTCCTTAAGACATTCATACAACACAGAATTTATGGTGTCATATCTTACCTTTTATGAATTGCTACCCAAGAAATTATGTATTGTTTGGTGACTTAAATGCAGTTACAAGCGCTGAAGAAAGAAAGGGTTATATGTTTTTCTTGAATTCAACAGATCACTTCAACAATTGACTTAATGATATTGTTGAGTTGGTGGGTGTTCCTATGGGTGGATTTAAGTTTTACTAGAATAAAAAAAACTAAGGACGAGATGAGTAAATTGGATTGTTTTTCTTGTGTTTGACCATCTTTTGGATGTCTTCACAGATATGAATGTCATAGTTATGGAAATGAGAATCTCTTATCATCGCCCTATTCTTCTATATAAAGAAATAAGAATTGGGATTATATTCCTTATCCATTTAAACTTTTCGACTCTTGGATTGACTTGGAGGGTTTTATGAAATGGTTCGTGAGACTTGGAATGATGTTCAACCTTGCGATAATGATAATACGTTAATCTTTTTCAAAGATAAACTTAAGATGTTAAAAGGGAAGATCAAAAGTTGGAATGTAGATTACAATAAAAAATAAACATGAAGAGAAGAATATGATTCAAAGTATATTGTTGGCCACATACGAGTTGGAAGGTGATGGGTTTAGTTCTTGTACCATGACCGAGGAAAAAAAAAGTCATTGATTAGGCTTTTAAGTGTTCTTGATAAAGTTGAGGCGCTTGACATGGCTCACTAAGAAAAGATAAAATGGGTCATCGAGGGTAATGAGAATTCTAAGTATTACCATAGGATTCTTAGGAAGAAAAGAACACAAATAAGTATTAAAGGTGTGAAGTAATTAAGGATTGGATTATTTATTTTTATATTTTAAAATATGATTTTTTGAAGTTATACAAGAAAAAATTCCAAAAAGGTCATGGTGGTCGGATTACCAACATAAGTGAGCAATTTAGCGAATTAGATCCCTTTCAGATCTTGGTCTTGAAATGCAACCTACTTTAGAGCTGGTGCGACAGGCTGTGTTGACATGTGGTAGTGATGAGGCTCTAGGAGCGTATGGTTTCACCTTCCTTTTTATTAAAAGGTACTGGTACTTACTACAAATTGATGTCTTTAACTTCATGAAACATTTTTTGACATGTGTAGTATTCCTTCAGGCTATAATTCTTCCTTCATCACTTTGATAGATAAGGTTTCAAATCCGATTGACATAAAAGATTTCAGACCTATAACGTTGACTGGGATTCAGTACAAATTTATATCAAAACTTTTAGCTCTCAGACTAACTAAATTTGTGGCTTTGGTTGTGAGTATGGAACATTTTGCCTTTGTAAAAGGAAGACATGTTTTAGATGGACCACTAGTTGTTAATGAAATTATTGATTGGTTCAAGAAAAAGAAAAAGAAGTTAATGATTTTCAAGATTAATTTTAGAAAGGCGTATAACTATTTGTCTTGGGACTATCTTATCACGATAATGAGTTTTATGGGGTTTTCTCAAATATGGTGTAACTTGATTCGTAGGTTTTTGAGGGCGGTTAAATCTTATGTTTTGATGAATGGCATCCCAATTGAAAATTTTGATATCAAACTTGGGTTAAGACATGGAAATCCATTCTCTTTTTTTATTCAATCTAGCCATATAAGGGTTACATGTGGCTATTAAGGCTGCAAAGGATGCTAATATATTCTAAAGGGAAGATTTGGATAGTGATGGGATGCATATTTCTCACTTGTTTTACATAGATGACGTGGTGTTCTAGGAGAGTGGAATAGGAAAAATATTCTTAATATTTTTGTAACATCCGGATCTTTGAGGTATGTTTTTTAAAGTAATTTATGAGTTTTTATTTACTATGATGTTGAGGATATTTTACTGGGTTTGATTTTGGAACAATTGAGTGTATCATTTTGGGTGTTTTAAAAATGAAATTTGTATCAGTATTTTTGGGATGTTACAAGTTGGTATCAGAGCCTTGTTTTGAGAGATTCAATAACACTCTCGGGTATGTCTGAACTCAAACTGATGAGTTGATAAATCTTTTTTTAAAAAAATAAATTTTCTAAAAAGAGTTTTACAAAGAAAGGGGTGCGATGAGCTCAAGTTAGTGATTCCCAAAATACTCATACATGAGTATTATGTGTTGGTGTGCTATTATGTGAGTTGCATGCTAGAATAGGGCTAAGGATTCCTTCAGGAATAACATGATAGAATTTTTTGATATATGTGATTCCTGATAGCCTAGGAGGAAGTGAATATTATGTGCTACTTGGAGTCTAGATTGACAAAGTTAATTGCTAAGTGTATGTTTAAAAACTGTATACGATTAGGATTATATAGCCTTAGAATGATTGATTTAGCCTTATTTCCTATTCCTTGTTTGGTTTTGGGCTTAGGGTATAATCATTTGTTCGATAATCTATTTGATCCAATATTGTGTATAATTTGCATGCATAAGACAACCAATGGTGTTGGTAGAGGTTCCTAGTAATGCAGACATAAGTGAGATGAGGATTCCTAGGAGAGCCTAGGGAGCAATGTAGTATGATGTGTATGTTGATTATCATAGGGATTCATTTGAACTGCCATAGTGAAGTGACTTAGAAGATTCAGTATAATTCTTAAGGAGAGTACGGATAGGTGTGGAAGGTAGTATTGGGTCCGTACTACTGGAAGCACATGATTCGTACTCGAATCAAGGAGAGTCGTGGAGATCCTAAGGAGCTTGTAGTGTAAGATTTCCCTTGGGTATGTTTTGATTGTTTGTATGTTTTCCTTTCAGTATGGTGGTGAGCACTCGAGGAGGAGGTTCTGGTTCAGGCTCTGGTGTTGAGTCGATTGATGAGAGGATACGTGAGTTATTACGTCAGAGACCACTCACAGTATTCTGGATGTGACTCCTATGATGTTTGATACCATCAAGGAGGGGATCATTGAGTTGCTAGATGAGTGTCTGGGAACTTTCCGTATTGAGATTTTGGCTACTGTGGCAGCAGGCACTCTTACTTTTCGAAAGTTTTGTGCATGTGAGGCTCCTGAGTTCTTCGGGAAGAAGGAACCCATTGTTAGCAGGAAGGGAACTGAAGATATCGCGAATTCCGTTCGGACGAGCTTCTGCCCTGCAGGGTCGAAGATCAGGTTTGCATCATGTCTACTGAAGGATAGAGCTCGTAATTGGTGGGAGGAGGTAGGCCATGCCTTGGGAGCAGAGGCCATTGAGGAGATGACTTAGGATAACTTTCTGACCAGATTTAGGAAGAGTTCACACCTGCTATTGAGGTGCAGCTGTGAAAACCGAGAGGTTTCGTCAATGATCATCATTAGGAAAGAGTAAGAAAATATATGTAATAGATTAGTATTGTAAAATTGATTTTAAGATAATAAAAATCAAATGTGCCATTACATTTATTTTCTAAAACGACTATTAGGCTTAAAAATTAGCGACCAAAAAGTTGTACCATTTTCTAAGTTGGTTAACATACTTGGAAAGTACTCATTAACGTGATCTCAAGGATATAAGATTCGTAAAAATCCGACTCCAAAGGAAAGAGTTATGGATTTTATAAAAATAGAAATCACCATGTAATTAAAATTAATTACATCAAAATGATACTTATATATTGGTTGAGTTTTGACTAAAAGTGCAAAAAGGAGATTCATAGTACTCCTTAAGATATAAACTTTAGGACAAAGAGTGCCGAAAACGGGATCCGTATGAGAGAGATATGATTTTTGTAAAATCGAATACTTTTACCCCCGTTAGGCACAAAAATGAAAGTCAAAACTAGCTAAAGCAATCTAAAAGAGATTTATAGTACCCATTGAGAACATCAGATAGATACAAAGTGGGCTTAGATCATAGCTTGCACGAAGTGTTGGATAAGGTGTCTAAGTCCGTAACTATATTTGGTATGACTTGACCCGACCCGGCATGGTCCATTTGGGTTGCACTTCACCTAACAATTTTGTATTGATATATTTTGAGAATAAGATGTTTATGATCCATTAATATATTATTTGTTATAATATATTAATATTATTTAATTAGTGTTGATCAAGATTTGATTTATGGAATTAATTCAATGATCAAATGGAACTAATTAAATATGGACTCTTGCATATATATGGAATGGGCTAAGATTTATTTAGGATGGGCTAAGAGTATATGGAAGTCTATGGATAGTCCATGGAGCTTTTAACCCATGGATCCTAGGTAAATGAAGAGCCATGGGTATTAGGGTGTAACCCTAATCCTCCATACTATATAAAGAGGGCCTTGGTTCTAGAATTGGCAGTAGAGTGTGTGAGAAACAAGGGTGGGCCGATTCTAGCAAAGCATTATATTCTCTCAAGTATTTCCAAGTTGTTTTGGGTGATTTGTGACACCACTTGAGGCATCCACACTATTGGTGCTAGGCTCTAAAACTCTAAGCAATCAACCACAAAAGAAAGGTATGTTACTTTACTTAAAGTTTTGTATTACAAGTACCCCATAACATGCTAGTTAGGTTGTAAACCTTGGAAATCAAATTTGCATGTATTTTAGAGAAAAAATAGATCCAAGGTTTCTAGGGTTGCATGTACACCATAGGAGTGTTAGAATGCTCAAAACCCAACAGTGGTATCAGAGCCTAGGCTTGTTTTTGTGATACTTGATGCAAACTTGTTAAAAAAAACTCAGTTTTCTGCATTCTGAAGCATGAACTCGCCGAGTCCATGAGGGGACTCGACGAGTCCATGTGATAATTCATCCTACTCGTCGAGTAGGTTCTTGCACTCGACGAGTAGAAGCCCCTGAATGCAGATTTTCGAGTTTTGCTGCTGGAAATGGACTAGAAACATTACCCTAAACTGTTTTGGTGTTTTAAAACTTGTTTTAGTTGGTGTAATGCTTATGCTAATCCATTTACAATGGCTAATATCAAAATTCCATGTTTTATATGTGTTAATATGATTCTTGAAATTTTGATATGAATATTCATGTTCTTATGAGTTATGGTTAGATCATAGGAATTATTTGCCGAATTGTTTGATGATTGATTCTTGATCTTAATGCCTAATGATGGAGTCTATAACTTGTCTCAAGTTATGGATAACCAAAAGTCTCTTCTTTAAAATTGTCATTAAAGAATAAGAGGTTACATAAAGTGAAGAGTCTTCACTTTAATGGACCATTAAACTCATAAGTTATGAAATGAAAAGTCTTGAATAGTTTCAACACTTGCCCTCAAGTTTGGAATTTGTAAAGTCTCACACAATTAATACTTTAAATTCCAAATTGTACCTTAGAGTTTTAAAATTTTAAAATTCAACCCTTATACTTCTATAATATTAAAAGTTTAATTATTATATATATGTATAAGAATAAGTCAGTCTTACCGTTAGTAGGCCTCATTCACAAAGTCGGTCTATAAGGGGGGTATAAGGTTGTTGCCTATAAAATGGCAGATTAATGGGTGTCCACTCTCACCCACCGCTTCCTTGACTGGTGGAGGTTCGTTAGCCGAACGGGTAGGATAGGACCTTAATTCTCATTAAAAGTATAATGAAATTATAAAGTAACTAAACCTTTATTAATTCCCAATCTTAGTTACTTTAGGAAAATGTGAAATAGGTGCTAACCCATGAAATTACACTTTGTACCTTACAAAGTCGTTAGTGGAGCGTGTGTGGTCAACCGACACACTAATAAGGACTAGTAAGAGTGGCAAACGGTAACTTGATTTTATCATAGATCGGTGGAGCGCGTGTGGTTAACCGGCACATCGATTAGGTGATAAATTTGAGGGTACCAAGTGAATTTGAATGGTTATTCACACCTTGTTTGTGATCCTCGGCATCCCAGTCACAAACTTGAGAGGGCACAATCGAGATTCAAACATGCCATTGAAAGTTCGATGTATCTCAAAAGATCTAGGATTTTCAAATCCAATTAAAAACTTAATAATCTTTTTCGTTTTCCATGGTGGAAATTGGTAAATCGTCATTTACCTACCTTCAACAATTTTATAACTTGGATTACGGTATCCCTCTTCTAGTTATAAATAGGTTGTAGGGTCCTAGCCTTAATATTTCATTTGGGTGACTTATTAAGGACTCTTTATCTAATAAAACTT
Organism: Lactuca virosa; assembly: GCF_052849685.1. Taxonomy (NCBI): domain Eukaryota; kingdom Viridiplantae; phylum Streptophyta; class Magnoliopsida; order Asterales; family Asteraceae; genus Lactuca; species Lactuca virosa. The sequence goes on from NC_136429.1 coordinate 204,288,799, forward strand.
GTCTTTCTTTCTTTCAGATGTCTTCCAACACTGCTACTGGCTCAAACCCTACAGGCTCCTTTTCCCTAATGAACTTGTGTGGGAAAGTCACTTTTGATGGTTCAAATTTCAATGAATGGATTAGGAACATCAGAATGATTACTCGCTATGAGGGGAAGGAGTATGTCCTTGACAGAGAACTGAAGGTTGTTGATGAGTCGACTGCTACTCCTGAGGAGGTTGCTGAGTACATTACCCATGAGAAAGATGCCACTTGCATCATGTTGGCCACAATGACAGCAGAACTCCAGAAATCCTATGAAGATTTCTACCCTTTTGAGATGCACCAGGATCTGATGGATAGGTACCATCAGAGTGCTCGTCAGGAGAGGTATGAAATCATTTCCTCCATGATAACAGCTAGGATGAAGGAGGGAGAATCCCTCACCGGTCACTTGCAGAAAATGCAAAGGTTCGTGGACCGGTTATTGAAGCTTAATGTGGACTTCCCTGAGGACATGGCGATTGACATCATTCTCCATTCCTTACCTCCAAGTTATGATCAGTTTCGCATGACTTATCATATGAATAAGGAGGAAGTCACACTAAGAAAGCTTCAAGGACTTTTAAGGACCGCTGAGAGTGGTCTAAAAAGTACATCAGCTGTTACTCCTACTCCTACTACTGCCCCTGTTCTGGCAATTGGGCAAGGAAAAGGGAAGAAGAGGAAGACCCCTTCGAAGGGTACCAAGGGAAAGTCCCTTGATGGTTCCTCTTCAAGTGGAACCAAGAAAGGTTCCATTCCTCCTTCTTCAAACCCTAAAGAAGCACAGTGCTTCTACTGCCAGGAAAAGGGGCACTGGAAACGAAGTTGCCCCAAATACTTGCAAGATGTAAGGGATGGGAAAGTTAAACCCACCCATGCAGGTATCTATACTATATTGTCTAATAACTCATTGCGTTCTCTTGGGTACTTGATACAGGTTGTAGTATTCACATTTGTACTGATTTGCAGGGCCTAAGAAGAAGTGAAGAAGTGGAACACAGGAAGATAAACTTAATCATGGGCAATATGAAAGCATCACCTGTGACCAAGATTGGAGTTTATTCTTTATTGCTCAATAATGGGTTAACTTTAGATTTGAATAAATGTTGTTACTCGTCAGAAATGGCGAGAAATATTATTTCCTTTGATAGTTTGTACAAGCAAGGATTCACATTTTCATTTGATAATAAAAATAGTGCTATTGATGCTTTTTATAATAATGTGTTTTATTTTAAAACATTACCTTTTGATGGTGTATATGAAGTTGTGAAGGTTGTAGATAATCTAGGTTATAATGTATTATGTATTGATTCTTCAAATAGTCTAGATAAAGCATCCTTGTGGCATTGTCGTCTTGGACATGTTAACAAGAAGCGCATAGGCCAACTCCAAAAGGCTGGAGTTTTGGAATCATTTGACCTAAAGTCAGATGATAGTTGCGAGTCTTGTTTACTTGGAAAAATGAAAAAGTTACCCTTCACTGGTTCTTGTGAGAGGGGTGAAGTTTAGTTGGACCTCATACACACAGATGTGTGTGGACCCTTAAAAACCGCCACTAGGGATGCTAATCGCTACTATGTGACTTTTACTGATGATTACAGTAGATATGGATATATCTACTTAATCAAGCATAAGTCAGAAACCTTTGAAACGTTCAAAGAGTTCAAGCAGGAAGTGGAGAATCAACTGGGAAAAAACATCAAGATGCTCCGATCCAATCGGGGAGGAGAGTATCTTAGTATTGAGTTCCTTGGCTATCTTAAGGAATGTGGGATTGTCTCAAAATTGTGTAACATCGTAAATTTCCAAAACAATTTTTCATTTTAAAAAAAACATACTTTTAATCACAAAGTAATATCAAAACATAATGTATCCAATGTTATCATAACAAAACATATCCCAGAATCTCAAAACATAAACTCCATGAGTGTGTACGGATCATGCCGGCGCCTTCCCGCGATCCTCGCTAGTACGTGAAACACATAACACAACAACTGTAAGCATGAATGCTTAGTGAGTTCCCCAAAATACCACATACGCACATACGCCACTCAAGGCTATAAGACCTTCCGGTCACTGTGTCTCAGAGGACTTCTGTCCCACAACCCTGGTAGACCTTCCGGTCCTACCCGTAATGACCTTCCGGTCCTCATCATCTTGACCTTCCGGTCCATTCACTGTTGACCTTCCGGTCCATTATCATAATGACCTTCCGGTCCATACCATACTACTCATAACATAGCACATACATATCACATAACAACACACATCACACATTCTTCATAGCATATAAGACCTTCCGGTCATACATAATTACCACTCTAGGTAAAGTATAGTGAGAAGACTCACCTCGTACGATGTCGGATAACCTCTCGTGCTCGATAACCCGACCTAGCCTCCTCCTATTAACATAATAACATCTCTAATCAATACTTTCTCTTGTCCTCATTTCTAAGGAGTGGGTAAAAGACCATTCTACCCCTCCCAGATTTCTCTCTAGAACCAGCTTGACCAAAAACTCTAAGGTCAACTGAAGTCAGCTCAAGTCAACAGTCAAACTTTGACCAGACTCGTCGAGTACACTCGTATGACTCGGCGAGTCCAGGCGTCTTCCGAATCCTCATAGATCTCCACTCGACTCGTCGAGTCAACTTTTCACTCGACGGTTACCACTGGTCATGAATCGCGGGGCAACCCCGACTCGACTCGTCGAGTGCACTAATGAACTCGGCGAGTCCCTTCCATGGCAACACTCAAATGACCTTCTGAGGTCAGATCTGTTTCTCTAACCTATAGATCTGACCTTACCATACCCAAAAATCACGTAAAGGTCCGACCTTTACGTGACACTCATGCAACGTCCATAAAGCTTCTTTTGGTGAAATAGCCTCTAAAATGGCAACCTAGGTTCATATCTATAATGGAATAGCATAAAGCAAGATAGATAGGACTCTCTGGACCTCTTAAGGTCCAGATCTAAGAAGAACTCCACCTTGGGACCTCACATACTTCGAATCCAAGCTAAAGAAGGCATAAGAAAACCCTAGATTCAAGTAGATCACCATATACACGAGATTGAGCACAGATTAATACCTCTAGCAGCCTCTTCTGATCAAATGGTGGTAGATCTGAGCTCCTCAATCTTCCTTGCTTGCCCTCCTTCCTTCGTTCTTGCAAAAATCACACTTAGAATGATGAAAAAGGCTCTTTCTCTCTCTCACAACGCTCTCAGGTGCTCTGGTGCTCTCAAGGGTGATGGTGGCCGCAAATGAGGGCCATAAGGTCCCTTAAATAGGGCACATGCCCGGGGATTTAGGGTTTCCACCCACAGCGCCTACTCGGCGAGTCTACTCTTGGACTCGTCGAGTAGTTCATTAAACTTACGTGACCACCCCGCTTCTACTCGACGAGTTATAGCACCAACTCATCGAGTAGATCAATGATTCACAAAAATAAATAATTAAAATAATATACCTGGAAATCCGGGTGTTACAATTCTCCCCCACTAGAATCAGACTTCGCCCTCGAAGTCTCGCTCTGCAAATAACTCAGGATGTTGCTCCCGCATCTCCGCCTCCGGCTCCCAAGTCAACTCGGACCCTCTACGATGTTGGCACTAGACCTGAACCAGGGGCACCTCCTTGTTTCGCAGGACCTTGATCTTCCGATCCAGGATCTCGATCGGTCTCTCAACATAATTCAGTCTCGCATCCACCTGAATATCCTCCAGCGGCACCACCGCCGACTCGTCGGCTATACACTTCCTCAATTGAGACACGTGAAAGGTATCATGAATCTGGCTCAACTCCGCTGGTAGCTCCAAACGGTACGTTACCCTGCCCACCCTCGCGGTCACCCTGAACGGACCAATATACCGGGGCCCCAGCTTGCCCCTCTTCCTGAATCGGATCACTCCTTTCCAAGGAGACACCTTCAGGAGTACGAAGTCTCCCACCTGGAACTCAAGCTCGGATCATCGCCTATCCGCATAACTCTTCTGGCGACTCTGAGCTGTCAACAACCTCTGCCTGACCTGCTGTATCTGCTCAGTCGTCTGAAGCACTATCTCGGTGCTACCCATCACGCGCTGCCCTACCTCTCCCCAACAAATGGGAGTCCGACATCTCATCCCATACAACAACTCGAAGGGAGGCATACCAATACTCTATTGGTGGCTGTTGTTATAGGAAAACTTAGCCAATGGCAAGTACGTGTCCCAACTTCGTCCGAAGTCTAACACACATGCTCGAAGCATATCCTCAAGCGTCTGAATCGTCCGCTCACTCTGCCCGTCCGTCTGTGAGTGGCATGCGGTACTGAAACACAGCCTCGTACCCAACTCCTCATGGAACTTCTTCTAGAACCTGGAAGTCAAACGTACATCTCGATCTGACACAATCGAGATCGGTACTCCATGACGCGATACCACCTCTCTCACATACAACTCGGCCAGCCTCTCTACGGAAGAGCTCTCACTAATAGCAAGGAAGTGAGCGCTCTTCATCAGCCGGTCAACGATCACCCAAATTGCATCGACGCCCCTCGCAGTCCTTGGCAATTTGGTGATAAAATCCATAGAAATCTGTTCCTACTTCCACTGGGGAACCTTAAGTGGTTGCAACTTGCAATGCGGACGCTGGTGCTCGGCCTTAACCTTGCGACAGGTCAAGCACCTCTCAACAAACCACGCGACATCCCTCTTCATACAGGGCCACCAATACTCTCTCTTCAGGTCCAAATACATCTTAGTGGCCCCGGGATGGATCGAGAACCTCGATCTGTGCGCCTCCTCCATCAGAATGGTATGTGCCCCGCCTGTATACAGCACCCAAATCCGACCTTGGAAGGTCATAAGACCTCGACTATCGGTAACGAACTCAGGTACCTGTCCAATCACCCGCTCTCTCTTGCGGTTCTCCGGTATCACAGCCTCTGCCTGGGCCTCCCGAATGGTGTCCAACACCGGAGTCATCACCTTCAATCGCATACAAGTGTCTCGAATCGGGGCACTCTCTGCCCTTCGGCTCAGAGCATCAGCTACAACATTAGCTTTGCCCGGGTGGTATAGGATCTCACAATCGTAATCCTTTATCACATCCAACCATCTCCTCTGGCGCATATTCAGGTTGGGCTGATCCATCAAATACTTCAAACTCTTGTGGTCCGTGTATATGGTACACCGAACCCCATACAGATAGTGACGCCAGATCTTGAGGGCGAACACCACTGCCCCTAACTCCAGGTCGTGGGTGGGATACCTCATCTCATGAGGCTTCAGCTCCCTCGATGCATACGCTATCACATGCCCTCTCTGCATAAGCACCGCACCCAACCCCAATATCGATGCATCGTAGTACACCACAAACTCCTCCATTCCCTCTAGAAGGGATAACATCGGGGCTTCGCACAACCTCTGGCGAAGAGTCTCAAACGAGGTCTGCTGCTCCGGACCCCATGAAAAAGCAACGCCCTTCCGGGTCAACTTGGTGAGAGGCACGACAATCTTGGAGAAATCCTTAATAAATCTCCGATAGTAGCCGGCCAACCCCAGAAAACTCCTGATCTCGGTGGGGGATCTCGACACCTCCCAACTCATCACAGCCTCAATCTTGGCCGGATCGACCAATATGCCATTCTGGTTAACGAGATGCCCCAAGAACTGGACCTCTCGTAACCAGAAATCGCACTTGGAGAATTTGGCGTAAAGCCTCTCCGACCTCAATACTCCGAGGATCTCTCTCAAATGCTCCTCATGCTGCTCTCTAGATCTCGAATACACCAGTATATCGTCGATGAATACGATCACCGAACGATCCAACATCGATCTGCATACCCTGTTCATGAGATCCATGAACGCTGTCGGTGCGTTGGTGAGCCCAAAAGGCATCACCACGAACTCGTAATGCCCATAACAAGTCCTGAACGCCGTCTTCTGGATATCCTCATCTCGCACCCTCATCTGGTGATATCCAGACCTCAAATCTATCTTGGAGAACCAAGATGCTCCCTGCAACTGATCGAACAGATCATCGATCCTCGGTAGTGGGTAACGGTTCTTGACCGTTAACTTGTTCAACTCCCGGTAATCAATGCACATCCGGTGTGAACCATCCTTTTTGTTGACAAAAAGGATCGGCGCTCCCCAAGGTGAGCTACTCGGCCTGATAAATCCTTTCCCCAATAGCTCCTGAAGCTGTGAGGATAACTCCTGCATCTCTGGTGGCGCAAGGCGATAGGGCGCCTTGGCGATAGACGCCGCTCCCGGAACCAAATCGATGCGAAACTCCACTTGCCTCTCGGGAGGCACACCCGACAACTCTTCGGGGAAAACATCCGGGAAATCACGCACTATCGGCACATCACTAACCGATCTCAGCCCCTCCGCTGCTACTCGTGTGTCCATCACGTAGGCCACAAACCCACTACAGCCCTGCTGTAGACTCTTCCTCGCTCTAGCAGCCGAACAGAACGCTGACCCAGAACGGGTACCCTCGTCGTACACCGTAAGTACTCCCCCACTAGGGTCTCGTATCGTCACCAACTGTCGCTCGCAGTCTATAACAGCCCCAAATCGGCTTAACCAATCCATGCCCACTACGACACATACGTCCCCCATCGCAATCGGGACTAGATCTATCGGAAACTCAACACCGAAGATCTCGAGTACACATCCTCGAATCACATCCGTAGCATACACCGCTCGCTCGTCAGCTATGGAAACTCGTAGAGGTCGACTCAACGCCTGCCGCTGGATACTGATGTGCTGACTAAATGCTAACCACACAAATGATCGACTCGCACCCGAATCAAATAACACCAAAGCAGGTACAGAACTCACAAGAAAAGTACCTACGCATATCATAACATAAGCACAATATCTCATCATAAAATAAATGAAAGAATACATACCAGCCACGACATCGGGCGCTACGCGGACCTCCTCCGCTGTCAATTGGAAGGCTCTCCGGCGAGCCTTCGGTGCCTCGGCCTTCATCAGCCGAACCTCAGTAGCTCGCACGGCAGCAGGGGCAGATCCCTGCGGTGCTCCCTGTGCTGTCCCCCGCAGCTGCGGACATTCGGCCTTCCGGTGTCCGGTTTGGTTGCAATGAAAGCAAACCATGAACCCCTTGGGGCAATCCTTGGCTATGTGCCCCTCCTTGCCACATTTGTAGCAAGCACCTGATCGACAAATCCCATCATGTCCCTTGCCGCACTTCCCACAAGTGCGGCCCTTCTGGCCTCCAGATCTCGAATCGGCGGGCTTTGCCCGTTTGGCTGCCGGCTGAGACTGTGCCGGCCGCCGGTCCCTCCCCTGAGACTCGGCCTCCTCCCGGGCCTGAGTCTCCAGCTCAATCTCCCTCTTCCGGGTATTTGCCTGGAGCTCAGCAAATGTCCGATATGATGAGTTCGCCATGAACTTACTGATATCCCTCCTCAAAATGCTCAAGTATCGGCTCATACGTGCCTGCTCAGACGACACGTGCTCAGGGAAAAAGAACGCCCTCTCATGAAACATCCTCGTAATCACCGTCACAGACTCAGTTCCCTGCTTGATGGACAAGAACTCCTGGGCTAAACGTTCCCTCTCCACAGGGGGAACATACTCATCTCGAAACATCGTGGTGAACCTCTCCCAGGTCACCGCAGTAAGCTCCGCCGTAGTGAAGTCTGCCGTCACAAACTTCCACCAGTCCTTCGCCCCCAAGCGAAGCTGGTTCAGTGCAAACCGAACCCTCAGATGCTCCAGACACGAGCAGGTGTAGAAGCATCCCTCGATATCAGAAATCCATCTCATCGCAGTAATCGGATCCTGCGTCCCATCAAACTCTGGTGGCTTCGTGTTGCTGAACTCCCGGAACAGCAACGAGTCACCCCCCTGAGGTCTAGCAGCAGCAACAGCTGCAGTAGCGGCAGCAGCCGCAGCCTCAGTAACCGTTGCGTACTGCTCATCAAAGGTCTCAATCAATGTGGTCTTGATAGACCCAAACATCTCCGGAATCTCGGCTCGGATCGCCGCAGCCACCTCATCGTGGATCATCTGACGAAGCTCCTCGTCACTCACGCCGCTCATCTCAGGTCTGTGGCGTGTCCCAACCATGATGTCTCTGAAATACAACATAAAAATATCAGAGACTCGCTTGAGCATACTCGCACTCGATAACTCAACCCTACTTGTTCCCTAGTACCCTAAGGATTCCTACGTGGACAGCGCACTGATCCGATGTCTTCAGTAGTACGGGCCCTATACTACCTTCCACACCGCATCAGTATTCACCCCAAGTCCTCCTCCTAGGATCCCAGATCACAAGTACTCTACATCACGCTAGCACATGCTACCCTTCAGTAGACCTCTCATAAGCTCCTCACTGCTACCTACTCACTCTCAAGCATCTCATAGCAGCAGTAATCTTCCTAGGCTAAGGCATCACAAATCAGGCTACTCTAGTCCTAATATGAATACCTAACCTACTCTAGCATGCGTAACATATCATAAAATAACTCATAACACATAATGTAAGGGTATTTTGGGAAATCACCGTTCAGGCGCTGGCTGATCGTACACACTGCTTCCTTCTGTTTTTCTCAAATTCTTTTACTTTTTTTTTGAAAAATTGTTTATTTTGTGAAAAACTTTCTCAAATCCTCAGTTTGAGTTCAAATACACCCGAAGGTGCATCTGAATCCCTCAAACCAAGGCTCTGATACCAACTTGTAACATCGTAAATTTCCAAAACAATTTTTCACTTTAAAAAAAACATACTTTTAATCACAAAGTAATATCAAAACATAATGTATCCAATGTTATCATAACAAAACATATCCCAGAATCTCAAAACATAAACTCCATGAGTGTGTACGGATCATGCCGGCGCCTTCCCGCGATCCTTGCTAGTACCTGAAACACATAACACAACAATTGTAAGCATGAATGCTTAGTGAGTTCCCCAAAATACCACATACGCACATACGCCACTCAAGGCTATAAGAGCTTCCGGTCACTATGTCTCAGAGGACTTCCGTCCCACAACCCTGGTAGACCTTCCGGTCCTACCCGTAATGACCTTCCGATCCTCATCATCTTGACCTTCCGGTCCATTATCATAATGACCTTCCGGTCCATACCATACTACTCATAACATAGCACATACATATCACATAACAACACACATCACACATTCTTCATAGCATATAAGACCTTCCGGTCATACATAATTACCACTCTAGGTAAAGTATAGTGAGAAGACTCACCTCGTACGATGTCGGATAACCTCTCGTGCTCGATAACACGACCTAGCCTCCTCCTATTAACATAATAACATCTATAATCAATACTTTCTCTTGTCCTCATTTCTAAGGAGTGGGTAAAAGACCATTCTACCCCTCCCAGATTTCTCTCTAGAACCAGCTTGACCAAAAACTCTAAGGTCAACTGAAGTCAGCTCAAGTCAACAGTCAAACTTTAACCAGACTCATCGAGTACACTCGTTTGACTCGGCGAGTCCAGGCGTCTTCCAAATCCTCATAGATCTCCACTCGACTCGTCGAGTCAACTTTTCACTCGACGGTTACCACTGGTAATGAATCGCGGGGCAACCCCGACTCGACTCGTCGAGTGCACTAATGGACTCGGCGAGTCCCTTCCATGACAACACTCAAATGACCTTCTGAGGTCAGATCTGTTTCTCTAACCTATAGATATGACCTTACCATACCCAAAAATCATGTAAAGGTCCGACCTTTACACTCATGCAACGTCCATAAAGCTTCTTTTGGTGAAATAGCCTCTAAAATGGCAACCTAGGTTCATATCTCTAATGGAATAGCATAAAGCAAGATAGATAGGACTCTCTGGACCTCTTAAGGTCCAGATCTAAGAAGAAATCCACCTTGGGACCTCACATACTTCGAATCCAAGCTAAAGAAGGCATAAGAAAACCCTAGATTCAAGTAGATCACCATATACACGAGATTGAGCACAGATTAATACCTCTAGCAGCGTCTTCTGATCAAATGGTGGTAGATCTGAGCTCCTCAATCTTCCTTGCTTGCCCTCCTTCCTTCTTTCTTGCAAAAATCACACTTAGAATGATGAAAATGACTCCTTCTCTCTCTCTCTCTCTCTCTCTCTCTCTCACAACGCTCTCAGGTGCTCTGGTGCTCTCAAGGGTGATGGTGGCCGCAAATGAGGGCCATAAGGTCCCTTAAATAGGGCACAGGTCCGGGGATTTAGGTTTTCCACTCACAGCGCCTACTCGGCGAGTCTACTCTTGGACTAGTCGAGTAGTTCATTAAACTTACGTGACCACCCCGCTTCTACTCGACGAGTTATAGCACCAACTCGTCGAGTAGATCAATGATTCACAAAAATAAATAATTAAAATAATATACCTGGAAATCCGGGTGTTACTGTTGGGTTTTGAGCAAACTAACATTCCTAAGGTGTTCATGAAACCCTAGAAACCTTGGATCTATCTTTGTCTAAAATACATGCAAAATAATTTTCCAAGGTTCATAACCTATCTAGCATACATGGGGTACTTTTAAACATAAAAGATACTAGAAGAATTACATACCTTTGTTAGTGAGTTGATTCCTTGGGAGTTTGAGAGCCAAGCACCAATAATGTGAATGCCTCAAATTGAAATCACAAATCACCACAAACTTGGAAAACTTATGAGAGAGCACTCTAATATTCTAGAAATCGGCCACACCTTATGCACACACACATAGTGTCTTTTCAAGCACCATAAGCCTCTTTATATAGTGTAGATGATTAGGGTTATGAACCATGCAAACCCTAATAACCCATGTCTTTTCCTATTCCAAGGATCCATGGGTTAAAAGCTCCATGGATCATCCATGGACTCCCATTCAAGATTAGCCCATTTCCTAATGAGTGTTAGCCCACACTATATAAGTACAATAGCCCATTATTTAAGTAGTCACCTTATGATCACTAAATTAATTCATAATTAATTTAAGATCAATACTAATTAAATAATACAATTTCATATTAATATATTATAACTTATAATATATTAATAGGCCGCAAATATACTCTTCTCATAATGTTATCCATATAAATAGTTCGGGTGAAGTGCAACCCAAATGGACCATGCCGGGTCGGGTCAAGTATATACCAAATAAGTTATGGACTTAGACACCTTATCCAACAGTCTCCCACTTGGATAAGTCTAATAACTGTATTTGCCCATATAGCTTCAGGAACCAACCGGCAATCGTAGCTCTCGAAAACTATGTTGAACTATGAAGCGCCATTTTAGATAAGTGATCATATAATCCTATGCTCTCATGATATCAGCCGGACAAATACATGGAACAATGTCTTACTTATTGTCCAGCAGTTTGTTTCCCGATTTCCGATTTGTTTGACAAAGAACTTAATCGAACACATCAATTTAGTTCTGACCGGGCCCGGTACATGGGTCAAAACAAAATCATCGAGGGGCCCATATATCGCTTCTAATTTAAGAAGGAACAGATAAACTTCGACTCATATGCTTGTTCTACTACTTATTGAATTGTACACAAAGGCACGTTTTATAACATCAAGTTACTAATGCGTTTACGTGCAATCAATGCACAACCAACTCATAGGTAACAACTCATATCTCTAGGTTTGAAGACTTATATGATATTACCGTCTCACGATCACTCGAGATAAATTCCATGAAGTGATACAAGTGAGCGTGGGTTTATTCCAATACTCATAACTTATGAGTACTCATGAATGTTGTAGCAACCATTGCTATGGCTAAACACCTTTAGTCATCTACAATCCCAATTCATGACAGTCTTGATTCATACCTACTTCCGACATATGACCGACTGTGGAGAATTTGAATAAATTTATTATTCTGGAAGTCAAAACATGCAAAGCTGAAACAATAGTAAATAATTGACAATGATAGCAACACCTTACTCATAAATAAATCACAACTTTTATTCATCATCAAACGTTGATTACATTTTACAAGTTTCAGTAATAACTATCTAATCTGTAAAACTAATATCGTCCCTCAGCCCGATGCGTCTCGCATGCTGCAAATGCTTAACCCTCGTCAGTCCCTTCGTAAGGGGATCCGTAGGGTTCTCATCTGACGATACCCTCTTTGCCACGAGGAGTCCCTCTTCTGTCTTGTGTCTTATGAAGTGATATTTTCTGTCAATGTGTCGGGATCTGCCATGATCTCTTGGTTCCTTGGCTAAGGCAACCGCACTATTGCTGTCACAGAAAATCTCCATAGGCTCCTTAATAGCTGGTACAACTCCAAGGTCTCCGATGAAGTTCCTCAGCCATATCGCCTCCTTTGCCGCTTCACTCGCTGCTATGTACTCTGATTCACAAGTCGAATAAGCTACAGTCTCCTGTTTGGAACGCTTCCAAGTGATTGCCCCTCCATTTAGGGTAAAGACCCAGCCCGACTGAGAGCGGAAGTTATCCCTATCAGTCTGAAAGCTAGCATCACTATACCCTACTACTCTCAAGTCATCACTCCCACCAAGGGTAAGGATCCAATCCTTAGTCCTCCGTAGGTACTTGAGAATATTCTTTACCGCAGTCCAATGAGCCTTGCCAGGGTTCCCCTGATATCTGCTGACCATGCTCAAAGCAAAGGCCACATCAGGACGGGTACAAGTCATAGCATACATGATCGTGCCAACAACGGAAGCATAAGGTAATCGACTCATCTCAGCTATCTCATCTTCTGTACTCGGGCTCTGAGCCTTGCTCAGTTTGGCATTGCTTTGGATCGGTAATTCTCCTTTCTTGGAATTCTGCATGTTGAACCTTTTCAACACCTTATGCAAGTAGATACTCTGACTAAGTCCAATTAGTCTTTTACTTCTTTCTCTTAATATCCTTATCCCTAGGATATAGGCAGCTTCTCCAAGGTCCTTCATAGCAAACCACTTCCCAAGCCAGGACTTAACCTCCTGCAAGGTTGGGATGTCATTTCCTATGAGTAGTATGTCATCCACATACAGTACCAAAAAGCTAACTATACTCCCACTAGCTCTGACATACACGCAGGACTTATCTTCACTTCTCGAGAAACCAAACTCTTTGACCTTCTCATCGAAACAAAGATTCCAACTTCGAGATGCTTGTTTCAATCCATAAATGGATTTCTCAAGCTTGCACACTCTATTGGGGTACTCTGCACTGACAAAACCCTCTGGCTGATTCATGTAAACATCCTCAGCCAACTTTCCGTTAAGGAAAGCGGTTTTGACATCCATTTGCCATATTTCATAATCATGAAATGCAGCAATGGCTAGCATAACCCTAATAGACTTAATCTTTGCCACTGGTGAAAAGGTTTCATCATAATCAATACCCTGAGTCTGAGTAAAACCCTTCGCGACCAGTCGCACTTTATAAGTGTCTACCTTTCCATCCATGTCGGTCTTCTTCTTGAAGATCCATTTGCACCCGACTGTCTTACGGCCTGGTACATTGTCAACCAAGTTCCAAACTTAATTGTCATACATGGACTGTATCTCGCTGTCCATAGCCTCCTTCCATTTAGCAGACTCTGGGCCTGCCATGGCTTCCCTAACACTGTTAGGTTCATCCAGATTTACCAGTGTACTGTCACTGATAAATGTATCACCTTCCGTAGTAATATGAAATCCATAATAAAACTCAGGTGTGTTCCTAACCCTTGTGGAACGCCTCGGAAGTATAGACTCATCAGCTGGATCAACAGGAATTTCCTCCTCAGGTTGCTTGCTAGTGTCTGAGGTTCCTTCACCAATTGACTCTTGAATTTCTTCAAGGTCAATTTGCCTCCCACTGTCTCCTTGGTTTATAAATTCTCTCTCTCAAAAGACCCCTCTCCTAGCCACAAAGACCACATTCTCACTGGGTCTGTAGAAGAGGTAACCAAAGGATTTTTGTGGGTAGCCGATGAAAATACACCTTTCACTTTGAGGTTCGAGCTTGTCACGAGTCTCGCGCCTCACGAAAGCCTCGCAACCCCAAATCTTGATATGGTCCAAATTGGGAACTTTCCCAGTCCACATTTCATGAGGTGTTTTGGCAACCTTCTTTGTAGGGACTAGATTAAGGATGTGGGCGGCAGTCTCTAAGGCATACCCCCAAAAAGAGATTGGTAGTGAAGCTCGACTCATCATAGAGCGAACCATGTCCAACAAAGTTCGATTACGCCTCTCAGCTACACCATTCAGCTGTGGTGTCCTGGGAGGTGTCAATTGTGAGACAATCCCACACTCCTTAAGATAGTCGAGGAACTCAGTACTAAGATACTCACCACCTCGATCGGATCGAAGCATATTAATGTTCCTGTTCAATTGATTTTCTACTTCCTGTTTAAACTCTTTAAACCTTTCAAAAGTTTCTGACTTATGTTTGATTAAGTAGACATAACCATATCTACTAAAATCATCAATAAAAGTCACATAATAGCGATTAGCATCCCTTGTGGCGGTTTTGAATGGTCCACATACATCAGTATGTATAAGGTCCAACAAACCCTCACCCCTTGAACAAGTACCAGTGAAGGGTGATTTTGTCATTTTTCCAAGTAGACAAGACTCACAACTATCATCCGACTTGAGGTCGAACGACTCTAAGACTCCATCCTTTTGGAGCTGGCCTATGCGTTTCTTGCTTACATGTCCAAGACGACAATGCCACAAAGATGCTTTATCCAAGCTAGTAGAAGAATCAATACATAATACATTATTTCCTAAATTATCTACAACCGATACAGCTTCATACACACCATCACAAGGTAATGCTTTAAAATAAAGAACATTATTAAAGAAAGCATTAATACTACCAACTTCATTATCAAAAGAAAAGGTAAAACCTTGTTTGTACAAAGCATGAAAGGAAATAATATTCCTCGCCATTTCTGACGAGTACACACATTTATTCAAATCTAACTTTAACCCACTATCTAGCAACAAAGTATAAACTCCAATCTTGGTAACAGGTGTAACCTTCTTGTTCCCCATGATTAAGTTTATCTTTCCGTGCTCCACATCCTCACTTCTTCTTAGGCCCTGCAAGTCACAACAGATGTGAATACCACAACCTGTATCAAGAACCCAAGAATTAGAATATGGTGAGTTATTAGACAATATAGTGTAAATACCTGCATGGGATGGTTTCACTTTCCCATCCTTGACATCCTGCAAGTACTTTGGGCAGTTTCGCTTCCAGTGCCCCTTATTTTGACAGTAGAAGCATTCATCATCCTTAGCGATGGCAGAAGGAGTGATAGAACCACCTTTGGTTCCAGATGAGGAGCCTTCAAGGGACTTTCCCTTGGTACCCTTCGAAGGGTGCTTCCTCTTCTTCCCTTTGCCTTGTCCGATAGCCAAAATAGGGGTAGTAGTAGGAGTAGGAGTAGCGACCGACTTATTTTTAAGACCACTTTCGGCAGTCTTCAGAAGTCCTTGAAGCTTACTGAGTGTGACTTCCTCTTTGTTCATGTGGTATGTCATCTTAAATTGATCATAACACGAGGGCAAGGAGTGCAAAATGATATCAATTGCCAACTCCTCAGGGAAGTTCACATTCAGTTTCATTAGACGGTCCACATACCTTTGCATTTTTTTCATGTGGCTCGTGATTGGTTCGCTATCCTTCATACGGGTAGTGATCATGGAGGAGATTATTTCATACCGCTCTTGACGAGCACTCTGATGGTACCTTTCCATCATATCCTAATGCATCTCAAAAGGGTAATAGTCCTCATAGGACTTTTGGAGTTCAACTGTCATGGTGGCCATCATGATGCATGCCACCTTGGTGGCATCTCTTTCATGTGCCTGATACTCAGCGACCTCCTCAGGAGTAGCCGTGGACTCATCAAGCTCCTTTAGCTCCTTATCGAGGACATATTTCTTGTCCTCGTAACGAGTGACCATCCTGATGTTCCGGATCCAATCCATGAAGTTGGAACCATCAAAGATGACCCTCCCATAAAGGTTCATGAGGGAAAAAGAGCCAGTAGGGTTAGAGCCCAAAGCATTGTTGTTGGAAGACATCTGAAAAGAAGAAAACAAGTTTAGATTAGATATATCGAATCCTTAATAATACACCCAAATGTAATATTAAGGCTAGGATCCAACACAATATATTATAACCTAGAAGAGGGATGCCGTAATCTAAGCTATAACATATTTGAAGGTAGGTGAATGACGATTCACCAATTTCCACCATGAAAACGAAATGAATTATTAGGTTTAATTGGTTTTGAAATTCCAAGATTCTTTTGAGATTCCTTGAATTTTTCAATGGCATGTTTCAATCTCGATTGTGCCCTTCAAGTTTTGTGACTGGGATGCCGAGGATCACAAAACAAGGTGTGAATAACCATGCAAATTCACTTGGTACCGTTAATATTATCACCTAATCAATGTGCCGGTTAACCACACATGCTCCACCGATCTATGATAAACATTAAGTCACCATTCGTGATCCTTACTAGTCCAAGTTAGTGTGCCGGTTAACCACACACGCTCCACCAACGACTTGGTAAGGTACAAAGTGTGAATTTCATGGGTTAGCACCATATTCACATTTTCCTAAAGTAACTAAGATTGGGAATTTATAAAAGGTTTAGTTACTTTATAATATTCATTATACTTTTAATGAGAATTTAAAGTCATTGTCCTACCCGTTCGGCTAACGACCCTCCACCGATCAAGGAAGCGGTGGGTGAGAGTAGACACCCATTAAGCTGCCATTTTATAGGCAACAACCTTATACCCCCCTTATAGACCGGCTTCGTGAATGAGGCCTACTAACGGTAAAACGACTTAATCCTATGCATATATATAATAATTAACCATTAATGTTATAAATAGTATAAGGGTTGAATTTTAACTTTTAAAACTCTAAGGGTTTGGAATTAAAGTATATTAAAGTGTGTGTAACTTTACAAATTCCAAAACTTGAGGACAAGTTTTGAAACTATTCAAAACTTTTCATTTCATAACTTATTAATTAAAGGTTCATAAAAATGAAGACTCTTCATTTTCATGTAACTTATGTGTTTTAAGTGTGCATAAATGAAAGTGACCTTTGGAAATCCATAACTTGAGGACAAATTATGGACTCCATTAAAACACATAAATGATCAAGAATTATCAATAAACAATTTAACAAATAATTCCTATGATCTAACAATAATTCATAAGAACATGAACATCATATCAAAAATTCCAAGAACATATGAACACATAAAATCATGCAATTTTGATATAAGCCATTGTAAATGGATTAGCATAAACATTACACCATCTAAAACAAGTTTTAAAACACCAAAACAATTTAGGGTAATGTTTCTAGTCCATTTCCAGCAGCAAAAGTCGAAAATCTGTTGTCAGTTAATTCTACTCGTCGAGTGCACGAACCTACTCGACGAGTAGGATGAATTTTCACTTGGACTCGTCGAGTCCCCCCATGGACTCGGCGAGTCCACTGCTCAGACAGCAAACAATTTCGATTTTTTAACACAATTTTGCATCAAGTATCAACAAACAAGCCTAGGCTCTGATACCACTGTTGGGTTTTGAGCAAACTAACACTCCTAAGGTGTTCATGCAACCCTAGAAACCTTGGATCTATGTTTGTCTAAAATACATGCAAAATAATTTTCCAAGGTTCATAACCTATCTAGCATACATGGGGTACTTTTAAACGTAAAAGATACTAAAAGAATTACATACCTTTGTTAGTGAGTTGATTCCTTGGGAGTTTGAGATCCAAGCACCAATAATGTGAATGCCTCAAATTGAAATCACAAATCACCACAAACTTGGAAAACTTATGAGAGAGCACTCTAATATTCTAGAAATCGGCCACACCTTATGCACACACACATAGTGTCTTTTCAAGCACCATAAGCCTCTTTATATAGTGTAGATGATTAGGGTTATGAACCATGTAAACCCTAATAACCCATGTCTTTTCCTATTCCAAGGATCCATGGGTTAAAAGCTCCATGGATCATCCATGGACTCCCATTCAAGATTAGCCCATTTCCTAATGAGTGTTAGCCCACACTATATAAGTACAATAGCCCATTATTTAATTAGTCACCTTATGATCACTAAATTAATTCATAATTAATTTAAGATCAATACTAATTAAATAATACAATTTCATATTAATATATTATAACTTATAATATATTAATAGGCCGCAAATATACTCTTCTCATAATGTTATCCATATAAATAGTTCGGGTGAAGTGCAACCCAAATGGACCATGCCGGGTCGGGTCAAGTATATACCAAATAAGTTATGGACTTAGACACCTTATCCACCAGTTACAAATTGACACCTCCTAGGACACCACAGATGAATGGTGTAGCTGAGAGGTGCAATTGAACCTTGTTGGACATGGTTCGTTCCATGATGAGTCGAGCTTCGTTACCAATCTCATTCTAGGGGTATGCCTTAGAGACTGCCGCCCATATCCTTAATCTAGTCCCCACAAAGAAGGTTCTGAAAACACCTCATGAGATGTGGACCGGAAAAGTTCTCAATCTGGACCACATCAAGATTTGGGGTTGCGAGGCTTTCCTGAGGCGCGAGTCTCACGACAAGCTCGAACCTCGAAGCGAGAGGTGTATTTTCATTGGCTACCCACAGAAATCCTTTGGTTACCTCTTCTACAGACCCAGTGACAATGTGGTCTTTGTGGCAAGGAGAAGAGTCTTTCGTGAGAGAGAATTTATAAGCCAAGGAGACAGTGGGAGGCAAATTGACCTTGAAGAGCTTCAAGAGTCAAGCGGTGAAGGAACCTCAAACACTAGCGACCAACCTGAGGAGGAAACTTCTGTTGATCCGATAGATGAGCCCATACCTCTGAGGCGTTCCACGAGAGTTAGGAATGCACCTGAGCATTACTATGGTTTCCATATTACTGCGGAAGGTGATACACTTATCAGTGATAGTACACTAGTAAGTCTGGATGAACCTAACAGCTACACGGAAGCCATGGCAGGCCCTGAGGCTGCTAAATGGAAAGAGGCTATGGACAGCGAGATACAATCCATGTATGACAATCAAGTTTGGAACTTGGTTGACAATGTACTAGGTCGTAAGACAGTTGGGTGCAAATGGATCTTTAAGAAGAAGACCGACATGGATGGTAATGTACACACTTATAAGGTGCGACTGGTTGCAAAGGGCTTTTCTCAAACTCCAGGAGTTGATTATGATGAGACCTTTTCACCAGTGGCAAAGATTAAGTTTATTAGGGTTATGCTAGCCATTGCTGCATTTCATGATTATGAAATATGGCAAATGGATGTCAAAACCGCTTTCCTTAATGGAAAGTTGGCTGAGGATGTTTACATGGCTCAGCCAGAGGGTTTTGTCGATGCAAAGTACCCTAATAGAGTGTGTAAGCTTGATAAATCCATTTATGGATTAAAACAAGCACCTCGCAGATGGAATCTTTGCTTCGATGAGAAAGTCAAAGAGCTTGGCTTTTCGAGGAGCGAGGATGAGTCCTGTGTATATGTTAGGGCTAGTGGGAGTATAGTTAGATTTTTAGTGTTGTATGTGGATGACATACTACTCATAGGAAATGACATCCCAACCTTGCAGGAGGTTAAGTACTGGCTTGGGAAGTGTTTCGTTATGAAGGACCTTGGGGAAGCTGCCTATATCCTAGGGATAAGGATACTGAGAGACAGGAGTAAAAGACTAATTGGACTTAGTCAGAGTACCTACTTGGATAAAGTGTTGAAGAGGTTCAACATGGAGAATTCCAAGAAAGGAGAGTTACCGATCCAACACAATGCCAGACTGAGTAAAACTCAGAGTCCGAATATAGAAGCTGAGATAGCTGACATGAGTCGATTACCATATGCTTCCACTGTTGGCTCGATCATGTATGATATAACTTGTACTCATCCTGATGTGGCCTTTGCTTTGAGCATGGTCAACAGATATCAGGGAAACCCGGGCAAGGCTCACTGGACTGCGGTAAAGAACATTCTCAAGTACCTACGGAGGACTAAGGACTGCGTTCTTACCCTCGGTGGGAGTGATGACTTGAGAGTAGTAGGGTATAGCGATGCTAGTTTTCACACTGATAGGGATCATTTCCGCTCTCAGTCAGGCTGGGTCTTTACCCTGAATGGAGGAGCAATAACTTGGAAAAGTTTCAAGCAGGAGACAGTAGTTGATTCTACTTGTGAATCAGAGTACATAGCAGCAAGTGAAGCGGCAAAGGAGGCAATATGGCTGAAGAACTTCATTAGAGACCTTGGAGTTGTACCAGCTATACAGGAGCCTTTGGAGATTTTCTGTGACAACAATAGTGCGGTTGCCTTAGCCAAGGAACCACGAGATCATGGCAGATCCAGACACATTGACAGAAAATATCACTTCATAAGACACAAGATAGAAGAAGGACTCCTCGTGGCAAAGAGGGTATCGTCAGAAGATAATCCTGCAGATCCCCTCACGAACTGACTAGGGTTAGACATTTGCAGCATGCAAGAAACATCGGGCTGAGGGACGATATTAGTTTTAATAATCAGATAGTTTTGAAACTTGTAAAATGTAATTGACATTTGATGATTAAATAAAAGTTGTTATTTATTTATGAGTAAAGTGTTACTATCCTATGTTGATCATTTACTAATGTTTCGATTTTGCATGTTTTGACTTCCAGGGTAACTGTTTTATTCAAAACGCTCCACAGTCAGTGACACTCTGGAAGTAGGTATTGAATTAAGATTGTCATGAATCTGGCTTGTATGATTTGTCTAAGGTGCATTAGACATTGCAATGGTTGCTACAACATTCATGAGTACTCATAAGGTCTGAGTATTGGATTAAACCCACGCTCACTTGTATCACTTGATGGAATTTATCTCGAGTGATCGATGGTAATATCATATATATCTTCAAACCTAGAGATATGAGTTGTTGACTATCAGTTGGTTGTCCATTGATTGCATGAAAACACATCAGTAACATGATGTCATAAAACGTGCTTTTGTGCATAATTCAGCTAGTAGTTAGTACAAGCATATGAGTCGAAGTTTATCTATTCCTTCTAGGATTAGAAGCGATATCTGGGCCCCTCGATGATTTGGTTTTGACCTATGTACCGGGCCCGATCAGAACCTAATTGATGTGTTCAGTTTAGTTCTATGTCAAACAAATTAGTGATCGAGAAACAACTGCTGGACAATAAGTACGACATTGTTCCATGTATTTGTCCGGCTGATATCTTGAGAATAAAGGATTATGTGATCACTTATCTAAAATGGCGCTTCATAGTTCAACAGAGTTTTAAAAGAGCTACAATTGCTGGTTGGTTCCTGAAGTTATACTTGCAGCTATAGTTATCAGACTTATCCAAGTGGGAGACTGTTGCATAAGGTGTCTAAGTCCGTAACTATATTTGGTATGACTTGACCCAACCCGACATGGTCCATTTAGGTTGCACTTCACCTAACAATTTGTATGGATATATTTTGAGAATAAGATGTTTATGATCCATTAATATATTATTTGTTATAATATATTAATATTATTTAATTAGTGTTGATCAAGATTTGATTTATGGAATTAATTCAATGATCAAATGGAACTAATTAAATATGGGCTCTTACATATATATGGAATGAGCTAAGATTTATTTAGGATGAGCTAAGAGTATATGGAAGTCCATGGATAGTCCATGGAGCTTTTAACCCATGTATCCTAGGTCAATGAAGAGTCATGGGTATTAGGGTGTAACTCTAATCCTCCATACTATATAAAGAGGGCCTTGGTTCTAGAATTGGCACTAGAGTGTGTGAGAAACAAGGGTGGGCCGATTCTAGCAAAGCATTATATTCTATCAAGTATTTCCAAGTTGTTTTGGATGATTTGTGACACCACTTGATGCATCCACACTATTGGTGCTAGGCTCTAAAACTCCAAGCAATCAACCACAAAAGAAAGGTATGTTATTCTACTTAAAGTTTTGTATTACAAGTACCCCATAACATGCTAGTTAGGTTGTAAACCTTGGAAATCAAATTTGCATGTATTTTAGAGAAAACATAGATCCAAGGTTTCTAGGGTTGCATGTACACCATAGGAGTGTTAGAATGCTCAAAACCTAACACGAAAAACTTAAGATTTTTGCAAAATCGTTTCGTGAGCGCGAGGTGTGCGTATATGCCCGCCGCACACCTGACACCAGATTCAAGCAGATTCTGAGTGACGTGGCCAATTTGGCAAGTGACACGTGGCCTTCTCTGGATGGAGCCACGACTATCATGCGCAACGTGCACGGATATTTGGGCCACGCGCACCCTAAATCCATGACTATAAATAGAAGGACCTGCAGATCACTTCTGCATACGTTCCATTCTAACTCTCTGTGAAATTATCGAAGTTGCTGCCTTTGGAGCAGTCCTCGGAGTCTCGAGCCTGATTCAACCCTACACCAACGGTCTCATGCGACTAGGATGAGTTCATGGCCCCAATTTCACTATTTTAAATATTTTACGCCGGGGGGGGGGATACATGCTTATCAAATTGCTTTATCAAAATATATTTATATCCATAAATATCAATCGTTTTATAAAGCTTAAAGCCTTAGGATAATGTAGCTATAGATATTATGCCTAGTTGTAATATGATATTATACCTAAGAGTTATGACGTCCGATAGTCTAGGAAGAGATAATACCTAGATGTTATAATGGCCATATCTTTAGGATAACTTAGTACCTAGAACTAATGTTGATCAAATATAGGGATATGCATTGTACCTAATCGTTACTCTGCCCAAATACCCAGTTATCAAATTAACCATACTTAGGGTACATATATGTATCGCAAAATAAAATATATACATATACATACAAATTAATTATGAGATATAATAGATATAATTATCAAATATAAAATTAAAAGAGTTTATACTATGATAATTATAGGAAATAACTAGGAAAGATAAATCATAAAAGATAAAAGATTTATACCTAAGGTTAATGCGTTAGTGAGCTGTTAATATTCATCCTTAGCCTGATTAAATTTGGCTACCCCGATACCTGTAATCGTTAATCGTGCAAGAGCTAGATAGATATGTATAGATCTATACGGGGATTGACACCCCCACATGTGATTGCTAGCTACAATCCCGACAGGATAACTTTCTTATTAATCACTATTCGACATCCGATGAAGCGTCGTGGCGGGGAAATCACTAGTCAAACAATGTCGATTATATGGGCTCGTGGTAATAAATTACAACCACCTTAGAGACCCGACTATCATTAAGGACACCTTAGAATGGTAGATAAAATACGTTAGGATTAGTTAAATATCATACAAAGATAGTAAATTATGATTAATAAAACATCCTAAAAGATAATAAGATAAGATCGTTAGATATCCTCAAAAGATAGTAAGCTAGGGTTGACAAAATATTTTAAGAAAATTTTTTCTAAAAGAAAAAGGATTCTTAATTTAATACAACCAAATAAACTATAAAGCTTGTGCACTCACCAACATTATGTTGATGTTTTCAAAAATACATGTATTCTCAGGGAGATGAGTGTGGAGGATAGTCGTGCCAAGGATGAGGTTTTCAAGGAAGCTTCTTGGAGTTTAGTTCCGTCTCTTTGTCATTTCTAGTTATGTTTAGGATGTGTGCTTGACCCTTTTAAACAATGTAATCCCAAATAAATTATAATAACTAAAAGTATTGTTTTGGTATACTTTTGTGTTATGTTATATATATATATATATATATATATATATATATATACATACATATATGCCTCGATCCACTATCCCCCACGTCGCACCGCCCGGTGTTTCCGTTGCCAGTCGGGGGTGTGACATCAACAGCTGACAAGGGAGTTTTAGGACCATATTCAAACGACAGAGACTGTGGCGGGATCACTTCCATGTTCAGGGTGAGGGCTTTGTTGGTTCTGCGGTATGTTGCGGATGAGGAGATGAAGAAGACAAGGTACCATGATATGTTTAGGGATGACATTCGATAGTTTATGAGTATGCCGAGCTGTAGGGCCTTAGAGGATATGATTGCTAGATCCCGGGAGCAGGAGATTGAGTTGGAGCTTCAGACGAAGTGCAAGCCAGAGCAGGTTGAGACAGTTGTGGCCCCGTTGAATAGGCCCAATACTTTTGATATGTGATCAAGAGACCAGTAGGGCCGAGGACGTTTTGACAATTGTGGGAGGTATCATGAGGGGAGATATCATGAGAAGGGAGGAAGCTGCTTCAATTACGGCCAAACTGGTCATTACAGCAAGGATTGCACTCGGGGAGTACTCATATGCTTCCATTACAATCAGAAAGTCCATAAGAAGGTTGATTGTCGGAGATTATTAGGTGGAGCGGCGAGGCCACCCGCTCCAATTATGCTGAGGATTATTGATGGCCGTGAGGGTAAGGCAGAGGCTCCTATAGTGAAGAGTAGATCTTTTCAATTGACGGTCGAGGAGGCCCGCGCAGTGCCAAATGTTGTCACTAGTATGTATCTTTATCCCATTGTTTTCCTACTTTCATTTTTATGCTTATGTTTTATCTGATCATGTATATGGATGTTTTTAGTCAATGATATGACTGTTTATGTTCTTTTCCATTCAGGTGCTACTCGATCTTTTGTGTCTCTTGCGCTTAGCGAGAAGTTTAGTGATGCTCTGAGAGTTTTAGATTACCCGTTGGAGGTGGAGATTCCAGATGACCATATTATGAGTGCTCCATGTTTTCATTGTGTTTGCATTCTCGAGTTGTTCCGCGAGAAGTATCCGATAGATATAGTCCCTATTCATCTGTGAGGGACTAAGATTATTGTGGGCATGGACTGGTTGATCCCCGATGGGACTATGCTTGATTGTGATCACCAGTTAGTGAGAGTTTGAACTGGTTATACATGGCGAGGGTGCTCAATATGGACCGACTATTTGTTCAGCTATGAGAGCTAGGAGGTATCTTCAGTAGGGGTGCTCTAGATTTATGGTTTATATGATAGATTCATGAATTGAGGATAAGAAAATCGTGTATGACATTCCCATTGTTTGGGAGTTCTCTGATGTATTTTCTAAGGATTTTACGGGAGTACCTCCTAAGAGGCACGTTGAGTTTTAGATTGATCTGATTTCGGGTGTGACGCTGATAGCCAAAGCACCATATCTCTTAGAACCTTCAAAGATGCAAGGGTTGTCTACACAAATGCAGGAGATGTTAGACAAGGGATTCATCAGGTCGAGCAGTTCTCCATGGGGAGCACCGATTTTGTTCATGAAAAAGGAGGACGGTTCACACAAGATGTACATTGACTACAGGGTGCTGAACAAGTCGATAATGAAGAACCATTATCCAATTCCAAGGATCGACGACTTGTTTGACCAGCTTCAAGGTGCATATTGGTTTTCCAAGATTGACTTGGGATCGGGGTATCATAAAATGAGATACAAGGATGAGGATGTGCAAAATATGGCCTTCGGGACTCGTTATGGTTATTACGAGTTTATGGTGATGCCATTTGGTCTCACTAACGCACTAGTAGTGTTCATGGATCTCATGAAGCGGGTTTGCAGACGGATGTTGGACCGATCAGTGATTGTTTTCATTGATGATATCTTGGTCTTCTCCAAGACCAAGGAACAACATGAGAAGAACTTATGGGTACTCAGCTGTACTTCAACACATCATACCACCCTCAAAGCGACAGATAGAGCGAGCGGATTATTCAGACGCTCGAGGATATGCTCAGGGTGGTAGATTTTGGCTAGAGTTCAGATACTTATCTTCCATTGATTGAGTTCTCATACAACAACAATTATTATGAAAGTGTTGATCGACCTCCCTTCGAGATGCTTTATAGGAGAAAGCGTCAGATCCTGATTTATTAGGGTGAGTTCGAACATCGAGTTAAGGGCAGTGCTGAGGTAGTACTCAAGAATATTTAGTTAATGCAATAGGTACACAGTCGGCTGTAGACCACATAGATTCACCAGAAGATTTAGGTTGATCCGTGACATTTGGACCTCGAATTTCAGTTCGGAGACCTTAGTTCTTCTGAAGGTGTTACCTTGGAAGGGTCTCATCCGATTCAGGAAGCGGGGCAAGTTGAGCTCCAAATTTATTGGTCCTTTTAGGGTCATCGTCTGGGTGGGCAGAGTTGCGGACTGATTGGATTTACGTAGTGAGCTTAGCCAGATTCACAACACCTTTCATGTCTCCCAACTGCGAAAGTGTTTGGCTGATGATTCTGTAGTGGTTCCCTTGGACGACATTCAGATTGATGAGTTCCTGAATTATGTAGAGAGACCAGCTGCGATCCTTGACATGAAGACGCAGGCCTTGCGCAAAAAGGTAGTAAGCTTGGTGAAGGTGCAATGACAACACCATAAGGGTTCCGAGTGGACTTGGGAAACTGAGGAGGAGATGAGGGAGCATTACCCCAAAATATTTGCGGTAGTGGACTTCAAGGACGAAGTCTGATTCAAGTGGGGGAGAGTTGTAACATCCAGATCTTTGAGGTACAAATTTTAAAGTAATTTCTGAGTTTTTGGTTGGCCACGAGGTGGTGGAGGTATCACCACGACGTGGCATGGCCCTCATGAGACACATATCTCATTTAGATGTCACGACATGACACTATATTCGACATGACATGGCATATGGGCATGGGCAAACCCTAATTTTTCGGGCTTAGGCCCTATCTGAAGAAAGTGATGGCTAGGGTTTCCTCCACCCTCAGCCTCCATCACCTCATAATCATTCCCTTGAGCAAACCCTAGCCTCCTTGAAGCTTTTGGAGCTTATTTTTGCATGCTGTAGTGTTCTTGAAGGAAGAAGAAAAGATTTTGGTGCCTAGAACCAACAAACAAACCATCTCAATCCTTGTGTAGATCTTCTGGACTCATTGTAAGTTCTCAAACTTTCACCTTTTTGAGGTTCTCTTCTTAGATCTAGATTTAGTGTCATGATTTGCCTCATATGTGGATTTTGAATGGTTTGGAAGAGATGAAGTTTGCAACTTTATGGCTCTCCATAGTCTCTTGGACATTGTATCTTTTAGACATAAGATGAGTTGTAGTTTTGGTAATCATGTATGAACTTTAGGCCCTTTTTCTCATAATTTGACCTAATTTGGTGAAGGACATGCATGGAGCATGCACATCCATAAAGTTTGGATTTTTATGATCCCCTACAAGCCTTCTGTAAAATATGGGCTAAGGACTTAACTGATTAAGAGCTTGACCAAATAAGCTATTTTTAGCCCGTTCCCACTTGGAAATCATGACAGTTTTGTCGAGAAGTTCCCATGACGTGACCAAAGGGTGGCTACGACGTGGAGGTAAACTGCCATTGACTTTGACCATTGACTTTTGATCAGGATTGAATTTTAGTAAAATGCTAGTTTTTGAAGGTAGACTAAGGGTTTACATTGTGTGATTCGGTAGGTGGTGTGTAGTACCCACTATTGACCATTTAAGTCGATTTCTATTGACTACGTTGTGAGGTCAGTTTTCTTACTATACTATGTAGGATGCTAGCGGTCTTTGTGACTCTTACATTGTGTGTTGGGTGGGGTCCGTTTGTATAATAGGCAGGGCAGTTACATTGGGCGTGCCTGTTATGATGGGCGGGGCCAGATGTTATGTATGGTATGTGGTATTTTGGGGAACACACTAAGCTTTGTACTTACGGTTTTGTGGTTTAAATGTTTTAGGTACTTCTGGTTCCAAAGGGAAGGGCCCGATGTGATCGCACAACATTCCCTTGATTTTACTACATAATGTTTATTTGATTTACTCTGATGTTGAGGATATCTTTACTGGGTTTGATTTTTGAACAATTGGTTGTATCATTTTGGCTGTTTTAAAAATGAAATTTTTATCAGTATTTTTGGGATGTTACAATTATTCCTATTTTGCATTGTTTTGATTGGGTTTCATGTATACAAAGAAATCTGAAAAAAAAATCAGTATAGGGTATTGGTTTCCAAGTGTAATCAAAGGCTTCAAAGGTTATCTCTTTAACTTCCTATGGTTGTTATTATCTTTCTAGTTCATTATTTGAATACTCTTGGTGGTTTTGTTAAAATGATCTAAAAATAAACTAGTTATTTTTAAATTCTTCCGTTCTCCATTCTTAAACTTGTTTTATAAGAAAAAAATTGTTTTTAGTTATCAAAACCCATCAGTGGTATCGGAGCCTCATATACATGTTTAGATTGATTTATTTAAGTGTTTGATAACCTTTGGTTTTATAAAATATGTTTTCTATTTCTTTTGGCAAAGAAATGACCAAATATATTTTCTATGACAACTTGTCTTTTATAATTGTTATTTTTATGAAGCCGAGATTTTCATGCATTTTGGTTGTTTAAAGTTTCCATAGGAAAACAAAATTGTTTATTATTATATTTAATATGTTGTTGTGTGTAAACAAGGCATTAGGACCTTTGTGTTGTGTTGGTTGATTATTTATTTATTCATAAGATGTAATAGATAAATATGTATTTTTTATTTGTTTATTTGTTGTAATAAAATAGTTGGACTAGTTGTATTCTTTTTACCAAATGTAACAAGTTGAATAAATTATCACTTTGAAGATGAATTAACCATTTGAGACTATAATCCTAACCTTGAGCTTCTACTTATGGTTTTAGGCTTAATTATACTCTTAATGGTTTAAGTCCAACAACCTCTACAACACATGGAGTATTGAAGTCCTTTTGCAAGAAGGAGATGTTTTGGCAAGTGGGAGCTTGAAGAGTCTTTAGAAGTGTCCATTATGTCCCTTAGGCCAGACGGAGCGGGCGCGGGGAACGGCAGCGGGAAGCTTCCCGCCCGGCGGAACACCGCACCGTCGGCGCGTGGAAGCGTTGTGCGAGAAACGGAGAGGGGAGCCTCTCCCGCTCTCTCTCTCACTCTCTCTCTCTCTCTCTCTTGCTACGATTGGCTGGGATTTTTTTTTTTTTTTTGACAAAGAACCGTTAATCAACGGTAAAAATGTAATTTTTTTTTTGCTGTAACGGCTAATTGTGGTTTTTTTTTTTATCCTTTTTCCACTCGTATAAATACATACATATAACATCAAACATCACACTACCCTCTATTCTCTCTGCTTTATATCAACAAAAAAAATGAATCCCGACAATCAAATCCCAACTTCCGATCGAAGGAAAAAAAGCCATGGTTCGAGTATAAACATCCCTCATCGAAACATTTTTGCTATCGATTCATCCCCGCAAGGAGTTTACTGCCCCCAACTCGATGCTCCCATTCAATCCCCACTACAATTACAATACCAAAATGTTGGCCAATATTACCCGATGCAAGTTCCAAATGTTCCGTCGCAAATGTTTTCAACCTTTGTTGTGTTTCCGGATCAACAATCGCCAAATCAAGCTCAACCCCAAACTCAAACTGAAACTCAAACCCAAACCCAAAAACAACACCAACTTGTCGATGAATCGGATGATGCGGAAGAAGAAGACATGGTTCCCGAAACTCAACCAATACCACCACCACAAAGACGTAAATGGAAAAAACAAGCGCGCGAGGGTGTCGCACAACCGGGAAGACAAAAGCCGACAACATGGGTTCCACACGAAGAGCTATTTTTGGTCAAAGCTTGGGTTGATATTTCTGAAGATTCGATTCAGGGAAACGCACAACCGGGAGAACATTTTTGGTTTCGCATTTTAGAAAGATTTCGAGAGGAGCTAGGAAAATGTGACGACTACCGTACGAAACATCAACTTAATTCGAAGTTTCGAGAAATAGAAAAGGGGGTTTCAAAAATAAACGGGTTGTACAACAACCTAAAAACCCAACGAAAAAGCGGCCAAGGCGACGAAGAAATACTTCAAGAAGCGTTGCAGTTTTACCTTGAGGAAGTCGGAAAACCATTCAAGTGGCACAATTGTTGGAAATTATTGGTCCGAAGTCCTAGGAGGAAAAAATACGAGCAAGATTTTATTTTTGGAGTCCAACAATCAAAGCGAACGAAAACGGGCTCTAGTGGTTACACAACCCCCTCCGATGCTCGGGTCGGTCTAGATTTAAATTAGGACGACGAACTTGAGCTAGAAGAAATTGTCCGCCCAATGGGTAGGGACAAAGCGAAGAGAAAGGGAAAAGGGACTTCTTCGAGTCCATATGATTTTAGCGTGGACATTGACGAAATGCGGAAGATAACATCGTCGTTTGATCGATATAATTTAAATTTCTCCGAACGTTTGACTTTCGACAAAGAAAAAGAAGAAACAAGGAAAAAGGAGCGGGCGGAGAGACAAGAAATGGAGGACATGGAGTTTTTGATGGAAAACGTCGATCATCTCTCGGGACCGGCTCTCGAGCTCGTGATGAAGAAGAGGGAAAAAATTCTGAAAAAATATTTTCCGTTGGTCATTGTTGGTTTGTTTGATTTTTAGTTTGTGTGTGTGTGTTTTTTTTTTAATTTTCTACTTTTTTAAATTTTAGGTTTAATGTAAGTTTTATTTTAATTAATGAAATGCTTTTTATTTTTAATTAAACTTTATGTTTAGTATTAATTTAAAAATTATACTCCCTCCGTCCCAATATTATTGTCCACAGACAAAAAACACACATATTAAGAAAAGCATTAATTACCACTAACTTTATTTAATAAAATGTCAGTTTTGTCCTTATTTTGTATTTAATGTTCCATTAAATGCTTAGTTGGTTAAGTAATAATGAGGGAGTATTTTGGTAAAAATGTTATTTATTTTTATAAGTGGACTATTATTTTGGGACAAACGAAAAAGGAAATATGGACTATAATTTTGGGACGGAGGGAGTAATTCATAACAAAAAAAATTAATTTTATTTAATAATAAAAAAAAAGAGTGAGGGAAGGGCTTCCCACCCATTCCTTAGGTTTTAGGTGAGGGAAAGAAAAGTGAGGGAAATGAGGGTATGACCCACAAAAAGTGAGGGAAGCTTCCCTCCCACTCCTTCCAGTCTTATGAATGTCCAAATAATTCTTGTGTTGTCTCACATAAATTATTTCTAGTTATGGTTTGGTTTATACACATTTTAATGCATGCTTGTGGTGTTTATCTTATATTGTTGTATGTTATGTTTTATGTATGAAAAATGTTTTTACATGTCAAGTAAAATTTATTATAAAATAATATCACTTGGATTTTGAGAAATAAATATTTAAAAGACAACACGAGATGTTTATAAATGACTATTTATTAAAACATTTTTAACCGGTTAAAATCGAGTTTTTGTTAAAAATAGTTTTATCGTAAAACTTTTAAATAGACAACTTTAAAATACTTAAAATGGTTTAAAAAGTGTTTAAAATTTATCTAAACTCCATGTCTTTCACAATAAATAAGAATTTTATTAAAAAGACTAAAATTCAGTTTATAGCATTATAACGTCAAATTATAATACTAGTGATTATTTTTACTTCACTTAATATATGATATTAATTTTTTAAACTTAACACAACATGTTGATATTATGTTTTATGCATGCCAAATGAAATTTAAAACATAATTATCATCACCAAAGTTTTAATTTATCAAAATATGACATTTTATCATAAAATGTATAAAATGAGTTTATTAAATAAAATGATTTTTGTTCTACAAATTCATAAAGTCACAAGATTTTGATTATTAAAAGAAGATTTAAAATTTTGATTTTAGAACTCATCCAAAATTCCCAGTCTTAAGTATAAAATGAAATATTATTAAAAGACTATAATTGGTTCTTAAAAGCACTCTACAACTAAACTTTAAAATATCAGATTTTAGTTTATAATTGATCGGGGCTAATGGTAAATAAAATGAAGTTTTATTTGGAATCTAAAGAACCTTATAACAAGAGATATGCTTTTTACAAAAGGGTACATGAATTATTTGATGTGTGCAATATTCATGAGACTATGTTTTTATAACTATATTTGTAAAACATATAAAAAAAACATTTTTAAATTGTTGTCCCTTTTGAAGAACACTAGCTTGTCATTTATGCCGTATTTGTAACATCCCAAAATTTAGAGCCAAAAATTTCATTTTTAATTAAGTAATTATAAAACGAATAGTCTAAAAACATCCATAGTGTCATCCCATGTCAAAACCAATATGTCAATAATCAAAACATGTCATAATAAAACAACATCAGAGTATAACTCTCAAAGATCTCATGTGCGGAAATCATAGTGTGATGCGTTGCAATCATGCCGACTCCTTTCCTTTCAAAGAAGAAGTACCTGAAACCAAAACTAAAAACCGTAAGTACAAAGCTTAGTGAGTTCCCCCATCATACCATATAATCACATACTGTCAGGAATATCTGGGTGCCCGACCTACCCTGTCAAGCATATCTGGGTGCTCGACCTACCCTGTCAGGTATATCTGGGTGCCCGACCTACCCTCCGGTATATTTCAACCGGTTATGGGGTCAATTTCGCCCCTACCACTACCACATAATAACATAGCATAAACATACTGTCAGACATATCTGGGTGCCCGACCTACCCTCCGGTGTATTCCAACCGGTTACGGGGTCTATTTCACCCCCTACCACTACCACATAATAACATAGCAATAAGCACATAAATCATAACAGGTAGTGGCATACCAGAAAATTATCACAAAGACAATCATCTCTACTAATAAAAACTACTAGTGGGTCGGCATTGGTGCCTTCGACCCACTCATATAGGAAGGTAACTCACCTCGAATACTAGAAAGTAGCTGAAAATCCTCAGCTCCGAATATGAACCCAACTCAAGCTCCTATACATAAAAGATCTCCTTAATTACACTTTCATACTCATAACCCCTTAAGGGTCAACTTTGGTCCAAGTCAAATTCAATGTCAAAGTCAACGCTCCGAGTTGACTCGACTCGTCGAGTTTTCCTCCAACTCACCGAGTTCCTCCTAAACTCACAGCATCACGATATCTCAGGTCGACTCATCGAGTTTTCCCCTAACTGTCCGAGTTCGTCCCTTATAACAAAATCGAGACACTTTCAATCAACTCGACGAGTTCCTCTGTGAGCTCATCGAGTTCTTCAGTCTGTTAAGCCTTCTTAATTCATTAAGTCCTTATTCTTCAAACCAAGGCCCTATCTTCTGGATCCAAGCTGGAAATACGTCTAGAAGGGTAAAGTTTCAAACTTTACCCATTAAGAACCTCTCCCCAAGGCATAAACTCAAACCCTAACCCAAAATGGCTTAGATCCGAATCCAAAAGCCATCAAAACTTCAAGATAGACCATGAGGTCATGGATCTGGACTCCAGGGACAATTTGATCACATAAAGCTCCCATATTTACTCGCATGCATGACCTAATAGGGCTGAAAAGACCAAAATGATGGTCTAAAGATTGTATGGGACTTCCATGTCCATAAATTTGGCAACTTTATGCCATGAAGTCCCCTCAAGACCCTATATCTGAAGGGTTTGCCCAAAAGGAACGTACAAATCCCAACCATCAACATACTTGGACCAAAACATGAAGCAAAACATTCTAAAACTAGATCTAAGCATGCCATAGACAAGGTTAAAGCTTTATGTCACACCCCAAAACCGGGATGGTGGAATCGTTCTGGTGTGGAGGACGTCATGTATAGCATCACAACCAATGTATAATAGCAATCATAGCAACACAACTATTACAGTGAATACTTGAATAAAAATGTTTACATCAATTTGGAATTGTCTGAAACTTTTTTGAATTACATCAAATGTTTTGTATGAATAAAAGCATAAAACTCTTATTGTTCCAACTCCTAGAAAATCCAGCAGGTACCTGTCTACTGATTTCCTGAGAATACAAGCAGTTTGAAATATCAGCATAAAGTTGGTGAGTTCATAAGCGGTAGTTTGTAATGAAAACTTGTTGATGAGCTTGTAAAAGTGTTTGTATAGTTTCAAGAAAATCCGATATTTTCTTTAGTGAGAATGTAGTGTTATCAGTTCTGTAATAAACCATGAATATCTGTATGTTTCCAAGAAAATATGATATTTTCTTTAGTGACAATGTAGCATTATCAATTCCGTATAAAACCATGTTCGTTACTGAAAAACTGTAGTGATATGCGAAAATACTACTTCATGTGACTAGCTAAGGCTAATCATGAAGTATAAGTATTCTGTATGTGAAACCATTGCATAAACGATTCTGTTTGAAAACCCTGGCGTTAGCCAGTATACGTAGTGTGTGTTAGTTCTATTTAGTATAAATAAAACTGTTGAAGAGTGCCAGGTTGTAAACTAAAGGTGATTTATACATAATGTGAGTCGTATAACCATGCTTGATATGACTAGAGACCTTTCCAACGTTCTTCAGGCGTTGAGTTAAATGACATTTGTCACCCCAGGCATGCCTGCCTAACTGTAGCTAGCAGTTCAGGTGTGGGATTGTCAGTCCCGAATAGATCTATTCACAAATCTCACGCTCTCCCTCCAGGAGACTCTGGTTATACTATGATAGGATTTATCCCTGTACACCTAAGGGTACAGTATTGAAGTAGCGCCTCACAGTATCGTATAATCTAGTTTACATGTAGTTTTGTAGCATTTTACCGTAGTGAAAATTCGTATGTATACTGTATGTAGTGAATATTACAGTTATGAATACCATGATAATGTAGTGATGTAAACTGTAAACCATTTCTGTCTTAGTGCATATGTTTAGTAGTGAAAGTTTCTGTACTTGTTATGTTTAGAAAATCCCAAACTATACCGATTATAGTTTGCATGTATAGTGTAGTGAATATCGAGTCCGGAAAACTATGCAATTTTTGTTGGATTAGGTGTCTAAGCCCATAACTATAATTGGTATGTACTTGAATTGATAGCAGCACAGTCCTTTTGGGTTGCCCTCAACCTAGCAACTAGACAAGGAAATTATGAAAGGAGAGATATTAATTTATAAGACTAATAAATTAATATATATATAAATGATTTATTAATATGTTAAAAGATTAATATATTAATTAGAAATCATTATGTTTAATTAATAGTTAGCCAGAAATTAATCAGAATTAATTTTGGGGTTAAAAGAATTAATTATAAAGTGCAGGGACTAGTTTGCAATTAACTAATAGTTGAGTGGAAGGATCCAGAACCCCCTTGGAAGGAGGTGGACGAAATCCATAGGGGAAACCCTAGAGATTTCGTCCAAGGGGTCCAGATAAGGCCCTTGGGTTTTGCTTAGGCCCTAAGCAAAGGATAATTAGGGTTTTCCCTAAACCCTAGATCCCTCAGCTATTTAAGGAGCCTCCTGGCTCACATTTTAGGCCACTCTGTTCTTTGGAAGAAACCCTCGCCGAAATTGCATACTCCCTCCCCTCTCTCTTCTTCTACTTTCCTTCTTGCTAGTTCTTGGGTGTGATTCCATTAGAGGCATTACACTTGTGGTGCTTAGCTTCCAAGAAGACCAAGATCAAGATCAAGGGAATTATCAATTGTTTGCTATAACAATTGAAAGGTATGTAACTCCTAAACCCTAGTTTACTATTTTTGAAAATAGCCTCCTCCTCTAGGGTTCCTGTTTTGCAATTCAAAGTTGTATGTTCAATAGTTAAAACATAGATCCAAAGTAGGTTGCATGTGAACTTAGGAATTGTTTTCTAGTTTATTTGTTTTATCTAAAACCCATCAATTTTAGTGAAAATGCCCCTTATTCTCAACACAGTACAAAAGGGATTAAAGTATGAGAATTGCATGAGTTTTATACTTGTTAAAAGCTCTTTGTATTATTTAACAAAAGCATTTATGGTTTAGCTTGTATTCCCCTTGAAAACGTTTGAAAACCAGTAAAAATATAGGGGTATGAACTCACCTGTAGTGAGTGGTTCTGACGTGTGGTTTGAAAACCATTTATGGTTTATCTTTGGGTTATTATATTGAGGTATCTTGAAATCTAACTAAAACTTTCTTTCTTTTCAGATGTCTACTCCTGGAAACACTTCTGCTTCATCCTCCTCCAACCAAAACTTCTCTTTGCTCAATATCTGCTCCAAAGTCGTTATGGATGGCTCAAACTATAACGATTGGATGCGCAACATCAAGATGGCGCTTCGTTTTGAGAACAAAGAATATGTTCTTGAAAAGGAGCTCAAAGAGCTTGATGAGTCTGAAGCTACTCCTGAAGATCTTGCTGCCTACAAGAAACATTACGATGATGCTACCAAAGTGGCGTGCATCATGGTGGCAACCATGTCCCCAGAACTGCAAAGGTAGTATGAGGACTACTGGCCTTTCGAGATGAACAAGGACCTTATGGAAAAGTACCATAAGCGAGCTCGTCAAGAAAAGTTTGAAGTAGTCAAGTCACTCATGGCTTGCAAGATGAAAGAAGGGGAATCGGTTGTGTCACATGTGCAAAGAATGCAACGCTACATAGAGCATTTGGTCAAGCTCAACATTCACTTTGATGAGGAATTGGCCATTGACATGGTCTTGAACTCACTACCTGATTGTTATGGTCAGTTTATTCTAACTTACCATTTGAACAATACTGAGCAGACTTTGGCCCAATTACATAACTTGTTGCAGACAGCTAAAGCAGGGATGAAGGGTAAAAGTATACCCTCCACACCTGCAAGTGCCCCTGTCTTGGCTATTGGACAGGGAAAGGGGAAAAAGAGGAAAGGTCCTCCCAAGCAAAACTGGAAGAGCAAGGCTCAAGCTGGGTCATCTAGCAATGGCCCAAAGGCTAAGCCCAATGGTTCCACTCCCCATGTTTCTGATCCAAAAGAGGCCGTTTGCTTTTACTGCAATCAAAAGGGGCATTGGAAGAGATTTTACCCACAATATCTGCAAGATATCAAGGATGGCAAAGTGAAGCCATCTTCGGCAGGTATTTACACTATTTCTGCTAATAACTCATTATCTTCTCGTTCATGGGTCCTTGATACAGGATGTGGTTTTCATATCTGTTCTGATATGCAGGGACTAAAGGAAAGTGAGGAGATAGAGCGAGGAAGGATAAACTTGATCATGGGAAACATAAAGTCTTCACCAGTAACCAAGATCGGAGTTTATCAGCTTTTGCTTAGTAATGATGTTAGATTAGATTTGATGAATTGTTTCTATTCGTCTGAGATGACGAGAAACATTATTTCATTTCATGCATTGTTCAGACAAGGTTTTAAATATTCTTTTAATGATTTGAATGGTTCAATTTCTGTTTATAAGAATGGTGTTTTTATGTTTGAAGCTTTACCTTGTGATGGTGTGTATGAAACAGTGACTTGTGTTGATAGCTTAGGAAATAGTGTACTTAATATTGACTTGTCTAATAGTGTAGACAAGGCATGCTTGTGGCATTGTCGTCTTGGACACATTAAGAAGAAACGCATAGCCCAACTCCAAAAGGATGGAGTGTTGGAATCATTTGACCTAAAATCAGATGATATGTGTGATTCTTGTCTTTTGGGAAAGATGACAAAATCACCATTAACAGGGTCTTGTGAAAGAGGTGAAGGTCTGTTGGATCTCATACACACAGATGTGTGTGGGCCCTTCAGATCAACCACAAGGGATGCTAATCGATTCTATGTGACTTTCACTGACGATTATAGCAGATATGGTTATATCTACTTGATCAAACATAAGTCAGAAACCTTTGAAAAGTTCAAAGAGTTTAAGCATGAGGTCTAAAATCAATTGGGCAGAAAGATAAAGATACTTAGATCCGATAGAGGCGGGGAGTATCTTAGTATCGAGTTCTACGACTATCTGAAAGAATGTGGGATAGTCTCACAATTGACTCCTCCTAGGACACCACAGTTAAATGGTGTAGCTGAGAGGCGTAATCAAACCTTGTTGGACATGGTTCGTTCTATGATGAGTCGTCCTTCGCTTCCTATTCACTTCTGGGGGTATGCCTTAGAGACAGCCGCCCACATTCTCAATCTTGTCCCTACAAAGAAGGTTGCCAAAACACCTCACGAAATGTGGACGGGGAAAGTTCCCTCGTTAGCACATATTAAAGTCTGGGGTTGTGAAGTTTTCGTAAGACGAGAGACTCACGACAAGCTACCAGCTAGAAGTGAGAAATGTGTTTTCATTGGTTACCCAAAGCAGTCTTTTGGATATTTGTTCTACAGGCCTAGTGAAAACGTGGTCTTTGTAGCACGAAGAGGAGTCTTTCTGGAAAGAGAGCTCATATTCAAAGAGGACAGTGGGAGCACCATTGACCTTGAAGAAATTCGAGAGTCAGCCAATGAAGGAACCTTAGATGACACTATCACTCAACCAGAGGAAACAGTTCCTGTTGAACCAGTTGATAACTCATTACCTCTTCGAAGGTCCACTAGGGTGAGTGTGCCACCTGAGTTGTATGGTTTTCATATTACTTCAGATGGTGACACATTCATATGTGACAGAACACTGGTAAACTTAGATGAACCAGTCTCTTATAAGGAAGCAATGGCAGGCCCAGAGGCTTCCAAGTGGAAAGAGGCAATGGACAGCGAGATTAATTCCATGTATGACAACCAAGTTTGGAATTTGGTTGATAGTACACCAGGTCGTAAGACAGTTGGGTGCAAATGGATCTTCAAGAAGAAGACAGACATGGATGGGAATGTGCATACATTCAAGGCTCGACTGGTTGCAAAAGGTTTCACTCAAACCCCAGGGGTTGACTATGATGAGACCTTTTCGCCAGTAGCTAAGATTAAATCTATTAGGATATTGCTCGCCATAACTGCCTTTCATGACTATGAAATCTGGCAGATGGATGTCAAGACTACTTTCCTTAACGAGAAGTTGGCTGAGGATGTTTACATGAATCAGCCAGAGGGTTTTGTTGATGCAAAGTTTCCCAATAGAGTGTGCAAGCTTGAGAAATCCATTTATGGATTGAAACAGGCATCTCACAGCTGGAATCTTTGCTTCCATGAGAAAGTCAAAGAGTTTGGCTTCTCTAGAATTGAAGATGAGTTTTGTGTGTATATCAAGGCTAGTGGGAGTATAGTAACTTTTCTGGTGTTATATGTCGATGACATGAAAGACCTTGGAGAAGCTGCCTATATTCTTGGCTTGGAAAGTGTTTTGCCATGAAAGACCTTGGAGAAGCTGCCTATATTCTTGGGATTAGAATATTGAGAGATAGAAAGAAGAGACTAATTGGACTTAGTCAGAGCACATACTTTGATAAGGTACTAAAGAGGTTTAGTATGGAAAATTCCAAGAAGGGAGAGCTACCCATCCAGACCAATACCAAATTGAGTAAGACTCAATGCCCGAGTACAGATGTTGAAATAGATGACATGAGTCGT
Source organism: Lactuca virosa (assembly GCF_052849685.1). NCBI lineage: Eukaryota > Viridiplantae > Streptophyta > Magnoliopsida > Asterales > Asteraceae > Lactuca > Lactuca virosa. The sequence goes on from NC_136429.1 coordinate 204,328,128, forward strand.
GTACCTTATGCTTCCGCTGTCAGATCAATCATGTACGCTATGACATGTACTCGCCCTGATGTGGCATTTGCTTTGAGCATGGTCAGTCGCTATCAGGGAAACCTGGGTAGAGCTCATTGGATAGCAGTAAAGAATATACTCAAGTATTTGCGAAGGACAAAGGACTGGGTCCTTGTACTTGGTGGCAATGATACTTTGAGAGTAGATGGTTACAGTGATGGCAGCTTTCAGACGGATAGAGATAACTTCCGTTCTCAATCAGGCTGGGTATTTCTACTGAATGGAGGAGCAGTTACTTGGAAAAGTTCCAAGCAAGATACGGTGGCTGATTCTACTTGTGAATCAGAGTACATAGCAGCGAGTGAAGCGTCGAAAGAAGCAGCTTGGTTGAGGAACTTCATCGAAGATCTCGGAGTTGTTCCAACCATCCAGGAGCCTATGGAACTGTTCTGCGATAATGAAGGAGCGGTTGCCTTGACAAAGGAACCGAGAGATCATGGTAAAACCAGACATATCGACAGAAAGTACCATTTCATCAGACATAGAGTAGAAGAAGGCCATCTTATAGTAAAGAGAGTGTCATCTGAAGATAACTCAGCAGATCCCCTCACAAAGGGTCTGAGTAGGGCTAAGCATATTCAGCATGCTCGGAGCGTAGGACTGAAATATGATATTAGTTTTAGTAGTTAGATTAATTTTGTTCTGAAACTTGTAACAAAGTAAATGTAATTGACTTTTGGTGATTAAATAATAAAGTATTATTTATAAGTTTGGTTACTGCCTTTGTCGATTGTTTATTATTGTGTTTCATATTTTGCATGTTTTACTTCCCGAATAATAAGATTATTCAAACTCCACAGTCGCTCGTACTTTTGGAAGTAAGTAGTGAATCAAGACTGTCATGAACTGGATTGTAGATTGTCTAAAGGATAGACATGGCAATAGAATTGCTGCAACGTTAATGAGTACTCAGAAATTGAGATTTGAGTATTGGATAAACCCTCGCTCAGAGTATCACTTCATGGAATTCATCACGAGTAATACTGAGACGATAATATCTTATAATCTTGAAACGAAGATATATGAGTTGTAATTTACAAAGTCGGTTATACATTGGTGATACGAAACCGCATCAGTAACTTGGTGTTATAAAACGTATTGTCATGTATAATTTGATGAGTAAAAGATACAAGCATATGAGTCAACGTTTATTCGTTCCTTTTCCCCTAACCGGAAAAGCGATATCTGTGGGCCCCTCGATGATTTGGTGTTGACTTATATGCTGGGCCCAGCCAGGACTAAATTGATGTGTTCAATTAGAAGTCCTACATCATCACAAATCAGAAATCGGGAAACATAGATTCTGGACAAAGAGATTGATTACATTCTATGTCTTATGTCTAGGGATATCTAGCAGAACGAAGGATTATATGATCACTTATCTTAGGACACCTAACTGACTGGGTCAGAGTTCGGCATCAGCTTTTGGAAGCTACAATTTGCTGGTCAAATTTAGAAGGCATACTAGCAATTATAGTTACAGACTTATCCAAGTGGGAGACTGTTGGATTAGGTGTCTAAGCCCATAACTATAATTGGTATATACTTGAATTGATAGCAGCACAGTCCTTTTGGGTTGCCCTCAACCTAGCAACCGGACAAGGAAATTATGAAAGGAGAGATATTAATTTATAAGATTAATAAATTAATATATATATATATATATATATATATATATATATATATATAAATGATTTATTAATATGTTAAAAGATTAATATATTAATTAGAAATCATTATGTTTAATTAATAGTTAGCCAGAAATTAATCAGACTTAATTTTGGGGTTAAAAGAATTAATTATAAAGTGCAGGGACTAGTTTGCAATTAACTAATAGTTGAGTGGAAGGATCCAGAACCCCCTTGGAAGGAGGTGGACGAAATCCATAGGGGAAACCCTAGAGATTTCGTCCAAGGGGTCCAGATAAGGCCCTTGGGTTTTGCTTAGGCCCTAAGCAAAGGATAATTAGGGTTTTCTCTAAACCCTAGATCCCTCAGCTATTTAAGGAGCCTCCTGGCTCACATTTTAGGCCACTCTGTTCTTTGGAAGAAACCCTGGCCGAAATTACATACTCCCTCCCCTCTCTCTTCTTCTACTTTCCTTCTTGCTAGTTCTTGGGTGTGATTCCATTAGAGGCATTACACTTGTGGTGCTTAGCTTCCAAGAAGATCAAGATCAAGATCAAGGGAATTATCAATTGTTTGCTATAACAATTGAAAGGTATGTAACTCCTAAACCCTAGTTTACTATTTTCGAAAATAGCCTCCTCCTCTAGAGTTCCTGTTTTGCAATTCAAAGTTGTATGTTCAATAGTTAAAACATAGATCCAAAGTAGTTGCATGTGAACTTAGGAATTGTTTTCTAGTTTATTTGTTTTATCTAAAACCCATCAATTTTAGTGAAAATGCCCCTTATGCTCAACACAGTACAAAAGGGATTAAAGTATGAGAATTGCATGAGTTTTATACTTGTTAAAAGCTCTTTGTATTATTTAACAAAAGCATTTATGGTTTAGCTTGTATTCCCCCTGAAAACGTTTGAAAACCAGTAAAAATATAGGGGTATGAACTCACCTGTAGTGAGTGGTTCTGACGTGTGGTTGGAAGAGGATTGCAGGGTGTCAGGTGTAACCTTGAGCACACAATGATCCTAATAGACACATATAGACATGTATGTGCATGAATTTAGTGTATAGACGACTAAATAAGAAGGGTAACACCCTTATTGGCTCGTAAACTCTAAGATTTATGGGATATAATCACATATGATTGCATAACTAGGGTATATGGTCACCCTATAGAGTTTACGGTCAAAGAGGTATGACCATTGGAGTTCACGGTCCAAGTGTTCACGGTCTTAGGTGTTTACGGTTTTTGGGTTCACGGTCTAATGACCTTACGGTCATGGAGTTCACGGTCTCACGACCTTACGGTCATGGAGTTCACGGTCTAATGACCTTACGGTCATGGAGTTTACGGTTCCATGGGTTCACGGTCTTTGAATATACGGTCATTGAAGGGTGTACGGTCTAAGGAGATACACTAGACCGTAAACTCATCAATCTTGCACAAATGATGGTTTTCAAGGGCTTCATTCAAAGGCATCGGATTCTAGGGACCATGCTTAGCCTTAGGAAGGGTAAAGGCTATAAGAACACCCTTTATGAGGGTTTACGGTCTATGAAGATTCATAGGACTGTAAACTCTTTTGTTCAAGCAAAGAGTGATGATCTTTAGTCCAAATGAAGGATTTTAACTTGATTCATGAAAGGAAAGATGATACTTATGGTTTTTGAAGGCAAAGAAGGTGTTTTCGGTCCAAAACACAACCGTGTTCTTGAGGATTCTTGAAATTAACTTGAGGATCTTGGAGGAAAACTCGATGAAGGTAGAGAGAGAGTAGAGAGAGAAAGCCTTTGAATTGTTTAGTGTGTGAAATAAAGGCCAAATACTCTATATATATAGGGTGGAGTTCTCGGTCAAAGGAGGGTTCCACCTGACCGTAAACGTGCTTACGGTCTACACGAGTTTACGGTCATAAACTCGTCCTGACCGTGAACTCGGTGATGCTCGAGGAAGTTTCAAGTTTTTCGCGTGATTCCCGGTTTATTCCGAATCGTATAAAATTCATATTATTTATTTAAAACTTAAGGTCCTTCCCAAATTAAGAAATTTGATGGAATTAAATAAAAACCCAAATTTTATTAACGGAAACTGGGTAAGGATAACAGGAAAAGTTTCGGGTTGTCACACTTTATACCTCAGGTGAACCAGAAATGAATCCCAACTTCTGGATCTACTCTCCTCCCACACGTTCTTGCTCCTCCTTCCAGCTTCTCCTTCTTCAAACTCACCCAGAATACACAAGATTAGCTCACAATCACCAAAAATGGGTTAGGATTTCGAGATTAGGGTTTTGGGCAGTGGAGGCTGGAGATGAGGCCAACACCTTGGGGTTAAGGTGTTTAAATAGGGTGAAAAACCCCGGGATTAGGGTTTCATTTCTGCCAGCCTACTCGTCGAGTTAAGGCCTCCCAACTCGTCGAGTAGGTTTCCAAATCCACGGTCCAATTCATCTCTACTCGACGAGTTTGGGGCCTCCAACTCGTCGAGTTTCTATATAAAAGTGGATAATTAATATTTAAATACATACCAGGAACCAGGTGTTACAGTATTTGTGGGATATGGGTCACCTAACCACTTGGATTTGAATTATAATGGTGAGTTGTTTTTCGGATTTGCTAGTGGGCGATGGGTCACCTAACCACTAATAGAATGTCGATACCATAAGTTGTGTCATCAAGGATGACTTGATCGAGAATCTTGTGTGTTAAAGGTCACCTAAGCATGAGAGGCCCAATTCATAGATATGATCAAGCATTCCATGTTAAAAAAAGTTGTTTAGGATCCCATTATCTTGGAATTATATATTTTATGTTACTGGTAATCGCTACAAACCAAGTTGAGTTAAGTGGATGAGATAAAGGTCACCTAACCATTTACTTGTTTTGTAACTTGAATCTTGGACTTTAATAAATTAATGTTTTAGAAACAATAAAATGTATCAATTTTTAAAGACTTAATATTGAAAATATTAAATGAAATTTTGTTAAATTTTGTAAATAAGTATTAATATTTTACGCCTCTGTAAAATCTCTCTCTCTCTCTCTCTCTTGTTGAGTTTCAAGAGATAGTAACATTTGATGGATATAATTTCTATAAATGGTATAATACCTTAAGGTTCTTCCACAAGGATAAACATAAATTATATAAACTGAAAAATCCAATTCTTGAACAACCTCTGCCAACTAGTCGGTCTTATCATGATGCTTTGATGGAAGCATTATTATAATAATGTTGATGTGTCTCACATCATACTGGAATGATTTCCCTTGACCTGCAGAAGGTCTTGGATAATTATGAAACATATCATATGTCTCATCAAGTAAATCATATATTCAATCAGAATAGTAGAACATGCTTTAAGGGGAATACAAAGAAGGTCTAAGAGATTGTGTACTGTAATAGACCTATAGTTCAGTTAAGGGGAATACAACATAAACCTAAGAAATAAAGAAAGGACCCACATGATTAGTGTTGTTTCTATTGTGGAAGAAACTAGATACTAGAAGAGGAACTGCTCCTCTTATCTCACCAAGCAGAAGAAGGTAGACATGACCAACACTTCAAGTATCTATATAATAGAACTATTTATTTTTACATCATTCACTTGAGTATGTTATAATGCATGTGACAGTAATAATTGATATTATGTGCTGATGTTTTGGAAGAAATAAACAACTGATTATAGACAAATGATATTCCATGTTGATGATATAACAAGTGTTGTTATTAATATTGGTGGAACTTTTGATGACTAAATAGTTTGTATTTGAACAATAGATGTTTGTACCTATTCTTATAGGAACAGGTAACAGTTGAAAATTTCGGAATAAATCTAGATTTACTTATCATTTTAATGGATGTTCACATTCATGTTCAGAAACGATGTATTTTATGTTATTAATATTTTCTCATAATGTTATTTATGAAGTAAATCTATAAGTTTTCATTAATTAGTTCTAAAGATAACACCTATAATAAAATTATATTTTATTCAAACTTATCTATGTTATTATTATCATGACTATATAAATATGAAACATATATACCAACTTCAAAAAGATGGAAATTTTGAAGGAAAATGAGCTTGATTGATTTGATATATGTGAATCCTATGTAAATGGGAAGATGATTCACAAGTGTCTTTCCCTATTAGTAGTGAAAGAACAAAAGGTTTGATAAAGAATTACACAAATTGATGTATGTAATCGTTTCAATCAATGAATAGATTTGATGAAAGGTACTTAGTCAATTTCGCTGACGAATTTATTCGTTATTGTTGAAACTTTTGATTTGCGCAAATTGTTTCATAGTGAAGATTGAAATACATCTTAATGAGACCATCATTAGATTTTTTGTTGTGATAAAGAAAATGAGTTTTATAAACCAAGTCTTCTTGGGACATCTTAAGAGTTATGGAATTAGTTCACAACTCATTCCGTTAAAAACACTCACTCGACATTTGTATAGTTCTTGTGACACAGGATCACATCGTCGCTTGGATTTGTCTTATGATGTTGAAGGTAGCTTTCGTGTTCTCTAGTGGGATAGGGCCACCTGGCCACTGGCTGAATGTCTATAGTATAAGTTTTTGAAGAGGATAAATCAGACCTTACAGTCTGCTATATGATGTTTTAAAGAACTATTTCCTTTATATATTTTTTAGAGTTATGATCACTACAACACACACACACACACACACACACACATATATATATATATATATATATATATATATATATATATATATATATATATATATATCCAACCAAACAAGTAGGTTAAATACTTTCATTTGACTCGGGATGAAATGTTCTATCCTTATCTGAAGGTATAAAGTTATGGAGCTTATGTTAGACAATAAGCTTAAGTCACTCTAGCATCTACTGATTGCATTTATGTAAACTATCCTAAATGATTGTTTAGAATGAAGTTTCTACAATCAAGTTTGTCAAACCTACTTAACAAGGTGCCTTCATTAGCCAAAGCATGAAAGTTATGTTGGTGCTACATGACCTTGTTGTTATAAATGGATAAATTTGATTGAAATTTGGTGCTTGGATATTGGAATAGTATAAGTAAGATATATTGTAATGATTTGATACATTGGATATAGTCTTTTCATTAAATAATTATTATTTTCTATATTAGCATGTTTAATCCTTGAATAACTTGGTTATTGTAAATGTCCATAGTCGTTCATAGTTGTGGGAGCATCTATGAGGTAAGACTAATATGAATGGATTGGTTGATTTTCATAGATATGAAAATAGCTAGAGATGATACCAACTTCATAGGTACTTGATTGGAGAACAAGTATTGGACACAACCTGCATCAAAATCACATTATGGATCGTTTTCATAAGTGATGTTTTGATTAAGGTAGTATCTTTGTATTCTTCGACCTCAGATGCATATTTGGGACTTGAATGTAGGAATTGTTGTGCTTTGACATGCTTTAATGTTGTTCTGTAAAAGTCAGTTATAAAGGTCACTGTTGGGTATAACTTTAACTACATGATGGGCATATGTAGTCAAGATGGGATTTGTTCCTCTTATTCGTTGAGAGTTAGACATCTAAGGCCTTACTAAAAGTTGAACAATACATGGGATTGATCGCGATCCGTATCTCATGTTCAACATGATGCCCGAGACAAAGGAATAATCGATACCACACATTTGGTAACAATTGTAGTTTTGATCTCTTGTAATTGGTTGTTTATGATATGAAACCCTTCATTTGTTTTTAGGGGCAGTAGCCCGTTGCTAGACGTCATCTACTGTCTATGTCAATCTGTAATGAATCTTGTGCAAGTGGGAGATTTTTTGATCTATATTCTCAATAATCATTATTGAATGATATTGGTAATAACATATGATCCTATAGGGTCATACATTTATCTAGTTTGAGAAACTAGATAAAGATTTTGTCCCTTTTCTTTCACCATGGCCGATTTTAAGAAGGCATGGGAGGTTGACAAGAGGTTACTTGTCAACCTCCCTCCTATATTACCCATGCTTGCTTTACTAGTTTACTAGTTATTACTTTAGAGTATTATAATGTATAGGCTTTGCTTTTGCATAAGAGTATTTAAAGGTGTATGGTGCTTGCAAAATGACAACTTTTCTCTCTTGTTCTTCTCTTAAAACCATAGCATCATCTTCTCCTCTTCTTTGCTCTCTTTTAAAGAAAAGTTGCAAGTATTGGTGATGTACAAGTGATCCTTTAGTGCTTAATTGTGTTAAGCACTCAAAGGCTTAATAAGTATTTTATACAAGATGAGAACTAGCATTACAAGTGCCTTATTCTTGATGGTGGATACATTGTAGAGAATGCCTATTCTTGAGTTTTTTTCTATCTTCATTAACTCCGCAATTCCAAGTGGGATCAAAGGCTTCAAAGGTTATCTATTTAACTTCCTATGATTGTTATTATATTTCTAGTTCATTAATTTGGATCCTCTTGGTGGTTTTGTTAAAATGATCTAAAAATAAACTTGTTATTTCTAAATTCTTCTGTTTGTCGTTCTTAAATTTTTTTTTATAAAAAATATCGTTTTTAGTTATGAAAACCCATCACCAACTTCGTCTAATCTGGTTAATAGATGCATTGATATTCCTTCTACCCTTTGTAAAGTGTGTGGGTTACTTGAAGAAGACACGACCCATATTTTTGTCAAATGTGAAGTCAACATATTCTATTGGAGATATCGGTCGAATAAACTCTCAACTTCGTCCAATCTAGTAAACAGAGGTATTGATATTCCTTCTACTATTTGTGAAGTGTGTGATTTACGTGAAGAAGACACGACGCGTATTTTTGTCAAACGTGAAGTATCCACGATTTTTTTGGAGGTTTTTGATGAAGTTGTGCGATTTTGATAGGCCTACTTTTGTCGAGTTGTTGGATGTCATACATTGGATCGACAATATCCAAGTCTTTGTTTCCAAAAGAAGTATCTATGAGGAGTTGATTATGTGACGCAGAATAAAAGCAAAAGAATAAGAGAAACTCAAAGTTATTTTTATTTCTGAAATTGAAGATGCCTCTAAAGGCTTACAAATGACCATTTATAAAGGACGAGACTAAATTTGGCAGGTACGACCAAATTTGGAAAAATGAAATCAACAATAAATTCTACTAAATAATCTCCTAAATAAGAGAGAAAATTTCAGAAAATGCATATTATATCATTAAAATAGAATAAAATCAAAACGGAAATTATTTCGAAATTAGGGAAAATTGGGATTTGGGGGCCTAAATAGTGAAACTTGATGGTCGACTGTGGGGCGTGTCGACTTCGCCTACCTATTAGTAGCTTTGGCCCGTCAATATATCGCACACCTCCAAATTCCTTACGGATCAAAATTTATGTCTGTTTTAAGTTAAGACTTTTTTTGGCCCCGTATCTCTTTATCCCACTTGTCCATAAAAGCTTCTGACAGATCATCTATGTGCTCTGCAACATTATGACAATGTGGTGGGTCATTAGGAAATTCAAAAATGATATTACTTTTGGTAACCACAATATCACAAGGGATAATCTTGTTGATTTAATTGTTGATTATTCTTATTCATGGTTTGTAAATAGGAACAGAAAGTTTAATGTTTCGTGGGTGGATTGGTTGAAAAATTTGCTTATGGCCAGGTGCGGTTTTTACTAGGTGCCTGGTGTGGAGTACTTACAAGTAATAAGTTGAGTTTTGATTAGGTAATTTATTCTTTACTTTTTTGATATTTCAATTTAATTTAATTAGCTTTATGTGTTGTATATTATATATATATATATATATATATATATATATATATATATATATATATATATATTAATTTTAATAGATAAGAAGACAAGGTTACGATGGGGCTAGCAATATGTGAGGGGAATTCAATGGTTTGAAAGCTTTGATATTACAAGAGAATGACACAAATTTTTATATGCATTGATTTGCAAACCAACTTCAATTAGTGGTTTTGGCTATAACAAAGAAGCATGATGGTGTTAGTGACTTTTTTTAGCAAATTTCGTTGGGGGTTAATGTTGTTTGTGCCTCGTGTAAAAGAAAAGACTTACTACGGGAATAAGCAAGAGAAAGTGTGCAACAAGGCTTGTGTAGTGGTGAACTTGAAATGGGAAAATGGTTAAATCAAGAGACTACACTAGTTCGAGCGGGAGATACAAGATGAGGTTCACATTTCAACACATTTAAAAGTTTGATGAAGTTGTTTGTGTGTGTTCTTGTTGTTTTAGATTTTGTGAAAGATGAGGGAGGGTCATTTGCAAACCGTCAACAAGCGTCCGAAATCTTATCATATTTTAAATCATATGCGTTCGTGTTTTACTTATATATGATGTATGAGATTTTACGCCTCACGAGTACATTGTCAAAGCAACTTCAAAGAAAGGATCTAGACTATTAAGAAGCGGCTCCGATGGTTAGAGGGACAATGGAGGCATTGAAATCTTTAAGAAACACGGGGTTTACTAGCATTTTACCAAAGGTATCCTCTTTTTGTATAACACACAATATTGACACTTTGGATATGGAAGAGTTGTATGTTGGTGCGAGAAACCATAAGACCACAATGACTAATAAATTTCATTTTGAGGTTGAAATCTTCAACACAATGGAAGATATGCAACTTATAAAATATCGGGATCGATTTCGTGAAACAACCACCCAACTATTGGAATACATGGGTGCTTTGAGCCCTTGTGCTTCATTTGCACAATTTGAAAAATCAAAGTTGTTGAAGTTGGGTAAGTTGTACAAGTATGACTTTGATGATTCAGATATGATAGACATTGAAGGACAATTTGAGATATTTTATCACTCTTGCATGAAAGATGAGCGCTTCACTAGTTTGAAAGGAATTTCCAACCTTTCGCATTTGATGGTTAGTACGGGGAAACATTAGTCTTATCATTTGGTTTTATAAGTTCTTAAAGTTGACTTTGATATTACCCGTAGCGACCGCAAGTGTATAAAAATGTTTTTTGAAGATGAAGCTCTTGAAGACCGACTTACACAACAAAATCGGAGATGACTTTTTGAACGACGCATTGCTTTGCTATGTTGAGACCGAAGCACTTGTGAAAGTTGAGAATGAAAAAGTAATGAAGCGGTTTCAAAAGATGTCGGCACGAAAAAGACAATTTTAAATTGTAATTGATCGTTGTTATGTTTTTAACTTTTTATGTAATTGATCGTTATTTTTATTAGAGGTAATGAATTATTTTTCGGTTTTATATTACGTTTGGCCGGAAAAAAAAATTCGGCAATACCTGCTATCAATTCGTGCGTCCGTCCCTGCTTATGGCTATTTCTTTGTACTTGTTTGTTAGACATTTGCTAACCTTTTCAATATACAACCATTTGGCTATTAGAAACAATTAAATAAAAATAGTAATTATTAATATGCAATTTTTATAAAATGAACCACTACATAAAATAATCGATAAAAGGTATTTTGGCCATTTTATATGATTTAAATTCCGATTCACTTAATCTTTATCAAATTAGACATAAAATGTCAAATAGTTCTATTTAGTTTGATATCTACTAAGTGCGATAATTTTAGTTCCTTCAAATTCATTCCATCTAAAAACTTTGTGGGAACTAAACATCAATGTTATTGTCGTCCTAACATGGCATAAGTGATGGAAAGGGAGGTCCAAGCATAAATGTATTGAGTTGGTTGGTCGCATTTTCGCATGACTCGCATTAAACATAAACGAATTTGTACACTTCTTTTGTACACTTTTTTTTATTCTTTTTTTTATTTTATTTTGCAAAAACAGCTATCCATTACAATCCTCATTTTCAATTAGAATCTACTTCAACGATTACCTAAATTTTATATTCTTTTTAAAGAAGCAACAATATTATTATCACTTGGTTATTACCGTACAAGTCTATTAGTCTATAGTTCTCAATCAAATTTTATAAGAAGGAAAAAAATTAGCCAATACATGATGCCAAATAATACCATATTTTTCAACATGCTTATGTTATAAAACTAAAGTTTTTGAAATATTTTATGGAGTTACATTTGTTTTTTTACTTGTATTTCCGCCCTAAATCCTACTATAAATATTGTAGGGGCGGGAACATTAATGACAAAAATTGCCGCAAATTTCAACATTGCCTAACTCAAACCAAGATTTGTTGCAAGTCACAAATTTATATTCTAGGACACTTTTGAGAAGTTATTTCACTTTTATGCAACCAAATATCATCAACCAAGTAATCCAATATTGATTATATGCACAGAATCATCTACAAATGATAAAGCCAACTTTATAAACGCCAACGTATTTTTGTCTTGAGTAGGGAATTGAAAATTATATGACATCAAACTTTGTAGACATTTGTTTTGTTGATGAATTTAACAAACTTGATATTTTGACATGGTAGAAAGAAAATAAACCGTAATTTTCAATTCTAGCCTCATGATGCATGATTCACTAAACGCCAAAGCTTTTAAAATAGCTTCAAAATATGTTTTTCTTTTAGTGGCAGTAAGATCAACACAATTGTGGTTTGCTCAAAAAAATGGTTTCGGTTTAAAGTTTTAGCTGTCTTTTGTGCATATCTATATCAAACCATCTTTGTTTTTTTTTCTTTTCATTTTTACTTAATGTATTAATGGTTTGAAAGAGAATTATATATATATATATATATATATATATATATATATATATATATATATATATATATATATATATATAATTTTGGATATTGATTATTTAATCCAATAATAAAGATTATGGATCAGAAATCCCAAAACCGGAATTATTTTGGGGGAAAAGGGAAAACCCCACACATGATGCATCAAAGATTTGAAATCTAAGAAGGAATTTATTGCAAAACCACAATGTAAAACACTAGATAGTCAATAGTCATTCATGGATGAAGATTGCTAGGTGGGCTTCACCTAATCACCCATGACCCAACCAGCTGTGCTAATTTGATTATGTTGGGTCTGGGTCCCACGCACCATCTCTTAATCACAAACAGATTCGCTTAACCTTAATTATATGATTTGCTGCATCACATCGCACGTATTCATGCAATCAATCCATTATTATCATAACATAATTACATATTTGGTGAATCAAAAGAGACCTGCCGCCAAAGACTCGCAAAATCACATTTTAATTAAAATAAAATATGCCTTAAAAAACCGCTTAAAAACCGGATGTTACAATTTTCTTCCATTTGAATCAGTAAATATGCCTTAAAAACCGCTTAAAAACCGGATGTTACAATTTTCTTCCATTTGAATCAGACTTCGTCCTCGAAGTCCGTTGCTGAAAATAGCTCTATGTAGCGCTCCTTCATCTCCTCCTCAGATTCTCAAGTCCACTCTGAGCCTTTCTGGTGATGTCATTGCACATTCAACAGGTTCACCACCTTCTTTCTTAGGGCCTTGGTCTTCCTATCGAGGATCACAACTGGTCTCTCTATGTAATTCAGGCGCTCGTCTACTTGAATATTCTCCAATGACACCACAATGACACCACTGCGGAATCATCTACCAAACACTTCCGCAGTTGAGAGATATGAAAAGTGCTGTTAATTTAACTGAGCTCATTAGGTAGCTCCAAATGATATGCTACCCTGCCCACCCGGGTGATAACCCTGAAAGGACCAATATATCTGGGACCTAGTTTTCCCCGTTTCCTGAACTGGATGACACATTTCCAAGGTGACACCTTCAAGAATACCATATCCCCAACCTGAAACTCCAAATCCTATTGGCGCCTATCAGCAGAACTCTGCTGCCGGCTCTGCATGGTTTGCAACCTCCCATACACCTGTTGGATCAACTCGGTAGTCCGGAGCACCACTTCCATGCTACCCATGACTCGCTGACCGACCTCGCTACCCATGACTGGCGTGATAGTTGTTGTAAGAAAACTCATCCAATGGGAGATACGTATCCCAGCTACCGCCAAAATCCAGTACACATGCCCTCAGCATATCCTCAAACGTCTGAATAGTCCACTCACTCTGCTCATCAGTCTGCGAATGAAAGGTTGTACTGAAGTGTAGTTACGCACCGAACTCCTCATGAAATCTCTTCCAGAATTTGGAAGTGAACCGAACATCCCGATCAGAAACTACAGAGACTGGGACCCCATGTCGTGCCACCACCTTACAGATATATCTGTTAATTTCTCTGCAGAGATGCTCTCTTGGATAGGAACGAAATGCGTACTCTTGGTCAATCGATCCACGCTGACCCAAATCGAATCTACCCTCTCGCAGTCCGCGGTAGCTTCGTGATAAAAGCCATAGTAATCTCTTCCCATTTCTAAATGGGAACACCTAACGCTTTCATCTTGTCGTGAGGCCGTTGATGTTCGGCCTTGACTTTCCTGTAAGTCAAGCACCTCTCCACATAAAAGGCCACATCCTGCTTCATGCAGGGCCACCAATAATCAAGTCGGAGGTCTGTATACATCTTGTTTCACCCAGATGAATAGAAAACTTCGACTTATGTGCCTCCTCCATCATAATCTTCTTCGCACCTCCGAAATATGGAGCCCAAACTCTACGATGAAGGGTCAATAATCCCCGACTATCATAATCAAAAGATGACACCTGACCTACTATACGCTCACTCTTCCAGTGCTCCTCTTTCATAACCTCAACCTGGGCCTCACGGATTAGCTCCAAGAGTGGGGTAATCAACGTCATCCTCAAACATACATCCCTGATCAGAGTACCATCCGACTTGCGGCTAAGAGCATCAACCGCTACGTGGGCCTTCCCAATGTCATAAGGATTTCAAAATCATAATCCTTCACCACATCGAGCCACCTCCGCTGCCTCATGTTCAGATTTGGTTGATCCATCAAATATCTCAAACTCTTTTGGTCCGTGTAGATGAGACAACGAACCCCATACAAGTACTGATGCCAAATCTTGAGGGAAAAAATCACCGCTCCCAGCTCCACATCATGAGTGGGATAGTTCGCCTCATGAGGCTTCAGCTGCCTCAAAGCATAAGCAATAACATGACCCCTCTGCATTAGTACTGCACCCAGACTCGTGATCGACGCATCACTGTATACCACAAAATCATCCACACCCTCCGGTAAGGTCAAAATCGGAGCCTGTCACACCCCCGGACCAGAACGGCGGAAACGTCCGGAGGCGGGTGACGTCATTGTGCAGTATCATAACAATTGTATATAATTGAAACATAGCAAATCCAAACATCATAAATCAATATAACAAGCTTACATTGTTTTACATCATGTTCATGTTCTCAAAATTTACACAAAAGAGACATCAATAAGCAAATCCAAAATATAGCAAAATAATCTTGAGTCCGCGATCCACAACCTGCTTATTGGTTTCCTGAGCATACAAGCCGTTTGAAAAGCGTCAACATAAAATATGTTGGTGAGTTCATAAGCATTTTTGTATAAAACTTTGATGATAGTTTAGAAATCCAGAAAATCCAATATTTTCTTATCAAATGGTTGTATGTCTTGCTTCAACTCGAGTATAGTTGCATGTGTGTCTTAGTTAGTTGTTTTCGAAAATCGTATATAATCGTTTCCTCCAGAAAATCCTATATTTTCTGATGTATAAAAATAGTAGCTTTGAAATCCGTAGCACTTGTATAGAAAAGTTTCATTTGAACAAACCAAAACATAGTTGTTTGTAACCAAAAGTGAAATCTGTACAAATACATTTCCGATATATTCTAGTGAGTCGTTATAACCATACTAATATGACGGAGTACCCGTTATGACGTTCTTCAGGCGTCGGTTTCGTTTAAGACATTTGTCACCCTAGACTGGGCAGTCTAGCTGTAGCGAACATCGAAGGTGCGGGGTGTCAACCCCGTATAGATCTATACACAAATTCCCGTTCCCCCTCCAGGAGACTCTGGTTATAACTCTTTCAGAACTTTAGGCGTACACTATCATATATAAATATATGTACTGTGAAAATTGACTGACTAGAATACCAACATATTTTTGAACAATCGTGAAATCTATTATTTATTAATTAAATAATAGTAGTTGTACTCGTTGACTAGATATTTCGTTTTGTTTCGTTTGTTTCATTTCGTTTGTTGAAAATAATTCGCTTTGCATATTTATCGATCGACCCAATATTAGAGAAGTCGGTAAAATGGCTCTTCCCCTTATAAATTACTAAGTGAGATCCCATTTGTCAGAAGGTGTCAATTTATGATTTGTGTAAACTATGACTTGTGTGCACTTATGAAAGCAGCTTTATGACATGCAAATTTTTCTGTCATAAAGGCTCTATTTGTACATTTTCTTAATGAAATTATTTATATCAATTATTTATAAATAATTCCTAACAGCTTGCAAATAGTCCTTAGTAGAACATAAGGTTCCAATTTTCGAAAATTCTAGAAATAATATTAACTTTTCAAGGTCTATTTCAACAACTTTTTATTTCTAGATATGAAGGCATGGATAAAGGGAGTATACTGGACACACCCAAAAACTTAGGAGGCTCTTTTGTAAACAAGTGTTCTTTATGTGGTGATTAAAATATTATTTATATTTTATGAGATTTGTGAATTCTCACGTTCATGGAAAATTATAATAAAATAATAATATTTTAACACACACCCCAAACATACAGTACATGCAATTATTCAAGGATTTAGAACAAGAGTTGACTTGTATTCTCCCCCAAAAACAATTAAAAACTTAGAAAAAGGTGGGGTATGAAGCTCACCTTGCTTAGCTTGTTGGGTGGTTTGAAGGGACGTAAAGCAGTTTCCAAGCTCCAAAACTGGGAAGGTCTTTTGAACTCTTAGGATGTTCTAGGAAAATATTTATGTGTAAATAATATGAAATCTTAGGAATAATGTGGAGAATTATTATTCAAGGAAGATAAAACACTTACAATAAGAAATCTGGAAATTTTCTTTGAAGAAGATGAGACTTGAAGCTTGAGTAAATGGAGAGCACCTTTTCGGAGTTTACTAGAAGTGAGAAATGGGAAGTGGAACTTGAGGAGAAAGGTTTCGCGTATTCTAAATGGGGGGAATAAAGGGAGTGACTTGAAATTTGCATGGAGGGCTGGTGGGTAAAGCTTATTTTTTGTGGGTAGTGTATGTTTAACTGAGATTTGCATGGGGAAATAGGGGATTTACATCACATCATAAAGTCAAACCCCTTTATCTTCTAAAAATCTCCTTAAAAACTTTGGGTATTATTTTATTTAAATATGTTTGAAATAATTAATTTTGGCATAAAACAGTGGTTTAAGGGGTCTAAGACATGAAAAATATGAGTTTGGAGGTGTTCCCGTCGTCAAAATGCCTTAGAATGATAAAAAGGTCCGGAAATGATAAAAAAATCCGAAGCTTAGAGGCGAATTCCGGAGCAAGGGTGGGTTTCCGAAGCAAACAGTGGAGTTCCGGAGTCATCAGGCGGGTTCCGAAGCTGCTCCCTAAATTCCGAAGTACTTCCTTCGGATGCGAGACCAGCTGATCCGGACCGAGGTGCGAAGTCGGCTAGGAGCTTCTGAAGCACGCCTTAAGCAAGACCATCCGGATCACTTCTTCCGGACGTGCGAGATTGTCCGAAACTAGGGGGTTCTGAAGAAGCGAGTCCTCTTGGTTCCTTAGGAGGCATTCCAGACTAAGAAGGTTCCGGACAAGAGGTTCAGGACCAAGAGGGTTCTGGACGAGAGGTTCAGGACCAAGAGGGTTCCGGACAAGAGGTTCAGGACCAAGAGGGTTCCGGACCAAGAGGGTTCCGGACGAGAGGTTCAGGACCAAGAGGGTTCCGGACAAGAGGTTCAGGACCAAGAGGGTTCCGGACGAGAGGTTCAGGACCAAGAGGGTTCCAGACCAAGAGGGTCCTTTTGGGTTTTCTCCTCCGGTTTTGGGCTGTTTTCGACTGAGGAAGGTACATAGAGAGATTTGGAAGAGATTTCACATGATTGGAGAGATTTGGGAGAGACTTGGGAGAGAGAGAGAGATACAGTGGAAGAGATTGAGAGAGACTTTGCGGAAAATCTTTATTAATGTTTTTCTTCATAGTTCAAAGATGGTAGACTTAGTTACACCCTATTTTGAGTGTTATACACCCCCGAAAGGAACTTAATAGTATTTTATAGAGTTGTTACTTCCCTCAATCAGGTTAGGGTTTTAAATCTTGAACATTTGAAACTTTCAAATGTTACTTTGCATTAGGATTTATAGTTATACATTAGTAAACATAAAGAAATCACTAACATAGAAACACTTGTTGAGTTGACCAGATTGACTTGTTGACCTTGACTTGACTTTGACTTGACCAGAAGTTTTCCGGCTATCACATCATCCCCCGCTTGAGGGAATTTCATCCCGAAATTTTGCTTTGAAGTAGCCTTCAAGGGTTAGAGAATAGGTGGGGGTACTTCTGCAGCATTTGGTCTTCACATTCCCAGGTGAATTCAGGCCCGCGTTTGGCATTCCAACGAACTTTTACAATTGGGATGCGACTTTGTTTGGTACGCTTCACTTCTCTGTCCATGATTTCGATTGGTTCTTCAATGAACAAAAGATTCTCGTTTATCTCAATCTCTTCTAGCGGAATAACAAAGGTTTCATCCGATAAGCACTTTTTCAAGTTCAATACATGAAACACGGAGTGCACATTGCTGAGCTCGGAGGGTAGCTGCAGCTTATAGTCCACTGGGCGAATCTCGAATGGTCCAATGTATCGCGGGTTTAACTTTCCTCGTTTCCCGAAGCGAATCGTCCCTTTCCAGGGAGAGACTTTTAGTAACACGCGGTCTCCCACTTGGAACTCCAGTGGCTTTCGTCTTTTGTCCGCGTAGCTTTTCTGTCTATCCCGGGACGCTTGGAGTCGTGACTTGATTTAGACAATTTTCTCGGTTGTTTCTCGGATGATATCTGGTCCGGTGAGGGTGCTATCCGGTAGTTGTCCTCTTTCCAGCTGGGTGTCACCAACCTCGGCCCAACAAAGAGGCGATCTGTACTTCCGACCATACAAGGCCTCGAATTGGGCGACTCCTATGCTGGTGTGGTCGCTGTTGTTATATAAGAATTCAACTAGGGGCAGGTGGGTATCCCAGGCTTTGCCAAAGTCTATCACATATGCTCGGAGCATGTATTCCAGAGTCTGAATGGTTCGCTCACTTTCGCCATCTGTTTGAGGGTGGTAGGCAGTGCTCATATCCAGTCGGGTTCCCAACGCTTTTTGGAGCGACTGCCAAAAACGAGAGGTGAACCTACTATCCCGATCCGAGATAATAGATATGGGGACTCCATGAAGTCTCACCACCTCTTTCAGGTATATCCATGTGAGCCTTTCCATTTTGTACATCTCCTTTATTGGCAGGAAATGGGCGGATTTTGTTAGTCGGTCAATGATCACCCAGATAGTATCCAAGCCGTCTGCCGTCTTGGGTAATTTGGTTATAAAATCCATTGTGATCCTTTCCCATTTCCACTAAGGTATTTTGGGTTGTTGAAGTAGACTCAAGGGCTTTTGATACTCCACTTTAACGTTGGCGCAAGTGAGACACTTGCCCACGTAAGTGGCAATCTCCGCTTTCATATTCGGCCACCAATAGTGTTGTTTGATATCTAGGTACATCTTGTCGGAACCCGGATGGATAGAGTACCTTGTTTTGTGAGCCTCATTCATTACCACGTCCCGAAATCCATCGAACCTCGGTGTCCAGATTCGGTACATCAGATAATAGGCTCTGTCTTCTTTGACCGTCAAATTCTTTTCCATTCCGCGCAATGCCTCATTGGTGACATTTTCCGGCTTCAAGGCTTCGTGTTGAGCCTCTTTGATTTGTGAGGATAGATGGGAATGGATGGTCATTGTCAACGTATTTACACGGCGACCCGAGTACTCCTTTCGGCTTAAGGCATCGGCTACCACATTTGCTTTGCCTGGATGGTACTTGATTTCGCACTCGTAGTCGTTTAGCAGTTCGACCCATCTTCGTTGCCTCTTGTTTAATTCTTTTTGATTCAGTTTGTGATGGAGGCTCTTGTGGTCTGTGAAAATGGTGCACTTTGTACCATACAGATAGTGCCTCCAAATTTTCAAGGCGAAGACCACCGCTCCTAGCTCGAGGTCGTGGGTGGTGCAGCTTACTTCGTGGGTCTTTAGTTGCCTTGATGCGTAAGCTATCACTTTTCCTCATTTCATAAGCACACAACCCAACCCTTGGTTAGAAGCATCGCAGTATACTACAAACTCCTACGTTGCTTCTGGCAAGGACAATACTAGAGCAGTGCATAAGGCTTGTTTCAGGGTTTGGAAAGCAGCTTCTTGTTTGTCATCCCAATGAAAAGGTATGCCCTTCTGGGTGAGAGTGGTGAGAGGCTTGGCGATATTGGAAATTTTTGGATGAACCTTCGGTAATAACCAGCAAGGCCCAAAAATTGACGGATTTCGGTTGGGGTTCTTGGAGTTGCCCACCCCTCAATAGCTTTGATCTTGGTGGGGTCCACATGTATTCCCTCTTTACTGACTACATGGCCCAAAAATTCCACTCTACAAATCCAGAACTCGCATTTGGAAAATTTTGCGTAAAGCTATTCTGCTCTCAATGTTTCCAAAGTCTGTCGTAAATGTTGGCTGTGCTCTTCCTTTCTCTTAGAGTAAACGAGTATATCATCGATGAAAACGATTACGAAGTTGTCGAGAAACGGCCGACAGACTCGGTTCATCAGATCCATAAAGGCTACTGGTGTGTTTGTGAGACCGAAAGGCATGACTACGAACTCGAAATGCCCATAACGGGTTCGGAAAGCAGTCTTTGGAATATCCTCCTCTCGGACTCTTAACTGGTGGTATCCGGACCTCAGATCTATCTTGGAAAAGTAACTGGCTCCTTGGAGCTGATCAAATAGATCATCGATTCGGGGAAGTGGGTATCGATTCTTAACAGTGAGCTTGTTTAGTTCTCGGTAATCTATGCACATTCTGAAAGATCCGTATTTCTTCTTGACAAACAGAACCGGAGATCCCCAAGGTGAAAAGCTCGGCCTGATGAATCCTTTGTCGAGAAGCTCGCTTAGCTGGCTTGATAGCTCTTGCATTTCGGCAGGAGCTAATCTGTAGGGTGATTTGGCGATTGGAGTGGCTCCAGGTACAAGATCGATTCGGAACTCGACCTGGCGCTCGGGAGGGATTCCTGGAAAATCCTCGGGAAATACATCAAGAAAGTCACGTACTTCAGGAATATCGTTAAGGTTCTTTTCCTCCTTTGTTTTATCAATGACATGAGCAAGAAAGGCGTGATTCTTTTTATGCAAGAACTTTTGTGCTTGGATGGAAGAAATAAGTCGGAGGTTTGAACCGGGTTTATCACCATACACTATTAGGGATTCGTCGTTGGGTAGGTGAAGGAGAACGGCCTTCTCGTGACACATAATTTCAACATGGTGGGGGCTTAACCAATCCATACCAACAATCACATCAAAGCTCCTAATATTAACAGGAATCCAACTGATTGGGAAGGAGATTATTTAACGTTAGTGTGCACCCTACGTAAATATCGTTGGTTGATTCTGTTTTACTGTTGGCCATTTCGACCGTATAAGTTTCGTTCAATTTTTGAGGATTTTGATTGAGTAGGTGTTTGAAGTTGTGACTTATGAAGCTTTGCTCAGCTCCACTATCAAATAAAATGCACGCATAAGAGTTGTTGAGGAGAAATGTACCAGTCACCACTGTTGGATCTTGCACCGCCTCTCCTTGCCCCATGGCTAAACCCTTCCAGCATTCTGATTGTTGTTCTTGGGGCAGTTGCGTTTGAAATGGCCCGTTTCCCTGCATCCGTAACATGCGCGGCTGGATTCGACGTTGTTGTCATTGAGTTGTTTGTTTTGATGTGGGGGCATCTTGCAATACCAGACAGTGTCTCCTTTTCGGTTGCAGTTGGTGAATTGGAAATCCTTGCATGCCCCATAGTGGTGATATTTACACTTGTCACACTTGGGATTGGATCCCGCATATGGATTTGTTGGCGCGGTTGTGGTTGAGGCTGGGGCGGTTGGGGCTGGTGCTGTTGGAGCGGTAGCAGAATGGACCGCTACCGTATGTGGTTTCTTGGATGGCCCTGAATTTTGTCGTCCCTTTCGCTTGTTCCCCGAGTTCTTCTTGCTCCCACTTTCTTGTTTGCTTTCTCCCTCTGTTGCTTTGGTACTTTTATTATCACTATGATCATAAAGTTTTTTGGCTAGGCGTTTTGCACTGTCGTAAGTCTCAGGTTTTGAGGAAATCACGTTGCCTTGAATGGGAGGTGTCAGTCCCCATATGAATCGCTCAACCTTCTTTCCCTCAGAGGTAATCATACTAGGACACAAAAGGGACAGTTCGTTAATCCTTGAGATGTAGGCGTCAATGTCCGAGTTCTGCACCGTAAGGTTCCACAGTTCTTGCTCGAGCTTTTGAATTTCTCCTCGGGGGCAGTACTCGGCAATTAACATTTCTTTGAGTTCTTCCCAGGACATAGAGTTTGCAACGGGAAGTGTCATGGCCTTGATATGACCGTTCCACCATGATAGTTCCTGGTCGATGAAAGTGCAGGCCGCGAATTTGACCTTACGTCCTTCAGGACATTCACATATCTAGAACACTGACTCTACTTTTTCGATCCATCGTTTCAAAGCTATGACTCCTCCAGTCCCGTTGAAAGTTCGGGGTCTTGCATTGGAAAAATCCTTGTAGGTACAGGCCTTTTTGGGCCCTTGATTTATCCCGTGATGGGAGCTTCCTGTCCCTTGGCCTTGTCCACCACCTTTATTTCCGGCTTGGATGTGGGCTAGAGCTGATGTTACTGCGGCTGAGACTGCCGCTTGGAAGGCCACAGAGTTCATTTCCGGCGGGGGCGGCGGTGGTGGTGTGTTGTTATTCCTACGGGTTGATCTCATCGGCATCTTTCTGTCATGGATTAGAAGGACAATGAGTATCCAAAATATTTTATTTCACGACTTTATAGAATAGTTGTTTGTATACAAGCAAGTGTGTGCATAAAATCAACATTTAATAATATCGATCCTAACAGGCAACACATCATATGAAAATAGACACATTCATTTTTCATTGATAATAATTCCTTGCGTACATGAAAATTCGCCTTTATAAGGCATACAAGTACATGAAGTGCAATAAAATCTAACAGAGTAACGACTCCATGAGTAGTGTAATCACTTAATCATGTCATCGATAATACATAGGGAAATGCACAAAGGAAAACCGATACAGTAGCAAATAAACAGATACTAGTCGCAACGGGTAGGGCCTTGTGGTGCTGACGATGAGGTAGATGCGCCCTGAAGTTTGGCTAATCTATGTTCAATGATCTGTACATGCTCCTCCAGTCTGGTGTGTCTCTTCTGGTATTCCCTAACTTCAGCTCGTGCAGTGGCAAGATCTTCTATGAGCCATTCCATTGGGTAGAAGTCTCGCTCTAGGTCTCGCGTGCGAGCATCTGTAACCTGCATAGCTGCCAGCATCTGCATTACCCGGTCGGTGGTCACTTGAGCCTGGTCACCGATGTCCCTAATACGTCTGACCATGACAGGGAGTGCGCGATCCGCTGGTCCCCCATGCTGGAGGTTGTAGTAACCTCGGTTCATCCCAAATGGCGGTTGCTGACCCTAGCGTAGGCCCCATTTCTCGATATCATCAGCCCAAGGAGGTGTAGGGCCATTGTAGCCCATCCTATGTGGTGGTACTCTTTCCATGTAGGGAGGGTTGATAACTTCAGATTCTGCGTCCGATTCCTCGTCCTCCTCAACCTCGTCCTCGTCATCCTCCTCGACTTCTTCATCGATATCCTATTCTTCAAACTCTATCGGTTCTTTGCGGGATCCTCCATGGGTTCCTCGGGGTCTTCTTCTGGGTCTTCCTCAATCCAACCCCCATTCCCCTGATTGGGAAAGTAAGGGTCTCCGGGGAAGTGAAAGTCTTCCATGTCGTCTGTGCAAGATTATATAAGTACGAGAAAATAGATAGAATGTCAAAATACTCCTATAGTATTTTAATTATTTTAGGTTTGTTCCTTAAACTTTTGGGTAACCAGTTGGGAAGCTTTAGACTTGTTGCAACACCACTACCACTCCTGAACACATGTTGGTCATATCTCGGATAAATATAGTTAATCAGGCCATATTTATCCCAGATATGATTACATAACTGCCCAGGTTTGACTGTAGTGTTCAACCTTTAAGTTATCTTGTTTTGTTCTTTTTATGATACGGTCCAAGCAAGTATGTATACTTTTAGTCAGAGTGTTTTAGTCCCATTGTATTTATAGTTGTATATCTTGTATGGCTAGATATACTAGTTCACTATAAACAATGCTCTGATACCAATCTATCACACCCCCAGACCAGAACAACGGAAACGTTTGGAGGCGGGTGACGTCATTTTGCAGTATCATAACAATTGTATATAATTGAAACATAGCAAATCAAAACATCATACATCAATATAACAAACTTACATTGTTTTACATCATTTTCATGTTCACAAATTTTACACAAAAGAGACATCAGTAAGCAAATCCAAAATATAGCAAAATAATCTTGAATCCGCGATCCACAACCTGCTTATTGGTTTCCTGAGAATACAAGCCTTTTGAAAAACATCAAAATAAAATATGTTGGTGAGTTCATAAACATTTTTGAAAAAAACTTTGATGATAGTTTAGAAATCCAGAAAATCTAATATTTTCTTATCAAATGGTTGTATGTATTGCTTCAACTCGAGTATAGTTGCATGTATGTCTTAGTTAGTTGTTTTCAAAAATCGTATATAATCGTTTCCTCTAGAAAATCCTATATTTTCTGATGTATATAAATAGTAGCTTTGAAATCCGTAGCACTTGTATAGAAAAGTTTCATTTGAACAAACCAAAACATAGTTGTTTGTAACCAAAAGTGAAATCCGTACAAATACATTTACGATATATTCTAGTGAGTCGTTATAACCATACTAATATGACGGAGTGCCCGTTATGACGTTCTTCAGGCGTAGCGAACAACGAAGGTGCGGGGTGTCAACCTCGTATAGATCTATACACAAATTCCCGTTCCCCCTCCAGGAGACTCTGGTTATAACTGTTTCAGGACTTTATGCGTACACTATCATATATAGATATATGTACTATGAAGATTGTCTGACTAGAATACCAACAGATTTTTGAACAATCGTGAAATCCATTATTTATTAATTAAATAATAGTAGTTGTACTCGTTGACTAGATATTTCGTTTCGTTTCGTTTGTTGAAAATAATTCGCTTTGCATATTTATCGATCGACCCAATATTAGAGAAGTCGGTAAAATGGCTCTTCCCGTTATAAATTACTAAGTAAGATCCCATTTGTCGGAAGGTGTCAATTTATGATTTGTGTAAACTATGACTTGTGTGCACTTATGACAGCAGCTTTATGACATGCAAATTTTTCTGTCATAATGGCTCTATTTGTACATTTTCTTAATGAAATTATTTATATCAATTATTTATAAATAATTCCTAACAGTTTGCAAATAGTCCTTAATAGAACATAAGGTTCCAAATTTCGAAAATTCTAGAAATAATATTAACATTTCAAGGTCTATTTCAACAACTTTTTATTTCTAGATATGAAGGCATGGATAAAGGGAGTATACTGGACACACCCAAAAACTTGGGAGGCTCTTTTGTAAACAAGTGTTCTTTATGTGGTGATTAAAATATTATTTATATTTCATGAGATTTGTGAATTCTCACGTTCATGGAAAATTATAATAAAATAATAATATTTCAACACACACCCCAAACATACAGTACATGAAATTATTCAAGGATTTAGAACAAGAGTTGACGTGTATTCTCCCCCAAAAACAATAAAAACTTAGAAAAAGGTGGGGTATGAAGCTCACCTTGCTTAGCTTGTTGGGTGGTTTGAAGGGATGTAAAGCAGTTTCCAAGCTCCAAAACTGGGAAGGTCTTTTGAACTCTTAGGATGTTCTAGGAAAATATTTATGTGTAAATAATATGAAATCTTAGGAATAATGTGGAGAATTATTATTCAAGGAAGATAAAACACTTACAATAAGAAATCTGGAAATTTTCTTTGAAGAAGATGAGACTTGAAGCTTGAGTAAATGGAGAGCACCTTTTGGGAGTTTACTAGAAGTGAGAAATGGGAAGTGGAACTTGAGGAGAAAGGTTTCGCGTATTCTAAATGGGGGGAATAAAGGGAGTGACTTGAAATTTGCATGGAGGGCTGGTGGGTAAAGCTTATTTTTTGTGGGTAGTGTATGTTTAACTGAGATTTGCATGGGGAAATAGGGGATTTACATCACATCATAAAGTCAAACCCCTTTATCTTCTAAAAATCTCCTTAAAAACCTTGGGTATTATTTTATTTAAATATGTTTGAAATAATTAATTTTGGCATAAAACAGTGGTTTAAGGGGTCTAAGACATGAAAAATATGAGTTTGGAGGTGTTCCCGTCGTCAAAATGCCTTAGAATGATAAAAAAAAGGTCCGGAAATGATAAAAAATTCGAAGCTTAGAGGCGAATTCCAGAGCAAGGGTGGGTTTCCGAAGCAAACAGTGGAGTTCCGGAGTCATCAGGCGGGTTTCGAAGCTGCTCCCTAAATTATGGAGTACTTCCTTCGGATGCGAGACCAGCTGATCCAGACCGAGGTGCGAAGTCGGCTGGGATCTTCCGAAGCACGCCTTAAGCAAGACCATCCGGAGTATTTCTTACGGACGTGCGAGATTGTCCGAAGCTAGGGGGGTTCCGAAGAAGCGATTCCTCTTGGTTCCTTAGGAGGCATTCCGGACTAAGAAGGTTCCGGACAAGAGGTTCAGGACCAAGAGGGTTCCGGACGACAGGTTCAGGATCAAGAGGGTTCCGGACAAGAGGTTCAGGACCAAGAGGGTTCCAGACAAGAGGTTCAGGACCTAGAGGGTTCCGTACAATAGATTCAGGACCAAGAGGGTTCCGGACAAGAGGTTCAGGACCAAGAGGGTTCCAGACAAGAGGTTCAGGACCAAGAGGGTTCCGGACGAGAGGTTCAGGACCAAGAGGGTTCCAGACCAAGAGGGTCCTTTTGGGTTTTCTCCTCCGGTTTTGGGCTGTTTTCGACTGAGGAAGGTACATAGAGAGATTTGGGAGAGACTTGGGAGAGAGAGATATATAGTGGAAGAGATTGAGAGAGACTTTGCTGGAAGTCTTTATTAATGTTTTTCTTCGTAGTTCATAGACCGTAGACTTAGTTACACCCTATTTTGAGTGTTATACACCCCCGAAGGGCACTTACTAGTATTTTATAGAGCTGTTACTTCCTTCACTCAGGTTAGGGTTTTAAATCTTGAACATTTGAAACTTTCAAATGTTACTTTGCATTAGGATTTATAGTTATACATTAGTAAACATAAAGAAATCCCTAATATATAAACACTAGTTGAGTTGACAAGATTGACTTGCTGACCTTGACTTGACTTTGACTTGACCAGAAGCTTGCCGGTTGTCATATAGCCTCGCATAACTTTTGTCTCAAAGTCTCAAATGTCGCCTGCTGCTCAGGCCCCCAATGGAAAGTAACAGACTTCTTCGTCAACCTGGTCAACGGAACTGCAATCCTGGAGAAATTCTTAATAAATCTCTGATAATACCCAAATAGACCTAGGAAACTCCGAATCTCAGATGGAGACCTCGGAACCTCCCACTGCATCATTGCCTCGATCTTGGCCGGATCAACCAATATACCCTTTTGATTGACAAGGTGCCCCAGAAACTGTACATCGTGCAACCAGAACTCACATCTGGATAATTTGGCATATAACCTCTCTCTCCTAATATTCTCTAGAACCTATCGTAGATGATCCTCATGCTGCTCTGTGGTCTTAGAATAGACAAATATTTTATCAATAAACACAATGACTAACGATCTAGCATCGTTCTGCAAGACCTGTTCATGAGATCCATGAACGCCGCTGGTGCATTGGTGTAACATCTCAAGAATCAGGGTAAATTAAAATATTTCGAAAACAACCCATTAACCATAAAGTGTGTACAAAAACCATTGTTTCAAAATTATAATGATAATCAGAGTATCCCAAGATCCAATATCATAAAAACAGGAAGATGTGCACGATTACGCCTTTGCTTTCCCATGATCCTCTCAAGTACCCGAAATAATAAACTGAAACCGTAAGCCAATGCTTAGTGAGTTCCCCCAAGGTACCACCATACAACATAACAAACAACAACATGTATACATGAGCCTTCAGCATGACTGGACTGCCTCGCAAGCCTACAGACTATCTGGACCGCTCTCCGGGCCTTCGTCCTGACTCGACCGCCTTGCAAGTCTTTAGTCTATCCGGGCCGCCCTGGGTGTCTTGGCCTTTAGCACTAGCTGGCCCGCCTCAACCCATCAAACCATAACATGTCGACATATACAATAACAAACAATAATCAACAAACACAGGTAGTCCTACAGATATACCAGTCTAATCACATAACCAGTGAACACATATCTCAACATAACATTATGCAAAAAAATAGAATATCTAATCCAATGGGCCGACCTTGGTGCCTTCGACCCATAAGTACAGTGAGGGAAAACTCACCTATCAGTCCGAACAAATAGTTGAATAAGTCTCCGCTCCGAATCTAAGCTCTACCTGTCACCTATTAAACAAATAGTGACCAATCTCAAACATAACTCAAAATACCCAAAATAGCCTTAGGTTAAACTTGACTAAACCCTGGTCACAGCCAAAAGTCAAAAAGTCAACCGAGTCAACTTAGCTGAGTACATTGGGCGTACTCAGCTTGTATGTGGGGTGTACATAGGTATTGAGCATAAATGGGGGCTTAACCGCGTACTCACAACATACTACTTGGTACGTCCAGCGTACGCGACGGTCTCCTTCTCCATCTCATTAAGTGCTTAATGCTTAAGCCCTTACGTTTAAATTACTAAAGTTTCCAACTTTATTGTCTTGCATGGCCATTAAGTGTTAAATACCAAAAACTCTATCCTCTTAACCCATTAGGACATGCATGGAAGGGAAATAATGATCAATACCAAATTTTTATGCTTCTAAACACTCCAAAACGTCTAAAAGGACATCTTACATGGGTTGGAGTAGTTCATACTCAAAATACCAAACTAATGGGACCAAAAACACAAACTTCATAGACAAACTAGATCTAAGCATAGCTTCATCAAGTTCAAATATTTTTACCTCCAATTGATGCCAAATAATGTTTCTATTCTGGATACAAAGAGTCCCACTCCTCCAAGATGATATTCTCTTCTTCATCTCTCCTTCAAGATTACCAAAACACACACAAAATGCTCAAGAATGATTTAAAATGGATTAGGATTTGCTTGGGGACGAAAGTGGGTTGGAGGCTGATGAAAGAAGGCAGGTTGGGGACTTAAGGATGCTTAAATAGGGTCCAAACCCTAGAAATTAGGGTTTGAGGTTCTGGAACGTATGCCCAGTGTACTCTATGTACGCCTAGCGTACGTGAGCTCCACCCAGAATCTACAAAAAATGCCAATATGGGCCATTTTTCAACACTTCTCAAACACAAGGGCTAAAATGCAAATAATATTCATACTGAGGCTTAAAATTGGAAATACCTAATCATCGGGATGTTACAATTCTCCCCCACTTGAACTAGACTTCTTCCTCGAAGTATCCTGTTTTTAACAAATCAGGGTAATGCTCTCGCATCTCAGACTCGGGTTCCCACGTCCATTCGGAACCCTTCCGATGCTGTCACTGAACCTTGATCAAAGACACCACCTTGTTACACAAGGCCTTCGTCTTCTGATCGAAAATCATCACTGGTCTCTCCACATAATTCAGGCGATCATCAACCTGATTATCCTCCAAAGGAACAACCGTTGAATCATCAACCACACACTTCCGGAGGTGAGAAACATGGAAGGTGTTGTGAATCTGACTGAGCTCCCTATGTAAATCCAACCTATAAGTTACCCTGACAACCCTAGAAATCACCCGATATGGTCCGATATACCGGGATCCCCACTTTCCACTCTTCCTGAAGCATATTACACCCTTCCAGGGTGATACCTTCAGCAAAACCATGTCGCCAACCTGGAACTCCAACTCGGATCAACGCTTGTCTGCGTAACTCTTCTGTCGGCTCTGAGCTGTCTGTAGGATCTACCTAATCTGCTGAATGAGCTCTGACATCTGAAGGACTACCTCCGTCCTTCCTATGAACCTATGTCCAATCTCTCCCCAAAAAACTGGGGTACGACACTTCCTCCCATAGAGAAGCTCGAATGGCGGCGCACCAATATAGGAGTAATAATTGTTGTTGTAAGAAAACTTAGCTAATGGAAGGTAGGAGTCACAACTCCCACTGAATTCTATGACACAGGCCCTCAACATGTCCTCGAGTGTCTGAATGGTCCACTCACTTTGACCGTTAGTCTGCGAATGATAAACAGTGCTAAGACGCAAACTCGTGCCCAGTTCCTCATGGAACTTCTGCCAAAAACGAGATATGAACCGACCATCTCGAAAAGATACAATGGAGATTGGTATACCATGTCGAGCAACAATATCGCGCATGTACAATTCGGCCAATTTCTCGGCCGAAGAACTCTCTCAAATGGCTAGAAAGTGAGCGCTCTTGGTCAGACGGTCCACGATAACCCATATCGCGTCGAATCCCTTAGTCGTCTGAGGTAACTTGGTGATGAAATCCATAGTAATATGTTCCCATTTCCACATGGGAACCTCCAATGGCTGCAACTTCCCATGCGGCCTCTGGTGCTCGGCCTTAACCATCCGACAGGCCAGGAACCTCTCAACATACAATGATATCTCTCTTTTCATTAATGACCACCACTAACTAAGTCTCAAATTGTAACGACCCAAAAATCAAGGGTAAAAAATTCATTTTTAATATAGCCAAAACATTGATCCCATTTATTTCAAACATTTCAAAACATAATTAAGTAAAACATTTATCAGAGTTCATCCCAAAATCATTCACTGCGAAAATCATAGGTGTGTGCACTGCGATCAATCCGGACCCTTCTTTTCCGAATCGATGATACCTGAAACCAAAACTGTAAACCGTAAGCATAAAGCTTAGTGAGTTCCCCAGAGCATACCCCACACAATCCACATAACAACATAATCCATACTAGCTATAAAAGCTACATATACCATATCAATCACATAAGCCATATCAATCACATAGCCATATCATATAAACATATAAGGATTGCCATGGGCTCCCCCACATGGTCTGATATCCAACTTCCACGGGCTCCCCCCGGGGTCTTCCATGCAAGTATCACAAAGACAACTAGAATATCACATACTGTCATAAACAACTATCGTACCACATGTCACATAATCAACTAGCATACACAAGCCAAGCATATAAACATATAAGGATGCCGTGGGCTCCCCCCAGGGTCTTACTCCAGGATGCCATGGGCTCCCCACATGATCTTACACCTAAGTGCCATGGGCTCCCCCCATGGTCTTTAATAGGAAAGCCACAAGCTTTCTACATGGTCTTACATCCAAGTGTCATGGGCTCGCCCCATGGTCTTGACCTGAAAATCCATGGGGTCCCCCACATGGTCTTACATCCAAGTGCCATGGGCTCCCCCATGGTCTTTAATAGGAAAGCCATGGGCTCTCCACATGGTCTTACATCCAAGTGCCATGGGCTCCCCCATGGTCTTTAATACAAGTATAACACATATACAACTAGCATATCTCCTAACACATAACCAGCTAACATGCAACATAACACCACATCAACTAGTGTACCACATATCATAAAATGGGTCGGCCTTGGTGCTTTAGACTCATTGATATAGTAAGGAGACTCACCTCGCACTGCTGAAGTCCCGCGGATAAAGCTCTAGCTGCTGGTTAACAGATTCTCGAACTGTCAATCATCAAAATGGCACCCAATTAATAATTTGGTTCCAATACATAACCATAAGTCTACACTTGGGGTAAATGGACTATTTTACCCCTAACCCATCTTGGTTCAAAACCAAGGCCCAAACTCACACTCTGAAGGCCCAAAAGCCCAATAATCAACCAAGGCCCAACATATGGCATAATTTTCCAAATTGGGCCCAAACCTCTACATGGACTTATCTCGAGGCTCAACCAATTATTCTAGTCCAAACAATTGGCATTCCGATGGTCCAATATCTCATAATCTTTAAGGCCCAATTATGGCCCACTTATGGCCCAATTTTCCAAATTAGGCCCAAGCCTTTCCAATGGGCCTTATCCTAAAGCCCAATAACTTCCTTAGTCCATAAGTATGTTCCCAGTTAGCCCACGAAGGCCCACATCAGCTTAGTCCAATAAATGGCCCAATAAGAACCCAAACCCAATTAGGGGTTTTCACATAAAATGACGATTAGGGTTAAGTGTTCCTACTTAACCCATTAAGGACTTAATCCATTAAGGACTTAATCTATTAAGTCCATTACTCCACTAGACCAACTTAGTCAGGCGTAGTTCAAAATTCCAAACCAATGGTCCTATGCGGGTCCCGACAAATCCAAAATACATATTCCCAAAATTAGGGTTTTCTAAACCCTAATTATGGTTTCCAACCAAATCAAAAACCAATTAATCCAATAGTTCAATTTTTACATTAATTAAAGTCTAATCTAGTCGAGTACCACCCACTACCACCTCGGGCAGTGGTGGTTGGCGGTGGTTCACGGCGGCAGCCGCCACCTCATGGTGGTGTTGATCATGTTCTTGGGCCAACACAACACCAAAAGCACTCGAAACATCAATCCAAACGCACCCAAAAGTCCATAGCCACCCGAGATGGTAGCTAGCAGTGACGAAACAGCGGCAGAAGGTGGCAGAATGGCGGCAGCAGGTCCTGGCCAAGAAAATCAATACATCATTAAAATCACGACCTATGCTCATACACACACCAAATCACGCACACAGCCACCCCCCACGGTGGCTGGTGGTGGCAAAAGAGATGGAAGCCACCACCTCACGGTGGTGGTGGCGGCAAAAGAGATGGCAGCCACCACCTCACGGTGGTGGTGGCGGGTCTTCCTTGGTTTCCAGGCCAAATATGGTTCACACAATCACACTAACACCGATAGCACATAAATAATCGAACGTACCTTCACCCAAACATCTCCTAAACGGCTGAAGTCGCCAGAGTTGACGACCACAACAGCGCAATAGTCTCCGGCAGCAACAATGACGTTCACGACATCCAACACCAAGGGGTACGATGGGTAGGAGAGAGAGAGATGGCAGTTAGGCCTACCAGAAACTTCCTGGATGCTCACGACCTACGACTCGCCGTTCATAGCTCCATAACTTCGGTATCGGTGCTCTTCCGGCTGCCCGCGACGTCCGGCAGCGGGGTTATGGATGGCGGCGCTCGGCGACAGGTAGCAGCAGACTTAGTGGTGCTTGGACTCAACAAAGCTGACGGCTGAGAAGGCTCCTCAAGTGGTGGCGGCTGGAGAAATGCTTTAGGGTTAGGGTTAGATGGTGCGACGAGAGGGAACGGATGGCACGTTTTATCCCGCTCCTTCCAAACTTCCATTCACTTTTGTCACATCTAGTCCCTCCCCACCAGATCTTCTTCAAACTAAGCCCCGAAATTTACCCTTTAGACCCTGCCCCAAAGAATCTATTCAATCTAAGTCCATAATTTACCATTTATACCCTGCCTTCTGAAATTCCTTTCATAATAAGTCCAATACTTACCAAACACCCCCTGTCTTCTAAAAATCATTACAAAATAAATCCTGAAATTAAACTTTAACCCCCATATCATTTGGCTCCCCGAAACCAACACTCCGCTAAATATTATTGATTTGGCTGTAAAATAATAATAATAATTACATCTCGGGGCTTTTGAGTTTATTATTTATTGAATTAATTTTAAACGGGATGTTACACAAAACCCAATATATCTTGGTGGCTCCAGGGTATCGAAAATCTGGACTTGTGTGCCTCCTCCAAAACAATCTTCCTGATCCCACCAAAATCTAGCACCCAAACCCGTCCATATCGGGTCAATAATCCACGACTGTCAGTAGCAAACCTGTCAATCTCTCCCCCGAGTCTCTCCTGTTTCCAAATTTCCTTCTTGGCTCCCTTAGCCTGAGCTTCCCTAATCAAATCCAACAATGGCGAATCAATCGAAATCCTCATGCATAGGCTCTCAATAGCAGAACTAGCTATCTTGCAGCTCGAACCATCAGCGACAACATTCGCTTTCCCTGGATGATACATAATCTTGTAGTCATAATCATTGACCACGTCAAGCCACCTATGTTGTCTCATATTCAGATTCGGCTGATCCATGAGATATATCAAACTTTTTTGATCTGTGTAAATAGTACACCAGACCCCATACAAGTAATGCCGCTAAATATTGAGAGCAAACACCACTGCTCCCAACTCCAAATCATGAGTTGGATGTCGGACCTCATGTGGCTTCAGATGTGGAGAAGGAAAAGAAACAACCCTACCTCGCTGCACAATATCTGACCCCAATCCGGTGATGGATGCATCACAAAATACCATAGAACACTCAACACACTCAGGGAGGGTCAACAATGGGGCCTTACACAACTTCTGTCTCAGTGTCTCGAATGCAGCCTGTTGCTCAGGCCCCCAGCGGAAATGCAAGCCCTTCCTCGTCAGACGAGTGAGGGGTACCGCAATCTTGGAGAAGTCCTGAATAAATCTCCGATAATACCCTGCTAATCCCAAGAAACTCTTGATCTTTGAGGGAGACTTCAGAACTTCTCACTATATCATAACCTCAATCTTGGTTGGATCAACCAAAATATCGTTCTGGTTGACTAGATGCCATAAGAACTGGACCTATCATAACAAAAACTCACACTTCGAGAACTTGGCATACAACCGTTCTCGCCTCAAAACTCCCAGTAGCTCTCAAAGGTGCTCCTCATGGTGCTCACGAATCTTGGAATATACCAAGATATCATCAATGAAAATGATGACTAATCAAGCGATCATCAGCCTGCATACCTGATTCATCAAATCCATAAATTCCATAGGCGTATTGGTGAGCCAAAATGGCATCACCACGAACTCGTAATGACAACGAGTCTGGAACGTTGTCTTCTCCACTTCCTCCTCTCTAACCCTCATCTGATGATACCCCGACCTCAAATCGATCTTGGAGAACCAAGATGCACCCTGCAACTAATCGAAGAGGATATAAATCCACAGAAAGGGATAATGGTTCTTTACCGTCAACTTGTTTAACTCCCAGTAATCAATGCACATCCCATGTGAACCATCCTTCTTCTTGACGAACAAAATCGGTGCTCCCCACGACAAGCTGCTCGGTCTAATAAACTGCTTGCCCAACAACTCCTGAAGCTGAGAGGACAACTCCTGCATCTCAGGCAATACCAATCGATACAGCGCCTTGGCAATCAGAGCCGCACCTAGAACCAAATCAATCTTGAACTCAACACTCCTCCGGGAACACATCCGTGAACTCTCTAACAACAAGCACATCTGAAACTGAAACCTGCTTCCCAGCTCGAGTGTCCACCACATACGCAAGATAGCCCATACAACCATGCTGAATATACTGTCGAGCCCTGGAAGCAGAACAAAAGGTTGACCCAATCCTGTTACCCTCTCCAAAAATAACTAATTCCCCCCCCCCCCCACACACACACACACTTGGGGTTCAAACTACCACTCACTGACCCTGGCAGTCAATCATAGCCCCAAACCTGCTCAGCCAATCCATCTCTACTATCACATACACATCCCCCATGGGGACAGTAATAAGATCAATCGGATAAGGAACTCCAAACATCTCTAGGACACAACCCTGGTAAACGCTCGATGCATATATCCCGTTTTTGTTGGCAATAGAAATCCGTAATGGACACTCCAACTCTCCAAAAGTCATATCAAAACCCCTACTAAAAGATTGAGATACAAATGACCGACTAACAACCGAGCCAAAAAGTAGAAGAACGGGAAAGGAATTCACTAAGAAGGTACCTAGCGGAATCATAAATATAAACATACCATAAAATAAGTCACATAATACTAAATAGAAACATACCAGTAACAACGTTTGGCGCCGCCCTGACCTCCTCTGTAGTGAGCTGGAAAGCACGACCTCGAGCCCTTGGGGGCTCTGCCATACCCTGGTGTCCATCAGTGATCCTCAGAGTAGCCGGTGTTGGAGCCTGTGCCGACTTGGCAGCGAGCAGTGGACAATTGACCTTTATATGGCTAACCTGATCACAGTGGTAGCAAATCTTGGCGCTCGGCACTTGGGCCGGCTGGAGACAATCCCTCGCAAAGTGCCCCTCCTTGTCACATTTATGGCATCCAGCAGATGATTTGCAAGCACCCTCATGAACGTTGCTGCACTTGCCACAAGTGCGGCCCCTTTGTCCCCCAGATCTCGAATCAGAGAGTT
Organism: Lactuca virosa; assembly: GCF_052849685.1. NCBI lineage: Eukaryota > Viridiplantae > Streptophyta > Magnoliopsida > Asterales > Asteraceae > Lactuca > Lactuca virosa. The sequence goes on from NC_136429.1 coordinate 204,364,314, forward strand.
TGAACTGCTTCGCTGCAGGCTGTGACTAAACAAGAGCCTGCTTGAACTCCCTCCTCTGAATCTCTATCTCAATCTCCATCCTCCTTTTAACATCTTGAAGCTCAGCGAGGGTAGCATAACGTTGGGTGGACACAAACTGCCAGATATCCGTCTTGAGCATGCTCAAGTACCGAGTCATCTGAGTCTGCTCAGAAATAGCAAACTCAGAGCAGAAAAGAGCCCTCTTAGTAAACATCTTGGTGATCTTCATCACCTTCTTAGTATTCTGCCTCAAATCCAAATATTCCTGAGCCAACCTCTCCTTCTCCATCGAGGGAACGTACTTCGCACGGAACATCTATGAGAACTGCTCCCAAGTAACAGAAACTCTCTGCTCATGAGTGTAAGCACTAGTCACCATCTCCACCAATCCTTCGCCCCCAACCTGAGAAGGTTCAGGGTGCACTTGACCTTCTGGTCATCAGGGCAAGAGCATGTGAAGAAACAAGCCTCCACATAAGAAAGAGCAATGTACCGATCATCAAAGAGCTCAATCATGGCGGTCTTGATAGAAACATCTACGACATAGACCTCCAGACAACAGCAGCCACCTCAATGGCGATAATCTCCTGAATCTGCTCATCGGTTCACCCTGGCCAATCCTGGCCACTCGCTCCAGACCCAGAACCAAATCCTCTCGTAAACACCATACTAAAAATAAACCAAAATATATCAGAAATGCCACAATACACATTGCTACAATCACGAGACGAGACTAAAACCTTGGGGTTTGTGACTTCCTTGCTACGCGTATGGGTCTTGTGCTTTCAGTAGTGCGGGCCCATACTATCTTCCACACCTACCCGTATTTGTCTCAAGGATCATCACAACCGCCCAACACAAATACAAAAACTAGGATACACATACATCCTATCCTCACTCTCTCTCGAGTGGCTAAACATTCCTCATTTGGACGGCTTCTCACACATATACTCATCCATGAAACGTCCATCATCCCTGCGACACTCGTGTATGCTAATCATACATAACACTGGATCCTATAGACAGTCGAATACTTAATTCTACCCTAAGCCCACAACCAAACAAGGAACATGAAATAAGGCTAAACCAAACATTCTCAGGTTATAAAATCTTAGTTATGTACAACTATGATGCATACACTAAGTAACTAAATTAATGATGTCAATTCCTGAAGATCCCTAGCCTATCACTAGCATGTTGTTCTATCATAAACATCATATAAAATAACAGTTTGGTAACTTGGGGTATACTTTCTTGCTCTAGCTGATCGTATACATTGCATCCTTCCTTGGTTACTTTTGAAAACCATTTTTAAAGCTTTTACCATTCCCTAGTTTGAGCCTGGATTGACACGAATATCGATCCAATTCTCTCAAACCAAGGTTCTGATACTAACTTGTAACATCTCAAAAATCAGGGTAAATTTAAATATTTCGAAAACAACCCATTAACCATAAAGTGTGTACAAAAACCATTCTTTCAAAAGTATAATCATAATCAGAGTATCTCAAGATCAAATATCATAAAAAAAAAGATGTGCACGATCACGACTTTTCTTTCCTACGATCCTCTCAAGTACCCGAAACAATAAACTGAAACCGTAAGCCAATGCTTAGTGAGTTCCCCCAAGGTACCACCACACAACATAACAAACAACAACATGTATACATGAGCCGTCAACATGACTGGACCGTCTCACAGGCCTACAGACTATCTGGATCGCTCTCTGGGCCTTCGGCCTTATTGGACCGCCTCACAGGCCTTTAGTCTATTTGGGCCGCCCTGGGAGTCTTGGCCTTCAGCACCAGCTGGCCCGCCTCAACCCATCAAACCATAACATGTCAACACATAAAATAACAAACAATAATAAAAAACACAGGTAGTCCTATAGATCTACCAGACTAATTACATAACTAGTGAACACATATCTCAGCATAACAGTATGCAACAAAACATGATATCTAATCCAATGGGCCGGCCTTGGTGCCTTCGACCCATAAGTACAGTGAGGGAAAACTCACCTCTCAGTCCGAAAAAATAGTTGAATAGGTATCTGCTCCGAATATCAGCTCTACCAGACACCTATTAATCAAATAGTGACCAATCTCAAACATAACTCAAAATATCCAAAATACTATCAGGCAAGGTTGTGAAACGTTCGACGGTCGACTGGTGTTAAAGGATTAATCGGGGATCATAGATTATTAATAAAATATTAAAATTAATCAAAGATTAATATATTTTAAGAAAAATAAGTACTTCGAAATTAGAAAATAAGAGAATTTGTAATTTAAAATTTTGAAAATACGAAAATATGAACATTTTAGTATAATATTTGAAATTTTGAAAAATTTAAAAAATTTTGGTGTAAAAAAAAAGTTTAATTTTTTGAATGTTTTTTTGACTTTTTTGACTTTTTTAAATTTTTGTTGACTTCTGTTGACCGACTAATCTCGCCAAGACCGATTAATCCCGCCAAGACGATTAATCCATAATTTCCATCAAACACACTAATCCTAGTCGGTTGGAGAATGTCAAGCGATTAATGTAACGCCCGGGTTTCGGGGCTAAGCATTTTTAGACGATGTAATAGTCTAGGTCAACTATTGTAACTCTTTTGATGTAATAAAAATGAAATATTTGACTATTTTGTGAATTTATGTGCTTATTATTTAATTATAAATGTATAATTAATAAAGAATAAAAATAAGCGTCAAAATTAAAATATGAGATAAGCCCGATATCTTTACATAAAGTTGTAGTGGTCAAAACAAGGATTCCGGAGATATAAAGAACGCCGAAATCCGAGTTATAACGAAGAAGTTATGACCCGACGAAGTTTCACGACGGAACCGGCACGATACCGGGAAGCGTGAATAGTGAATTTATGATAAAGCGAGTTTTTAGCGGACACGACCTAAACGAGAATCGAAGAGCTCTTTAATTGTGGCGTAACAATAAAAAGACAGACGAAAACGGACGTCGGATGAAGAAGTTATGAATTTTTAACGGACCAATCCTGTCCCGGCCTGTTAAAAATATAACTTTTAAAATAAATTCAAAATTAGCCAACAGAGTCTAAACGAAAGTTGTAGATTACGTTCCCGCCTTCGCGTGGATATAAATAACGTCAAAAGCGGAGCTCGTATGCGAGAGTTATGATTTTTCTAAGACGGGAGGCCGATACGCGATATTGGGTGACATGGCACCACCAGAAATTGGACATGTGGCACCACCAGAAATTGGACACATGGCACCACCAGAAATTGGACATGTGACACCACCAGAATTTGGACAAGTGGCACCACCAGAAGGCCACCACATGCCCCAACTCACTATAAATAGAAGTGCTGGGTTCTCTCATTTCTTACACCTTTCCTCTTCCACTTTCTCTCTCTAAACTCTCTCTCTAAGCTCCCTTGAGCCCCTAAAGTCTAGGTAAACCCCCTAGCACCCGAAGGAAGTCCCGAGGCTCCCGGAGTCCCGAGAAAAGAACCTTTCGGCTCGGAAACGCTGCTCCAGCGAAGCCCGGTTTTGAGAAAAACCCGCTGTAAGTAATGTACGCCTACGAAATTTTTAATATAACTTTTAAATAATTATAGTAATGTTATTAGGTCCTTAAAATAATTATTTGGGCTATTATTATTTATATATTGATTGTTATTTAATGCTTATATAATAATAATAATAGCTAGACTATTAATTAGTCACGGTTAACGTTAAAACTAAACTCTAGTGGTATTAATACTAGGTTTTGGTCAAGGAAAAATTGTTTTGAGATAACGAAATGCTGTTCAAATACCGAGTCACCACCTAATCAGGTGAGTACATAGTTACTTTCATCTTACACATAGATATGAAGTATTTTATATTAATTACGTGCTATGTGGGCATATTATCTGAATACTTGCTGCCTATGCTGATGAAAGATTTTTATACATGTTTTAAATAATTTAAACTGTATATGTATTTTATATCTACAAAAATGTTGGGGTAAAACATGGGTAGATGTAATAAGACGTTGTGTGCAAAAAAAAATTGATGAGAGGCCTCGATGTCGTTGTTGTTGATTCTGTCATCTAGCGGAGTATGGATGACAACCACAGACTCTTCTAGACAGTCCAGTGGAACGCTAGCAGGCTCGCAACCTGTAGGTGTTTGTGAACGATGTGTTCACCGGTGTACTCCATCCCCCTCATGGTTGCCTTTAGGACATTTATTGCTAAGGAAACCCCTTGGCAGTAGTGTCCATCCCGATATTGATCCTTAGTCTAGGTCCCTTATGATAGGTGTTTTAGGGACGTAATGTGAGGATAACGGGAACGGGTAATCGGGTTATTGTTGATTGATGAAATTAATAAACTTATTTACTGTGGGTTGAAAACCCTATGTGCTCACCAGGCTCCCAAGCCTGACCCACTCAGTTTCTTGTATTACAGGTAGTGGCGCACGAGCATAGATATGATGTTTGGGATGAGAGATTATGAATAAATGTAGTAAGGCTTTATTGTACTGTTTATGCTTTTGATCTGTATCGAACATGACATCCCGAGGTTTTTAATGAAATACATTTCTACGGAAATGCTTTGATAAATCTTTATCATATTTTATTTTGGGAACAAATTCCGCAACACTTTTATTTAAAATGTTACTCTGATTTTTAAACAAAGCATAAACAAAATCGGTCTTTTCTGGCCGTGAAAATGGGGATGTCACAGTTGGTATCAGAGCATTAGTTTAAGCGAACTAGGAATTTGTAGGATTTCTAGACTTAAACTTAGAATGCTAAGCGATGATTGTGAGGTGTGAGCACTAGCTTATTTTAGGAATTGTGCCTAAAATGCTTTTATGTGCTAAATGATTTATGCCTTATATGTTGTTATTTGTTCGGATCTATGGTCTGTTGCCGACCGGATCTGGAAACCTTATGTGTTTAAGATTCTAAACGTACGACTACGATATTAGAACTAACATGTAAACGTTTCGGAGAGATAAGGATGATTTAAACGTCTATCCCGAATAAAGATCTAAATTCACCTTATTCGGTGTATAGATCAAAATGGCAAGAACCCGCAGTGGAGCTGGAAACACAAACGAAAACAGGAATCGACCACCTGTAATTGAGCAAATACCTGTTGTAGCTGCACCACCTGAGCCAGTAACGTTGGCTGGTGTACAATTGATGATTCAGGCGATGTTGGATAATCAGATGGAACAAACTAGACGTCTGCTTCGACAAAATCGTGAAGAACTTTCAATCCAAGTTGAAGAGCCCGAAGTGAAAGGAGGGCCATCGGAAGGTGGAAACTTCAGTGGTACCGTTGGTCAAGACAACCCACAAATTGTTAGACAAGGCAATCGTAATGGAGGAAATGATGGAAGAGGATGTAAATACAAGGATTTTATGGCGTCTAAGCCACCGTGTCTATCCGGAAGCCCGACGCCGGTGCAAATTATGGATTGGATCTCCGAAATGGAGACAATGTTTGAAAGTTGCGAATGTAGCAACAGGCAGAAGACCGCTCTTGCGATCCCGTTGTTGAAATCTGGCGTGTTGAGTTGGTGGAAGCTGTTAGCTGATTCTATGCCCAAGGGAGAAGCGAGTAAAATGTCTTGGGAAGATTTTGTGGAACAACTGAAACTGCAATACTGCTCAGAGCAGGACCTACTGGAAATCAATAACGAGTTTCAGAATTTGAAGAAGGGAAAGATGAGCGTTGCTGAATACGCTGCAAGTTTCACGGAGAAAATGAAGCTTATCCCATACCTAGTTCCAACAGAACTCTCAAAGGTCAATAAGTTTGCCCTTGGACTACCAGCGGACTATGGTCCAATGGTTAAGCAAGCAACCACGTTGAAAGCCGCCATCTGGGCTGCCAGAAATGTTGAGACCCAGATCAGAGAGAAAGGTCTGGAAAGGTCAGAGGTTGGTGAGAAGAGGAAGTTTGACGGACCCTCGGGGTCCAGCAAAAAGGGTAAATTCTCAAAGTCTAGTTCGAAAGGAGGTGGAGGAGGCGAAGTGAAGTGGTGTGACAAGTGCAAGAAGAAGCACTCTGGGAAGTGCGACGGAGGGGTCACTTGTTTCAAATGTGGGAAGCCTGGGCACTATGCCAATGAATGCACATTCACTAAGAAGGTCTGTTATGAGTGAAACGAGGAGGGGCACATTTCGAGGGACTGCCCGAAGAAGAAGGAAGCAGGAAGACCCAACATTCCACCAAAGCCGAAGGCTAGAGCCTTCCAGATGACACTGGAAGCTGCTAAGGAAGAAGCTGATGTTGCTTCAGGTACCTTTCTCGTAAACAAATTGCCTGCCCAAATTTTATTTGATTCTGGAGCCAACTACTCCTTTATTTCGCATGAATTTGGTAGAAAGCTAGCTTTGCCTATCGATAGACTAGATAATGCCTTATTAGTCGAAGTTGCTAGTGGCAAGTTTGTACCTGTTAGCCATCGTATGAAAAACATCTTAATTGATTTGAACGGGAATAAGTTTCACGAGGAATTATTGCCTATCGAACTTAACGGTTTCGACATCGTGTTGGGAATGGATTGGCTTAGCACCAATGATGCGGAAATACTGTGCAAAAAGAAGATCGTAAAAGTAAACCCGCCTGGGAAAGAGTCGTTTATGGTGTATGGGGACAAACGCAGGGTAAATTCTGGAATCATTTCTCTAATGAAAGCCAGAAAATGTTTGACCAAGGGATGTACATCATATTTAGCATTCGTGATCGATGCTAAGAAGGAAAAGAAGGTGATACAGAGCATTCCTGTCGTGTGTGATTATCCGGAAGTATTTCCCGAAGATCTTCCCGGATTACCGCCTGATCAACAAGTAGAATTCCGTATTGACTTGTTACCAGGAACGACACCAATAGCAAAAGCACCTTACCGATTAGCACCGACGGAGATGAAGGAGCTGATGATGCAACTTCAGGAGTTATTGGACAAAGGTTTCATTAGACCTAGTTCATCACCCTGGGGAGCTCCGGTGTTATTCGTGAAAAAGAAAGATGGAAGTATGAGAATGTGTATTGATTACAGAGAGCTGAACAAGGCAACAAAAAAGAATAGATATCCGTTGCCAAGGATTGATGACCTGTTCGATCAACTGCAAGGTTCAAGTTATTTTCAAAGATCGACCTAAGGTCAGGATATCATCAGCTGAAGGTAAGAGAGCAAGATATAGAGAAGACTGCATTCAGAACACGATATGGACACTACGAGTTTCTGGTTATGTCGTTTGGACTAACCAATGCTCCAGCAGCATTCATGGATTTAATGAACAGGGTTTGTAATCCGTTTCTTGATAAATATTTGATAGTGTTCATAGATGACATTCTGATTTACTCAAAAAGCCAAGAAGAGCATGGTAGACACTTGCGGGAAGTGTTAGAAGTCTTGAAGAAGGAGAAGCTGTATGCTAAATTCTCCAAATGTGATTTTTGGATTCGAGAAGTCCAATTCTTGGGTCACGTGGTCAACCAAGAAGGGATAATGGTCGATCCAGCAAAGATTGAAGCGGTAATGAAGTGGGAACAACCAAAAAGTCCCACAGAGATCCGAAGCTTTTTGGGATTAGCCGGATATTACCGAAGGTTTATCCAAGGATTTTCTTCAATCGCTAGTCCATTAACAACGTTAACCCACAAAGGAGCTACCTATGCTTGGAGTGATAAGCATAAAGAAGCATTCGAGAAGCTAAAGAAGAAACTATGCGAGGCACCGATACTTTCTCTACCCAATGGAGTTGAAGACTTCGCTGTTTATAGCGATGCGTCTGGTGTTGGGTTGGGTTGTGTTTTGACCCAAAGAGAAAAGGTGATCGCATATGCGTCTCGACAGTTGAAGGAACATGAAAAGAACTACCCTACTCATGACTTGGAGTTGGCGGCGGTAGTTTTCGCTCTAAAAATATGGAGGCATTACCTCTATGGTACGAAGTGCAAACTTTTCACCGACCATAAGAGTCTCCAATATCTTTTTAATCAGAAAGAATTGAACATGAGACAACGACGCTGGCTAGAATTACTCAAGGACTATGACTGTGAGATACTTTACCACCCCGGTAAAGCAAACGTTGTCGCTGATGCTCTCAGTCGAAAAGTCAACCTTGAAAGAAAAAGGCCAAGAGCGTTGAGAATAGAAGTTGTCTCGACCATTGTGGAAAGTATCAGGGAAGCTCAAGAAGAAGCTTCAGAGAAGAGTGACCGAAAAGAAGAACGTTTGGGAAAAACATTAGTGTTTGGTACAAACAGTCAAGGACTAAAGGTATTCCAAGATCGGATTTGGGTACCTAAGACTGGAGGAATAAGAGATCTTCTGATGGAAGAAGCTCACAAGACCATGTACTCGATTCATCCCGGTAGCACTAAAATGTATAGGGACCTAAAACCCTACTACTGGTGGCCGATGATGAAGCTCGACGTTGCGAAATATGTGGCCGAGTGTGTAACTTGTGCAAGAGTTAAGGCACAACATCAGAAACCATATGGAAGTTTAGAACCCTTACCTGTACCCATGGGTAAATGGGAAGACATCACCATGGATTTTGTGACTAAACTACCCAGGACGAAGAACGGTCACGACATGATTTGGGTGGTCGTGGATCGTTTCACAAAGAGTGCACACTTCATAGCTGCCAATGAAAGGTGGTCTATGGATAAGCTTGCAAATGCTTACGTGAAGGAAATTGTGAGACTTCACGGTGTTCCTCTAACAATTGTATCGGGTCGTGATAGTCGTTTCACGTCAAGGTTTTGGAGAAGTCTACAAGAGGAACTTGGTACGAAGTTATGTCTGAGTACAGCTTACCATCCGCAGACTGATGGTCAGAGTGAAAGAACGATTCAAACGCTTGAAGATATGTTGAGAGCATGTACCCTCGAGTCCCAAGGTAACTGGGATGAGCACTTACCTTTGGTAGAATTTTCCTACAACAACAGTTTCCACTCGAGCATCAAGATGGCACCTTATCAAGCTTTGTACGGATAAAAGTGTCGTACGCCTTCTTGTTGGCTTGAGGCTGGAGAAAAGCAGTTTATGGGCCCCGAGATAATCCATGAGACTGCTGAGAAACTGAAGGTGATAAAGGAAAGGATGTTAGCAGCTCAGGATCGTCAGAAGAGCTATGCTGACAAGAAAAGACGACCGATGACCTTCGAAGTTGGGGATTCCGTTTTGCTTAAAGTCTCACCGTGGAAAGGACTTATACGATTCGGGAAACGAGGAAAGCTGAGTCCAAGGTTTATTGGACCGTTCAAAGTTCTTCAGAAGATTGGGAACCAAGCTTACAAGCTGGAATTGCCCGAAGAACTCGATGGTATTCATAACACCTTCCATGTATGTTATCTGAGGAAATTCACGGGAGAAGTTCCCGACATAATTCCGATCTCGGAGTTAAGAATGGATGAGAATAAGAGGCTAATCGAAGAGCCCGAGGCAATTATTGACCGTAAGATTAAGAAGTTACGACGCAAGATGGTCGACTTAGTGCTAGTCTGATGGAAACATTCGAATGGGCCGAATCTCACTTGGGAAACAGAGGATGACATGATGAGTCGCTATCCGCATCTGTTTGCTGACGCATGATTCCGGGACGGAATCATCCTAAGGGGGAGAGAATTGTAACGCCCGGGTTTCGGGGCTAAGCATTTTTAGACGATGTAATAGTCTAGGTCAACTATTGTAACTCTTTTGATGTAATAAAAATGAAATATTTGACTATTTTGTGAATTTATGTGCTTATTATTTAATTATAAATGTATAATTAATAAAGAATAAAAATAAGCGTCAAAATTAAAATATGAGATAAGCCCGATATCTTTACATAAAGTTGTAGTGGTCAAAACAAGGATTCCGGAGATATAAAGAACGCCGAAATCCGAGTTATAACGAAGAAGTTATGACCCGACGAAGTTTCACGACGGAACCGGCACGATACCGGGAAGCGTGAATAGTGAATTTATGATAAAGCGAGTTTTTAGCGGACACGACCTAAACGAGAATCGAAGAGCTCTTTAATTGTGGCGTAACAATAAAAAGACAGACGAAAACGGACGTCGGATGAAGAAGTTATGAATTTTTAACGGACCAATCCTGTCCCGGCCTGTTAAAAATATAACTTTTAAAATAAATTCAAAATTAGCCAACGGAGTCTAAACGAAAGTTGTAGATTACGTTCCCGCCTTCGCGTGGATATAAATAACGTCAAAAACGGAGCTCGTATGCGAGAGTTATGATTTTTCTAAGACGGGAGGCCGATACGCGATATTGGGTACCATGGCACCACCAGAAATTGGACATGTGGCACCACCAGAAATTGGACACATGGCACCACCAGAAATTGGACATGTGACACCACCAGAATTTGGACAAGTGGCACCACCAGAAGGCCACCACATGCCCCAACTCACTATAAATAGAAGTGATGGGTTCTCTCATTTCTTACACCTTTCCTCTTCCACTTTCTCTCTCTAAGCTCCCTTGAGCCCCTAAAGTCTAGGTAAACCCCCTAGCACCCGAAGGAAGTCCCGAGGCTCCCGGAGTCCCGAGAAAAGAACCTTTCGGCTCGGAAACGCTGCTCCAGCGAAGCCCGGTTTTGAGAAAAACCCGTTGTAAGTAAGGTACGCCTACGGAATTTTTAATATAACTTTTAAATAATTATAGTAATGTTATTAGGTCCTTAAAATAATTATTTGGGCTATTATTATTTATATATTGAGTGTTATTTAATGCTTATATAATAATAATAATAGCTAGACTATTAATTAGTCACGGTTAACGTTAAAACTAGACTCTAGTGGTATTAATACTAGGTTTTGGTCAAGGAAAAATTGTTTTGAGATAACGAAGTGCTGTTCAAATACCGAGTCACCACCTAATCAGGTGAGTGCATAGTTACTTTCATCTTACACATAGATATGAAGTATTTTATATTAATTACGTGCTATGTGGGCATATTATCTGAATACTTGCTGCCTATGCTGATGAAAGATTTTTATACATGTTTTAAATAATTTAAACTGTATATGTATTTTATATCTACAAAAATGTTGGGGTAAAACATGGGTAGATGTAATAAGACGATGTGTGCAAAAAAAAATTGATGAGAGGCCTCGATGTCGTTGTTGTTGATTCTGTCATCTAGCGGAGTATGGATGACGACCACAAACTCTTCTAGACAGTCCAGTGGAACGCTAGCAGGCTCGCAACCTGTAGGTGTTTGTGAACGATGTGTTCACCGGTGTACTCCATCCCCCTCATGGTTGCCTTTAGGACATTTATTGCTAAGGAAACCCCTTGGCAGTAGTGTCCATCCCGATATTGATCCTTAGTCTAGGTCCCTTATGATAGGTGTTTTAGGGACGTAATGTGAGGATAACGGGAACGGGTAATCGGGTTATTGTTGATTGATGAAATTAATAAACTTATTTATTGTGGGTTGAAAACCCTATGTGCTCACCCGGCTCCCAAGCCTGACCCACTCAGTTTCTTGTATTACAGGTAGTGGCGCACGAGCATAGATATGATGTTTGGGATGAGAGATTATGAATAAATGTAGTAAGGCTTTATTGTACTGTTTATGCTTTTGATCTGTATCGAACATGACATCCCGAGGTTTTTAATGAAATACATTTCTACGGAAATGCTTTGATAAATCTTTATCATATTTTATTTTGGGAACAAATTCCGCAACACTTTTATTTAAAATGTTACTCTGATTTTTAAACAAAGCATAAACAAAATCGGTCTTTTCTGGCCGTGAAAATGGGGATGTCACAATTAATCCACGATTAATCTCGATTTCTGCAACCATGCCCTTAGGACAAATTTGGTCAAACCCTGGTCACAACCAAAATTCAAAAAGTCAACCGAGCCAACTCAGCTGAGTACGTTGGACATACTCAGCCTGTATGCGGGGCGTACATGGGCATTGACCAAAAACGGGGGCTTGACCGCGTACGCGCCAAGTTCCTTTTCCATTTCATTAAGAGCTTAATGCTTAAGCCCTTACATCCAAATTACTGATCTAGATCCCAAATGTTGTCCTTGTCCATAAAGTTTCCAACTTTATGGTCTTGCGTTGCCAATAAGTGCTAAATATCAAAAACTCTATCCTCTTAACCCATTTGGACATGCATTGAAAGGAAATTATGATCAAAACCACATTTTTATGCTTCTAAACACTCCAAAACATCTGAAAAGGCAACTTAAATTGATTGGAGTAGCTCATACTCAAAATACCAAACTAATGGGACAAAAAAACAAAAACTTCATGGCCAAACTAGATCTAAGCATAGCTTCATCAAGTTCAGAGATTTTTACCTCCAAATGATGCCAAATAATGTTGTTATTCTTGATCTAAAGAGTCCCACTCCCCCAAGATGATCTTCTCTTCTTCCTATCTCCTTCAATATTACCAAAACACACACAAAATGCCCAAGAATGCTCTAAAATGGATTAGGGTTTGCTTCGGGACGAAAGTGGGTTGGAGGCTGATGAAAGAAGGCAAGGTGGGAACTAAAGGATGCTTAAATAAGTTCCAAAGCCTAAAGATTAGGGTTTGAGGTTCTAGAACGTACGCCCAATGTACTCTATATATGCCCAGCGTACGTGAGCTCCGCCCATAATTTACAAAAAATGCCACTGTGGGCCAATTTGCAACACTTCTCAAACACAAGGGCTAAAATGCAAATAGTATTCATACTTAGGGTTAAAATTGGAAATACATCATCATCGGGATGTTACAATTGGTGAGCCCAAAAGGCATTACCACGAACTTGTAGTGACCATAACGAGTCCTGAAAGTTGTTTTTTGAACATCCTCATCCCTGACTCTCATCTGATGATAGCCTGAATGCAGATCGATCTTGGAGAACCAAGACGCACCCTATAACTAGTCGAACAAATCATCTATCCTCGGAAGCGGATAACGGTTCTTCACCGTTAACTTGTTCAGCTCCCGATAATCGATACACATCCTGTAGGGTCCATCCTTCTTCCTCATAAGCAAAATTGACGCTCCCCAGGGTAAACTACTCGGTATGATAAACCCCTTGTCTCACAGCTCCTGCCACTGTCTAGACAACTCCTGTATCTCTGATAGTTCTAACCGATAAGGTGCCTTGGCTATCGGGGCTGCACGTGGAACCATATCAATACAGAACTTCACCTGCCTCTCTGGAGGCACTCCAAGCAAGTCCTCTAGGAACATATCTGAATACTTCCAAATGACTGGCACATCCTCAATCTTTATCTTTCTCTCCTTCCTGGTGTCCAATACATAGGCCACAAAACCCGAACAACCTTGCTGAATATATCTCCTAGCTCACACAGCCGAATAGAGAGCTAGTCTGTGCTGAGCACCCTCGCCATGTGTAACACATGTTCCAATTATTACTTAATTTAATTAAGATTCAGGGTTTTGGTATGTGGACTCGGCGAGTTGGGAGTCCAACTCGACGAGTAGAGAACATTTCAAGGATGCGAAACCTACACCCTACTCGACTAGTTGGAAGGCCGACTCAACGAGTAGGCGCTGTAATGATAAAACCCTAATTTTAGTGTTTGCACCCTATATAATCTCCTTCTGAGCCTTGAGGCTGACCTCCCATCAGCCTCCAAATCCTAAGAATGTCTGTGCTAACCCTAATCCACATTCTCTTCCATTTTGTGAGCTATAGTGACCTTCGAAGCTTAAGAAGAAGGAGATAGTGAGAAGATCCAGCAAACCAAGCACCCATCATTGAGCTTAATCATCTTGTGGACTATTGTAAGTCTTCAAGACTCGATTTTTATTAAAGAATATGGATAGATTCAGCAGGTGCGCGACCGACTGCGGGACGCGCAAAGCCGTCAGAAAAGTTGTGCTGACCGGCGGAGATCGGACCTTGAGTTCCAGGTGGGGGACTTTGTGTTACTAAAAGTGTCGCCATGGAAGGGGGTTATCAGGTTTCGGAAGAGGGGCAAGCTAGGACCTCGATTCATCGACCCATTCAGGATTTCTGCCCGAGTGGGCAAGGTAGCATATCGACAAGACCTGCCAGATGAGCTTAGCCAGATCCACAACACCTTCCATGTGTCTCAGCTTCGGAAGTGTGTTACTGATAAGACCGCAGTCGTTTCGCTGGACGACATCCAGGAGGATGAGAGCCTGAACTACATCGAGAGGCCTGTTACCATCTTAGAAAGGAAGACTAAGGTTCTTCAGAACAAAGAAGTGAAGTTGGTAAAGGTGCAATGGCAGCACTGCAAGGGCTCCGAGTGGACCTGGGAACCGGAGGACGAGATGCGGGAACTCTACCCGGAATTGTTTGGATCAGCAGACTTCGAGGAAGAAGTCTAGTTCAAGTGGGGGAGACTTGTAACACCTGTTCCAGGTATTACTTAATTTAATTAAGATTCAGGGTTTTGGTATGTGGACTCGGCGATTTGGGAGTCCAACTTGACGAGTAGAGAACATTTCAAGGACACAGAACCTACACCCTATTCGACGAGTTGGAAGGCCAACTCGACGAGTAGGCACTGTAATGATAAAACCCTAATTTTAGGGTTTGCACCCTATATAATCTCCTTATGAGCCTTGAGGCTGACCTCCCATCATCCTCCAAACCCTAAGAACGTATGTGTTAACCCTAATCCTCATTCTCTTCCATTTTGTGAGCTAGAGTGGCCTTTGAAGCTTAAGAAGAAGGAGATAGTGAGAATATCCAGCAAACCAAGCACCCATCATTGAGCTTAATCATCTTGTGGACTGCTGTAAGTCTTCAAGACTCGATTTTATTAAAGAATATGGCTAGATCTTGAGTTTACCCTTCATTTCCTACCCTTCTTGTTGAATCCATGCATGGGATTCATAAAGTTTGCAACTTTATGAATCCCTAGAGCAAAATGGTCCCAAGGTGAGCTAGATCTGGCCTTTGGTTGAGCAAGGGCACCATGCAAGGGTGTTAGGGCATATTTTCCTCTTTTTGGCCACTATGACCTTGGGACATGTATTGGACATGCATGTCCATAAAGCCTCCATCTTTGGAACGTTTTGAGCATTAGAAACCTTTGTGGAAAGGAGGGATTTCAGATCCCTAGAGTTTTGGACCATATGGTAAAGCTTTGGAGCTTTCCAACCTTTGTTAAGGACCTTAGACCATTTGGAACGGTTCTAGAAGGTAAAGTTGGAAACTTTATCCTTGTAGACACCTTAGGGTTTTAGATCTAAGCCCTGGAGTCCCTGGACTCGGTGGATCATCACAACAAGCAAAAGGAAGGAGGAATCGACGAGTTGCTTTAGGAACTCGATGAGTCGGATCGAGTTTCCCCGCTTTCTAAATATCAAGTGAACTCGACGAGTTGATGAAACAACTCGACGAGTTGGCTAGGGTTTGATCAGGTTGTCTGGACTCAGTAGGAGCTCGACGAGTAGCTAGATGCACTTGACGAGTTGAGGTCAACATGAACTGTTAACTTTGACTTTGACCATGGTTGACCAGGGTTGGCCTTGAGGGTAATTTTGGGATTTTTGACAAGTCCATCTTATGATGCTTACAAGCAGTTGAGTCGGGGCAGCACGTGGGGCATATCTGATTTTAGTTTATCAACACAACATTCGAGAGAGGTGAGTCTTCTCACCATACCAATGGGTCTAAGGTACCAAGGCCGTCCCATTTTATGATATGTGGTACACTATCTATAGTAGAGATATGTGGTATGATAGTTAGCCTTATGTTAAGTTATATGCTAGTTATTTTGTGATATTTGCCTGAAAGACCATGGGGGGAGCCCATGACACTTGGATGTAAGACCATGTAGGGGAGCCCATGGCGGTCCGACAGCGAAAGACCATGGGAGAGCCCATGACACTTAGGTGTAAGACCATGTGGGGGAGCCCATGGCTTCCTTATACAGGGATATGTGGTAGAGATAGCTTCTATAGCTAATGTTATATGGTAGAGATAGCTTATGGCTAATATGATATGTTATGTGGTAGAGATAGCTTTTATATCTAATATGGTATGTGTTATGTGGCTTGTGTGTCGGGTATGCTCTGGGGGACTCACTAAGCATTAGCTTACAGTTTGTGGATTTGTTTCAAGTACATCTGAGCCCAAGGGCAAGGGCAAGGGCAAGGCTTGATGGCGCGGCGTGCACTCTCTTACCGACATTTTATGGGACACTCTGATGTTTTAAAATAAAGTTGTAATGAATGTGAATTTGAAAACAATTGTTTTGAGATTTCATGGTTTATGGAAATGGTTTGATTAATTAAAAATGAAAAATTTCTTTTGAAAATTTGGGTCGCTACACCATGAATACCTAGTTCTCCCCCACTTGGGGTTCAAACCCAAACTAACTGGTGCCCGCAATTAATCATCGCCCCATTAGGAGTCAACCAATCCATCCCCACGATCACCTTGCTCTCGCACAAAGGAATAGGAACCAAATCAATCAGGTATTTGTTGGATTAGGTGTCTAAGCCCATAACTATTCTTGGTATGTACTTGATTTTATTATGAGCATGGTCCTTTTGGGTTGCCTTCACTTATGCAACTTGATAGGATGATAAGAGGAGAGACAGTAGAATTATTATGTACATAATAAATTGGCACTCAAAATGGTTTTGTTAATATATTACAAGATTAATATATTATATCGAAATCATATTATTTAATTAGTATTGATCATAAATTAATTTGTAATTAATTTAGTGGTCAAAAGAGACTGATAAAATAATTAGGGGACTGTTATGCAAATAATTGATAGTTGCATAAATGGGTTGATGAACTGCATAGAGTGGAGTGGACGAAATCCTATAGGGAAGCCCTATAGATTTCGTCCATGGGCTCTAAGGAAGGAGTTCCTGGGCTTCTTGTTGCCTAAGTTAGGTATTAGGGTTTTCAACTGAAAACCCTAGCAGCCACAACTATATATAGGACCCCATACAAGGGGATTTTCGGCCTATGCATTCTAGAAAAGAAACCCTAGCCGAAAATCCTTCTCTCTCAAGTCATGTTCTTGCATTGGGTGTTTGTGACTCCATTAGAGGTGCAACACTTGGGGCACTAGGCTTTCAGAAGTCAAGATCAAGAAGGATTAAACTTGTTTTTGCTACATAATAAGAGAGGTAAAGATTCTAACCCTAATCATAAGTGATTTTCGATGTATGTATGCTAGTCATAGGGTTATTACTTTGGTATTCATAGTTGTATGTTCAAATTAGAAAAACCTAGATCCAAAGCAATTAGGGTTGCATGTACACCATAGGAATAATGTTATGCTCAAAACTCATAAGTGGTATCAAAGCCTAGGTTGTTTTTCTATTGAATAGATGCAAAAGTGAACTGCCAAAGGATCAAAAAGTCGAAAATTTTGCTATCTGACAGATCTACTCGACGAGTCCATGTATGGACTTGACGATTTTCATGAACTCGACGAGTTCCATAGTGGACTCGACGAGTCTAGGGTTCTGTTGCCGGGATTTTCGATTTTTTGGCCAGTTTTTTATTAGGATAATTACCAAAACTCGTTTTTCTTGCCTAAAATCGATTTTTATGATTGGTATGAGATATCCTTATCAAAATTGGTGGATTTGGTTAAATATGGATAATATAGGACTATTTTGATTCAAATATTTAACCTAGTAATTTGGTTAAATATGGATAATATAGGACTATTTTGGTTAAATATGGATAATATACACCCTTTAGGTTTTATAGTTTAAATTTGAAACTAAAAGTTTTAGTTTTTGAAATTTAAATAGTTAAACCCTAATATTTTGAAAAAGTTTCAAAATGTGTCCTCAATTTTTGGAATTTAAAATTTAATTGAAAGATATTAATTTTGAAATATTAAATTCTAAAACCCTAATATTTTGAAAAGTTCAAATTACACCCTTATGGATTTTATTAAATTAATTAAGTGTTTAATTAAAAGTGAGAATTAATAAATCCATAATAATATGGTTTAAGTTTAATCAAATTAAAAGTATAATTTATTAATAGATTAAACCACTTAGTATTTTAAATGTATAAAATACACCCTTATAGCATATAAAATTAAACGTTTAACATATTATATGTATAAGTAAAAGGTCAGTCTTACCGTTAGTAGGCATCATTCACGAATCTGGTGTATAAGGGGTGTTTAAGGAAGCGGCCTATAAAATGACCTCCATTGGGTATCCACTCTTACCCACCGCACTCTTGACTAGTGGAGGGTCATTAGCCGAACCAGTAGGATACGACACTAAATTCTCATTAAAAGTATAATGAATTATAAAGTAACTAAACCTTTTATAAATTCTCAATCTTAGTTACTTTAGGAAAAAGTGAATTTGATGCTAACCCATGAAATTGCACATTGCACCTTAGTGGTCATTAGTGGAGCGTGTGTGGTTAACCGGCACACTAATTTGGGACTAATAAAGGATGGCAATGGGTAGCTCGTAAATTATCGTTGATCAATGGAGCGTGTGTGGTTAACCGACACATTGATTAGATGATAAATGACATTGAGAGTACCAAGCTAATTTGCATGGTTATTCACACCTTGTTTGTGATCCTCGGTATCCTAGTCACAAACTTGAAGGGCATAATCAAGATTAAACATGCCACTGAAAAGTACAATGAATCTCAAAAGATCAAGGAGTTTCATTTAAAAACCTAATTCGTTTAAAATTTCGTTTTTCATGGTGGAATTGGTAAATCGTCATTTACCTACCGACAAATAGTTTACAATTGGATTACGGCATCCCTCTTCCAAATTGTGAATTATTGTGTCGGGTCCTAGCCTTAGTATTTCATTTGGGTGTTATATTAAGGACTTAAATCAACTAACTTGAATTTCTCCCTTTCTCTAGATGTCTAATTCTAACAATTATGGTCTTCCCAAATATTTTGGAAAAAGCTTTCCACATGAAGATGATGTTCCTGTTGGATTAGTGTCTAAGCCCGTAACCATATTTGGTAAGTACTTGACCCGGTTGTGCATGGTCCTTTTGGGTTGCCTTCACCAAAGAAACTTGATTGGAGAAATAATAGAGAAAGAGGTTATTATGGTTTATTAATATATTAAAAGAATAATATATTAAAGGAGAAATCATATTTGTTTAGTTGATATTGTTCAAGAATTAATTTTATGATCAAAAGTAATTAACTAAACTAGGGGGACTAAACTGCAATTATGTGATAGTTGGAAAGTAGGGAAAGGTTGCCCTAAGAGATAGGGTGGACGAATTCAAGGG
Source organism: Lactuca virosa (assembly GCF_052849685.1). Lineage (NCBI taxonomy): Eukaryota > Viridiplantae > Streptophyta > Magnoliopsida > Asterales > Asteraceae > Lactuca > Lactuca virosa. The sequence goes on from NC_136429.1 coordinate 204,383,575, forward strand.
GATAAGGCCCTAGAATTCGTCCAAGGATAGGGATTCTAGAATTATCCTTGGGCTGCTTGGTGGCTAAGCAACCAGATAAGGATAAGGACTGAAATCCTAATCCCTACAGCTATATAAAGACCCCCTGGCTTAGGAAAATCGGCCACTTGATTACTAGAATTCCCAGAGCCGATTTTATACCTCTCCCCTCTCTCTTTCTTTCCTCCCCATTTGCTCTTGGTGTTTGTGAGCATTAGAGGTACTACACTTGTGGTACTTGCTTTCAAGACAAGAAGATTGAAGATTTGAGTTGTTATTACAACATAACAACAAGAGGTATGTAAACCTTTCTCCTTTGTGAATTTCGAAATTACTAGGAGCATGCTAGGGTTTTTCATGTGTTCATAATGTTGTATATCTAATAGCAAAACATAGATCCAATTCTAGGGTTGCATGCACACATAGGATTGTTTGTATAAACCCATCAGTGGTATCAGAGCCTTTGGTTTTGTTGTTTTCAATTAGTTTATACAAAAGTATGAATTGGACAATTAGGGTTTATGGCCAATAAACCCTAGGAGGCATGGTTTTCGAAATTAGGTTTCTTGAACCGTAAATTTCGAAATTGATAAGGGTTTTACAAACCCTTTCCTTAGCCCCCAAGATTTCGAAATTTAGGGTTTGCAAACCCTAGGATTTCGAATTTAGCCTCCTCCCCAAGACAAGATCCTAAATTTTAGGGATTAGGATAATACCTTATCTTGTAATTATCTTTTAACTGTTTAAAATATGGTAATTAAAGATTTTGAATTATCCCTTCCCAAAATTTTCGATTTTAGGGGATTTAAGGGATTAGGTTAAATTAATTGTTTAATTTAAAAGATAATCCTTCAAGATTTGATAATTAAAATAAATTGTTTATTTCAAGGATAATTATTAAATCAAGAGAGTTTTAATATTTAAAATTTTAAATTAAAAGGTTTAAATTTCGAAAATTTTAAATTGAAATTAAAACCCTAGTGTTTTAAAATGTTTAAAATACACCCCATACTATTATAATATTATAAGATTAATATATATATATATATATATATATATATATATATATATATATATATATATATATATATATATATATATAACTTAAAATGCTAGTCTTACCGTTAATAGGCCTCATTCACGAAGCCAATCTATAAGGGGGTATAAGGTTATGGCCTATAAAATGGCCGTTTAATGGGTGTCCACTCTCACCCACCGCTTCCTTGATTGGTGGAGGGTCGTTAGCCGAACGGGTAGGATAGGGCAAACCCTTCCTCATTAAAATTATAATGAACTATATAAGTAACTAAATGTTTTCATACACAATTCTCAATCTTAGTTACTTTAGGAAAAGTGAATTGGTGCAATCCCATGAAATTACACTTTGCACCCTTGCTAAGACGTTAGTGGAGCGTGTGTGGTTAACCGGCACACTAATTGGTTTCTAAGAATAGGTGGCAAATGGTGACTCATTGTTTGTCATAGTTAGATGGAGCGTGTGTGGTTAACCGGCACATCGAATAGGTAACTGTAACAATGAGGGCACTATGTACATTTGCATGGTTATTCACACCCACTTTGTGATCCTCGACATCCCAGTCACAAACTAGAGGGGCACATCGAGATTTAAACATGCCATTGAAAAGTTCAATGTATCTTAAAGGATCTAGGAGTTTTTCAATACATTTAAAACTTAGCTTTAATTTGTTTTTCATGGTGGAGAATTAGTGAATCGTCATTCACTTACCTTCAAATTATTTACCTATTAGATTACGGCATCCCTCTTCTAATTTGTAAATAATGTTGTCTGATCCTAGCCCTAATTTCTCATTTGGGTGTTTAATTGGGGATTCATTTCTAATCAAACTTTGTTCTTTTCCTTTTCAGATGTCGATCAACAACAACAACGCTTCTGGTTCAAACTCCTCTGGCACATTCTCACTCATGAACTTGTGTGGGGGAGTGATATTTGATGGGACCAATTTCAACAATTGGATCCGCAACATTCACATGATCACTCGATACGAGGACAAAGAGTATGTCCTCGATGAAAAGCTGAAGGAGATTGACATCAACACTGCCATTGCTGAAGAGATCGCGGCCTTTAAGGCCGACGAGTGTGATGCCACAAAAGTTCATTTCATCATGCTAGAGACTATGACTGCAGAACTCCAGAAGTCCTATGAGGACATGTACCCCTATGAAATGCATCAGGACCTGCTGGACCGGTACCACCAGAGCGCCAGGCAAGAGAGGTACGAGATCATCACTTCGATGATCACTACCAAAATGAGTGATGGAGAGTCCTTTACTGCCCATCTGCAAAAGATGCAGAGATATGTTGATCGCCTACTAAAGCTAAATGTTAACTTTGATGAAGAGATGGCAATTGACATCATCCTTCACTCCTTGCCTCCCTGCTATATCCAGTTCCACATGACCTACCACATGAACAAGGAGGAGGTCTCTTTGAGCAAGCTTTAGGGCTTGTTGAGGACTGCTGAGAGAAACCTCAAGGACAAATCTGTTGCACCAACTCCAACTCCTGCTGCTGCCCCTGTCTTGGCGATAGGACAAGGGAAGGGTAAGAAGAGGAAGGCTCCCTCAAAGAGCCACCGCAAGGGAAAGTCCCAAGATGGTACCTCTTCTAGTGGAACCAAATTTGGTTCTGCTAAACCCAACTCTAACCCTAAGGAGTCAGAGTGCCACCACTGCCACAAGATAGGGCATTGGAAGAGAAGCTGCCCAGAATATCTACAGGCCATCAAGGATGGGAAGATCAAGCCATCTTTCGCAGGTATTTACACGATTAAATATAATAGTCTATCACAGGCTACTTCTTGGGTTCTTGATACAGGATGTGGTTTTCACATATGTTTTGATTTGCAGGGACTAAAAGGAAATAGGGATGTGGAGCAAGGAAGGATGAATCTGATCATGGGAAAAAGAAGATCGTCGCATGTGACCAAGATTGGAGTTTATTCCTTAGTGCTTAGTAATGGATTAGATTTTGATTTAAACAATTGTTGCTATTCGCCAGATATGGTAAGAAACATCATTTCATTTCATGGTTTATATAGACAAGGTTTTAGATATTCATTTGATAATGAAAAGGGTTCTATTTATGCTTATCTTAATAATGTTTTATATTTTGAAGCATTGCCTTGTAATGGAATATATGAGACTGTGATGTTTGTAGATAACTTAGGAAATGATGTATTATGTGTGGATTCTTCCAATAGTATGGATAAAGCATGCTTGTGGCATTGTCGTCTTGGATATGTCAACAAGAAACGCATAGCCCAACTCCAAAAGGATGGAGTGTTGGATTCATTCGACCTTAGGGACGATGACGTGTGCGAGTCTTGTTTACATGGAAAGATGACCAAGTCACCCTTCACTGGCACTTGTGCGAGGGGTGAGGGTTTATTGGATCTCATACATACTGATGTATGTGGACCCTTTAGATCCACCACAAGGGATGCGAACCGCTTCTATGTGACTTCTACCGATGATTATAGCAGATATGGTTATATCTACTTAATCAGACATAAGTCAGAAACCTTTGAAAAGTTCAAAGAGTTCAAGCAAGAAGTGGAGAATCAGTTGGGCAGGAAAATTAAGATGCTTCGATCTGATCGAGGTGGAGAGTACCTAAGTCTTGAATTCCACGACTATCTCAAGGAATGTGGAATAGTTTCGCAATTGACGCCACCTAGGACACCACAGTTGAATGGTGTAGCTGAGAGGCATAATCGAACCTTGCTAGACATGGTTCGTTCCATGATGAGTCGTGCTTCACTACCTATCTCATTCTGGGGGTATGCCTTAGATACTGCCGCCCATATCCTTAACTTAGTCCCTACGAAGAAGGTTGCCAAAACACCTCACGAGATGTGGATAGGGAAAGCTCCCTCGTTGGCACATATCAAGGTTTGGGGTTGCGAGGCTTTCGTAGGACGAGAGACTCACGAAAAGCTCGAACCTCGTAGTGAGCAATGTATTTTCATCGGCTATCCGCAAAAATCCTTTGGATATATATTCTACAGACCGAGTGACAATGTTGTCTTCGTTGCGAGGAGAGGGGTTTTCCGAGAGCGAGAACTCATAAGACAAGGAGACAGTGGGAGGCAAATCGATCTTGAAGAGCTTCAAGAGTCGAGCGATGAAGGAATCTCTAACACTAGCGCTCAACCTGAGGAGGAAAATCCGGTTAAACCAATTGACGAGTCCTTACCTCTTAGACGTTCCGAAAGGGTTAGTTTTCCACCCCAGTTTTATGGTTTTCATATTACAATGGAAGGGGATACGTTCATTAGTGATAGTACACTAGTGAATCAAGATGAGCCTAACAACTATAAGGAAGCCATGGAAGGCCTGGAGTCTGCGAAATGGAAAGAGGCTATGGACAACAAGATTCAGTCCACGTATGACAACCAAGTTTGGAATTTGGTTGACAATGTACTAGGTCGTAAGACGGTCGGGTGTAAATGGATATTTAAGAAGAAGACTGACATGGATGGAAACGTACACACTTATAAGGCGCGATTGGTTGCGAAGGGCTTCACTCAAACTCCTGGAGTTGACTATGATGAAACCTTCTCACCAGTTGCAAATATAAAGTCTATCAGGGTGATGCTGGCCATTGCTGCATTTCATGACTATGAAATATGGCAGATGGATGTCAAAACCGCTTTCCTTAATGGGAAGTTGGCTGAGGATGTTTACATGGCTCAACCAGAGGGTTCTGTCAATGCGAAGCATCCCAATAGAGTGTGTAAGCTTGAGAAGTCCATTTATGGACTTAAGCAAGCATCTCGCAGATGGAATCTTTGTTTTGATGAGAAGGTCAAAGAGTTTGGTTTGCTGCGAAGCGAGGATGAATCATGTGTATATGTCAAATCCAGTGGAAGTATAGTTAGCTTCCTCGTATTGTATGTCGATGACATACTACTCATAGGAAACGACATCCCGACACTGCAGGAAGTTAAGTCCTGGCTCGGGAAGTGCTTCGCTATGAAGGACCTCGGAGAGGCTGCCTATATCCTGGGAATAAGGATGGTGAGAGACAGAAGTAAGAGACTAATAGGACTTAGTCAGAATACTTACTTGGACAAGGTACTAAAACGTTTTAGTATGGAGAATTCAAAGAAAAGGGAGTTACCAATTGTTGAGTATTTGAGATATTGAAACTGATATGGCATATTTGGTTATTTAGGGAAGCCTTTTTAGGGTTAATCATTTTACGATTTCCTACGGTGCCTTTACAGTAGAAGTTCTTAATCGAGCTCTTCTAAGGCATTGGTTTTATATTAGGCATTTATTTTATATTTATGGTAGATATTTATTGTTCCCTATAATTAATCATTAGGTTTACTTTTGGTGAAATCTTTTTATCCGATTAGGGTTTTTCTTTGTACGTTCATGAGATAATCAATATACACAAAAACCTTTATCAGATTACTTGCATATTGTGGTGATTGATTCTGATTGTTCTTGATATTCCGCATTCGTCATCTCGGATTTATTCCCATCAATTGGTATCAGAGCGGGTTCTTGTAGATCTCAGCGATTTTTGCAAGAATCGATCTTGTTTATGGCGATATTTTATCAAGAATCTCACCTTGTTCTTCAAGTTTTGTAAGTTTTCTGAAAAGAAAAAGTCTTTACCTCGTTTTTATTGAAAAATCTTGTTCAGATCTGTTTTCTTCAACTCATTATTTCATCTGATTTGTTTTTGAATTGTGTTCTAGAAGAGAATTAGAAGAAAATTTCGTGTTTATTTGAATTTTCATGTTCAGATCTACTTTATCTCTCTAAAAATCGTTCCAGATCTGTTTTCTCTCACTAAAAACCCTTCCAGATCCGTTTTTCTCTCTCTAGAATCTTATCAGATCTACTTTCTCTCTCTTCAAGTTCTATCATTTGTTGAAGATCTAATGGATCTTTTATTCTGTAACTCCATTTTAAAACTTGGATTAAAGGTCATTAAACCAATCTATGGTGTAAACAAATCAACTTTGTTTCATGTTCTTGGTGATTCTACATTGAGGAATGTTACTGAGTTATATAATTCTTTTGTTGATAAGAAAATATATCAATACTCACGGGTTGATGAACGTGAATTGCAAAAGAATGAGAGAATAGTAGAACAATTTTGTGTTATCTATGAACATTTAGATCGGGAACATAAACAGATGTTGAAGATAAAAAGGGCTGAAAAAGAAAAAGAAGAAGTTCATAATGTTCCTCATCTTTCTGAAGAAAAGATGACTCCAGATGTTCTTGTTGAGGGGGAGTCAAGTGGTTTATGTTTTTTCAGAAGAGTTACATTCCGAATCAGGTACTTCAGAAGATGAATCTCAAAGAAATTCATCTGAAATCGTGAAAGTGAAGACATTCTGTTCTATTGGAACTCAAACAGATAATTCTTTTTGTTCTGATGATATCTTTGAAGGAATGATTCCTTACAGAAAGCCAATTCTTCAAGAAATTCAGATTTACCAAACTCCAAAAGTTTGTGTGTCAAAGTCTTCAAATGTTCAGATTCATAAAGAAGAAAAAGATGTTCAGATCCGAAATTTGTTTCTGAAGCCTAGAAATAAGAAAAGGAGGAAGAAGAGAAAGAACAAGGGTAAAATGAAGAAAGTTTGGATGCCCAAAGTACAAGTACCCAATGCTTGTGGAAAAGTTCAGAAAGCTGAAGTCAAGAATGTTCAAAGAAAGTTCCATTCACATTTTTCTTCAGATGAATATGGTAAAAGTTGGAGAAAAGAGAAAATAGTATATGGTTGGTTCAATGAAGTTTTTGGAAATTTTTGTTTTCCACCTAAAAAGAGGGTATTATTTTCAGAAGATGATAGATTTTCTTCAAATAAGTGGGTGTGCAAGAAACCAACTTCAATGTTAAACCTTAAATGGGTACCAAAAGTCCCATAAAAAGTTTTGCCCTTTATCCAAAAAAAAAAAACGAAAATGGGAACAAAATCTTGGTGAAATCTGGTGGATTTGAGTCAAAGATATGATATTGTGTTAAAGAAATCAATTTTATTGATTTTTTAAGTGTTGGAATTGATAAAAGGTGAAAAATTTGATATAATGGGGTGAAAAGTGACATTTTCTGCATAAAGTAAGCTGCCACCTGACACATTTCAGCTAAAAGGACACAAGTTGTCAGTTCACAGCATTCAGGAGGGTCCGATTTGCTTTTATTGGCAAATAGGGGTTAAATTTGCATTTAAAGACAAAATGATTATCAGTTTCGGGCTTTGGGTACAAACTGCAACTTCATTGAAACGAAAAGGGCTCTTAGTGGAATTTTAGTCAATTGATTAAATTGGTTCCTGTAAATCGACGAAGCTTATGAAACGGAGATGACGAACAAACAAGATGCGAAACTCAAGATGCAATTGCCAAATATGAAAAAGTAATGAAGCGAAAGTTAGTTTCGCCTGATTGCTAGTTCCAGTGTTTCGTTCCTTGAAGTGGAAAAATCAAGAAGCGAACCTATCTTCCAAAAGCGAAAGTCATGAAAACTCACAAGCGAAAGTCTCAGTAAAGAAGTGAACCTCACGAATAAGAACCGAACTCAAGATTAAGAAGCGAAACTCAATTGGAACCGAAATAGACGGAACGTTCGGTCTATTTCGCTTTAGATGTGTAATTGGCGGATTGAGAGCGAACCTGCAATTCACTTTCGGTCCATATACATTTGAAATTGAAGCGAACCAGAGAGCTTTCGGTTCATGCACAATTAATTGGGAGCGAGAGGTTATGGATTCGGGGCTACCTTGATTCACTCCATTGACGAACTTAGTTGGAATCGGAAGTCACAGGCTAATCAAATCGTTAAGAATTTCAGTCTCAATATTGAAATCGATTTGTGAAAATCAATTTGGTGTTTGTCAAGTATGGAGTTCCGATGGCCAACGTTTTCAAGATTCAATAAAGGAATCAGATTTGATTTATGATTTGGAGACTAAATCGAAATTGTGAATATTTTGTTTGAATTATGATGAAATTGAATGTTTGGAATCGTGATGGCTCGTTTGGAATACAATCGGAACGAGACGGAATGGATTATGAACGCAGTCAAAATGAAGGAATCAGAGTCGTTTGGAGGTCTGGGATTGGAATTTACAAACTGTAATCGGAATGAAATTGTTATCGATTCGGACTCGAAATTGACTTGTTGAACTCGGATTTGGAAATCTTCAATCAGAATTGGATTTTGAAATCAGAATCGAAAGTTGATTGAAGTTTATTTTCGGAATTGAAGTTTGATCGGAGTTATTTCATCCGATAATATGATTTTGACTTTTCCCAAGTCAAACTGGGTATTCTTGCGTTCCAGTGAAGAAGATGACACATGTTACATTCTTGGTCCCTAAATCTTCAGCGCTTTGATAGTTCTAATCCCCAAATATTTACAAACTTTACAGTTTCTACCCCCTTTGGAAGATGCTCTTAATTTTAGAGTTAAAACGAAGAATATGGCTTATTTTTTCAAATTTTGCCCCCTGACTTTCAGCACTTCACAGATTTTACCCCATATTCGAAATTCTTTTCAAATTTCTCGGATTTTTACCATTTTTATCCCTTCTTTCCAAAATATTTTAGTTTATAATGTCTTATTCTTTTTAAACCCTTCTAAATTATTGCTTCTTTTTCTATTCTTTTGTCTAAATTTAAAATCGAAAAATACAAAATTATTTTTTTGTTATTTTTCCGGTTTTAATTTTTGAGAATTGGGTTTATTCTAAAGGGATTTATTTCATCATATCTGACGGGTTTTGAAGATTGTTGCTGATTCTTCTTAACTTTCCGGATTCTCTCCATGGTATTTGTTGAAGATTCAAGGGGGATTGATGATTCTTCAAGGGGGAGTTCGTATTTGGAAGATTATTTCTATTTCTCTCGCTTTGAAGACCCCATGTGCTGATGAGTATCACAATTTAGGGGGAGAAATGCCAAGAAGATCGGAAATCGTGATCTTCATCAGTTTCAACATCAAGGGGGAGATTGTTGAGTATTTGAGATATTGAAACTGATATGGCATATTTGATTATTTAGGGAAGCCTTTTTAGGGTTAATCATTTTACGATTTCCTACGGTGCCTTTACAGTAGAAGTTCTTAATCGAGCTCTTCTAAGGCATTGGTTTTATATTAGGCATTTATTTTATATTTATGGTAGATATTTATTGTTCCCTATAAATAATCATTAGGTTTACTTTTGGTGAAAGCGTTTTATCCGATTAGGGTTTTTCTTTGTACATTCATGAGATAATCAATATACACAAAAACCTTTATCAGATTACTTGCATATTGTGGTGATTGATTCTGATTGTTCTTGATATTCCGCATTCGTCATCTCGGATTTTTTCCCATCACCAATCCAAAGTAATGCCAAGTTGAGTAAGACTCAGAGTCCGAGTACTGAAGTCGAGATAGCAGAGATGAGCCGAGTACCTTACGCTTCCGCAGTTGGCTCGATCATGTATGCTATTTTTTGTACTCGCCCTGATGTGGCCTTCGCTTTGAGCATGGTCAATAGATATCAAGGGAACCCTGGCAAAGCACATTGGACCGCAGTCAAGAACATTCTTAAGTACCTTCGGAAGACCAAGGAATGGTTTATAGTCCTCGGAGGGAGTGATGACTTAAAAGTGCGAGGGTACAGTGACGCCAGTTTTCAGACCGACAGGGACAACTACCGTTCGCAGTCGGGCTGGGTCTTTACACTTAATGGAGGTGCAATGACTTGGAAAAGTTCCAAAAAAGAGACCGTAGCTGATTCAACGTGCGAATCAGAGTATATAGCGGCGAGCGAAGCGTCAAACGAGGCGATATGGTTGAAGAACTTCATCGGAGACCTTGGAGTTGTGCCGACCATACAAGAGCCTATGGAAATTTTATCTGATAATGAAGGAGCGGTTGCCTTGACGAAGGAACCGATGGATCATGGTAGATCTCAACATATCGACAGAAAATATCATTTTATTCGACATCGGGTGGAAGAAGGACTCCTCGTAGTAAAGAGGGTATCGTTGGAGGATAACCCAGCAGATCCCCTTACGAAGGGACTGAGTAGGTTTAAGCACTTGCAGCACGCTAGGAGCATAGGGCTGAAGGACGATATTAGTTTAGATTAGATAGTTTAGAAACGTGTAATAGATAAATTGTAATTAACATTCGATGATTAAATAAAAGAGTATTATTTATAAGTAAAGTTACTGTCTTTTGTTAATTGTTTACCTGTTGTTTCATTTTGCATGTTTTGACTTCCTGAATAATAAGATTGTTCAAACGATCCACAGTCGTTCATATGTTGGAAGTAGGTATTAATGAAGACTGTCATGAATTGGTGTGTAGATTGTCTAAAGTGTATTAGACATAGAAAAAGTTTTCTACAACGTTCATGAGTGCTTATAAACAAGTTTTGAGCATTGGAATAAACCCACGCTTGCTGGAATCACTTCATGGAATTCATCACGAGTGATCGCAAGACGATAATATCATATGGCCTTAAAACCTAGATATATGGTTTATTGTTTGTTGGTTGGTTGTGCATTGATAATGTGTAAACGCATCAGTAACTTGATGTTATAAAACGTATTGTTGTGTATGATTTTATTAGTGAATAGTAAATGCATATAAGTCGAAGTTTATCTGTTCCTTTTATCCTAAGAGGGTAAAAGCGATATCAAGGCCCCTCGTTGATTTGATTTGACTTATGTGTCGGGCCCAGTCAGGACTAAATTGATGTGTTCAATTAAGTTTTATGTCAAATGAATCTGAGATCGAGAAACAAACTGCTGGACAATAAGTATGACTATGTTCCATGTGATTGTCCACACGATATCTAAAACAGAGGATCATACGATCCCTTATCTAAAGGACAGGTTACTGATAAGATCAGAGTTCGACAGCGTCTTTGAGAGCTACGATTGCTAATCGGATTCTACTTGCATTTATGGTTACTAGACTTATCCAAGTGGGAGACTCTTGGATTAGTGTCTAAGCCCGTAACCATATTTGGTAAGTACTTGACCCGGTTGTGCATGGTCCTTTTGGGTTGCCTTCACCAAAGCAACTTGATTGGAGAAATAATAGAGAAAGAGGTTATTATGGTTTATTAATATATTAAAATAATAATTTATTAAACGATAAATCATATTTGTTTAGTTGATATTGTTCAAGAATTAATTAAGAATTAATTTTGTGATCAAAAGTAATTAACTAAACTAGGGGGACTGAACTGCAATTATGTGATAGTTGGAAAGTAGGGCAAGGATTCCCTAAGGGATAGGGTGGACGAATTCAAGGGGATAAGGCCCTAGAATTCGTCCAAGGATAGGGCTTCTAGAATTATCCTTGGGCTGCTTGGTGGCCAAGCAACCAGATAAGGATAAGGACTGAAACCCTAATCCCTACAGCTATATAAAGACCCCCTGGCTTAGGAAAATCAGCCACTTGATTACTAGAAGTCCCAGAGCCAATTTTCTACCTCTCCCCCTCTCTCTCTCTCTCTCTCTCTCTCTCTCTCTTGCCTCTCCATTTGCTCTTGGTGTTTGTGAGCCATTAGAGGTACTACACTTGTGGTACTTGCTTTAAAGACAAGAAGATTGAAGATTTGAGTTGTTATTACAACATAACAACAAGAGGTATGTAAACCTTTCTCCTTTGTGAATTTCAAAATTACTAGGAGCATGCTATGGTTTTTCATGTGTTCATAATGTTGTATATCTAATAGCAAAACATAGATCCAATTCTAGGGTTGCATTCACACATAGGATTGTTTGTATAAAACCCATCAGTTCCACGATTAGATCATGGAAATGGAAATCATACTTCACTTCCTCCACCTCCTCCAATAGTTCTCCCTGACCCACATGTTCGAAGACTTGAAAACTTCCAGGTCACTCAGGCCCTATTGGCAAGAAAACATGTAGATGGAAAGTCTATGTGTGCACACGTCTTGGAGATGAAGTCACACATTGATAGATTGGGAATGTTGGGTGTCGATGTCTCTAGGAAATTGGTTGTTGACTTGGTTCCTCAATCACTTCCTGGATCATATAGTGAGTTCATTAAAGATTACTATATGATGGACCACGACGTGGCCCTCATTGATCTTACCTATTTGCTTATTGCTGCTAAATCAGCAATGATTTGGCGCACTGGTAAAGCAACTTTGACCGGTAGATCAACCTCCCAAACTTCCATGGACATTGATAATGGCAACATTGGAAGTCCAGAAAAGTTTTCTCTTCCTAATGGAAAGGGTTTGGTCAAGGTCAAACCGTTTGGCCGGATGGTAAAGAAAAAGGCTGAATCTGAGATTGTCCCATGTGCTATTCCAAAAGAGCCTGTTTGCTTCTACTGCCAAGAGAAGGGGCATTGGTTAGGAAGCTTCCATACTTACCTGAAAGATCACAAGGATGGGAGAGTCAATATGTATGACTCTGCTTCAGGTAAAATCCACTATCTAACTTTATTAAGCTCCTATTTGTAGATTCTTAATGCATGATGTGATAAGATTGCATTTTGATGTTTTGTAGGATCGAAGAAAAGAAAGGAAGCTTAAAGGAAAAGTATGTTGAGTCTGATCGCGAAGAGATGGATTTCGATCGCATAGTTCGATGATTGGATTTTTGAGCTGCTGCATAGGAGTTATGATAGTAACATAGTTTTCATTTGTAATTGCGTTGTAAGGACAAGTTTTTCCGCATTCTATAAATAAAGAAATTTTTTGATTTTGTCTTATTTTATATTCCTTGCAATGGCGTTTGTGAAAATTGATGTTTGTATGTTTCTATTGTTAGCAATAATGAAAATGGATGTGATTCTTAGTTACGTTGTTTGTGGTAGTGTTGAAAATTTACCAAATAAGGAATGATTCTCATCACCCAAGTTTCAATTGGACAGAAACTTGGAATCATGCATATGATGAATGAGAACCTTCATATTTGGGAAATTAAGACTAATTCCTTGTTCACATAAGTATGTGAGTCAAGTGGAGGACTAAAGGATCTAGGACACATTGTTGTGCACTAGGTCAAGTCCACCACAAAGAATGATAAGAATATTCGTCATGATTTGCTAAAAGTTTAGTAAATATGGTTATGCTTACAAGATTAAGTGTAAGTATGAATCATTGAAAAGTTTTAATGTATGGTAGAATGAATAAGAAGAATCAATTAGGCAGAAAGATAAAAGTTTCTCTAATCTGAAAGGAAGGGAGAGTACTTATGTATCGTGTTTTATGACTAACTTAGTGATTATGAAACCGTGTCACAATTGATCATCCAAGGACACCTTAGTGCACTAGTATGGCTAAGAAGAGGAATTGGCAATTGTTGAAATGGTTAAGTCAAAAAGTGAATCATAATTCGTTCCAAAATCAAGTCATAGAATCGTACTCCAAGATTGTGACTTGAGTGACATCATCTTAAGAAGATTTATAACACTCATCAAATGTGGAGTAGAAACGTTTCTTACTCCTGCACGTTTGAAATTGGTAAATTGTGATGTCTTGAATAAGACAAAGACCAACTAAGACCAATTGTGTGAAGTGTTTGTCTTGATAAGAATCCGCACTAACTCTTGAATATTTGTTTGCCAAGGAATGTTTCTGTTGGGTTTTTGAGCATTCTAACACTCCTAAGTGTACATGCAACCCTAAATACCTTGGATCTATGTTTTCTTTATTATACATGCAAATATGAATATTCCAAGGTATTACCCTATCTAGCATACAATCCTTGATACTTGGGTAATATAACAAGTTAGAATACATACCTTTTAATGAAGCTTGAATTCTTGAACTTTAAGAGCTTAGCCCCAATAGTGTGGAAACCTCAAGTGGAATCACAAATCACCAAAACACCTTGGAAAACCTTTAGAGAATATGGATACTTGGCTCACACTTATGAAATCGGTTATTGCCCGCTTTAGTGTATCCACACTAGCCACTAGCCTAATTTCATGAACCATAAGACCCTTTATATAGTGTGGAGGATTAGGGTTAAACCCTAATACCCATGACCTTTCATTTCCTAGGATCCATGGGTTAAAGCTCCATGGACTATCCATGAAGACTTAGCCCAACCTAAATGAACTTGGCCCACTACACATATATATCTAAGAGTCCATATTTAATTAGTTCCTTTTGATCACTTAATTATTTATAAATTAATTCTTGATCAATACTAATTAAATAATATGATTATATATTAATATAATAGAACTTATAATATATTAATATAAATCATAAATATACTATTCTCAAAAGACTATCCATATAAATTGTGCCGGTGAAGTGCAACCCAAATGGACCATGTCGGGTCGGGTCAAGTACATACCAAATATAGTTATGGACTTAGACATTAATCCAACAGTCTCCCACTTGGATAAGTCTAAAACTATTATTGAGTATCACTTCAAAAACAAACTGGCAATCGTAGCTCTTAAAGTCGTTGTCGAACTCTGATCTTGTCAACGAACTCTGACCTTTGTCAATGACTTGTCCATTAGATAAGGGATCATATATTCCTCCATTCTAGATATCATATGGACTGAGACATGGATTATCAATCATTCTCTCTGTCCATTTGTTGTTTCCCGATTTCTGATTTATGATGACTGACTGATTGAACAAATCAAATCAGTCCTGGCTTGGCCAAGCACTCACATGTGTCATCACTAAATCATCGAGGGGCCCACATATATCGCTTTTATCCCGAAGGTAAAAGGAATGGATAAACTTCGACTCATATGGCTTGTTCTACTACTTGTTGAATCATACACAAAGGCATGTTTTATAACATCGAGTTACCGAATGTGTTTTCGTGCAATCAATGTACAACCAACTCATAGTAACAACTCATATCTCTAGGTTTGAAGAATATAAGATATTATCGTCTCATGATCACTCGTGATAAAATCCATGAAGTGATTCAAATGAGCGCGGGTTGAATCCAATACTCAGAACTTATGAGCACTCATGAGTGTTGTAGCACAAGTTTGTCCACCAACTTGGACCTCTACAAGCCAACCCATGATAGTCTTGATTCATATCTACTGCCAACATATGACCGACTGTGGATGGTTTGAATAACTTAGTCATTCCGGAAGAATAACCTAGTTATTATGGAAGTCAAAACATGCAAAGTGAAACACGAGAATAAATGAATCAAATATGGTATCAAACCCTATGAATATAAATAGACCACTTTTATTTATCACCATACTGATTACTCATTATTCATTGTTTCGGTTTTATCAACTTTATACCTGAATTAAAAACACTAGTTGTCCCATGCTCCAAGCATGTACACTATGTTTTTCTAAACAATAGCTTTGCCATACCCCAAGTATGCACTCTATGTTTGTCTATGATCCTTTTCTTTGTGAACTAGATCAATTAAACATAATTTCAATGATTCTCTTTTCACACTCCCAAATCCTTGTCTTAAATGTAAGAATTCCTAACATTTATCGAAATCAGTTTAGATTTAAACTTATATGCACTGTTCCTCTTGTAATGATTATGCACAAAGCCATGAAGACTTGGCAACAATCATTACAGAGTATTCCAATGGAGAGCAATTCCATGGAAACGATGTCTCAAATTCAAAGCGCATTTCTTTGAACATGCTTCTTGCATTAGGTTTCTTTAACCTTACACAGATTGCTTCCACCTATGAAGACAACTCTATATTCCCATTTTGACTACCACTTCTGAACAAGCGTTGCCTCTTTTCAGACTATGTCAATATGGTCCTTCCAATATTAACAGTATACTTCCCACTGTCCTTGAGCAACCAATCTTTGGTAAACCTTAGATTGTCCTCGACAATTGCTTAATCACTTTAGTCATATCCAATTCTAGACATTGTTCCCCTTAATGCCCCAAGGCATTTGGAAAATTCAGAAAGGATAAATATTATAGCACATGTAATCGATCTTGTACCCAAAGTAAATGGGACACGATTCATGATGTTTCACATAAAGACATGGTTCTAGACCAGTCTTTTTCCATAATAATTTTTGTTTGCCATATTCTCAAAATTTGACTATGAAAAGGGATGCCGTAATCATAATCGAATTTTGAGAACGCAATATATAGAATTTTCTTAAGTTGAACCAATCCAACATGAAATTCATATATATATTCTTGACTAAAGGTGATTAAAATCTCAATATAAGCTCTTTAGAATGATTATAAACTCAATCTAAGCTTTTTAGAATTGAAATGAAGTATAATTTCCTCTCCCTTAATTATAGCAAAACAACTTTTTCAACCCCTGCAACCTCACGAATTGAAACTTTTGTTTTCTATAATTAACATTGCTAACTTGCAATACTTATCATAATTATCATGCTCCCACTAACATGATGATTATTAGCATAACACTTATGCTTCCACTAGCTTTGACATATATCCAGAAAACAGCTGGACCTCTAGAAGTCAATACTTTATTGACATTCTTACCAAAGTTCAGATTTCTGATACTAGATTGCTTTGATAAAACTTTATCAAAATCATACACCTTATCTTAGATAGATCACAGGTGTGTCTAAACAATTTCAGAACTATGAAAAGGGATGCCATAATCATAGTCTCAATTGTTTAGACCTTTTGCCATTTCTTATAAGTCCATGTTAGTGTGCCGGTTAACCACACACGCTCCACTAACGACTTTGAGAACTGAAAATATCACAATTGCTATCTACTTAAAATCTACTTAGTGAAAGAATTTCCTCACCATCAATTTCATGAATCGGAGAGAAACCTTATGACACTTAGATTTTATGGTGTATGTGTTCTTATCCATGTGAATTTGTCAAACCATAATCACAAGACTAGGTTAGTGACAAATCCTAACTCATATGGATTGAACTTGTGCAATCTTAACTTCTTGCCACCTGGCCGCTCAAGGGCCTGCCATTGCTTCCAAGTAGCTATGCAAACAATTGAGAACATGTAGAACTCAAATGTATAGCCAACTTAACTGGAATGGGCACAGAAATGTCAACACGATAGGTTATAAATCTCAAGTTGTGTGCTAGTGATGAAATACAGGTTTTATTCTTGATTACTTCTTGAAACCCTTTCAGGATCTTTTAGACTCCCACTGTCTCCTTGACCTATAAGACTTTCTTGCCAAATATTCAAGAGATAGTGTGGATTCTAATCACAAAAAACACTTAACACAATTGGCCTAAGTTGGTCTCTGTTTTATCCAAAACATCACAACTTACCAAATTCAAATGTACAAGAGTAGAAAACCTTTTACTCTTACATTTCACTAGTGTTAATAAACCTTCTTTAAGATGTGTCACTCAAGTTACATTTGTGGTGGGCTTGATCAGTGCACAAGAATGTGTACTCGATCCCTTAGTCCTTTACTTGACTCATACATCCATGTGAACAAGTAATTAGTCTTAATTTTCCAATGCTTGAAAGTTCTCATTCATCATACTATACAACTTGCATGATTCCAAGTTTCTATCCAACTGAAACTTGGGTGATGAAAATCTTTCGTTATTTGGAAAATTTAGACACTACCACAAATGAAAGAATCAAATTCATATTTCCACTCTTGCTATTAATGGAATCATATAAGCAACACTTTTTTTCCTTTTCACAAATGCCATTGTAAGGATATTTTAAAATAAATAAAATCAAATTTTTTTTCCTTTTATTTTAAAAACTTTGCGGGAAAAACTATCCTTACAGTGCAAAAGCACATGAAAAACTTTGTTGTTATCTATTCCTAAGCAATATATCATAACTCCTAAGCAACAGCTCAAAATTCTGATCACAGAACCATGCGATCGAGATCCATCTTCACGATCAGAATCAACATATACTTCCTTTAAGTTTCTTCACTTTTCTTTGATTCTTAAAACATCAACATGTGACCCAGTCACATCATGTAATAAGAATCTCAAAATAGAAATTTAACAGAGTTAGATAGTGGACTTTACCTGAAGTAGAGTCAATCTTCTTGACTTGATCAACCTTATGATCTTTCAGGTAAATAGGCTGCTTCGTAATCAATGCCCCTTCCTTTGGCAAGAGAAACATAGGGACTCTTTGGGAATGGTACATGGGACTATCGCAGACTTAGCCTTTCTCTTTACCATTTGGTCAACCTAGTTGACTATGGTCAATCCCTTTCATAGTAGTCCCAAAGGAATTCACTATGTGACTTAGAAAGTGATTGAACCACCAACTTTCTCAAGAGTTTGACACCCAACTCTCCCGGCTTGTCAATATGTGACTTCATCTCAAATATACGATCACACATAGACCTTGCTTGCCAATAGGGCTTGAGTGACCTTGAACTTGTGGGTTAGGGAGAATAATTGGAGGAGGTGGAGGAAGTGAAGTTCCAAGAGATTTGGGAGGATCATAGATGTCTGAACCAGACATCTTTTTGGGAGATATTCAAGATAGTTGATCTAAAGTCCTTAATATAACACCCAATATGAAATATTAAGGCTAGGACCCAACAAACTATTTTATAACTTGGAAGAGGGATGCCGTAATCCAAGCTATAAAATATTTGAAGGTAGGTGAATGACGATTCACCAATTTCCACCAAGATAAACGAAATGTATTATTAGGTTTTAATTGGTTTTGAAACTCCTATATTCTTTTTAGATTCATTGAACTTTTCAAAGGCATGTTTCAATCTCGAGTGTGCCCTTCAGGTTTTGTGACTGGGATGCCGAGGATCACAAAACAAGGTGTGAATAACCATGCAAATATACTTGGTACCCTTAATATTTACCCCTCAATCGATGTGTCGGTTAACCACACACGCTCCACCGATACTATGATAAACATTAAGTTACCCTTTGCCTACCTTGTTAAATCAAGCTAGTGTGCCGGTTAACCACACACGCTCCACTAACTGACTTAAGCAAAGTGCAAAGTGTAATTTCATGGGTTAACACCAAATTCACATTTTCCTAAGTAACTAAGATTGGGTATTATTAAGAGTTTAGTTACTTAGTATTTATCATTAATACTTTTAATGAAGGGAGAATTATAGTCCTTGTCCTAACCGTTCGGCTAACGACCCTCCACCGGTCAAGGAAGCGGTGGGTGAGAGTGGACACCCATTAAACTGCCATTTTATAGGCAGTAACCTTATACCCCCCCTTATAGACCGGCTTCGTGAATGAGGCCTACTAATGGTAAGACGACTTTACTCTTATACATATATATATAAATATTATTAACTTATAATATTATAAAGTATAAGGGTTGAATTTTAACTTTTAAAATTCTAAGGGCTTAACTTGGAATTAAAGTATTCATAAGTGAAAACTTTACAAATTCCAAAACTTGAGGGCAAGTTTTTGAAACTATTCAAAACTTTTCATTTCATAACTTATGAGTTTAATGGTTCATTAAAATGAAGACTCTTCATTTTTTATGTAACCTCTTATTCTTTAATAACACTTTTAAAGAAGTGACTCTTAAACATCCATAACTTGAGGACAAGTTATGGAGTAATAATACTATTTAATGAAAAAGACTCTTCATTTTTTTTATGTAACCTATGGCACTTTTATGAGTTTTAAGATTCATAAATGTGACCTTTTATATAACTTGAGGACAAGTTACAAAAACACATGTTATGAACTACCTCTAGATTAATTAAGATTGAAAACAACTAAAACACAATTTTTTTTTCCATTAATCTAAACTAACTCATAAATCAAGGAACATAAACACTTTTGGTAATCCATAACTTATGGAGTAAATGCTTGTTTTATGACGAAACTTTTCATGTTCCACAACTTAAGAATAAGTTATGGAATTCTTTAAAACATTAACACCAAATTTTGTAACTCCATAAAAACTTTGAATCAATTTTTTTTAAAACCTTTTCATATCCATAACTTATGGAGGTTTTAAAACACTTAAGATCACAACTTTAAAAAAACTTTTGATCTCCAAAATTTTATGACAAAATTTGTAACTCCTTAAAACATTTAGATCAAACTTTTAAAACTAATAAAATAATCGTATCATTTTATCTTTTACTAAATTTGACCTAACTCAACTCATATAACAAATGATTCAAATTTTACAAATAATTAGTTTTTCACAAAACAAGTAATTATCTTAAAATTTGACAAACTTCATGTTTTTTTTTCTTTTTTTTTTCAACTTTGAAAATCAAACATTTGGATGAATATAACATAAAACAACCCATGGCTCTGATACCACTGTTGGGTTTTTGAGCATTCTAACACTCCTAAGTGTACATACAACCCTAAATACCTTGGATCTATGTTTTCTCTATTATACATGCAAATATGAATATTCCAAGGTATTACCCTATCTAGCATACAATCCTTGATACTTGGGTAATATAACAAGTTAGAATACATACCTTTTAATGAAGCTTGAAGTCTTGAACTTTAAGAGCTTAGCCCCAATAGTGTGGAAGCCTCAAGTGGAATCACAAATCACCAAAACACCTTGGAAAACCTTTAGAGAATATGGATACTTGGCTCACACTTATGAAATCGGTTATTGCCCTCTTTAGTGTATCCACACTAGCCACTAGCCTAATTTCATGAACCATAAGACCCTTTATATAGTGTGGAGGATTAAGGTTAAACCCTAATACCCATGACCTTTCATTTCCTAGGATCCATGGGTTAAAGCTCCATGGATTATCCATGAAGACTTAGCCCAACCTAAATGAACTTGGCCCACTACACATATATATCTAAGAGTCCATATTTAATTAGTTCCTTTTGATCACTTAATTAATTATAAATTAATTCTTGATCAATACTAATTAAATAATATGATTATATATTAATATATTAGAACTTATAATATATTAATATAAATCATAAATATACTTTTCTCAAAAGACTATCCATATAAATTGTGCAGGTGAAGTGCAACCCAAATGGACCATGCCGGGTCGGGTCAAGTACATACCAAATATAGTTATGGACTTAGACATTAATCCAACAGTTTCTTGACAAGAGAATCTTATATATCATGAGGTCAGTGGGAGTCTTAATGGTCTTGAATAGCTTCATGAACTAATCAAGAATAAACCTATTGTCTATCACTAGCACACGACTTGAGGTTTATAACCTATCGTGTTGACATATTCTTGTTTTCCATGTCATTCCAGTTAAGTTAACTATGCATGTGAGTCCTAAGAGTTCTCAATTGATTGTATAAGGCAACGAACCTTGATTGGTGAAAGTTCATTGATCTGTATGGGTGAGTTGTTTGACTACTTGGAAGACATGGTAGGCGCTTGTGCTGCCAGATGGCAAGAAATAAAGATTGGACAAGTTCAGTCCATATGAGTTTGGATTTGTCACAAACATTGTCTTGTGATAATGGTGATGACAAATTCACATAGGAACGCATACACCATAAAATCTAAGTGGTAAGGTTTCTCTCCACTTCATGGAAATGATTGTGAGGAAACACTTTCACTAAGAAGATTTTAAGGAGATAGCAATTATGTAAATTGCATTCTCAAATTCGATTATGATTACGACATCCCTCTTCATAGTTCGAATTGTGAGAAAATAGCAAAAGGTTTAAACATTTGGGACTTACTACTATAAGCTCTGAAATAGTTTAGACACACATATGAGCTTTCTAATAAAAGGTGTATGAGCTTAGATAAAGCTTTTCATAGCATCTCGTATTAGAAATCTGAACTTTGGTAAAGAAGTCAATAAGTATTGATTTCTAGAAAGTCCAGCTGATTTCTGAATACATGTCAAAGCTAGTGGGAGCATAAGTGTTATGCTGGTAAGGATATAATTATCATGTTAGTGGGAGCATGATTATTATGTTAAGTGTTGCGAGTTAGCAATATTAATTATAGAAAACAAAAGTTTCAATTCGCAAAGTTGCAGAAGTTGAAATGTTGTTTTGCTATAATTAAGGGAGAAGAAATTATACTTCATTTCAAATCTAAAATCTTAGATCGAGAAATTTTAATCAAATTTAGTCAAAGGACATATATGAACATTATGTTGAAAAGGTTCAACATAAGGAAATTCTATATATAGCAATATTATAGCAGGAGACTGGTAAAGTATCATGTCTTTATGTAAGACATTATGAATCGTATCCCATACGCTTCGGGTATAGGATCGATTGCATATGTTGTAATATTCGACCGTTCTGATTTTCCAAGTGCCTAGGGCATTAAGAAGGAAAAAGGACCAGAACTGGATATGGCTAAAGTAGTTAAACAACTGTCAAGGACGATCTAAGGTTCGCTAAGGATTGGTCGCTTGTGGGCAGTTGGAAGTAAAGTATTGAATGGAACATATTGACATTATTATGAATAGATAGGATTCTATTAAGAATGAGTTGTCATATGGAAAATATGGAAATGTTTCCATAATGGGAGTTGGATATTAAGAATCTATGTGTAGGTTAGACAATTTTATGCAAAAAGGAGGTTCAAATGAATGTACTTTGAATGTGAGACTTCATATTTGTGGAGTTGTCTTGTAACAATCTCCAATAGAGCGCTTTGTAGTTTCATTGGCAAAGTCTTTGTGACTTTGGTGTTATGTCATTACAAAAGGATCATTGTGTAAAATGTTAAAATCTAACATATTCTAATAGTGGCAAGAATTTGGTATTCTTACGCTTGTGATAAGGATTGGGAATTGCGAAATGAGCATCATTGGAAATGTGTTCAATTGATCTATTTCACAAAGTAAGGATCATAGGTAAACATAGTGTGCATGCTTGGAGCATAGGATGGCTATTGTTTCAATTCAAGTATAAAGTTGATTATCCGAAACATTATACAATGAATAATGTGTAATCGATATAGTGATGAAATAAAAGGTGTTTTATTTATACTCAAAGTGTTGAGGCCATATCGGATTCGATTATTCTTGTGTTTCACTTCGCATGTTTTGACTTCCCGAATAATAAGATTATTCAAACATCCACAGTCGATCATACGTTAGAAGTAGGTATTGAGGCAAGACTGTCATGAATTGGCTTTTAGACTGTCTAAAGCTTTTAGACATAGCAAAAGTTTGCTGCAATGTTCATGAGTGCTCCTGAAATAAGATTTGAGTATTAGATTAAACCCACGCTCATCTGAATCACTTCATGGATTTTATCACGAGTGATTGGTGAGACGATAATATATTATATTCTTGAAACGGAGAGATGTGAGTTGTTGTTTGTGAGTCGGTTGCACTACTTGATGTTATAAAACGTATTGTTGTGTGTGATTTGATGAGTAAATAGTGCAAGCATATGAGTCGATGTTTATCTGTTCCTTTTACCCAAATTGGGATAAAAGCGATATATGTGGGCCCCTCGATGATTTAGTGATGACACCTAAGCGCTTGGCCAAGCCTGGACTAAGTTGATGTGTTCAACTGAAGTCTATTGTCAGTCATCTTAAATCGGAAATCAGGAAACAACACATAGATAGAGAGAATAATTATAATCCATGTCTCATGTCTATACGATATCTTGTGAATGAAGGAGTATATGATCCCTTATCTAAAGGATGTGTTGCTGATAAGATTAGAGTTCGACAGCGACTTTTGAAAGCTATGATTGCTAATAAGATTCTGAAGTCGTACTTGCAATAATAGTTATTAGACTTATCCAAGTGGGAGACTGTTGGATTAGGTGTCTAAGCCCATAATTATTCTTGGTATGTACTTGATTTGATTATGAGCATGGTCCTTTTAGGTTGCCTTCACTTATGCAACTTGATAGGATAACAAGAGGATGGAGTGGAATTTATTATGTGAATAATAAATTTGTACTCAAAATGGTTTTGTTAATATATTAAAAGATTAATATATTATTTCGAAATCATATTATTTAATTAGTATTGATCATAAATTAATTTGGAATTAATTTAGTGGTCAAAAGAGACTGATTAAATAATTGGAGGACTGTTATGCAAATCATTGATAGTTGCATAAATGGGCTGATGAACTTCATAGAGTGGAGTGGACGAAATCCTATAGGGAAGCCCTATAGATTTCGACCATGGGCTCTAAGGAAGGAGTTCATGGGCTGCTTGTTGCCTAAGTTAGGTATTAGGGTTTCCACCTAAAAACCCTAGCAGCCACAACTATATATAGGACCCCATACAAGGGGATTTTCGGCCTATGCATTCTAGAAAAGAAACCCTAGCCGAAAATCCTTCTCTATCAAGTCATCTTCTTGCATTGGGTGTTTGTGACTCCATTAGAGGTGCAACACTTGGGGCACTAGGCTTTTAGAAGTCAAGATCAAGAAGGATTAAACTTGTTATTGCTACATAACAAGAGAGGTAAAGATTCTAACCCTAATCATATGTGATTTTTGATATATGTATGCTAGTCATAGGGTTATTGCTTTGGTATTCATAGTTGTATGTTCAAATTAGAAAAACCTAGATCCAAAGCAATTAGGGTTGCATGTACACCATAGGAATGATGTTATGCTCAAAACCCATCAGTATCTCTCACGGAATAGCTCAAGAGTACAACCTCGATGTACCCTCGATACTCTCACTAAACGATCATCAACGGTCTCTATCTCCAATGGATAATCAAGATCCCCAGGAGCATCTCCAAATCTCGTGCTGAGCGCAAGGGACACGAACGACCGGGTAGCACCCGAATAAAAACAAACCAGAACAGACAATTCGTTCACTAAGAACGTCCCTAAAAATTACAACATATAACATAAGCATAAAAATAATAAAAGTGCGTAAATAAATGGAAAACATACCCGTAACTATGTCAGGAGTCGCACGCGCCTCCTCATCCGTCAGCTGAAAAGCCTTACTTGTCACTGCAGGGGTCGCCGACTTACCCTCCCCTCCTTCTATGATTCTCAATGTCGCCGGATTGGATGTTGCAACCGCTCCTACAGTCAAACTTGGGCTATCGTCCTTCTTGTGGCCTCTGTGATTGCAATGAAAGGAAATCAGACCTGAAGCATGGGTAGTGGTGGTGGTGGAAGTTCAATCCCTGTTGAAATGCCCTGTATTTCCGCACATATAACAGCCCGAATCCCCGCCCTAAAAACCCCCTCATGCATCCTACCGTACTTGCCACAGCGGCCCCGATGTAACGCCCGTAGATCCGGGCTAGTCAATTTAGAGATAATAGGGGTCGAAAACGACTTTTCGACAAAAGATTATTTAACCAAGTTGTATAATATGTCTCAAGGGTTCCGTACATATAAAGAACGCCGAAATCCGAGTTATAACGAAGAAGTTATGGCATGTCGAAGTTTTTCGGCAAAACCGACACGGCACCGGGAGACGTAAATAGTGAATTTACGATAGAGAACTTTTTAGCCTTAGTGATCTAAACAAAAGTTGTAGTATATGTTAAACCAAGAACATCCATAAAAAGAACGCCCAAATCTGACTTCGTATGAGGAAGTTACAATTTTTCTAAGATTCGGCTTAGCAGTGCACGGTCCGAAACTCGAATTTTAGTTCGAGCGGTTTTTGGCTTACGCGACCTAAATGAGAGTTGAAGATCCCATTAATAGGAACTCAACGGTAAACAGACAGACAAAAACGGAGTCCGTATGAAGGAGTTACGAATTCTTCGCGGTCATTTAACAGTCTAATCTCATCCTACTGTTAAATTTAAGATCGGTCGAGAATTAGCCGATGAAGTCTAAATGAAAGCTGTAGATCTTGTTCTTACCTACGCGTGGATATAAAGCACGTTGAAAACGGAGCTCGTATGCGAAATTTAAGGGGTTTAGAAGTCGGCAGAGTGCTGTATGAAATCGGGTGACGTGGCTGAATATGGGCCAAAGCTTTCTCCCCGAGGCAAGCCACCAGGTGGTGACACCTGGTGTAACGCCCGTGTTTCTAGGCTAGGCATTAATATTGACATAATAGTCTAGGTTAACCTTTGTAACTCATTTTGAAGAAATGAAGAGGAATTATGTGATTATTATGTGAATTATGTGTTTTATGCATAATTATTATGATTTAATTAACTAAGAATAAAAATGAGCGTCGAAAATAAATATTAGATAAATACGATATCTATTAACAAAGTTGTAGTGGTCGTGACAAGGATTCCGGATATATAAAGAATACCGAAATCCGAGTTATAACGAAGAAGTTATGACCTGTCGAAGTTTCGCGACAAAACCGGCACGGTGCCGAATGACGTAAAAAGTGAGTTTTTGATAAACTACTTTTTAGCCTGAGTGATCTAAACGAAAGTCGTAGTGTTCGTTAAACCGAGAGTATGTATAAAAAGAACGCCCAAATCTGACTTCGTATGAGCAAGTTATAATTTTTTAAGTTTCAGCTTAGCGGTAGACAGCTAAAAACTCGAATTTTAGATCGAGTGATTTTTAGCCGATACAACCTAAACGAGAATCGAAGGTCTCGTCAATAGTAGTACAGCGGTAAAAAGACAGACGAAAACGGACGTCAGATGAAGAAGTTATGAATTTTTAACGGATTTCCTGTCCCGGTTTGTTAAAAATAATAATATAAAAATTAAAGTCAAAATTAGCCGACGAAGTCTAAACAAAGTTGTAGAGCGTAATTTTACCTACGCGTGCATATAAAGAACGTCAAAAACGGAGCCCGTATGCCAAAGTTATGGATTTTAGAAGTTTGGGGCACAAAAATCAAGAAATTTCGCATGGATAAGTCCGATCTCGGTGAGTCACCTGCCCCGTGTCCGATCCATGACACATCCGAAGCTGGCTCCGCCGTGTGTCGCACACCTGACGCCTTCTGATTGGACCAAACGACGGACCAGTGCGCGTCCGACATGCCTCGCACAGGTGCCCGCGTTCGACCTCGAATACGTGTCTCTCTTCCTCGCCGCCACCTGCCTTCGCAGACTCACCCTTCTCGGATCCAAGCCTCGCATCTGCTGATGCGTGGAGTCCTCTCAGCCGCTGATCTTCGGACTTCACCCCTATAAATACAAGGCCTGCGAGCCTTCTCGGGTAATTTTGAGAAATTGCCATTTTACACCCCTTTTTCAATATTTTCACTATTTTGACATCCCCCGAAGCCCCGGTATCAATTTTAGCACCCGGAACACGCCCCGAAGTTCCCGAGAAGCCCGAAAAACTTATCTTTTTGGTTTTGAAGCCCGACCCTCGCAGAGCCCGGTTTCTCAATAAAACACTCGGTTTTATTAGAAACGATCATTTTAGGAAACGAAGTGCTGCCCGATTATCATTAAATCATGTGAGTGTATAGTCACTTTCATCTTACACATAGATATGAAGTATTTTATAGAAAATACGTGCTATGTATATATATGTTGTTTCGTTACTTGGGATGGATGTTGAATGGATGTTTTATACATGTTTAAAATGATTTAAAATGTATATATATTTTATGTTCAAATATGTTGGGTAAAACATGGGTGGATAAAGAATGAGGGATAAAAGTACTGTATAGATGTACGTTGGTACCTATAAATTTAGTACAGTATAGATGTACGTTGGTAGCTATGGATTTAGTACATTGGCATCTATGGACTTAGTGCCTATTGTATAAACCTTGGCGACGATGTGACTTCGTGCCTGTTTAATATAAATTGCAGAGGAAAAGCAGTGTTGTCACTCGGATGGTTGTCTTGTTTGACATAAATTGTTGAGGAAAGCAATGTTGTCACCCTATTGGTTGTCTTGTTTGACATAAATTTCTGAGGAAGGCATGTTATCACCCTATTGGTTGTCTTGTTTGACATAAATTGTTGAGGAAAGCAATGTTGTCACCCCATTGGTCGCCTTATTTGACATAAATTGTTGAGGAAAACAGTGTTGTGACCCCGATGGTTCCCTTATTTGACATAAATTGCTGAGGAAAGCAGTGTTGTCACCCCGATGGTTGCCTTATTTGACATAAATTGTTGAGGAACCCCCGAAACAATGTTGTCCCCCTAATGAAAATCTTTAGGCTAGGTCCCTTGTGATAGTTGTTTTAGGGACGTAAGGTGAGGATAACGGGAATGGGTAATTAGGGTTATTTTTGGTTGATGAAATTAATAAATTATTTTTTGATTGATGAACTTAAAAAGTTTATTATTTATTGTGGGTTGAAAACCCTATATGCTCACCAGGCTCCCAAGCCTGACCCACTCATCCTTTTTATCTTACAGGTAGTGGACCCCGAGCATAGTCGGATGATGATGAGAGAATTTTTGGATTATAGGCCAGTAGTTGTAAATAACCGTTGTAAGGCTTATAATGTCTTGTTTATGCTTTTGATA
Organism: Lactuca virosa; assembly: GCF_052849685.1. Lineage (NCBI taxonomy): Eukaryota > Viridiplantae > Streptophyta > Magnoliopsida > Asterales > Asteraceae > Lactuca > Lactuca virosa. Next base: position 204,411,869 of record NC_136429.1, read on the forward strand.
TGTATCGGAACATGAAATCTCGAGGTTTTGATAAACTTTTTATCATGTTTTGTTTTGGGAACAAATTCCACAACATCTTTTAAATGGATTACTCTGATTTTATTTTAAAAAGCATAAACGAAATCGGTCTTTTCTGGCCGTGAAATTGGGGATGTCACAGTTGGTATCAGAGCATTAGTTTAAGCGAACTACGAATTTGTAGGATTTCTAGACTTAAACTTAGAATGCTAAGTGATGATGGTGAGATGCGTGTCTACCATATTTTGGACACGAGCACTAGTATATTTTAGGAAAGATGCCTAAAATGCTTTTAAGTGCTAAATGCTATATGATTGCCATATATGATATTATTTATTCGGATCTATGGTCTGTTGTCGACTGGATCTGGAAACCTTATGTGTGTAGGATTCTAAGTGTATGATTACGATATTAGAACTAACATGTAAACGTTTCGGAGTGATAAGAGAATTTAAATACCTGTCGAGGATAAAGACCTAAATTCGCCTTATTCAGTATATAGATTATAATGGCAAGAACTCGCACTGGAGTTGGAAATGCAAACGGAAACAGGAATCAACAACCTCAACCCCAAGTACTTGAGCAAGTACCTGTTGCAGGAGATGCACCTGAGCCAATGACGATGGCTGGGGTACAAGCAATGATGCAGATGATGTTGAATCGCCAAATGGAGGAGACAAGGCGATTACTACAACAGAATAGGGAAGAAACTACGATACCTGTTGAACAGCCCAAGCCAACCCACCGGTAGTTAGACTGACGTGGATGCAAATACAAAGATTTCATGACATCCAAACCACCGTGTCTATCTGGAAGCCCGACACCGGTAGAAGTCATGAATTAGATCTCCGAAATGGAGACAATGTTTGAAAGTTGTGAGTGCAGCAACAAACAGAAGACTGCACTTGCAATTCCTCTGTTAAAATCTGGTGTATTGAGCTGGTGGAAGTTAGTAGCTGATTCGATGCCCAAGGGAGAAGCTAGCAAGATGTATTGGGAATATTTTGTGGTGCAACTGAAATTGCAATACTGCTCTGAGCAGGATCTTCTGGAAATCAATAATGAGTTCCAGAATTTGAAGAAGGGAAAGATGAGCGTTACTGAATACGTTGCTAGTTTTACGGAAAAGATGAAGCTTGTTCCTTACCTAGTTCCAATTGAACTCTCCAAGTTCAACAAGCTTGCCCTCGGATTACCAGCAGACTTTGGTCCGATGGTCAAGCAAGCAACCACTTTGAAAGTTGCCATCTGGGCTGCTAAGAATGTTGAGACTCAGATCAGAGAGAAGGGTCTGGAGAGGGCAGAAGTTGGCGAGAAAAGAAAGTTTGAAGGGACTTCAGGGTCCAACGAGAAAAGAAAATTCTCGAAGTCTGGAGGAGGAGGAGGCGAAGCAAAATGGTGCGAGAAGTGCAAAAAGAAGCACTTCGGGAAATGTGGCGAAGAGGTGACCTGCTACAAGTGTGGGAAGATTGGGCATTATGCCAACGAGTGTCCGTCCAACAAGAGGATGTGCTATGGATGTAACGAGGAAGGGCACATTTTGAAAGACTTCCCAAAGAAGAAAGAGGCAGCAAGGCCCAATGTTCCACCAAAACCAAAACCAAAGGCATTCCAAATGATCCTTAATGAAGCAGATGGAAATACAAGGGATCAAGAGTAAGGACCTTATATTCCCAAAGCTAAGATATAAAGTAGTAATGCAGTTAGTAACTTGTGGTGTAGCCTATTAGAGGCGTAGTATAGGGTAAACTCGAACCTCTGTGTAATTATTTTAAGAAATAATATAAAGCCTGGTTTTGTCATCTGATGAATTGAATGACTATGTGAAATTCTTGTATGGTGACTTGGAGAACTGCGAGACAATACTTGGGACGAGTAGGAGTAGGTGTGAATGGTAGTAGAGGCCTATACTACCGGAAGCGCAGGACTCGTACTTGGATCAAGGAAAATCACAAGGTTACCAAGAAGCTAGAAATTGATTCTGTTATTGTTCGAGTATTTCATTACCTTCGTTTCGGTAATGACTAAGAAGAAGATTGTTATTCCGACCCTAGAGGTCATATCAAATTGAGTCCGACTAAGATAGGTATGTTACGTGGTTCGGGAAAGTTGAGTCCAAGGTTTATTAGACCGTTTAAAGTTCTTCAGAGGATCGGGAATCAAGCTTACAAGCTAGAATTACCAGAAGAACTAGAGGGTATTCATAACACCTTAAATGTGTGTTATTTGAGGAAGTTCACGGGAGATGTGCCCGACATAATTCTAATTTCTGAATTAAGGTTGGATGAAAACAAGAGGTTAATTGAAGAACCAGAGGCAATCGTTAACCGTAAGACTAAGAAGTTGCGACGCAAGATGGTCAATTTAGTGCTTGTGCGATGGAAACATACGAATGGGCCAAATCTCACATGCGAAACGGAGAGTAAAATGATGAGTCGCTACCCATATTTGTTTGCTGATGTGTGATTACGTGGACGGAATCATTCTAAGGGGGAGAGAATTGTAACGCCCGTGTTTCTAGGCTAGGCATTAATATTGACATAATAGTCTAGGTTAACCTTTGTAACTCATTTTGAAGAAATGAAGAGGAATTATGTGATTATTATGTGAATTATGTGTTTTATGCATAATTATTAGGATTTAATTAACTAAGAATAAAAATGAACGTCGAAAATAAATATTAGATAAATACGATATCTATTAACAAAGTTGTAGTTGTCGTGAGAAGGATTCCGGATATATAAAGAATATCGAAATCCGAGTTATAACGAAGAAGTTATGACATGTCGAAGTTTCGCGACAAAACCGGCACGGTGCCGAATGACGTAAAAAGTGAGTTTTTGATAAACTACTTTTTAGCCTTAGTGATCTAAACGAAAGTCGTAGTGTTCGTTAAACCGAGAGTATGTATAAAAAGAACGCCCAAATCTGACTTCGTATGAGGAAGTTATAATTTTCTAAGTTTCAACTTAGCGGTAGACAGCTAAAAACTCGAATTTTAGATCGAGTGATTTTTAGCCGATACAACCTAAACGAGAATCGAAGGTCTCGTCAATAGTAGTACAACGGTAAAAAGACAGACGAAAACGGACGTCGGATGAACAAGTTATGAATTTTTAACGGATTTCCTCTCCCGGTTTGTTAAAAATAATAATATAAAAATTAAAGTCAAAATTATCCGACAAAGTCTAAACAAAAGTTGTAGAGCGTAATTTTACCTACGCGTGCATATAAAGAACGTCAAAAACAGAGCCCGTATGCCAAAGTTATGGATTTTAGAAGTTTGGGGTACAAAAATCGAGAAATTTCGCATGGATAAGTCCAATCTCGGCGAGTCACCTGCCCCGTGTTCGATCCATGACACATCCGAAGCTGGCTCCGCCGCGTGTCGCACACCTGACGCCTTCTTATTGGACCAAACCACGGACCAGTGCGCGTCCGACATGCGTCGCACAGGTGCCCGCGTCCGACCTCGAATACGTGTCTCTCACCCTCGCCGCCACCTGCCTTCGCAGACTCACCCTTCTCGGATCCAAGCCTCGCATCTGCTGACGCGTGGAGTCCTCTCAGCCGCTGATCTTCGGACTTCACCTCTATAAATACAAGGCCTGCGAGCCTTCTCGGGTAATTTTGAGAAATTGCCATTTTACACCCCTTTTTCGATATTTTCACTATTTTGACATCCCCCGAAGCCCCGGTATCAATTTTAGCACCCGGAACACGCCCCGAAGTTCCAGAGAAGCCCGAAAAACTTATATTTTCGGTTTTGAAGCCCGACCCTCGCAGAGCCCAGTTTCACAATAAAACTCCCGGTTTTATTAGAAACGATCGTTTTAGGAAACGAAGTGCTGCCCAATTATCATTAAATCATGTGAGTGTATAATCACTTTCATCTTACACATACATATGAAGTATTTTATATAAAATACGTGCTATATATATATATATATATATATATATATATATATATATATATATATATATATATATATATATATATATTGTTTGTTTACTTGGGATGGATGTTGAATGGATGTTTTATACATGTTTAAAATGATTTAAAATGTATATATATTTTATCTTCAAATATGTTGGGTAAAACATGGGTGGATAAAGAATGAGGGATAAAAGTACTATATAGATGTACGTTGGTAGCTATGAATTTAGTACAGTATAGATGTACGTTGGTAGCTATGGATTTAGTACGTTGGCATCTATGGACTTAGTGCCTGTTGTATAAACCTTGGCGACGATGTGACTTCGTGCCTGTTTAACATAAATTGGTGAGGAAAAGCAGTGTTGTCACTCCGATGGTTGTCTTGTTTGACATAAATTGCTGAGGAAAGCAATGTTGTTACCCTATTGGTTGTCTTGTTTGACATAAATTGCTGAGGAAAGCAATGTTGTCACCGTATTGGTTGTCTTGTTTGACATAAATTGCTGAGGAAAGCAATGTTGTCACCCCATTGGTCGCCTTATTTGACATAAATTGCTGAGGAAAGCAGTGTTGTCACCCCGATGGTTGCCTTATTTGACATAAATTGCTGAGGAAAGCAGTGTTGTCACCCCGATGGTTGCCTTATTTGACATAAATTGCTGAGGAACCCCTGAAGCAATGTTGTCCCCCTAATGAAAATCCTTAGGCTAGGTCCCTTGTGATAGTTGTTTTAGGAACGTGAGGTGAGGATAACGGGAATGGGTAATTAGGGTTATTTTTGGTTGATGAAATTAATAAATTATTTGTTGATTGATGAACTTAAAAAGTTTATTATTTATTGTGGGTTGAAAACCCTATATGCTCACCAGGCTCCCAAGCCTGACCCACTCAGCCTTTTTATCTTACAGGTAGTGGACCCCGAGCATAGTCGGATGATGATGAGAGAATTTTTGGATTATAGGCCAGTAGTTGTAAATAACCGTTGTAAGGCTTATAATGTCTTGTTTATGCTTTTCATCTGTATCAGAACATGACATCCCGAGGTTTTGATAAACTTTTTATCATGTTTTGTTTTGGGAACAAATTCCGCAACATCTTTTAAATGGATTACTCTGACTTTATTTTAAAAAGCATAAACGAAATCGGTATTTTCTGGCCGTGAAATTGGGGATGTCACACCTGGCCATGGACTCGATGAGCAAGACGCCCTACTCGACGAGTAGAGCAAGATTCCAGCCTATAAATAGAGGTGTCGGGTTCCCTCATTCTTCACACCATTCCAACTTCTTCTCTCTCTCTAAACTCTTTCTCTCTCTAGCCCCCAAACCCCCCCTAAAGTCTAGGTAAACCCCTTAGCACCCAAAGGAAGCCCCGAGGCTCCCGAAGCCCCGAGAAAAGAGCCTTTCGGCTCGGGAACGCTGCTCCAGCGAAGCCCGGTTTTCGAGAAAACCCGCTGTAAGTGAGCTATGCCTACCCTATCTTTAGTATAGCTTATGTTTTAATATAGTAACATTATTAGGGCCTTAAAATAATTATTTGGGCTATTATTATGAGTTATATAAGAGTGTTGATTAACGCTTATATAATAATAATAATAGCTAGACTATTAATTAGTCGCGGTTAACGTTAGACTAAACCCTAGTGGTGTTGATACTACGTTTTGTCAAGGGAATTTTTTTTTGAGATAACGAAGTGTTGTCCGAGTACCGAGTCACCACCTTACCAAGTGAGTGCATAGTTACTTTCATCTTACACATAGATATGAAGTATTTTATATAAATTACGTGCTATGTGTAGATATTGTCTGAATACTTGTTGTCTATGCTGAATGAAAGATTTTATACATGTTTTAAATGATTTAAACTGTATATATGTATTTTATATCTACAAAATATGTTGGGTAAAACATGGGTAGATGAAATATGAATTGAATGTTGAGATAAGAGGTGATATAGACCATGAGATAAGGGTGAGAGGTGAACAATGAGAGAATCCCTATACCCATGTGTGGCCCCGTCATCTAGCAGAGTATGGATGACAACCATGGACTATTCTAGACAGTCCAGTGGAACACTAGCAGGCTCGCAACCTGTAGGTGTTGTGAACGATGTGTTCACCCGGTGTACTCTAAACCCTGGCGATCATGCGGACTTGGTGCCTAAAACTTGGCGATCATGCGGACTTGGTGCCTAAACCCTGACGACCATGCAGACTTGGTACCTAAACCATGGCGACCATGCAGACTTGGTGCCTAAACCTTGGCGACCATGTAGACTTGGTTCCTTAACCATGGCGACTATGCACTATTCCTTAGGATGATCCTTAGGAATGAATGAACGAGGAATAGATGATTCTTAGGGTAGATCCTTAAGAGTAAAGAAGATAATGGGGATGGGTAATTGGGTTGATTGTTTGATGTTTAAACATAATAATTATATTATTGTGGGTTGAAAACCCTATGTACTCACCAGGTTTCCCAACCTGACCCACTCAGTTTATTTGAATCACATGTGTCGATATGAAGTTACATTACACTGAGAGATTAAGGAGATATAAATCACTAGTGATAATGAATGTAAGTTCTGTTTACGCTTATGTTTCTGTATTAACGATGACATCCCAAATGTTTTAAAATGAATAAAAATACATTTCTTCGGAAATGATTTGATAATATATTTATCATGTTTTTCTGGGAACAAATTCCGCAACATTTTTATTAAAAGAAGTACTCTTATTTTTATAAAGCATAAACAAAATCGGTCTTTTCTGGCCGAGAAAAATGGGGATGTCACAGTTGGTATCAGAGCATTAGTTTAAGCGAACTAGGAATAAGGATTTATTTCTAGACTTAAAATTAGAATGCTAAGCGATGATTGTGAGGAGTGTGTCTAATATATTTTAGGTAGTACACCTGAATAGACACAAGCACTAGCTTATTTAGGGAAAATGCCTAACATGCTTTTATGTGCTAAATGGTTTTTGATATGCGTTATATGATGGGATCTAAGGTTTGTTGCTGACCGGATATGGAAATTTTATGTGTTCAGATTTCTAAACGTTTGATTACGGTATTAGAACTGGCATGTAACTTTTCGGAGTAATAGGGAGAATTACACGTCGAATCTTTCCTATGTTAATTCTCGTCATTACACACTGAACGTATGATTTGGTGTATAGATCGAAATGGAAAGAACCCGAAGCGGAGTCGGGAATGCGAACAGAAACCATAATCAACCCCCAGTGATTGAGCAAATACATGTTGTAGTAAAAGCTGCACCTGAATCAATCACCATGGCTGGAGTATAAGCCATGATTCGGGCTATGTTAGCTGAACAAAGGGAAGAAATGAGGAGGATGTTGCATGAAAATAGGGACGAACCTACCATGCCCATTGAGCAACCTGAGCTGATTCCCGAGCAATCGGAGGAAGGGAACCATAGCCGCCCTGTGAGTCAAGTTGGGACTCAAGGAGAACGAAGGAATGGCCCGGAGAGGGGAAACGACAAGGATGGACGAATGTATAAGAAATTCTTGGGTGCCAAGCCACCAAGCCTTTCCAGAAGCCCGAAGCCTGTTGAGATTATGGACTGGATCTCCGAAATGGAGATGGTGTTTGGGAGTTGCGACTGTAGCAACAAGCAGAAAACCGTCTTTGTGGTCAGACAACTGAAGACCAGAGTATTGAGCTGGTGGAAGTTATTGGCAGATACGATGCCCAAAGGAGAAGCAAGCAAGATGTCTTGGGAAGATTTCATGGAGCAGTTGAAAATGCAATACTGCTCAGAGATAGATCTGATAGACCTAAACAACGAGTTTAAGAACTTGAAGAAAGGGAATATGAGTGTCGATGAGTATGCCATCGCATTCACCGAGAGGATGAAGCTGTTTCCCTACTTGGTGCCTACTGAACTCTCCAAGATAGATAGGTTTGCTAACGGACTTCCAATAGACTTTGGCCCAACGGTTAAAATGGGAACTAATTTAAAGACAGCCGTTACAGCAGCTAAGAATGTAGAGACCCAGATAAGAGGAAAGGGTCTAGAAAAGGATAAGGCGGGAGAAAAGAGGAAGTTTGAAGGATCTTCAAAATCCAACAAAGAAAGAAAATTCTCAAAGTCTGAAGGAGGAGGAGGAGGTGAAGCTAAGTGGTGCGAGAAGTGTAAAAAGAAACACTTCGGGAAATGTAGCGAGGAAGTGACTTGCTACAAATGTGGAAAGATAGGACATTACGCCAGCAAGTGCACGTCCAACAGGAAGGTGTGCTACGGATGTAACAAAGAAGGACATATTTCTAGAGACTGCCCAAAGAAAAACGAGGCAGCAAAGCCAAACACACCACCAAGGCCAAGGGCATTCCACATGATCCTCGACGAAGCAGAAAAAACAACGCGAGGAATCGAGGATGCGGACTTCATATCCAAAGATCGAGTTATGCAGTAGCCGTGTGGATAGTATCGTATGGTGTAGCCTATTAGAGGCATAGTCTAGGGTAAACTTGAACACCTATGTAATCGTTTCAAGGAATAATATAAAACCTTCGTTTTGTTATCTGGTGTGTTAAGTTGTTATGTGATTTTCTTGTATGATGACTTGGAAAACTGCAAGACAATACTTTGAACGAGTATGAGTAGGTGTGAATGGTAGTAGATGCCTATACTACTGGAAGCACATGACTCACGCTTGGATCAAGGAAAGCCACAAGGTTACCAAGGCATTAGTAACTGATTCTGTTTTGTTCATGTCTGTCGTTACCATCGTTTCGGTAATGACTAAAAAGATGATTGTTATTCCAAACTTAGTGGTCATAACAAATTGATTCCGACTACGATGAGTATGTTACGTGGTTCAGAGAACCAAGTTTGATGTGACATCTGACTTAAGCCAAGAAGATTGAACTAAAAGATAATCGAAGCAGTATCGCGCTCATAGTTAAAGATGTTGGTAGCTAAAAATGCTACATGTTGAAATGTGATTATATCACATTATAACATGAAGAAAAGTATATTCCATTCCGGAATTTGACTCTAAGAGACCTGAGTCTAAGCATTGCAACATACGTTGAGAGGTCATTAGAACGCGACCCATCAGTCTATTGTAAAAATCGAATAACTTATCTTAAGATTGTTAAGAAGAAGAAGCAGTCTCCAGTAAGGATCGAGATTGTGACTTGAAGGTCATAATTTGGAGTCTAACGTGAGATAGGGAGCAGGTGCAAGATCGAGCACCACCTGCAGTCAGGAAGTCTTAGAGTTAGATACTCGTTCGAAGAAACATCAAAGTTACGGTTATTACTTAGGATGAAGAGATAACGTATGGATTCATCATGTGAGACTTGTTTCGTTGATGATTCCGGGACGTAATCATCCTAAGGGGGAGATAATTGTAATGCCCATAGATCCGAGCTAGTCAATTTAGAGATAATAGGGGTCGAAAACGACTTTTCGACAAAACATTATTTAGAATAATTAATCTTAACCAAGTTGTATAATATGTCTCAAGGGTTCCGTACATATAAAGAACGCCGAAATCCGAGTTATAACGAAGAAGTTATGGCATGTCGAAGTTTTTCGGCAAAACCGACACGGCACCGGGAGAAGTAAATAGTGAATTTACGATAAAGAACTTTTTAGCCTTAGTGATCTAAACAAAAGTTGTAGTATATGTTAAACCGAGAACATCCATAGAAAGAACGCCCAAATCTGACTTCGTATGAGGAAGTTATGATTTTTCTAAGATTCGGCTTAGCAGTGCACGGCCCGAAACTCGAATTTTAGTTCGAGCGGTTTTCGGCTTACGCGACCTAAATGAGAGTTGAAGATCTCATTAATAGGAACTCAACGATAAAAACACAGACGAAAACAGAGTCTGTATGAAGGTGTTACAAATTCTTCGCGGTCATTTAACAGTCTAATCTCATCCTACTGTTACATTTAAGATCGGTCGATAATTAGTCGGGATTCTAAGTGAAAGATGTATATCTTGTTTTTACCTATGCGTGGATATAATGAACGTCGAAAACGGAGCTCGTATGTGAAAGTTACGGGGTTTAGAAGTCGACAGGGTGCTGTACGAACTCGGGTGACGTGGCTGAATATGGGCCAAGGCTTTCTCCCCAAGGCAAGCCACCAGGTGGTGACACCTGGCCATGGACTCGACAAGTAGGACCCCCTACTCGACGAGTAGAGCAGGATTCCAGCCTATAAATAGAGGTGTCGGGTTCCCTCATTCTTCACATCATTCCAACTTCTTCTCTCTCTCTAAACTCTCTCTCTAGCCCCCAAACCCCCCCCCCCTAAAGTCTAGGTAAACCCCCTAGCACCCGAAGGAAGCCCCGAGGCTCCCGAATCCCCGAGAAAAGAGCCTTTCGGCTCGGGAACGCTGCTCCAGCGAAGCCCGGTTTTCGAGAAAACCCGCTGTAGGTGAGCTATGCCTACCATATCTTTAGTATAGCTTATGTTTTAATATAGTAACATTATTAGGACCTTAAAATAATTATTTGGGCTATTATTATGAGTTATATAAGAGTGTTTCTTAACGCTTATATAATAGTAATAATAGCTAGACTATTAATTAGTCGCAGTTAACGTTAGACTAAACCCTAGTGGTATTGATATTAGGTTTTGTCAAAGGAAAATTATTTTGAGATAACGAAGTGCTGTCCGAGTACCGAGTCACCACCTTACCAAGTGAGTGCATAGTTACTTTCATCTTACACATAGATATGAAGTATTTTATATAAATTACGTGCTATGTGTGCATATTGTCTGAATACTTGCTGTCTATGCTGAATGAAAGATTTTATACATGTTTTAAATGATTTAAACTGTATATGTATTTTATATCTACAAAATATGTTGGGTAAAACATGGGTAGATGAAATATGAATTGAATGTTGAGATAAGAGGTGATATATACCATGAGATAAGGGTGAGAGGTGAACAATGAGAGAAGCCTTATACCCAAGCGTGGCCCCGTCATCTAGCAGAGTATGGATGAAAACCATGGACTATTATTCTAGACAGTCCAGTGGAACACTAGCAGGATCGCAACCTGTAGGTGTTGTGAACGATGTGTTCACCCAGTGTACTCTAAACCCTGGCGATCATGCGGACTTGGTTCCTAAACCTTCGCGATCAGGCGGACTTGGTGCCTAAACCCTGGCGATCATGCAGACTTGGTGCCTAAACCATGGCGACCATGCAGACTTGGCGACCATGCAGACTTGGTGACTTAACCCTGGCGACTATGCAGACTTACTGCCCGTTGTGTAAACCGTGGCAACGATGGACTTCGTGTCGATTCCTTAGGATGATCCTTAGGAATGAATGAACGAGGAATAGCTGATTCTTAGGGTAGATCCTTCAGAGTAAAGAAGATAATGGGGATGGGTAATTGGGTTGATTGTTTGATGTTTAAACATAATAATTATATTATTGTGGGTTGAAAACCCTATGTACTCACCAGGTTTCCCAACCTGACCCACTCATTTTAGTTGAATCACATTTGTCGATATGAAGTTACATTACACTGAGAGATAAGGAGATATAAATCACTAGTGATAATGAATGTAAGTTCTGTTTATGCTTATATTTTTGTATTGACGATGACATCCCGAATGTTTTAAAATGAATAAAAATACATTTCTTCAGAAATGTTTTGATAATATATTTATCATGTTTTTCTGGGAACAAATTTCGCAACATTTTTATTTAAAGAAGTACTCTGATTTTTATAATGCATAAACAAAATTGGTCTTTTCTGGCAGAGAAAAAAGGGGATGTCACACCCGATCCTGCTGACCCCTCGATCTAGAATTAAAAACCTTGGGTTTCTTTATTGAACCCCCAGTCGTCTACACATGCTCTTCCTTCCTCTTTCTGATGTGCTCCAAATCGATTTTCCATTCTCGGGTCCTGTATATCATATCCTCAAATGTTGGACAGGCTGAATAACTAACAAACTCCCTGATATCTGATCTCATCATGTCGTGGTACCGAGTCGTCTTCATCTCCTCATTTGCAGCATACTGGGGTACCAACAAAGCATTCTCCCGAAACTTGGCAGTGATCTCCGCCACAGTCTCAGTCGGCTGGCGCATATCTTGGAATTCCTTCGCTAGCTATTTCACCTCGACAGTCGGTCCAAACTCTGCTCAAAACTGGGTCATAAATTTTGTCCAGTTCATGGCCTCAATAGCTGGTGCTCCCAGAACATATCCAACCTCCTCCCACCAATCCTAAGCTCGCTCCCTCAAACAGCCTGCAGCGAACCTCACCTTCGACCCCTTGGGGCAGAAGCTAGTCATATGGGCACACTACAAGTCTGATATCTATTGCATGGTGGCAATGGGGTGCTTCACGCCCCACATCCCTTGAAATCCTTGAAGGAGAGAGCACGGGCTTCGTACTGACCGGTAGCTAACTCCACTCTAAAGGCTCAGAAATGCTCCTCCATCAACTCGATGATGCCTTCCTTGATCATCACAAATATCATTGGGTTCGCATCAAGGAGACCTCTCATAATCTCAGACGCGATGAACTCGCTTAGTCCCTCATCAATTGGTTCGGTGCCCGTATCTGAACCAGATCCCGAACCTCCTGCTCCACCATGTGTCATCACCAGGATGAAACACAATACATAAACAATCAGTAGACGCATGAAAAGGTTCACACTTCCAAAGTTTCTCGAAATCATCAAGGCCTTCCTTGTACCGGGTATAGATATTGTGCTTTTAGTAGTACAGGCCCAATACTACCTTCCACACGTATTTATACCTTCATCAAGGACGGTCTCAAATGCTACAAGTCACTTCCCTACTATCAATTACTTTGCTCGCAATATAGAGCGCCCTACATGCTAAAAAATTTACTAGGATTTCTTAGGATTCCTTTCCCACAAATCTCTACCATCAGTTGTAGAAGAGACTCCCTCCAATACCTTTTAACTACCTCACAGATACAATTACATGTTACCGACACCAGATAATTTTCGACTGCTAGGTCCCACCCTACAACGGTTGGAATCAAACAAGAGCAATGTAATAGGATTGAACCTAGCCTTCAAAAATTATCTACTCCCCATAACATGTAATTTAATGTATTCTCTTAGTAATTACCTGACACCAGTAAGCACAAAGCAAGCAGCATTCGAGCATTGAGTTCTAAACCAGTGCACTACCTAATCAGGCCACTCTGTCTAACCATCTAAATTCTATACTAGCATGCAGTTTGAAAGGCTCATACAACCGACATACAAAGGCATCCCTCCTAGCATCCTACCATGTGATTCTGAGCAGATCCTTAGCCCTAATCTAGCATGCTATACACATATACATATACTGAAACAATAAACATGTATCAGTATTTTGGGAAATACTTACTTGAGCTCGACTGATTGAACATATCGTACCCTTTTTCAAAAATATTACTAAGTCCTCAGCTTGAGTTCAGACACACCCAAGAGTGTGCCCGAATCCCTCAAACCAAGGCTCTGATACCATCTTTGTAACTGATGGGTTTTATACAAACAATCCTATGTGTGCATGCAACCCTAGATTGGATCTATGTTTTCTCTATTAGACATACAAGCATTGAACACAAAATAGAAAACCCGAATATGCATCTAATATTTCGAAATCCACAAATGAAAGATTAGATCACATACCTTTGTTGCTATATAGTAATAACAACCAAAACTTGAAGATCCTTGCTTTTGAGAACAAGTACCACAAGTGTACTACCTCTAATGGCTCACAAACACACTAGGGCAAGAGGATGAATTTGAGAGAGAGGAGAGAGAGGAGTAACTTGCTCATAAATTCGGATCTTCTGGGGTTTCAAGAGGGTGCAAGAATTCAAGAGCCAAGGGGCTTTATTTATACTTGAGGCTAGCTAGGGTTTTAAGGTGGAAACCCCAATTCCTTAGCTTAGGGCCTAAGCAAGTCCGTGGACCCCTTCCTTAGGGATTGGACGAATATCTATAGAACCTTCTAGGGATTTTCGTCCCTCCCTAATAAGGGTGATCCAATGGCCCAAAACCTCAACTATCAAATAATTACAAAACAGCCCCTGTACTTTTAATCAGTTCCTTTAATCACAAAATTAATTCCAAATTAATTTCTGATTAAATACTAATTAATAATATGATTTCTAATCAATATATTATTCTTATAACATATTAATAAATCATATTTAGGCACCAATTTATTATTCTAAATAATAAAATCAGCATCTCTCTCCAATAGTCATCATGTCTACTATCAAATCAAGTACATATCAACTATAGTTATGAGCTTAGACACCTAATCCAACAGTCTCCCACTTGGATAAGTCGAATAACTATAATTGCAAGTATGAATTCAGAATCTGAATATCTGATTAGCAGTCGTAGCTCTCAAAAGTCGTTGTCGAACTCTGACCTAGTCAATGACGCGTCCTTTAGATAAGGAATCATATAATCCTTCATTCTGCAAGATATCATGTGGACAAAGACATGGAACAAAATCATTCTCAATGTCCAACATTTTGTTTCCCAATTTTTTATTTGCTTGAAGACGAACTTAATTGAACACATTAATTCAGTCCTGACCAGGCCCGACACATAAGTCAACACAAAATCATCGAGGGGCCCAAGATATCACTTTTACCCTTTGGGATAAAAGGAACAGATAAACTTTGACTTATATGCTTGTACTATTTACTTATCAAATCATACACAATAATATGTTTTATAACATCATGTTACTGATGCGTTTACGCATTATGAATGCACAACTAACTCGTAAACAACAACTCATATATCTCGGTTTAAAGATTATACGATATTATCGTCTCACAGTTACTCGTGATAAATTTCATGAAGTAATTCAAATGATCGTGGGTTTAATCCAATACTCAAATCCTATTTCAGGAGTACTCATGAACGTTACAACAAACATTTGCTATGTCTAAGCACTTAGACAATCTACAAGCCAATTCATGACAGTCTTGTTGGATAAGGTGTCTAAGTCCATAACTATTTCTGGTATGTACTTGACCCGACCCGACATGGTCCATTTGGGTTGCATGGCATCATGCATTTGGATAGACTAAATGAGAGGAATAACACTTGTGGTATATTAATATATTATAAGTTCTAATATATTAATAATATTATTTAATTAGTATTGATCAAGAATTAATCTAGGATTAATTAAGTGATCAAAAGATGACTAATTAAATATATGGGTTGATTATGTAAATCATCCATAACTTGTATAGTGGGCTAAAAGGCTCCATGGGAGTTACAACCCATGGGTCATGGAAATGAAGAGTCATGCCACATTAGGATTTACATGGTGTAACCCTAGATGTGACACACTTTATAAGAAACATGTTGCTTATCAAAATCGGCTACACACATAAGAACAAGTGAGGGTAAGCCAATTTTACAAGTGTTTTATTCTCTAAAGTCATTCCAAAGCATTTGGTGTTGTGTGAAGCATTTGAGGCATCACACTTGGGGTGCTAGGCTCTCAAGGTTTTCAAGGAATCATAACAACAACAAGGTATGTAATTCTAGCTATATTTTATGATTAAAGTTCCCCATGTATGCTAGATAGGTTTATGAACCTTGGAAAACATATTTTGCATGTATTTTAGACAAACATAGATCCAATGTTTTCTAGGGTTGCATGTACACTTAGGAGTGTTAGAATTGCTCAAAACCCATCAGTGGTATCAGATCCTAGGCTTGTTTGTTGATACTTGATGTAAAATAATGAAAAAAGTCGAAAATCTTGCTGTCTGCACAGGGGACTCGCCGAGTCCATGGGGGGACGCGACAAGTCCAAGTGAAAATGCAACCAACTTGGCGAGTCAGTTCATGCACTCGACGAGTTGGTCATGCAGAGTGCAGTTTTTTGATTTTTGCTGCTGGAAATGGACTAGAAACATTACCCTAAACTGCTTTGGTGTTATAAAACTTATTTTAGATGGTGTAATGGTTGTTCTAATCCATTTACAATGGCTAATATCAAAATTGCATGATTATATGTGTTCATATGTTTCTGAAATTTTGATATGATTATTCATGTTCTTATGAGTTCTTGATAGATCATAGGAATTACTTGTTTATTGCTGAATTCGTGATCTTTATGTGTTTTAATGGAGTCCATAACTTGTCCTCAAGTTATGGATAACCAGAAGTCTCTTTGTTTTAATTCCATTAAAAGAACACACAAGTTACAAAAATGAAGAGTCTTCATTTTTAATAACTCATAAGTTATGAATTGAAAGGTTTTGTAAAGTTACAAAACTTGCCCTCAAGTTTTGGAACTTGTAAAGTCATCTAGTAAATTTTAGTTCCAACCCCTAGAATTTTAAAAGTTAAAATTCAACCCTTATACTTTATAATATTATAAGTTAATAATATATATATATATATATATATATATATATATATATATATATAAGATCAAGTTGTTTTACCGTTAGTAGGCCTCATTCACGAAGCCGGTCTATAAGGGGGGTATAAGGTTGTTGCCTATAAAATGGCAGCTTAATGGGTGTCCACTCTCACCCACCGCTTCCTTCACTGGTGGAGGGTCGTTAGCCGAACGGGTAGGACAATGACTTAAAATTCTCATTAAAAAGTATAATGATTATAATGAAGTAACTAAATGTTTTATAAATTCCCAATCTTAGTTACTTTAGGAAAATGTGAATAAGGTGCTAACCCATGAAATTACACTTTGCACTTTGATTAAGTCGTTGGTGGAGCGTGTGTGGTTAACCGGCACACTAACTTGGACTTAACAAGGTAGGAAAAGGGGGACTTAAGGTTTTTTCATAGGTCGGTGGAGCGCGTGTGGTTTACCAGAACATCGATTAAGTGAAAAAAACATTAAGGGTACCAAGTAATTTTCATGGTTACTTCACACCTTGTTTTGTGATCCTCGGTTTCCCAGTCACAAAACATTAAGGCACACTCGAGATTGAAACACGCCATTGAAAAAGGTTCAATGAATCTCAAAAGAATCTAGGAGTTTCTAAAACCAATTAAAACCTAATAACTTATATATTTTGTTTTCATGGTGGAAATTGGTGAATTGTCATTCACCTACCTTTCAAATATGTTATAGCTTAGATTATGACATCCCTCTTCTAAGTTATAATATATTATGATTGGATCCTAGCCTTAATATTACATTTGGGTGTTTTATTAAGGACTATCTTTATATCTAAACTAAATTTGTCTTTTCTTATTTTCAGATGTCTTCCAACAATGCTACTTCTGGCTCAAACCCTACTGGCTCCTTCTCTCTCATGAACCTTTGTGGGAGAGTTATCTTTGATGGATCCAACTTTACTGATTGGATCAGAAACATCAGGATGGTCACTCGATACGAGAACAAAGAATATGTTCTCGACAAGGAGCTTAAGGTACCCGAGCCATCTGCTACTCCTGAGGAGTTTGCTGAATATGAGGCACATGAAAGGGATGCTACCAAAGTGGCATGCATCATGATGGCCACTATGACAGCCGAGCTCCAGAAGTCCTATGAGGACTACTATCCTTTTGAGATGCACCAGGATTTGATGGACCGCTACCATCAGAGTGCTCGTCAAGAGCGATATGAAATCATCTCCTCCATGATAACAACCCGAATGAAAGATGGAGAACCCATCACAAGCCACATGCAGAAAATACAAAGGTATGTGGACCGTTTGATGAAGTTGAATGTGAACTTCCCAGAGGAGCTAGCAATAGATATCATTTTGCACTCCTTAACATCGTGTTATGATCAATTCCGCATGACATACCACATGAACAAGGAAGAAGTCACCCTCATCAAGCTTCAAGGACTCCTAAAGACCGCATAATCAGGTCTTAAAGGTAAGTCGGTTTTTACCACTCCTAGTACTACTCCAAACTCTGCACCTATCCTGACTATCGGGAAAGGTAGAGGGAAGAAGAGGAAGAACCCTTCGAAGGGTAACAAGGGTAAGACTCTTGATGGCTCCTCTTCAAGCGGAACCAAGAAAGGTTTCGTTACACCTTCTTCTGATCCCAAAGACGCTGAATGCTTCTATTGCCACGAAAAGGCACACTGGAAGCGAGAAAGTACTAGCAAGATTTGAAGGATGGGAAAGTGAAACCCAACCATGCAGGTATTTACACTATATTATCTAATAACTCACCCTATTCTAACTCTTGGGTCCTTGATACCGGTTGCGGTATTCATATTTGTTCTGATTTGCAGGGACTAAGAAGAAGTGAGAATGTGGAGCATGGAAAGATAAACTTGATCATGAGGAATAGGAAAGTTTCACCTATCACCAAGATTGAAGTTTATACTTTGTTGCTAAGTAGTGGGTTTACTTTAGATTTGAATAAATGTTGTTATTCGCCTGAAATGGCAAGAAATGTTATTTCCTTTCATGCTTTGTACAAACAAGGGTTTACCATTTCTTTTGATAATGAAATTGGTGGAATAAATGCTTTCTTTAATAATGTGTTTTATTTTAAAGCATTACCTTGTGATGGTGTGTATGAAGCTGTTTATGTTGTAGATAATTTAGGGAATAATGTGTTGTGTATTGATTCTACTAATGATAATAACTTGGATAAAGCATCATTATGGCATTGTCATCTTGGACATGTAAGCAAGAAACGCATAGGCCAACTCCAAAAGGATGGAGTTTTGGAATCATTTGACCTAAAGTCAGATGATAGTTGTGAATCATGCTTACTTGGAAAAATGACAAAGTCACCCTTCACAGGTTCTTGTGCTAGGGGTGAAGGTTTGTTGGATCTGGTACACACGGATGTGTGTGGACCCTTCAAAACTGCCACAAGAGATGCTAATCGTTATTATGTGACTTTTACAAATGATTATAGTAGATATGGATATGTCTACTTAATCAAGCATAAGTCAGAGACGTTTGATAAGTTTAAAGAGTTTAAACAGGAAGTAGAGAATCAATTGGGCAGTAACATTAAGATGCTTCGATCCGATCGCGGTGGTGAGTATCTTAGTACCGAGTTCCTCGACTATTTGAGGGAATGTGGGGTTGTCTCACAATTGACACCTCCCAGGACACCACAGTTGAATGGTGTAGCTGATAGGCGTAATCGAACCTTGTTGGACATGGTTCGTTCCATGATGAGTCGAGCTTCGCTACCAATCTCATTCTGGGGGTATGCCTTAGAGACTGCCGCCCATATCCTTAATCTGGTCCCTACAAAGAAGGTTGCCAAAACACCTCACGAGATGTGGACTGGAAAAGTTCCTAATCTAGCTCACATCAATATTTGGGGTTGTGAAGCTTTCGTGAGACGCGAGACTCACGACAAGCTCGAACCTCGAAGTGAGAGGTGTATTTTCATCGGCTACCCACAGAAATACTTTGGTTACCTCTTCTACAGACCTAGTGAGAATGTGGTCTTCGTAGCAAGGAGGGGTGTCTTTCAAGAGAGAGTTCATAAGCCAAGGAAACAGTGGGATGCAAATTGACCTTGAAGAAATTCAAGAGTCAAGTGGTGAAGGAACCTCAAACCCTAGCAGTCAACTTGAGGAGGAAACTCATGTTGATCCAATTGACGAATTCGTACCTCTGAGGCATTCCATAAGGGTTAGGAATGCACCTGAGCACTACTATGGTTTCCATATTACTGCGGAAGGTGAGACACTTATCAGTGATGCCACACTAGTAAGTCTAGATGAACCTAACAGCTATGTGGAAGCCATGGCAGGCCCCGAGTCAGCCAAATGGAAAGAGTCAATGGACAGCGAGATACAGTCCATGTATGACAATCAGGTCTGGAACTTGGTTGACAATGTACCAGGTCGCAAGACAGTTGGGTGCAAATGGATCTTCAAGAAGAAGACCGACATGGATGGTAAAGTACACACTTATAAGGCTCGACTGGTTGCAAAGGGCTTTTCTCAAACTCTGGGAGTTGATTATGACAAGCTCGAACCTCGAAGTGAGAGGTGTATTTGTTGGATTAGGTGTCTAAGCCCATAACTATTATTGGTATGTATTCGACCCGAGAGTAGCATGGTGCATTTGGGTTGCATATCATCAGGACAATTTGTTAGGATGGACTTTTGAGAGAAGAGGTTATATATGATTTATTAATATATTATAAGTTCTAATATATTAATATGAAATCATATGTTTTAATTAGTATTGATCAAGAATTAATTTGGAATTAATTTAGTGATCAAAAGAGACTAATTAAAACTATGGGGACTAATTATGGTAATTAGTTATATTTATATGTGTTGGGCTTATGATCCATGTTGGACCAAGTTTATGTATAGATACATAAAGAGTTGGGCCACATGAATCATGGATCATAAAATCCATGGATATGGGTTTGGGTTATACCCATGACTCTTAGAATTCAACACATATAAATACATATGTTATGACCTAAAACCGCCACCCCTAGTCACCCCTTTAGTGTGTGTGCATGTTCTTGGAGTTCATGAAGGTTTTAGAGTGCATGGAGATTCTCTCTCAAGTCCTACCTTTGTCCTTGATGTGTTGTGACTTCATTTGAGGCTTCCACACTATTGGGGCTAAGTTCTTAAGGCCAAATACATCAAGACTTCCAGCCACACAAAAGGTATGTTACTCTATCTAGTATTTTATGTAGTTTGTATGACAATTGCATGTTAGCTATAGGTTCAATACCTTGGAAACCATTTGCATGTATAATTAGTGAAAACATAGGTACAAGGTATTTAGGGTTGTATGTGCACCATAGGATGTTATATTATACCAAAACCTAACAATGGTATCAGAGCCAAGGCTTGTTTTCATGTTATACTTGCTGAAATGGCTGAAAAATCGAAAATTTTGGCTGTCTGAGTGCTGGACTCGCCGAGTCCACTGATGAACTCGCCGAGTCCATGAAGAAATTCATCCAACTCGTCGAGTTGGTTTATGCACTCGACGAGTAGGACCCCCTGACAGCATATTTTCGACTTTTAAGGCTGGAATTGGACTAGAAACATTACCCTAAGCTGTTTTTGGTCTTGTAAACCTGTTTTTGATGTGGTAATGTTCATGCTAAACCAATTTCAAAGATAATTGTCAATAGATTCATGTTTTGTATTAGTTTAATGGTTAGGCTAATTTCATGAAAACGTTTGATTTGAATTGTCTTGTTCTTATGAGTTAGTCTAGATTAATAGAAAAGTTATGTGATAATTTGTTTTCAATCCATATTAATCTTAAAGTTGCTCATAAAATGTGTTTTTGTAACTTGTCCTCAAGTTATATGAAAAGTCACATTTATGATTCTTTAAAACTCATAATATTTCCATAAGTTAGGAAAAATGAAGAGTCTTATTTTCTTGAATGATTTTAAAGCTTTCCATAACTTGTCCTCAAATTATGGAACTTGAAGAGTTTATTCATTAAACTACTTTAAACTCATAGGTTATGAAAATGAAGAGTTTATTTTTCCTTAAATGTTTTTTAATGTCTTCCATAACTTGTCCTCAAGTTATGGAACTTGAAGAGTTTTCATTAAAACTACTTTAAATTCATAAGTTATGGAATTGAAAAGGTTTTTGAATTGTTCAAAACTTGCCCTCAAGTTTTGGAATTTGTAAAGTTTCCCCCCATGAATACTTTAGTTCCAAGTTAAACCCTTAGAATTTTAATAGTTTAAAATTCAACCCTTATACTATTATAATATTATAGGTTTAATATTTATATATATGTATAAGAGTAAAAGTCAGTCTTACCGTTAGTAGGCCTCATTCACGAAGCCGGTCTATAAGGGGGGTATAAGGTTACTGCCTACAAAATGGCAGTTTAATGGGTGTCCACTCTCACCCACCACTTGCTTGACTGGTGGAGGGTCGTTAGCCGAACGGGTTTGACAGGACTATAATTCTCCCTTCATTAAAAGTATTAATGATAAATACTAAGTAACTAAACACTTATAAATTCCCAATCTTAGTTACTTAGGAAAAATGTGAATTTGGTGCTAACCCATGAAATTTACACTTTGTACCTTACCAAGTCGTTAGTGGAGCGTGTGTGGTTAATCGGCACACTAACATGGACTAGTAAGAGTGGCGAATGGTAACTTAATGTTTATTATAGATCGGTGGAGCGTGTGTGGTTAACCGGCACATCGATTAGGTGATAATATTAAGGGTACCAAGTGAATTTACATGGTTATTCACACCTTGTTTTGTGATCCTCGGCATCCCAGTCACAAAATTTAAGAGGGCACAATCGAGATTGAAACATGCCATTGAAAAGTTCAATGAATCTCAAAAGATCTAGGAGTTTCAAAACCAATTAAAACCTAATAAATTATTTCGTTGTTCATGGTGGAAATTGGTGAATCGTCATTCGCCTACCTTCAAATATTTTATAGCTTGGATTACGGCATCCCTCTTCCAAGTTGTAAAATATTGTGTTGGGTCCTAGCCTTAATATTTCATATTGGGTGTTATATTAAGGACTTAAAAATCAACTAACTTGAAGATCTCCCATTGTAGATGTCTAGTTTAGACATCTATGATCTTCCCAAATCTCTTGGAATTTCACTTCCTCCACCCCCTCCAATTATTCTCCCTAACCCACAAGTTCAAGGTCACTTAGGCCCTATTGGCAAGCAAAGTCTATGTGTGCTCACATCTTGGAGATGAAGTCACATATTGACAAGCTGGGAGAGTTGGGTGTCAAAGTCTTGAGAAAGTTGGATCTTCAATCACTTTCTAAGTCACATAGTGAGTTCCTTTGGGACTACTATGTGACAGACCATGACTTGACCCTTAATGATCTTACCTATTTGCTTGGTGCTGCTGAGTCAGCAATGATTTTGAGCACTGGTAAAAGCAAATTTGATTAGAAGATCGACTTCCCAAACCTTCTATTGCCAAAGGAAGGGGCATTGGTTGCGAAGCTGGCCAAATTTACCTGATAGTCTGTAAGGACGGTAAAGTCAAAAGTTTTGACTCTACTTCAGTTAAAGTTCATTATCTAACTCTATTAAGTTCCTATTTGGAGATTCTTATTACATGATGTGACTAGATCACATTTTGATGTTTTAAGAATCAAAGTGAAGAGGAAGCTTAAAGGAAGAATTTTGAGTTGTTACTTAAAGAGTTGTGATAGATTGCTTAGGAATACATAACAACATAGTTCTTCGCATGCATTTGCATTGTAAGGATAAGTTTTTCCGCAAAGTTTTAAAGTAAAAGAAAAGTTTTGATTTTATTTATTTTAAAATATCCTTACAGTGGCATTTGTGAGAAATTGTTGTTTATATGTTTCCATTGATAGCAATATTGGAAAATAGATTTGATTCTTTCGACTGTGGTAGTGTCATAATTTACCAAATAAAGGAAAGATTCTCATCACCCAAGTTTCAGGTGGATAGAAACTTGGAATCATGCAAGTTGTATGAAGAATGAGAATTTTCAACTTTGGAAAATTAAGACTAATTCCTTGTTTACATGTATATGTAAGTCAAGTGAAGGACTAAGGGATCGAGTACACATTCTTGTGCACTGGTCAAGTCCACCACAAAGATCGATAAGACTATTCGTCATGATTTACTAAGGTTTGGTAAATATGGTTATACTTACAAGTTTAAGTATAATTCTGAAACATTGCAAAAGTTTCAATGTATGGCAGAACGAATGAGAAGAATCAAACAAGGCAAGAAGATAAAAGTTTCTCAATCTGAAAAGATGGGAGAGTACTTGAGTATCTTGTTTTATGATTATCTTAGTGATTATGAAACCATATCACAATTGTTTCTCTAAGGACATCTTAGTGCATTTGTTTGGCTAAGAAGAGAAATCGTGGATTGTTGAAATGGTTAAAATAAAAAAGATGAATCATACTTCGTTCCATAACAAGTATTAGAGTGATACTCCAAGATTGTAACTCGAGTGACATATCTTAAGGAAGGTTTGTAACACTTATCAAGTGTAAGAGTAAAATGTGTCTCTACTCTTGTACATTTGAAATTGGTAAGTTGTGATGTTTTGGGTTAAACAGAGACCAACTAAGGCCAATTATGTGAAGTGTTAGTCTTGATAAGAATCTGCACTGACTCTTGATAAGAAATGGTTCTTGACAAGAGAGTCTTGTACGTCAATAGGACAGTGTGAGTCTTAAAGCTCTTAAAAGTTCCAAGAACTAATCAAGAATAAAAACCTGAAGTTCTTCACTAGCACACGACTTGAGGTTTATAACCTATCATGTTGACATTTTTGTGCCTATTCCAGTTAAAGTTGGCTTTGCATAGGAGTTCTGAGAGTTCTCAATTGGTTGCATAACAACTTGGAAGCAATGGCAGGCCCTTGTGCTGCCAGTTGGCAAGAAGTTAAGATTGCACAAGTTCAATCCATATGAGGTTGGATTTGTCACTAACCTTGTCTTGTGATTATGGTTTTGACAAATTCACATGGATAGGAACTCATTCACCACAAAATCTAAGTGTCATAAGGTTTCTCTCCGATTCATGAAAATGATGGTGAGGAAACGCTTTCACTAAGTAGATTTTAAGTAGATAGCAATTGTGTTATTTGCATTCTCAAAGTCGTTAGTGGAGTGTGTGTGGTTAACCGGCACACTAACATGGACTTGTGAGAAGTGGCAAAGGTCTAAAAAATTGAGACTATGATTACGGCATCCCTTTTCATAGTTCTAAAATTGTTTAGACACACATATGAGCTATCTAAGGAAAGGTGTATGAATTTGATAAATTCTTATCAAAGCATCTCGTATCAGAAAACTGAACTTTGTTAAGGAAGTCAATAAAGTATTGATTTCTAGAAGTCCAGCTGATTTCTGAGTACATGTCAAAGCTAGTGGGAGCATAAGTGTTGTGCTGATAATTATCATGTTAGTGGGAGCATGATTATTATGTTCAGTATTAAAAGCTAGCAATGTTAATTATAGAAAACAAAAGTTTCGATTCGTGAAGTTCCAAGGGTTGAAAAGCTGTTTTGCTATAATTAAGGGAGAGGAAATTATACTTCATTTCAATTCTAAAAGCTTAGATTGAGATTTTAATCATCTTTAGTCAAATATATATATGACTTTTATGTTGGAATGGTTCGACTTAAGGAAATTCTATATATATTGCGTTTTCAAAAATTCGATTATGATTACGACATCCCTCTTCATAGTCAAATTTTGAAAACATGACAAATAAAAAATATTGTAGCAAAAGACTGGTCTATGATCACCTCTTTATGTGAGACATCATGAATCGTGTCCCATATGCTTCGGATATAGGATCGATTGCATGTGCTTCTAAATTTTCGAATGCCTAAGGCATTAAGAGGAGAGAAGATCTAGTATTGGATATGACTAAAATGATTAAGCAATTGTCGAGAACAATCTGAGGTTTACCAAAGATTGGTTACTCATGGACAATTGGAAGTATATTGTTAATTTTGGAAGGACCGTATTAACATATTCTGAAAAGAGGCAACTCTTGTTCAGAAGTGATAGTCAAAATGCGAATCTGGAAAGGTTTCCATAGGTGGAAGTTGTTCTTCAAATCTTTGTAAGATTAGAAAAATTAATGCAAGAAGGATGTTCAAAGGAATGTACTTTGAATGTGAGACTTCGTTTCCATGGAATTGATCTCCATTGGAATACTCTGTAATGTCTGTTGACAAGTCTTTGTGACTTTGTGCATAGTCATTACGAGAGGATCAATGCATATAAGTTTAGAATCTAACAGATTTCGTTAAATGGTAGGAATTTGGAATTCTTACATTTACGATAAAGATTTGGGATTGTGAAATGAGCATCATTGGAATCATGTTCAGTTGATCTATTTCACAAAGTAAAGATCATAGTTAAACATAGTGTGCATACTTGGTGTATGGCATGACTAGTGTTTAGAAAACATAGTTTACATGCTTGGAGCATGGGACAACTATTGTTTTAATTCAAGTATAAAGTTGATTATTTGAAACATTATACAATGAATAATGAGTAATCAATATGGTGTTTAAATAAAAGGTGTTTTATTTACTCTCAAAGGTGCTTGGGACCATAGAGTGATTAGTATTATTCTTGTGTTTCACTTTGCATGTTTTGACTTCCAGAATTGCTAGGTTATTCTTTCCGAATGACTAAGTTATTCAAACCATCCACAGTCGATAATACATTGGAAGTAGGTATTAAGGCAAGACTGTCATGAATCGGGTTTGTAGATGTCCAAGGTAGTGGACATAGTAAGAGTTACTACAACATTCATGAGTACTCCTGGAATAAGGATTCGAGTATTGGATTAAACCCACGCTCATTTGACTCACTTCATGGATTTTATCACGAGTGATCATGAGACGATAATATCTTATATTCTTCAAACCTAGAGATATGACTTGTTGCCTATGAGTTGGTCATACATTGATTGCACGTAAACGCATTTGGTAACTCGATGTTATAAAACGTGCCTTTGTGTATGATTCAACAAGTAGTAGAACAAGAATATGAGTTAAAGTTTACCCATTCCTTTTACCCTTGGAGGGATAAAAGCAATATCTGTGGGCCCCTCGATGATTTGGTGATGACAAACGTAAGTGCTCGGCCGGGCCTGGACTGATTTGATTTGTTCAATTAGTCAGTCGTCATAAATCGGAAATCGGGAAACAACAAATGGACACAGAGAATGATTATAATCCATGTCTCAGTCCATATGATATCTAGAATGGAGGAATATATGATCCCTTATCTAATGGACGCGTCATTGATTTGTTCAGAGTTCGACAGCGGCTTTAAGAGCTACGATTGCTAGTCGGGTTTTGGAGTCATACACAATAATATTTTTAGACTTATCCAAGTGGGAGACGGTTGGATTAGGTGTCTAAGCCCATAACTATTATTGGTATGTATTCGACCCGAGAGTAGCATGGTCCATTTGGGTTGCATATCATCAGGACAATTTGTTAGGATGGACTTTTGAGAGAAGAGGTTATATATGATTTATTAATATATTATAAGTTCTAATATATTAATATGAAATCATATGTTTTAATTAGTATTGATCAAGAATTAATTTGGAATTAATTTAGTGATCAAAAGAGACTAATTAAAACTATGGGGACTAATTATGGTAATTAGTTATATTTATATGTGTTGGGCTTATGATCCATGTTGGACCAAGTTTATGTATGGATACATAAAGAGTTGGGCCACATGAATCATGGATCATAAAATCCATGGATATGGGTTTGGGTTATACCCATGACTCTTAGAATTCAACACATATAAATACATATGTTATAACCTAAAACCGCCACCCCTAGTCACCCCTTTAGTGTGTGTGCATGTTCTTGGAGTTCATGAAGGTTTTAGAGTGCATGGAGATTCTCTCTCAAGTCCTACCTTTGTCCTTGATGTGTTGTGACTTCATTTGAGGCTTCCACACTATTGGGGCTAAGTTCTTAAGGTCAAATACATCAAGACTTCCAGCCACACAAAAGGTATGTTACTCTATCTAGTATTTTATGTAGTTTGTATGACAATTGCATGCTAGCTATAGGTTCAATACCTTTGAAACCATTTGCATGTATAATTAGTGAAAACATAGGTCCAAGGTATTTAGGGTTGTATGTGCACCATAGGATGTTGTATTATACCAAAACCCAACAGTATTTTCATCGGCTACCCACAGAAATCCTTTGGTTACCTCTTCTACAGACCTAGTGAGAATGTGGTCTTCGTAGCAAGGAGGGGTGTCTTTCGAGAGAGAGAGTTCATAAGCCAAGGAAACAGTGGGAGGCAAATTGACCTTGAAGAAATTCAAGAGTCAATTTGTGAAGGAACCTCAAACCCTAGCAGTCAACTTGAAGAGGAAACTCCTGTTGATCCAATTGACGAATCCGTACCTCTGAGGCGTTCCACAAGGGTTAGTAATGCACCTGAGCACTACTATGGTTTCCATATTACTGCGAAACGTGAGACACTTATCAGTGATGACACACTAGTAAGTCTAGATGAACTTAACAGCTATGCGGAAGCCATGGCAGGCCCCGAGTCTGCCAAATGGAAAGAGGCAATGGACAGCGATATACAGTCCATGTATGACAATCAGGTCTGGAACTTGGTTGACAATGTACCAGGTCGCAAGACAGTTGGGTGCAAATGCATCTTCAAGAAGAAGACCGACATGGATGGTAAAGTACACACTTATAAGGCTCGACTGGTTGCAAAGGGCTTTTCTTAAACTCTGGGAGTTGATTATGATGAGACCTTTTCACCAGTAGCCAAGATTAAGTCTATTAGAGTGGTGTTAGCCATAGCTGCATTTCATGACTATGAAATATGGCAAATGGATGTCAAAACCGCTTTCCTCAATGGAAAGTTGGCTGAGGATGTTTACATGAATCAGCCGGAGGGTTTTGTCAGCACATAATACCCTAATAGAGTGTGTAAGATTGAGAAATTCATCTATGGATTAAAGCAAGCACCTCGCAGATGGAATCTTTTCTTTGATGAGAAAGTCAAAGAGTTTGGCTTTTCGAGGAGTGAAGATGAATCTTGTGTATATGTCAAGGCTAGTGGGAGTATAGTTAGCTTCTTGGTGTTGTATGTGGATGACATACTACTCATAGGAAATGACATCTCAACCTTGTAGGAAGTTAAGTCCTGGCTTGGGAAGTGTTTCGCTATGAAGGACCTTGGAGAAGCTGCCTATATCCTAGGGATAAGGATTATGAGAGATCGGAGTAAAAGACTAATTGGACTTAGTCAAAGTACATACTTGGAGAAGGTGCTGAAGAGGTTCAGCATGCAAGATTCCAAGAAAGGAGAGTTACCCATCCAGAGTAACGCTAGACTGAGTAAGATTCAGAGCCTGAGTACAGAGGTTGAGATAGCAGAAATGAGTCGAGTACCTTATGCATCTACAGTAGGCTCGATCATGTATCCTATGACCTGCACTCGACCTGATGTAGCCTTTGCTTTGAGCATGGTTAGCATGTATAAGGGGAATCCTGGTAAGGCTCACTGGACAGCGGTAAAGAATATCCTCAAGTACCCGCAGAGGACTAAGGACTGGGTCCTTACCCTCGGTGGGAGTGATGACTTGAGAGTTGTAGGGTATAGTGATTCTAGTTTCCAGACTGATAGGGATAATTTCCGCTCTCAGTCAGGCTGGGTCTTTACCTTAAATGGAGGAGCAATCTCTTGGAAAAGTTCCAAGCAGGAGACAGTGGCTGATTCAACTTGCGAATCAGAGTATATAGCGGCAAGTGAGGCAGCAAAGGAGGCTATATGGCTAAAGAACTTCATTGGAGACCTTGGAGTTGTACCAGCTATAAAGGAGCCCATAGAGATTTTATGTGATAGTGAAAGTGCAGTTGCCTTAGCAAAGGAACCAAGGGATCACGGGAGATCCAGACACATTGACAGAAAATACCATTTCATCAGACATCGTATAGAAGAAGGACTCCTCGTGGCAAAGAGGTTATCATCGGATGAGAACCTAGCAGATCCCCTCATGAAGGGACTGGGTAGGGTTAAGCATCTCCAGCATGCAAGGAGCATAGGGCTGAAGGATGATATTAGTTTTAGTTGTTAAATAATATTTTGAAATTTGTAAAGTGTAATTGACATTTGATGATGAATAAAAGTTGCGTTTATTTATGAGTAAAGAGTTGCTATCTTTTGTCAATCGTTTACTATTATTTCTTTTGCATGTTTTGACTTCCAGAATATTTATGTTGTGTTTACATATTATTCAAATTATCCACAGTCGGTCATATGTTGGAAATAGAAATGAAGTAAGACTGTCATGAGTTGGTTGTAGAGGTCTAAGATGTTGGACATGGCCTCAACACTCATGAGTGCTCATAAGTTCTGAGTATTGGATTCAACCCACGCTCGCTTGTATCACTTCATGGAATTTATCTCGAGTGATCGCGAGACGATAATATCATATAAGTCTTCAAACCTAGAGATATGACTTGTTTCCTATGAGTTGGTTATACATTGATCGTGCGAAAACGCATTGGTAACTCGATGTTATAAAACGTGCGTTTGTGTGTGATTTAACAAGTAGTAGAACAAGCATATGAGTCGAAGTTTATCTGTTCCTTCTTGGATTAGAAGCGATATTTGGGCCCCTCGATGATTTTGTTTTGACCCATGTACCGGGTCCGGTCAGAACTAAGTTGATGTGTTCAATTAAGTTCTATGTCAAACAAATAGGAAATCGGGAAACAAATTGTTGGACAAAAGTAAGACATTGTTCCATGTAATTGTCTAGCTGATATCTAGAATAGAGGATTATATGATCACTTATCTTAAATGGCGTATCATCATCTTCTCAGTTCCGAGAAACCTTGAAAAGAGCTACGATTGCTGATCGGTTCCTGAAGTCATACTTGCACTTATAGTTATTAGACTTATCCAAGTGGGAGACTGTTAGATAAGGTGTCTAAGTCCATAACTATTTCTGGTATGTACTTGACCCGACCCGGCATGGTCCATTTGGGTTGCATGGCATCATGCATTTGGATAGACTAAATGAGAGGAATAACACTTGTGGTATATTAATATATTATAAGTTCTAATATATTAATAATATTATTTAATTAGTATTGATCAAGAATTAATCTAGGATTAATTAAGTGATCAAAAGATGACTAATTAAATATATGGGTTGATTATGTAAATCATCCATAACTTGTATAGTGGGCTAAAAGGCTCCATGGATTATCAAGTTGGGTTAAACCCATTGGATGCTCCATGGAGGCTCCATGGGAGTTACAAACCCATGGGTCATGGAAATGAAGAGTCATGCCACATTAGGGTTTACATGGTGTAACCCTAGATGTGACACACTATATAAGAAACATGTTGCTCATCAAAATCGGCTACACACATAAGAACAAGTGAGGGCAAGCCAATTTTACAAGTGTTTTATTCTCTAAAGTCATTCCAAAGCATTTGGTGTTGTGTGAAGCATTTGAGGCATCACACTTGGGGTGCTAGGCTCTCAAGGTTTTCAAGGAATCATAACAACAACAAGGTATGTAATTCTAGCTATATTTTATGATTAAAGTTCCCCATGTATGCTAGATAGGTTTATGAACCTTGGAAAAAGTATTTTGCATGTATTTTAGACAAACATAGATCCAAGGTTTTCTAGAGTTGCATGTACACTTAGGAGTGTTAGAATTGCTCAAAACCCATCAAGTCTTACCTCATTACTTACTTCCAAAGTATGATCGACTGTGGATAATTTGAATAATCCAATTATTCAAGAAGTAAAACATGCAAAAGAGAAACACAAAATAAACAATTGACAAAAGATAGTAAACTTTACTCATCAATAAATCTTCCATTACTTAATCATAAAATGTCAATTACATTTATAATGTTACAAGTTTCTAAAATATCTATCTAATCACTAAAACTAATATCGTCCTTCAGACCAATTCTCCTCGCATGCTGAACGTGCTTAATCCTACTCACACCCTTTGTGAGGGGATCTGCAGGATTCTCTTCTGACGATACCCTCTTGACAACGAGGAGTCCTTCTTCTACCCGATGTCTGATGAAGTGGTATTTTCTGTCGATATGTCTGGATCTGCCATGATCCCTTGGTTCCTTGGTTAAGGCAACTGCTCCTTCATTATCGCAGAAAATCTCCATTGGATCCTTTATGGCTGATATAACTCCAAGGTCTCCAATGAAGTTCTTCAACCATATAGCCTCCTTTGACGCATTGCTTGCATCTATGTACTCTGATTCGCACGTTGAATCAGCCACAGTCTCCTGCTTGGAACTTTTCCAAGTCACTGCTCCTCTATTAAGGGTAAACACCCAGCCTGACTGAGAATGAAAGTTGTCTCGGTTGGTCTGAAGGTTGGTGTCACTATACCCTGTCACTCTCAAATCATCACTGCCACCAAGTATAAGGACCCAGTCCTTAGTCCTTCACAGATACTTAAGAATGTTCTTAACTGCTATCCAGTGAGCTTTACCTGGGTTCCCTTGATATCAATTGACCATGATCAAAGCAAAAGCCACATCAGGGCGAGTACACGTCATAACGTACATGATCGAGCCAACGGCGGAAGCATATGGCACTCAACTTATTTCCGCTATCTCTATATCAGTACTCGGACTCTGAGTCTTACTTAGTTTGGTATTGCTCTGGATAGGTAACTCCCCTTTCTTGGAATTCTCCATGCTAAAACATTTTAGCACCTTGTCTAAGTAAGTACTTTGACTAAGTCCAATTAGTCTTCTACTCCTATTTCTCAAAATCCTTATCCCCAGAATATAAGCAGCCTCTCCTAGATCCTTCATGGCGAAACACTTTCCAAGCCAGGACTTAACCTCCTACAAGGTTGGAATGTCGTTTCCTATGAGCAGTATGTCATCGACATACAATACTAGAAAGCTAACTATACTCCCACTAGCTTTTACATATACGTAGGACTCATCCTCAATCCTAGAGAAACCAAACTCTTTGAATTTCTCATCGAAGCAAAGATTCCATCTGCGAGATGATTGCTTTAATCCATAAACGGATTTCTCAAGCTTCCACACTCTATTGGGGTATTTAGCATCCACAAAACCTTCTGGATGAGACATGTAAACATATTCAACTAGCTTCCCATTAAGGAAAGCGGTTTTGAAATCCATCTGCCAGATTTCATAATCATGAAACGCAGCGATGGCTAACATAACTCTAATAGAGTTGATCTTGGCCAATGGTGAGAAGGTATCATCATAGTCAACCCCGAGGTTTGAGTAAAGCCCTTCACAACCAGTCGTGCCTTGAATGTGTGCACCTTTACATCCATTTCGGTCTTCTTCTTAAAGATCCATTTGCACCCAACTGTCATTCGACCTAGTACATTGTCAACCAAGTTCCAAACTTGATTGTCATACATGGACCGGATCTCGTTGTCCATTACCTCTTTCCATTTGGCTGAATCAGGGCCCGCCATGGCTTCCTTGTAGTTTTTAGTTTCATCCAAATTTATTAGTGTACTACCACTGATAAACGTATCACCTTCTGCAGTTATATGGAAACCATATAATACAGGATGGGTGCTAACTCTATTGGAACGTCTAAGAGGTAACGACTCGTCAACTGGTTCAACCGGAATCTCTTCCTCAGATTGAGCGCTAGTGTTAGAGATTCCTTCACCGCTTGATTTTTGAATCTCTTCAAGATCAATTGTCCCCCCACTGTCCTCTTGGAATATGAGTTCCCTCTCGAAGAAAACTCCTCACCTTACTACGAAGACCACGTTATCACTAGGTCTTTAGAATATATATCCAAAGGATTTATGTGGGTAGCCGATGAAAATACACCGCTAACTTCAAGGTTCAAGCTTTTCGTGAGTCTCTCGTCTTACGAAAGCTTCACAACCCCAAACCTTGATATGTGCCAACGAGGGAACCTTCCATGTCCACATCTCCAGAGGTGTTTTGGCAACCTTCTTAGTTGGGACTAGATTAAGGATATGGGCAGCAGTCTCTAAGGAATACCCCCAGAATGAGATTGGTAGCGAAGCTCGACTCATCATGGAACGAACCATGTCCAACAAGGTTCGATTACGCCTCTCAACCACACCATTAAGTTGTGGTGTCCTAGGAGGTGTTAATTGTGAAACAATTCCACATTATTCTTATAATATATTAATAAATCATATTTAGAACAAAGCAAGTCATATTTAGGGCCTAAGCAAGTCCATGGACCCCTTCCTTAGGGCTTGGACGAAGATCTCTAGAACCTTCTAGGGATTTTCGGCCCTCCCTAATAAGGGTGATCCAATGGCCCAAAACCTCAACTATCAAATAATTACAAAACAGACCATGTACTTTTAATCAGTTCCTTTAATCCCAAAATTAATTCCAAATTAATTTCTGATTAAATACTAATTAATAATATGATTTCTAAGTAATATATTATTCTTATAATATATTAATAAATCATATTTATGCACCAATTTATTATTCTAAATGATAAAATCAGCCTCTCTCTCCAATAGTCATCATGTCTAGTTGCCAGTGTGAATGCAACCCAAAAGGACCATGCTACTATCAAATCAAGTACATACCAATTATAGTTATGGGCTTAGATACCTAATACAACAGTAACATCCTAAAACTACTATGTAAAAATTTTATTTTTAAAACTATCAAAACCATCATTCATTCATTCCAAAATCCACCAAGATGTGATAATGTCTAAAATATTCATCAGAGTACAAATCATGTCATAAAATACGGAATACTGGTGGTTGCGGTGCGATCATGTCGGGCCCTTCCCTTTCGAACCAGAAGTACCTGAAACCATAAACATAAACTTTAAGCATAAAGATTAGTGAGTTTCCCCCAAAATACCCCATACATAAACATACATAACATTCATAAACTAAGTTTGGTCTATTTCACCCCTGAGTCTATTTCCACTCCTTCGATATCTTTCAAGCGGTACTGGGTCTATTTCACCCCCTACTGAGTCTATATCAACTCCTTCAGTATCTTTC
The DNA here is from genome assembly GCF_052849685.1 of Lactuca virosa. Taxonomy (NCBI): domain Eukaryota; kingdom Viridiplantae; phylum Streptophyta; class Magnoliopsida; order Asterales; family Asteraceae; genus Lactuca; species Lactuca virosa. The sequence goes on from NC_136429.1 coordinate 204,446,332, forward strand.
AACCGGTACTGGATCTATTTCACCCGCTGAGTTTATTTCAAATCCTTAGGTATCTTTCAACCAATATTGGGTCTATTTCATCCCTACAGCTAACCATGCAATAACATCAATAATAGTCACAAAGACAACAAGCACATACATGCATATCAACAAGTGTCACAAAGACAACCATCATTCTAAAAATATAATTCAGTGGGTCGGCATTGGTGCCTTCGACCCACGAGTACAGTGAAGAGACTCACCTATTAAACGATGATCAACTGTTAACGCTCCTACTGCCGTGAAAACAGATGTTGTATACCACCTATACAGCCATATAAAGTACACCCTTATCTTACCTTCCAAAACTATGGGTTTGACCAAGAGTCAACGCAAGTCAAAAGTCAATGGTCAAAGTTAACGGTCAAAGTTGACTTTCCATGTCATGGCCCTCAAACGACAAAACAAGCGCAGTTTCCCCCAGTCGCCACGCCGTGGAAACCTAGGACTACGGCGTGGGCACTTGGTTCAAAACATGTTAATGGGTTAAGCTGCTTGCTTCAGCTCTAAGAGCTCCAAAGCTCAGATCTAGTCTGAAATATGGTCTAGAAGGATAAAGTTTACAACTTTATTCATTTAGTCCACCCAAAAGAACAAAATCACAAACCCTACGTTCCACAAGGAAAAAATGGCAAAGACTCAACCATTAAGCACTTAATCTCGAAGGTCCTTAGTCCAACTTCTCTAGAATACTCCTAGGATCCCTAATGGTCCATAAAAATCCAAACTTTATGGACATGCACGACCCATGCATGTCCTTCTTCAAACTAGGTCAAAAAGGGGAACAATATGGCCCAAAATTCATGCATGGTTCACAACTTACCACACAATTCCAGATCTATAAGATATAACATTCAAGAGACATAGAGAAACAATAAAGTTGCAAACTTTATCTCCTATAACCATTCAAACCACTAAAAAAATGACCAAAACATGCTCCAAAACCAAGATCTATGAAGAAGAACAAAAAAAGGTTGAAGCTTGAGGACTTACAAGGAGTCCAGAAGATGCACACAAATGGAGGAAAGGATCACTTGCTGAACCAACGCACTAACTCTTCTTCTTCTTCCTTCAAAACCACCACAAGTTTACTAAAATGAGAACAAGAGCACCAAGGAGGATTAGGATTAGGGTTTCTAGGGTTAGAGAGTGATGGAGGCTGAGAACGAACAACCCTAACCTCCCGCTTTCCTTTAAATACCCAGAAAATTAGGGCTTAAGACGTCAGCAGCGGCCACGCTGTGGCCTTTACTTTCCACGTCGTGGCGAGTAAAAAGACACCCGCGACCAAAAAATGCCTTGCCATGCCGTGGCGGTCCTTCCCCACGCCATGGCGACTCCTAAAATCAAATTTTAATATATATATATATATATATATATATATATATATATATATATATATATATATAGTGGAAAGACCAATAGAAAATACATAAACCTTTGGAAACCCTAAAACCTCGAAAATCAATACAAATACATAGAAAAAAATACTTTGAGATATCTAATTTTTTTTTTTACTTTATTGGACTAAAAATCATAACTTTTTATACGAATTCGTTTAAAATAAATTTTAATTATATATATATATATATATATATATATATATATATATATATATATATATATATATATATATATATATATATATATATATATATAATTTTTTTCAGCGATTTTTTGTAAAACGTAGCGATTTTTAGGTTTGTAAAGTCAAAAAAAGATTAGATATATTTTTTATATATTTTTAGGGTTTTTATAGATTTATACATTTTCTATTGATCTTTCTATTATATATATATATATATATATATATATATATATATAATAATAATAATAATAATAATAATAATAATAATAATAATAATAATAAGTCATCCTAAATGTTTATTAGAACTATTAAGTGTTGTTTGGTTCGCAAAATGTGTCTAAAGGAATTGGAATTAGAATTAGAAAGTGAATATGTCAGGAATTTGAATACAATTTCATATCTTGTTTGGTTGACAAAAATGGAATTAAAATTAATTTCAGATTCTGTTTGGTTCGCAGGAAATGTAATTGGAATACATGTAAAATGACAAAGTAACAAGTTTTGTCTATTTTGTTTACTTTTACTTTATTTTCTAACCTATATATAAAGATACTGTAACATCCGGATTTTCAGGTATATCATTGTAAGAGTAAATTCTGAGAGTTATGGAGCAACTCGACGAGTTGTGAGTCCAACTCGTCGAGTAGAGTCGAGTTATCCGCGTGGGTTTAATGAACTGACTCGACGAGTCAGTGTGCCGACTCACCGAGTTGGTGCTGTGCGAGGAAACCCTAAATTCTCGGGGTTGAGGCCTATTTAAGGGGACTTATAACCTCAAATGCGCCTCACCAGTTGCCCAACTCTCCTGTGTGAAACCCTTAGCAGCCATTGAAGATAAGAGAGAGAGTGCTTGAGCTAATATCAAGTGTTTTTGGTGAATCTTTAGAAGGAAAGGAGTGAGGAATGTGACAACCTGAAAATTCTTGCTTTATAAGTCAAGCCAATCAACCTTATGTCAGACTCACTCCTGCTATCATTTAGCACTGTTTAGAGTCTGTTTGAGTGTTCTAAGCCCAATACATCAAAGGATCAAGTGTTAGATTGGGTCAAATAAAGTTCCAAACCATCAATCAAGCCATAAACCCTCAAATGAGGAGTTTACGACTAGGACCCATGAGTTTACGGTCGTAAACTCATGGTGGCCGTAAACTCCAGCCTATAAGTATGAAGCTTGGGCCACTTTCTTCACTTTTTCCATTTCCAAGGCTTGGAACTCGAAAACTCTCTCAAGTATCATAGGATCTTGCTTCAAAACACTCAAAAATGTAAGTGATTCCTTCCATCTATGTGTTAATACACCTCTTATTCTTGAATCACCTTTGAATTCACCCATGAATTCCATCTTTTGGGTCTAGATCTTCAAGATCCTTAAGAACATCAAGAACACTTGGGTGTTTTGGGTCGAACACACCCTCCTTTGCCTTCTAAATCGTAAGTGCCCTCTTATATACTTACTATCTAGTTAAGACTCCGAATTCTAGCCTAGAAATCAAGCTTTTCCCAAGAACATGAGGTGTTTACGGCCAATAGTATCTCCCTTGGCCGTAAACCCTAGTTTGTAGTGCATTTGGACCTTAAATACTTCCTAAGGCATGGACAAGAACCTAGAACCCTTCCTCAATGCTTGAAAGCCCTTCAAAACACCCAGATGCACAAAGTAGCATGCGTTTACGGTCGTAAACTCTTGAGGCCATGAACTCATTGGCCGTAAACTCATAGGGCCGTGAACACATGGCCGTGAACTCCCTTGGTCATGCCATTTTGGTCGTAAACTCCTCTTTGTGGCCGTACACTCCCCTTTGGTCAATCACATGTGATTCAACACTTCATTCCAAGTGTTTCCTAGTCCCTAAAGGTGTTTCCTTTCATATAGTTTCTTATAAACAGTATATTCATGCCAATATATGTCATTTAGGACTTGTTGTGTCTCGGGACTTCATTCGTGGAACTTCTCATCCTTACGTGCATATTCGTTTGAATCACCCACATAAGGTGAGTTCAAACCCCTTAATCAATCTTTTAAACTGTTTTAAATGCTTTTAGGGGGGGGGGGAATACAAGTTGAACACAATGATAATTGTGTAATTGTTTGTTATAACCATTTTCAAAAGACTGCTTATGTCATTTATAAGTGGTCGAAACATTTCAAAAACTCTTTTAAAGTTATGTTACTTTATAGTTTAACAAAACTCCGTTTTTAAAGTACCATCATAACTTAGTAGAAAAATGAGTCTTTTCAGTAACAGTACAAGTAAAATACTAGTAAACTGTAAGGGTTATAGTTTAGAGGTTCGGTTCATACTAGATGCTAGAACATACTATAAAGAGAAACAGGGAGGTAGAAACAATACACGATAACATAAAGAGAAACAGGGAGGTAGATACAATACATCAGAGAGACACACTATACAGTACACATGATATCAGAACGAACATACTAAGATACTATAACAGAACGAACATACTAAGATGTTATAGCATAGGAACATACTAGATCTAATTATACCAATGAATCACTAACTCATTGTTCCTAACAAAAGGTGATAGTTAAATTGGGTATACATGATCATATAACTTTAAAGTGAATTACACGGCTAGCAATTGTTTGCTGCAGTCGCGTTTGGTTCCCAGAATCTCTTGACACGGAGAGCGTATAGTATGGGTACTAGCCTTCACATTATGACCTTACTAAAACAAACATGTTTTAAGGTATTTAGTACTGTAGGATGTCAATTCAAAACACAACTGTGTACTTATAGTTTCCCATTACTTTCATTTTGTGACAATTCCACTTGAAAGTTAATACAAACTATTTTCGAGTCAAGATAGTTATAAACTAGGGAAAACTTACATTTTACAAACGACACACAGAACAGGCGAGTCTGGTACATTCAGTAGAAAGGGACCTATAATGCTAACTTTATGATTCCTTAGTGTATGCATTCAGGGATATATATTAATCGGGTCCGACAGGTAGTAGGATGTGTGCTTTCCGCTTCATTTCCTGTTCCTTGTTTGGTTGTGCGCTTAGAGCAGATACACCCAGCCTACTATCTATCCGAGCTTAGCTATATATATGTTTTGTATACACTAAGTAATCATAAGGGGTACCATGTATGGGTCAGGTCATAGGACACTAATTCAATGCACCGTTTTCTAGTACAAAACATACTTTTTAAATGAAGAACTTTTGGAATACAAAACTAGAAACTTCACCAGTAAAGGGTTTAATCCATTTTATTAAACCAGTAAAACTTAAAGGACCTTAGGTGGTTAATTCTATAATACCTTAGTTTATACACCAGGGTTATATATAATTAATATCCGATAGGTAGTTGGATGTGTGCCTTCCGCCTCATTCCCTGTTCCTTGTTTGGTTGTGGGCTTAAGGCAGATTCACACAATTAACTATCTGTTCGATATTAGATTATATATAACTAGTATAAACTAAGTGATTATAGAAGGAACTACTGTGGTTATCATTTTATTATAAGAAATAAGGGTTTTCTTAAAGGATCTTTTCATCAAATATAAAGGAACTATTACAGTTAACTCCGTGAGTACCGAGTGAATACGCAGGGGTTATATACAATGATGATCTAACAAACAATGGGATGTGTGCCTTCCACCTCATTTCTTGTTCCTTGTTTGGTTGTGGGCTTAGGGCAGATACACACAACCGATTGTTTGTTTACTATGAGTTTTATATAACTTGTATCCATTTAATACGCATAGAAAGGACTGTTGAGTCATTTTTACTTATCTTTCATCAAAGCAGGAAATATAGGATTTTCTGGAGGAACAGGCAAACTTTTCTAAACAGAACTTACTACAACTTTCTACAACTTTCTACAACTTTCTTACTACTCACTTACTACATCGCTAAAATCTTATGAACTCACCAGCTTAAATGTTGATCTACGCTTTCAAAATAACTTGTATTCTCAGGAGACCAGTAGACAGGTACGCGCTCTGGGATTCAGAAGATGGAGCAGTACAGCTTCATGTCTTTTTGTTAATTGCTATGTATTCTATAATATGTTAATCACATACTTTGTAAACACTTTCTTTCTAATGAAATGGTTGTTTATTACTTTGCTTACTATGATGCATGACTTGTGATACTAATCATGACGTCCTCCGCCCCAGAACGTTTCCGCCGTTCCGGTTTTGGGGCGTGACAGATTGGTATCAGAGCATTGTTTATAGTGAACTAAGTATATCAACCGATAAAAGATATACAACTATAAATACAATGGGGCCGACATGCTCTGGATAAGAATATATTTTAAATATATAATGATACCTTATAAAAGTATACATACTTGCTTATACATATATACCTACTAGAACAAGTATCACAAGAGGAACAAAACAGAAGAAGTTAAAGGTTGAACACTATGGTTAAACCTGGACAGTTATGTAATCATAGCTAGGATCAATATAGCCTGATCAACTATATTCATTCGAGATGTGACCGACATGTGTTTGGGAGTGATGTGGTGTTGCAACGGTCTTAAAACTTACCTAATACTAGTCAAGTGAATACTAGATCAAGTACATTAGAGTTAGAATACTATAGGAGTATTCTATGATACTATAACGCGATAACAAGTTTAAAACATACCAAGTTCATTACATTAAAATACTATAGGAGTATTTTAGGCACTATACAAATAACTTATGTGATAACTTAAAAGACCCTTACGGATAGGTCTACAATCTTACAATGTATGCTCCCAAGGTTATATATAATTGAGATTTTATAGACTTAGAATTTGTGATCTACGCTTCACTACCTGTTCCTTGTTTGGTTGTGGTTTTGGAGTAGGATCACTTATTCGAAGGTCTTTTTAGTCTTAAGTTATATACAACTTGTATATATTGTGAAATTATAGGAGGACTCTGTAAGGATCACCCCATAATGTTTCACTTAATCTCATAGATTCTTTAGTCACTTCCATTCTCGCATGACAAACCCAGATAGATGTAACCACTTCCTCATAGTAGACAATAGAAGAGTAAGGAGGAAACGAGAGCAAGTTCATGAGGACTTCTAAAAAAAAAGGATCAACTGAAGTAACCAAAACGTCTTACACGTCACACTAATAAATAATAATCTTAGTTAACTAAATGAACGAGTGGAGACACTGCTCACATTATGTGTTAGGATTATTTTCTTACATGCAGCTGGTAACAGTTATTCAGGCAACAAATATTCATTCGAGGATAGCCATTCCAAATTCATAAAGTTTATTAGGTATAGACTTATTATGAATTGTTTCCAGAACCCTGTGGAAGTCAGGACCCGATAACACTCAGAACTAGGATAACCTTGTCTTTTCAGCTTTCAGCTTGTGTCCATTGCTTTAGACTTATTCCATCTCATCTTTGTATTCTTTTAGCAAAGATGCCTCATCGCAGATCAAACAGACGCGCTACTCTAATAACTCCAACTCCACCTCCGCAATTCGATCCTGCTGCTCTTCAAGCAGCGATATCCTCCGCAGTGGCAACTGCTCTAGCTCACTTCGTTGAAAGTGGTACCCTCGGATCTGGTAGCGTTACCCACTTAACCAACCCTGGAGTTACTCACGAACACCTAAGGGAGTGTGCGTATAAAGACTTCATGAACTGCAAACCAAATTCCTTCGACGGAAATGGTGGAGTCATCGCTCTGATGCGATGGTTGGAGAAAACAGATTCGGTCTTCGAAATCTGTTCGTGCCCAGAAGGGAGCAAAGTGAAGTTTACTGCCTGCACCTTCTCTGACAGAGCCCTGACATGGTGGAACAGCCATGTTAAGTCACTGACCCTATCAGTGGCTAAATAAATAGGTTGGGAAAACCTAAAAGAGTTAATGCGAGAAGAATACCGCCCCTTGGGCGAAATTCAAAAGCTGGAACAAGAACTGTGGGAGCTCACTATGGTCGGCTCAGACATAGTGGCCTACATTGACCGATTCAGCAATCTAGCGACACTATGCCCCGGGATGGTTACCCCGGAGAGCAAAAAGATAGAAAGATACATCTGGGGTCTATCTGCCCCGATCCAAGGAGATGTACTGTCTTCTAACCTAACCACATTCGATAGTGCTAAACGCCTGGCTCAACAACTCATCGACCATGGAGTCCGCCATGGTATGGAAGTCCCCATTCCCGAGCCATCGAGGGAAGAGGACTATGGCCAGAAGTCGGGGAGCAAAAGGAAGAAGAAGCGAACAACATAGGAACCCCCGTAGGAGGAACAAACAAGTACTATGTACACCGCCACAACACCTGCTACTCCAGCACCTGCCAGTCGATATGCTGGAACCCTCCCGAAGTGTGGAAAGTGAAACTATCACTACATTGGAGTATGTCGGGAAATGCAGTGCCTGAACTACAATAGATAGGGACACACAGTCCGTTTCTGTAGGGCACCAGCTCAACCGATCTCCCAAGTCCCCGGAGTTGAAGAAAACCAATCCTGATATGGCTGTGGTGAGACTGGACACTACCAGTAGGAATGCCCGATAACAAAGAACTCAGGAGCGGATGGACGAATTCTGATGATCACCGCAGGAGAATCGACCTCGGAGTCGCCATCGAGCAGCGGTACATTTTCAAAATAGTAATTACTGTTAAAAATTAATTTATATTTATATAAGATTAAAACTTGGGGATAACACTTAAAAGTAATTACAATAACTCACTTGTAGAAATAAGTCACAGTATTCAAGAGAACTAAGGGATCCGTTCTGAGAAGCTATGATGGCTAGTATGTACATTAAGGGTTGTGCATAGCTAAGATTTTGCAGACTTAGAGTGAATGATTCCGCCTTAATTCATGTTCCTTGTTTGGTTTTGGATTTGAGGCAGAGTTACTCATTCGACTGTCTTATTCATCTTAATTATTCATAACTTGTATATTCCAGGCGATCGTAGTGGTACCAAGGAGGATCATAGTTTGAAGTGTCAATAGTAGTTAACAAAGCACTTTCGCGGTATGTACACGCACATCGCGGTACAATACGTAGAAGTGTTAACATCAAGAGGAAAACAGAAAGCACTAGAACATTTACAAACAGTACATTTTCAAGCACACTAGGGAAGTACATCCTCGTATAACAAACATTTCTTTCAAATCGGCCAAAACTTTGTTCAGTAAAGAGTCCGTTGCTATCATTCGTCATGAGTTGGCGTGGTCCTCACCATACTAAGTTCATATGTTTCTACCGCCTCAACCCCGAAGTACTCATGCGAAGAGTACTTTGTCCTCCGAAGCCTTGCCGTCATATGTCCGCAGACCTTTCCGACATACCACTCGTCCAGCAGACCAAGTTCAAGCAGAGAGGCTAAGGACGAATACAACCCACCTATCACTATTTAGGATATACGCGAGGGTGGTATATGATTATGATTACACAGATCTAGTATGTGTGTTTCTGCCCTATCTCCTGTTCCTTGTTTGGTTGTGGACATGGGGCAGAGTCGCACATCCGACCGTCTAACTAATCCTAATTATATACGACTTGTATGCACGAAATGATGATGGATGGACCGAATATGAATCCTATCATGAATAGTAGGGCAAAGTTGCCAGGTCTACGAGTAGGTATTCTGCCAATCAGAGGAGCGCAACCCCAGTAGTACTGCTAAGAAAGCTAATTTCGGGACGAAATTTGTCACACCCCAAAACCGGAATGGCGGAAACGTTCGGGGGTGGAGGACGTCATGTTCAGTATCACAACAATGCAAAGTAGTAAACAAGCAACAACATCATCCATTGCATTAATAATATAATTTCATACAAGTGTGTTCTATCAAGTTATATAGACACCAAAAATATACATCAAAAATAAAAGATGAGTCTTGAACGAGCTCCATCTTCTCAGAACCTGGCACCGGTACCTGTCTACTGGTGACCTGAGAATACAAGTTATTTCGAAAGAGTTTATTAGCTTTAAAGCTGCTGAGATCATAAGTATATTAGTGTCTGTATTTGTATGAAAGCATTTGTAAGATGTTTGTAATGTATAAGGTTTGTAAAAGTTTGTAATTGTTTGAACTCTCCTAGAAAACCCTATGTTTCCTACTAAAAGTAGCCTTCTACCAAGGCATCTAGTATCTGTGTGTGTCTCTTGTAAGAGTGTGTATTTTCCCAAATCTGACTATTATTAACCAAAAATATAGTTCTTACATTATTGTTTATTGTGTGAATATCACAAGGTAAATGTAAAGCGAAAATGAAATAGTACTGTTGTAACGCCTGCAGATCCGGGCTAGTCAATTTAAAGACAATAAGAATCAAAAATGAGTTTTTTATGGAAGATTATTTAGAAGGATTAATCCTAACCAAGTTGTAGTATATGTTACAAGGGTTCAGTACATATAAAGAACGCCGAAATCTGAGTTATAACGAAGAAGTTATGACCCGTCGAAGTTTTTTGGCAAAAGCGGCACGGCACCGGGAGACGTAAATAGTGAACTTACGATAGAAGACTCTTTAGCCTTAGTAATCTAAACAAAAGTCGTAGAATATGTTAAACTGAGAGCGTCCATAAAAAGAACGCCCAAATCTGACTTCGTATGAGGAAGTTATGAATTTTCTAACATTTGGCATAGCAGTGCATAGCCCGAAACTCGAATTTTAGTTCGAGCGGTTTTTGGCCTACGCGACCTAAATGAGAGTTGGAGATCTCATTAATAGGAACTCAACGGTAAAAAGACAGACACAAACAGAGTCCGTATATAGAAGTTATGAATTTTACGCGGACATTTAACAGTATAATCTCCTCCTACTGTTAAATTTAAGATCGGTCGAGAATTAGCCGACGGAGTCTAAATGAAAGTTTTAGATCTTATTTTTACCTACGCGCGGATATAAAGAATGTCGAGAGTAGAGCTCGTATGTTAAAGATATGGACGAAACTTGGTCCCTACTCTTCGAGCGCGATAAATTCGATACAGTTTTGTAAATCTGAGGTAGAATGAGAATTAGCTAACGGCGTCTAAATGAAAGTTGTAGTACTCGTAAATACCAACGCGTGGATATAAAGAACGTCAAAAATGGAGTTCGTATGAACGAGTTACAAATTATAATAACATATTTATGTATTAAAATAAAGTATAAATCATATATACGTACACATATATATACAAATGTATATATCATTAGAAATGTATCGACGATGCGGTTATTATAAGACTAGTGTTGAGTACTTTCGACATTTGTTTAGTAAAAATATCGTTAAATCTATTTAAAATAGTATTATGAAGGGGTGTTTAGTCGTTTATATAACTATAAGGTCATTAAGTAATTATGGAGGGTAGTTTTTGTAAATTAAATTACTATAAATAAGAGGCTTGGGCTCTCATATTTGTTGCACCATTCTCTTGATTCAAGAGTCTTTCTCTTCTTATCCCCCGAGCATTTCGGTCCCTCGTGATTCGACTTCTCTTTCTGTAGTTTTAGTATAGTAAGGTGAGCGCTGAAGCGCTGCACGAATCTTTCTTAGAAAGATTCAGCGACGAAGTTCTGCCCCTGCAGAGCCCGACTCCTAGCTGAAACCCCCTTGTAAGTAAGTTATGCTTACCCTATTTTAATATAGCTTATATTTAAAATTAGTATTGTTATTATAAACTTATAATAAATATTTGAGCTATTATTATATAAGTGTCGTTATAATATCTTTGTAACTACTCGCGGTACGGGGAATCTGGTTTAAAGGGCTGCATAGGGTTGTTGGATTTCAGAAGTGCTATATGCCAAAATGGTCCCGCCCTCCGGTGTTTTATGTCTGGCCCCTGTCTGTACATAGTGGTTGGAAAGTATTGTTTAAACGCTTATATAATAATAATAATAATAATAATAATAATAATAATAATAAGACCAATAATTAGTCACAGGGAAATATTAGACTAAAATCTAGTGGTAATAATACTGGGTTTCATCGAAGGAAATTATTTTAAAGTAAACGAAGCGCTGTCCGAGTACCGAGTCACCACCTTATCAAGTGAGTGCATGGTCTATTTCATCTTACACATAGATTTGAAGTATTTTATATAAATTACGTGCTATGTGTGCATATTATCTGAATACTTATTGTCTATGATGGATGAATGATTTTATACATGTTTTAAATGATTTAAATATATATTTATTTTATATCTACAAATATGTTGGGATAAAACATGGGTAGATAAAATAGTTGGTGTGTGATGAAATAAAATGATGAGATATATGTGATGATATGAAGGTGATGATAATTAGGTGATGATGAATCGATGATGTAGGATGAAAGATACTATAACCTTGTCCAGCAATTTGGAGATGTAGTCATCTACCAGAGTATAGATGGCGACCACGGACTATTATAGACAACCCCGTGGAAACACCAGCAGGCTCACAACCTGTAGGTGATGAATTACGAGTTCAGGCGATGTTGTAACTACGTATTCATGTGATGATGCTCTAACCCTTACTATGAAGTACGAGTTCAGGCGATGCTGTAACTACGTATTCATGTGATGATACTCTAACCCTTACTATGAATTACGAGTTCAGGCGATGTTGTAACTACGTATTCATGCGATGATACTCCAACCCTTACTAGGTGTGTATCGAGGGACTAATCCCCGAACCATTATTGTCTGTGTGATGTAGGCGATGATTCGTAGGAAAAGTACTTAGGAACGAACATATAAGGAAATGAGATGCAAAGAGATGAGAGGTAAATACGATATAGGAGATGAACCTTAAGGTAATACTTTAGGGAATATCAAATGAAGAAGATGAGGATAGGTAATCGGGTTAATTGTTTGACATGTATTATGTGAAGAAACAAGTTAATTATATTATTGTGGGTTGAAAACCCTATGTACTCGCCAGGTTTCCCAACCTGACCCACTCAGTTTATTTGTATCACAGGTGTCGATATGAAGTTACATTACACTGAGAGATTAAGGAGATGTAAATCACTAATGATAATGGATGTAAGTTCTGTTTATGCTTATGTTTTTGTATTGACGATGACATCCCAATGTTTTAAAATAAATCAAAAATACATTTCTTCGGAAATGCTTTGATAATGTATTTATCATGTTTTTCTGGGAACAAATTCCGCAACATTTTTATAAAAAGGGTACTCTGATTTTTATAAAGCATAAACATAATCGGTATTTTCTGGACGTGAAAATGGAGATGTCACAGTTGGTATCAGAGCATTAGTTTAAGCGAACTAGGAATATGGATTTATTTCTAGACTTAAACTTAGAATGCTAAGCAATGATCGTGAAGAGTGTGTCTAATAAATTTTAGGAAAGCACACCTAAATAGACATGAGCACTAGCTTATTTAGGGAAGATGCCTAAATTGCTTTATGTGCTAAATGATTGTGATGTTTTATGATGTTATCGTTTGATCAGATCTATGGTCTGTTGCCGACCGTATCTGGAAATTTTATGTGTTCAGATTTCTAAATGTTTGATTACGGTATTAGAACTGGCATGTAACTTTTCGGAGTAACAAGGAGGATTACACGTCTAAATCTTCTCTATCTATATTCTCGTCTCGATGCACTGAATGCATGCTTCCGTGAAAATAACGTCATGGTGAAGACTCATAGAGAATTGAGTAAATAGAGGAAATGAAAAGTCTTATGATAGTGAATGACATCTATCGAAAGATATCGTAAGAGTGGTATCTTGCCTTTAGAATATGTCAGGCAGTATGTTTAGAGGAGTACGGTATGTCCGAAGTACACCTTCGATTGGCGGGTTGATGGAACGATTGGTGTAATTCCTGAAGTTGTCCCATCGTATGGCATTTCCACCACCAACGGAGTTGACGTAGAATTGATGATTGAATACACGCATGGAAGAAGTCCTAGTAGAGTCTAGGGAAAATTATATGATTGTTTGGACACATTTGTATGTGTTAAAATTGTTTATGTGATAATGACTTGGAGAACTGCGAGACAATACTTGGGACGAGTATGAGTAGGTGCGAAAGGTAGTAGAGGCCTATACTACCGGAAGCACAAGACTCACGCTTGGATCAGGGAAAGTCACAAGGTTACCAAGAAGCTAGTAATTGATACCGTTTTATTCAAATATGTCGTTACCATCGTTTCGGTAATGACTAAGAAGATGATTGTTATTCCGACCCGAGTGGTCATATCGAATTGAGTCCGACAACGATGAGTATGTTACGTGGTTCAGAGAACCAAGTTTGATGTAGCATCTGAGTTAAGCCGGAAGATTGAAATAAAAGATAATCAAAGAGATCGGTAGAGGTATCGCGATAGTTGCTTGTAGCTAGAAATGCTACCTTTAAGATGAGATTAGAACATGAAGGAAAGTATAGTCTGTTCTGGAAGACTCTAAGAGACCTGAGTCTAAGCATTGCAACATACGATGATAGGTCATTAGAATATGACACATCGTTCCATTGTAGTAATAAAAGAACTTATCTTAAGTTCGTATCTTGTGAGGATTGAGATTGTGACTTGAAGGTCATAATTTGGAGTCTAACGTGAGATAGGGAGCAAGTGCAAGATCGAGTACCGCCTGCAGTCAAGGAGTCCAAGAGTTAGATACTCATTCGAAGAAACAAGGAAGTTACGATTATTACCTAGGATGAAGAGATAATGGATATGTCACAACTATAGTGTTGTATTAAGTAACTACTGCTGTACTAATTACTTTAAACTATTTGTTATTTAAAGTACCATGTGATCGGCCCGTATCCTGCTACCGACTCTATAGTAAAACGACGATGTAAGATGTCATAATAAATGACGTTTGGCACCCGTAGACTTGCAAGTCCCACTGTAGCGAGCAGCAAGGTGTAGGATAGTCAATCCAGTATAGATCTATACACAAACTCATACGCTCTCCACTTAAGGAGATTCTGGATACAAAACGGGTCATGACAGGTAGTGCCATGTCCCCCGTTAAGTGGCTCACATAACTGTATGTAATGTATATGTATGTGCTAGCTGTATTGTGTGTTCTTTCTCTGTCTAGCTTGTATGTTTTGTTTCTCATCACTATGTATTATGTTTGTTTCTCATCACTATGTATTATGTTTGTTTCTCATCACTATGTATTATGTTTGTTTCTCATCACTATGTATTATGTTTGTTTCTCATCACTATGTATTACTCATGAATGAACTGACTCATTGTATGTTTCATTGTTCTAGTAATAGTATCTTCCTAAACTATACCTATTATAGTTTACTAGTAATGTTGTTTGTGTATATGACCATGTTTGTATATCTTTGCTACCCAAAGGCATTGAACTGAATGAAAGAAGTAACCTTTTATATCTACACACATATACATGATATATAACTAGGATTCAAACGACCTTCAGACAAATAACCTGAATGCCCTAAGTCCACAACCAAACAAGGAACAGAAAGTAAGGTGAGCTATCAGTCCTAAGTCCTTTCAATCCTACTTATATAACTATATCTATATAGATACACAGAATATAAGTTAAAAGAATTTAAGTAAAAGTATTTAACATGTAAAAGAGTTTGATAAAAGCATTTGGTATGTAAAAGAGTTTGTAAGAAAGTTTGAAGTAAAACAATTTGGTAACACAGTTTGAAAAGTAAGAAATCCACTTGTTTGGTAGTTATTAATCACATGTGATTGATATAATAACTATAATTGTTCGACTTGTATTCTCCCCCCCCCCATAAAAGCATTTAAAAACATTTAAAAGGTTACTTAAGGGGTATGAACTCACCTGTAGTGAGTGGTTTGGATGAACGGAATGTATAGGATTGCTAGGCGTCAAGTGAAGACTTGTACACACACGATGATCCTAGTTAACATATAATATCACATATATGTATCCAATTAGTCTTTAAACAACTAATTAACAAAGTTAAGACATCCTAGGACATGTAAAACACCTTATATAAGTGCTATAATTCCTAAGGATTGCATCTAAGTGTTGTATGACATTGCTATTGAGTTTAGGGTTCAAGGGAACCCTTTATTTGAGTTTACGGTTTTGTGACCATAACTCATTGAGTTTACGGTTTTGTGACCATAACTTATTGAATTTACGGTCGTAAACCCATGAGTTTACGGCTGTAAACTCATGTTTCCTTGACCATCTTGTGTTTTGAAGCTTTACAAGTCCTTAGAAGCATTTCTACTTGAAGTATAAGCCTTAGGAAGAGATTAGGGCACCATTTCACTCCTAAATGGAGTTTACGGTCCCTGGACCACTTCTCCTTGGGTTTACGGCCGTAAACCCATATGGTTTATGGTCTTTTGATGTTTTCAAGTACTAAACTCATTAAGGAAGGGATCTATGCAAGTTTCCAAGGCTTAGAAGGGACTAGGGCACACTTTGGCACCCTTTTTAGGATTTACGGTCCAATGTGTTCTTGGACCGTAAACACCTTTGATCCTTGGTTTCCTTGGTGTTTACTTGATGTATTGAAGTGTAACAAGCCTTATTATACTCTAGAATGGAAGTACTTACAAGATAGAGGCTTGAAAAGGTGCTAAAAGTCCAAGAACACTAGTGTGTGTTCTTGGTGTTCATGGTGAAACTTGAAGATCTAACCTTTTGGAATGATTTCACGGATGGAAGTGTGTTAAATCACTAGATTAAGTAATATATCAACTTATTAGGGCTAGAAACACTTACAAGTTGAAGATCTTGAAGAATTGTTGGATGATACTTGAGAGAGAATTGAGTTTGGATCTTGAATTTGTGAAAAATGGTAAATAATGACTAAGTGTCATATATATACCCCTAATTTAGGGTTTACGGCCGTAAACACCTTTGTTTAGGCCGTAAACTCCAAACTCTTGGGGCTTTGGGACTTTATTGTTGCACAATAAACCCTAGAGCATCCTCTCTCCTGGTATCTCCTGAAGTACTAATCTTAAAATACTCAAACGTATTCCATAAAGCTTGAAAATTAGCAGAAACAGTTTTGACTCCTATTGAAGTGAATGGTTGTACAGAATAGAAATTTCGGGTTGTCACATCATCCCCCCGTTAGAAGGAATTTCGTCCCGAAATTAGAGTTTAAGCAAATAAGTAGTTACAAATAACTAAGTAAAAAGAAGAGGATATTTCAGTTTCATCTGATCCTCTCGCTCCCAAGTGAATTCAGGTCCTCGCTTGGCGTTCCAGCGAACCTTCACTATCGGGATACGGCTTTGTTTCGTTTGCTTGACCTCCCGGTCCATGATCTCTACTGGTTCTTCCACGAAGTTGAGGCTCTCGTTGATCTCGATCTCGTCGAGTGGGATTACAAGAGTCTCGTCGGACAGACACTTTTTCAAGTTCGAGGCGTGGAAAGTAGAATGTACGTTACTGAGTTCGCGTGGTAAGTTAAGTTTGTAAGCTACAGGGCCGATTCTTGCGAGAATCTCGAAAGGCCCTACGTACCTTGGATTTAGCTTTCCACGCTTTCCGAAGCGTATCAAGCCCTTCCAAGGTGAGACCTTCAATAGAACACGGTCGCCCACTTGGAATTCCAACGGTTTCCTTCGTTTATCAGCGTAGCTTTTCTGTCGGTCTCTAGAGGCTTTCAATCGTTCACGAATCTGAACGATCTTCTCTGTCGTTTCCCGAATGATCTTCGGACCTGTGAGAGTGCTTTCAGGAACTAGTCCTTTAGCTAACTGGGTATCACCCACCTCAGCCCAGCACAGAGGGGATCTGCACTTTCGGCCATAGAGGGCCTCGAATGGAGCAGCCCTTATGCTCGTGTGATAACTGTTGTTGTAGGAAAATTCTACAAGGGGTAAATGAGTATCCCATGCTTTCCCAAAGTCGATCACACAGGCTCGCAACATATCTTCCAAGGTTTGGATAGTCCTCTCACTTTGCCCGTCTGTCTGTGGATGGTAGGCTGTACTCATGTCCAGCCTAGTTCCTAGGGAACTTTGTAACGACTGCCAGAACCTCGAAGTGAATCTACTATCTCTGTCTGAGATAATGGATATGGGAACACCGTGCAGTCGTACAATCTCCCTAATGTAAGTTCTTGTAAGTTTCTCCATCTTGTCTGTTTCCTTGATAGGCAGGAAGTGTGCGGACTTGGTCAATCTGTCGATGATGACCCATATGGTATCAAGTCACCCGTTGTCTTGGGCAACTTGGTTATGAAATCCATAGTAATCCGCTCCCACTTCCATTCCGGTATCTCTGGCTGTTGTAGTAGACCGGAGGGTTTCCGGTATTCGACCTTGACCTTTGCGCAAGTAAGGCATTTACTTACGATCCAGATACATCTTATCTGAACCCGGGTGGACGGAATAACGAGTGTTGTGCGCCTCGTTCATGACCAAGTCTCTGAAACCACCAAGTTTCGGGGTCCAGATCCGATCCATGAGAAAATAAGCTCTGCCACCCTTCACCTCCAAGTTCTTATCCATCCCTCTCAGGGATTCACCTGCCACATTTTCAGGTTTCAAAGCATCGAGCTGAGCCTCCTTAATTTGCATGGACAAGTGTGAATGGATAGTCATCGTCAATGATTTGACTCTACGACCAGAATATTCTTTCCTACTTAGGGCGTCAGCTACTACGTTGGCTTTACCCGGATGATAACGAAATTCACATTCGTAATCACTAAGTAGCTCGACCCACCGTCGTTGTCTCATGTTGATCTCTTTCTGGTCGAATATGTGTTGTAGGCTCTTGTGGTCTGTAAAGATTGTGCTCTTTGTACCGTACAGGTAGTGTCTCCAGATCTTCAGAGCAAACACAACTGCTCCTAGTTCAAGATCGTGGGTAGTGTAGTTGACCTCATGTGTCTTTAGCTGTCTCGAGGCATAGGCGATGACCTTACCTCGCTGCATCAGAACACATCCGAGTCCTTGATTTGACGCATCGCAATAGACAACGAAGTCTTCTATCCCTTCGGGGAGGGATAGTATTGGTGCGGTGCACAAGGCCCTTTTGAGCGTTTGGAACGCTCTCTCCTGCTTCTCTTCCCAGTCAAAGGCAACGCCCTTCTGGGTCAGTGTCGTAAGAGGTTTCGCAATGCGGGAGAAGTTCTGAATGAACCTGCGATAGTAGCCAGCGAGACCTAGAAATTGACGAATTTCTGTAGGCGTCTTCGGTGCTGACCAGTTCTCAATGGCTTTAATTTTGGAAGGGTCCACGTGTATTCCCTCTTCGCTAACCACGTGCCCTAAGAATTCGACTCTTCGGATCCAAAATTCGCATTTCGAGAACTTCGCATAGAGCTTCTCCGAACGAAGGGTTTCTAAGACTAGTCGCAGATGTTGACTATGCTCCTCCTTACTATGAGAGTAGATAAGTATGTCATCGATGAAGACGATGACGAACTAATCCAAGTAAGGACGACACACCCTATTCATTAAGTCCATGAATACTACGGGCGCGTTTGTTAATCCGAACGGCATTACTACGAATTCGTAGTGCCCATAACGAGTTCGGAAGGCTGTCTTCGGAACATCCTCCCCTAGCACTCGTAGTTGGTGATATCCGGATCTTAATTAGATTTTTGCAAAGAAGTTTGCCCCTTGAAGTTGATCAAATAAATCGTCAATCCGAGGCAAAGGATAACAATTTTTTATGGTCAGTTTGTTGAGCTCCCTGTAGTCGATGCACATACGAAACGATCCGTCTTTCTTCTTGACGAACAAGACTGGAGCTCCCCAGGGTGAGAAGCTTGGTCTTATAAAGCCCTTGCTGAGCAGTTCGTTAAGTTGACAGGACAGTTCTTGCATCTCTGCAGGTGCTAGACGATAGGGCGATTTGGCTATGGTGGTAGCCCCTGGAACTAAGTCGATTCGGAACTCGACTTAACGTTGCGGAGGTAATCCTGGGAGTTCTTCCGGAAAGATGTCGGGAAAGTCACGTACTACTGGAATGTTCTGCATGTCTTTCGTTTCTTGGCTCACATCGACCACATGAGCAAGGAATGCGTGACATTCCTTTCGTAAGAATTTCTGAGCTTGAATGCTCGAGATGATACGAAGGTTCATGTCGGGTTTGTCGCCATAAACTACTAGGGTTTCGCCAGACGGCAGATTAAGGCGTACAGCCTTTTCGTAGCACATGATGTCGGCACGATGAAGACTCAACCAATCCATGCCGATAATGACGTCGAAACTTTTAATTGAGACCGGCATGAGATCGATTGAAAATGAATGGCTATCTAAAGTTAGGGTACACCCTATGTATATACTACTAGTGCTCTCTGTCTTTCCATTAGCCATTTCTACAGTGAATGGTTCTTTAAGTGCTCGTGATTTTTGCTTAAGTAAATGAGCAAAGTTTTGGTTCACGAAACTCCTTTCCGCTCCACTATCAAACAGAATGCATGCATAAGAGTTATCGAGGAGAAACGTACCAGTGACCACTGTGGGGTCGGCAACCGCTTCCTCGTGGCCTATGGCCAGAACTCTTCCCACTCCACCGGCATTCCCTGCCTTCGGGCAGTTCCTTTTGTAGTGGCCCACCTCGCCACAACCGTAGCAAGTTTGGCTCACACCAGCATCGGGGACTTGGGTGATTGGCCTTGCCGGAGCTTTGCAGAAACGGGCAGTGTGCCCCTTCCTGTTGCAGTTCAAACACTGCATTTCCCGGCAGGCTCCTACGTGGTGGAAGTTGCACTTGTTGCACTTGGGCAAACTTCCAGCGTACTGCTTTACCGGAGCAGCAGCGACAGGTGCTATCGCAGCATGAACTGCCACGACCTGCTGCTTTTTGGCAGCCTTTGTCTTTCTCTTGTCATCCCAAAACTTCCGCTTGGAATCAGCGGTTCTAACGGGTTCTGAGATGGCCAGGGTTGTTGTTGCGGCTGGGGTACGAACCCCATGGTCTATGAGCCGCTGTGCCAATCGCTTGGCACTATCAAATGTAGTGGGGTTTGAAGCCAAAACATTTCCCTGGAATGGAGGCACCAGCCCCCATATATATCTTTCAATCTTCTTCCCCTCTGTATGAACCATGTTGGGACAGAGGGCCACCAGTTCACAGAACCTAGCGGTGTAGGAGACTATGTTGGAGCCCTTCATGGTTAGGCGCCACAGTTCTTCCTCTAGCTTTTGGATTTCGCCCCTCGGGCAGTACTCCTCAACCATTAGCTCTCTCAGAGCTTCCCAGCCCATAGCATTTGCCACTATAAGAGATAGTGACTTGACATGGCTATTCCACCATGTCAGGGCTTTTGACTCGAAGGTGCAAGCAGCAAACTTGACCTTGCTTCCTTCTGGACAGGAGCAGATTTCGAAAACCGATTCGGTCTTCTCGAACCATTGCGAAAGGGCAATGACTCTGCCTGTCCCTTTGAAGGACAATGGCTTGTAGTTAGTGAAGTCCTTGTAGGAGCACTCTTTCAAGCACACAAGGATTTCACCATGAGTAGATAGGACAGGAGTTCCTCCTCCAGTGGAACCAGAAGAATGATATTGTGCCATGGTCGTAGCCACAGCCGCAGCTACAACAGCATTCAGGGCTGCCGTGTCAAATTGAGGAGCAGGTGGTGTCGGTGCGGGAGGATCACGTCTTGTTGATTTACGTGGAGGCATCTTTTAACTATAAGTTTAGAAAGATGTAGACATTGATAAGAATTTAATAGGAAAATTGATGAGAATGACTCCTGGACTAACTCTCCATAGTCCAACAGCACAATTGAATGACACGATTGATTGTAAACGAAAGCATTTGGATATAATTTCCATGAGATTAGATATCTGTCAATAATACTGGAATTAAAGATGTAATGAGTTCGGGAAAAAAAATGGCCTAGAAGTAGGTCTTACATCAACCAAGATGGAAAATTTTGACAGACTACAGCCTAATCAAGACCTAACGGGTCTAAGATTTACCAGGATAGGAAATTAGACTAGAGTTTTTACATAACTAGGTTATATCCAAAAGAGAAGTCGATGAGACTCTATCGGCGACGAGAACTACTAGAGTGAGTTCTTGAATCCGATAGAAGGCGTTCTATGTCTCTCACGCGCCTATCAGATCTTGCTTGCTGAGCTCGAAGTTCCCTGACTTCAGCTTGGGTTTCAGCAAGTTCCCTCTGTAGAACTGCATTGCGTACCTGAGTCCTTTCATGAGCAGACTCTAGTTGGCGAATGCGGACTGTGTTAACGCCAGAGTTGGCATCAATCTCCACTACTCGGTCAATAGCTGCTCGACCTTGCTTAGTGTTCCGAGCAATCCTACGGACCATTATGGGTAGGACCCTGTCAGCTGAACTTCCCTCAGTAAGGTCGTAAAAGCTTCTGTCTCTATTGTAGGGTATGGGTTGACCCTGTTCCTGACTCCATCTGTTCAAGTTTGTGGCCCACAGAGGAGTGGGTCCTTAAAATGCTGGACGAGGGTTTAGGTTTGGGTCTTGAGCAGCTGTGTTGGGTTATGAGCATTCTAACACTCCTAAGTGTACATGCAACCCTAAATACCTTGGATCTATGTTTTCTCTATTATACATACAATTATGAACATCCAAGGTATTATCCTAATCTAGCATACAAAATAATAAATATAACAAGATAGAATACATACCTCTTTGATGTAGAATGTCTTCATGAAGCTTGAGTGCCTAGTGCCCCAAGTGTGACACCTCAAATGGTTCACACAACACCAAATACACTTGGAATAACTTGAGAGAAACTTGAATACTCCTTGAAATCGTCTAGCCCTCACACTCACACATTAGTGCACGATTTCTTGAGCCATGGGATTCTTTTATATGGTGGCTATTAGGGTTACACCATGTAACTCATAACTTTACCCATTCCTTATGCTCCATGGATTTTAACCTCCATGGAGTATCCATGGGTCACCCCATGGACTTAGTCCAACATAAGGAATCTTGGATCACAAGCCCACATATATAAGAATGAATGATTTACACAATCAACCCATATATTTAATTAGTCTCCTTTTGATCACTTAATTAATTCCAAATTAATTCTTGATCAATACTAATTAAATAACCTTATTAATATATTAGAACTTATAATATATTAACCAACCTTAAGTGTTATTTCTCTCATTATAGTCTATCCAAATGCATGATGCCATGCAACCCAAATGGAGCATGCCGGGTCGGGTCAAGTCTTACCAATTATAGTTATGGACTTAGACATTAATCCAACAGTCTCCCACTTGGATAAGTCTAAAACTATTATTGCGTATGACTTCAGGAACCGATCAGCAATCGTAGCTCTCAAAAGCTTTTGTCGAACTCTGACCTTGTCGATGAACTCTGACCTTTGTCAATGACTTGTCCATTAGATAAGGGATCATATATTCCTCCATTCTAGATATCATATGGACTGAGACATGGATTATCAATCATTCTCTCTGTCCCTTTGTTGTTTCCCGATTTCCGATTCATGATGACTGACTGATTAAACAAATCAAATCAGTCCTGGCTTGGCCAAGCACTCACATGTATCATCTTTAAATCATCGAGGGGCCCACAGATATCGCTTTTATCCCGAAGGTAAAAGGAATGGATAAACTTCGACTCATATGGCTTGTTCTACTACTTGTTGAATCATACACAAAGGCACGTTTTATAACATCGAATTACCAATGCGTTTTCGTGCAATCAATGTATAACCAACTCATAGTAACAACTCATATCTCTAGGTTTGAAGAATATAAGATATTATCGTCTCATGATCACTCGTGATAAAATCCATGAAGTGATTCAAATGAGCGCGGGTTGAATCCAATACTCATAACTTATGAGCATTCATGAGTGTTGTAGCACCACTTTGTCCACCAACTTGGACCTCTACAAACCAACCCATGACAGTCTTGATTCATATCTACTTCCAACATATGACCGACTGTGGATGGTTTGAACTTAATCATTCAGGAAGAGCGACTTAGTTATTCTGGAAGTCAAAACATTCAAAGTGAAACACAAGAATAAATGAATCAAATATGGTATCAAACCCTATGAATATAAATAAATACTTTTATTTATCACCATACTGATTACTCATTATTCATTGTTTCGGTTTTATCAACTTTATACTTGAATTTAAAACAATAGTTGTCCCATGCTCCAAGCATGTACACTATGTTTTCTAAATACTAGTCATGCCATACACCAAGTATGCATACTATGTTTGTCTATGATCTTTACTTTGTAAAATAGATCAATTGAACATCACTCCAATGATCCTCTTTTCACAGTCCCAAATCCTTACTGCAAATGCAAGAATTCCAAATTCATGCCATTTACTAAAATCTGTTAGATTCTAAACTTATATGCATTGATCCTCTTAATGATTATGCACAAAGTCAGAAAGACTTGACAACAATCATTACAGAGCATTCCAAAGGAGATCAGCTCCTTGGAAACATCCTTCTTTCATTAAGTTTCCTAATCTTACACAGATTGAATAATTTCTAACTTTGAAACATTTCCATATTCCATTTTGACTATCACTTCTGAACAAGAGTTGCCTCCTTACAGATTATGTCAATATGGTCCTTCCAGAATTAACATTATACTTCCAACTGTCCTTGAGCAACCAATCTTTGGTAAACCTTAGATTGTCCTCGACAATTGCTTAATCATTTTAGTCATATCCAATTCTAGACCTTTTCCTTTCATAATGCCCCAGGCATTTGGAAAATTTTAGAAAGGATGAATATAGCACATGTAATCGATCCTATATCCGAAGCATATGGGACACGATTCATGATGTCTCACATAAAGACTAAACCAGTCTTTTGCTATAATATTTCCATTTCAATTTGCCAAGTTCTCAAAATTCAGATTATGAAAAGGGATGCCGTAATCATAATCGAATTTTAGAACGCAAATAATGGACCCATATATAGAATTTCCTTATGTTGAGCCATTCCAACATGAAATTCATATATATATCCTTGATTAAATACGATTAAAATCTCAATCTAAGCTTTTTAGAATTGAAATGAAGTATAATTTCCTCTCCCTTAATTATAGCAAAACAACTTTTTCAACCCCTGCAACCTCACGAATTGAAACTTTTGTTTTCTATAATTAACATTGCTAACTTGCAACCTTTGTCATAATTATCATGCTCCCACTAACATGATGATTATTAGCATAACACTTATGCTCCCACTAGCTTTGACATGTACTCAGAAATCAGCTGACTTTCTTACCAAAGTTCAGATTTCTGATACTAGATTGTTTTGATAAAACTTTATCAAAATCATACACCTCTCTTAGATAGCTCACATGTGTGTCTAAACAATTTTAGAACTATGAAAAGGGATGCCGTAATCATAGTCTCAATTGTTTAGACCTTTGCCACTTCTCACAAGTCCATGTTAGTGTGCCGGTAAACCACACACGCTCCACTAACGACTTTGAGAATGCAAATATCACAATTGCTATCTAGCTAAAATCTACTTAGTGAAAGTGTTTCCTCACCATCATTTTCATGAATCGAAGAGAAACCTTATGACACTTAGATTTAATAGTGTATGTGTTCTTATCCATGTGAATTTGTCAAAACCATAATCACAAGACAAGGTTAGTGACAAATCCAAACTCATATTGATTAAACTTGTGCAATCTTAAATTCTTGCCATTTGGCAGCTCAGGTGCCTGCCATTGCTTCCAAGTAGTTCTGCAACCAATTGAGAACTCTCAGAACTCCTATGCAAAGCCAACTTGAATAGGCACAAAAATTTCAACACGATAGGTTATAAACCTCAAGTCGTGTGCTAGTGAAGGACTTTAGGTTTTATTCTTGATTAAGTCTTGAAACTTTCAAGAGCTTTAAGACTCCCACTGTCCTCTTGACATATAAGACTCCCTTGTCAAATATTCAAGAGATAGTGCAGATTCTTTATCAAGACTAACACTTTACACAATTGGCCTAAGTTGGTCTCTGTTTTATCCAAAACATCACAACTTACCAATTTCAAATGTACAAGAGTAGATAACCTTTTACTCTTACATTTGACTAGTGTTAACAAACCCTCTTTAAGATATGTCACTCAAGTTACAATCTTGGAGTATGACTCTAAGAATTGTTTTGGAACGAAGTATGACTCATTTTTTTGATTTAACCATTTCAACAATTCATGACTCCTCTTCTTGACTTTAGAGGACCAATTGTGATATGGTATCTTAATCATTAAGATGATCATAAACATGATACTAAAGTACTCTCCCATCTTTTCAGATTTGAGAAACTTTTATCTTTCTGCCATACTTTGATTCTTCTTATTCGTTCTGTCTCACATTGAAACTTCTCCAATGCTACAGACTTATACTTAAACTTATAAGTATAACCATATTTACTGAACTTAAGTAAATCATGACGAATAGTCTTCTTGATCTTTTGTGGTGGACTTGACCAGTGCACAAGAATGTGTACTCGATCCCTTAGTCCTTTCCTTATTCACATAAGGAATTAGTCTTAATTTTCCAAGCTGAAAGTTCTCATTCATCATACTATACAACTTGCATGATTCCAAGTTTCGGTCCAATTGAACCTTGGGTGATGAGAATCTTTCCTTATTTGGTAATATTAGACACTACCACAACCGAAAGAATCAAATCCATTTTTCCAATATTGCTATCAATGGAATCTTATAAGCAACAACTTTTCACAAATGCCATTGTAAGGATACTTAAAATAAATAAAATCAAAACCTGTTTTCTTTTATTTTAAAACTTTGCAGAAAAACTTATCCTTACAATCCATATGAAAACCTTGTTGTTATCTATTCCTAAGCAATATAAATATCATAACTCTTAAGTAATAGCCCAAAATTCTGATCACCGAACCATGCGATTGAAATCCATCTTCGCGATCAGAATCAGCATGTACTTAATAGAGTTAGACAATGGACTTTACCTGAAGTAGAGCCAAACTTATTGACTTTAACATCCTTAGGTAAATTTGGCAGCTTCGTAACCAATGCCCCTTCCTTTGGCAATAGTTACCTATGGATCCTTGATAATGGGACTATCTCAGACTTCGCCTCTCTCTTTACCATTGGGTCAACAGAGTTGACTATGGCCGATCCCTTTCCATTGGGAAGAGAGAGCTTTACTGGATATCCAATGGCATCATTGTCAATATCCATAGCGTTTTAGGAAGTTGATCTTAGCAAATAGATAAGATCATTAAGGGTCTTGTCTTAGTCTGTTTCATAGGATTCCCAAAAGAACTCACTATGTGACTTAGAAAGTAGTTGAGCCACCAACTTTCTCAAGACTTTGACACCCAACTCTCCCGGCTTGTCAATATGTGACTACATCTCCAAGATGTGATCACACCTAGACCTTGCCTTGCCAATAGGGGTTGAGTGACCTTAAACTTTTTAGGAACTTGTGGGTTAGGGAGAATAATTGGAGGAGGTGAAAGAAGTATGATATCCATGGGACATCATCTTCATTTAGGAAAGCTTGTTTCAAGAGATTTGGGAAGATCATAAATGTCTAGACCAGACATCTTTTTGGGAGATATTCAAGATAGTTGATTTAAAGTCCTTAATATGACACCCAATATGAAATATTAAGGCTAGGACCCAACAAACTATTTTATAACTTAGAAGAGGGATGCCGTAATCCAAGCTATAAAATATTTGAAGGTAGGTGAATGACGATTCACCAATTTCCACCATGAAAAACGAAATAATTTATTAGCTTTTAATTGGATTTGAAAGTCCTAGATCTTTGAGATTCATTGAACTGTTCAAAGGCATGCTTCAATCTCGAGTGTGCCCTTCAGGTTTTGTGACTGGGATGCTGAGGATCATAAAACAAGGTGTGAATAACCATGCAAATATACCTGGTACCCTTAATATTTACCCCTTAATCAGTGTGCCGGTTAACCACACATGCTCCACCGATACTATGATAAATATTAAGTTACCCTTTGCCTACCTTGTTAAGTCCAGGTTAGTGTGCCGGTTAACCACACACGCTCCACTAACGACTTAAGCAAAGTGCAAAGTGTTATTTCATGGGTTAGCACCAAATTCACATTTTCCTAAGTAACTAAGATTGGGTATTAATAAGAGTTTAGTTACTTAGTATTTATCATTAATACTTTTAATGAAAGGAGAATTATAGTCCTTGTCCTACCCGTTCGGCTAACGACCCTCCACCAGTCAAGGAAGCGGTGGGTGAGAATGGACACCCATTAAACTGCCATTTTATAGGCAGTAACCTTATACCCCCCCTTATAGACCGGCTTCGTGAATGAGGCCTACTAACGGTAAGACTGACTTTACTCTTATACATATATATAAATATTATTAACTTATAATATTATAAAGTATAAGGGTTGAATTTTAACTTTTAAAATTCTAAGGGCTAACTTGGAATTAAAGTATTCATAAGTGAAAACTTTTCAAATTCCAAAACTTGAGGGCAAGTTTGGAAACTATTCAAAACTAATTAATTCCATAACTTATGAGTTTAAAGTAGTTTTAATTAAAAAAAAAAAACTCTTCAAGTTCCATAACTTGAGGACAAGTTATGGAAGACTTTAAACTAATTAATAAAAAAATAACCTTTTTTTTATTGTAACTTATGGAACTAATTAAGGTTACACTTTTTTTTAATTTAATGAAGAGACTCTTCATTTTGTAACCTTTGCCAACTTTTATGAGTTTTATGATTCTTAAATGTGACTTTTCATATAACTTGAGGACAAGTTACAAAAACACACTTTGGAATCAACTCTTAGATTAAAATGGATTGAAAACAACTATTTCACACAACTTTTCTATTAATCTAAGAACCTCATAAGAACAAGATAATTCAAATCATCAATCTTCAAGAAATTAGCATGAACATACAAACTAATACAAATCTTGAAATTATGACAATTATCTTAGAAATTGGATTAGCATGAACATTACCACATCAAAAACAAGTTTATAAGTCCAAAAACATCTTAGGTAATGTTCCTAGTCCAATTCCAGCCAAAACAATCGAATATATGCATCCAACTCGATTTTTCAGCTACTTTTGCAAGTATAACAAGAAAACAAGCCTAGTCTCTGATACCACTGTTGGGTTATGAGCATTCTAACACTCCTAAGTGTACATGCAACCCTAAATACCTTGGATCTATGTTTTCTCTATTATACATACAATTATGAACATCCAAGGTATTATCCTAATCTAGCATACAAAATAATAAATATAACAAGATAGAATACATACCTCTTTGATGTAGAATGTCTTCATGAAGCTTGAGTGCCTAGTGCCCCAATTGTGACACCTCAAATGGTTCACACAACACGAAATACACTTGGAATAACTTGAGATAAACTTCAACACTCCTTAATTATCGTCTAGCCCTCACACTCACACATTAGTGCACGATTTCTTGAGCCATGGGATTCTTTTATATGGTGGCTATTAGGGTTACACCATGTAACTCATAACTTTACCCATTCCTTATGCTCCATGGATTTTAACCTCCATGGAGTATCCATGGGTCACCCCATGGACTTAGTCCAACATAAGGAATCTTGGATCACAAGCCCACATATATAAGAATGAATGATTTACATAATCAACCCATATATTTAATTAGTCTCCTTTTGATCACTTAATTAATTCCAAATTAATTCTTGATCAATACTAATTAAATAACCTTATTAATATATTAGAACTTATAATATATTAACCAACCTTAAGTGTTATTTCTCTAATTATAGTCTATCCAAATGCATGATGCCATGCAACCCAAATGGACCATGTCGTGTCGGGTCAAGTCTTACCAATTATAGTTATGGACTTAGACATTAATCCAACAAGCTGGGGGTAGGTTGTTGACTTCAGGCTCTGAGTCAGAACCATCAGAAAAGCCCTCAGCTTCGTGATCATCCAAAGGGATTGGGTGATCATCTTCTGGCTCTTCTCCCAGCCATCCCGCATTGCCGTTGTTGGGGTAGTACGGGTCTCCGGGAAGATGGAATCCATCCATTATATCTACGCGAGAAAAGGGATAAGGAAATAACTAAGTAGACGATCTAATTAGATAATTATAAGATGATCTTTATCAGTTACTTCAACATTTGCATAGTGCATACCAGCCATATGTAACCAAGACAGGATAGACCTTCGAATAAGTGACCCTAACTCGAAGTCCACAACCAAACAAGGAACAGGAAGTAAAGCAAAGATCACATATTCTAAGTCTATGATATCCTAGACACATATAACCTTAGTGTGTCCACTCAGCAACTATTGACATACTTAATAAAGACCTTTAATTCTCAGATAAGAAATTAATAGTAACACAAAATACTCCTATAGTATTTTAAGTTTATGTTATGTTCTACTGTTCTCGTTGTAGTAGTGTTGGTAAGTTTTTAGACTTGTTGCAACCTCACAACCATACTTAGGCACATGCTAATCACTCCTCGGATAATGTAGTTGATCAGGCTACATCTTCCCAGGGTTGACCATATGTCTCTAAGTCTACTTGTGTTGTCCAACAATCGTAATACTTTTGTTCTGTCCTAGTGACACTGATCTTAGTATGAATGTAGGTATGTATACTTAGTTAAATATTTTATTATTTAAAAGTATAAACTCTTTATCAGAGTAATTAATCCTGCTGTGTTTATAGTTCGTATATCTTTTATGGGTTGATACACTCGATTCACTATAAACAATGCTCAGATACCAATCTGTCACACCCCAAAACCGGAACGGCGGAAACGTTCGGAGGTGGAGGACGTCATTTTCAGTATCACAACAATGCAAAGTAGTAAACAAGCAACAACATCATTCATTGCATTAATAATATAATTATATACAAGTGTGTTCTGTCAAGTTATATAGACACCAAAAATATACATCAAAAATAAAAGATGAGTCTTGAACGAGCTCCATCTTCTCAGAACCTGGCACCGGTACCTGTCTACTGGTGACCTGAGAATACAAGTTATTTCGAAAGAGTCTATCGGCTTTAAAGCTGGTGAGATCATAAGTATATTAGTGTCTGTATTTGTATGAAAGCATTTGTAAGATGTTTGTAATGTATAAGTTTTGTAAAAGTTTGTAATTGTTTGAACTCTCCTAGAAAACCCTATGTTTCCTACTAAAAGTAGCCTTCTACCAAGGCATCTAGTATCTGTGTGTGTGTCTCTTGTAAGAGTGTGTATTTTCCCAAATCTGACTATTATTAACCAAAAATATAGTTCTTACATTATTGTTTATTGTGTGAATATCACAAGGTAAATGTAAAGGGAAAATGAAATAGTATTGTAGTGTTGTATTAAGTAACTACTGCTGTACTAATTACTTTAAACTATTTGTTATTTAAAGTACCATGTGATCGGCATGTATCCTGCTACCGACTCTATAGTAAAACGACGATGTAAGACGTCGTAAGAAATGACGTTTGGCACCCGTAGACTTGCAAGTCCCACTGTAGCGAGCAGCAAGGTGTAGGATAGTCAATCCAGTATAGATCTATACACAAACTCATATGCTCTCCACTTAAGGAGATTCTGGATACAAAACGGGTCATGACAGGTAGTGCCATGTCCCCCGTTAAGTGGCTCACATAACTGTATGTAATGTATATGTATGTGCTAGCTGTATTGTGTGTTCTTTCTCTGTCTAGCTTGTATGTTTTGTTTCTCATCACTATGTATTATGTTTGTTTCTCATCACTATGTATTATGTTTGTTTCTCATCACTATGTATTATGTTTGTTTCTCATCACTATGTATTACTCATGAATGAACTGACTCATTGTATGTTTCATTGTTCTAGTAATAGTATCTTCCTAAACTATACCTATTATAGTTTACTAGTAATGTTGTTTGTGTATATGAACATGTTTGTATACCTTTGCTACCCAAAGGCATTGAACTGAATGAAAGAAGTAACCTTTTATATGTACACACATATACATGATATATAAATAGGATTCAAACGACCTTCGGACAAATAACCTGAATGCCCTAAGTCCACAACCAAACAAGAAACAGGAAGTAAGGTGAGCTATCAGTCCTAAGTCCTTTCAATCCTACTTATATAACCATATCTATATAGATACACAGAATATAAGTTAAAAGAATTTAAGTAAAAGTATTTAACGTGTAAAAGAGTTTGATAAAAGCATTTGGTATGTAAAAGAGTTTGTAAGACAGTTTGAAGTAAAACAGTTTGGTAACACAGTTTGAAAAGTAAGAAATCCACTTGTTTGGTAGTTATTAATCACATGTGATTGATATAATAACTATAATTGTTCGACTTGTATTCCCCCCATAAAAGCATTTAAAAACATTTAAAAGGTTAATTAAGGGGTATGAACTCACCTGTAGTGAGTGGTTTGGATGAACGGAATGTATAGGATTGCTAGGTGTCAAGTGAAGACTTGTACACACACGATGATCCTAGTTAACATATAATATCACATATATGTATCCAATTAGTCTTTAAACAACTAATTAACAAAGTTAAGACATCCTAGGACATGTAAAACACCTTATATAAGTGCTATAAGTCCTAAGGATTGCATCTAAGTGTTGTAGGACATTGCTATTGAGTTTAGGGTTCAAGGGAACCCTTTATTTGAGTTTACGGTTTTGTGACCATAACTCATTGAGTTTACGGTTTTGTGACCATAACTCATTGAGTTTACGGTCGTAAACCCATGATTTTACGGCCGTAAACTCATGTTGCCTTGACCATCTTGTGTTTTGAAGCTTTACAAGTCCTTAGAAGCATTTCTGCTTGAAGTATAAGCCTTAGGAAGAGATTAGGGCACCATTTCACTCCTAAATGGAGTTTACGGTCCCTGGACCACTTCTCCTTGGGTTTACAGCCGTAAACCCATATGGTTTATGGTCTTTTGATGTTTTCAAGTACTAAACTCATGATGGAAGGGATCTATGCAAGTTTCCAAGGCTTAGAAGGGACTAGGGCACACTTTGGCACCCTTTTTAGGGTTTACGGTCCAAGGTGTTCTTGGACCGTAAACACCTTTGATCCTTGGTTTCCTTGGTGTTTACTTGATGTATTGAAGTGTAACAAGCCTTATTATACTCTAGGATGGAAGTACTTACAAGATAGAGGCTTGAAAAGGTGCTAAAAGTCCAAGAACACTAGTGTGTGTTCTTGGTGTTCTTGGTGAAACTTGAAGATCTAACCTTTTGGAATGATTTCACGGATGGAAGTGTGTTAAATCACTAGATTAAGTAATATATCAACTTATTAGGGCTAGAAACACTTACAAGTTGAAGATCTTGAAGAATTGTTGGATGATACTTGAGAGAGAATTGAGTTTGGATCTTGAATTTGTGAAAAATGGTAAATAATGACTAAGTGTCATATATATACCCCTAATTTAGGGTTTACGGCCGTAAACACCTTTGTTTAGGCCGTAAACTCCAAACTCTTGGGGCTTTGGGACTTTATTGTTGCACAATAAACCCTGGAGCATCCTCTCTCCTGGTATCTCCTGAAGTACTAATCTTAAAATACTCAAACTTATTCCAAAAAGCTTGAAAATTAGCAGAAACAGTTTTGACTCCTATTGAAGTGAATGGTTGTACATAATAGAAATTTCGGGTTGTCACAAAATTACATCTAAAGGGGAGATGATGTGACAACCTGAAAATTTTTTCTTTATAAGTCAAGCCAATCAACCTTAAGTCAGACTCACTCCTGCTATCATTTAGCACTGTTTAGAGTCTGTTTGAGTGTTCTAAGCCCAATACATCAAAGGATCAAGTGTTAGATTTGGTCAACTAAAATTCCAAACCATCAATCAAGCCATAAACCCCCAAATGAGGAGTTTACGGCCAGGACCCATGAGTTTACGGCCGTAAACTCATGGTGGCTGTAAACTCCAGCCTATAAGTATGAAGCTTGGGCCACTTTCTTCACTTTTTCCATTTCCAAGGCTTGGAACTCGAAAACTCTCTCAAGTATCATAGGATCTTGCTTCAAAACCCTAAAAAATGTAAGTGATTCCTTCCATCTGTGTGTTAATACACCTCTTATTCTTGAATCACCTTTGAATTCACCCATGAATTCCATCTTTTGGGTCTAGATCTTCAAGATCCTTAAGAACATCAAGAACACTTGGGTGTTTTGGGTCGAACACACCCTCCTTTGCCTTCTAAATCGTAAGTGCCCTCTTATATACTTACTATCTAGTTAAGACTCCGAATTCTAGCCTAGAAATCAAGCTTTTCCCAAGAACATGAGGTGTTTACGGCCAATAGTATCTCCCTTGGCCGTAAACCCTAGTTTGTAGTGCATTTGGACCTTAAATACTTCCTAAGGCATGGACAAGAACCTAGAACCCTTCCTCAATGCTTGAAAGCCCTTCAAAACACCCAGATGCACAAAGTAGCATGCGTTTACGGTCGTAAACTCTTGAGGCCATGAACTCATTGGCCGTAAACTCATAGGGCCGTGAACACATGGCCGTGAACTCCCTTGGTCATGCCATTTTGGTCGTAAACTCCTCTTTGTGGCCGTACACTCCCCTTTGGTCAATCACATGTGATTCAACACATCATTCCAAGTGTTTCCTAGTCCTTAAAGGTGTTTCCTTTCATATAGTTTCTTATAAACACTATATTCATGCCAATATATGTCATTTAGGACTTGTTGTGTCTCGGGACTTCATTCGTGGAACTTCTCATCCTTATGCGCATATTCGTTTGAATCACCCACATAAGGTGAGTTCATACCCCGTAATCAATCTTTTAAACTATTTTAAATGCTTTTAGGGGGGGGGGGGGGAATACAAGTTGAACACAATGATAATTGTGTAATTGTTTGTTATAAACATTTTCAAAAGACTGCTTATGTCATTTATAAGTGGTCGAAACATTTCAAAAACTCTTTTAAAGTTATGTTACTTTATAGTTTAACAAAACTCCGTTTTTAAAGTAACAGCATAACTTAGTAGAAAAATGAGTCTTTTCAGTAACAGTACAAGTAAAATACTAGTAAACTGTAAGGGTTATAGTTTAGAGGTTCAGTTCATACTAGATGCTAGAACATACTATCAAGAGAAACAGGGAGGTAGAAACAATACACGATAACATAAAGAGAAACAGGGAGGTAGATACAATACATCAGAGAGACACACTATACACTATACATGATATCAGAACGAACATACTAAGATACTATAACAGAACGAACATACTAAGATGCTATAGCATAGGAACATACTAGATCTAATTATACCAATGAATCACTAACGCATTGTTCTTAACAAAAGGTGATAGTTAAATTGGGTATACATGATCATATAACTTTAAAGTGAATTACACGGCTAGCAATTGTTTGCTGCAGTCGCGTTTGGTTCCCAGAATCTCTTGACAGGGAGAGCGTATAGTATGGGTACTAGCCTTCACATTATGACCTTACTAAAACAAACATGTTTTAAGGTATTTAGTACTGCAGGATGTCAATTCAAAAGACAACTGTGTACTTATAATTTCCCATTACTTTCATTTTGTGACAGTTCCACTTGAAAGTTAATACAAACTATTTTCGAGTCAAGATAGTTATAAACTAGGGAAAACTTACATTTTACAAACGACACACAGAACAGGAGAGTCTAGTACATTCAGTAGAAAGGGACCTATAATGCTAAATTTATGATTCCTTAGTGTATGCATTCAGGGATATATATTAATCGGGTCCGACAGGTAGTATGATGTGTGCTTTCTGCTTCATTTCCTGTTCCTTGTTTGGTTGTGGGCTTAGAGCATATACACCCAGCCTACTATCTATCCGAGCTTAGCTATATATATGTTCCGTATACACCAAGTAATCATAAGGGGTATCATGTATGGGTTAGGTCATAGGACACTAATTCAATGCACCGTTTTCTAGTACAAAACATACTTTTCAAATGAAGAACTTTTGGAATACAAAACTAGAAACTTCACCAGTAAAGGGTTTAATCCATTTTATTAAACCAGTAAAACTTAAAGGACCTTAGGTGGTTAATTCTATAATACCTTAGTTTATACACCAGGGTTATATATAAATAATATCCGATAGGTAGTTGGATGTGTGCCTTCCGCCTCATTCCCTGTTCCTTGTTTGGTTGTGGGCTTAGGGCAGATTCACACAATTAACTATCTGTTCGATATTAGATTATATATAACTAGTATAAACTAAGTGATTATATAAGGAACTACTGTGGTTATCATTTTATTATAAGAAATAAGGGTTTTCTAAAAAGATCTTTTCATCAAATATAAAGGAACTATTACAGTTAACTCCGTGAGTACCGAGTGAATACGCAAGGGTTATATACAACAATGATCTAACAAACAATAGGATGTGTGCCTTCCGCCTCATTTCCTGTTCCTTGTTTGGTTGTGGGCTTAGGGCAGATACACACAACCGATTGTTTGTTTACTCTGAGTTTTATATAACTTGTATCCATTTAATACGAATAGAAAGGACTGTTGAGTCATTTTTACTTATCTTTCATCAAAGCAGGAAATATAGGATTTTCTGGAGAAACAGACAAACTTTTCTAAACAGAACTTACTACAACTTACTACAACTTTCTACAACTCTCTATAACTTACTACAACTTTCTTACTACTCACTTACTACATCACTAAAATATTATGAACTCACCAGCTTAAATGCTGATCTACGTTTTCAAAATAACTTGTATTCTCAGGAGACCAGTAGATAGGTACACACTATGGGATTCAGAAGATGGAGCAGTACAGCTTCATGTCTTTTTGTTAATTGCTATGTATTCTATAATATGTGAATCACATACTTTGTAAACACTTTCTTTCTAATGAAATGGTTGTTTATTACTTCGCTTACTATGATGCATGACTTGTGATACTAAACATGACGTCCTCCGCCCTAGAACGTTTCCGTCGTTCCGGTTTTGGTGTGTCACAAGCAACAAGCAAGGAACGAGAAGAGGTTATCGGATCAAGCATTTCTTCAAGTGGAGCTTCTGTAAGGTATAAAGCCTACACCTTTCTCATCTTATGAAACATCCAAAAAATACGACCCGAAAATTTTGTTTAAATATTACTAAAAATCATATCATCAAATATCATACATACTAAAACCATAAGATGTGTAACTCAAAAGTCAAGTAACTGTGTCAAAAAAAATATTGTATCAATCATATCAAAATATCTGGATAAAACTCCCAGGATAAAACTGAAGCTGTGGTGTGTGCCATGCCATCATCCCGAGCTCTTCCCCTTACTTGCAGAAGTACCTGACAACAAAACTGAAACTATAAGCACAAAGCTTAGTGAGATCCCCCAAACTACCACATACCATACAATAACATATAAGCAACTACTGGGCCTTGCCCACTGCATCGGACCGAGTCCGGAACTAACCAGGGCCTTGCCCTCTGCATCGGACCGAAGTCCGGAACTAACCAGGGCCTTGCCCTCTGCATCTGACCGAAGTCCGGAAACTGCATCGGACCGAAGTCCAGAACTAACCAGGGCCTTACCCTCTGCATCGGACCGAAGTCCGAAACTAACCAGGGCCTTGCCCTCTGCATCGGACCGAAGTCCGGAACTAACCAGGGCCTTGCCCTCTGCATCGGACCGAAGTCCGGAATCTGACTGAACATAGCATAGCATAATCATAACTACTAACATAGCACATATACTGCATACTGCATCGGACTGAAGTCCGGAACACATAACAAAAAGACATGCTTGAATCACAGAGACATCAAGCACACTAAACTACTGCATCGGACCGAAGTTCGGAACTACTGCTAACTAAACGGGCCGGCATTGTGGCCGTAGACCCGTTCCTACTGGAAGGAAACTCACCTCGTAACGCTGGCTGTCGAGATGCTAAATCTGAAACTGCCTGACCGCTGCTCCGGAACTCCCCGACTACAATTCCATAAACACTGAATCAAACACTGACATCTAATCTCAGGGTAAAATGACTATTTCACCCTTGGTCAAAGTCAACTTCCTGTTTGACCAGACTCGCCGAGTCAGGGCACAGACTCGCCGAGTCCCTTCTTTACTAACACTGACTTTAACTCACCGAGTCCCTTTCCCACTCACTAATTCACCCTGAACTCACAAGTCGAATAAAAATGGGGACTCGCGACTCGACTCGTCGAGTCCAAGAACAACTCGCCGAGTTCTGTCATGCAGATTCCATACTGTTGAATTCTAAACCATTCCAGAGCATCTAACTTGTAGATCTGAGCCCCTGGAACCATCTGAACACGTAAAGTTGCTAACTTCACGTGTATCTAAGAAGGAATGAGGCTATTTCACTCAAACACTACTTTTCTCGGGGGAAAACTCATCCGACTCGCCGAGTTGATGAACAACTCGTCGAGTCTGAGGCAATCTTCATCGGACTCGCCGAGTTGCTCATCCAACTCGTCGAGTCCACGGCTATCTTCATATGACTCGCCGAGTCAAGCATAGACTCGTCGAGTCTTTTCAGTCCCTTTTCCCTACAGACCTGATTTGAGCCATGCAGCGGCTCCAAATCACAGATCCAAGTTCCTAGGGCATGCTTATCACGTAAAGTTGCAAACTTTACGTGCATGCATAGCTTAAAGGCTTCAAATGTCCAAAACTAATCTCTTAATGGGATTCTAAGCTCAAAAGGGACATCAATCACAAACATGACTGAAACTTTACACTTCTAGAATGCAATGAGGGTCCAGATCAGAAGTTTCCATCCAAGGGGAGTCCATATCCCAAGCTTTGAATCATAAAAGGCTCCAAAGAAGGCATAACAAGCATAAAGAGGGTTTAATGGAGGAATAAGCAAGGTAATAACTTTATTACCAGAATATGAAGCTGATGAGGGCTAGTTCTTGGATCTCCTTCCTCTCCTTTGCACCTTCTCTCTTTCCTTCACTTCTACCCTTCCAAGAATACACCAAAACACTCACAATCAAGAAGGAAGCACTCAAACTCACCAATGGAGGCTAGGGTTTCGAGGTGGAATGCTCTACGGGTGCTGGAGGCTGGGATGGGGGCTATAAGGACGTTTAAATATGGTGCAAACCCTAAGGGTTAGGGTTTCCTCCAGACTGGCCTACTCGTCGAGTCCAGGCGCGGACTCGGCGAGTAGATCACTTAAAATCCACGTGCATCCTGGCATCTACTCGACGAGTTAAGGCTACTACTCGCCGAGTAGCTCTTCATAAAAGACATTTAAATAAATTAAATACGTACCAGGAACGGGGCGTTACAATTCTCCCCCACTTATCTTAGACTTCGCCCTCGAAGTCTGCTGTTCTCGGAAACAACTCTGGGTAGTGCTCCCTCATCTCCTCTTCGGTCTCCCATGTCCACTCTGAACCCTTCCGGTGCTGCTACTGTACCTTTACCAACTGAACCACCTTGTTCCTCAAGGTCTTCGTCTTCCTATCAAGGATCGCGGCTGGTCTCTCGATATAATTCAGGCTACTATCAACCTGAATATCCTCCAATGGTACCACTGCTGACTCATCCACCAAACACTTCCTTAACTGAGAAACATGGAAAGTGTTGTGGATCTGACTAAGCTCTTCTGGGAGGTCCAACCGATAAGCAACCCGACCCACCCGGGCCACAACCCTAAATGGACCAATGAACCTGGGGCCCAACTTGCCCCTCTTCTGAAACCTGATAACTCCCTTCCAGGGTGATACCTTCAGGAGGACCATATCGCCCACCTGTAACTCCAAATCCGAACGCCTCCTGTCGGCGTAACTCTTCTATCGACTCTGCGCAGTCTGCAGTCTGCTACGGACCTGCTGGATCAACTCTGTGGTCTTGACTACCACCTCTGTACTCCCCATGACTCGCTGACCGACCTCACCCCAACAAATCGGGGTCCTACACCTCCTTCCGTAAAGCATCTCAAAAGGAGGGCGGTCAATACTGGCATGATAGCTGTTGTTATACGAAAATTCCGCTAACGGAAGATACGTATCCCAACTGCCACCGAAATCTAGCACACACGCCCGAAGCATGTCCTCGAGAGTCTGGATCGTCCTCTCGCTCTGTCCATCCGTCTGAGGGTGGAAAACGGTGCTGAAATGGAGACGAGTACCCATCTTGTCATGAAACCGCTTCCAAAATCTGGAAGTGAACCAGACATCTCGGTCTGACACCACCGAGACAGGCACTCCATGACGTGCCACTACCTCGCGCACATAAATATCAGCTAGCTTCTCGGCCGATATACTCTCCTGAATCGGTATGAAATGCGCGCTCTTGGTCAGCCGATCCACTATGACCCAAATCGAATCAACTCCACGCGTGGTCCTGGGAAGCTTAGTGATGAAATCCATGGTAATATCCTCCCATTTCCACATGGGAATATCTAACGGCTGCATCTTGCCGTGGGGTCTCTGATGCTCCGCCTTGACCTTCCTGCAGGTCAGGCATCTCTCCACGTACCAATAGTCGGGTCGAAGATCTCTGTACATCTTCGTCGCCCCTGGGTGGATGGAAAACCGAGACTTGTGGGCCTCATCCATCAGTACCTGCTATACTCCTCCCCAGTACGGCACCCAAACTCTCCCATGAAGGGTCAACAATCCTCGACTGTCATAGTCAAAGGAAGCCACTCGGCCCACAATCCTCT
The DNA here is from genome assembly GCF_052849685.1 of Lactuca virosa. Taxonomy (NCBI): domain Eukaryota; kingdom Viridiplantae; phylum Streptophyta; class Magnoliopsida; order Asterales; family Asteraceae; genus Lactuca; species Lactuca virosa. The sequence continues at coordinate 204,486,527 of NC_136429.1, forward strand.
CACACTTCTGTCTCTCCTCCTTCAGCCCTTCAACCTGTGCCCCTCTGATCTGCTCCAACAATGGAGTAATCACTGTCATCCTCAAACAAATATCCCTGATCGGAGCGGGTACCGCCTTGCGGCTCAGGGCGTCGGCCACAACGTTGGCCTTTCCCGAATGATAAAGGATCTCACAATCGTAGTCCTTCACCACATCTAACCATCGGCGCTGTCTCATGTTCAGATTCGGCTGATCCATGAGGTACCTCAAACTCTTGTGATCCGTGTAAATGATACAGCGGACCCCATAGAGGTAATGTCTCCAAATCTTGAGGGCAAACACTACTGCCCCCAACTCTAAATCATGCGTCGGATAGTTAGCCTCGTGAGGCTTCAACTGTCTAGAGGCGTAGGCTATCACGTGGCCTCGCTGCATCAACATTGCCCCCATACCTGTGATCGAAGCATCACAGTAGACTACAAAATCCTCTACTCCCTCTGGCAGGGTAAGAATTGGTGCCTCGCACAATCTCTGTCTGAGGGTCTCAAATGCTGCCTGCTGCTCAGGCCCCCAGCGGAACACCACCGACTTCTTTGTCAGTCGGGTGAGCGGAACTGCTATCTTGGAGAAATCCTGAATGAATCTCCTGTAGTACCCTGCTAATCCTAGGAAGCTCCGAATCTCTGTTGGAGACCTCGGGACCTCCAACTGCATCACGGCCTCTATCTTAGCCGGATCCACTAGTATACCCTTCTGGTTGACGAGGTGTCCAAGGAACTGCACCTCACGCAACCAGAACTCGCACTTGGAGAACTTTGCGTAAAGTCTCTCCCTCCTCAGCGTCTCTAGCACCTCTCTCAGGTGCTCCTCGTGCTGCTCCTGAGTCTTGGAATAGACCAAGATGTCATCAATGAATACTATCACAGACCGATCCAGCATCGGTCTGCATACGCGGTTCATGAGGTCCATGAACGCAGCTGGGGCGTTGGTGAGCCCGAACGGCATCACCACAAACTCATAATGACCATAGCGGGTCCTAAAAGCGGTCTTCTGCACATCCTCATCCCTGACCCGCATCTGGTGATAACTGGAGCACAAAGCAATCTTGGAAAACCAAGATGCTCCCTGGAGCTGATCGAACAAATCATCTATCCTCGGTAGTGGGTAACGGTTCTTCACCGTTACCTTGTTCAACTCCCGGTAATCTATGCACATACGGTGCGACCTATCCTTCTTCCTCACGAAGAGGATCGGGGCTCCCCATGGTGAACTACTCGGTCTGATGAAACCCTTGTCTAGCAACTCCTGCAGCTGCGTAGACAACTCCTGCATCTCTGGAGGAGCCAACCGATACGGTGATTTGGCTATTGCAGCCGCACCCGGAACCAGGTCAATCCGAAACTCGACCTGTCTCTCCGGAGGTATTCCAGGCAAATCCTCTGGGAATACGTCTGGGTACTCTCGTACTACTGGCACATCATCAACTGTCGTATTACCCTTCTCCCGGGCATCTATGACATAGGCGACGTACCCTGCGCAACCCTGCTGAACGTAGCGCCTCGCTCTCGCTGCTGAACACAGTATCGGTCTGCGTTGTGGCCTCTCACCCTGAATCACTAACTCTCCCCCACTGGGAGTGCGAACCCTCACTAACTGCAGCTCACAATCAATCACTGCCCCATTAGGGCTCAGCCAATCCATACCTACTATAACCTTATTCCCTCGCAGGGGAATGGGAACCAAGTCCACTGAAAACTGCTCATCGAATAACTGCAACGAACACGCCCTATGAACTCTCGCGACCCTGACGGTCCTGTCATCGGCTATCTCAACCTCTAGTGGGCAATCCAGCTCCCCCGGAGCTCTGCTAAACCTCTTGCTAAGTGCAAGAGACATAAATGATCGGGTAGCCCCCGAGTCAAACAATATTGTAGCTGAAATGTCGTTCACTAAGAACGACCCTATACAAAACATATAACCATGAGAAACGATCAAAATCGATAAGGAGATGAAAGGAAAATATATATACCTGTCACCACATCAGGAGTCGCTCGCGCCTCCTCTGCTGTCATCTGGAAAGCTCTACTCTTTGCCACTGGCGTCTCACCTCGGCCCTGACGGCCGTCTGTAATCCTCAAGGTGGCAGGGGCAGGTGCTGACACCTTCCCTACTGCTGCTAAACTCGGGCACTGGGACTTTTTATGTCCCCTCTGATTGCAATGGAAGCAAATCAGATCAGCTGCTGCGGTGGCGGTGGTAGTAGATGTATAATCCCTACTCATATGCCCGGTCCGGCCGCACTTATAGCAACCGGCACTACCTGCCTTGCACACCCCATCGTGCAATCTCCCACACTTGCCACACCGAGTGTGGCTCTGCTGTCCTCTGGATCTATGATCTGACACCTTGGGCTTTTTGCCCGAACTCCCTGTACCAGAAGCCACCTCTGGCTTCCTCTTCCTCTCCATCTCCAGATCTATCTCCCTCTCCCGAGCCCTCCCAATCATATCATCCAGCGTTTTACAGCTGGACCGGCTCACAAACTGGCGGATATCACTCCGCAACATCTCATGATAACGGGCCTTCTTCATTTCCTCATCAGCTGCATACTGAGGAACAAGAAGAGCCCTTTCCCTGTGTTGGATTAATGTCTAAGTCCATAACTATAATTGGTAAGACTTGACCCGACCCGGCATGGTCCATTTGGGTTGCATGGCATCATGCATTTGGATAGACTATAATGAGAGAAATAACACTTAAGGTTGGTTAATATATTATAAGTTCTAATATATTAATAAGGTTATTTAATTAGTATTGATCAAGAATTAATTTGGAATTAATTAAGTGATCAAAAGGAGACTAATTAAATATATGGGTTGATTGTGTAAATCATTCATTCTTATATATGTGGGCTTGTGATCCAAGATTCCTTATGTTGGACTAAGTCCATGGGGTAACCCATGGATACTCCATGGAGGTTAAAATCCATGGAGCATAAGGAATGGGTAAAGTTATGAGTTACATGGTGTAACCCTAATAGCCACCATATAAAAGAATCCCATGGCTCAAGAAATCGTGCACTAATGTGTGAGTGTGAGGGCTAGACGATTTCAAGGAGTATTCAAGTTTCTCTCAAGTTATTCCAAGTGTATTTGGTGTTGTGTGAACCATTTGAGGTGTCACACTTGGGGCACTAGGCACTCAAGCTTCATGAAGACATTCTACATCAAAGAGGTATGTATTCTATCTTGTTATATTTATTATTTTGTATGCTAGATTAGGATAATACCTTGGATGTTCATAATTGTATGTATAATAGAGAAAACATAGATCCAAGGTATTTAGGGTTGCATGTACACTTAGGAGTGTTAGAATGTTTATAACCCGACAGTGGTATCAGAGCCTAGGCTTGTTTTCTTGTTATACTTGCAAAAGTATCTGAAAAATCGAGTTGGATGCATATATTCGATTGTTTTGGCTGGAATTGGACTAGGAACATTACCCTAAGATGTTTTTGGACTTATAAACTTGTTTTTGATGTGGTAATGTTCATGCTAATCCAATTTCTAAGATAATTGTCATAATTTCAAGATTTGTATTAGTTTGTATGTTCATGCTAATTTCTTGAAGATTGATGATTTGAATTATCTTGTTCTTATGAGGTTCTTAGATTAATAGAAAAGTTGTGTGAAATAGTTGTTTTCAATCCATTTTAATCTAAGAGTTGATTCCAAAGTGTGTTTTTGTAACTTGTCCTCAAGTTATATGAAAAGTCACATTTAAGAATCATAAAACTCATAAAAGTTGGCAAAGGTTACAAAATGAAGAGTCTAGTTCTAATTAAATGGTTTTATGACTCCATAACTTGTCCTCAAGTTATGGAGGTTCAAGAGTCTCTTCATTAAATTAAAAAAAAAGTGTAACCTTAATTAGTTCCATAAGTTACAATAAAAAAAGTTATTTTTTTTTATTAATTAGTTTAAAGTCTTCCATAACTTGTCCTCAAGTTATGGAACTTGAAGAGTTTTTTTTTTAATTAAAACTACTTTAAACTCATAAGTTATGGAATTAATTAGTTTTGAATAGTTTCAAAACTTGCCCTCAAGTTTTGGAATTTGAAAAGTTTTCACGTATGAATACTTTAATTCCAAGTTAGCCCTTAGAATTTTAAAAGTTAAAATTCAACCCTTATACTTTATAATATTATAAGTTAATAATATTTATATATATGTATAAGTTAAAATTCAACCCTTATACTTTATAATATTATAAGTTAAAATTCAACCCTTATACTTTATAATATTATAAGTTAATAATATTTATAATATTTATTTAATGGGTGTCCACTTTCACCCACCGCTTCCTTGACTGGTGGAGGGTCGTTAGCCGAACGGGTAGGACAAGGACTATAATTCTCCTTTCATTAAAAGTATTAATGATAAATACTAAGTAACTAAACTCTTATTAATACCCAATCTTAGTTACTTAGGAAAATGTGAATTTGGTGCTAACCCATGAAATTACACTTTGCACTTTGCTTAAGTCGTTAGTGGAGCGTGTGTGGTTAACCGGCACACTAACCTGGACTTAACAAGGTAGGCAAAGGGTAACTTAATATTTATCATAGTATCGGTGGAGCGTGTGTGGTTAACCGGCACACTGATTAAGGGGTAAATATTAAGGGTACCAAGTATATTTGCATGGTTATTCACACCTTGTTTTGTGATCCTCGGCATCCCAGTCACAAAACCTGAAGGGCACACTCGAGATTGAAACACGCCTTTGAACAGTTCAATGAATCTCAAAGATCTAGGACTTTCAAATCCAATTAAAACCTAATAAATTATTTCGTTTTTCATGGTGGAAGTTGGTGAATCGTCATTCACCTACCTTCAAATATTTTATAGCTTGGATTACGGCATCCCTCTTCTAAGTTATAAAATAGTTTGTTGGGTCCTAGCCTTAATATTTCATATTGGGTGTCATATTAAGGACTTTAAATCAACTATCTTGAATATCTCCCAAAAAGATGTATGGTCTAGACATTTATGATCTTCCCAAATCTCTTGAAACAAGCTTTCCTAAATGAAGATGATGTCCCATGGATATCATACTTCTTTCACCTCCTCCAATTATTCTCCCTAACCCACAAGTTCCTAAAAAGTTTAAGGTCACTCAAGCCCTATTGGCAAGGCAAGGTCTAGGTGTGATCACATCTTGGAGATGTAGTCACATATTGACAAGCCGGGAGAGTTGGGTGTCAAAGTCTTGAGAAAGTTGGTGGCTCAACTACTTTCTAAGTCACATAGTGAGTTCTTTTGGGAATCCTATGAAACAGACTAAGACAAGACCCTTAATGATCTTATCTATTTGCTAAGATCAACTTCCTAAAACGCTATGGACATTGACAATGATGACATTGGATATCCAGTAAAGCTCTCTCTTCCCAATGGAAAGGGATGGGCCATAGTCAACTCGGTTGACCCAATGGTAAAGAGAGAGGCGAAGTCTGAGATAGTCCCATTATCAAGGGTCCATAGGTAACTATTGCCAAAGGAAGGGGCATTGGTTACGAAGCTGCCAAATTTACCTAAGGATGTTAAAGTCAATAAGTTTGGCTCTACTTCAGGTAAAGTCCATTGTCTAACTCTATTAAGTACATGTTGATTCTGATCGCGAAGATGGATTTCAATCGCATGGTTCGGTGATCAGAATTTTGGGCTATTACTTAAGAGTTATGATATTTATATTGCTTAGGAATAGATAACAACAAGGTTTTCATATGGATTGTAAGGATAAGTTTTTCCACAAAGTTTTAAAATAAAAGAAAAAGGTTTTGATTTTATTTATTTTAAGTATCCTTACAATGGCATTTGTGAAAAGTTGTTGCTTATAAGATTCCATTGATAGCAATATTGGAAAAATGGATTTGATTCTTTCGCTTGTGGTAGTGTCTAATATTACCAAATAAGGAAAGATTCTCATCACCCAAGGTTCAATTGGACCGAAACTTGGAATCATGCAAGTTGTATAGTATGATGAATGAGAACTTTCAGCTTGGAAAATTAAGACTAATTCCTTATGTGAATAAGGAAAGGACTAAGGGATCGAGTACACATTCTTGTGCACTGGTCAAGTCCACCACAAAAGATCAAGAAGACTATTCGTCATGATTTACTTAAGTTCAGTAAATATGGTTATACTTATAAGTTTAAGTATAAGTCTGTAGCATTGGAGAAGTTTCAATGTGAGACAGAACGAATAAGAAGAATCAAAGTATGGCAGAAAGATAAAAGTTTCTCAAATCTGAAAAGATGGGAGAGTACTTTAGTATCATGTTTATGATCATCTTAATGATTAAGATACCATATCACAATTGGTCCTCTAAAGTCAAGAAGAGGAGTCATGAATTGTTGAAATGGTTAAATCGAAAACATGAGTCATACTTCGTTCCAAAACAATTCTTAGAGTCATACTCCAAGATTGTAACTTGAGTGACATATCTTAAAGAGGGTTTGTTAACACTAGTCAAATGTAAGAGTAAAAGGTTATCTACTCTTGTACATTTGAAATTGGTAAGTTGTGATGTTTTGGATAAAACAGAGACCAACTTAGGCCAATTGTGTAAAGTGTTAGTCTTGATAAAGAATCTGCACTATCTCTTGAATATTTGACAAGGGAGTCTTATATGTCAAGAGGACAGTGGGAGTCTTAAAGCTCTTGAAAGTTTCAAGACTTAATCAAGAATAAAACCTAAAGTCCTTCACTAGCACACGACTTGAGGTTTATAACCTATCGTGTTGAAATTTTTGTGCCTATTCAAGTTGGCTTTGCATAGGAGTTCTGAGAGTTCTCAATTGGTTGCAGAACTACTTGGAAGCAATGGCAGGCACCTGAGCTGCCAAATGGCAAGAATTTAAGATTGCACAAGTTTAATCAATATGAGTTTGGATTTGTCACTAACCTTGTCTTGTGATTATGGTTTTGACAAATTCACATGGATAAGAACACATACACTATTAAATCTAAGTGTCATAAGGTTTCTCTCCGATTCATGAAAATGATGGTGAGGAAACACTTTCACTAAGTAGATTTTAGCTAGATAGCAATTGTGATATTTGCATTCTCAAAGTCGTTAGTGGAGCGTGTGTGGTTTACCGGCACACTAACATGGACTTGTGAGAAATGGCAAAGGTCTAAACAATTGAGACTATGATTACGGCATCCCTTTTCATAGTTCTAAAATTGTTTAGACACACATGTGAGCTATCTAAGAGAGGTGTATGATTTTGATAAATTTTTATCAAAACAATCTAGTATCAGAAATCTGAACTTTGGTAAGAAAGTCAGCTGATTTCTGAGTACATGTCAAAGCTAGTGGGAGCATAAGTGTTATGCTAATAATCATCATGTTAGTGGGAGCATGATAATTATGACAAAGGTTGCAAGTTAGCAATGTTAATTATAGAAAACAAAAGTTTCAATTTGTGAGGTTGCAGGGGTTGAAAAAGTTGTTTTGCTATAATTAAGGGAGAGGAAATTATACTTCATTTCAATTCTAAAAAGCTTAGATTGAGATTTTAATCGTATTTAATCAAGGATATATATATATATATGAATTTCATGTTGGAATGGCTCAACATAAGGAAATTCTATATATGGGTCCATTATTTGCGTTCTAAAATTCGATTATGATTACGGCATCCCTTTTCATAATCTGAATTTTGAGAACTTGGCAAATTGAAATGGAAATATTATAGCAAAAGACTGGTTTAGTCTTTATGTGAGACATCATGAATCGTGTCCCATATGCTTCGGATATAGGATCGATTACATGTGCTATATTCATCCTTTCTAAAATTTTCCAAATGCCTGGGGCATTATGAAAGGAAAAGGTCTAGAATTGGATATGACTAAAATGATTAAGCAATTGTCGAGGACAATCTAAGGTTTACCAAAGATTGGTTGCTCAAGCACAGTTGGAAGTATAATGTTAATTCTGGAAGGACCATATTGACATAATCTGTAAGGAGGCAACTCTTGTTCAGAAGTGATAGTCAAAATGGAATATGGAAATGTTTCAAAGTTAGAAATTATTCAATCTGTGTAAGATTAGGAAACTTAATGAAAGAAGGATGTTTCCAAGGAGCTGATCTCCTTTGGAATGCTCTGTAATGATTGTTGTCAAGTCTTTCTGACTTTGTGCATAATCATTAAGAGGATCAATGCATATAAGTTTAGAATCTAACAGATTTTAGTAAATGGCATGAATTTGGAATTCTTGCATTTGCAGTAAGGATTTGGGACTGTGAAAAGAGGATCATTGGAGTGATGTTCAATTGATCTATTTTACAAAGTAAAGATCATATACAAACATAGTATGCATACTTGGTGTATGGCATGACTAGTATTTAGAAAACATAGTGTACATGCTTGGAGCATGGGACAACTATTGTTTTAAATTCAAGTATAAAGTTGATAAAACCGAAACAATGAATAATGAGTAATCAGTATGGTGATAAATAAAAGTGTTTATTTATATTCATAGGGTTTGATACCATATTTTATTCATTTATTCTTGTGTTTCACTTTGAATGTTTTGACTTCCAGAATAACTAAGTCGCTCTTCCTGAATGATTAAGTTCAAACCATCCACAGTCGGTCATATGTTGGAAGTAGATATGAATCAAGACTGTCATGGGTTGGTTTGTAGAGGTCCAAGTTGGTGGACAAAGTGGTGCTACAACACTCATGAGTGCTCATAAGTTATGAGTATTGGATTCAACCCGCGCTCATTTGAATCACTTCATGGATTTTATCACGAGTGATCATGAGACGATAATATCTTATATTCTTCAAACCTAGAGATATGAGTTGTTACTATGAGTTGGTTATACATTGATTGCACGAAAACGCATTGGTAATTCGATGTTATAAAACGTGCCTTTGTGTATGATTCAACAAGTAGTAGAACAAGCCATATGAGTCGAAGTTTATCCATTCCTTTTACCTTCGGGATAAAAGCGATATAGAAAACAAAAGTTTCAATTCGTGAGGTTGCGGGGGTTGAAAAAGTTGTTTTGCTATAATTAAGGGAGAGGAAATTATACTTCATTTCAATTCTAAAAGCTTAGATTGAGATTTTAATCGTATTTAATCAAGGATATATATATGAATTTCATGTTGGAATGGCTCAACATAAGGAAATTCTATATATGGGTCCATTATTTGCGTTCTAAAATTCGATTATGATTACGGCATCCCTTTTCATAATCTGAATTTTGAGAACATAGCAAATTGAAATGGAAATATTATAACAAAAGACTGGTTTAGTCTTTATGTGAGACATCATGAATCGTGTCCCAGGTTTAGTCTTTATGTGAGACATCATGAATCGTGTCCCATATGCTTCGGATATAGGATCGATTACATGTGTTATATTCATCCTTTCTAAAATTTTCCAAATGCCTGGGGCATTATGAAGGGAAAAGGTCTAGAATTAGATATGACTAAAATGATTAAGCAATTGTCGAGGACAATCTAAGGTTTACCAAAGATTGGTTGCTCAAGGACAGTTGGAAGTATAATGTTAATTCTGGAAGGACCATATTGACATAATCTGTAAGGAGGCAACTCTTGTTCAGAAGTGATAGTCAAAATGGAATATGGAAATGTTTCAAAGTTAGAAATTATTCAATCTGTGTAAGATTAGGAAACTTAATGAAAGAAGGATGTTTCCAAGGAGCTGATCTCCTTTGGAATGCTCTGTAATGATTGTTGTCAATTCTTTCTGACTTCGTGCATAATCATTAAGAGGATCAATGCATATAAGTTTAGAATCTAACAGATTTCAGTAAATGGCATGAATTTGGAATTCTTGCATTTGCAGTAAGGATTTGGGACTGTGAAAAGAGGATCATTGGAGTGATGTTCAATTGATCTATTTTACAAAGTAAAGATCATAGACAAACATAATATGCATACTTGGTGTATGGCATGACTAGTGTTTAGAAAACATAGTGTACATGCTTGGAGCATGGGACAACTATTGTTTTAAATTCAAGTATAAAGTTGATAAAACCGAAACAATGAATAATGAGTAATCAGTATGGTCATAAATAAAAGTGTTTATTTATATTCATAGGGTTTGATACCATATTTGATTCATTTATTCTTGTGTTTCACTTTGCATGTTTTGACTTCCAGAATAACTAAGTCGCTCTTCCTCAATGATTAAGTTATTCAAACCATCCACAGTCGGTCATATGTTGGAAGTAGATATGAATCAAGAATGTCATGGGTTGGTTTGTAGAGGTCCAAGTTGGTGGACAAAGTGGTGCTACAACACTCATGAGTGCTCATAAGTTCTGAGTATTGGATTCAACCCGCGCTCATTTGAATCACTTCATGGATTTTATCACGAGTGATCATGAGACGATAATATCTTATATTCTTCAAACCTAGAGATATGAGTTCTTAATATGAGTTGGTTATACATTGATTGCACGGAAACGCATTGGTAACTCGATGTTATAAAACGTGCCTTTGTGTATGATTCAACAAGTAGTAGAACAAGCCATATGAGTCGAAGTTTATCCATTCCTTCTACCTTCGGGATAAAAGCGATATCTGTGGGCCCCTCGATGATTTAAAGATGATACATGTGAGTGCTTGGCCAAGCCAGGACTGATTTGATTTGTTCAATCAGTCAGTCATCATGAATCGGAAATCGGGAAACAACAAATGGACAGAGAGAATGATTGATAATCCATGTCTCAGTCCATATGATATCTAGAATGGAGGAATATCTGATCCCTTATCTAATGGACAAGTCATTGACAAAGGTCAGAGTTCATCGACAAGGTCAGAGTTCGACAGAAGCTTTTGAGAGCTACGATTGCTGATCGGTTCCTGAAGTCACACGCAATAATTGTTTTAGACTTATCCAAGTGGGAGACTGTTGGATTAATGTCTAAGTCCATAACTATAATTGGTAAGACTTGACCCGACCCGGCATGGTCCATTTGGGTTGCATGGCATCATGCATTTGGATAGACTATAATGAGAGAAATAACACTTAAGGTTGGTTAATATATTATAAGTTCTAATATATTAATAAGGTTATTTAATTAGTATTGATCAAGAATTAATTTGGAATTAATTAAGTGATCAAAAGGAGACTAATTAAATATATGGGTTGATTGTGTAAATCATTCATTCTTATATATGTGGGCTTGTGATCCAAGATTCCTTATGTTGGACTAAGTCCATGGGGTGACCCATGGATACTCCATGGAGGTTAAAATCCATGGAGCATAAGGAATGGGTAAAGTTATGAGTTACATGGTGTAACCCTAATAGCCACCATATAAAAGAATCCCATGGCTCAAGAAATCGTGCACTAATGTGTGAGTGTGAGGGCTAGACGATTTCAAGGAGTATTCAAGTTTCTCTCAAGTTATTCCAAGTGTATTTGGTGTTGTGTGAACCATTTGAGGTGTCACACTTGGGGCACTAGGCACTCAAGCTTCATGAAGACATTCTACATCAAAGAGGTATGTATTCTATCTTGTTATATTTATTATTTTGTATGCTAGATTAGGATAATACCTTGGATGTTCATAATTGTATGTATAATAGAGAAAACATAGATCCAAGGTATTTAGGGTTGCATGTACACTTAGGAGTGTTAGAATGCTCATAACCCTACACCCTGAACTTGGCGGTAATCTCCGCCACTGTCTCTGTAGTCCGGGTGAGATCCTGGAACTCCCTGGCTAACTGTTGCACCTCAATAACCGATGCAAACTCGGCTCTGAACCTGGTATTAAAATCAGCCCAAGTCATGGCATCAAGCGCTGCGTCATCCCCGATAACATGCCCGACCTCCTCCCACCAATCTCGTGCCCTGTCCTTCAGAAGACAAGATGCTAGTCTGACCTTGTCCCCCTCGGGACATCTGCTGGTGCGGAACGCATTGGCGACATCCGCCAACCACCTGGTACTCGCAATGGTATCCCGTGCCCCATGGTAGTCTGGAGCTCCACAAGCCCGGAACTCCCTGAAGGTGAGTGTGCGTGACCCCATCATAGCCGCCACCTCAGCACGGAAAGTGCTCAACCACTCGTCCATCAGCTCTAAAATACCCTCCTTGATCGAACCGAAGATCACAGGAGTCTGCTCAAGTATAGTGCGAGTAATCTCTGAAGAGAGAAACTCCCTATTCTGCTCGTCCAACTGCCCGACCTCCGGGCCTGATCCTGATCCCTCTCCGGCACCTGAACTGCCGACTGCTGGTCTAGGGCGTAAAACCACCATTCTGAAAACACATCATGACAAATGTCAGAAACACTAATGTATCTCGAGGGATCGCTAATACTACCAGTTTCCTGGTCTCATCTTAACTTTCCTTGGTTCAAGTACGGATCCTCTGCTTTCAGTAGTACGGGCCCATACTACCTTCCACATCTATCCGTACTTTCCTCAAGTACTGCCTCGACTCCACCAAGTCACTTCTACTGCTACTGATCTCTGCTACTCTCATCCTAGGCTTGCCCTAGGGAAATCTCTGACTCCACCCAATCCAGTCCTCAGCTGCTGAAGGCCTCCTTGTAATGCCAATTAGCCATTACCTGAATACCATCACATGTGGCGAGGCTCAGATAATCCTTCGAGTAAAAGACTCGTTCCTACAACGGTTAGACTCAAACAAGAGCTGCGCAATAGGGCCAAATCTAGCACTCTGAGATTATTCAACCCTGTTCACATGTGACGTGACGTATTCACCTAATGGCTAATTCCCATCACTCCGAGTCCCACCAAGCACGAAGCAAGCAGCATTCAGACACAGGAGACTACTCAAGCAATTCTATCCTCATAACAAGAAACTGTACTAGCAAACAATGCTAAGCTCATACTATCAGGCATAACCTAAACAGGCTATCCTACTGCTGTCTACTCAATACTAGCATGCAATTCTCATATAGCTGAAACACATATAGCAGGCACATAAGGCATCCTCCTAGATCCTTAGTCCTATTCTAGCATGTTGTTCTACTGAAACTGAAACTGATGATCATAACATAAACTTGTATGGGTAATTTGGGAGTACTTACTTGAGCTCGGTTGATCGCATGCACCACACCCTTTTCCTTTTCTCCAAACTCTTTTTCTTTTTAAGTTTCTTTTTCTAAAATCCTCTTGAAAACATTTTTCTTTTGAAAATCCTTTTTACCATTTCCTTAGTTTGAGTCCAGTCACACCCGAGAGTGTGCCTGAATCCCTCAAACCAAGGCTCTGATACCAACTTGAAACATCCCAAAAATACGGCCCAAAAATTTTGTTTAAATATTACTAAAAATCATATCATCAAATATCATACATACTAAAACCATAAGATGTGTAACTCAAAAGTCAAGTAACTATGTCAAAACAAATACTGTATCAATCATATCAAAATATCTGGATAAAACTCCCAGGATAAAACTCAAGCTGTGGTGTGTGCCATGCCATCATCCCGAGCTCTTCCCCTTACTTGCGGAATTACCTGACAACAAAACTGAAACTATAAGCACAAAGCTTAGTGAGATCCCCCAAACTACCACATACCATACAATAACATATAAGCAACTACTGGGCCTTGCCCACTGCATCGGACCGAGTCCGGAACTAACCAGGGCCTTGCCCTCTGCATCGGACCGAAGTCCGGAAACTGCATCGGACCGAAGTCCGGAACTAACCAGGGCCTTGCCCTCTGCATCGGACCGAAGTCCGGAAATTACATCGGACCGAAGTCCGGAACTAACCAGGGCCTTGCCCTCTGCATCGGACCGAAGTCCGGAAACTGCATCGGACCGAAGTCCGGAACTAACCAAGGCCTTGCCCTCTGCATCGGACTAAAGTCCAGAAACTGCATCGGACCGAAGTCCGGAACTGACCATGGCCTTGCCCTCTGCATCGGACCGAAGTCCGGAAACTGCATCGGACCGAAGTCCGGAACTAACCAGGGCCTTGCCCTCTACATCGGACCGAAGTCCGGAACTGACCAAGGCCTTGACCTCTGCATCGGACCGAAGTCCGGAATCTGACTGAACATAGCATAGCATAATCATAACTACTAACATAGCACATATACTGCATACTGCATCGGACTGAAGTCCGGAACACATAACAAAAAGACATGCTTGAATCACAGAGACATCAAGCACACTAAACTACTGCATCGGACCGAAGTCCGGAACTACTGCTAACTAAACGGGCCGGCATTGTGGCCGTAGACCCGTTCCTACTGGAAGGAAACTCACCTCGTAACGCTGGCTGTCGAGATGCTAAATCTGAAACTGCCTGACCGCTGCTCCGGAACTCCCCGGCTACAATTCCATAAACACTGAATCAAACACTGACATCTAATCTCAGGGTAAAATGACTATTTCACCCTTGGTCAAAGTCAATTTCCTGTTTGACTGGACTCGCCGAGTCAGGGCACAGACTCGCCGAGTCCCTTCTTTACTAACACTGACTTTAACTCACCGAGTCCCTTTCCCACTCACTGATTCACCCTGAACTCACAAATCGAATAAAAACGGGGACTCGCGACTCGACTCGTCGAGTCCAAGAACAACTCACCGAGTTCTGTCGTGCAGATTCCATACTGTTGAATTCTAAACCATTCCAGAGCATCTAACTTGTAGATCTGAGCCCCTGGAACCATCTGAACACGTAAAGTTGCTAACTTCACGTGTATCTAAGAAGGAATGAGGCTATTTCACTCAAACACTACTTTTCTCGGGGGAAAACTCATCCGACTCGCCGAGTTGATGAACAACTCGTCGAGTCTGAGGCAATCTTCATCGGACTCGCCGAGTTGCTCATCCAACTCGTCGAGTCCACGGCTATCTTCATATGACTCGCCGAGTCAAGCATGGACTCGTCGAGTCTTTTCAGTCCCTTTTCCCTAGAGACCTGATTTGAGCCATGCAGCGGCTCCAAATCACAGATCCAAGTTCCTAGGGCATGCTTATCACGTAAAGTTGCAAACTTTACGTGCATGCATAGCTTAAAGGCTTCAAATGTCCAAAACTAATCTCTTAATGGGATTCTAAGCTCAAAAGGGACATCAATCACAAACATGACTGAAACTTTACACTTCTAGAATGCAATGAGGGTCCAGATCAGAAGTTTCCATCCAAGGGGAGTCCATATCCCAAGCTTTGAATCATAAAAGGCTCCAAAGAAGGCATAACAAGCATAAAGAGGGTTTAATGGAGGAATAAGCAAGGTAATAACTTTATTACCAGAATATGAAGCTGATGAGGGCTAGTTCTTGGATCTCCTTCCTCTCCTTTGCACCTTCTCTCTTTCCTTCACTTCTACCCTTCCAAGAATACACCAAAACACTCACAATCAAGAAGGAAGCACTCAAACTCACCAATGGAGGCTAGGGTTTCAAGGTGGAATGCTCTAAGGGTGCTGGAGGCTGTGATGGGGGCTATAAGGACGTTTAAATAGGGTGCAAACCCTAAGGGTTAGGGTTTCCTCCAGACTGGCCTACTCGTCGAGTCCAGGCGCGGACTCGGCGAGTAGATCACTTAAAATCCGCGTGAGATCCTGGAACTCCCTGGCTAACTGTTGCACCTCAATAACCGATGCAAACTCGGCTCTGAACCTGGTATTAAAATCAGCCCAAGTCATGGCATCAAGCGCTGGGTCATCCCCGATGACATGCCCGACCTCCTCCCACCAATCTCGTGCCCTGTCCTTCAGAAGACAAGATGCTAGTCTGACCTTGTCCCCCTCGGGACATCTGCTGGTGCGGAACGCATTGGCGACATCCGCCAACCACCTGGTACTCGCAATGGTATCCCGTGCCCCATGGTAGTCTGGAGCTCCACAAGCCCGGAACTCCCTGAAGGTGAGTGTGCGTGACCCCATCATAGCCGCCACCTCAGCACGGAAAGTGCTCAACCACTCGTCCATCAGCTCTAAAATACCCTCCTTGATCGAACCGAAGATCACAGGAGTCTGCTCAAGTATAGTGCGAGTAATCTCTGAAGAGAGAAACTCCCTATTCTGATCGTCCAACTGCCCGACCTCCGGGCCTGATCCTGATCCCTCTCCGGCACCTGAACTGCCGACTGCTGGTCTAGGGCGTAAAACCACCATTCTGAAAACACATCATGACAAACGTCAGAAACACTAATGTATCTCGAGGGATCACTAATACTACCAGTTTCCTGGTCTCATCTTAACTTTCCTTGGTTCAATTACGGATCCTCTGCTTTCAGTAGTACGGGCCCATACTACCTTCCACATCTATCCGTACTTTCCTCAAGTACTGCCTCGACTCCACCAAGTCACTTCTACTGCTACTGATCTCTGCTACTCTCATCCTAGGCTTGCCCTAGGGAAATCTCTGACTCCACCCAATCCAGTCCTCAGCTGCTGAAGGCCTCCTTGTAATGCCAATTAGCCATTACCTGAATACCATCACATGTGGCGAGGCTCAGATAATCCTTCGAGTAAAAGACTCGTTCCTACAACGGTTAGACTCAAACAAGAGCTGCGCAATAGGGCCAAATCTAGCACTCTGAGATTATTCAACCCTGTTCACATGTGACGTGACGTATTCACCTAATGGCTAATTCCCATCACTCCGAGTCCCACCAAGCACGAAGCAAGCAGCATTCAGACACAGGAGACTACTCAAGCAATTATATCCTCATAACAAGAAACTGTACTAGCAAACAATGCTAAGCTCATACTATCAGGCATAACCTAAACAGGCTATCCTACTGCTGTCTACTCAATACTAGCATGCAATTCTCATATAGCTGAAACACATATAGCAGGCACATAAGGCATCCTCCTAGATCCTTAGTCCTATTCTAGCATGTTGTTCTACTGAAACTGAAACTGATGATCATAACATAAACTTGTATGGGTAATTTGGGAGTACTTACTTGAGCTCGGTTGATCGCATGCACCACACCCTTTTCCTTTTCTCAAAACTCTTTTTCTTTTTAAGTTTCTTTTTCTAAAATCCTCTTGAAAACATTTTTCTTTTGAAAATCCTTTTTACCATTTCCTTAGTTTGAGTCCAGTCACACCCGAGAGTGTGCCTGAATCCCTCAAACCAAGGCTCTGATACCAACTTGAAACATCCCAAAAATACGGCCCAAAAATTTTGTTTAAATATTACTAAAAATCATATCATCAAATATCATACATACTAAAACCATAAGATGTGTAACTCAAAAGTCAAGTAACTATGTCAAAACAAATACTGTATCAATCATATCAAAATATCTGGATAAAACTCCCAGGATAAAACTCAAGCTGTGGTGTGTGCCATGCCATCATCCCGAGCTCTTCCCCTTACTTGCGGAATTACCTGACAATAAAACTGAAACTATAAGCACAAAGCTTAGTGAGATCCCCCAAACTACCACATACCATACAATAACATATAAGCAACTATTGGGCCTTGCCCACTGCATCGGACCGAGTCCGGAACTAACCAGGGCCTTGCCCTCTGCATCGGACCGAAGTCCGGAAACTGCATCGGACCGAAGTCCGGAACTAACCAGGGCCTTGCCCTCTGGACCGAAGTCCGGAAATTGCATCGGACCGAAGTTCGGAACTAACCAGGGCCTTGCCCTCTGCATCGGACCGAAGTCCGGAAACTGCATCGGACCGAAGTCCGGAACTAACCAAGGCCTTGCCCTCTGCATCGGACTAAAGTCCAGAAACTGCATCGGACCGAAGTCCGGAACTGACCAGGGCCTTGCCCTCTGCATCGGACCGAAGTCCGGAAACTGCATCGGACCGAAGTCCGGAACTAACCAGGGCCTTGCCCTCTGCATCGGACCGAAGTCCGGAACTGACCAGGGCCTTGACCTCTGCATCGGACCGAAGTCCGGAATCTGACTGAACATAGCATAACATAATCATAACTACTAACATAGCACATATACTGCATACTGCATCGGACTGAAGTCCGGAACACATAACAAAAAGACATGCTTGAATCACAAAGACATCAAGCACACTAAACTACTGCATCGGACCGAAGTCCGGAACTACTGCTAACTAAACGGGCCGGCATTGTGGCCGTAGACCCGTTCCTACTGGAAGGAAACTCACCTCGTAACGCTGGCTGTCGAGATGCTAAATCTGAAACTGCCTGACCGCTGCTCCGGAACTCCCCGGCTACAATTCGATAAACACTGAATCAAACACTGACATCTAATCTCAGGGTAAAATGACTATTTCACCCTTGGTCAAAGTCAACTTCCTGTTTGACTGGACTCGCCAAGTCAGGGCACAGACTCGCCGAGTCCCTTCTTTACTAACAATGACTTTAACTCACCGAGTCCCTTTCCCACTCACTGATTCACCCTGAACTCACAAATCGAATAAAAACGGGGACTCGCGACTCGACTCGTCGAGTCCAAGAACAACTCACCGAGTTCTGTCGTGCAGATTCCATACTGTTGAATTCTAAACCATTCCAGAGCATCTAACTTTTAGATCTGAGCCCCTGGAACCATCTGAACACGTAAAGTTGCTAACTTCACGTGTATCTAAGAAGGAATGAGGCTATTTCACTCAAACACTACTTTTCTCGGGGGAAAACTCATCCGACTCGCCGAGTTGATGAACAACTCGTCGAGTCTGAGGCAATCTTCATCGGACTCGCCGAGTTGCTCATCCAACTCGTCGAGTCCACGGCTATCTTCATATGACTCCCCGAGTCAAGCATGGACTCGTCGAGTCTTTTCAGTCCCTTTTCCCTAGAGACCTGATTTGAGCCATGCAGCGGCTCCAAATCACAGATCCAAGTTCCTAGGGCATGCTTATCACGTAAAGTTGCAAACTTTACGTGCATGCATAGCTTAAAGGCTTCAAATGTCCAAAACTAATCTCTTAATGGGATTCTAAGCTCAAAAGGGACATCAATCACAAACATGACTGAAACTTTACACTTCTAGAATGCAATGAGGGTCCAGATCAGAAGTTTCCATCCAAGGGGAGTCCATATCCCAAGCTTTGAATCATAAAAGGCTCCAAAGAAGGCATAACAAGCATAAAGAGGGTTTAATGGAGGAATAAGCAAGGTAATAACTTTATTACCAGAATATGAAGCTGATGAGGGCTAGTTCTTGGATCTCCTTCCTCTCCTTTGCACCTTCTCTCTTTCCTTCACTTCTACCCTTCCAAGAATACACCAAAACACTCACAATCAAGAAGGAAGCACTCAAACTCACCAATGGAGGCTAGGGTTTCGAGGTGGAATGCTCTAAGGGTGCTGGAGGCTGGGATGGGGGCTATAAGGACGTTTAAATAGGGTGCAAACCCTAAGGGTTAGGGTTTCCTCCAGACTGGCCTACTCGTCGAGTCCAGGCGCGGACTCGGCGAGTAGATCACTTAAAATCCGCGTGCATCCTGGCATCTACTCGACGAGTTAAGGCTACTACTCGCCGAGTAGCTCTTCATAAAAGACATTTAAATAAATTAAATACGTACCAGGAACGGGGCGTTACAATTCTCCCCCACTTATCTTAGACTTCGCCCTCGAAGTCTGCTGTTCTCGGAAACAACTATGGGTAGTGCTCCCTCATCTCCTCTTCGGTCTCCCATGTCCACTCTGAACCCTTCCGGTGCTGCCACTGTACCTTTACCAACTGAACCACCTTGTTCCTCAAGGTCTTCGTCTTCCTATCAAGGATCGCGACTGGTCTCTCGATATAATTCAGGCTGCTATCAACCTGAATATCCTCCAATGGTACCACTGCTGACTCATCCATCAAACACTTCCTTAACTGAGAAACATGGAAAGTGTTGTGGATCTGACTAAGCTCTGCTGGGAGGTCCAACCGATAAGCAACCCGACCCACCCGGGCCACAACCCTAAATGGACCAATGAACCTGGGGCCCAACTTGCCCCTCTTCCGAAACCTGATAACTCCCTTCCTGGGTGATACCTTCATGAGGACCATATCGCCCACCTGAAACTCCAAATCTGAACGCCTCCTGTCGGCGTAACTCTTCTATCGACTCTGCGCAGTCTGCAGTCTGCTACGGACCTGCTGGATCAACTCTGTGGTCTTGAGTACCACCTCTGTACTCCCCATGACTCGCTGACCGACCTCACCCGTAAAGCATCTCAAAAGGAGGGCGGTCAATACTGGCATGATAGCTGTTGTTATACGAAAATTCCGCTAACGGAAGATACGTATCCCAACTGCCACCGAAATCTAGCACACACGCCCGAAGCATGTCCTCGAGAGTCTGGATCGTCCTCTCACTCTGTCCATCCGTCTGAGGATGGAAAGCGGTGCTGAAATGGAGACGAGTACCCATCTTGTCATGAAACCGCTTCCAAAATCTGGAAGTGAACTGGACATCTCGGTCTGACACCACCGAGACAGGCACTCCATGACGTGCCACTACCTCGCGCACATTAATATCAGCTAGCTTCTCGGCCGATATACTCTCCTGAATCGGTATGAAATGCGCGCTCTTGGTCAGCCGATCCACTATGACCCAAATTGAATCAACTCCACGCGTGGTCCTGGGAAGCTTAGTGATGAAATCCATGGTAATATCCTCCCATTTCCACATGGGAATATCTAACGGCTGTATCTTGCCATGGGGTCTCTGATGCTCCGCCTTGACCTTCCTGCAGGTCAGGCATCTCTCCACGTACCAAGCTACGTCCCACTTCATGCAGGGCCACCAATAGTCGGGTCGAAGATCTCTGTACATCTTCGTCGCCCCTGGGTGGATGGAAAACCGAGACTTGTGGGCCTCATCCATCAGTACCTGTTGTACTCCTCCCCAGTACGGCACCCAAACTCTCCCATGAAGGGTCAACAATCCTCGACTGTCATAGGCAAAGGAAGCGACTCGGCCCACAATCCTCTCACACTTTTGTCTCTCCTCCTTCAGGCCTTCAACCTGTGCCCCTCTGATCTGCTCCAACAATGGAGTAATCATTGTCATCCTCAAACAAATATCCCTGATCGGAGCGGCTACCGCCTTGCGGCTCAGGGCATCGGCCACAACGTTGGCCTTGCCCGGATGATAAAGGATCTCAGAATCGTAGTCCTTCACCACATCTAACCATCGGCGCTGCCTCATGTTCAGATTTGGCTGATCCATGAGGTACCTCAAACTCTTGTGATCCGTGTAAATGATACATCGGACCCCATAGAGGTAATGTCTCCAAATCTTGAGGGCAAACACTACTGCCCCCAACTCTAAATCATGCGTCGGATAGTTAGCCTCGTGAGGCTTCAACTGTCTAGAGGCGTAGGCTATCATGTGGCCTCGCTGCATCAACATTGCCCCATACCTGTGATCGAAGCATCACAGTAGACTACAAAATCCTCTACTCCCTCTGGCAGGGTAAGAATTGGTGCCTCGCACAATCTCTGTCTGAGGGTCTCAAATGTTGCCTGCTGCTCAGGCCCCCAGCGGAACACCACCGACTTCTTTGTCAGTCGGGTGAGCGGAACTGCTATCTTGGAGAAATCCTGAATGAATCTCCTGTAGTACCCTGCTAATCCTAGGAAGCTCTGAATCTCTGTTGGAGACCTCGGGACCTCCCACCACATCACGGCCTCTATCTTAGCCGGATCCACTAGTATACCCTTCTGGTTGACGAGGTGTCCAAGGAACTGCACCTCACGCAACCAGAACTCGCACTTGGAGAACTTTGCGTAAAGTCTCTCCCTCCTCAGTGTCTCTAGCACCTCTCTCAGGTGCTCCTCGTGCTGCTCCTGAGTCTTGGAATAGACCAATATGTCATCAATGAATACTATCACAGACCGATCCAGCATCGGTCTACATACGCGGTTCATGAGGTCCATGAACGCGGCTGGGTCGTTGGTGAGCCCGAACGGCATCACCACAAACTCATAATGACCATAGCGGGTCCTAAAAGCGGTCTTCTGCACATCCTCATCCCTGACCCGCATCTGGTGATAACCGGAGCGCAAATCAATCTTGAAAAACCAAGATGCTCCCTGGAGCTGATCGAACAAATCATCTATCCTCGGGAGTGGGTAACGGTTCTTCACCGTTACCTTGTTCAACTCCCGGTAATCTATGCACATACGGTGCGGCCTATCCTTCTTCCTCACGAAGAGGATCGGGGCTCCCTACGGTGAACTACTCGGTCTGATGAAACCCTTGTCTAGCAGCTCCTGCAGCTGCGTAGACAACTCCTGCATCTCTGGAGGAGCCAACCGATACGGTGATTTGGCTATCGGAGCCGCACCCGAAACTAGGTCAATCCGAAACTCGACCTGTCTCTCCGGAGGTATTCCAGGCAAATCCTCTGGGAATACGTCCGGGTACTCTCGTACTACTGGCACACCATCAACTGTCGCCTTACCCTTCTCCCGGGCATCTATGACATAGGCGACGTACCCTGCGCAACCCTGTTGAACGTAGCGCCTCGCTCTCGCTGCTGAACACAGTATCGGTCTGCGCTGTGGCCTCTCGCCCTGAATCACTAACTCTCCCCCACTGGGAGTGCGAACCCTCACTAACTGTAGCTCACAATCAATCACTGCCCCATTGGGGCTCAGCCAATCCATACCTACTATAACCTTATTCCTTCGCAGGGGAATGGGAACCAAGTCCACTGAAAATTGCTCATTGAATAACTACAGCGAACACGCCCGATGAACTCTCGCGACCCTGACGGTCCTGTCATCGGCTATCTCAACCTCTAGTGGGCAATCCAGCTCCCCCGGAGCTCTGCTAAACCTCTTGCTAAGTGCAAGAGACACAAATGATCGGGTAGCCCCCGAGTCAAACAATACTGTAGCTGAAATGCCGTTCACTAAGAACGACCCTATACAAAACATATAACCATGAGAAACGATCAAAATCGATAAGGAGATGAAAGGAAAATATATATACCTGTCACCACATCAGGAGTCGCTCGCGCCTCCTCTGCTGTCATCTGGAAAGCTCTACTCTTTGCCACTGGCGTCTCACCTCGGCCCTGACGGCCGTCTGTAATCCTCAAGGTGGCAGGGGCAGGTGCTGACACCTTCCCTGCTGCTGCTAAACTCGGGCACTGGGACTTTTTATGTCCCCTCTGATTGCAATGGAAGCAAATCAGATCAGCTGCTGCGGTGGCGGTGGTAGTAGCTGTACAATCCCTACTCATATGCCCGGTCCGGCCGCACTTATAGCAACCGGCACTACCTGCCTTGCACACTGTAACATCCGGATTTCTAGGTACTGTATTTATCTAATTATTTTTGAGTTTTGGAGAGGGACTCGGCGAGTAGGCGCTTAGACTCGCCGAGTAGAGTCGCGCATTGTTGGACTGGATTAATGACTGGACTCGGCGAGTCCATACGTGGACTCGGCGAGTCCACGCTGTTTAATGAAACCCTACGTGGACTGGAGGGTCCCGCTGAGACACATCGGACCGGAGGGTCGTATTGTGGCCCCGAGTGGCGTATGTGTTGTATGTGGTATATTGGGGAACTCACTAAGCTTGTATGCTTACAGTTGTTGTGTGATGTGTTTCAGGTACTAGTGAGGATCGCGGGAAGGCGCCGGCATGATTCGTACACACGAGAGAGGATTTATTTATATGAGATCTTGGGACATGTTTTGTGATGATACAGAGATTTATTATGATTTTATGATTTTTATGTGGTGGAAAGTATGTTTTGAAATGAAAAATTGTTTTAAAAAAAAATTGGGTGTTACAAGTTGGTATCAGAGCCTTGGTTTGAGGGATTCGGGTGCACCTTCGGGCGTATCTGAACTCAAACTGAGGATTTGAGAGAATTTCAAAATAAAATTCACAAAATTTTATTAAAGAGTAGAATGTTTTGAAAGAGCAGAGCAGAGCAGTGTGTACGATCAGCCAGCGCCCGAACGGTGATTTCCCAAAATACCCTTACCTTATGTGTTATGAGATATTATGCATGCGAGAGTAGGCTAGGTAATCATATTAGGACTAGAGTGGCCTGATTTGTGACGCCTTAGCCTAGAAATGATTTTGCTGCTATGTGATGCTTGAGAGCGAATAGGTAGCAGTGAGGAGCTGTTGAGAGGCCTACCGAAGGGTAGCCTATGCCAGTGAGATATTGTATACTTGTGATCTGGGATCCAAGGAGGAGGACTTAGAGTGAATGCTGATGCGGTGTGGATGGTGGTATAGGGCCCGTACTACTGAAGACACCGGAGCAGCGCGCACCCTAAGTAAGAATCCATTAGGTACTAAGGAGCAAGTAGGGTTGAGTTATCGAGTGCCAGTATACTCGAGCGAGTCTCTGATATCTTGTGTTGTATTTCAGAGAGACATCATGGTTGGGACGCGCCACCGGCCAGGGACTAGCGAGGGGGTTGTGAGCGATGAGGAGCTCCGCCAGATGATTCATGATGAGGTGGTTGCTGCCATCCGCTCTGAGATTCCAGAGATGTTCGGGTCTATCAAGATCACGATGGTGGAGGCTTTTGATGAGCGGTACGCCGCTCTTACTAATGCAGCTGTTGCTGCGGCCACCGCAGCCGTTGCTGCTGCCAGGCCGCAGGGGGGTGACTCGTTGCTGTACAGAGAGTTCAGCAACACGAAGCCACCAGAGTTTGATGGGACGCAGGATCTGATTGCTGCTATAAGATGGATTACAGATGTTGAGGGTTGTTTCTATACCTGCTCGTGTCCAGAGCATCTGAGGGTTCGGTTTGTGCTGAACCAGCTTCGCTTGGGAGCGAAGGACTGGTGGAAGTTTGTAACGGCAGACTTCACTACTGCAGAGCTGACTGCGGTGACCTGGGAGAGGTTCACCACGATGTTTCGAGATGAGTATGTTCCTCCGGTGGAGAGGGAGCGATTGGCTCAGGAGTTCTTGACCCTCAAACAGGGTACTGATTCGGTTACTATGGTTACCCGGAAGTTTCATGAGAGGGCAATGTTCTGCCCTGAGCAGGTGTCTACTGAGCAGGCACGTATGAGCCGGTACTTGGGTGTTTTGAGGAGGGATATACGGGAGTTCGTGTCGAACTCGACTTATCGGACATTTGCTGAGCTCCAGGCAAATGCCCGGAAGAGGGAGATTGAGCTGGAGACGCAGGCCAGGGAGGAGGCCGAGTCTCAGAGGCTGGATCGGCGACCGGCACAGTCTCAGCCGGCAGCCAAGCGGGCAAGGCCCGCTGATTCGAGATCTGGGGGTCCGAAGGGCCGCACTTGTGGAAAGTGCGGCAAGAGCCACGAGGGGACATGTAGAGCTGGGGTGTGTTATAAGTGTGGGAAGGAGGGGCATTATGCGAGGGACTGCCCCAAGGGATTCACGGTTTGCTTTCATTGCAACCAGACCGGCCATCGGAAGGCCGAGTGCCCACAGCTACTGCAGAGATCAGTGCAGGGATCTGCGCCTGCTGTTCGAGCTACAGAGAGTCGGCCGGCGAAGGCCGAGGCGCCGAAGGCTCGCGGGAGAGCCTTCCAGTTGACAGCGGAGGAGGTTCGCGCAGCACCCGATGTGGTAGCTGGTATGTATTATTTCCTCGCTTTATATTGAGTTTATGATATTATGCTTATTTTAGGGTATGCATAGGTACATTTCTTGTGTGTTCTGTACCTGCTTTGGTGTTGTTTGACTCGGGTGCGAGTCGGTCATTTGTGTCAATAGCGTTTAGTCGACACATCAGTGTTCAGCGAGAGGCGTTGAGTCGACCTCTACGAGTTTCTATAGCCGACAAGCGAGCAGTGTATGCTACTGATGTGATTCGAGGATGTGTACTCGAGATCTTCGGTGTCAAGTTCCCGATAGATCTGGTCCCGATTGCTATGGGGGACGTATGTGTCATAGTAGGCATGGATTGGTTGAGCCGATTTGGGGCTGTGATAGACTGCGAGCGACAGTTGGTGACGATACGAGACCCCAGTGGGGGAGTACTTACGGTGTACGGTGAGGGTACCCGTTCTGGCTCAGCATTTTGTTCGGCCGCTAGAGCGAGGCAGCGTCTACAGCAGGGCTGTAGTGGGTTTGTGGCTTATGTGGTGGATACGAGAGTAGATGCAGAGAGACCGAGGTCGATCGATGAGGTCCCGATAGTGCGCGAGTTCCCGGATGTTTTCCCCGAGGAGTTGTCGGGTGTGCCTCCCGAGAGGCAGGTAGAGTTCCGTATTGATTTGGTTCCGGGGGCAGCGCCTATCGCCTTGCGCCACCAGAGATGCAGGAGTTATCCTCGCAGCTTCAGGAGCTGCTGGGGAAGGGGTTTATACGGCCGAGTAGCTCGCCGTGGGGAGCGCCGATCCTTTTTGTCAAGAAAAAGGATGGTTCACACCGGATGTGCACTGATTACCGGGAACTGAACAAACTGACGGTCAAAAACCGTTACCCCTTACCGAGGATCGACGATTTATTCGATCAGTTGCAGGGAGCGTCTTGGTTTTCCAAGATCGACTTGAGATCTGGATATCATCAGATGAGAGTACGAGATGAGGATATCCAGAAGACAGCATTCAGGACTCGTTACGGGCATTACGAGTTCGTGGTGATGCCTTTCGGGCTCACCAATGCACCGGCGACATTCATGGATCTCATGAACAGAGTATGCAGACCGATGTCGGATCGATCGGTGATCGTGTTCATCGATGACATATTGGTGTATTCGAGATCCAGAGAGCAGCATGAGGAGCATTTGAGAGAGTTACTTGGAGTTTTGAGATCGGAGAGGCTTTATGCCAAATTCTCCAAGTGTGATTTTTGGTTACGAGAGGTCCAGTTCCTAGGGCACCTCATTAACCAGAATGGGATTTTGGTCGATCCGGCCAAGATTGAGGCAGTGATGAGTTGGGAGGTGCCGAGATCCCCCACCGAGATCAGGAGTTTCCTCGGGTTGGCCGGCTATTATAGGAGATTTATCAGGGATTTCTCCAAGATCGCCGTGCCACTCACCAAATTGACCCGGAAGGGTGTTGCTTTTTCATGGGGCCCAGAGCAGCAGGCCTCCTTTGAGACACTTCGCCAGAGACTGTGCGAAGCCCCGGTGTTAGCCCTTCCGGAGGGAATGGAGGACTTTGTGGTGTATTGTGACGCATCGATATCGGGGCTGGAAGCGGTGCTAATGCAGAGAGGGCATGTGATAGCATACGCATCGAGACAGCTGAAGCCTCACGAGGCGAGGTATCCCACCCACGATCTGGAGCTGGGGGCAGTAGTGTTCGCCCTCAAGATCTGGCGTCACTACCTGTACGGGGTTCGGTGTACCATATATACGGACCATAAGAGCTTGAAGTATTTGATGGATCAGCCCAACCTGAACATGCGTCAGAGGAGATGGTTGGATGTGGTGAAGGACTATGATTGCGAGATCCTGTACCACCCGGGCAAAGCTAATGTTGTAGCTGATGCCCTGAGTCGCAGGGCAGAGAGTGCCCCGATACGAGATGTTTGTATGAGATTGACAATGATGCCTCCGGTGTTGGACACCATTCGAGGGGCGCAGGCTGAGGCCATTAGGCCGGAAAACCGGAAGAGAGAGCGGGTTATCGGACAGGTATCGGAGTTCGTTACCGATGGTCGAGGACTTATGACCTTTCAGGGTCGGATTTGGGTACCGTTCGTGGGTGGAACGCGTACCATCTTGATGGAGGAGGCGCATAGATCGAGGTTCTCGATCCATCCCGGGGCCACTAAGATGTATTTGGACCTGAAGAGAGAGTATTGGTGGCCCTGTATGAAGAGGGATGTTGCATGGTTCGTAGAGAGGTGCTTGACATGTCGCAGAGTTAAGGCCGAGCACCAGAGACCGCATGGTAAATTGCAGCCGTTGGAGGTTCCCGAATGGAAATGGGAACAGATTACCATGGATTTTATCACCAAATTGCTGAGGACTGCTAGGGGCGTCGATGCAATTTGGGTGATTGTGGACAGGTTGACGAAGAGCGCTCACTTCCTTGCTATCAGTGAGAGCTTTTCCGCTGAGAGGTTGGCAGAGTTGTACGTGAGGGAGGTGGTATCACGGCATGGAGTGCCGATCTCGATCGTCTCAGATCGAGATGTGCGTTTCACTTCCAGATTCTGGAAGAAGTTTCATGAGGAGTTGGGTACAAGGCTGCATTTTAGTACCGCATACCACCCACAGACAGACGGGCAGAGTGAGCGGACGATTCAGACGCTCGAGGACATGCTTCGGGCATGTGTATTGGACTTTGGAGGGAGTTGGGACACATATTTACCCTTGGCAGAGTTTTCCTACAACAACAGCCATCATTCGAGCATCGGTATGCCACCCTTTGAGCTGTTGTATGGGAGGAGGTGTCGGACTCCCATTTGCTGGGGTGAGGTCGGGTAACGTGTGATGGGTAGTACGGAGATTGTGCTTCAGACGACCGAGCAGATTCAGCAGGTCAGGCAGAGGTTACTGACGGCCCAGAGCCGTCAGAAGAGTTATGCGGATAGACGACGGTCCGAGCTCGAATTTCAGGTTGGTGACTTCGTCCTCCTGAAGGTATCTCCTTGGAAAGGAGTGATCCGATTCAGGAAGAGAGGCAAGTTGGGGCCTCGGTATATTGGTCCTTTCAGGGTGATCGCCAGGGTGGGCAGAGTAGCGTATCGTTTGGAACTACCTGCGGAGTTGAGTCAGATTCATGATACCTTCCACGTATCTCAGTTGAGGAAGTGTATCGCCGATGAGTCGGCAGTGGTTCCCCTTGAGGATATTCAGGTGGATGCGAGCCTGAACTATGTTGAGAGGCCGATCGTGATTCGGGATAGGAGGATCAAGGTTTTGAGAAACAAGGAGGTGTCATTGGTTCAGGTCCAGTGGCAACATCGGAAGGGGTCCGAGCTGACTTGGGAGCCGGAGTTAGAGATGCGTGAACAGTACCCAGAGTTATTTGCTGAAAGAGACTTCGAGGGCGAAGTCTGATTCTAGTGGGGGAGAATTGTAACATCCGGATTTCTAGGTACTGTATTTATCTAATTATTTTTGAGTTTTGGAGAGGGACTCGGCGAGTAGGCGCTTAGACTCGCCGAGTAGAGCCGCACATTGTTGGACTGGATTAATGACTGGACTCGGCGAGTCCATACGTGGACTCGGCGAGTCCACGCTGTTTAATGAAACCCTAATTTCTTGGGTTTGGGACCTATTTAAAGGCCCTTAGGGCCGTCACTTGCGGCTACCAAACCCCATAGAGAAACCCTAAAAGAGCTAGAGCGTTTGTGAGAGGAAAGGAGCCATTTCTTGATCTTTGTGATTGATTCTTACAAGAAGGAGGTGATTCCAGCTTGGAGGGGACCAAGGAGGTTGTGCATCTGGGGATTTCGAGCAAAAGACTTCATCTTTGAGGTATTATGTCGCCCCTTTATCTGTTTTATTGAAGGAATCCATAGATGTAGAGTTTTTACGTCTTTTATTGGAAGGAGTTGTGAGAATATGGCCCCTATTCATTTTGAGACTTCGGATCTGGACCCATAGTGGTCTAAATAGCTTATTCCAGCTTGCTTTATGTTGAGTTATGGAGGCAATGAGCTTAGGTTGTTGTGTTTGGGGCTAAATCACCAAGTAAAGCCTCCTAGACGTCACATGAGAGTCAAGATCCAAGCTTTACGTGATTATCAGGCTTGGGAAGGTCAGATCTATGGTTCTAAGGAACAGATCTGACCTCAGGAGGTCAATTGAGTTTGTGCATGACATGAACTCGCCGAGTCCAAGGGCAGACTCGGCGAGTAGGGTTAGGGTTTCCCGTGAATCACTCAGTGAGTGACTTGCCGAGTTGGGGGAATGACTCAGTGAGTCAGAGGGGGAATAGAGGACTCGAGTTCACGACTGAACTCGCCGAGTCACATTTGTGCACTCGGCGAGTCTGGTCAAGAGTTGACCGTTGACTTTTGTTGACTTTTAGGGTTTGGTCAACAATGGAACTTGTGGACTGTTTGAAGGGTAAAATAGCCTTTTAGCCTTCTTAGAGGACATGTGAGAGTCTAGTCTAGCCTAGAGAGCCGTGGTTGATTGAGATGGTTATGTTATGTGTATAGGCAGAGGCTAGATCAGTATATACACAGGCGGGATATTATCTAAGACATCCGAGGTGAGTCTTCTCACTATACATTACCTGGAGTGGTATTTATGTGTAGACCAGAGGGTCTTTTATGCTATGTGTATGTATGAGAGCATGTGCATTGTGTTATATGTATCCTATGTTTTGTATAGACCGGACCGGAGGATCCAACGATATAGACCGGACCGGAGAGTCCAACGATATAGACCGGACCGGAGGGTCCAACGATATAGACCGGACCGAAGGGTCCAACGATATAGACCGGACCGAAGGGTCCAACGATACAGACCAGACCGAAGGGTCCAACGAGCTATGACCGGACCGAAGGGTCCAACGAGCTACGGGACTGGAGGGTCCCGCTGAGACACATCGGACCGGAGGGTCGTATTGTAGCCCCGAGTGGCGTATGTGTTGTATGTGGTATATTGTGGAACTCACTAAGCTTGTATGCTTACAGTTGTTGTGTGATGTGTTTCAGGTACTAGTGAGGATCGCGGGAAGGCGCCGGCATGATTCGTACACACGAGAGAGGATTTATTTATATGAGATCTTGGGACATGTTTTGTGATGATACAGAGATTTATTATGATTTTGTGATTTTTATGTGGTGGAAAGTATGTTTTGAAATGAAAAATTGTTTAAAAAAAAATTGGGTGTTACACACACCCCATCGTGCAATCTCCCACACTTTCCACACCGACTGTGGCTCTGCTGTCCTCTGGATCTATGATCTGACACCTTGGGCTTTTTGCCCGAACTCCCTGTACCAGAAGCCACCTCTGGCTTCCTCTTCCTCTCCATCTCCAGATCTATCTCCCTCTCCCGAGCCCTCCCAATCATATCATCCAGCGTTTTACAGCTGGACCGGCTCACAAACTGGCGGATATCACTCCGCAACATCTCATGATAACGGGCCTTCTTCATTTCCTCATCAGCTGCATACTGAGGAACAAGAAGAGCCCTCTCCCTGAACTTGGCGGTAATCTCCGCCACTGTCTCTGTACTCTGGGTGAGATCCTGGAACTCCCTGGCTAACTGCTGCACCTCAATAACCGATGCAAACTCGGCTCTGAACCTGGTAGTAAAATCATCCCAAGTCATGGCATCAAGCGCTGCGTCATCCCCGATGACATGCCCGACCTCCTCCCACCAATCTCGTGCTCTGTCCTTCAGAAGACAAGATGCTAGTCTGACCTTGTCCCCCTCGGGACATCTGCTGGTGCGGAACGCATTGGCGACATCCGCCAACCACCTGGTACTCGCAATGGGATCCCGTGCCCCATGGTAGTCTGGAGCTCCACAAGCCCGGAACTCCCTGAAGGTGAGTGTGCGCGACCCCATCATAGCCGCCACCTCAGCACGGAAAGTGCTCAACCTCTCGTCCATCAGCTCTAAAATACCCTCCTTGATCGAACCGAAGATCACAGGAGTCTGCTCAAGTATAGTGCGAGTAATCTCTGAAGAGAGAAACTCCCTAGTCTGCTCGTCCAACTGCCCGCCCTCCGGGCCTGATCCTGATCCCTCTCCGGCACCTGAACTGCCGACTGCTGGTCTAGGGCGTAAAACCACCATTCTGAAAACACATCATGAAAAACGTCAGAAACACTAATGTATCTCGAGGGATCGCTAATACTACCAGTTTCCTGGTCTCATCTCAACTTTCCTTGGTTCAAGTACGGATCCTCTGCTTTCAGTAATACGGGCCCATACTACCTTCCACATCTATCCGTACTTTCCTCAAGTACTGCCTCGACTCCACCAAGTCACTTCTACTGCTACTGATCTCTGCTACTCTCATCCTAGGCTTGCCGTAGGGAAATCTCTGACTCCACCCAATCCAGTCCTCAGCTGCTGAAGGCCTCCTTGTAATGCCAATTAGCCATTACCTGAATACCATCACATGTGGTGAGGCTCAGATAATCCTTCGAGTAAAAGACTCGTTCCTACAACGGTTAGACTCAAACAAGAGCTGCGCAATAGGGCCAAATCTAGCACTCTGAGATTATTCAACCCTGTTCACATGTGACGTGACGTATTCACCTAATGGCTAATTCCCATCACTCCGAGTCCCACCAAGCACGAAGCAAGCAGCATTCAGACACAGGAGACTACTCAAGCAATTCTATCCTCATAACAAGAAACTGTACTAGCATACAATGCTAAGCTCATACTATCAGGCATAACCTAAACATGCTATCCTACTGCTGTCTACTCAATACTAGCATGCAATTCTCATATAGCTGAAACACATATAGCAGGCACATAAGGCATCCTCCTAGATCCTTAGTCCTATTCTAGCATGCTGTTCTACTGAAACTGAAACTGATGATCATAACATAAACTTGTATGGGTAATTTGGGAGTACTTACTTGAGCTCGGTTGATCGCATGCACCACACCCTTTTCCTTTTCTCAAAACTCTTTTTCTTTTTAAGTTTCTTTTTCTAAAATCCTCTTGAAAACATTTTTCTTTTGAAAATCCTTTTTACCATTTCCTTAGTTTGAGTCCAGTCACACCCGAGAGTGTGCCTGAATCCCTCAAACCAAGGCTCTGATACCAACTTGAAACATCCCAAAAATACGACCCGAAAATTTTGTTTAAATATTACTAAAAATCATATCATCAAATATCATACATACTAAAACCATAAGATGTGTAACTCAAAAGTCAAGTAACTGTGTCAAAACAAATACTGTATCAATCATATCAAAATATCTGGATAAAACTCCCAGGATAAAACTGAAGTTGTGGTGTGTGCCATGCCATCATCCCGAGCTCTTCCCCTTACTTGCGGAATTACCTGACAACAAAACTGAAACTGTAAGCACAAAGCTTAATGAGATCCCCCAAACTACCACATACCATACAATAACATATAAGCAACTACTGGGCCTTGCCCACTGCATCGGACCGAGTCCGGAACTAACCAGGGCCTTGCCCTCTGCATCGGACCGAAGTCTGGAAATTGCATCGGACCGAAGTCCAGAACTAACCAGGGCCTTGCCCTCTGCATCGGACCGAAGTCCGGAAACTGCATCGGACCGAAGTCCGGAACTAACCAGGGCCTTGCCTCCTGCATCGGACCGAAGTCCGGAAACTGCATCGGACCGAAGTCCGGAACTAACCAGGGCCTTGCCCTCTGCATCGGACCGAAGTCCGGAACTGACCAGGGCCTTGCCCTTTGCATCGGACCGAAGTCCGGAATCTGACTGAACATAGCATAGCATAATCATAACTACTAACATAGCACATATACTGCATACTGCATCGGACTGAAGTCCGGAACACATAACAAAAATACATGCTTGAATCACAGAGACATCAAGCACACTAAACTACTGCATCGGACCGAAGTCTGGAACTACTGCTAACTAAACGGGCCGGCATTGTGGCCGTAGACCCGTTCCTACTGGAAGGAAACTCACCTCGTAACGCTGGCTGTCGAGATGCTAAATCTGAAACTGCCTGACCGCTGCTCCGGCACTCCCCGGCTACAATTCCATAAACACTGAATCAAACACTGACATCTAATCTCAGGGTAAAATGACTATTTCACCCTTGGTCAAAGTCAACTTCCTGTTTGACCGGACTCGCCGAGTCAGGGCACAGACTCGCCGAGTCCCTTCTTTACTAACACTAACTTTAACTCACCGAGTCCCTTTCCCACTCACTGATTCACCCTGAACTCACAAATCGAATAAAAACGGGGACTCGCGACTCGACTCGTCGAGTCCAAGAACAACTCGCCGAGTTCTGTCGTGCAGATTCCATACTGTTGAATTCTAAACCATTCCAGAGCATCTAACTTGTAGATCTGAGCCCCTGGAACCATCTGAACACGTAAAGTTGCTAACTTCACGTGTATCTAATAAGGAATGAGGCTATTTCACTCAAACACTACTTTTCTCGGGGGAAAACTCATTCGACTCGCCGAGTTGATGAACAACTCGTCGAGTCTGAGGCAATCTTCATCGGACTCGCCGAGTTGCTCATCCAACTCGTCGAGTCCACGGCTATCTTCATATGACTCGCTGAGTCAAGCATGGACTCGTCGAGTCTTTTCAGTCCCTTTTCCCTAGAGACCTGATTTGAGCCATGCAGCGGCTCCAAATCACAGATCCAAGTTCCTAGGGCATGCTTATCACGTAAAGTTGCAAACTTTACGTGCATGCATAGCTTAAAGGCTTCAAATGTCCAAAACTAATCTCTTAATGGGATTCTAAGCTCAAAAGGGACATCAATCACAAACATGACTGAAACTTTACACTTCTAGAATGCAATGAGGGTCCAGATCTGAAGTTTCCATCCAAGGGGAGTCCATATCCCAAGCTTTGAATCATAAAAGGCTCCAAAGAAGGCATAACAAGCATAAAGAGGGTTTAATGGAGGAATAAGCAAGGTAATAACTTTATTACCAGAATATAAAGCTGATGAGGGCTAGTTCTTGGATCTCCTTCCTCTCCTTTGCACCTTCTCTCTTTCCTTCACTTCTACCCTTCCAAGAATACACCAAAACACTCACAATCAAGAAGGAAGCACTCAAACTCACCAATGGAGGCTAGGGTTTTGAGGTGGAATGCTCTAAGGGTGCTGGAGGCTGGGATGGGGGCTATAAGGACGTTTAAATAGGGTGCAAACCCTAAGGGTTAGGGTTTCCTCCAGACTGGCCTACTCGTCGAGTCCAGGCGCGGACTCGGCGAGTAGATCACTTAAAATCCGCGTGCATCCTGGCATCTACTCGACGAGTTAGGGCTACTACTCGCCGAGTAGCTCTTCATAAAAGACATTTAAATAAATTAAATACGTACCAGGAACGGGGCGTTACATCTTATTAGTTGGATCTCATGATTATGGAAGTTAGGGCTTTTTCTACTTTTTGTTGGTGCAATAAGTGCATGGAGTCTATTAGGAGGCCTAGACTTCAAATCTGGACTTTGTGAGGTCCAGAGAGTCCAAAGATTATAGCTTTATTCAACCATATAAGAGTTATTGTGGTTAAACATCTTTGTTAGATTTGTATTGGCATTTAGAGCATCATATGCCATGCATGGACGTAAAGCTCATGACTTTATGTGATAATCGAGCCCTGAGAACGTAGATCTAGAGTTTGGGAAGGTTTTCTGCCTTGAAATAATCTGAATGAGAAATGAGTTTGAATGGACTCGCCGAGTCGATGAGCCGACTCGACGAGTCAATTAGGGTTTGTCCCGATGAGCTTGATCATGTGATAGCTCGGTGAGTTGGGGGTCAACTCGGCGAGCTAAGCTGGACCTTCACAAGGCTTCCAAGGAAACGAGTGGACTCGACGAGTCAAATAGGTTCACTCGGCGAGTCGGGTCAAACATGGACTGTTGACTCGAGATGACTTCTGTTGACTTTAGGGTTTGGTCAAACATGAGTAATGGAGACCATGGAGGGGTAAAATGGTCTTTTACCCACTTCAAGAGTTAGAAATAGGAAGAATAACCTTTGGTTTATTTAGAGTCGATAATCGAGTATTTATTGAGATAACTACCCTATGTGTTAGGCGGTGGCTAGTTCGAGATTCGAGTTCGAGGATGATTGCTTGTTGTCGAGGTGAGTCTTCTCACTATACTTTACCTAGAGTGGTATCTACGTGTGACCAAAGGGTCTTATGTGTTTATTTGAGTACTGTGATATTACTGCGTTATGCCTGTGTGATTTATGTTATGTGTTCTTCAGAGTTTACAGAGTTAGGACCGGAGGGTCCACAGAGTGAGGACCGGAGGGTCCACAGAGTTAGGACAGGAGGGCCCATCAGAGTTGTGAGACTGGAGGGTCCCACTGAGACACATTGACCAGAGGGTCTTACAGAGTTATAGCCTCGAGTGGCTAATGTGTTGCATGTGGCATTTTGGGGAACTCACTAAGCTTCCTGCTTGCCGTGTTATGTGTTATGTGTTTCAGGTTTTCTCAGGATCGCGGGAAGGGACCGGCTTGATTGTACACACCAGCGAAAGAGTTATGTTTTGAGGATCCTGGATTTTAATTAAATAATTATGGAGTTGCGAGTTGTAAATTAAATAAATGGGACTTTTGTGAAATGTGTTAGAAGAATTATGTGATTTTAAATGAAAATTTGTTTGAGAATTTTCGGTGTTACAGATACATTATATAAATTATAAAAATAGTAAAATATCGGCAATGGAGACAGTGGTGGTGGTCGTGGTGTCGGTGGTGGCGGTGGTAGTGGTGGTGGGTGATGACAGTGGTGGTGGTGGCGGTGATAGTGATGGTGGTGGCGGCGGCAACAACATAGCGGTGGTGGGCAATGGTGGTGGTGGAGGTGTCGGCGGTGGTGGTAGTGGTGGTGGTGGCGGCGGTAGCGATGGTGGCGACGGTAGTGGTGGTGGTGGTGGTAGTGGTGGTGGTGGCGGTAATAGTGGTGGTGGCGGTGGGTGGTGGCGGTGGTAGTGGTAGTGGTGGTGGGTGATGGTGGTGACGATGGTGGTCGCGGTAGCGACAGTACTAGTGGTGGGGGTGGGTGGTGGTGACGATGGTGGTGGTAGTGGTTGTGGGTGGTGACATCGGCGACAGTGGTCGTGGTGATGGTGGTGGTGGCGGCGGCAGTGATGGTGGTGGTGTTAGTGGCGGTTAGTAGTCAATAGTAGTAATGGTGGGTATTGTTTTTCCCCCGAATTCTATTCTTATCCTGCCAACCAAACGCGTCTTAGAGAAAATAATTGCAATAACTAATCACCCAAAGTTTTTTTTTTTTCAAAAAATAGCTTAAAATACCAAAAATAGACATGATTTTCGCCGGTGGCCACTTACGAAAATCATGTTTTTTTCGTTAAATTTGAACATTCATAACTCTTTAATATGAATCTCATTCAAGGTTTTTTTATTTTTTTATTTTTTTTCAATTAAGGATATGGATTGACATGTTACACTTCAAATTTGGATGTGGCCAAGTTATATATTTTTAGCTCCAATGTATGTTAATCGGTAAAAAAATATTAAAAATGACCCAAATTTAACCATTAATAACTCTTTTAGTTTGAGTTGATTTTTTTTCTTATTATGTTCTTTATAACAAAGGCTGTTTATGGACATATCAAACTACCAATTTGAATGTGGGAAATTCATATATTTTTTAGCTTTAAAATACATATTTGGTGAAATTTCATAACAATAATCAGATAATTTGACTTTTTCAAATCATAAGGTAACCTACAAAAAGCTCTAAAAAAATTCTAAACACCTAGATTTTTCATAGAAGCTGATTACGAAAATCTAAAAAAACAAAGAAAATTACAGATATGTACGGGGGTGTTTGACTTAGCTTTTGAGAGGCCAAAAGTCATTTTAGGAAAAGATCAAAGGTAAAAAATGTTTGACAAAAGATTTTTAAAAACTACTTTTGGATTTTGGATAGAAGGAAAATCAACTTTTTGGAAAAGTCAGGAAAACTGACTTTCTGCGACTTTTTCAAAAAAGACTTTTGGACTTTAAAAAGCTAAGCCAAACACCCCTATAGATTTTAAAAGTTCACAAAGATTTAAAATTTAAAAAGACAGAAAATTACAGCTATGTAGATTTTTAAAGTTCACAAAAATTTTCGCAGT
This sequence comes from Lactuca virosa, assembly GCF_052849685.1. Lineage (NCBI taxonomy): Eukaryota > Viridiplantae > Streptophyta > Magnoliopsida > Asterales > Asteraceae > Lactuca > Lactuca virosa. The sequence continues at coordinate 204,524,139 of NC_136429.1, forward strand.
ATCTAAAAAAAATTACAACCAAACTGGATATTAACAGATGTTGAGCAACGTAAATTATTTGGAGATTTAAAAAAAAAAAAAAAATTCTTTTTGGCTATTTTTTAAGATAAACCATGGTTTGATTATATTTTTTCAAATTATAATGTTAAATGCATGATGCAATACAATTGATTATGAAACCCACGAATTAGGAAGCAAGAGTCAACTATTGTTCCTTTCCATTGGTCTCCATCGACCCCAGTTATTTCCCATTACTGAATTAAAATTATCTTTGACTCACCAACAACAAGAACACCCAAATCACTCTAACCATTTTTTCTCTTTCTCTACTGTTTTCTCATGCCATGATTCTTAGAGGGAGAGAGAGAGAGAGAATGATAACGGTGATCCAGAGAGCAGTTAAACCGAACACAATCTACTAACTTAGTATGGTTTCCGTCTTTCTTCAGTTAAACCCTGAAGAAAGAAAAATTCAGTTTTCATTTCTTTGAATACTCAAACGGGAAACGACAATGTTGGTCCGTATTTGAAACGCAATCGAAGATCGGTTGTGGCAATTCAAGATCCCAACATTGCAATTATCAAGGTACGTTCGATTTTTTGCTCAATTTCTTGTTCTGGCATTTGAATTTCGTTAGGGTTTTTAGTTGTAATCTTTATTTTATACATCCAGTTTCCTCTTCTTCTTCTTCATACGATTATGTCAATTCTCGCTTTACAACTGACTGATTTAGCATTTCAATACGGAGAATCGGATCCGTTTAACTTCCGAATTTCAATTCCCTTGCCTTTTTTAGTTTGTGTTTGGTGAAACAGTCCACTTACGAGTTTAATTAGTAAAAATCGGTAACATCAATTCGTTATACGACTTAATAATTCGCTAAATGGATGTGAAACTTTACAGTTAATTGATACCCTGATATGATCATATGAAGAACCAGAAGATTTGAACGATGAAATCCAACACGCCTCTTGATTATGCAGCATTCCATCTCTCACCAAAACGATCAAAGTAAGCTCTTTATTTACTTATTTCATTTCAATTGGTAGCTCTAAATCCTCATTCACTTACTTTTTTTCGTTTACTTTTTCATATAGATGTGAACTATATGTGTCTAGTGGTGGAAAAACTGAAAGGATTGCATCAGGTTTAGTGAAGCCATTTGTGACTCACTTGAAGGTCGCTGAAGAACAAGTTGCATTGTCATTTCAATCTATAAAACTTGAAGTTGATAATCAAAAAAAGTTTGAAACATGGTTCACAAAAGGAACATTGGAGAGATTTGTACGTTTTGTTAGTACACCCGAGGTTTTTGAACTAGTGAGCACCATTGATGCTGAAATGTCTCAACTTGAAGCTGCCCGCAAAATATATTCACAGGTATGTAATTCTTTTGTATGCGAAGAGGGAATGGAATTGAGCATTACACCGGAATGGAATGTGATTCCTGACGTTCTTTTTCTTATTGTAAGTTTTCGTAAATAATTGCAGGGATCATCAAGCTTAGGAACAGGGGCGGATGCAACAAAGTGAACAACTCTCTTCCTTCACTTTTTTTTTTTTAAATTGAAAAATAATTTGCATTTCTTAATATTGTTTTATTATAGGAAAGAACTTTTAAGGGCAATTGATGTAAGGCTGGCGACTGTGAAGCAGGATTTGGCTATGGCTTGTGGGCGGGCAGGGGCAGCTGGGTTTGACCATAAATCAGTAGTTGACCTTCAATTGTTTGCAGAGAGGTTTGGTGCCACTCGTTTAAAGTAAGAACTCTTCACATTCCATTGCTTCTGGAATGTTGTTAGATACTTGCTCTGATACCATGTTAGATACATGGGATCCTCTAATTTTTTTTTCAAAAAAGCAGAGAAGAGACTCTGACATATATATATATATATATATATATATATATATATATATATATATATATATATATATATATATATATATATATATATATATGGATCAAACTGTGTCAATGTGTCAAAGATACATATGTGAGACTTAACCACTCACATTTTTAAATTTTATAATTTAAGTAATTGTTAATATTATAAATGAGTAACTAACTATTTCTTTTTTTTATAACACGTCATTATTTAAAACAAAAGGTAATATAAGAAGGTAAGTAAGTGGAACGTTTTGTTTATTAATATATTATGAACAAAACGTTCTAACTGATAGTATTTTTCTTTAGAACAATAAAATTTTTTAACATATCAAATGGTTAAACAACCAACTTATAAGTTCAAAAATAAGGTTTGTATTTTTGGGAGATGGGTGGGTGGCAATAAAGTCTAACTTTAAGCTATTGAATTCATTAATCATATTTTAAGGGCATTGCTACTTTCGCATTTCTTGCTCTAGATGCTACAACACTTAGCTTTTTTGGGTATACGCTACAAGGTTTTCTTTTTGGAATTTTTTGAGTTAAGATGATCTATTTGCTAGTTATTATTGTAATTAAATTTGGGTTGATATTATTGTAATTAAATGTTTAACATATGATCAATTTTATCAACCTTTATCATCAAACATCACATTTTTTGTGATAAACAACTTTTGTTTAGTTAATTTTTCTCACTTTAATCTAATCGAAATATTTATTTAGATTTATTGTACTAAAGTAAACCTGTAAAGATAATTAGCTCAAAATATTTGAAAAATGATACTTCCCCAAAAAGGGTAAAATTTCCATATTGGGCTGCCTACGAAATGCATAATTTTTTTCAAAGTTCTTACCTTTTTAATCCTATTTTTGTTTTTGTTCGTTAATGACTACGATTTTAAATTAATAACTCTAGTTTTGAGCTGGATTAATTTATTCTTATTAATAATTATTAAATTAATAAATATTTCAGTGTAATTTTTGTTTATAAGAACCGTGAACCGGGGCATCGGATCCTTAGCTGGTGAAAACACTGGTGGGCCGTGGACCGGCCACGTGCATTATGTATGTTTCTGCATTCCGCCCCTCACGGATCATTTGTCTTCAAACCGGTTCAATATTTTATTTCATTTTAATAAGATTAATCAAGGCAATTTTTAGTTTTTGGATCTTAAAATCAGTTATAGGTTGTATATTTTGTCAATAACAGTCAATATCTTACCAATAAACATTTAATAAAGATTACAGAAACTTGTATTCATTTTAAATTGCTTGCTTTGTAATATTTTTAATGTATAATCAATCATATGAGTTCTCATTTTCCCTTAAAAGAAAATATTGTTGTACCATTTTGTCGTTAAAGTGTACATCGATTTCATATTAAAAAAATGTGACATAACATAATGAGGAAAGATTCTTCTTTGCGTTTGTTGTTTATCATTTCTTTTTCTTGAAAGCAAATTTTTAACACTCCTTCATTAGCAATTTGGTACTCATTCCTTTTCAAAAAATATTCTTTTTTATTCTTGACGCTTGAAAAGGTTGAAATTTCTCTTTTTTATCCTTAAATTATAACTAAATACAAATAAAATTCAAAACAACCAAGTCCTTTTTTCTATAGTATATTCAATAATTTTGCCTTTTACCTTTTTATTAAAAAATTCTAGCTATTTCAACTTTTTACAATATTTATTTTAATAAAAAATATTTAAAGAAAAAAAAAAAAAAACACATCACACGTAGAACTGGAAATTTTTCTGACAGCTACTTGCAGTTGCAGTGTTTTTTTCAATTCTTTTCGTCGTGAGGTTTAAATTTTTTCCAAATTTGATGCAGCGAAGCTTGTTCTCAATACATTTCACTCTACGACAGAAGGCCGGAGTTGTTCAACAATCCATCATGGAAATCCGACGTCGGAGATCAAGCAATCCGGTCATCTTACACCTCCGACGACATGTCTCTCGAAGATGATCCACCAACCACCACCGCTGAACAACCTTCATCAACCACTCCCCAGCCACCCAAATTCCTCTCCTCCTCCGCCAGCTTTCCTTTAAGAAGTGGTGGCGCTCAGAAAACTCAGGAACCCAGTGTCCATGCAGAGTATGACTCTGATTTTGTGAAAGCGGAAGAGGGTGGTGGCGCATCGGTACCTGTGCAGAGTCAGACAGCCACTCAGACGACGTCGTCTTCCAGGCGGCTCAGCGTACAAGACCGTATTAACCTTTTCGAGAGCAAACAGAAAGAGGTGGGTTCGGGTTCGGGTTCCGGTTCCGCCGCCGGAAGTGGCGTTTGCATCAAACCGGAGCTTCGTCGGCTCTCTTCTGACGTTTCACATTCTTCATCTTCTCCTTCGCCTGTTTTGAAAAGATGGAGTGGCGACAACGAGAAGAAGGAAAAGGAAGATTATAAAGATACACCGACTTCCATTAAAACTGAGGTCCCAAAAGATCAAACAAATTCAATCATCGTACAGTTGACCTTTTCTTCTTCGGTCAAATCTGAAGAATCCTTGGGGTCAACATCAAATCAGCCGACTTCCACTTTGGAAAAAACTCCGTCGTGGACATCATTAACCAAATCCGACGATGATGATTCCTTGACTAATTCCCAAATCAATTCCTTTCATGAACGATTTCACAAATCCGATCTAACAAATAAACCCAATCCTTCATCTGAGATACATTCAGGAACGATGATGTTAAGTACTCATCCGAAGAAGACGCCATTAGATTCAGGATACAATACACCGCCACCTTCTGGTAAATATTTCCATGGGGGATCGGGATCTGGATCGAGAAACATGAAAGGGAATCAAGAACTCAACGACGAACTTAAATTGAAAGCAAATGAACTCGAAAAGCTTTTTGCAGAGCATAAGCTTAGAGTTCCCGGAGATCAAACTAACGCTAATAATCGTCAAATCAGAAAGCAGGTCGCCGCAGATCCTGTTCCTAGTCCTAATCCTACCCCTGAACCGCAATTAAGATCGGAAACGGAATCCCCAACTCCAATTCCGATTCCAGTGACAGAAGTTGAAATTCCTGATGATTCTAGAGGAAAGCTATACGATAGTTACATGAAGAAAAGAGACGCAAGACTAAAGGAATCATGGGATTCTAAAGAAGCTAAAATGAAAGCCATGCATGATACGCTAGAACGTAATAATACCGAAATGAAAGCAAAACTTTCATGGTCTTCAGATAGACAGAATTCAAGCGCTCAAAAACGTGCAGAACGGGTCAGATCATTTAACGCACCTTCATCTTCAAAAAGAGACGAGGTATCAATATATCGTCATCATCTTTACTCTCCTTATAAATTATAATATGATCTTCTTATATTGTTTATACTTTATAAAACCTTAATGGCAGCCACTAGATTTCGGGCAACAAAGTAATAAAAAACCATTACCAGCTTCAATTCCAAGATCAGGCACCAAATTGGGGTCGAGTTCTGGGAGAAGAAGGGGACAAAGTGATAATGTTGTTGCACAATCTGTCCCTAATTTTTCTGATTTAAGGAAAGAAAATACAAAGCCTTATTATTCTGGAAAAGTGGGAGGTCGATCTCAGATGAGAAACTATACACGTAGCAGAAGTGGCAGTGCCAATGAGGAGACGCCACCTGTCAAACAAGAGAAACCAAAGCGGTTTCTGAGAAAGAACACGGGTATAGGACCTGGTTCGGGAAGTGTTGCTGCTAAAATGAAAGCTTCAATGGTGGTGTCTCAATCTATGAATGAAGAGGTAAATGTGATTGAAACAGTTGATGATGAAGATGAAGATGAAGAGTTTGATGATAATACAATGCAAGAAAAAGAAGAAGAAATTGAGTCAAGAATGAGTATTGAATCCGAAACATTGATTAATTCAGAATCAGAAATCCAAAACGAAAATGAAAGCATTTCAAAAATAGAAAACATTTCTGATATAATACCAGCTGCTGCTACAGTGAGTCCTCCAGATGAAAGCCCAGTGTCATGGAATTCTCGTTCCAATTACCCGTTTTCTGATGTGGATTATTCGCCTATGAGTATGAGGAGTCCAGGGTTTAATTCAAATGAAACAACAGCTGACGTGGCAAGAATGAGGAAAAAATGGGGGATTGCTCAAAAACCTAGTCTTCTTGTTGTTCCCAATTCATCCGGATCTAATAAAAAGGATATGACCAAAGGATTTAAACGGTTGTTGAAATTTGGAAGGAAAAGTCAAAGTCAAAATCGGTATAATGAAAGTTTGCCTGATTATATCTCTGCTACAACTTCTGAGGGAGATGATGACATTGAAGATGGAAGAGATCTTGCAAATCGATCTTCAGATGATTTGAGGAAATCGAGAATGGGATATGAACATGATTTGACCGATTATTATGCTGATCAAGGTAACCTACTTTTTTTTTAATTTAAAAATAAATAAATTAAATGACATTTTTTTTCTTCGAAAATTCAGTGCATACATTGCAGAGTTCGATCCCAGCACCTCCGGCAAACTTCCGGTTGAGGGAGGATCATCTGTCTGGAAGCTCCATTAAAGGTACTTTTTTTTATGGGTCTTTTTAGTGAAGATTATATAAATAAAAGTAATTTATAATTATTAATATGTCATTCCATTTTTTTTTATTAATAATCTTAAAGAAACCATTTTTTTGGTGAAATTCAACAGCTCCTCGATCATTCTTTTCTTTGTCAACATTCCGAAGCAAGGGAAGCGAATCAAAACCAAGATGAGTTGGTGGTATGATTTATGAAGGTATAAAACATTTGATCGTATTCATAGGTACATATATATATATATATATATATATATATATATATATATATATATATATATATATATATATATATATATATATATATATATATATATATATATAAATACAAAAAGGTTGATGGAGTTCATCATTTATATAAAAGATCTACATCATCATTATTATGTATATCTTGGTGGATTTGAATGGGATTTTGTGGCGTATTCTATTTGATGAGCAAGAAGAAATCCAAAATTGGTGGAATTTTGTTGATATGGATATTCTTCGTTTGCACAAGTATCATTGCGTGTTGGAATTTTGTTAGCTTCTTTGTTTTCGAGTCATAATCATGATTGGAAAGATGAATCTTTGTTCGGTTTAGTAAAACAAATGGCTACAATACAAATACAATATATATAATCATCTTTGTTTCAATCCGTTGGATTTGGTACTTTAAAGTGTTGGATATCTTGAGTATAATTCTATATACAATTATTATTATGTATAGCTAATTTTAAATGATGTCTAACAAATTTAAATGAGATATAAAAATAATCTTAAAACTAAAGTTAATACATTTTCAAGATTAAAGTAATATAGGTCGCATTTTATTTTTAATTTCGTATTTATTATACATATTGATTTCATATCAAAATTACAATTATTTTAAAAAAGCAAAAAAAGTTTTATTAAGATACGTTGAGATGTTGAAGAGATAACATCCAAAAAAATTGTCCATCTCTAGAAAACGCAGTGTCCATTTTAGAATATTTTTTCTTCCAAATATTTGTAATTGCTTTCGGACTTCAAAATTAGAGAAAAATAAAACTTTGATTAATCATTTTAATTGTTGACTAATATTTAAAACAAAAAAATCAAGTATTTGGTGTGCTGCAAAACATGTTTGGACTTAGGGCCGGTCTTAAAAAATTAAATATATTTAAAGGCTTAGGACAACCAAGAAAAAAATAGGTCATTATTGTTATTTAAAGTTTTTATTTTTAAATAATATATATATATATATATATATATATATATATATATATAATAAAAAAAATTAGGTTATGTGTAACTGTCCGCTTTACCCCTCAACATATCCTTCATGTTTGGATTCTTTTGGAGAGCATTTAGTTCATTGTAAAGAACTCTCGGGGTTCAAATACATGCACGATATGGATAAGGATGTTTTGTTTGACATATTTAAGTGTCGGGGTTTCCTTCAAGAAAGAGGTACCTGTGAATTTTTTGATTGACCCAGCAAAAGGAACGACAACTCTTAGACTCTTAGACTGGTTGACGTTTTGATTTTTAGATTGGTTGGAAGGAAACACACATGTGTGGACCTTACAAGGGTATCCCCTCTCGTGGGTTTGAGGGTTGGGGTTTCACGTCGGGATAGATTGTTTTAGAGTAAATTACACGAATGGTCCCTATGGTTTAGGGTAATTTGCGCGTTTGGTCCCTAACTTAATTTTTTAACTCGGAAGGTCCTTACTGTTTGTTTTTGTTACGCGCTTGATCCATGTCTTACGTAAAAAGACTATTTTTCCCTTGACTTTTTAATCTATTTAAATAAACACACCCCAACCCCACCCCATTCAACTTACCTTACCTACCCCACCATTTTTTCCTATTTAAATAATAATCATTTTAGGTAAGTCAGGGACCACACGCGTAACAAAAACAAAGAATAGGGACCAAGCACGTAACAAAAACAAACAGTATGGACTTTCCGAGTTAAAAAAGTAAGTTAGGGACCAAACGCGCAAATTACTCCAAACCATAGGGACCATTCGTGTAATTTACTCATTGTTTTAAAAGCTGCTATATGCAAGATCACCAAACTTGAAAAATGTTGAATGGAAAATCAATACATGTTTATACCATTTGTATTTGATACGTTTGGTTTCCTCGCACCAAATGCATTGAAGCTTCTTAATAAAGTACAACGGATCATGCATAACAATATTATATCCCCTAGATATATGGATGTAGTATTCAAAAGAAATGACTTAAGAGCACAACTTATTGTTCGTTGTCTTATCAGTCGTACGATGATAACTAAGTTATAATCAACTAATATTGAAATAGGCATAGCCATTTTCAAAAGTATTTGGCTTAGATTAACAATCAAATTTGCAGGCTCACATGTAAATCCCAAAATCCTCACATCAAAAGGATATTTATTTATTTATTTTTTAATTTTTTTAAGAGGTCGTTGCGAAATAAAGGATCCATAATTTTTACATGTAAAAATCTTAATTCTTATATTTTGACTTTATTAGAGGTTTGTAACACCCCAATTCCAGGTATGGATTTAAATAAAAGGCTATGTGGTTTTAAGTCCTACTCGACGAGTTAGTTGCCCTACTCGTCGAGTAGCAGCGGGCTTGATACGCGTGTTTAGTGACCTACTCGCCGAGTCCACTAAGGGACTCGACGAGTAGGAGATGGTAGATGAAACCCTGAATCCCGGGGTTTTGCACCCTATTTAAGGAATGATAAGCCTCCTTTGGCCTCTTCGCAGTCCATTGAGAGTCCAGAAGAACCCTAATTTGAGTGTGTGTGTATTCTTTGGAAGTTTAAGCTTGGAGGAAGATCTTTGGTGAGGAAATCTCTTGGGAAGCAAGCTAGTTGAAGAAAGAGCTTGTGGGTTACAAGTTCTGCATCAGAAAGGGGCACTATTGAAGGTATTAAATCGTGTTCCCTTGGCTCATTCTCTTCTTACCCCTTTTTGTGCATAAGTTTAGAAAAGGATTCTTGTGTTTAAGCCAAGATCTGAAGTTGTAACTTCAGATCTGGACTCCCCTTGGCTTCTGGATTCATAAAGCCATCAGCTTTGTCTAGTATGAGCCTTCTCTCAAGGATGTGACTTCATTGCAAGCTTAGTTGTGCCATTTTAGGGTCTTAAAGCCTTGCATGCACGTAAAGTTTGCAACTTTACATGATATGCATGCCTAGGGAAGTTGGATCTGCAATTTGGGGCCTTGGCATGGCTCAGAAAGTGTCTGCATGGTTAAAGGGCTGAAGAGACTCGGCGAGTCGCATCGTCGACTCGGCGAGTCATATGAAGATAGGCAGTGAACTCGACGAGTTGGATGAACAACTCGGCGAGTCCGATGAAGATTGCCTTGGGCTCGACGAGTTGGATGAACAACTCGGCGAGTCAGATGAGTTTTCCCCAAGTTATGAATGTGTGTGTAGCCGTCGTGTGCAAGAAGGAAACTCGACGGGTGGCCTTAGGGTTGGATCGAAAATCGGAGGAACTCGACGAGTCACCTCGATGACTCGGCGAGTTGCAAAGTGCTTTAAGGAACTCGGCGAGTAGCCGAGGATACTCGACGAGTCAAGGTCAACATTGACTGTTGACCTTGACTGAGGACCTTGACCTTGACCAGGGGTTGACTAGTGGGTTATGGAGTACCTTATAAGGTTAAGGATTTATGAGTATATTGTGCTATGGTATTAGGTGGTGGAGCCTGTGTCAAGTGATTCGATAGTGGGGATTTATCTACCGAGTCGACATTTGGAAGGTGAGTTATCCTCACTATATCGATAGGGTCTAAGGCACCAAGGCCGGCCCTTTATAGTTGTTATTGTGATGGTATGCTACATGTGGATATGATCTGTTAGATCGGAATCAGGATAGACAGTATGTTATGTTCGTATGATTCGTAGGGATTAATATGTCAGTGACCTGCTAGGTCAGTGCTATAGTGTTGAATGATTGCTTTGCTTGGTGATCAGTGAGATAGATATGTTTGATGATTGTATATGCCAGTATATGTTAGTTATGCGTACATGATTATTTGTTTGATGCCTGGGTTGAGGTGGTCCTGCTCTGTGCTGAAGGCCAACACACCCTATGAGCGGTCCGGGGAGATTGTACTCCCATGTGGTGGTCCAGTCATGCCGAAGGCTCGGTGTAGATTCAGTGGGACTGTACGCCCGGTAGGGCGGTCCAGTCAGGCCGATGGCCCAGTATGCATGTTGATTGATTGATTATTATGGATATGGTATTATCAGTGTGGTATTAGTATTTTGGGGGTAGCTCACTAAGCCCTCGGGCTTACAGTTTTCAGTTTATTGTTTCAGGTACTTCAGGAGTTCATGGCAAGGCGAAGGCGTGACCGTACCGCTCCTCATCCTTATGATCTGTTTTGGGACACTCTGATGGAAAAAAGATTTGAAAATGTTTTGTAAACAATTACTATTTGGTTTTTATTATGGATTGAAAAGTTTAAATTTGGCATGAAATTTATGGATGTTACAAGTTGGTATCAGAGCCTTGGTTTGAGTGCATTGGGGGAACACTCGTGTGAACCCAGTCTCAAATCAAGGAGGTTTTCGGAAAGTAAGATTTTTAAAATGGTTTTCAAAATAAAGGATGGAGGATGCAGAGGGTACGACCAGCCGGAGCCTGTAAGCAAACCCCAAAATACCATACAGTTATTTGATATTTTGATATGTTAGAACAACATGCTAGTGCTAGGCTAGGGGTCTTCAGGAATCGCATGTTAGATTTGCCTGATTATATGATGCCTATTAGCCTAGGGTTTCTTGTATATGGAATTGACATCATAACTGTAGATGTTTAGTGTATGCATCACGGTTGTGCATAATAAAGACCTCATAGCCTGAGAATGTTGATTCAGCCCTCGGGTAGGATCGGACATTCGAAAGTCTATTGGGTCCAGCGTTATGTGCAACAAGTATACACTAGCGCTGCAGGGGATGGTGAAAGTTTCATGGATGTGTGTGCTGTGAGAAGTGGTAAGACCAGTTGCGAGATAGTTGATATTCCTCTAGGGGTGAGGGTTGAGCGTATTTTATGTTGATGCTAGTGTTAGGGTGTTGTGGTGATACTTGAGACAAATATGGGTAGGTGTGGAAGGTAGTATGGGCCCGTACTACTGAAAGCACAGGACCCATACGCGTAGCAAGGAAGTCACAACCCCTAGGGTTTGTGGATTTGGTCTCCCGATATTATGTTATTTATCTGATGATTTGGGGTATATCTTTCAGTATGGTGGTGACGAGACATTTTGCTGGGCCCAGATCAGGATCAGGGTCCGGATCGGGGTCAGGGTCGGGAGACGGAGGGCCGGAGGTGTCGGTAGCACCTGAGCCTGTGGTACAGATAGGGACAGAGGAGTTGGATGCCAGGATCGGGGAGATTATGCATGATGAGATTGCTGCAGCGTTTCGAGCGCAGCTGCCAGAGATGTTTGGGTCGATTAAGACCGCGATGGTCGAGTACTTTAATGAGCGATATGCAGCTCTAGCAGAGACAGCTGTCGCTGCAGCCACTGTGGCTGTAACTGCGGCAGGGGTTGGAGGAGGAGCCAACAGGGCTTTCCAGTATCGGGACTTCGATAATACGAAGCCTCCGACGTTTGATGGTACTCAGGATGCGATCAGAGCTATGAGGTGGTTATCTGACATGGAGGGATGTTTCTTCACGTGTTCATGTCCTGCTGACCAGAAGGTCAGGTGTGCCCTAAACCTGCTGAGGCTTGGGGAAAAGGACTGGTGGAGATTGACGACAGGGTCGTACACGGATGATCAACGAGCTGCTGTTACTTGGGAGCAGTTCCGGGATATGTTCCGCACCCGCTACGTTCCACGTGTTGAGCGGGAGCGGCTTGCTCAGGAGTTTTTGACATTGAGACAGGACAAGGAGTTAGTGATGGAGATTACTCGTATGTTCACGGAGAGGGCTATGTTTTGCCCGGAGTTTGCTTCAGAGCAGTCTCAGATGGCTCGTTATCTGAGTATGCTCAAGACTGATATTCGACAGTTTGTGTCTACACAGCGATGTGATACCCTCCTGGATCTACAGGAAGCCGCGAGGCGGCGTGAGTTGGAGATAGAGCTGCAGTTGAGGGAGCAGCGTCAGGCACGGGCACAGTCTCGGCCGGCGCCTAAGCGGTCTAAGACCGCTGATACTCGGACTGGGGGTCAGCAAAGCCGCACTTGTGGAAAGTGTGGCAGGGGACATTCGGGGGTTTGTCGAGCAGGAGGTGGGTGCCACAAATGTGGCAAGGAGGGGCACTATGCCAGGGACTGTCGTCAGTCCGCCCCTCCATCAGATATGAGGATTTGTTACCATTGTCATCAGGTTGGTCATGTGAAGACCAACTGTCCGCAGCTCGCCGCGAAGCCGGCGCAGGGTCCCGCGTCAGCTGCTGTGAGGATTGGAGATGGGAGGCCAGTTAAGGTGGAGCCTCCGAAGGCTCAGGGTCGCGCCTTCAGCTCACGGCCGAGGAGGCCAAGGCAGCACCGGATGTGGTTGCTGGTATGTTTCTTTTCTCTGTCTCAGTTATTGTTCTTGTATTGTGCTTATTGGTTGTACCTGTGATTAGGTACGTTTTTAGTGAACTCTTTGCCTGCTTTGGTTTTATTTGACTCGGGGGCGAGTCGGTCGTTCGTATCTCAGACTTTCAGTAGAGGGTTTAGTGTGCCGGTAGATGAGCTTGAGTGTCCGTTGCGAGTTTCGATCGCCAACGAACACGGGGTTTCTGCTTCTTCGGTCTACCGGGGATGCGAGTTGGAGATTTTCGGGGTGCCCTTCCCAATAGATTTGATTCCTATTCCCATGGGGGAAGTGTGCGTGATCGTAGGGATGGATTGCCTCAGTCGATTTGGCGCCATGATCGACTGTGAGGGGCAGCGAGTGGTAGTTCGAACCCCAAGTGGGGGAGAACTGGTGGTATATGGCGAGGGCACCAGGATGGGATCAGGGTTTTGTTCGGCGGCCAGGGCTCGACAGTATATTCAGCACGGGTGTGCTGGTTATTTGGCGTATGTGGTAGATACGCGAGTTAAGGATCAGCCCACGGTTTCGGAGGTCCCAGTAGTCAGAGAGTTCGCTGACGTGTTTCCGGAAGAGTTACCTGGACTGTCTCCAGAGAGGCAGGTGGAGTTTAGGATTGATCTAGTGTCGGGTGCGGCCCCTATTGTTAAGGCGCCGTACCGACTGGCACCGCCGGAGATGTAGGAGTTGTCATCTCAGTTGCAGGAGCTGCTGGGTAAGCAGTTCATTCGTCCGAGTAGTTCCCCATGGGGAGCACCGATCCTTTTCGTCAGGAAGAAGGACGATTCGCACAGGATGTGCATTGACTATAGGGAGTTGAATAAGTTAACGGTAAAGAACCGTTATCCACTCCCGAGGATAGATGATCTTTTCGATCAACTGCAGGGTGCATCTTGGTTCTCCAAGATCGATTTGAGGTCCGGATATCACCAGGTCAGGGTGAGGGAGGAAGACGTGGAGAAGACCGCGTTTTGGACTCGTTATGGTCATTACGAGTTCGTGGTGATGCCGTTTGGGCTCACCAACGCGCCGACAGTGTTTATGGATTTAATGAACCGAGTCTGCAGACCGATGCTCGATCGCTCGGTCATTGTGTTCATAGACGATATATTGGTGTATTCCAAGACACGAGAGCAGCACGAGGAGCACCTCAGGGAGCTGCTAGAGGTTCTGCGACGAGAGCGGCTGTATGCCAAGTTCTCGAAGTGTGAGTTTTGGTTACGAGAGGTCCAGTTCCTCGGACATTTCGTTAACCAGGAGGGGATTTTGGTCGACCCGGCCAAAGTCGAGGCAGTTATGCAGTGGGAGATCCCAAAATCTCCTTCCGACATCAGGAGTTTCTTGGGATTAGCAGGGTACTACCGGAGATTCATTCGAGATTTTTCCAAGGTTGTTGTACCCCTCACTCGTCTAACGAGGAAGGGGGTGGATTTCCGGTGGGGCCCTGAGCAGCAGAGGGCGTTTGAGACCCTCCGACGATGTTTGTGTGAGGCGCCAGTGTTGACGCTCCCCGAGGGAGTCGAGGATTTTGTGGTATTTTGTGATGCATCCATCACGGGTCTGGGGGCGGTCCTCATGCAGAGGGGACGGGTTATAGCCTATGCATCGCGGCAGCTGAAGCCGCATGAGACAAGATACCCGACGCACGATCTTGAGTTGGGAGCGGTGGTTTTCGCTCTCAAGATTTGGAGACATTATCTGTACGGGGTCCGTTGTTCTATATACACGGATCACAAGAGTTTGAGGCACATCATGGATCAGCCGAACCTGAACATGAGGCAGCGCAGGTGGCTGGATGTGGTCAAGGACTATGATTGTGAGATCCTTTACCATCCTGGTAAAGCGAATGTGGTCGCGGACGCTTTGAGCCGCAAGGCAGCTGGGTATTCTACCCCGACAAGATGTATGAGGATAGCGGTGGATTCGAGGGCATGAGACCAGAGAACTAGAAGATGTAGCGGATTAAGGGCGAGAACACCCTGTTTGTTCAGGATAGCCGTGGATTGTTGACCCGACACGGTCAGGTTTGGGTTCCGATGACCGGAGGGATCCGGCAGACAGTGATGGAGGAGGCTCATAAGTCTCACTTTTCTATACACCCGGGGGCCACCAAGATGTACCGGGATTTGAGTTTGAGTTACTGGTGGCCGTGCATGAAGCGAGAAATCGCTGGGTATGTTGAGAGGTGCTTGACCTATAGGATGGTCAAGGCCGAGCATTAGAGGCCGCATGGCAAGCTACAGCCTCTGGAGATTCCCATGTGGAAATGGGAGCAGATCGCGATGGATTTCATTACCAAGCTGCCGAGGACGGCGAAGGGGTTTGATGTTATTTGGGTCATCGTGGATCGATTGACCAAGAGTGCCCATTTCTTGGCCATACGGGAGAGTTCGTCGGCAGAGAAATTGGCCGACATGTATGTCAGCGAGATTGTCTCTCGCCATGGGGTTCCAGTTTCTATCGTTTCTGATAGCGATGTCAGGTTTACTTCCCGTTTTTGGCAGAAGTTCCATGGAACTGGGTACGCGACTGCATTTTAGTACAACTTTCCATCCGCAGACAGATGGGCAGAGTGAGCGGACCATCCAGACCCTCGAGGATATGTTGAGGGCGTGAGTTATTGATTTTGGTGGGAGTTGGGATTCCCACCTACCGCTTGCAGAGTTCGCCTACAACAACAGCTATCATTCCAGTATTGGCGCCGCGCCTTTTGAGCTATTATATGGTCGAAGATGTAGAACCCCGATCTGTTGGGGTGAAGTTGGACACAGAGTGATGGGTAGGACGGAGGTAGTCTTGCAGACTGCCGAAAAGATCCAGCAGGTTGGACAGCGTTTGCAGACCACTCAGAGTCGGCAGAAGAGTTATGCCGACAGACGCCGATCTGAGTTGGAATTTTAGGTGGGTGACATGGTACTTCTGAAGGTCTCACCCTAGAAGGGTGTGATCCGTTTCAGGAAGAGGGGAAAGTTGGGTCCCCGTTTCATTGAGCCGTTCAGGATCATTGCCAGGGTCGGCAAGGTGGCTTACAGGTTGGAGCTCCCGAAGGAGCTTAGCCGGATCCACAGCACGTTCCATGTTTCGCAATAGTGGAAGTGTGTTATGGACCAGGAGGCAGTGGTATCACTGGATGATATTCAGGTCGATGAGCGCCTGAACTATGTGGAGAGGCCTGTGGCCATTTTAGAGAAGAAGAAGAAGATTTTGCGGAACAAAGAGATACCATTGGTGAAAGTGCAGTGGGAGCATCAGAAAGAATCCGAGTGGACATGGGAGCCGGAGACGGAAATGCGGGAGCATTACCCGGCATTGTTTAGTCCAGCGGACTTCGAGGGCGAATTCTAGTTCAAGTGGCGGAGAATTGTAACACCCCAATTCCAGGTATGGATTTAAATAAAAGGTTATTTGGTTTTAAGTCCTACTCGACGAGTTGGTTGCCCTACTCGTCGAGTAGCAGCGGGCTTGATACGTGTGTTTAGTGACCTACTCGCCGAGTCCACTAAGGGACTTGACGAGTAGGAGCTGGCAGATGAAACCCTAAATCCCGGGGTTTTGCACCCTATTTAAGGAATGATAAGCCTCCTTTGGCCTCTTTGTAGTCCATTGAAAGTCCAAAAGAACCCTAATTTGAGTGTGTGTATTCTTTGGAAGTTTAAACTTGGAGGAAGATCTTTGGTGAGGAAATCTCTTGGGAAGCAAGCTAGTTGAAGCAAGAGCATGTGGGTTACAAGTTCTGCATCAGAAAGGGGCTCTAGTGAAGGTATTAAATCGTGTTCCCTTGGCTCATTCTCTTCTTACCCCTTTTTGTGCATAAGTTTAGAAAAGGATTCTTGTGTTTAAGCCAAGATCTGAAGTTGTAACTTCAGATCTGGACTCCCCTTGGCTTCTGGATTCATAAAGCCATCAGCTTTGTCTAGTATGAGCCTTCTCTCAAGGATGTGACTTCATTGCAAGCTTAGTTGTGCCATTTTAGGGTCTTAAAGCCTTGCATGCACGTAAAGTTTGTAACTTTACGTGATAAGCATGCCTAGGGAAGTTGGATCTGCAATTTGGGGCCTTGGCATGGCTCAGAAAGTGTCTGCATGGTTAAAGGGCTGAAGAGACTCGGTGAGTCGCATAGTCGACTCGGCGAGTCATATGAAGATAGGCAGTGAACTCGACGAGTTGGATGAACAACTCGGCGAGTCCGATGAAGATTGCCTTGGGCTCGACGAGTTGGATGAACAACTCGGCGAGTCAGATGAGTTTTCCCCAAGTTATGAATGTGTGTGTAGCCGTCGTGTGCAAGAAGGAAACTCGACGGGTGGCCTTAGGGTTGGATCAAAAATCGGAGGAACTCGACGAGTCACCTCGATGACTCGGCGAGTTGCAAAGTACTTCAAGGAACTCGGCGAGTCAAGGTCAACATGGACTGTGGACCTTGACTGAGGACCTTGACCTTGACCAGGGGTTGACTAGTGGGTTATGGAGTACCTTATAAGGTTACAGTTTTCAGTTTATTGTTTCAGGTACTTCAGGAGTTCATGGCAAGGCGAAGGCGTGACCGTACCGCTCCTCATCCTTATGATCTGTTTTGGGACACTCTGATGGAAAAATGATTTGAAAATGTTTTGTAAACAATTACTATTTGGTTTTTATTATGGATTGAAAAGTTTAAATTTGGCATGAAATTTATGGATGTTACAAGGTTGTTGCGAAATAAAGGATCCAAACTTCAAAAAAAATGTTTAAAATCTAATTTATGCTTTGATATTTTCTTGTTATTAATTATTTGATACAAAATAATAGCATTGTATTTTCTTTTAGACTTAACTTTTTCTTATAAACAATCATATCAATAATAGAACAGCCAACAAACTCCTTAGGCAACATATTAGTATATACTATCAATTCCTAAAAAGCTTAGCTACAGTAACTTTTCCTCTTTTTCTTATTTCCACACGAAACTCTTCTCCTTTCTTATTTTGCCACTGCAATTACGGGTTTTGCTGTTCCTTATCTTTTTTCCCGCACTTGGAGCTTCTACTTTCTTTCGTGTTTATCTTCTTCTCCTCGGCGTCGGTTGCCGCCTTTCTCCGCCAATAACGTTCATTTCTTTTAGTTTATATTCTTATTTCCTTATTTCCGTTCTAATTTTCTATTCGCCTCTCTCCTTCTGCTACTTTCCGTCTCTGTTCTTCGTTAGGTATGTGTTGTATTTTTCATCTTATAAACTCTCATGGCTGCTGTTTTAAGTTGCAAGCGACGTTCCTCCAGGCGTTTAACTGCAATTATTTCTACTCAGATACTATATTCGCCTGTTTGTAATGATTCTTTTCTTTTGCCTTCTTATGATGATGTTAGTGATTGTACTTTCATTTGTAAGTCATGTTCAGCTTTTTTCTGGTTTGAGGAAAGGGTTAAATATTTATCAGTTCCAGATTCTCCTGCTTATACACGTTGTTGTAGGTCTGGGTCTGAGGTTTTGCCATATCCACTTCGACCTCCTGATTTGTTATTGGCTTTGTATGATTTTCCCCCTTTTATGAAAAACATTAAGGGTTATAATAATATGTTTAGTATGACATCTTTTGGGGGTAAGGTCGATGAGGCTATTAATAATACTACTGGTCCTTATGTCTTCAAAGTCTCGGGTCAGATTTGCCATTGGATAGGTGCTTTTGGTGTGGTTGATGAAAAGGGTCCTAAGTTTTTACAATTATATATAGTTGATACAGAACATGAATTGCAGAATAGGCTGTCTGCCCTTCAAAAAAACGAAAATCATAGTTCGGATCCAAAAATTGTTCAGACTCTTATGGATCTTTTTACAGTCCATAATGAATATGTTAGAACTTTTAAAACTGCCAGAGATATTGCTGCTGAGAGGAATTTGGTAAACTATGCAGTTTGTCTATTTAATGATGTTCCTGATCGTTTATATGGTCCTCCGGTTTCGGGTACATTGGGTTGTATTGTTGTTGGTGAGGACGCAGTTGGTAGTACATATGACATAGTTGTACATTCTAGAAAAGGACATCCACGTAGGATTAGTAAACTACATCCTACCTATATGCCCTTACAATATCCTATCCTGTTTCCGTATGGTGAAACAGGTTGGCGTCCACGTTTAAAGCTTTACAGTGACACAAGTAGTAAGGTTAGGAATATGACTGTTAACATGTACTACAGTTATCAGATACACGCAAGGCATGGTATATATTCTCTATTGTTGAATTCATGTAGATTGTTTCAGAAGTACTTAGTTGATGCTTATGCCTGTACTGAATTGTCCCGTCTTGAGTTTTATGAACAAAATCAAGGCCAACTAAGATCGGCGTTTGTTAGTGGTATTTATGATGCAATATCACGTGGTGATACTGAAAGCCGATCTATTGGCAAGCGTGTACTTTTGCCTCCGTCTTTTGTTGGCGGTCCACGATACATGTACAACCACTACCAGGATGCTCTTTCTATTTGTCGGGAGTATGGGAATCCACAGTATTTTATAACCTTCACATGCAATGTTGGGTGGCCAGAAATTACACGTTACATGAATTCACATCACCAATCTGATGTTAGTAGTAGGGCTGACATAATTTCACGTGTTTTCAGTATGAAAGTTCATGCTTTTATTGCGTACCTCAAATCTGATAAAACTTTTGGACCTGTTTCAGCATGTAAGTATAAATAAGCTTTATTGATTCATATGATTGTATTTTTATTGCTACTAATTTACATATTTCTTATATATCTTTCCATGCAGACTTGTATACCATTGAATTTCAAAAAAGGGGTCTCCCCCATTGTCATGTGCTGATATGGGTTGAAGACTCTCATAAGATTAAGGACCCTTCAACAATCGATAATTATATTACTGTTGAATTACCAGATCCAATTTCTGAGGCTACGTTGTATGGTATTGTTACAAGGTATCTACTACATGGACCATATGGTTTGCTAAATAGCAAAGCACCTTGTATGAAGGATGGTAATTGTAAGAAGAAATTCCCAAAGTCATTTCTTTCTGCTACAGTATTTGATAAGGATGGTTATGCGCACTATAAAAGAAATTCAGTTTCCATTCATAAATTACCGAACGGTATTGAAATAGATAATAGATACATAGTGCCGTATAACAAAAGGTTGTGTTGTCGTTTCAATGCACATATTAATGTGGAGTTTTGCGGTTGGAATATGATGATCAAGTATCTATTCAAGTATGTGTCAAAGGGAATGGAACGTGTTAGATTTGTAATTAATAAAGATGTTCAATGCTGTCAGCCTTCCACTTCTGCAGAAGGTATGGTTGTTAATGAGATAAAAAATTACATTGATGGTCGTTTTCTATGTCCTTATGAGGCTGCGTGGCGTATACTTGATTATCCTATTCACGAGCGCGATCCTCCTATTGTGATCTTGCCTGTGCATTTGCCAAATATGCAGTCGGTTTTTTTAAAGAAAATACCCGTATTAAACAGGTTGTAGAGGATCCGAGCTTTGGTAGTAGTTTGTTGTTAGGTTGGTTTGAAAAAAATAGGTGGGATGCATCTGGTCATAATCTTACATATGCCTCGTATCCCACTAAATATTGGTGGGATAAAAGATCAAAAAGTTGGAAAAGAAGAAAACGTTCAAATTCACATGCGCTTGGCAGGCTTATATTTGTTCATCCAACTGCTGGAGAATTATTTTTCCTAAGGATATTACTTTGTCATCAAAAGGGTTGCAAATCTTATGAAGAGTTGCGCACTGTTTCACATACAATGTATTCTGATTTCCGTAGCGCGTGTGATGCATTAGGTATAATAGGAGATGATAAAGAATGGATGGATGCTTTTATCCAGGCTTCTGAATGGGCAACTTCATCTCAGCTACGTTCTCTGTTTTGTTATCTTTTGATTCTCTGTGATGTTAATGATCCCATGTCTTTGTGGCACATTGCGTGGAATAAAATGAGTGATGATTTGGTGTATAGCATTAGACAGTCCAATCCCACTGTTGACATAAATATAGATGATTTTCATGCACAACAGTTAGTTTATTTGAGCTTGATCACCTGCTTAGGTCGTCAACGCCTTCAAGGTCTTTTTTCGATTTTCACTTACGCAGGCTAACAGAGGATACTGTAGGTATGTTACAAAATCGTCTTTACGTGGAAGAAACAACATATGATAAAGCTGTGCTTACTCTTACTCATGAACAAATGTTAGTATCTCTGAATCAGGAACAAATTGAAATCCACAATAAAGTTCAATATGCAGAAGAAAGAAAGGAACAAGTCCTTATATTTGTTTATGGCCACGGAGGAACTGGCAAAACTTTCCTGCGGAATGCTCTGCTTGCTTATTTCCGTTCAAGAGGGAAAATAACACTTGTTGTTGTTGCATCAGGAATAGCTTCTCTGCTCCTTCCATCAGGAAGGACTGCTCATTCTAGATTCAATATTCCACTTGACTTTTCAGAACCATACGCATGCAATATTAGAAAGCGTACAATGCTTGCTGAGCTACTAAAACGCACTTCTATTATTGTATGGGATGAAGCACCGATGAGTGACAGACGTTGTTTTGAATGTTTGGATCGGTCTTTAAGAGATATCCTTGAATGCGAGGTGAAAACCTTTGGTGGTATGTCAATATTATTAGGAGGGGACTTCCGACAAACGCTGCCCGTATCTCCAAAAAGTACACCGTCCGAAATAATTTCGCTCACCTTGCCAAACTCATACCTGTGGCCATATTTTACATTACATAAATTGAATGATAATATGAGGCTTAAAGGATGTTCAAATCCCTCATAGGCAGATTTAACTGTAACACAGTTTGCATCTTGGTTACCAAAAGTTGGAGATGCCATCATTGGTGAAGTTGATACAGTTGATACGACAAACAGTAGATAAATCGAAATTCCTGCTTCACTTCTTAGACCTGCATCAGAAAATGAGTTACATGTTCTTATAGATTTTGTTTATGGAGATGTTCTTCAATTTAAAGTTTCACCTACTGTCTTATCTGGTTGGGCAATTGTCTGTCCGAAAAATGAAACTATCCAAAAAATAAATGACATGGCTATGCAGAAAACCCCTGGTACTTCAAAGATATACGAAAGTGCTGATAGTATAGAATTCAATGGAAAGCAAAGTACAGACTTTAATAGTTTCTATCCAATGGAATATCTGAATGCCCTCACCTTCCCTAGCATTCCTGCACACTCACTGTCATTGAAAGTTGACACACCAATTATGCTGATTCGTAATGTAAACCAAAAAGAAGGTTTATGTAATGGAACAAGATTAATGGTTTCATAATTACTGCCAAATGTAATTGAGGCATTAATCATTACTGGTACCTGTGTTGGGAAGAAAGTTTTCCTACACCGTATTAGATTTATCCATAAAGCTCCTGATATACAATTTACCTTCATAAGAAAGCAATTTCCAATAAAAGTATGTTATGCTATGACGATTAACAAAAGTCAAGGGTAATCTTTGAAAAAAATTGGAATTTATCTACCTGAACCGGTTTTCACACACGGACAGCTTTACGTTGCATTGTCACGTGCTACAACTCCAAATTCGGTCAAAATAGTTATGCACTCTGATGGCAAAAACAGTAATAACAAAACAAAATATGTTGTTTTTAAAGAATTTCTACAAAGAATTAATAAATCACAGGTTAAATACATATTTATCTTTTATATTCATGTACAACATTATGTTTAATTTTATTTTATTTTACCTCAATTCGGTAATTCATACAATATAATATTTAATAATGCAGCAGAAGATCATAACTATAATATTATATTATTATGACTCCAGATATGTCTCAAACAATAACAACAATCTCGGAGATACACTACGGATGTCCGGGAACAGCGATACAGGTTTCTGAATGCGTCTCAGATAGTGTCCTTTTTATATTATTCAATACGAAGTACATACTTTACAACAAAACTACTGTGTTTTTGATTTTTTAAGGTTCGAATATTACGCATGTGGACCCCACAAATAAGGAGTCAGGAAACATGGTTCTTAGCTGTTGACAAGAATGTAAGTTATTAAATTCCATTGTATTTTTTTTGATATTTTCTGTGTTTTAGTTCATTCTTTGTGGTTAACTTATAAGGGTGATGCAATTCAAATTCTCGGACAACGAAAGGATCAAGGATTTGTTCAGTCTGTCCTTATTCCTAATAGATGCTTATAATTGAAAAATATGGATGTGGGATCCCAGACCGCTATCAAAAATGGATGGAAAAAGACATTTACATTGCTGTTGGGACATCGTCCTCAATTACAGCAATTCCAGACACACACGTCATACCTACATACTGGTTTCACTTCATTTCCAAAAACGATATTCCAGATTATGTGGATCGACATGCAGGTTCTCATATCTATATGCATCACACATATTACACACCTTAAACAAAAATGATGTTTATGTTCACTTTAACAAGTTTTAACTTATGCATACTAAAATAATGTTTTCTACCTGTAGACTTTGTTGGTGTGTTTAACAAACTTATTAAGTGTACAAAGAGAGATACAGAACCGTATCTACTGCTGATTCTGAAAAACAATTCGTAAGCATTTATTTCTCCTGCTATTATTCTTATACAATACTAATATATATCAAACCTATAAACATTAGTGGTGATGACATTGCAATAAGTTTGTGGAAAGAATGTACCAACATACTTTCAAAATTCGATCGTGTTTCTCTTGGAAATGCTCCTGCTCCTGCTGTTGTTGCTATAAGCAGTGTAAAAATCTCGAACTATGCAGGTAAATCCATGTTATTTTCTTTTTAAAGTCATAAATATACTTAAATAAAATTTCCATTTACCTTATTTACAAGTTTTGATTAACAAATAACATAAAGGGTCATTGAGACTTGGCACAAGCAGCGCAAGTCACTTGTACATCAACCCACCAATTCCATAAACAACAATACTTATAGATAGGTATTTTAATACATACAAATACAACATAAATAAATGTACTCTGATTATCATTGCTTTATTATGCTACAGTTATGTTACTTTTCAACAGTCACCAGTCAACTTTGATCCCCCAACATTGTTATCAGATATATTACAGAAAACTTATTCAGATCTTTCGGTGTGTCATATATCTACATACATATTAAACAAAAAAATTTACTATATCTCCGTTTTTCTTACAAATAGTAATAAATTTTGCATTGTACAGGACAAAACTTTCACTGCAAAGACATCCATAAGTGAATATATTTATTCAAATTGTTGGTACCAGGTTCAATGTCCAAATTGCAAGATTGCAACTTTTAAACAATGGGAAAATTGGTTCTGCCCTTCAGATGACATTCTCAGTTCTCCAACTACCACGTAAGCATAGATATCTACAAAAAAATTTTGACTTTTTTTTTCAGTTTCCTTTAAAAAACTTACTTCAATAATAAAAAATTGTAGGTTCAAACTTAGTGCAATCATTACAGATGAAATTCAGTCAATGACCATTGTGCTTTCTGATAATGCAACACAAGACTTATTTGGTACAACATCAGATAAGCTTATATCACATGATAACATAAACCACAGGAAAATTTTACCTCCAATTGCCAGTGCTTTACAAGGAATTCCCAAGAAAATGAAAT
Source organism: Lactuca virosa (assembly GCF_052849685.1). Lineage (NCBI taxonomy): Eukaryota > Viridiplantae > Streptophyta > Magnoliopsida > Asterales > Asteraceae > Lactuca > Lactuca virosa. Next base: position 204,548,711 of record NC_136429.1, read on the forward strand.
TACGTATGACTAATACATCAACGGACAACAACATCCGCTTCATTATTACAGATATTGACAAATCCCCCTCTGAAGAAAAAATTCCCATACGGACACCACCAACGCAACAGTCAACATCTTCAAAACACAATGAAAAGGAGTCAACTTCCATCCCCCAACAGGGTAGACTGAATGTTAGAAGATCCCTACCATTTGAAAGCCAAGGTAAAAGGTCATCCATTAAATATACATATATTACAAAACTTTTAAAACCACATAAACCATGAAAGTTATAAACTAATAAATGCAGATACAGCAACTACAAAACGCAAAACCGCACGGAAGACATATTAGACAAATTACAGCACGCGTACGGTGAAATAGAGACACACTCCTTCTACATGTCTTCTTATATCATTATCAGTTTTGTATTATATGTGTAAATGTACATAGGGCATGTCCTTAGCTTTACTTCTCCGTAGCTTCATTTCTCCCTGGAAGTTTATAATATCGGTTGTTGTATAAAGAAAATTATAAAAATAATATCTTACTATAACATAGTCACATATCATTTATCGCTTCTTTATAATACATGTGAAAATACAAAATCACTTTCTATGATTTCATTCTCCATACAGAACGATATAATAGCTTTCATTAGTAATACAAGATTACAACGCATCTCATCTTACAACTTGCTTTATGGAGGCCCAATAACCAATGCCATCAGAAGGAAATAAATTATAGATTTCTACTATCATCTTATCACTTATACTCTACTATAGCTTTCATTACCTATATAACATTACAACGCACATCATGTTACACCTTGCTTTATAAAAACCCAATAAGCAATGCTATCAGGAGGAAAACATTACACGTGGACATCTACAGGTATACACTACATCTTAAAAATTACAATATATAATACACACAAATTCTAAGTCGGATAGGTAAATAAAAAACATATCACATAACCCCATCACAAAAATCAATATGAACACAGTAGATTTCAATAAAAGTTTGGTAGTCGTCATCGACTTCCTAAGAGAAATTGCCGACCTACTTGACGCAGCTCAGTCGAGGTTACATGAAAGTTTCATCCTTGACGAGAAGGTGCAACTATACATAGCAAATCACGCTGATGATGTTGACGTGCAAACACTACAAAACACGTTTGAAAAAGCCAAAATCGACGATCAATCAATGGAGGACAACATTTCTTTCATATTAGGATCAATCCACAAAAGGATCGGCAAGTACAAATACAAGATGAAGGATACATCTACCACATATTTTTTTTAGTTTTTGGTTCCTAAGTAGTAACGACGTTTGTCATATACTCCGTCGAACATGTATCCATAAATAAATCAAACGTTCAATGTAAAAATAATAGTATATCGACAGATGTAATGGCCTCCATATTTACAAATATGTTAACATTATATATAACAATATCTGCACCAACAAATTAATAAATACATTTACATAAACTCAAACAAACTAAAGCAATAACTTCCAACTGTGTATCTCTACTTTGGAAAACGTATTCTGAAAAACCATTTAACTTTACACGCCAAGTAGAACACGTGTCATCTAAGATTAAAAAATATTTTAAAAAACAAGTATAAATACACTCTTAGACAACAAACAAAAACATACTCATCAAAAAAATCCCACAAAAAAAACATCGTCAACATCATGAAGGCCTGTGATGTTCACCGTATGATCGAGACAATCAGACGTCACAAAATACAAACAACAAAAACCATTCGCACGCTTAAACACAAGCTTCAAGCAGGAAGAGCCATCAAACAAAACTTAGCAATAACGCTAACCGAAAAGCCTCACTTCCTCAACTACGCCATTTCAGCTAAGTTGCTCAACAACGAAGATGAATTCGACAACAAAGGTATAAACATAATAGCAACATTGGAAGAAGAAATCAATGAAAGCATCGCAAAACTAAACAAAGTTGCAAGCAACCTTCCCGTTAAGTAGATATAATGTTCACGTTTTTATGTCATAATTAAATAAAATGTTCCTTTCATTGTCCATTGTCTTTATTATATTCTACTAATGTCAGAACAAATGTTGTCACCCTACCTTACATTTAAGTCCTTATTATCTTACATTTAAAACTTAATTTCTTAACAAAATAAAAACCATCTAAAATTAAATCGTTATCTGAAACGCCGCCCATAACTCACATCATACATCATCATGATCTTGGAAACTAATACTTGCATTAAACACCTAACAACCGTATTAAATACGAAGTAGCATATTTAAAAAGCATCCAAGTCCTTCGGCATCCTCAAACACTACCATCCAGAAAACAGATACGCTTTCCAAAAGGAAAATGAAACCCCAGAAAATGCAAACGATCATCAACAACCTCATCAGTCACTACGAGGCAAAAAAAGTTATCACTAATCAACATGCAGGACGAAGCCTTTGAGCATCAAAACTACAAAAAGGAGCTACTTGAGCACATGGACATCAAACCATCATTTGATAACTAACTCAAGATGCAGCAAATCTTAGTTGACAACAACTATGAAACTGCAAAACTGATAGGGAGCATGCAGGAGATGAAAAACAAATATGAAACTCTTATCGAAAACCTCAAAAAGGAGATAAAAAATCTCCCTGATGACAAACATCCCTACCTTTAATACGTTTGTTCGTTTAATGGCTTTCAGTTTAAATTGTCTTTTGGTGTATGAAACTATCTTTCTTTGCCTTTCAGTTTAAATAGTCTTTTGGTGTATCAACCAATCTAGCTTTTATACCCCTTGCATGTAAACAATATGAATAATACTATCTTGTGATACATTGTGCCTCTTTCTTTGATTATTCTGTGAATCCTAAGAAAAAACTTTTACCACAGCGCCAAAGGCACAGGTAATTCCCTACTAGTTACTATTCCATTTCAATTTAGCAGACAGAAATCCTTGGGTCTTCAAATTAGTAGTCATTGAAGTTGAAGGCTCCATGTTTACTAACTAGAAAATATATATATATATATATATATATATATATATATATATATATATATATACTAATGTGGAGATCGGATAATATTGTTTTTGTTAACTGAGGGTTCTACGTTTGTTACAGTATGTTACGTCCCGGTTTTCAACCTAAATTTTGCATTTTTATTTATTAAAAACATTCAATTACATCAGAGTATAATTACATTATGTGGAAATGTGATTGTGAATGCGTGTATGTATAGTTGATCCTTGCCCTTCACACGAACCAATGAAGTGTCTGGAAAACATTTATAACAAATGGGTAAGCGCTAGTGTAACATCACAAAATTCATGACCAAAAATTTCATTTTAATTAAGTATTTGTTAAACGGTAATCTGAAAACATCGATGATGTCATCTCATATCATACTCAAAACCCATGTATCAAATATCTCAAAACATGTCATATAAAAATAATGTCAGCGTACATCTCATAAAGATCTCATGTGCGGAAAATCGTGTGTGATGCGCTGCCATCATGTCGGCTCCTTTCCCTTCGAAGAGGAAGTACCTGAAACCAAAACTAAAAACCGTAGGCACAAAGCTTAGTGAGTTCCCCCATCATACCACATTCCATACAATAAGCATACTACCTAGCATATCAGGGTGTTGGCCTACCCCTTTGGTCTCTTTCAACCGGTAACTGTCTAGCATATTAGGGTGCTGGTCTACCCCTTCGGTCTCTTTCAACCAGTAACTGCCTAGCATATCAGGGTGCTGTCCTACCCCTTCAGTCTATTTCAACCGGTAACTACCTAGCATATTAGGGTGCCGGTCTACCCCTTCGGTCCTTTCGACCGGTAACGGGGACTATTTCACCCCCTATTACTACCATATATCATCTTAGTATATAAACACATAAGTCACATACTGCATAGCATATTTGAGTGCTAGCCTACCCTTTCGGTCCTTTCGACCGGTAACGGGGTCTATCCTACCCCTCCTACCACTACCACATAATATCATAGCATACTAGGACATAAAGCATAACAGATAGCGGCATACCAGAAAATTATCACAAAGACAATCATCTCTACTATAATCAGCTACTAATGGGCCGACATTGGTGCCTTCGACCCATTTCTACTAGAAGGTAACTCACCTCAAATGTTGTAAGGTAGCTGAAGGGTCCTCGGCTCTGAAATCAACCCCACTCAAACTCCTACACATAAAATATTTCCTTTAGTTCCCTTTTCATACTCATAACCCCTTAAGGGTCAACTTTCGTCAAAGTCAAAGTCAAAGTCAACATTCTGGGTTGACTCAACTCGCTGAGTTGGTCCATCAACTCGCCGAGTTCGATAAATCATAAAACCCTGAAATTGCAATCCAACTCGTCGAGTTCTTTCACGAACTCGACGAGTTTCTCCTATCACAGAATCGGGACTTCCCCAATCAGCTCGTCGAGTCTGTCCTTGAACTCGTCTGTAACACCCCGACTCCCAGGTATAAGTTTTAAAACATTATATACATGTTTACGGACCTACTTGACGAGTTGGTTGCCCCAACTCGTCGTGTAGAGGCGGGTTAGCCCGCGTGGATTATTGGACCTACTCGGCGTGTCGGAGGACCCTGACTCGACGAGTAGGAGCTGGAAAATGAAACCCAAATTTCTTGGGTTTTGCACCCTATTTAAAGGGCCATTAGCCTCCCTCAGCCTCCCTTACCGTCCCCCTTGAGCCTAGAAAACCCTAATCTCAAATACCCTCCATTTGTGTGTGTGAAGAAGCTTGGAAAGTGGTTTTTGTGTAGAAGGCTTGAAGTCTAAGGAGCTTGGAGCAAAGAAAAGCTTGTGGATCTGACTCTACTTCATCTTGATATCATTTTGAAGGTAACAAGTCGTTACCTTGACTTCCCTCTAGCTAGATCTCTCCATGCTTAAGTTTAGGGCCATTTTGGCATATATGTGAACCATTTCGGGTATTGGTCATGATCTGAAGTTGTAACTTCATATATGGACTTCTCTAAGTCCCTATAGCTATAAAGTTATCAGATTTAGCAAGCTTGGTCCCTTCTTTTTGGGTTAAACCTTTCCCTTAGCTTGGTTTTGGCATTTAGGACCATGCATGTACGTAACGTTTGCAACTTTATGTGGAAACCATGCCCTGGGAGGTTAGATCTGCAATATGGAGCTTTGGGGTAGCTTAAAAACGTCTGGATAAGGAATGGATTGAAGGGACTCGACGAGTCGCATAGCCGACTCGACGAGTCAGTTGAAGATTGCCTGTATTAGTTCTACATGAACTCGGCGAGTCAGTAAGAGGACTCGACAAGTTAGTTAGGGTTTTCCTAACATCTGGACCCCGCATGGACTCGGCGAGTTCTCTGGAAACTCGGCAAGTGAATTAGGGTTTATGATTTCCTTAGTTCCTAAGGAACTCGACGAGTTGCTAGCTGCACTCGACGAGTTGGATCAACATGGACTGTTGACCTTGACTGTTGACTTTGAGTTTGACCAAGGGTTGAACAGTTTGACTTCTGCGGGTATTTTGGTAATTTGGGAATTTATGGAAGTGGATCATTGGTGGATGTAGGTGCTGGAGTTGGAGCTGTATTTGGTGGAGTTTGACTTTATCACTCTGAGCTACTTGTGAGGTGAGTTCTTCTCACTATATCAACAGGGTCTTAGGCACCAATGTCGGCCCTTTTTCGGATTTGTATCCGGGTTATTGCTTGATATGCTTATTGATTTACATCCTGGTAGTTAGGATGGGGATATGCTTAGTGACCTGGTTAGGTCGGTATCCTGGTATATAGGATGATGTTATGTTAGTGACCGGTTAGGTCTGTATCCTGGTTATAGGATGTTCGTATGATTAGTGATCTGTTAGATCGGTTTGACTGTTATATATGATAGCGTATGATATTTATGTGAACATGATTGCTTGATTGGGGGTTGGGTTGAGGCGGTCCTGCTTTGTGCTGAAGGCCAACATACCCAGGGAGGTCCGGATAGACTGAAGGCCCTACGAGGCGGTCCAGTCAGGTCGAAGGCCCGACGAGCGGTCCGGATAGGCTGTAGGCTCTACGAGGCGGTCCAGACGTGACGAAGGCGCGGGAGCGGTCCAGATAGGTTGAAGGCCCTGCGAGGCGGTCCATTCAGGCTGAAGGCTCATTATGCATGTTGTTTGTTTATATGATATGATTATGATTGTATGGCGTTGGTATTTTGGGAGAACTCACTAAGCTTCGGGCTTACAGTTGTTGATTTTGTTTCAGGTACTTCTGATGATTGCATGAAGGAGAAGACGTGATCATACACCTCCTTATGTTATCATGATTTGATTATGCGATACTCTGACATTATACTATTTCTAAAACAAGTTTTGTAATAATCATTGGTTTTGAAATGTTTTAAAAAGTTTAAATTTGGCATGACTTTTTATGGATGTTACAAGTTGGTATCTCCTTGTTTTGAGTGAATTGGAGGAAACACTCGTGTGTCTCCAGTCTCAAACTAAGGACAAGATTTTAAAATCATTTCTCAAATGGTTTTCAAAATACTAAAGGAGGATACAAGTGTACGATCAGCCGGAGCCAGTAAGTAGACCCCAAAATACCTTACGGATTATTTGATTTTGTGATATGTTAGAACATCATGGTTGTACTAGGCTAGGGATCTTCAGGATATGCATGATAGAATTGAATGATTATATGATGCTAGGTAGCCTAGGGTTTTCCTTATATGAAATGGACATCATTATTGTAGTTTCTTAGTGTATGCATCACGACTGTACATAATTAAGATCTTATAGCCTGAGAATGTTTGGTTTGGCCTTATTTACTGTTATTTTCTGATGAAGGGCTTAGGGTAGGACCAGGTATTCAAAAGTCTATAGGGTCCAACGTTATGCATAGCTAGCATACACGAGTGTTGCAGAGTTGGTGGAAGTTTCATGGGAGGGTTGTGCGAGGTCGGTAGGCCAGTATGAGATATTTAGAATTCCTCTAGGAGTGAGGATTGAGCGCTTACTATGATTATGTATATTGTTAGGGCTTTGTGATGATACTTGAGAAAAATATGGGTAGGTGTGGAAGGTAGTATAGGCCCGTACTATTGAAAGCACAGGACCCATACGCGTATCAAGGAAGTCACAACCCCTAGGGTTTAGTTGGGAGTAGGTTCCCGTTTATTTATATGGATTATCTGATATCTTCCTGGTATATTTTCAGTATGGTGGTTACAAGACGCTTTGTGGCTGGATCCGGATCAGGATCAGGATCAGGAGATGGTGGTCAGGAGGGACCGGCAGTGCCCGAGGTTGTTGGTCAGATGAGGGCGGATGAGTTGGAAGACAGGATTCGAGAGATCCTGTATGATGAGGCTGCTACTCTGTTCCGGGCACAGCTGCCGGAGATGTTTAGGTCTATAAAGACCGCCATAGTTTAGTATTTCGACGAGCGCTATGCAGCCCTTGCTGGGACGGCTGCCGCAGCAACATTAACAGCGACAGGGGTAGGAGCTAGTCGGGCATTCCAGTACCGGGACTTTGACAACACGAAGCCCCCTACTTTTGATGGGACTCAGGACCCCATCAAAGACATGAGGCGGCTATCTGACGTGAATGGGTGTTTCTTCACGTGTTCATGTCCTACTGACCAGAAGGTCAGATGTGCCCTGAACCTGCTGAGGTCTGGGGCGAAGGACTGGTGGATATTGATGATTGGATCGTATTCTGATGATCAGAGAGCTGCAGTTACTTGGGAGCAGTTTAGGGATATGTTCCGCGCCCGCTACATTCCACAGGTCGAGCGGGAACGGTTAGCGCAGGAGTTCTTGGAGTTGAGAGAGGATGGGGAGACGGTGACAGAGATCACCCGTATGTTCACGGAGTGGGCAATGTTCTGCCTGGAGTTTGCTTCTGAGCAGGCTCAGATGACACGTTATCTAAGCATGCTCAAGACTGACATCCGACAGTTTGTGGCGATCCAGCGTTGTGATATGCTTCTGGATTTGCAGAAGGCCGCTAGGCAGCGTAAGATAGAGATTGAGCTATAGTTTAGGGAGCAGCGGAAGGCCCCGTCACAGTCACAGTCGGCGCCAAAGCGATCTAAGACCGCTGATTCCAGGTCAGGGGGACACAGGGCCGGACTTGTGGTAAGTGCGGGAAGGGTCACTCGGGGGTTTGCAGATTGAGTAGCGCGTGCCGCAAATGCGGCAGGGAGGGGCATTATGCGAGGGATTGTTGCCAGACAGCCCCGGTTCAGGATATGAGGATCTGCTACCACTACCATCAGGTTGGTCACATAAAGACCAACTGTCTACAGCTCGCTTCCAGACCGACGCAAAGCTCCAGCACCGGCTACACTGAGGATTACTGACGGGAGTCAGGGTCAAGCAGCGCCCCCAAGGGCTTAGGGACGCGCCTTCCAGCTTACTACAGAGGAGGCCAGGGCAGCACCAGACGTGGTTGATGGTATGTTTCTATCCCTTATCTTACTGATTATATCTATTTTATGCTTATATGTTTGTACCTGTGATAGGTACGTTTTTAGGGAACTCCTTACCTGCTTTGGTATTATTTGACTCGGGGGCGAGTTGGTCGTTTTTCTCTCAAACGTGTAGTAGGGAGTTCAGTGTGCCAGTAGGAGAGCTAGAGTGTCTGTTGCGAGTCTCTATCGCCAATGAACACGGGATTTTGGCTTCTTCAGTCTATCGGGGTTGCATGTTGGAGATCTTAGGGGTATCTTTCCCGATAGAATTGATTTCGATTCCCATGGGGGATGTCTGTGTGATCGTGGGTATGACTGGCTTAGTCTCTTCGGTGTCATGATTGACTGCAAGGGTCAGCGAGTGGTAGTTTGAACCCCAAATGGGGGAGAACTGATTGTCTACGACGAGGGCACCAAATTGGGATTAGGGTTTTGTTCAGCTGTCAGGGCTCGACAGTACATTCTGCACGGGTGTGCGGGTTATCTAGCGTATGTGGTGGATATGCGGGTCATCGATCAGATTTCAGTTTTAGAGGTTCCAGTAGTCAGGGAGCTTGTTGACGTGTTCCCGGAGGAGTTACCCGTAGTGCCTCCGGAGAGACAGGTCGAGTTTAGGATCGACCTAGTGCCAGGTGCGGCCCCTCTCGCCAAGGCGCCGTGTCAGTTGGCACCACTAGAGATGCATGAGCTGTCATCACAGCTGCAGGAACTGTTGGGCAAGCAGTTCATTCATCCGAGCAGTTTTCCATGGGGAGTGCCGATTCTCTTCGCCAGGAAGAAGGATGGTTCACATCGGATGTGCATTGAATACCGGGAGTTGAATAAGTTGATAGTGAAGAACCGTTATCCACTCCCGAGGATAGATGAACTTTTCGATTAGTTGCAGGGAGCATCTTGGTTCTCCAAGATAGACCTGAGGTCCGGGTATCATCAGGTCATGGTTAGAGAGGAGGAAGTGGAGAAGACCGCGTTACGGACTCGTTAGGGACATTATGAGTTCGTGGTGATGCCGTTTAGGCTCACCAACGCGACGGCGGTGTTTATGGATCTGATGAATCGGGTCTGCTGACCGATGCTCGATCGCTCGGTCATCGTATTCATATATGATATCTTGGTTTACTCCAAGACCTGAGTGCAACATGAGGAGCACCTACGGGAGCTATTAGGAGTCTTGAGACGAGAACAGCTATATGCCAAGTTCTCGAAGTGCGAGTTTTGGTTGCGAGAGGTTCAATTCCTTGGACATCTCGTTAACCATGAGGGGATTTTGGTCGATCCGGCCAAAATCGAGGTGGTTATGCAGTGGGAGGTTCCGAAATCTCCCTCGGATATCAGGAGCTTCTTGGGATTGGCAGGGTACTACCGGAGATTCATATAGGATTTCTCCAAAATTGCAGTACCCCTCACTCGTCTAACGAGGAAAGGGGTGGATTTTTGGTGGGGCCCTGAGCAGCAGAGGGCGTTTGAGACCCTCAGACAGCGACTATGCAAGGCTCCAGTCTTGACTCTTCCGGAGGGAGTTGAGAATTTTGTGGTATTCTTTGATGCATCCGTCACAGGACTGAGAGCGGTCCTCATGCAGAGAGGACGGGTGATAGACTACGCATCGCGGCAGTTGAAACCGCACGAGATGAGATACCATAGTCATGATTTGGATTTGGGAGCGGTGGTATTTGTTCTCAAGATCTGGAAGCATTACCTCTATGGGGTTCGTTGTACCATTTACACGGACCACAAGAGTCTGAGACACATCATGGATCAGCCGAACCTGAACATGAGACAGTGCAGGTGGCTGGATGTAGTCAAGAACTACGACTATGAGATCCCTTACCACCTAGGTAAAGCGAACGTGGTTGTGGACGCTCTGAGCCACAAGTCAGCTGGATCTTCTACCCTAGTGACATGTATGAGGATATCCATGGATTCTCCACTTGTGAGCTTGATCGGGGAAGCTCAGGCAGAGGGTATGCGTCAGGAGAACTGGAAGCTTGAGAGGATTAGGGGTGAGAACACCCGGTTTGTGCAGGATAGTCGGGGATTATTGACCCGTTGCGGTCAGGTCTGGGTTCCGATGTCTGGTGGGTTCAGACAGATTATACTGGAGGAGACTCATAAGTCTCGCTTCTCTATTCATCCGGGTGTTACCAAGATGTATCGGGATTTGCGATTGAGTTACTGGTGGCTATGCATGAAGTGAGAAATCGCTTGGTATGTGGAGAGGTGCCTGACCTATAGGATGGTCAAGGCTGAGCACCAGAGGCCGCATGGCAAGCTGCAGTCTCTAGAGGTTCCCATGTGGAAGTGGGAACAGATCACGATGGATTTTATCACCAAGCTGCCGAGAACGGCGAAGGGGTTCGACGCTATTGTTGGATAAGGTGTATAAGTCCATAACTATTTCTGGTATGTACTTGACCCGACCCGACATGGTCCATTTGGGTTGCATGGCACCACGCAATTGGATAAACTAAAATGAGAGAAATAACACTTATGGTTTATTAATATATTATAAGTTCTAATATATTAATAATATTATTTAATTAGTTTGATCAAGAATTAATTTAGAATTAATTAAGTGATCAAAAGATAACTAATTAAATATATGGGTAGATTATGTAAATCTTCCATATCTTATATAGTGGGCTAAGAGGCTCCATGGATTATCAAGTTGGGTTCCACCCATAGGATGCTCCATGGATGCTCCATGGGAGTTACAAACCTATGGGTCATGGAAATGAAGAGTCATGACACATTAGGGTTTACATGGTGTAACCCTAGATGTGTCAACACTATATAAGAAACCCATTCTCCACCAAAATCGGCTACATAAGAAACAAGAGGGCTAGGCCGATTTTAGAAGTGTGTATTCTCTCTAAAGTCATTCCAAAAGCATTTGGTGTTGTGTGAAGCATTTGAGGCATCACACTTGGGGTGCTAGGCTCACAAGGTTTCAAGGATCATAAGCAACAACAAGGTAAGTTATTCTATCTTTCATGCAAGTTAAAATTTGTTCCCCATGTATGCTAGATAGGAATATAACCTTGGAATTCAACTTTGCATGATAATTAGACAAACATAGATCCAAGGTTATTAGGGTTGCATGTACACTTAGGAAGTGTTAGAATGCTCAAAACCCATCAGTGGTATCAGAGCCTGGTTCGTTTGTTGTTTTTTTTTTGTGCAAACAGCTTGAAAAAAAATCGTTTTTCTGTTTTCTGCTCGTATGAAAGTTTGCACATTTGTTGCTGGAAATGGACTAGAAACATTACCCTAAACTGTTTTGATGTTTTAAAGCTTGTTTTAGATGGTGTAATGTTTATGCTAATCCATTTACAATGGCAATTATTAAAATTACAAGTCTTTTTTAAGTGTAATTTTTGATTCTTGAAAGTGTTCATATTCATGTTCTTGAACTTATGAAGATTAGATGATCATAGGAATTGCTTGTAACCTTCATGGTAGTTTAATTCATGATCATAATGTGTTTTAATGGAGTCCATAACTTGTCCTCAAGTTATGGAAAACCAAAAGTCTCACTTTTATTAAAGCCATTAAAAGAACACAAGAGTTATAAAAATGAAGAGTCTTCATTTTTATTACTCAATTAATTCATAAGTTATAAGAAATGAAAAGTTTTGGAAGTTTACAAAACTTGCCCTCAAGTTTTGGAACATGTAAAGTCTTGATTAAAACTTTAGTTCCAACCCTTAGAATTTTAAAAGTTAAAATTCAACCCTTATACTTTATAATATTATAAGTTACTAATATATATATGTATAACGTCAAGTCGTCTTACCGCTAGTACGCCTCATTCACGAAGCCGGTCTATAAGGGGGGTATAAGGTTGTTGCCTATAAAATGGCAACTTAATGGGTGTTCACTCTCACCCACCGCTTCCTTGATCGGTGGAGGGTCGTTAGCCGAACGGGTAAGACAAGGACTTATAAATTCTCATTAAAAGTATGATGAATATTATAAAGTAACTAAATGCTTTTATTAAATTCCCAATCTTAGTTACTTTAGGAAAATGTGAATAAGGTGCTAATTCATCAAATTACACTTTACATTTTGTTTAAGTCATTGGTGGAGCGTGTGTGGTTAACCGGCACACTAACTTGGACTTAACAAGGTAGGCAAAGGGTGACTTAAGGTTTACCATAGCATCGGTGGAGCGTGTGTGGTTTACCGGCACATCGATTGAGTGATAAACCTTGAGGGTACCAAGTGATTTGCATGGTTACTTCACACCTCGTTTTGTGATCCTCGGTATCCCAGTCACAAAACTTGGAGGGCACACTTGAGATTGAAACATGCCTTTGAAAAGTTCATTGAATCTCAAAAGAATCTAGGAATTTCTAAGAACCAATTAAAAACCTAATATTTATATTTCATTTTTCATGGTGGAAATTGGTGAATCGTCATTCACCTACCTTTCAAATATGTTATAGCTTGGATTACGGCATACCTCTTCTAAGTTATAATATATTGTGATTGGATCCTAGCCTTAATATTACATTTGGGTGTTTTATTAAGGACTCTCTTAATATCTAAACTAATCTTGTTCTCTTCTTTCAGATGTCTTCAAACAATGCTGCTTCTGGCTCTAATCCGAATGGCTCCTTTACCCTTATGAACTTGTGTGGGAAAGTCACTTTTGATGGATCCAACTTCAATGAATGGATCAGAAACATCATGATGATTACCCGCTGCGAGGACAAAGAATATGTCCTTGACAAGGAGCTTAAGGAGATTGATGAGACCACTGCAACTCCCCAGGAGATCGCTGACTTCCGGGCACATGAAAGGGATGCTACAAAAGTGGCATGCATCATGTTGGCCACCATGACAGCGGAACTCCAAAAGTCCTATGAGGACTTCTACCCTTTTGAAATGCACCAAGATCTGATGGAAAGATACCATCAAAGTGCACGACAAGAGAGGTATGAAATCATATGCTCTATCATAACAACCATGATGAAGGACGGGGAATCCGTCACGAGCCACATGCAGAAAATGCAAAGGTATGTGGATCGGTTGCTGAAGCTTAATGTGAACTTCCCTGAGGAGCTTGCAATAGATATCATTTTGCACTCCTTACCATCGTGCTATGATCAATTCCGCATGACATATCACATGAATAAGGAAGAGGTCACACTCAGCAAACTTCAGGGACTCCTCAAGACCGCAGAAACAGGTCTTAAGGGTAAGTCGGTTGTTAACACTCCTACTCCAAACTCCGCCCCGGTTTTGGCAATCGGGAAAGGTAGAGGGAAGAAGAGGAAGAGCTCTTCGAAGGGTACCAAGGCTAGGACCCTTGATGGCTCTTCTTCAAGTGGAACCAAGAAAGGTTTTGTCACTCCTTCTTCTGACCCTAAAGAGGCTGAATGCTTCTATTTCCATGAAAAGTCACATTGGAAGCGGAACTGCCCAAAGTACCAGCAAGATGTGAAGGATGGGAAAGTTAAACACAACCATGCAGGTATTTACACTATCTTATCTAATAACTCACCCCATTCTAACTCTTGGGTCCTTGATACCGGTTGTGGTATTCATATATGTTCTGATTTGCAGGGACTAAGAAGAAGTGAGAATGTGGAGCATGGAAGAATAAACTTAATCATGGGGAATAGGAAAGCTTTACCTATCACCAAGATTGGAGTTTATACTTTATCGCTAAGTAGTGGGTTTAGTTTAGATTTGAATAAATGTTGTTATTCGCCAGAAATGGCAAGAAATATTATTTCCTTTCATGCATTGTATAAACAAGGTTTCACCTTTTCATTTGATAATGAAGTTGGTTCGATTAATGCTTTCTTTAATAATGTTCTTTATTTTAAAGCATTACCTTGTGATGGTGTGTATGAAACTGTATCTGTGGTTGATAACTTAGGAAATAATGTATTGTGTATTGATTCTGTTAATGATAATAACTTGGATAAAACATCATTATGGCATTGTCGTCTTGGACATATAAGCAAGAAACGCATAGGCCAACTCCAAAAGGATGGAGTATTGGAGTCATTTGACCTAAAGTCAGATGATAGTTGCAAATCATGCTTACTTGGAAAAATGACAAAGTCACCCTTCACAGGCTCTTGTGAGAGGGGTGAAGGTTTGTTGGATCTTATACACACGGATGTGTGTGGGCCCTTCAAACATGCCACAAGGGATGCTAATCGTTATTATTTGACTTTTACTGATGATTACAGTAGATATGGATATGTCTACTTAATCAAGCATAAGTCAGAGACTTTTGAGAGGTTTAAAGAGTTTAAACAGGAATTCGAGAATCAATTGGGCAGGAACATTAAGATGCTTCGATCCGATCGAGGTGGTGAGTATCTTAGTTCAGAGTTCCTCGACTATCTTAGGGAATGTGGGATTGTCTCACAATTGACACCTCCCAGGACACCGCAGTTGAATGGTGTAGCTGAGAGGCGTAATCGAACCTTGTTGGATATGGTTCGTTCCATGATGAGTCGAGCTTCGCTACCAATCTCATTTTGGGGGTATGCCTTAGAGACTGCCGCCCATATCCTTAATCTAGTTCCCACAAAGAAAGTTGCCAAAACTCCTCATGAGATGTGGACTGGTAAAGTACCCAAACTAGACCACATTAAGATTTGGGGTTGCGAGGCTTTCGTGAGACGCGAGACTCATGATAAGCTCGAACCTCGAAGTGAGAGGTGTATTTTCATCGGCTACCCACAGAAATCCTTTGGTTACCTCTTCTACAGACCTAGTGAGAATGTGGTCTTTGTAACTAGGAGGGCTTTCTTTCGAGAGAGAGAGTTCATAAGCCAAGGAGACAGTGGGAGGCAAGTTGACCTTGAAGAAATTCAAGAGTCAAGTGGTGAAGGAACTTCAAACCCTAGCACTCAACTTGAGGAGGAAACTTCTGTTGAGCCAATTGACAAGTCTGTACCTCTGAGGCGTTCCACAAGGGTTAGGAATGCACCTGAGCATTACTATGGATTCCATATTACTGCGGAAGGTGATACACTTATCAGTGATGAGACGCTGATAGGTCTGGATGAACCTAACAGTTACGCGGAAGCCATGGCAGGCCCTGAGTCAGCCAAGTGGAAAGAGGCAATGGACAGCGAGATACAGTCCATGTATGACAATCAAGTTTGGAACTTGGTTGAGAATGTACGAGGTCGTAAGACTGTAGGGTGCAAATGGATCTTCAAGAAGAAGACCGACATGGATGGTAATGTACACACTTATAAGGCACGACTGGTTGCAAAGGGTTTCTCACAAACTCCGGGAGTTGATTATGATGAGACCTTTTCTCCAGTGGCCAAGATTAAGTCTATTAGGGTTCTGTTAGCCATAGCCGCATTTCATGACTATGAAATATGGCAAATGGATGTCAAAACCGCTTTCCTTAATGGAAAGTTGGCTGAGGATGTTTACATGAGTCAGCCAGAGGGTTTTGTCAACACAGAGTACCCTAATAGAGTGTGTAAGCTTGAGAAATCCATTTATGGGTTAAAGCAAGCACCTCGCAGATGGAATCTTTGCTTTGATGAGAAAGTCAAGGAATTTGGCTTTTCTAGGAGTGAAGATGAATCTTGTGTATATGTCAAGGCTAGTGGGAGTATAGTGTGGATGACATACTACTCATAGGAACTGACATCCCAACTCTGCAGGAAGTTAAGTCCTGGCTTGGGAAGTGTTTCTCTATGAAGGACCTAGGAGAAGCTACCTATATTCTAGGGATAAGGATCTTGAGAGACCGGAGTAAAAGACTAATTGGACTTAGTCAGAGTACTTACTTGGATAAGGTGTTGAAGAGATTCGGCATGCAGGACTCCAAGAAAGGAGAGTTACCCATCCAGAGTAATGCCAGATTGAGTAAGACACAAAGCCCTAGTACTGAGGCTGAGATAGCAGAAATGAGTTGAATACCTTATGCTTCGGCTGCAGGATCGATCATGTATGCTATGACGTGTACTCGACCTGATGTAGCCTTTGCTTTGAGCATGGTTAGCAGGTATCAGGGGAACCCTGGCAAGGCACACTAGACTGCGGTAAAGAATATCGTCAAGTACCTACGGAGGACTAAGGACTGGGTCCTTACCCTCGGTGGGAGTGAAGACTTGAGAGTTGTAGGGTATAGTGATGCTAGCTTTCAGACTGATAGGGATACTTTCCGCTCTCAGTCAGGCTGGGTCTTTACCTTAAATGGAGGAGCAATTTCTTGGAAGAGTTCCAAGCAAGAGACAGTGGCTGATTCAACTTGCGAATCAGAGTATATAGCAGCTAGCGAGGCAGCAAAGGAGGCAATATGGCTGAAGAACTTCATTGGAGACCTTGGAGTTGTACCAGCTATTAAAGAGCCAATGGAAATTTTCTGTGATAGTGAAAGTGCAGTTGCCTTAGCCAAGGAACCAAGGGATCACGGGAGATCCAGACACATCGACAGAAAATACCATTTCATCAGACATCGAATAGAAGAAGGACTCCTCGTGGCAAAGAGGATATCATCGGATGAGAATCCAGCAGATCCCCTCACGAAGGGACTGACTCGGGTTAAGCATCTCCAGCATGCTCGGAGCATAGGGCTGAAGGATGATATTAGATTTAGTAGTTAGATAACCTTGAAATTTGTAAAGTGTAATTGACATTAGATGATGAATAAAAGGTGTTTTATTTATGAGTAAAGTGTTGCTATCTCTTGTCGATCGTTTACTATATTTCTTTTGCATGTTTTGACTTCCAGAATAATTATGTTTGGTATATCATATTATTCGAACCTCCACAGTCGGTCATATGTCGGAAGTAGGTATGAATCAAGACTGTCATGATTGGTTGCAGAGGTCTAAGTTGTTGGACATGGCTACAACACTCATGAGTGCTCATAAGTTCTGAGCATTGGACTCAACCCACGCTCACTGGAATCACTTCATGGAATTTATCTCGAGTGATCGTGAGATGGTAATATCATATAAGTCTTCAAACCTAGAGATATGATTTGTTACTTATGAGTTGGTTATGCATTGATTGTACGTTAACGCATTGGTAACTCGATGTTATAAAACGTGCTTTTGTGTATAATTCAATGAGTGGTAGAAAAAACATATGAGTCGAAGTTTATCTGTTCCTTCTTGGATTAGAAGCTGATATCTTGGCCCCTCGATGATTTTATTTTGACCTATGTACCGGGCCCGGTCAGAACTAAGTTGATGTGTTCAATTAAGTTCTTTGTCAAACAAATCGAAAATCGGGAAACAAACTGCTGGACAATAAGTAAGACATTGTTCCATGTATTTGTCCGGCTGATATCTAGAACAGAGGATTATATGATCACTTATCTTAAATGGCGTATCATCATCTTCTCAGTTCCGAGAGACCTTGAAAGAGCTACGATTGCCGATCGGTTCCTGAAGTATTGCAGTTATAGTTATTAGACTTATCCAAGTGGGAGACTGTTGGATAAGGTGTATAAGTCCATAACTATTTCTGGTATGTACTTGACCCGACCCGTCATGGTCCATTTGGGTTGCATGGCACCATGCAATTGGATAAACTAAAATGAGAGAAATAACACTTATGGTTTATTAATATATTATAAGTTCTGATATATTAATAATATTATTTAATTAGTTTGATCAAGAATTAATTTAGAATTAATTAAGTGATCAAAAGATAACTAATTAAATATATGGGTAGATTATATAAATCTTCCATATCTTATATAGTGGGCTAAGAGGCTCCATGGATTATCAAGTTGGGTTCCACCCATAGGATGCTCCATGGATGCTCCATGGGAGTTACAAACCCATGGGTCATGGAAATGAAGAGTCATGACACATTAGGGTTTACATGGTATAACCCTAGATGTGTCAACACTATATAAGAAACCCATTCTCCACCAAAATCGGCTACACATAAGAAACAAGAGGGCTAGGCCAATTTTAGAAGTGTGTATTCTCTCTAAAGTCATTCCAAAAGCATTTGGTGTTGTGTGAAGCATTTGAGGCATCACACTTGGGGTGCTAGGCTCACAAGGTTTCAAGGATCATAAGCAACAACAAGGTAAGTTATTCTATCTTTCATGCAAGTTAAAATTTGTTCCCCATGTATGCTAGATAGGAATATAACCTTGGAATTCAACTTTGCATGATAATTAGACAAACATAGATCCAAGGTTATTAGGGTTGCATGTACACTTAGGAAGTGTTAGAATGCTCAAAACCCATCAGCTATATGGGTCATCGTGGATCGATTGACCAAGAGTGCTCATTTTCTGCCCATTCGGGAGAGCTCATCGGCCAAGAAGCTGGCCGATGTGTATATACGTGAGATTGTCGCTCGCCATGGGGTTCTAGTTTCTATCGTTTCAGATCGTGATTTGGTTTACCTCTCCTTTTTGGCAGAAGTTCCACGAGGAACTAGGCACGCGGCTGCACTTCAGTACAACCTATCATCTGCAGACGGACGGCCAGAGTGAGCGGACCATACAGACTCTCGAAGATATGCTGAGAGCCTACGTCATTGAATTCAGTGGGAGCTAGGACTCCTACCTACCCCTTGCAGAGTTCTCCTACAACAATAGCTTTGATTCCAGTATTGGTGTTGCACCATATGAGTTGTTTTATGGGCAGAGATGTCGCACCCCAGTCTGTTGGGGCGAGGTTGGTCACAGGGTGATGGGTTAGACCGAGGTAGTCCTGCAGACTACCGAGATGATTCTGCAGACCAGATAGTGGTTGCAGACCACACAAAGTCGGCAAAAGAGTTACGCCGACCGGCGCTGATCTGAGTTGGAGTTTTAGGTCGGTGACATGGTACTCCTGAAGGTCTCACCCTGGAAGGGTGTGATTCGCTTTAGGAGGAGGGGGAAGTTGGGACCCCGATACATCGGGCCATTCATGATCACTGCCAGGGTTGGCAAGGTGGCGTATAGACTAGATCTCCCAGACGAGCTCAGTCAGATTCACAACACTTTTCAAGTTTCATAGTTGCGAAAGTGTATACCGGATGAGGAGGCGGTAGTGTCGTTAATTGATATTCAGGTTAATGAGCGCCTGAATTACAAGGAGATGCCGATGGCCATTCTTGAGAGGAAGGTAAAGGTTCTACAGAACAAGGAATTACCTCTGGTAAAGGTACAATGGGAGAACAGGAGGGGATCTGAGTGGACGTGGGAGCCGGAGGCAGAGATGCGGGAGCACTATCCAGAATTCTTCGCCGCAGCAGACTTCGAGGACGAAGTCTAGTTCAAGTGGTGGAGAACTGTAACACCCCGACTCCCAGGTATAAGTTTTAAAACCTTATATACATGTTTACGGACCAACTCGACGAGTTGCTTGCCCCAACTCGTCGTGTAGAGGTGGGTTAGCCTGCGTGGATTATTGGACCTACTCGGTGAGTCAGAGGACCTTGATTCGACAAGTAGGAGCTGGAAAATGAAACCCTAATTTTGGGGGTTTTTCACCCCATTTAAAGGGTCATTAGCCTCCCTCAGTCTCCTTTACCATCCCCCTTGAGCCCAAAAAACCCTAATCTCAAATACCCCTC
The DNA here is from genome assembly GCF_052849685.1 of Lactuca virosa. Lineage (NCBI taxonomy): Eukaryota > Viridiplantae > Streptophyta > Magnoliopsida > Asterales > Asteraceae > Lactuca > Lactuca virosa. Next base: position 204,568,690 of record NC_136429.1, read on the forward strand.
CATTTGTGTGTGTGAAGAAGCTTGGAAAGTGGTTTTTGTGAAGAAGGCTTGAAGTCTTAGGAGATTGGAGCAAAGAAAAGCTTGTGGATCTGACTCTACTTCATCTTGGCATCATTTTGAAGGTAACAATTCGTTACCTTGACTTCCCTCTAGCTAGATCTCTCCATGCTTAAGTTTAGGGCCATTTGGCATATATGTGAACCATTTCGGGTATTGGTCATGATCTGAAGTTGTAACTTCCGATCTTGACTTCTCTAAGTCCCTATAGCCATAAAGTTATCAGATTTAGCAAGCTTAGGCCCTTCTCTTTGGGTTAAACCTTTCCCTTAGCTTGGTTTTGGCATTTAGGACCATGCATGTACATAAAGTTTGCAACTTTACGTGGAAACCATACCCTAGGAGGTTAGATCTGGAATATGGAGCTTTAGGGTAGCTTAAAAAAGTTTGGATAAGGAATGGACTGAAGGGACTCGACGAGTCGGTTGAAGATTGCCTGTATTAGTTCTGTGTGAACTCGGCGAGTCAGTAAGAGGAATCGACGAGTTAGTTAGGGTTTTCCTGACATTTGGACCGCGCATGGACTCGGCGAGTTGTCTGGAAACTCGGCGAGTCAAATTTACTGAGTTCCTAAGGAACTCGATGAGTTGCTAGCTGCACTCGACGAGTTGGGTCAACATGGACTGTTGACCTTGACCGTTGACTTTGACTTTGACCAAGGGTTGACCAGTTTGACTTCTGGGGGTATTTTGTTAGTTTGAGAATTTATAGAAGTTGATCATTGGTGGATGTAGGTGTTGGAGTTGGAGCTGTTTTTGGTGGAGTTTGACTTTATCACTCCGAGCTGCTTGTGAGGTGAGTTCTTCTCACTATATCAACAGGGTCTAAGGCACCAATGTCAGCCCTTTTTCGGATTTGTATCCAGGTTATTGCATGATATGCTTATTGATTTACATCCTGGTAGTTAGGATGGTGATATGCTTAGTGACCTGGTTAGTTTGGTATCTTGGTATATAGGATGATGCTATGTTAGTGACTGGTTAGGTCTATATCTTGGTTATAGGATGTTGCTATGATTAGTGATATGTTAGATCAGTTTGACTATTATATATGCTAGCGTATGATATTTATGTGCACATGATTGCTTGATTGGGGGTTGGGTTGAGGCGGTCCTGCTTTGTAATGAATGCCAACATACCTAGGGATGTCTGGATAGACTGAAGGCCCTGCGAGGCGGTCCAGTCATGCTGAAGGCCCGACTTGCGGTCCGGATAGGCTGTAGGCCCTGCGAGGCAGTCTATACGTGTCGAAGGCTCAGGAGCGCTCCAGATTGGCTGAAGGCCCTGCAAGGCAGTCCAGTCAGGCTGAAGGTTCATTATGCATGCTCTTTGTTTATATGATATGATTATGATTGTATGACATTGGTATTTTGGGGGAACTCACTAAGCTTCGGGCTTACAATTGTTGATTTTGTTTCAGGTACTTCTGATGATCGCGGGAAGGCGAAGGCGTGATCGTACACCTCCTTATGTTTTCATGATTTGATTCTGGGATACTCTGACATTATGCGATTTCGAAAACAACTTTTTTAATAATCATTGGTTTTGAAATGTTTTAAAAAGTTTAAATTTGGCATGATTTTTATGGATGTTACATTGTCGCGTCCTTCCTTTTACAGAATCGGGATACCCCGATCCAGCTCGTCGAGTTCCTCTATGAACTCGTCGAGTTCTTCAGTCTGTTAAGCTTTCCTAAATGTATTAAGCCCTTATTCTTTCAATTTAAATTGCATATTCAAGATCTCGGTCGAATACACATCTAGGAGGGTAAAGTTTCCGACTTTACCCATTAAGACCCATCCTAGAAGAAATGACCCCTAACCCTAACTCAAAATGGCTTAGATCCAACTCCAAAACCATTAAAACTTCGATATAAGCCATGGGGTTATAGATCTGGACTCTAGGGACAATTTGGTTACGTAAAGTTCCCATCTTTACTTGCATGCATGACCTTACTTGGCTCAAAAGACCAAAAAGATTGTCTAAAAGTTGCATGGGACTTTCATGGCCATAAAGTTTGCACCTTTATGCCATGAAGTCCCCTCAAGGCTCTGTATCTGAAGGGTTAACCCACATAAAACGTCCAAGCACCAAAACTAACATACTTGGACCAAATCATGAAGAAAACAACCTAAAACTAGATCTAAGCATACTATAGGCAAGATAGGAGCTTTATACCTCAGATGAACCAGAAATGAAGCTTAACTTCTGGATCTACTCTTGTAACATCCCAATTTACCAGGCTAAAAATTTCATTTTTAATTAAGTAACATGTAAAATCATTTATCAAACATTGCTAATATTATATTAATTCATAAAATTGTTACGTCGTGTCTCAAAAACATATCATCGAATAATAATAATAATCACAGTAGAATCCCAGAAAACACAATGCGGAAATCATGTGTGAGTGTGATGTGCCGCTACCGCGTCGACTCCTTCTCCTTCGCTGAAGAGGTACCTGAAACAAAACTGAAAACTGTAAGCACGAAGCTTAGTGAGTTCCCCCATCATACCACACACCATACAATAACATACTGTCAGGCAATTTTGGGGTGCCTGACTACCCAAGTTAAGCCATTCTGGGGTGCTTGACTTACCCAGGTCAAGCCATTATGGGGTGCTTGACTTACCCGTCGGTCTATTTCGCCCGACTACTGGGGACTATTTCACCCCTACCACTACCACATAATCATATAACACACATATACTGCCAGGAAATTTTGGGGTGCCTGACTACCCAGGTCAAGCCATTCTGAGGTGCTTGACTTACCCAGGTCAAGCCATTATGGGGTGCTTGAATTACCCAGGTCAAGCTATTCTAGGGTGCTTGGCTTACCCGTCGGTCTATTTCGCCCGACATCCGAGGACTATTTCAACTCCTACTACTACCACATAATATCATTTCATAAACATACTGTCAGGCAATTCTGGGGTGCTCGACCTACCCTTCGGTCCTAACGACCAAACTTGGGGACTATTCTCCCCCTTCTACCACTATCACATATAACATATCATGCTAGCACATAAACATATCAGGTAGTAGCAAACCTAGATGAATATCACAAAGACAATCATCTAACATACAACTCCTACTGGTGGTCCGACATTGTGGCCGTAGACCCACCACTACTGGAAGGTAACTCACCTCGCGGTCGCGTAGTGTCTGCACTGATCTCGATGTGGAAATCGACTCTCCCCGACTCCTTAGTCCCTACACGACAATTCTTCTAAATTATCAACTCATACTCATAACCCTTACAAGGGTCACTCAATCCCAGACAACGTCCAAGTCAAATCCATGGTCAAAGTCAACATCCAGTTGACTTGACTCGCCGAGTTGGTCCACCAACTCGTCGAGTCCCTCTCCTTTCAGGTGATACAACCCCCGACTCTACTCGTCGATTCTAGCAAGAACTCGACGAGTTCGCCTTCATCCATAGCATTGGGACCATCTTTAACCAACTCGTCGAGTTCCATTTGAACTCATCGAGTTCATATCCCTCATACGAACGTGTTCAGTCTATGACTCGCCGAGTTGTATGAACAACTCGTCAAGTCCGTCTTCAAGGGTTGGGAGATTGCCTTGGACTCGCCAAGTCTGTTCATACACTCGTCGAGTCCCATGATTTCCAGGTCCAAAACATACCCCTATCAGGCTGAGTGTTCCTTCCACTCAACCAAAACCATTTCCAGGAGACGCTTTGGGGGAAAAAGCGTCCCGACTCGCCGAGTCGCCTAAGTGACTCGCCGATTCCCTCTTTGTCCAAAACTATACAGTCGATTTCAGTGGGTCTTAATGCATCCCAATCATAGATCTGACCTCCTAGGGTCCCTTTTATACGTAAAGCTACGAACTTGATGTCCATGCATGGGGTTTTTGGTTCAAAAGGCTATAAAATGGGGTTTATATGGTGCATGGGCTTCCCATGGCCATAAAGTTGGCACCTTTATGCCATGGGAACCCTCAATGGTTCCAGATCTGAAGCACAAACCCACATATACAATCAAATCTGAGCATAGCCTCTCAAAAGCTTAGAAAAGGTAGAAAATAGCCCCAAAACAAGATCTAGGAGATAGATGGTCAAGGTTCAAGCTTTTTACCTTGAATGAACTGAGAATGAAGCAAAACCTCTGGATCTATTAGCTTCCCCGTCAACTCCTAAGCTTTCTTCTTCTCTTCCAACTTCAAATGCACAAAAGGTCACCAACAAGCTTCAAGAGCACTCAATAATGGTTTAGGGTTTCAATCTAGGGTTTCTCTGTGTTGGGAGGGTGATGGAGGCTGGTTTGGGACGAGATAAAGTGTTTAAATAGGGTGAAAACCCTAAATATTAGGGTTTTGTCCAGACAGCTCCTACTCGTCGATTCGGTCTTCCGACTTGTCGAGTAGGTCACTTAAACCCCCGATCCAACAGTCGAGTCTACTCGACGAGTAGGGCCTCCAACTCGCCGAGTCACAGAGTAAATTGCAACATTTCAATGAAATTAAATACGTACCAGGAATCGGGTGCTACAAATCTCCCCCACTTATTTTAGACTTCGTCCTCGAAGTCTGCTGCTGATTCTGGAAAAATCTCGGGGTAGTGCTCCCTCATCTCATCCTCCGGCTCCCAAGTCCATTCAGATCCCTTGGGGTGTTGGCATTGCACCTTCACCAGCTCCACTCTCTTGTTCCTCAGGTCCTTCGACTTCCTGTCGAGAATCGCTACTGGCCGCTCGATGTAATTCAGGCTGTCATCCACCTGAATATCCCCCAAGGGTACCACTGCCGAGTCGTCCACCAGGCACTTCCGTAAGTGGGAGACGTGAAATGTACTGTGAATCTGACTGAGTTCGGCTGGAAGGTCCAGCCTATATGCCACCTTGCCCACCCGGGCTACAACCTTGAAAGGTCCAATGTACTTGGGGCCCAACTTGCCCCGCTTCCTGAATCGGATGACGCCTTTCCAAGGCGACACCTTCAGGAGGACCATATCCCCGACCTGGAACTCTTGGTCTGATCGGAGCTTGTCGGCGTAACTTTTCTGCTGACTCTGAGTAGTCTGAAGCCTGCTCCTAACCTGCTGAATTCTCTATGTCGTATTGAGCACCACTTCAGTGCTCCCCATGACCCTCTGTCTAACTTCGCCCCAACATATCGGGGTCCTACACTTCCTCCCATACAACATCTCGAAGGGAGGACGATCGATACTCGCATGATATCTGTTGTTGTAGGAGAACTCAGCTAATGGAAGGTAGGTATCCCAGCTACCACCGAAGTCTAAACACAGGCCCGCAGCATATCTTCCAAAGTCTGGATGGTCCGCTCACTCTGATCATCCGTCTGCGGGTGGAATACTGTGCTGAAGTGGAAACGAGTACCCAACTCGTCGTGAAAATTCTTCCAGAATATGGAAGTAAACCGAACATCTCGGTCCAAAATCACCACAACTGGCACTTCGTGCCGAGCTACTACCTCTCGGATGTAGATATCGACCAGCTTCTCGGCCGAGATGCTCTCCTGGATCGGTATAAAGTGGGCGCTCTTGGTGAACCGATCCACAATGAACCAAATCGAATCCACTCCCCATGCCGTCCCGGGACGCTTGGTGATGAAATCCATAGTAATATCTTCCCATTTCCACATGGGAAGGTCTAATGGCTGCATCTTACCGTGTGGCCTCTGGTGCTCGGCCTTGACCTTCCTGCAGGTCAAGCACCGCTCCACGTACCAGGCGACGTCCCGTTTCATGCAGGGCCACCAGTAATCGGGTCGAAGATCCCTGTACATATTCGTCGCCCCGGGATGAATCGAGAATCGGGATTTGTGCGCCTCCTCCATCAGAACCTGGCGCACACCCCCATAATAGGGAACCCACACCCTGCGGTGTAGCATCAATAACCCACGACTATCATAGTCGAAGGAGGAAACCTGACCCACAATACGCTCGCTCTTCCGATGTTCCTCCTTCATGGCCTCCAGCTGGGCCTCTCGGATCTGCTCCAAAAGCGGAGTCACCACGGTCATCCTCATGCAGATGTTCCTGATCGGCGCTGCCTTGCGGCTAAGCGCATCGGCCACGACATTGGCCTTCCCTGGGTGGTAAAGGATCTCACAATCATAATCCTTCACCACGTCTAACCACCGACGCTACCTCATGTTCAGATTCGGCTGATCCATGAGGTACCTCAAAGTCTTGTGGTCCGTGTAGATGGTACAACTGACCCCGGCCAAGCGCTCCCTCGCCTGGCACTCCCCTGCCATCCTTTCCTGGTGCGCGTCTGCCAGCCTTGCCTGGGGCGCGCCCGCCAGCCCCGCCCGACGCCTCCGGGAGGCCTTGCCCAGCTCCTTGCTAGTTCGGCCTGAATTGGGCTTGGCCCAAGGCCTAACCCAATTCCTCTTGACCTAACTGTCCACTATAAATAGAATAGTGCCTCCTCCATGAAGGAGGACTTTTCCCTAAGGACCTTTTCCCTAGGGTTCTTCCCCAATGGCTCAGCCGCCACTACACTTCGGCCGGGTGGCTTAGCCGCCACCCGCTGCCGTCAGCCACCATACACCACCACTAGCACCAAGATGGTTCTCTCCAGCTATGGAGGACCATCTCAGATCTTTCAACTAATCTAACTTGATCTTCGGAGTCCGCTCCCGGGGAACAGTCCCTGGGGCGGCTCTAACGACTTTGCACTGTGATGTCCAGATCTCCGCTGCAGCAGAAGACTAGAAGACTCGGTGGAGGTCGATGTCGCATCATTTGGTGCCATCCCGGATTCGAGCAAGTAGCAAAAGCCTCAGTTGGCCTCCAGCTCGATTTTGACTAGATTTGTTCAGATCTTATGTGTTTTCATCTAAGATTTGTTCAGATCTGTTCATTTCTACCCACCATTTGGTTCAGATCCATTTGGTTTCTGCCAAGATCTGTTCAGATCAATTTGGTTTCACCAAGATCTTTCATACCTGTTTAGTTTTTTGCTCAGATCTTTAGATCTGTTGAGTTTTTTGCTCAGATCGTTAGATCTACCTTGTTTTTGCTCAGATATCTAAATATTCCTTATTTTAGTTTATTTGAGCAATTCTGAAGTTAAAGTATTTTATCATATCCATCTTTGTTGGATCATTCAGAAAGTTGGGGAGAAAAGAGATTTCTATGAGTTTTTTCCCATCTTTGTTCATATTTTCGAATTTTATTCACCAAGTTGAAGAACAAACAATATTTTACAAGTCTTTATCTCTTTTCCTCGTTCATTTTCAAGAAAATCGGTTTTGGTTTCTGATTTCTCATGTACAACTTCATTCAAGTTGTTTATCTGATGCTTCCTCTATAAGCTTAGAGATGGAAAACAAAAGATTTTCAGATCTGTTGAGCAAGCTAAAGAGTAAAGAAGGTTTAGTGAGGACAAAACATTGTTAGATCCATTTCGTGTTTAATTCAGATCTATGGATCTACATGATTTTCTTCACTCAAATACTCCCCAAATATGCAAAAACTCTCTTAGATCTGTTTTTTGTTTATATCTTGGGGATTTGTTTCAGAAGAAAAGAAGTTTTATGAGTTGTCACTCATATTTTTCAGTTCATAAAATCAGGAGAAAACTCGAATGTTTACACCACTTTTTATATTTTTGGTGTTTTTCCTTTAGAAGTTTAGAGGAGAAAAAAGAAAATTTCCTCCAGATCTGTTGTTTGCTCATATCTTGATAGCTTATTGAGCAAGCTGAAAAGAAAATGAAGTCTTATGTGCAGCACTCCACATCATATCCGTTTTTTATGGGGTCTGTTTAGCAAATCTGATAAGTAGAGAAGTTTTACCTCATTCTTAGTTTACATGTTACAGAAACACGATTTTTGTAAAAAACTTCAATTCATGAAACATTTATTTGTACATACAGCCATATATCTTGTACATTTTACAAAACCCTCAAAGAATAAAAGAATGAGAAGAGAGAAAGAAGTTTTTAAGAATTTTCATCTCATTTTCAGTTCACATATTACCAAAAACTCTTTTTTAGCTATGATTCTTTGTGCTATCCCATCCCTGTAACAGCTATTTGTACACATAGTTGTATGGCTTGTATATTTTACAAGACATTTTAAAAGAAAAAGAGAAGGAAGGAGAAGTTTTGATGGGTCTTAACCCACCCTCAGTTCATAGCTTTTCAGAAACTTCATTTAATTTATGCCTTTCCATTTATCTTCGGTAGTTTTGAAAAGGAAGAAAATTCTTATGAGTTTTTTACCATCTTTCAGATGCCATATTATCAAAGGTTAATTTTAGTAATCAATCTAAATGTACAACCTCCTTTAAGTTGTGCTGTCATTATTCGTGTACATTTCAAAAGGTAAAAGTTACATTTGCCCTATAGTTTACCATCGGTAAATGGTTTTCAAAAAAAAAAGATGCATACGAGAAAAAAAATGCATGCACAGGGAAAAGTTTACAACTCTTGACAGTAAATTGTACTGTATTACATTGTCACTTCTAAAAAAAGGAAAAAAAAAAAGAAAAGAGGGGGAAGGGTAAGGGAACAGTCATACTTCATCTTTTACAGATGTGTTGTACAAATGAGTTGTAGGCCTAATCCTACAAACGACAAGAAAAAGAAAAAGAGGGGGGGAAGAGATGGTAAGCCCCACCATATGCATACTTTCTATAAAGCAACATCAAAAGGGGTCCCACGTGGTTGATCCTTGGCCCATGGTCATCATCGAAAGTCAAAGGAGGGTTCGGGTCCCACCTTGCTTACCTTCTCCAATTAAAACTAGACAACTGTTCCTTCAAACCCCAACTCCAACTCACCTCGGGACCCAACAACCAAGCAACCTCCAATCAGCCGGAGTCACAATACCAACAAACCACTCGTGGACCACCAGAAACAAAAGCTAGCATGCAGTCACCACCACCTGATCACCCTCGTGCGAGAAACTAAAACATGGCCACCAATCACTTCTAACCCTGGTGAAAAGCCCCAACTACTCAATCCCAAGCCAGCCTAGTCACCGACTACCCAAGCATCTCCGAAATACCAACTTCATCATGGCAAATCCGCCGGCCTTTTGTTTGATCGATTCGCTGCCGCCTGATACTCTCTTCCCACCCAATAATCACAACAGCTTCAGGGTCGGATGTTATCAGGTGCTACCTTCAGACTACCTGTCATTGCCAAACAGCTATAATGGCGACCAACGAGCTCGACATCAACTGTCAAAACACTGCTCCTCGGCCTCTAGAATCGCCACTCTCGATCACCGCTCCCGATCGCTGACCTCAAATCTAGAATCGTTGATGAAAACCAATCCATCCCCAAGAAGCTAAACCGCAAGTCCGGAACCAGCAATAACCGTTCGAGCAACCTTAAACCCCGACTAACCAGTTCTTCGATGACTGAGAACAAACACAAGGTGCCACCTCACGATAATCGGTCGATCCCGGTTACAAAATGCCAATCGCTGCTCCTCCTCCACTTGACGAACCTACGATCGTCACCCACTAAAAGCTTCTCTCCCATCATCGCCAAACACATCCATCCGGCGACTCAACTGATTAGCGTCGATGGCTAGATCGCCGTCGTTTCCTTTCTTCTTTGTGGAATCCTTGGAAAAGATCGTGAGAGTAAGGGGGAAAAGCGACTGTAAGATAAAAGTTAAACACACTTTTGATACCTATGGACGTTCAAACGCACGTACACAAAGAAAAAGGAATTTGGGCCTCCAACTCCATAAACCCTAACAGGCTGCATATGGGCTATAACCTCTAATTTGGGCTTTCCATATATTTTAACATTAGGCTACGTAAAATAATCAAATGACCCCACTTTTTCCAAAAATTAATTAGTTAATCAGCCGCTTAACGCTCAAATACTATAATTTCGCTCAAATCCAGTTCCAGAAGATACGTTGCAGTCCGACTAGTTCAACATTCTCTCTCTCAAAAAAAAGGAAAAAGGAATTGGGCTAGTAATTTCCAAATGGGCTATTGACTTTATTTTAACAATGTGGGCTTCCCTACATCAAATTTTCATCTTATTGGGCCCATTCTAGCAAGAGAAAAATCAACAACTTAACGCCATGTGCTCCAATCCAGTCAAGCTGAATATGATTCTATAAGAAGCGGTCCAACCATCTTAATGTTTTCAAGAAAAAAAAGGAGGGAGAAGAGTAGTACATTACTACTACTACTCGTGAAGCATTCCGAAATAACCCTCAGCAACTGCGTTGCCCGACTATCAGTAGTCGTGTTGACCAGCTTTAGGCAGTCTCGCTACTCAGCTATCACCATTCACGTTGATTGGCCACGCCAATCTCGCTATTCGGCTCTCAACAGTTGCACTGCCTGGATCTTAGCGGTCGCGCAGCCTGACCCTCAGTAGCGATGCGGCCCAGCACAATAGCGGCAAAGCCCAGTCATCAACAGTTGTGTCGTCTGACCAACAGTCGTGCTACCCGGCTCTTATTAGCAGCTATATGACAGTCATTTCCCTTTTCCTTGCCTCCTATAAGAAAAAAAAAGGGGGGGTTGGCACGACACTATGTAGAAGCGATTTTTATTCCCAAGGAGAAGAGTTAAAGTACATGAAGAACTGACACTACACACGAGGGTGCATCCCCGAGGTGACATTGGTATGCCAGATTGAAAGAGTAGCCTCGTATTTCAACCCTCAGGAGTCTCGTTGCCCAGATCTTAGTGGTCACGCTGCTCATCTATTGCTAGCAGCTCGATGCTCAGTTCTCAACGACCCTGCTGACCAGTTCCTGACAGCAGTCTTGCCGCATACCCCACAACATCTCTGTTTCCTGGCTCTCAGAAACGGTCTTGCTGTACAACCTTATCTGTAGCCTCGCCGCATACCCCACACCATCTTTGTTTCTTGGCTCTCGGAAACGGTCTTGCTGTACAACCTTATCTGTAGCCTCGCCGCATACCCTACAGCATCTCTGTTTCCTGGCTCTCAGAAACGGTCTTGCTATGCAACCCTACCTGTAGCCTCGCTGTGTATCCCTCAGCATCACTGTTGCCTGGCCCTCGGAAACGGTCTTGCTGCGCAACCCATACCTCTGGCCTCACCGCTTATCCCTTAGCACCTTTGTTACCTGGCTCTCGGCAACAGTCTCACTGCATGTTTCCTACATGTAGCCTCACTACCTATTCCTCAAGAATTCTGTTGTCTGGCTATCAACAATAGTCTCGCTATGTGACCCTCGCTAGCAACCTAATCGCACAGCTCTCGGAATCTCTTCCACTTATATTATGGTCAACAACCTTACGGTTTATTGGTTTGACAACATAGTCTGACACGGCTACCTACGCTACCCACATCAGACTGGGGGGAATCCAGCTAGGTGTAGCCCGAGCAAGAAAGACCCTCAAGACGGTTATTAATGCAGACTATGTAGATGGTTACTGGTGACATCCCATCTCGCAGGGCTACAACAACAATCACGTCGCATAACAGTCTCAGAGACTGCATGGCGAGATTACGCTCCTTAGCCATCTCGACCCGACATTTTATCGACATCAGTGTCGCGTAACACTCTTTTTCAGCCTCGCTCCGCCTGAGCGCAACAACAGTTATGTTGCATCGCACCGATTGGCTCACACTCCTCTCAATGAAGGAGTATCAAGCCAGCTCAAGCCACATAAGCAATGCTTGGCTCACCGTACAACTCCACGACTCTCGTGGGGAAGGTTCGATCGTTCTCTCTATTATTTAATGTATTGGTGCTTTATCTAGTCCGATCCGATTGTCAGCAACCCAATCGCATCAGACTAGGGGGACTTGACGATGCACAGTTTCTATGACTAGTTCCAGTTCGATGTCATTGGCCGCGTACCAATAGCACCAGACTGGGGGGACTTGATGATATATGGTCCATTAGCATGGCCTAGACTACACTAGTGCGCCAGCCTGGCCTGGCGTGCTCCTGCCAGCCCTGCCTAGCGTTCCCTTGCTAGCCTTGCTGGGGACTCCCTCGCCAGCCCTGGTGGGGACTCTCCCACCGGACCGGCTAGGCGCTCCCTCGCCTGGAACTCCCCTTCCATCCTTTCCTGGTGCGCGCCCGCCAGCCTTGCCTGGGGCGCGCCCGCCAGCCCCGCCCGGCGCCTCCGGGCGGCCTTGCCCAGCTCCTTGCTAGTTGGGCCTAAATTGGGCTTGGCCAAAGGCCTAACCCAATCCCCCTTGACCTAATTGTCCACTATAAATAGAATAGTGCCTCCTCCATGAAGGAGGACTTTTCCCTAAGGACCTTTTCCCTAAGGTTCTTCCCCCATGGCTCAGCAGCCACTACACTCCGGCCGGGTGGCTTAGCCGCCACCCGCCGCCGTCAGCCACCATACATCACCACTAGCACCAAGATGGTTCTCTCCAGCTATAGAGGACCATCTCAGATCTTTCGGCTGATCTAACTTGATCGTCGGAGTCCGCTCCCGGGGCACAGTCCCTGGGGCGGCTCTAACGACTTTGCACTGTGATGTCCAGATCTCCGCCGCAGCAGAAGACTAGAAGACTCGCCGGAGGTCGATGTCGCATCATCGCCAAATCTTGAGGGCAAAGACGACCGCACCCAACTCCAAATCATGCGTCGGGTAGTTCGCCTCGTGAGGCTTCAACTGCCTCGAGGCGTAGGCGATGACATGCCCTCTCTGCATCAAGACTGCGCCTAAACCTGAAATAGACGCATCACAGTACACCACGAAATCCTCCACGCCCTCAGGTAGGGTGAGGATCAGTGCCTCGCACAGTCTCTGTCTCAACTTCTCAAACGTTGCCTGCTGCTCAGGCCCCCAACGAAAGACAACGACTTTCTTCGTCAGCCGGGTCAGAGGTACGTCTATCTTGGAGAAGTGCCCCGTCTTGCCGCACTTGTAGTAGCCCGATGCTCCCATCCTACAAACCCCCTCATGAATCTTGCCGCATTTCCTGCAGCGGCCCTGTCCCGACTGGCCCTTCGGCCTAGTGTCTGCTCCCTTGGACTTCTTCCCTGAAGCCCCAGTAACCTGTCCCTCCTCCTCCTTCCTCTTCCTGATGTGCTCCAAGTCTATCTCTCTCTCCCTCACCCTGGCAATCATGGAATCCAGGGTCGGACATGCTGAGAAGCTGACATGCTCCCGAATATCAGCTCTCAACATGTCATGATAGCGGGTGTCACACCCCCAAACCAAGGATGGCGGAAACGTCCGGGGGTGGCGGACTTCATGTATAGTATCACAACAACTAGTATAATAGTGAACATAGTAAAAACAACCATCATAAATATAATTGAAAAAGTTACACCATAGTATGAGTTACATGTTTCCAAATCAATTACATCATGATGACAAAAATGTATAAATTGACGTCTTGCGTCCCATCCTCAAAAGCAGTTGGTTACCTGTTTCACTGGTTCCCTGAGAATACAAGTAGTTTTGAAAAAATGTCAACAATTAAGTTGGTGAGTTCATAAGTTTTTGGTTGTAGCGATTGAAAAACCCTTATTTGTATATGTAATGTATATGCAAGAAAAATCCAATATTTTCGTTATAAAATGTTATGTAGTCTTAAATCCCAATACCGATTGCATGAGTGTGTTTCGTAATTATAACGATGAATGCAGTTTTAAATAGATAAAACCATTTTTAAAGTAGAATTTCCCGTAAACTTTAAATGTTGTTAACTTCCTATGTGAGTCGCTATAACCATACTACAACCAGATGACCTGCTACAACGTTTTTCAGGCGTTAGAATTTGTTATGACTTTTGTCACCCGTAGACCTGCAGGTCCCGCTGTAGCTAGCAGCAAGGTGTGGGGTGTCAATCTCAATATAGATTTATACACAATTATCACGCTCTCCCTACAAGAGATTATGGTTATAACTTACAGGAATTTTTAACCCGCACTCTAATAGTACAATGAAGAATTGTCTCGCAACTTGCGTTAACGAGTTTACGTGTAGTGTTTGAGTAAAAACCGTTTTCTGTGGTGGAAGTGGAATCTCCCTTTTGTGTATTAAAACGGTGATATGAATTTATTAAACTATACCTATTATAGTTTATCATGTAGTAGTTGAAACCCTTTTGTATTATGGTAAGACCCTTCTTGTGTATGTAATAATTTAACCAATGCATAACTATACTTGTATATTTCATCTTGCATTAATTCTAATTACAAAGGACCCTTATAATTTATAGAGTATTTTCTGCTATATAACATATCACAACTGATAAACACATGCAAAATACAAAGTCATCAAAGGTTACACTTTGCTCAACATGTTACAAAGTGTTATGACTATTGTAAACTGTTAACTTGTTTTTAACTTTCCTACACTGTTTTAGAAAAGTCATAGAAAAATCATAAGAAGTCAAAAACTAAATCCGTAAACTCTGAGAGTTTAGAAAACGTGTCTAGTTTGTTCATAAATTTTATTATGATTTTTGGAAGTCCCTAACTTGTGTGAAAATGTCCATATTCACAGACTGGTCTGAATTCGTTTCTGAAATGATAGGAAGTTTTGTAAAAATCACCATAAATTGTAGAAAAATCGTATGGAGATGTGAAAGTAGTCATTTTAAAGGTATGAACCTGAACTACTTGCATATTATACAGTTTTTAAATAAATTGAGTTTAAGATAGCCAAAACAGTTCGTGAATAGGACTCAACTTTTCTGATGAAAGCTGTTGTTTGAGTTTAGTTGAGTTTTTGGCATTTTAACTTGTATTCGCCCCCTAAAACTTGAAGAAAACATGAAAATGTGGGGATATGAACTCACCTTGTGTTATTCCCTGAGATGAAGGTGGAAGAGGAAAGGTTTCCAAGTCAAGAACACTTGGGAGATACTTGAAGATTCGAAGATCCTAAGCACAAATATGATGATATTTGTATAAGAGATTCATGATTTGAGTGAAGGAGTGTAGAGTATTCAAATGTAGGATGAGTTTACTTATCAATACTGAAGTGAAAAGCTCAAGAGCAACCTTGAAATCTCGAGTTCTTGAGAGGGAGAGAGAGAGAGAGAGAGAGAGAGAGAGAGAGAGAGAGAGAGAGTTGTCTTTTTGGTGAGACAGAGTGAGTAAAGTGGAAAGTGATATGAGTGTTTCCAAATTTTGATGAATATATGTAGCTGGAGGAGGGGTGTCAAAAGACAAATAGTAGACTAGGTAGGGAGGAATAGTGACTGAGGGTTGTCCTATGAGGGTATGTGTGTTAACTTGTGTCATACTCTAGATAAAGTCAACACTCTATCACAAAATCTAACTCAATAGATTTTATTCTTGGACAAGGATTTCCCCCAAAATATGATTAAAATATGAATATTTAGGGTTTCTTATGCTAAAATACGAGTTTGGGTGAAAATCCCGCGTTAAAATCACGAAAAACGGGCTTAAAACGAAGTTGGGGTCAAAAACCGGGAAGAAGCTGCGAACAGCCGAAGTCAGGAGGCGAGGTTCGGTCTTAGGAGCTTAGAACCGAGAGGATGGTTCGGTTGATGCATAAGAACCGAGAGAGAGGTTCGGTCTGAGCCTCGCAGGCGAAGCCATCAGAAGGAACCGAAGGCGAAGGGTAGTTCGGTCCGATGGGACCTTCGGGTTCGGTTCTTAATCTAGTTTCGGTTCTAATGAGAGGTTTGGTTCCTTAAGAGAGGGTTCGGCTCCTTAAGAGGGTTCGGCTCTTTAAAGCTGTTTTTCGCATACACTTCCGTTTTCGAGTTGTTTTCGACTAAAGTAAGGGTCAGGATGCCCCGAGTGACTATAAAAAGTTGAGAGAGATTTTGAGAGAGATTTCACATACTTAGAGAGATTTAGGAGAGATTTCACATACTTGGAGAGATTTCTCATACTTAGAGAGATTTGGGAGAGATTTCACATACTTAGAGAGACTTGGGAGACATTTCACATACTTAGAGAGATTTGGGAGAGATTTCACATACTTAGAGAGATTTGGGAGAGATTTCACATACTTCGAGAGATTTCTCATACTTAGAGAGATTTGAGAGAGATTTCACATACGCCCCCGAGGGGTACAAAATAGTCTTTTACCAGGTAGTTTCATCACTTATCCTGATTACGGTTTGAGAATTCTGAACATATGAATTTTTTTCAAGTGATAACTTCTTTTTAAAATAGCGAGTTGTACGGTAGTAACATAATGTCAACCCTAATATACAAGGTTACTTGAGTTGACCAGTTTGACTTGTTGACTTTATTTGCCTTTGACTTGACCAGAATTTGACGGTTGTCACATCATCCCCCCGTTAGAAGGAATTTCGTCCCGAAATTAGCGTTTTGACTGGGACTTCAAGAGTTGGGGAAAAGATGCGGGTATTTTTGTTTCATTTGATCCTCGCGTTCCCAGGTGAATTCAGGTCCTCGTTTTGCGTTCCAACGGACCTTCACAATAGGAATACGACTTTGTTTCGTCCTCTTGATCTCTCGATCCATGATTTCTACCGGTTCTTCTATGAAGTGGAGACTCTCGTTGACCTCGATTTCCTCGAGTGGGATCACAAGAGTCTCATCAGACAGACACTTCTTCAAATTTGACACGTGGAAGGTCAGGTGTACGTCGTTAATTTCTTGGGGTAGCCGAAGTTTGTATGCCACCGGGCCAATCCTGGAAAGGATTTCGAACGGCCCGATATACCTTGGGTTTAGTTTACTACGTTTACCAAAACTTATCATTCCTTTCCATGGTGAGACCTTCAGTAGCACCCGGTGCCCAACCTAGAATTCCAAGAGTTTGCGTCGCTTATCGGCGTAGCTCTTTTGTCTATCTCGAGATGCTTTCAGTCTTTCTCGAATTTAAACAATCTTTTCCGTAGTTTCCCTTATGATTTCAGGGCCAGTGAGGGTGCTGTTAGGGACTTGCCCTTTTGCTAACTGTGTATCTCCCACTTCAGCCCAACACAGTGGTGATCTGCACTTGCAGCCATAAAGAGCTTCAAATGGCGCAACGTTGATGCTAGTGTGGTAGCTGTTGTTGTATGAGAATTCGATAAGTGGTAAATGGGTATCCCAAGCTTTACCGAAGTCTATCACACACGCTCTTAGCATATCTTCCAGTGTTTAAATAGTTCTTTCGCTCTGCCCGTCACTTTGAGGATGGTAAGCCGTACTCATGTCTAGTCTGGTCCCCAGAGCTTTCTGTAGGGACTGCTAGAACCGTGAAGTGAATCTACTATCTCTGTCAGAGATAATGGATATCGGCACACCATGTAGTCATACAACCTCTTTGATGTACGTCCTAGTCAACTTTTCCATCTTGTCGGTCTCCTTTATTGGCAGGAAGTGCGTAGATTTGGTCAATCTATCGACGATTACCCAAATGGTATCCAGACCACCCATTGTCTTACGCAGTTTGGTTATGAAATTCATGGTTATTCGTTCCCACTTCCATTCGGGTATCGCAGGTTGTTGTAGTAAGCCCGAAGGCTTTTGGTATTCTACTTTAACCTTGGCGCAAGTCAGACACTTGCTCACGAAGGTAGCGATCTCGGATTTCATGTTCGGCCACCAGTAGAGTCTCTTCAGGTCCAGGTATATCTTGTCTGAACCGGGATGTACGGAGTATCGTGTTTTGTGTGATTCATTCAGGACGACGTCCCTGAAGCCGCCGAATTTCGGTGTCCAAATTCGGTTCATGAGATAACGAGCTTCATCGTCCTTGACTTCTAGATTCTTATCCATTCCTCTTAAAGCCTCACCTGCCACATTCTCAGGCTTCAAAGCTTCCAGCTGAGCCTCTTTGATTTGCATGGACAGGTGTGAATGGATTGTCATTGTTAATGACTTTACTCGGCGACCCGAGTATTCTTTTCGACTTAAGGCGTCAGCTACCACGTTGGCCTTGCCTGGGTGATAACGAATCTCACACTCGTAATCATTCAGTAATTCTACCCATCGTCTCTGCCTCATGTTGAGCTCTTTTTGGTTGAGGATGTGTTGAAGGCTTTTGTGATCGGTAAAGATGGTACACTTTGTCCCGTAAAGGTAGTGCCTCCAGATCTTTAGGGCGAATACTATTGCTCCCAATTCGAGGTCATGCGTGACATAGTTGACCTCGTGCGTTTTTAATTGCCTCGATGCGTAGGCAATGACCTTTCCTCGTTGCATTAACACACACCCCAGACCCTGGTTTGATGCGTCGCAGTAGACCACAAAGTCTTCAGTTCCCTCGGGTAGGGACAAAATCGGGGAGCTGCACAAGGCTTGCTTTAATGTTTGGAAAGCGGTTTCTTGTTTCTCTCCCCAGCTGAAAGTCACACTCTTTTGGGTCAGGGTGGTAAGTGGTTTGGCAATCTTGGAGAAGTTCTGGATGAACCTTCGGTAGTAGCCAGCGAGGCCTAAGAATTGGTGGATTTCTGTAGGCGTCCTTGGTGCTGACCAGTTCTCAATCACCTTGATTTTGGAGAGATCCACGTGTATCCCTTTCTCGCTAACCACATGACCGAGGAAGTCTACTTCTCGGATCCAGAATTCACACTTCGAAAATTTTGCATACAATTTTTCCGCCCTTAGAGTCTCCAATACCTGTCGTAGATGTTGGCTATGCTCTTCCTTACTCCTGGAATAGACCAGGATGTCTTCTATGAAGACAATCACGAACTTGTCTAGATAAGGCCGACAGACCTGGTTCATTAGATCCATGAACACTGCGGGTGCGTTTGTTAAACTGAAGGGCATGACTACAAACTCGTAGTGACCGTACCGAGTTCTGAACGCCGTTTTGGGAACATCCTCCTCCTGAACTCGTAGCTGATGGTACCCCGACCTCAGGTCGATCTTTGAGAAGTAAGATGCTCCTTGAAGTTGGTCAAATAGGTCGTCGATTTGTGGCAAAGGATATCGGTTTTTGTTGGTAAGCTTATTCAGCTCGCGGTAGTCGATGCACATGCGAAACGATCCACCCTTCTTTTTCACAAACAGAACTGGTGCTCCCCAAGGCGAGAAGCTGGGTCTAATGAACCCTTTGCTCAGCAGTTCGTTTAGCTGGCTGGATAGTTCTTGCATCTCGGCTGACGCAGGACGTTCGGGCGCTCTGGCTACGGGGGTAGCTCCGGGGATTAGGTCGATTCGGAATTCGACTTGTCGTGCGGGTGGAACTCCGGGAAGGTCTTACGGGAATACGTCGGAGAAATTACAGACCTTCGGAATGTCCTTGATGTTGTTCACCTCTTGTTTCTTATCCACGATGTGGGCTAAGAAGGCGTGGTATTTCTTGCGGAGGTACTTTTGGGCTTTGACGCAAGAGATGATTTATAGGTTCACACTGGGTTTGTCGCCGTAGATGACAAGAGTTTCGCCACTCGACAGATTAAGGCGTACGACCCTTTCGTAACACAGAATGTCAACACGATTTGAACTTAACGAATCCATGCCAATGATGATGTCAAAGCTTTTTATTGAGACTGGCAATATATTGATTTTGGATGAGTGATTGTCTAGAGTGAGGGTACACCCTGAGTATATGTCATTAGTGCTTTCTGTTTTTCCATTAGCCATCTCTACTACGTACGTATCTTTTAGTGATTGAGGACTTTGTTTTAATAATTGTTTGAATTTGTGGCTAACGAAACTCCTCTCCGCTCCACTATCGAATAATATGCATGCATATGAGTTATTGAGGAGAAAGGTACCGGTAACCACCGTGGGATCCTCCCTTGCTTCTCCTTGTCCTATGGCCAAGATCCTTCCGACACCACCGGTGTTTGCATTTCCAGCCTTTGGGAAATCCCTCTTGAAATGCCCAGTCTCCCCGCAACCGTAACAGGCTCGGCTTGCTCTGGCGTTGGCGGCCGGTTTGGCTTGTTGGGCAGACGCCCTGCAGAAACGGGCGGTATGCCCCTTTTTGTTACAGCGGGTGCAGTGTGTGACAACCATCAAATTCTGGTCAAGTCAAAGTCAACCCGGTCAACTCTACTAAACCTTGTATACTAGGGTTTACTTTATGTAATTACTATACAACTCACTATTATAATAAGAAATCATCACTTGAAAAGTTCGTATTTTTAGATTTCTTGAACCCTAATCGGGGTAAGTGAGGTAGCAAAGCGATAAAACACTATTACATACCCTTCGGGGGTGTGTAAGACTCTTAAACATGGCTTAACGGGGTTTACGGACCTTGCGTTACAAAGCCAAACACTCAAAAAGGTCACAAAAGAAGTCTCTCCTAATCTCTTTCACTCTATCTCTCTCCACCTCAAATCTCTCCCAAATCTCTCCAAGTATGTGAAATCTCTCCCAAATCTCTCTAAGTATGTGAAATCTCTCCCAAATCTCTCTCTAAATGAGAAATCTCTCCAAGTATGTGAAATTTCTCCCAAATCTCTCCAAGTATGTGAAATCTCTCCTAAATCTCTCTCTGAATGAGAAATCTCTCCAAGTATGTGAAGTCTCTCCCAAATCTCTCTCAACTTCTTATAATCACCCGGGGCATCCCGACCCTTAATTTAATCGAAAACCGCTCGAAAACGGAAGTTTACGCGAAAAACCCTCTTAAGAAGCCCAACCTTCTTAGGAACCGAACCTTCTTAGGAGCCGAACCTTCTTAGCAACCGAACCTTCTTAGGAACCGAAACCTCTTGAACCGAAACCACCTCCTGAACCGAAAGTAACCTTCGGTCCGAGAGGACTCCACTTTCGGTCCGAGAATGCACCTTCAGTCCGAGATGCGACACTACTCAGCCGAACCCTACTCTCGGTTCCCCATCCACTTTCGGTTCTAAGAGCTGGGACCGAACCTCCGGCCCTGAATTTCGGAAATTGGCAATTTTTGCCCGGTTTTCAATATTTTTAGCGTTTTGAGCCCGTTTTTCGTGATTTTAACGCGGGGTTTTCACCCAAAATCATATTTTAACATATAGAACCCCATACTTCATAATTAATCACGTTTTTGGGGTATAATCATTTTCCAAGAAGAGTGGGTGGGATATTATAGGTGGAGTGTTGACCTTACTTTAGTGTATGACACAAGCAACCACCCATGCCCACTCCATGACCAGTCCTTGTCCTTCCACCATACCTAGTCCTTTCATTGTACTCTTTCCATCATTTTTCCAGCCACATCCTTGATCAAAGGCTGGAAAACTCCCCTCTCTCCTCACATTTCTCTCATTTTCCACCAAAGAACAAACTTCATTCTCTCTCACTTTCTCTCTCTAAATTTCGAGATTCAAGGCTATTCTCCAAGCTTTTCTTCTACTTTTGGTAAGTATTATTATCCTTCACATGATTATTCCACCTCTTTCTACTCAAATCATAGGTTGCTTACACAAACTTCATCATATTTGTGTTAGTTCTTCGAATCTTAAAGAAATCTTCTAAGTGTTCTTGAGTTGAACACTACCTTTCTTCAAAATCCACCCACTGAAATCACACAAGGTGAGTTCATACCCCTATCTTTTCAAGTTTTCTCAAGTTTTAAAGGGGGGGGGGGGGGGGAATACAAGTTAAAACACCAAGAACTTAACTAAACTCAAACAACAGCTTTCATCAGAAAAGTTTAATTCCATTCACGGACTGTTTTGGTCAACTTAAACATTTTAGTTTTCAAAACTGTATTAGATTCAAATAGTTCAGGTTCATACCTTTAAAATGAATACTTGCACATCTCCATATGATTTTTCTACAAATTATGGTGATTTTTATAAAACTGCCTATCATTACAAGAACAAATCCGGACCAGTCTGTGAATATGTATTTTTTCACACAAGTGAGAGGTCACTAAAAATCATAATAAATTTTATGAACAAACTAGACACATTTTCCAAACTTTCAGAATTTACGGAATCTGATTTGGACCTGTGATGATTTTTCTATAAATCTTCTAAGGACAGGAATAGAAATGTTAATACTAAAACAATGTTTTCAGTTTCATTTACACCTTGTAACTCGTTGAGCAAGGTGTGTATCATCATGTGCATATATGTGTTATATTATATGTCATTTTGTCTTGGTAAATAGACATACATCAGAAAACAAATGGATTTTTACCTCCACAAGTATGGTAATTAATTATAATAAACAAAGTTTATATCCATTGCATACAAACATTTTGATAAACTAATGTAAGTATAGTTTATGTTCACTACTACCATTATTTGATAAACTATAATAGGTATAGTTTATGATGCACTCACACAACAAGTTCATTACCAAAGGTTTCATTTACACAAAAAGGGTTTTCATTCACTACACGTAAATCCGTTAATGACTAAATCGTGAGACATTCGCTTCATGTTACTTAACAAGGAATACACTTTAAGTCCTGTATTGTAACCAAAGTATCTTGTAGGGAGAGCGTGATAGTTGTATATAGATCTATATTGGGATTGACACCCCACACCTTGCTGTTAGCTACAGTGGGACCTCGAGGTCTACGGGTGACAAATGTCATAACGTTTCCAACGCCTGAAGAACGTCGTTTCAGGCCATCTAGGTCATAGCATGGTTATAATAGCTCATATAAAGTATTAACAACTCTTAGGATTTACGGGGATTCCATTAAATCAAATGAGTTTATGGCAATTTAAACTTGCATTGTTTTACTATAAGCATTGAAATTACTTGTACATTTTGGTCTTTTGGATTTAAGGCTGCAATTCACACTTTAAGGAAAATATTGGATTTTTCTGGAACAAACATACTTTTAAAATGGAAAGGTTCTCATCACTACATTCAAAAGCTTATGAACTCACCAACTTAAATGTTGACACTTTTTCAAAACTACTTGTATTCTCAGGAAATTAATAAACAGGTGAACGAGTGCTTTTGAGGATGGGACGTTAAGGCGTCAACATTTCATTTTTGTCAACATAATGTAATTGATTTGGAAACATGTAAACTTATACAATGGTGTAACTTTTTTCAATTATATTTATGTTGGTTGTGTTTACTTTGATCACTATTGCAATTGTTGTTATGATACTATACATGAAGTCCTCCACCCCCGGATGTTTCCGCCATCCTTGGTTTGGGGGTGTGATAGATTGGTATCAAGGCAATCTTTATAGTGAACTAAGTATATCGAACCACATAAGATATACAAACTATAAACACATTTGGGACTGAAAGTCTCTGACTAAACATTTTCAAATGACTATACTTTTAGAAAATAAACGGTTTCTTGTTAAAAGTATAAGTACATGCATACATGCTCGCGTAGCGTCATAAATAGGAAGAACATAAAGTAAAAGAGGAGGAGTTGTACGTTACGAGTATGCCTTGGGATATGTGGTCAAGTCTGGGGTAGATATAGCCTGATCAACTATATCTGTCCGAGAAGTGACCTGCATATATTGGGGGATAGTCGTAGTGGGCAACGAATCTAACAACCTAACATCACCCTATCATGAATGCACTAAAAACTAAACATAACATTTAAAAATACTATTGGAGTATTTTGTAAATTTATAACTCGACATTTTAGATTCATTTCATATCTCTTACACCCCTATTCTCGTACAGACGACATGGCGGGATTCCATCTACCTGGAGACCCTTACTTCCCTAATGAGGGAAACGATGGATGGCTCGAGGCAGAACCCGAGGAAATGATCGAGGAGGATCCTGAGGAAGACCCCGAGGAGGTTGAAGAAGAAGAAGACGAAGAAGAAGAATCAGAGGACGAAGAGGAAGAAGAGGAATCGGAGGAGGAAGTCATCAACCCTCCTTACATTGCCAGGGTGCCTGCAAACCGTTTTGGTTACAACGGGCCTGAGCCCCGTTGGGCAACCATAATTGAGAGATGGAGCCGTCAACAACGGCAACAATCCCCTTTTGGCGATCAACGGGGTTACTACGACCTCAGTCACGGGGGACCAGCTGACAGAGCCCTCCCAGTCATGACCCAGCAGATTACGAACCTTGGGGACTGGAACCGGGAAATGGAAAACCAAGTCCGGAACCTCAATGATGTTGTGGAAGCATCTGATGCTCGTACTCGGGATCTGGAAAGAGACTTCTACCCCATGGACCAACTCATGGAGGACCTTACCACCGCTCGGGCGGAGGTAAGGGAATACCAGATACGACATGCAGCTCTCGAGGAAAGAGTGATCGCGGCCGAACGCCGGATCGCGGAGCTGCAGGGAGCCTCGACCTCGTCTCAAGGCCACAGCGGACCAGCGAATACCACTCGCCCTGAGTAGTGTTGCACTACTCCTATTTAGTTATAAACTTTGTTTATGGGTATGCGTTGGGGCTACTCTTTCCTGTAAGTAGGTTTAACCCTGCGTCTAAGTGATTACACTATTCGAGGGGTCTAAGTGCTGTCAAGATTTTCCGTTGCATTGATGTAATGTAGACCTTTATGAGGTCAAATATGCTTAAAAATATGTACTAAAAATTATATCAATGAAAAATGACAAGCATTTATTTATAAAGAGTTTACCTCAAATTGCATAACATGGCATTATCAAACAAATTGCTTATGATAACTCTAAGATTATTTAATATACCTCGAGGTTATGTGTAATCAAGAGGCGATCGACTTAGAAATGATGAGTCCGCCTTGGATCCTGTTCCTTGTTTGGTTGTGGGCTCAGGGCAGATACATTAAGTTTGACGGTCTGTCGAACCTTAGTTGCACACGACTAGTAGACATTGAGTAGTCTTAGGAGTGGGTCAGGCATGGACCAAGGATTACAATATTTCATTTAATGGTTATTACTAAATTCATGAGTTTATTTTTATGAACTTCTACTATGAATCGTTTGCAACATTGAAAAATCGGGAAACACTATACTTAAAAACTAATAATTTAGTTTTGCGTCTCCCAACTGACAACCATTACTAAAAGGCTCATACTCATTTCATCTTTGAATTTCTATAACAGAAAAATGCCACCTCGTAGGGCTCTTACCTGGTGGAACGGCCACGTAAAATCCCTAACTCTCCCTGTTGCAAATTCGATAAACTGGGAGGATTGGAAAACCATGATGCTGAAAGAGTATTGCCCAAGGGGGGAGGTGCAAAAATTAGAACAAGAACTGTGGAATCTCAAGATGAAGGGCTCTGACCTCACAACTTACACTGCCTGATTTAATGATCTGGCACTCCTTTGTCCGGCAATGGTTACGCCGAAAAGCAAAAAGGTGGAACGATATCTCTGGGGGTTGTCTTCCCCGATTCAAGATAGTGTGTTAACCTCACGGCCAACTACTTACAAGACTGCCAAGAAATTGGCACAACAACTCATTGATCATCGGGCCAGCCATGCCACTATGACAACCACCTCCGATCAAGCACGACGAGGGAACAACAAGAGGAAATTCTGGGATAATAAAAAGAAGCAACCTGCGCGGGACCCTGTAAAGAAGCAAAAGACTGTTGCCATCCATGCTGCCACTACTCCTTCCACTCCGGCACCACTGAGGCAATACGTTGGAACTCTTCCCAAATGCAACAAGTGAAACTTCCACCACACCGGTGCTTGTCTGAAAATGCACTGCAGTAATTGCAACAAAAAGGGGCATACCGCCCGTTTCTGCAGGGCATCTGCACAACAGGCCAACCCGGCCGCCAATACCGGAGCAAGCCGAGCCTGTTACGGCTGCGGGAAAACCGGGCACTTCAAGAGGGACTGCCCAAAAGCTAAAGACTCGAACACCGGCGGTGTCGGAAGGATCTTGGCCTTAGGGCAGGGGGAAGCCAGGGAAGATCCCACGGTGGTTACTGGTACGTTTCTCCTCAATAACTCATACGCATGCATATTATTCGATAGTGGAGCGGAGAGGAGTTTCGTTAGCCACAAATTCAAACAATCGTTAAAACAAAATCCTCAATCACTAAAAGAAACATACGTCGTAGAAATGGCAAATGGAAAAATAGAAAACACTAAGGACATATACTCAGGGTGTACCCTCACTCTAGACAATCACTCATTCAATATCGATCTATTGCCGGTTCCAATAAAAAGTTTCGACATCATCATTCACATGGATTGGTTAAGTTCTCATCGTGCTGACATTTTATGTTACGAAAGGGCCGTCCGCCTTAATCTGCCAAATGGCGAAACCCTTCTCGTCTACGGTGATAAACCCAGCGCTAACTTACAAATCATTTCTTGCATCAAGGCTCAAAAGTATCTCCGAAAGGAGTACCACGCCTTTTTAGCCCACGTGGTAGATAAGAAACGAGAAACGAAGGACATCAAAGACATCCCGGAGGTCTGTAATTTCCCCGACATAGATTCAGAAGACCTCCTAGGGGTACCACTTACTCGACAAGTCGAATTCCGAATCGATCTGATCCCCGGAGCTACCCCCGTAGCCAAAGCTCCATACCGCCTAGCGCCGGCAGAAATGCAAGAATTGTCCAGCCAACTAAACGAACTGCTGAGCAAAGGGTTCATTCGACCCAGTTTCTCGCCTTGGGGAGCACTAGTTCTATTTGTAAAGAAAAAGGATGGATCGTTCCAGATGTGCATCGACTACCGCGAGTTAAATAAGCTTACCGTCAAAAACCGATATCCTTTGCCCCGAATCGACGACTTATTCGACCAACTTCAAGGAGCATCATACTTCTCAAAGATCGACCTGAGGTTGGGATACCACCAACTACGGGTCCAGGAGGAGGATGTTCCCAAGACAGCATTCAGGACTCGGTATGGTCACTACGAGTTTGTAGTAATGCCCTTCGGGTTAACAAACGCACCCGCGATGTTCATGGATTTGATGAACTGGGTGTGCCGACCCTTCTTAGACAAATTCGTAATCGTATTCATCGACGATATCTTGGTCTATTCACGAAGCAAGGAAGAGCACAGCCAGCATTTGCGACTAGTATTGGAGACTTTAAGAACTGAGAAGCTTTATGCTAAACTCTCTAAGTGCGAATTCTGGCTCAGAGAAGTGGGATTTCTTGGCCATGTAGTTAGCGAGAAGGGGATACACGTGGATCCCTCAAAAATCAAGGCGATCGAGAACTGGCCAGCACCTACAACGCCGCGGAAATCCGACAATTCTTAGGGCTTGCTGGGTACTACCGAAGATTCATCCAAAACTTCTCCAAGGTCGCTAAACCGCTCACCAGCTTGACTCAAAAAGGTGTGATTTTTAAATGGGAAGATAAACAAGAAGCTGCCTTCCAAACGTTAAAACAAGCCCTGTGCAGCGCACCGATCTTGTCTCTGCCAGAAGGAACCGAAGACTTTGTAGTCTACTGTGATGCATCAAACCAGGGGCTTGGGTGTGTGTTAATGCAGCGAGGAAAGGTCATTTCCTACGCAATTGAAAACGCACGAGGTCAACTATACCACGCATGACCTCGAATTGGTAGCATTAGTGTTCGCCCTAAAGATCTGGAGGCATTACCTTTACGGAACGAAGTGTACTATCTTTACCGACCACAAAATCCTTCAGCACATTCTCAGTGAAAAGGAGCTCAACATGAGGCAAAGACGATGGGTAGAACTACTGAATGATTACGAGTGTGAGATTCGTTATCACCCAGGTAAGGCAAACGTAGTAGCAGATGCCTTAAGTCGAAAAGGATGCTCGGGGCGTCGAGTAAAGTCATTAACAATGACAATCCATTCACACCTGTCCACACAAATCAAAGAGGCTCAGCTGGAGGCCTTGAAACCGGAAAATGTGACGGGTGAGGCATTAAGAGGAATGGATAAAAACCTCGAAGTCAAAGACGATGGAGTTCGTTACCTGGTAAACCGAATCTGGACACCGAAGTTCGGAGGTTTCCGAGACGTCGTCATGGACGAAGCACACAAGACTAGATACTCCATCCACCCAGGCTCAGATAAGATGTATCTGGACCTCAAGAAGTTGTATTGGTGGCCAAACATGAAAGCCAAAATTGCTACTTATGTGGGCAAGTGTTTGACTTGCGCCAAGGTCAAGGTAGAATATCAGAAACCCTCAGGGCTACTTCAACAGCCTGAGATACCTGAGTGGAAGTGGGAACGGATAACCATGGACTTCATAACTAAGTTACCCAAGACGACGGGTGGACTGGATACCATTTGGGTAATCGTCGACAGACTGTCCAAGTCAGCACACTTTCTCCCGATGAAAGAAAACGACAAGATGAAGAAGCTGACCAAGATGTACATCAAGGAAATCATGAGATTGCATGGGGTGCCAAAGTCCATTATCTCAGACAAGGATAGTCGATTCACCTCGCGATTCTGGCAGTCACTTCAGAAGTCCTTGGGAACTAGGCTGGACATGAGTACAGCCTACCACCCACAAACCGACCGGCAAAGTGAGAGGACCATTCAGACGCTAGAAGACATGCTTAGAGCGTGTGTGATAGACTTTGGTAAAGCTTGGGATACCCATTTACTACTTGTCGAATTCTCATACAATAATAGTTATCACACTAGCATCAAGGTTGCACCATTTGAAGCCCTCTATGGCCGCAAGTGCAGTTCACCTCTGTGCTGGGCTGAAGTGGGCGACACACAACTAGCAAAGGGACAAGTCCCTAATAGCACTCTCACTGGTCCGGAGATAATAAGAGAAACCACAGAAAAGATTGTTCAAATCCGAGAACGATTAAATGCTTCTAGAGACAGACAGAAAAGTTACGTAGATAACAGACGGAAGCCTTTGTAATTCCAAGTTGGAGATCGTGTGCTATTAATGGTCTCACCCTGGAAGGGTTTAATATGTTTTGGTAAACGAGGAAAGCTGAACCCTAGATACATTGGGCCATTCGAAATCCTTGCCAGGATTGGCCCGGTAGCATACAAACTTCGATTGCCACAAGAACTTAATAAAGTACATCCTACCTTTCACGTATCAAACCTAAAGAAGTGTCTGTCCGAAGAGACTCTCGTGATACCTCTCGACGAAATCGAAATCAACGAGAGTCTCCACTTCGTGGAGGAACCGGTAGAAATCATGGATCGAGAGATCAAAAGAACAAAACAAAGTTGTATTCCTATCGTGAAGGTCTGTTGGAACGCTAAGCGAGGACCTGAGTTCACTTGGGAACGCGAAGACCAAATGAAACAAAAATACCCCCATCTCTTCCCGAGCTCTTGAAGTCCCAGTCAAAATGCAAATTTCGGGGCGAAATTCCTTCTAACGGGGGGGATGATGTGACAACCGTCAAATTCTGGTCAAGTCAAAGTCAAATAAAGTCAAAGTCAACCCGTTCAACTCTACTAACCCTTGTATACTAGGGTTTACTTTATGTAATTACTGTACAACTCACTATTATAATAAGAAATCATCACTTGAAAAGTTCGTATTTTTAGATTTCTTGAACCCTAATCGGGGTAAGTGAGGTAGCAAAGCGATAAAACACTATTACATACCCTTCGGGGGTGTGTAAGACTCTTAAACATGGCTTAACGGGGTTTACGGACCTTGCGTTACAAATCCAAACACTCAAAAAGGTCACAAAAGAAGTCTCTCCCAATCTCTTTCACTCTATCTCTCTCCACCTCAAATCTCTTCCAAATCTCTCCAAGTATGTGAAATCTCTCACAGATCTCTCTAAGTATGTGAAATCTCTCTCTGAATGAGAAATCTCTCCAAGTATGTGAAATCTCTCCCAAATCTCTCCAAGTATGTGAAATCTCTCCCAAATCTCTCTAAGTATGTGAAATCTCTCCCAAATCTCTCTCTGAATGAGAAATCTCTCCAAGTATGTGAAATCTCTCCCAAATCTCTCTAAGTATGTAAAATCTCTCCCAAATCTCTCTCTGAATGAGAAATCTCTCCAAGTATGTGAAATCTCTCCCAAAGCTCTCTCTGAATGAGAAATCTCTCCAAGTATGTGAAATCTCTCCCAAATCTCTCTAAGTATGTGAAATCTCTTCCAAATCTCTCTCTGAATGAGAAAATCTCTCCAAGTATGTGAAGTCTCTCCCAAATCTCTTTCAAAATCTCTCTCAACTTCTTATAATCACCCGGGGCATCCCGACCCTTAATTTAATCGAAAACCGCTCGAAAACGGAAGTTTACGCGAAAAACCCTCTTAAGGAGCCGAACCTTCTTAGGAACAGAAACCACCTCCTGAACCGAAAGTAACCTTCGGTCCGAGAGGACTCCACTTTCGGTCCGAGAATGCACCTTCGGTCCGAGATGCGACACTACTCAGCGGAACCCTACTCTCGGTTCCCCATCCACTTTCGGTTCTAAGAGCTGGGAGCAAACCTCCGGCCCTGAATTTCGGAAATTGGCAATTTTTGCCCGGCTTTCAATATTTTTAGCGTTTTGAGCCCGTTTTTCGTGATTTTAACGCGGGATTTTCACCCAAAATCATATTTTAACATATAGAACCCCATACTTCATAATTAATCACGTTTTTGGGGTATAATCCTTATCCAAGAAGAGTGGGTGGGATATTATAAGTGGAGTGTTGACCTTACTTTAGTGTATGACACAAGCAACCACCCATGCCCACTCCATTACCAACCCTTGTCCTTCCACCATACCTAGTCCTTTCATTGTACTCTTTCCATCATTTTTCCAGCCACATCCTTGATCAAAGGCTGGAAAACTCCCCTCTCTCCTCACATTTCTCTCATTTTCCACCAAAGAACAAACTTCATTCTCTCTCACTTTCTCTCTCTAAATTTCGATATTCAAGGCTATTCTCCAAGCTTTTCTTCTACTTTTGGTAAGTATTATTATCCTTCACATGATTATTCCACCTCTTTCTTCTCAAATCATAGGTTGCTTACACAAACTTCATCATATTTGCGTTAGTTCTTCGAATCTTCAAGCAATCTTCTAAGTGTTCTTGAGTTGAACACTACCTTTCTTCAACATCCACCCACTGAAATCACACAAGGTGAGTTCATACCCCTATCTTTTCAAGTTTTCTCAAGTTTTAAAGGGGGGGGGGGGGGGGAATACAAGTTAAAACACCAAGAACTTAACTAAACTCAAACAACAGCTTTCATCAGAAAAGTTTAATTCAATTCACGGACTGTTTTGGTCAACTTAAACATTTTAGTTTTCAAAACTGTATTAGATGCGAATAGTTCAGGTTCATACCTTTAAAATGACTACTTTCACATCTCCATACGATTTTTCTACAAATTATGGTGATTTTTACAAAACTGCCTATCATTACAAGAACAAATCCGGACCACTCTGTGAATATGGATTTTTTCACACAAGTGAGAGGTCACTAAAAATCATAATAAAATTTATGAACAACCTAGACACATTTTCCAAACTTTCAGAATTTATGGAATCTGATTTGGACCTGTGATGATTTTTCTATAAATCTTCTAAGGACAGGAATAGAAATGTTAATACTAAAACAATGTTTTCAGTTTCATTTACACCTTGTAACTCGTTGAGCAAGGTGTGTATCATCATGTGCATATATGTGTTATATTATATGTCATTTTGTCTTGGTAAATAGACATACATCAGAAAACAAATAGATTTTTACCTCCACAAGTATGGTAATTAATTATAATAAACAAAGTTTATATCCATTGCATACAAACATTTTGATAAACTAATGTAAGTATAGTTTATGTTCACTACTACCATTATTTGATAAACTATAATAGGTATAGTTTATGATGCACTCACACAACAAGTTCATTACCAAAGGTTTCATTTACACAAAAAGGGTTTTCATTCACTACATGTAAATCCGTTAATGACTAAATCGTGAGACATTCGTTTCATGTTACTTAACAAGGAATACACTTTAAGTCCTGTATTGTAACCAGAGTCTCTTGTAGGGAGAGCGTGATAGTTGTATATAGATCTATATTGGGATTGACACCCCACACCTTGCTGTTAGCTACAATGGGACATCGAGGTCTACGGGTGACAAATGTCATAACGTTTCCAACGCCTGAAGAACGTCGTTTCAGGCCATCTAGGTCATAGCATGGTTATAATAGCTCACATAAAGTATTAACAACTCTTAGGATTTACGGGGATTCCATTAAATCAAACGAGTTTATGGCAATTTAAACTTGCATTGTTTTTACTATAAGCATGGAAATCACTTGTACATTTTGGTCTTTGGATTTAAGGCTGCAATTCACACTTTAAGGAAAATATTGGATTTTTCTGGAACAAACATACTTTTAAAAAGGAAAGGCTTTCATCACTACATTCAAAAGCTTATGAACTCACCAACTTAATTGTTGACACTTTTTCAAAACTACTTGTATTCTCAGGAAATCAATAAACAGGTGAACGAGTGCTTTTGAGGATGGGACGTTAAGGCGTCAACATTTCATTTTTGTCAACATAATGTAATTGATTTAAAAACATGTAAACTTATACAATGGTGTAACTTTTTTCAATTATATTTATGTTGGTTGTGTTTACTTTGATCACTATTGCAATTGTTGTTATGATACTATACATGAAGTCCTCCACCCCCGGACGTTTCTGTGACAACCATCAAATTTCGGTCAAGTCAAAGTCAAACAAAGTCAACTAGTCAAACCGGTCAACTCCATTAACCCTTGTATGATAGGGTTTACGTTATGTAATCACTGTACAATTCGCTATTTTAATGAGAAAACATCATTTGGAAAGTTCATGTGTTTGATTTTCCTTAGCCTTAACAGTGCTAAACAATGAACCAAAGCGATAAAACACTATTGCACAATCATCGGGATTGTGTAGGACACTAAATCATGGCTTAACGGGGTCTATGGACCTTGCGTTGCGAAGCCGGACACTCAAAAAGATCACAAACGAAACCTCTCTCAATCTCATTCAAACCCTACTCAAGATTACTTGACGCTAATAGGATCAAAACCCATACACTACGATATAAATTGACGTTAATAGCAACATAGTATAGTACAACGTTATAACTATAATCAAATTAAATTATGATACCATATTAAAATCAAATCAAAGTATAATGCTCTAATTAAATTAAAATAATCAAACTTGAATGCTATAATTAAACTTCAAATCAAAGTAGATTGTTATAATCAAATCATAACCTATCTTTTATAAAACTCCATTTTTATAAACTTTACATTAAATTTTATAAAACTCTATTTTTATAAACTTTACTTTAAATTTTATAAAACTCTTATATTAATTATGTAAAAGATGCTTGTGTTAGTGGGAAATTATGAAGACCACCAAAAGCAAAAAGATTATTCCCATGGTCTCCCACTCACACCTCCCATCCACTTTCCTTTCCTTTTTCTCCCAACACATTATTCTCTTCACCACTTAAACCTTCTCTATTCTTTCTCTCACTCTCAATCTCGAAATTCATCCAAGAAATACTCATATTCCATCCAAGAACAATCTATTATACTCAAATCTTCATCCCTCTTGAAGCATTCATCAAGGTATGTTGTTAAAAGTTTCAAATTCATACAAGAAACAAATTAAATCCACCAAAATATCTAAAACTCATTTTATGCATAAACCTGATTTTTCTCAGAATACCATAAATAAAATAAGAAGTTCTGGAAATTTTCAGAAAATAACTTATTTTTATTGAATTACTATAATTATTGCAATAAAGTAGGGCAATAATTCACATAAAATACTTTTTGCATTCAATAAATTCTGAGAAAATTCTGGGATGACCTATATATTGATTAAACATAATTTATGAAGTTTCATGCATTTATATTACTGTTTACTATTATTTATGATTTTATTGATTAATTAATAATGAAATATATAAAAACTACTTCCCATAGTCACAAATATCTGAAACTTATACACTGGGCTCTATATCATGTTATAAAACTATGGTTAATTTTACAGAATTTTTAGGAATGATTTACTATTTTTCCCGAATTTTGTTGTTGTTTAATCATTAAAGTATTAATAAATACTAAAACAGTTCAGAAAAATATAAAAATTTTACAGTAATTAATATTTTATGAAATAATGATTTCTTAATAATTTCATAATTTTTCAATTCTGTTTACTATTTAAAACCATTTTCCTAAGTATTTAAGCATGTAAAAATGCATTTTAATGATTATTTCATATAAATAATTGTTAAAATCTGTAAATAATTATAATTGGGCAAATTATTATTTTAATAAGAAATTATTAAAATCTGGCCTAAATTGAAAATATAAATGCAAAGTAATTAATTCAATTTAAAATTCATTTAACAAATGAATACCTTAATATTATAATCAAAATAAATTATTGTTAATTCATCTAATATAAGAATATGTGTCTAATTATTTGTATTAGTACTCTATTCTCGTTTAGCAGTTCCTAAACCAAAACTATTAATTATATTAGGTTCTATGCCATTTTGACCCGAACCGTCTATCGTACGACACACGCATTTCGTTTTGGGACTAATGTGAGTAATCTACCCCATATTTTATAATTTTCAATACTTTTGGGGTGTATCTTGTGGTTCTAATATGTTCCAACTTCATTTTATTGTTTTATCACAATTGAGACATTGTTGGGACATTTATACGTGAGTCATTAATTGTATAACTATTGTTTGTTTACGCTACATGTACTTGTAGTGCATTATCATTTTTAGTATAATCTCCATGACTATGCCCGTATTCTTGAGGTACGTTATGGACAATAATAGCGCTATTGGGTTGACCACCCCGCCTTGGGACGCTAAGGTGATTGATCGCACGTGGTTGAGTGTGTATGATGATTAGATGCTCCATCCTATATATATTTATATATATATACATATGTATATATAGGGTGAGGACTTATTGTTGTTGTTATCATTTGTTAATCAATTTTTGATTTATAAACCGTTATCTCAAATACAATTGTTTGCCGACTTCAAAAGAAAACAAATTTCCAATTATAAAGGTTTCAACTTCGCAATTTTCTCTACTAAAATTAGATTACTCACCAACTCTCGTAGTTGACCTGTTTTTACCCATGATGCAGATTTGAAGAATGAAGTTGATGAAAAATAGGTTGTGCCTTAGAAATCCACAAGACTATTTAAATTTGATGTAATAAATGTTGTTCGTATTTGGATTTGTATTTGTATGTTGTGGATCTTGTTTGCATACTTAGTACTTAATTGAATCTAATCATATTATAACATAGTTGTCATGAGACTTTGAACAAGATATCACGCCTCGATCGATTCCGACAAGGATCGGGGTGTGACAGATTGGTATCAGAGCCCTTGATTATAGGGAATTAGGTTAATTGCCTTGACCTAGTCTATAGCCTCTAGGGTCCTCTCGTATGCTAGTTTATAAAATGCACACACAACTGCATGCAATTCACGCTTAGAAAATCCTAGGAATACCTTTGTGTGTTAATTGCTCCCTTATGTGCATACGTATTACTCCTGACACTTATATGTGTGCATACACTTGTGAATATTCTCCACTTTCTCTGAAAATCACACACATACTCAAGTTGTTTAACAAAATGTATATACATATATGTATTCCTTAGAGCTCATAGGAAATTCAAAGTCATCCACTCTAGTTGGGTAGGATCATAGTAATGGACGCGTAGTAACTAGAAGGGGGAGGTGCCGGTAGCCCGAAAGTCCTGACTAGGTAAGCATTCGTATACATCCCAATCAACCGAGGGACCAGTTTGCTTATCTGGGGACCAAAGGCGAGAGTTCCCAAACCTATAGGCCAAAGCGCGTCATTCACATTACTCTTGAGCCATCAAAATATCCGACCTTATCAAACGTGTTCGAAAGGATACACTCCAAAATGGCCAACTCATTGGACTATTAAGTTCCCTAATGGGCCTAGAAGTGGGAAAGACATGTGAAAACTTAGTTTTGTGGGGGCCCACGCAAGTGCTACATGTTTCACATTTAGTAACCATGGAAAGCCCAAAAGGTGCCCAACACTCCTAACCATGGCCCAACAAGTGTTTTACAATTATTTTACCCAACAATGTCTAAAAACTTTATTTCCATAATCAATTTACAAATAACTCACAAGTCCATATGCGTGTTTCTCGTAGTTGACTTGTTCCTTGTTTGGTTGTGGACTTAGGGTAGACTCATTAGGATCAATAGTCTAATAAAACTTTAATTACACGTAACTGGGGGCATGTCGAGTGAATCTTAGGAGTGGATCAGACATGGAACAAATCACAAGATTATAATCAAGTTATTCCTACTAAATTCATAAGTCTATTTATATAGACCTCTAGTATAGAGTCGTCGGCGTAGTCGTGTCGGCAATCTAGAATATGGCTAAATACATAATACAAACTATAATACCCAAATTATACAAAATTTTCTGCATAAAAAAATCAATAGACAAACAAACACAATGAAACTAAAAAGGGTATCAAACTATCAAGAGAAAAACACATACAATGTAGATTAAAATCCACTAATTATAACAAAATGGCTAAAAGAAAAGGTAAGGACTAAGGATTGTTAAGTCCTCTCTTCTTATAAATAGCTTTGAAGCAAGCTTGCCTAAGCTTCTTTGTTCTTTCTGTCAATTCCATACCTGGCAATTTCTCCATCATCTTCTTGTGCCCTTCTAACGTCTCTATCTCCTCCTTTAATCCCAACTCCTAGTTTTTTTTTAAAAAAAAAGGTAGATGCAATATATTTTTCGTGTGAGTTCACAAAATTTAAAATGAGTTAAGTTTATATAAATATAAATCAGGAAATCGTAGTAAATCAATTGAATTGATGTGGAATATGCCTAGGGCCATTGTTTATGTTATAAAGAAACTAATAATTAAAATTTTAGAAAATACCAAAACTACTTTGGTTACCAAGTGCAGGCATGCATGCATGAGTAATATATAGAAGGTTATTATCGTAATTTACCTTGGCATTTTGAATGAGGGATTGTAGGCTCGTAAGTTTTCTATGAGGCCATCTGTTTATGTTTAGCTCTCTGCATCTTTTCTTCAACAATGTTAACCCTATCCCTAGTTCCTTTGCCGCCATGATTATCGGCATCTCAAAGTACTTCGCTATCTCTTCAAACTCCAATGGTCTCAATCTCTTTGCCACCTTCCGGCCACCGTGATCAGTGGTGGCAACACTAGAACTACATGTAGCCTCACCACCGGATTTACAGTCTTCACTGAAACTAACCAATGGTAAATTACCATCCTCCCAACAATCCCATAAGCTTATGTCTTTAAGGGGATCTAAATCGTGAAACTCATTTCTAGAAATGATGTTTTGATCTTTGTTAAGTACTGTGGAAACGTTCTGATCGAGCACTTCATGCAATTTTTCCGACAACTCGTAATCATGATGGTCGAGCATGTCACCACTGCAAAAATCCAAAAAAAAAAAAAAAACTCAAGATAATCAAATCCAACACGATGAAAGACTCTTTTTGATCACTACAAATCCAAACCATGTTTTGATCAATATAGACAAAATCACTTTTCTGTGCGAAAGATGGGGTAATGAGTGACGTTTATATATACCTGAAAAGATCTTGATGATCAAAGTACTGAAACCAATCGAGGTCATCTATGGGGTTTTGATGATCTGCAGGTGGATCCATTTGTGAGGGAGAAGTTAAAAGTTGCGGTAAGAATGTGATGATTTATATAAGTGAAGTGGGAGAAGTAATTAATAACAAATAAAGAGGAAATGAATATATATGGTCTTTGAACTGTAACCTTCTTCTTCAATTCACACACATATACGTATATGTTGCCGCAAATTATGACTTATGTGCCTCATGCATTTAATACATCACATGCCTACTGCATATTCTTGACTTTGAAGCTACGTACCAGTTTCAAATTTCCCCAGTAGCACACTTTTCATTAGAAAGTACTCCAAGTCTTCACACATGAACCAGTTAGAAAGTACTCCAAGTCTTCACACACGAACCAATTAGAAAGTACTCCAAGTCTTCACACATGCAAATCATGACTTGTGTGTCGCTATAGGTAACTAATAAAACTTTATTTTTTTTAACCCCTTAAATATCAGTACAAGCTTCTAACATCGACGTTTAAATTCTAAATTTCTTTTTATTACTAAAACTAGCATCAATTCAAGTATATAAACCATGAATCTTGAGAACACGGCAAAACCCAAATAAGTCTTATCATCTATGTAAAAAAAAAACTCAGGGTTTTTACTAGTAAATCTATCAGTGGCGGAGCTTGAACAATTAACTGGGGGGGGGGGGGGCGAAAATATTATAAACTGAAATTAACATTAAAAAAAACAGATTGTTTTCAACAAATAAACACCAAAAACACCTAGAAAAAGAATTACAACTCAGCCCGACAGCCTTTAATGTCTTTAAAAACAGATTATGAATGATATATTAGTAAGCAGACAACAATTTCTCTTTCAATGTTTTCATCTTTCGCATGATTATATCTAGAAAAATCAAAATGAAGGAACAATTGATCCAATCAAAACAAAATCAAATTCAAAATTAGAACAATAACCAATAACTCATTTAACAATAACCAAATCAATATTTGTTGTCACTTTTCAGTTTTGTTTGAAGCTGACAAGCTGTTAAGCATAACCAAATCAATAACCAAATCTATAAGTTCATAACTTATAAATCAAATTGGCAAATCGCCAAATCGCAAATGACAGCCAAATTAAAAGGAAACTCAGTAAGACAGTAGTAACGCATAAATAGGCAACAGATTGACAGAAAACAGCAGCAGCAGTGCAATACGCCAACACCAACAATCAACAATCTTACAATCAGAAAAGAAAGAACATCTGAATAGGATTTGGGTCTCAGGATTACATACCTGATTTCTGTGAAGTGAGAATGGGGACTTGGGCACTTGGCGATGGCGATTGGCGAGAGTGAGACCAGGCGACTGACTTGGCGAGACAACGACAAACGAACAGCAGGCGAGATAGGCAGCGAATTGGGCAAATGGGGATGAATCGATTTTGATTTCTTGATACCACTTGGTCGCTTGGAGAATTGGGAGTATTGGACCATTCTGATTAGGAATCGGGAGGGGCCAAAGCCCAAGTTTGAAGATAGCAGGCTTATAACTATTTTATTTTGAACTACAATTCCTACTTCTAGCCCAATAATACTACGCCCCTGGAATCTATGAGGGCTAGTGTAAACATTATGGTCATATATCATTAAGATTCTATGGACTTAGAATGTGTGATTCCGCCTCATTCCCTGTTCCTTGTTTGGTTGTGGGCTTAAGGCGGGGTCACCCATCCAAAATGCCCTTGCAATCTTAATGATATACGACTAGTTTACGTCAATCGACTATAAAAGAACTTGTAGGACTTATAATGCAAATTTCGTCAAAATTTGTTGAAACATTCGTAATGATGGAACTCGCTAACTACGTTATAAAATATTCATAGTGGTAATACCAAGGATAAAACAGGGAGTATAAAAGCACACATAGAATACTCTATCATCCCAAAACAATAAACTCCTTTTAAATTGACTCAGTTCAAGTTACAATAAGAAATTTCCAAGGTCGTCATGTGACATCAGGAGGGTTGTTCCTCACCATAATCAATTTCTTGTACTACGAAAAGTTTTCCACATCTTTTTCCAAACTCTTGAAGTCCCAATCATAATGCAAATTTCGGGACGAAATTCCCTCTAACGGGGGGATGATGTGACAACCATCAAATTTCGGTCAAGTCAAAGTCAAACAAAGTCAACTAGTCAAACCGGTCAACTCCATTAACCCTTGTATGATAGGGTTTACGTTATGTAATCACTGTACAATTCGCTATTTTAATGAGAAAACAACATTTGGAAAGTTCATGTGTTTGATTTTCCTTAGCCTTAACAGTGCTAAACAATGAACCAAAGCGATAAAACACTATTGCACAATCATCGGGATTGTGTAGGACACTAAATCATGGCTTAACGGGGTCTATGGACCTTGCGTTGCGAAGCCGGACACTCAAAAAGATCACAAACGAAACCTCTCTCAATCTCATTCAAACCCTACTCAAGATTACTTGACGCTAATAGGATCAAAACCCATACACTACGATATAAATTGACGTTAATAGCAACATAGTATAGTACAACGTTATAACTATAATCAAATTAAATTATGATACCATATTAAAATCAAATCAAAGTATAATGCTCTAATTAAATTAAAAGAATCAAACTTGAATGCTATAATTAAACTTCAAATCAAAGTAGATTGTTATAATCAAATCATAACCTATCTTTTATAAAACTCCATTTTTATAAACTTTACATTAAATTTTATAAAACTCTATTTTTATAAACTTTACTTTAAATTTTATAAAACTCTTATATTAATTATGTAAAAGATGCTTGTGTTAGTGGGAAATTATGAAGACCACCAAAAGCAAAAAGATTATTCCCATGGTCTCCCACTCACACCTCCCATCCACTTTCCTTTCCTTTTTCTCCCAACACATTATTCTCTTCACCACTTAAACCTTCTCTATTCTTTCTCTCACTCTCAATCTCGAAATTCATCCAAGAAATACTCATATTCCATCCAAGAACAATCTATTATACTCAAATCTTCATCCCTCTTGAAGCATTCATCAAGGTATGTTGTTAAAAGTTTCAAATTCATACAAGAAACAAATTAAATCCACCAAAATATCTAAAACTCATTTTATGCATAAACCTGATTTTTCTCAGAATACCATAAATAAAATAAGAAGTTCTGGAAATTTTCAGAAAATAACTTATTTTTATTGAATTACTATAATTATTGCAATAAAGTAGGGCAATAATTCACATAAAATACTTTTTGCATTCAATAAATTCTGAGAAAATTCTGGGATGACCTATATATTGATTAAACATAATTTATGAAGTTTCATGCATTTATATTACTGTTTACTATTATTTATGATTTTATTGATTAATTAATAATGAAATATATAAAAACTACTTCCCATAGTCACAAATATCTGAAACTTATACACTGGGCTCTATATCATGTTATAAAACTATGGTTAATTTTACAGAATTTTTGGGAATGATTTACTATTTTTCCCGAATTTTGTTGTTGTTTAATCATTAAAGTATTAATAAATACTAAAACAGTTCAGAAAAATATAAAAATTTTACAGTAATTAATATTTTATGAAATAATGATTTCCTAATAATTTCATAATTTTTCAATTCTGTTTACTATTTAAAACCATTTTCCTAAGTATTTAAGCATGTAAAAATGCATTTTAATGATTATTTCATATAAATAATTGTTAAAATCTGTAAATAATTATAATTGGGCAAATTATTATTTTAATAAGAAATTATTAAAATCTGGCCTAAATTGAAAATATAAATGCAAAGTAATTAATTCAATTTAAAATTCATTTAACAAATGAATACCTTAATATTATAATCAAAATAAATTATTGTTAATTCATCTAATATAAGAATATGTGTCTAATTATTTGTATTAGTACTCTATTCTCGTTTAGCAGTTCCTAAACCAAAACTATTAATTATATTAGGTTCTATGCCATTTTGACCCGAACCGTCTATCGTACGACACACGCATTTCGTTTTGGGACTAATGTGAGTAATCTACCCCATATTTTATAATTTTCAATACTTTTGGGGTGTATCTTGTGGTTCTAATATGTTCCAACTTCATTTTATTGTTTTATCACAATTGAGACATTGTTGGGACATTTATACGTGAGTCATTAATTGTATAACTATTGTTTGTTTACGCTACATGTACTTGTAGTGCATTATCATTTTTAGTATAATCTCCATGACTATGCCCGTATTCTTGAGGTACGTTATGGACAATAATAGCGCTATTGGGTTGACCACCCCGCCTTGGGACGCTAAGGTGATTGATCGCACGTGGTTGAGTGTGTATGATGATTAGATGCTCCATCCTATATATATTTATATATATATACATATGTATATATAGGGTGAGGACTTATTGTTGTTGTTATCATTTGTTAATCAATTTTTGATTTATAAACCGTTATCTCAAATACAATTGTTTGCCGACTTCAAAAGAAAACAAATTTCCAATTATAAAGGTTTCAACTTCACAATTTTCTCTACTAAAATTAGATTACTCACCAACTCTCGTAGTTGACCTGTTTTTACCCATGATGCAGATTTGAAGAATGAAGTTGATGAAAAATAGGTTGTGCCTTAGAAATCCACAAGACTATTTAAATTTGATGTAATAAATGTTGTTCGTATTTGGATTTGTATTTGTATGTTGTGGATCTTGTTTGCATACTTAGTACTTAATTGAATCTAATCATATTATAACATAGTTGTCATGAGACTTTGAACAAGATATCACGCCTCGATCGATTCCGACAAGGATCGGGGTGTGACAGTTTCCGCCATCCTTGGTTTGGGGGTGTGACACAGTGCATTTCTCGGCACGGACCATTGTGATGAAAGTTGCACTTGTTGCACTTGGGAAGGGTTCCAGCATATTGTCTTAGTGGTGCTGGAGTGGAAGGAGTAGTGGCAGCATGGATGACAACAGTTTGCTGCTTCTTTGCGGGGCCCTGCGCTGGTTGCTTCTTTTTATTATCCCAGAATTTCCTCTTGTTGTTCCCTCGTCGTGCTTGATCGGAGGTGGTTGTCACGGTGGCATGACTGGCCCGATGATCAATGAGTTGTTGTGCCAACTCCTTGGAACTCTCGAAAGTAGTTGTTCGTGAGGCCAACATACTATTTTGAATCTGGGAAGATAATCCCCAGATATATCGTTCCACCTTCTTGCTTTCCGGAGTGACCATCGCCGGATAGAGAAGTGCTAGATCATTGAATCGGGCAGTGTAAGCTGTGAGGTCAGAGCCCGTTATCTTGAGACTCCACAGTTCTTGTTCCAATTTTTGCACTTCACCCCTTGGGCAATACTCCTTCAGCATCATGGTTTTCAAATCTTCCCAGCTTATTGAATTAGCCACCGCGAGAGTTTGGGATTTTACGTGGCCGTTCCACCAGGTAAGGGCCCTGTTGGTGAGAGTGCGAGCTGCGAATTTGAATTTGTTGGCTTCAGGGCACGCACAAATTTCGAAGACAGATTCGGTCCTCTCGAACCAGTGCATCAAATCGATGACTCCCCCGCTTCCATTGAACGAGTCGGGTTTGCCATTAGTAAATTCCTTAAAGGAACACTCTCTCGACCGCCCTTGGCTATCTCCTTGTGTGGAGTTATTAGTACCAGTCCCTATCCTTCTGGCACAGTCGGTGCTGATTTGGGACATAGCAGCTGCCACTGCGGCCGTGACCGCAGCTTGGAACATTACCGGGTCATACTGGGGAGGCGGCAACAGTGGATTTGTTTGCGTTCCGCCGGTGAGTCTAGCAGATCTACGAGGCGGCATTTTTCTGTTATAGAATTTCAAAGATGAAATGAGTATAAGCCTTTTAGTAATGGTTATCAGTCGGGAGATGCAAAACTAGGTTATTAGTTTTCAAGTATAATGTTTCCCGATTTTTCAAATGTTGCAAACAATTCATAGCAGAAGTCTATATAAATAAACTTATGAATTTAGTAGTAATGATTCAAATGAAATCTTGCAATCTTTGTTCCATGCCTGACCCACTCATAAGACCACCTAATGTATACTAGTTGTGTGTAACTAAGGTTCAACAGACCGTCGAACTTAATGAGTCTGCCCTGAGCCCACAACCAAACAAGGAACAGGATCCAAGGCGGACTCACCATTTCTAAGTCGATCGCCTCTTGATTACACATAACCTCGAGGTATACATTAAATAATCTCATAGTTACCATAAGCAAATCGTTTGTTAATGCCATGTTATGCAATTTGAGGTGAACTCTCAACAAATACAAATGTCTGCCAATTTTTATTGATACAATTTAGTACATGTTTTTAAGCATATTTGACCTCATAAAGGTCTACATTATATCAATGCAACAGAAAATTTTGACAGCACCTAGACCCTTCGACTAGTGTACTCACTTAGACGCAGGGTTAAACCTACTTACAGGGAAGAGTAGCCCCAACGCATACCCATAAACCTAGTTTATAACAAAATGTGAGTAGTGCAACACTACTCGAGGCAGGTCGTATCAGCTGGTCCACTGTAGCCTTGGGACGAGGTCGAGGCTCCCTGTAGCTCCGCAATCCGGCGTTCGGCCGCGATCACCCTCTCCTCGAGAGCTGCATGCCTTATATGGTATTCCCTTACCTCCGCCCGAGCGGTGGTAAGGTCCTCCATGAGTTGGTCCATGGGGTAGAAGTCTCTTTCCAGATCCCAGGTACGAGCATCAGATGCTTCCACAACAGCGTTGAGGTCCCGAACGTGATTTGCCATTTCCCGATTCTGGTCCCCAAGGTTCGTAATCTGTTGGGTCATGACTGGGAGGGCTCTGTCAGATGGTCCCCCATGACTGAGGTCGTAGTAACCCCGTTGATCGCCAAAAGGTGATTGTTGTCGTTGTTGACGACTCCATCTCTCAATCATGGTTGCCCAACGGGGCTCGGGCCCGTTGTAGCCAAAACAGTTTGCAGGCACCCTGGCGATGTAAGGAGGGTTGATGACTTCCTCCTCCGGTTCCTCTTCTTCCTCTTCGTCCTCCAATTCTTCTTCTTCCTTGTCTTCTTCAGGGTCTTCTTCGGGTTCTTCTTCGGGTTCCTC
This sequence comes from Lactuca virosa, assembly GCF_052849685.1. NCBI lineage: Eukaryota > Viridiplantae > Streptophyta > Magnoliopsida > Asterales > Asteraceae > Lactuca > Lactuca virosa. The sequence goes on from NC_136429.1 coordinate 204,613,181, forward strand.
CTTGGGTTCCTCCTCGAACACTTCATCGGGATCCTCTTCTGGTTCTGCTTCCAACCATCCACCGTTCCCCTGATTCGAAAAGTAGGGGTCTCCGGATAAATGAAATCCTGCCATGTCGTCTGTACGAGAAGAAGGGTGTAAGAGGCACATAATGAATATAGAAATATTGTGTTTAGTTAACATAAAATACTCCTATAACATTTTAACGGTTGTGTTTGATTATTAACATGTTTCTTGTATGGGTGTTGGTAAGTTGATAGAATTGTTGTCCACTATGAATATCCCCCGGCATATACTAGTCACTTCTCGGACGAATATAGTTGATCGGGCTATATTCCTCCCATACTTGATTGCATATCCCAAGGCATATTCATATTGCACAACTCCTCTATTTTTAAGTTTTACATTTTCCTTAGACGTGACACTATACCGGTATGCATGTATGTACTTATACTTTTTCATAAAAATAACGCTTTTATTATTTTAGAAGTATACTTGTAGGGAAAACATTTAAATCAGAGAATCTTAGTCCCTTTGTGTTTATAGTTTATATATCTTATGTTGTTTGATATACTATGTTCACTATAAACAATGCTTTGATAACAATCTGTCACACCCCCAAACCAAGGATGGCGGAAACGTCTGGGGGTGGCAGACTTCATCTATAGTATCACAACAACGAGTATAATAGTACTCATAGTAAAAACAACCATCATAAATATAATTGAAAAAGTTACACCATAGTATGAGTTACATGTTTCCAAATCAATTACATCATGATGACCAAAATGTATAAATTTACGTCTTGCGTCCCATCCTCAAAAGCAGTTGGTTACCTGTTTCACTGGTTCCCTGAGAATACAAGTAGTTTTGAAAAAATGTCAACAATTAAGTTGGTGATTTCATAAGTTTTTGGTTGTAGCGATTGAAAAACCCTTATTTGCATATGTAATGTATATGCTAGAAAAATCCAATATTTTCGTTATAAAATGTTATGTAGTCTTAAATCCCAAGACCGATTGCATGAGTGTGTTTCGTAATTATAACGATGAATGCAGTTTTAGATAGATAAAACCCTGTTTAAAGTAGAATTTCCCGTAAACTTTAAATGTTGTTAACTTCTTATGTGAGTCGCTATAACCATACTACAACCGGATGACCTGCTACAACGTTTTTCAGGCGTTAGAATTTGTTATGACTTTTGTCACCCGTAGACCTGCAGGTCCCGCTGTAGCTAGCAGCAAGGTGTGGGGTGTCAATCTCAATATAGATCTATACACAATTATCACACTCTCCCTACAAGAGATTATGGTTATAACTTACATGAATTTTTAACCCGCACTCTAAGAGTACAATGAAGAATTGTCTCGCAACTTGCGTTAACGAGTTTACGTGTAGTGTTTGAGTAAAAACCGTTTTCTGTGGTGGAAGTGGAATCTCCCTTTTGTGTATTAAAACGGTGATATGAATTTATTAAACTATACCTATTATAGTTTATCATGTAGTAGTTGAAACCCGTTTGTATTATGGTAAGACCCTTCTTGTGTATGTAATAATTTAACCAATGCATAACTATACTTGTATATTTCATCTTGCATTAATTCTAATTACAAAGGACCCTTATAATTTATAAAGTATTTTCTGCTATATAATATATCACAACAGATAAACACATGCAAAATACAAAGTTATCAAAGGTTACACTTTGCTCAACATGTTACAAAGTGTTATGACTATTGTAAACTGTTAACTTGTTTTTAACTTTCCTACACTGTTTTAGAAAAGTCATAGAAAAATAATAAGATGTCAAAAACTAAATCCGTAAACTCCGAGAGTTTAGAAAACGTGTCTAGTTTGTTCATAAATTTTATTATGATTTTTGGAAGTCCCTAACTTGTGTGAAAATGTCCATATTCACAGACTGGTCTGAATTCGTTTCTGAAATGATAGGAAGTTTTGTAAAAATCACCATAAATTGTAGAAAATCGTATGGAGATGTGAAAGTAGTCATTTTAAAGGTATGAACCTGAACTACTTGCATATTAAACAGTTTTTAAATATATTGAGTTTAAGATATCCAAAATAGTTCGTGAATAGGACTCAACTTTTCTGATGAAAGCTGTTGTTTGAGTTTAGTTGAGTTTTTGGCATTTTAACTTGTATTCGCCCCCTAAAACTTGAAGAAAACATGAAAATGTGGGGGTATGAACTCACCTTGATTATTACCTGAGATGAAGGGGGAAGAGGAAAGGTTTCCAAGTCAAGAACACTTGGTAGATACTTGAATATTCGAAGATCCTAAGCACAAATATGATGATATTTGTATAAGAGATTCATGATTTGAGTGAAGGAGTGTAGAGTATTCAAATGTAGGATGAGTTTACTTACCAAGACTGAAGTGAAAAACTCAAGAGCAACCTTGAAATCTCGAGTTCTTGAGAGGGAAAGAGAGAGAGAGAGAGAGAGAGAGAGAGAGAGAGAGAGAGGTGTTTGTTTTTTGGTGAGAGAGAGTGAGTAAAGTGGAAAGTGATATGAGTGTTTCCAGATTTTGATGAAGCTATGTAGCTGGAGGAGGGGTGTCAAAGGACAAATAGTAGACTAGGTAGTGAGGATTAGTGACTGAGGGTTGTCTTATGAGGGTATGGGTGTTAACTTGTGTCATACTCTAGATAAAGTCAACACTCTATCACAAAATCTAACTTAATAGATTTTATTCTTGGACAAGGATTTCCCCCAAAATATGATTAAAATATGAATATTTAGGGTTTCTTATGCTAAAATACGAGTTTGGGTGAAAATCATGCGTTAAAATCACGAAAAACGGGCTTAAAACGAAGTTGGGGTCAAAAACCAGGAAGAAGCTGCGAACAGCCGAAGTCAGGAGGCGAGGTTCGGTCTTAGGAGCTTAGAACCGAGAGGATGGTTCGGTTGATGCATAAGAACCGAGAGAGAGGTTCGGTCCGAGCCTCGCAGGCGAAGCCATCAGAAGGAACCGAAGGCGAAGGGTAGTTCGGTCCGATGGGACCTTCGGGTTCGGTTCTTAATCTAGTTTCAGTTCTAATGAGAGGTCCGGTTCCTTAAGAGGGTTCGGCTCCTTAAGAGGGTTCAGCTCCTGAAGAGGGTTCGGCTCTTTAAAGCTGTTTTTCGCATAAACTTCCGTTTTCGAGTTGTTTTCGACTAAATTAAGGATCGGGATGCCCCGAGTGACTATAAAAAGTTGAGAGAGATTTTGAGAGAGATTTCACATACTTAGAGAGATTTGGGAGAGATTTCACATACTTGGAGAGATTTCTCATACTTAGAGAGATTTGGGAGAGATTTCACATACTTAGAGAGACTTGGGAGACATTTCACATACATAGAGATATTTGGGAGAGATTTCACATACTTAGAGAGATTTCACATACTTGGAGAGATTTCTCATACTTAGAGAGATTTGGGAGAGATTTCACATACTTAGAGAGATTTGGGAGAGATTTCACATACTTAGAGTGATTTGGGAGAAATTTCTCATACTTAGAGAGATTTGGGAGAGATTTGAGGTAGAGAGAGATAGAGCGAGAGAGATTTGAGAGAGACTTGGATGTTTAGGTTCGCTACACAAGGTTTGTAAACCTCGCTAAGCCTCGTTATGAATGTTATACGCCCCCGAGGGGTACAGAATAGTCCTTTACCAGGTAGTTTCATCACTTACGCTGATTAGGGTTTGAGAATTCTGAACATATGAATTTTTTTCAAGTGATAACTTCTTATTAAAATAGCGAGTTGTACGGTACTAACATAATGTCAACCCTAATATACAAGGTTAATTGAGTTGACCGGTTTGACTTTTTGACTTTATTTGACTTTGACTTAACCATAATTTGATGGTTGTCACAGCGGGTCCTCCGCATATCCTCATCTCCCGCATACTGGGGCACCAATAATGCCCTCTCCCGGAACTTGGCGGTAATCTCCGCCACCGTCTCTATCGACTGCCTCATATCAAGGAAATCCCTGGCCAACTGCTAAAGCTCCACAGCTGGCGCAAACTCAGCCCTGAACCTGGTCACAAAGTCCGAACAAGTCATAGCCTCAATAGCCGAGGCCCCCAACGAGTCACCAACGGACTCCTACCAATCCCTGGCCCTATCTCTCAAACAACCTGCGACATATCGCACCTTCGACCCCTCAGGGCAGAAGCTCGTCAACTGTGTAGACTCAATGTATGTAATCCATCTCCTGGCTACGATGGGGTCCTTAGCCCCATGAAAATCTGGCGCACCACTACCCCTGAAGTCCTTGAAGGACAGTGTGTGTGATCCTGACTGACTGAGTGCCATATCTCTCCTGAATGCCCTGAGGCGATCCTCCATCAGCTCAATGATCCCTTCCTTGATCGACTCGAAAATCACCGGGGTCGACTCAAGGATACCTCTCGTGATCTCAGACGCGATGAACTCACGTATTCCCTCGTCCACTAGCTCGGAACCTGCCCCCGAGCCGGATCCTGATCTTGAACCTCCCCCTCCATGATGTGTGATCATCACCATTCTGAAACATAACACATAATCGTCAGAACCATACATAAACCTCGGGAGGTTTCATACACTCTACAAGTTTCCTGGTTCCATCTCGGCCCTCCTTGACTCGAGTACGGATCCTCTGCTTTCAGTAGTACGGGCCCATACTACCTTCCACATCTATCCGTACTTTCCTCAAGGATTGCTTCGACTTCACCAAGTCTCTTCTACTACTGCTGCTCTCTTTGATAATCCCATCCTAGGCTTACCCTAGGGTAACTCTCCGACCTACCCTCCGCCATCAGCTGCATAAGGAACCCCTGCTACCTTTACCTAACTAGCCTGCGAGTACCATTACATATTACTAAGACCAGATAATTCTTTGAATGAAAGGTCCTTCCCCACAACGGTTGGACTCAAACAAGAGTTGCGCAGTAGGGCTAGACCTAACCTTCTGGACTTCTTTCGTCCTCGCGATATGTAACTTAACGTATTCGTTTACTAGTTAGCTAAAGATAACTAGGACTCCCAAAGCACAAAGCAACATCATTCGGGCATTGAGTAACCCAATCCAATCATACTCTGACTAATCAGTAACATCTTGTAGCTCAAAAACACATATAGCAGGCATATCAGGCATCTTCCTAGATCCTTAGCCCTAATCTAGCATGCATTTCTCATACATATACAGTAGGCATATAAGGCATCCTTCCTAGATCCTCTAGCCCTAATCTAACATGCAGTTCTCATAATCATATCATATCATAACATAACATGTATGGGTATCTTGGGGAAAACTTACTTGAGCTCGGCCGGTCGCGCACATCACACATCTTGTTCTTTTTCAAAGTTCCTTTTTCTCTTTTCAAACTTCTTTTCATAAAATGATTTTCTTTTTGAAAAATTTCATACCAAGTCCTCAGTTTGAGTTCAGACACACCTAAGAGTATGTCCGGATCCCTCAAACCAAGGCTCTGATACCAACTTGTAACATCCCAATTTTTCAGGCTAAAAATTTCATTTTTAATTAAGTAACATGTAAAATCATTTATCAAACATTGCGAATATTATATTAATTCATAAAACCGTTACGTCGTGTCTCAAAAACATATCATCGGATAATAATAATAATCAGAGTACAATCCCAGAAAACTCAATGCGGAAATCATGCGTGAGTGTGATGTGCCACTACCGCGCCGGCTCCTTCCACTTCGCTGAAGAGGTACCTGAAACAAAACTGAAAACTGTAAGCACGAAGCTTAGTGAGCACCCCCATCATACCACTCACCATACAATAACATACTGTCAGGCAATTCTAGGGTGCCTGACTACCCAGGTCAAGCCATTCTGGGGTGCTTGACTTACCCAGGTCAAGCCATTCTGGGGTGCTTGACTTACCCGTCGGTCTATTTTGCCCGACTACCGGGGACTATTTCACCCCCTACCACTACCACGTAATCATATAACACACATATACTGCCAGGAAATTCTGGGCAGCCTGACTACCCAGGTCAAGCCATTCTGGGGTGCTTGACTTACCCAGGTCAAGACATTCTGGGGTGCTTGACTTACCCAGGTCAAGCCATTCTGGGGTGCTTGGCTTACCCGTCGGTCTATTTCGGCCGACATTCAAGGACTATTTCAACTCCTACTACTACCACATAATTTCATAGCATAAACATACTGTTAGGCAATTCTGGGGTGCCCGACCTACCCTTCGGTCCTAACGACCAAACTTGGGGACTATTCTCCCCCTTCTACCACTATCACATATAACATATCATGCTAGCACATAAACATATCAGGTAGTAGCAAACCTAGATGAATATCACAAAGACAATCATCTAACATACAATTCGTACTGGTGGTCCGACATTATGGCCGTAGACCCACCGCTACTGGAAGGTAACTCACCTCGCGGTCGCGTAGTGTCTGTACTGATCTCGATGTGGAAATCGACTCTCCCCGACTCCTTAGTCCCTACACGACAATTCTTCTAAATTATCAACTCATACTCATAACCCTTACAAGGGTCACTCAATCCCAGACAACGTCCAAGTCAAATCCATGGTCAAAGTCAACATCCAGTTGACTTGACTCACCGATTTGGTCCACCAACTCGTCGAGTCCCTATCCTTTCAGGTGATACAACCCCCCGACTCTACTCGTCGAGTCTAGCAAGAACTCGACGAGTTCGCCTTCATCTATAGCATTGGGACCATCTTCAACCAACTCGCCGAGTTCCATTTGAACTCGTCGAGTTCATCTCCCTCATACGAACGTGTTCAGTCTATGACTCGCCGAGTTGTATGAACAACTCGTCGAGTCCGTCTTCAAGGGTTGGGAGATTGCCTTGGACTCGCCGAGTCTGTTCATGCAATCGTCGAGTCCCATGATTTCCAGGTCCAAAACATACCCCTATCAGGCTGAGTGTTCCTTCCACTCTACCAAAACCATTTCCAGGAGACGCTTTGGGGGAAAAAGCGTCCCGACTCGCCGAGTCGCCTAAGTGACTCGCCGAGTCCCTCTTTGTCCAAAACTATACAGTCGATTTCAGTGGGTCTTAATGCATCCCAATCATAGATCTGACCTCCTAGGGTCCCTTTTATACGTAAAGCTACGAACTTGATGTCCATGGATGAGGTTTTTGGCTCAAAAGGCTATAAAATGGGGTTTATATGGTGCATGGGCTTCCCATGGCCATAAAGTTGGCACCTTTATGCCATGGGAACCCTCAATGGTTCCAGATCTGAAGCACAAACCCACATATACAATCAAATCTGAGCATAGCCTCTCAAAATCTTAGAAAAGGTAGAAAATAGCCCCAAAACAAGATCTAGGAGATAGATGGTCAAGGTTCAAGCTTTTTACCTTGAATGAACTGAGAATGAAACAAAACCTCTGGATCTATTAGCTTCCCCGTCAACTCCTAAGCTTTCTTCTTCTCTTCCAACTTCAAATGCACAAAAGGTCACCAACAAGCTTCAAGAACACTCAATAATGGTTTAGGGTTTCAATCTAGGGTTTCTCTGTGTTGGGAGGGTGATGGATGATGGTTTGGGACGAGATAAAGTGTTTAAATAGGGTGCAAACCCTAAATATTAGGGTTTTGTCTAGACATCTCCTACTCGTCGAGTTGGTCTTCCGACTCGTCGAGTAGGTCACTTAAACCCCCGATCCAATAGTCGAGTCTACTCGACGAGTTGGGCCTCCAACTCGCTGAGTCCTAGAGTAAAATGCAACATTTCAATGAAATTAAATACGTACCAGCAATCGGGTGCTACAACTCTCCTCCTGCACGTCCTTGCTCCTTCTTTAAGTATCTCCTTCTTCAAAATCACAAAGAATGCACAAAAATGGCTCAAAACTCTCAAAAGTTAATTAGGGTTTTGTGGCTATGGTTTGGGACAATGGAGGCTGTAAATAAGGCCATCTTATGGAGGTTAAGGTGTTTAAAAAGGGTGCAAAACCCTTAAAATTAGGGTTTCATTATCCCAGTCCTACTCGTCGAGTTAAGGCTTCTCAACTCGTCAAGTAGACTTCATAACCCGCGTCCCAATCCATCTCTACTCGACGAGTTTGGGGCCTCCAACTCTTTGAGTTTCTGTACTAAAATGAATAAATATTGAATTAAATACATACTAGGAACCGAACGTTATAGCTAGGCTTAGTGAGTTCCCCAAAATAGCATTTATCACAATACATATACATGCATACGTCGGGTATCTAGGCTCACAATCTCTTAAGCTGCTATTGTCGTTATCCGGCTCACAATCACTTAGGTTGCTATTGTTGTCACCCATCCTTCTGAGTATCTAGGCTCATAATCACTTAAGTTGCTATTGTCATTATTTAGGCTTACAACCGCTTATGTTGCTATTGTCATCAACTCACCATTAACCTTTAGCATAAAGCTAGTCCACCCGCATCTTGGCCTTCCGCATGAAGTGAGAATGCCTCAGCCCTTAACCGATCACATACACAATTAACATTACAAGCAACAGTTTAACAACTCTACCAATACAAGCACATAGAATATACATTATGGTCTTTACTCTACTCGCTCCTATATCCTAAAATACATGGATATATATTGTAATACATAATATAGTGAGATGAACTCAGCTTGACAATGACTCAGTAGATTGACAGTTATCTAAGTAATTCTACTGGCGATCCAATTGACGGATAACACGCAGAATGAGTAGTAACCTATAATATTTTATCCTATTAATCTCTATGACAATCTGGTAATGAAAACTACATCTTTTACTAATCCCAATGAATACTAAGAGTTCTATAAAATGAGGATCAACCAGGCCGAACAGTTGGGAGGCATGGCCATTTCGACGTATAATGTAACAGCCCGTTATTTTCTGTTTGTAAAGTCAACTCTAGTCAACCAAAGTCAAACAAAGGTCAGCTAAAGTCCTTTTTATTATTTGGATTTTTATTAAGGTTATGATAATAACCTTTATTTGCTAAAATCCTTAAAACATTTATAGTTGAACTTAGAATGAAAGGGTTTAAAAACCGAGAAACTTCACATCTTATTCATTGCCTCAGACCACAAACACTTCGGGCCGCAAAGAGTTTACGGTCGTACACTCCTCGGACCGTAAACTCCTCGTAGCCGTAAATGAGGCTTCGGCCGTAAACGTCTTGCCGACTTCGGACCGTAAACTCCTCGGCTGTAAACCCTCGCACATATATATAGATTTCCTTCATTTTTCCCCATTTCTCACTCTTTCAACCCAAGAAACTCGATTTTCTCTCAACTATCATCAAGATTTATACCTTGATCTTCAAATAAGTAAGTGTTTCTTCCATTCATTTGTTGGTACCTTGCTTAATCTAGTAAAACTCTATGATTTCATCCATGAAATCATCTCTTTTGGCTAGATCTTCAAGAACACAAAGAACACACACTAGTTCTTTAGACCGTGAATACCCAATTCAAGCTTCAAAACGTAATTATTCTTCCATATACTAATTATCTTATAGAAGCTCTTAACTTTCAACCTTGAAAACAACCATTTCCCAAGAACATAAGAGTTTACGGCCATGATCATCTCCCTTGGCCGTAAACTCAAGATCTTCTTAGGCCGTAAACATCATTGGCCGTGAACACCTTGTGTGGCCGTAAACCCCTTTAGAACAATCACATGTGATTGTAACACTTAAATTCAAGTGTTTCCTAGTCCCTAAAGTGGTTTCCTATCATAATTAGTTGTTATATACACTAATTATATCCATATATGTATCATTATATGCTTAATAGGATCCGTTGCGTTCAAGACTTCACTTGACACTTAGCATCCTACACGTTCTTACAATTAAATAACTTACTACAGGTGAGTTCATACCCCCGTATTTTCAAAGTTTTTACTATTTTAAGGGGGAGGGATACAAGTCTAACACAAAGTTTTTGTGTTATAAACAAGTGATTTCAAATATTTTATCAAAATGGATTTCAATTATCATCAAATCAAATAATTTTCAATGTTTGTTCTAAACGACATCAAGTCACCAAAACGGATTTCAAAATATCGAACTTCTTTTAAATATTTTTATAAACTTATATAAATAAGATTTAAAAGGCTTAGGACTGATAACCCACTTTTGTTCCTTTTCCTTGTTTGGATGTGGGATTACAAGTATCAGTTATTTGTCCGAGTGTCATTTAAATTTTACTTATATATATTTGTATATGTATATAAGTATAAAAGTTAGTTCATTAAGTACAATTACCCTTTGTAACATGTTGAGCAAGGGGTTACATTCATGAATACTCAGTATCAATTCAGAAAGTACATATAAATTATAATAGGTATAATTTATGATTCGCAGAACATTAATTCACAATTCAAGTATACTAAAGTACATTGTTTTACAAGAACAAAGGTTTAATTCAAAACTATTCAAGGGTATACATTCTTTCAGATACATGTTAAGAATACTAATTCAAGAACATACTATCAATCATTTATTTCAGAATGATTGGGTTTTCATAACTATTATACATGTAACGTTATATGCTTTTATGAGACAAGTAGTTCAGGTTGTTTAATTCATTTTAAACAACACAGTTAAAGTCCTGACATTATAACCAGAATCTCCAGCAGGGGATCGAAACAATGTGTGTATAGATCTATATTGGGATTGACAAACCCCACACTCGGACTGCTAGCTACAGTCAGGCATACATGCCTGTGAGTGACAATTTGTTAGCAACAGTTTTCAGCGCATTCATAGCGTTGGGTCAGGCCATCTAGTCAGTATGGTTATAATAACTCATATAAAAGATATTAACAATACGTTAGTGTATAATTAACTAAACTTAAGTATATTTTCAAAGTACTAGTTTACAAAATACAGTTTACAAGATAGAGTTTACAAGATACAGTTTACAGTATTACATTACAGTTTACAGTACAGTTGATGAAATCAAGCACAGGTTTACAAATAGAACAGTTTTATGTAACAAAAACTATTTTTCATATACAATAGAAAATATAGGATTTTCTGGAACAGTTTACTTATTCAAGAAACAGAAAGCATTCTTTCAAACATAAATACTTATGCACTCACTCAACTTTATGTTGATACTCTCTTTTCAAATTACTTGTATTCTTAGGGAACCAGTAGACAGGTAGTCCCCATGCTTTTGAGAAGATGGAGTTGTTTATGTCTTGTCTTTCTATTTTGTATAACTATTTGGTTTCAGAATACTATGATGAAACACATGTAAATATTTATACTTTTTAAATACAATGGTTGTTTGTACTTTGATTACTATTATACATGTGTTGTGATGCTACAAATGAAGTCCTCCACCCCCGGACGTTTCCGCCGTCTGGTTTGGGGGTGTGACAGATTGGTATCAGAGCATTGTTTATAGTGAACTCAGTATATCAATCCATAAAAGATATACAAACAATAAATACATTTGGGGCTAAGAGCTCTGACTACAAGTATACTTTTAAAAATTTAAGTATTTTTACAAGAAGTATACTAACACTCATACCTACAAGTACAGTATCACAGTTATAAGAACTTAAAAGGATTTGGATGTTGAACATTACAGTCAAACCTGGACAGTTATGTAATCATATCTGGGATTAATATAGCCTGATCAACTATATTGATTTGAGATATGACCAACCATGTGTTTGGGAGTGATAGTAGTGTTGTGACATGTCTAAAACTTACCATACATACTCAGAAGAACATAAAGATTAAAATACTATAGTGGTATTTTAGGCACTATATACTAATAACAAACATGTGAAATCAATAGAACAATTGAGGTTAGAACTATAAATATTAAGGGTATACTACAATTATATATAATTAAAATTATATAGACTTAGAATATGTGATATAGCTTCATTTCCTGTTCCTTGTTTGGTTGTGGATTTAGAGCCGGGTCATTTAATCGAAGGTCGAATATAACCAAGTTATATATAATTAGTATACACTTTATAGTTATACTAATACCTAGAACAAGTCATACATAATACATTACTTGTTAATTGTAGGTCTTTCTCGTAAAAACTTATATCCTTAATCAATCGTTGCTAACTATATTCTATATCTCTTATCCCTATTCTCGCTTAGATAAAAATGGTTGGATTTCACTTACCTGGAGACCCGTATTTCCCTGGTCAAGGACAAGATGCAGAACCAGAAGAAAATCACGAGATTCCCTTAGATGATGACTTTGCAGAAAATTTTCCCGAAGACAATGATTCCGAATCTGAAGCCTATAATCCACCACTAGTTGCCCAAAATCCTAACCCTCGTCCGGCTTTCCAAGGTGTGACGCCTCTGTGGGTAGAAAGCTTGGAAACATGGAGTCAAGAGCAGGGTCAACCTATGCCATACAACGGAGACAGAAGCTTCTACAACTTGAGCGAAAGAGGCTCAGCGGACAGAGTCCTGCCAATTCTAGTCCGCAGGGTTGCTCGAAATGAAATACAGGGTAGGACAGCCATCAACCGAATCATGGAAGTTGATGCCAATGCAGGAGTTAATACAGTCCAATTTCATCGTCTTGAATATGCTCGCGAGAGAGATACAAGGGACAATGAATATCTACTGCAAGCATTAGCTGAAACTCGAGCTGAAGTCATAGAAATTCGAGCACGTCTGACAGTGTATGAAAGACATCTGCTTGCTGTGGAGCGTCAGCTGGCTGAGTTGAGGTGTCGTTCAAATGATACCCGTCGCCAGTAGGAGTTGCTCTACTTGTTTTCTTTTCACTCTTTTGGTTATAGTTTAAGTCTACGGATAGGTTCTAGCGTTATTTTTCATATTTTTCAGTAAGACCATGAAAATTTTATTTTCAGTAGGTCTGTATGATGTCGATATTTTCCCAGAATTTGGTATATTGTAGACCTTTTTAGGGTCAAGTTTTCCAGACTTTATGTACTCAATATGCCAATTTAATCGACATGCATTTTCTTAGTCATTGAAAAATAACCATTCAATTTCATATCATTCTGTTACAAGTTGTACTTATTGTAGACTTCTATTTCCAATTCATTACAAGATTCATGTTGAACTATGTGTTTTAGTTCAAAGATATCAAAATTCATATTCACTCTTGATATCTTACCATCCTTGTATCTTTTGACTTTTATAGAAAAAGATGCCTCCTCGTAGAAATCCAAGACGTAACGCTGTTAATGAAACACCTGCGCCACCTCCGCCACCACCTCCTCAGTTCGACCCCGCTATGTTCCAAATGGCGGTCACGACGGTTGTAGCGGCTGCCATGTCTTAGATCCATACTCCTGTTGCTAGTGGGGCGGGAGCTCGTACAATTCCTTATAACCATGGCGAGAGTCATGGGCACTCGCAAGAGTGCACTTATAAAGATTTTTTCTAATGCCAAACCCAGGACCTTTAATGGAACTGGAGGAGTTATGGCATTAAGGAAGTGGATAGAAAAGACAGAAGCAATTTTCGAAATCTGCTCCTGTCCTGAGAACAGCAAGGTCAAGTTCGCTGCTTGTACTTTTTCGGAAAGAGCTTTGACGTGGTGGAATGGCCACGTTAAGTCACTTACTCTGGTAGTGGCTAATTCGATCAGCTGGGAGAACTTCAAAGCCATGTTAATGAGGGAATATTGTCCGCAATGAGAAGTTCAGAAACTTGAGCAGGAGCTTTGGGGTCTTTCAATGGTTGGTTCTGATATATCAACCTATACCAGTAGATTCTGTGATTTGGCAATTATGTGCCCGGATATGGTTGCTCTGGAGAGCAAGAAGATTGAGAGATATATTTGGGGACTGTCGCCCCAAATTTAATCAAGTGTTTTAGCTTCGAGGCCTGTTACTTTCGACAGTGCCAAAGAGCTGGCACAATCTCTTCTCGACCACGGAACCCATCAACACTCAGTGGTTGTTGTACCGGAACAACCGAAGGGAAACAACAACAACAACAACAACAATAACAACAACAATAGCAAGAAGGGTCGGAACAAGAGGAAGGGCAAGTTTTCACATGATTCCTTAAAGAAACAACAGCTGGTTATAGTCAACGCTGCGACTGTACCTGCTACTGTTCCTGTTAACCCAACACCAGCCAAGCCATATGCTGGTAACCTCCCCAAGTGCAACAAGTGCAATTTTCACCATAATGGAAATTATCGGGAAATTCAGTGTCGTAACTACAACAGGAAAGGGCATACCGCCCGATTCTGTAGAACACCACCCCAACCACTTAACCAAGTACCTGTTGTCGGAGTTGGTCAAGCATGCTATCAATGTGGTGAAGTGGGGAATTTCAAGAAAGATTGTCCTAAAGCTGGAAATGTTGGGGGAGTGGGGAGAATTTTAGCCTTGGGTCATGAAGAAGCGGTGGCAAATCCCGCAGTAGTCACGGGTACGTTCCTTCTCAACAACACTTATGCATGCATTCTATTTGATTGTGGTGCTGAGAAGAGCTTTGTGATCCATAATTTCAAACACTTGCTAAATCAAAACTCCCAACCATTAAAAGAAACATTCACGGTCGAAATGGCTAACGGAAATCCGAATCCACCAACGATATATACATAGGATGTACTCTTATCTTGAATAACTTTTTGTTTCCAATAGACCTTATGCCGGTCTCTATCAAAAGTTTCGACGTCATAATAGGCATGGATTGGTTGTGTCCTAACTGTGCTGACATCCTATGCTATGAAAAAGCCATTCGTCTGAACTTGCCAACTAACGAAACTATTGTTATTTACGGTGAGAAACCCGGAGCGAACCTCCAGATCATTTCTTGCATCAAGGCATAGAATTACCTTCGCAAAGAGTACTGTGCTTTCTTAGCTCACGTGGTAGACAAAATGCAAGAGGTGAAAGATATCGCGAGCATTCCTGAGGTCTGCAACTTTCCTGACATTTTTCCCGATGATCTTCCAGGAGTGCCTCCCGAACGACAAGTCAAATTCAGAATCGATTTAATTCCAGGGGCTACCCCAGTAGCCAAATCTCCCTATCGTCTTGCACCCTCTGAAATGCAAGAATTATCCAGCCAGCTTAACGAACTTCTTAGTAAAGGTTTCATAAGACCAAGCTTCTCACCCTGGGGAGCACCGGTCTTATTCGTGAAGAAGAAGGATGGATCATTCCGTATGTGCATATACTACCGCGAGCTGAATAAACTTACCATTAAGAATTGATACCCTCTGCCTCGCATTGACGATCTGTTCGACCAACTTCAAGGTGCGAGCTACTTCTCAAAAATAGACTTAAGATCCGGGTATCACCAGTTACGGATTTTGGAGGATGACATTCCCAAAACCGCGTTCAGAACTCGTTATGGTCATTATGAGTTCATAGTGATGCCATTCGGATTGACGAATGCACCTGTTGTGTTCATGGATCTAATGAACAGAGTGTGTCGTCCATTCTTGTACAAATTCGTCATAGTCTTCATTATCGACATCCTTATTTACTCAAGAAGTGAAGAGGAACATGGCCAACATCTTCGTCAAGTTTTGCAAACTCTTAGAACAGAGAAACTCTATGCGAAGTTTTCAAAGTGTGACTTTTGGATCAGGAAGGTCGAATTCCTAGGTCACGTGGTCAGTTCAGAAGGAATACACGTCGACCCTTCCAAAATTAAGGCAATTGAAAACTGGTCAGCACCCAAAACACCTATAGAAATCCGTCAATTCTTAGGTCTTGCTGGCTATTATCGCAGATTCATCCAAAATTTCTCTCGAATAGCTAAACCTCTTACCACTCTGACGCAAAAGGGGTAACTTTTAGCTGGGGAGAAAAACAAGAAACTGCGTTCCAAACGCTGAAACGAGTTTTATGTAGTGCACCGATCCTGTCTCTTCCTGAAGGGACAGAGGATTTCGTAGTGTACTGTGATGCTTCTAATCAAGGACTTGAATGTGTTCTTATGCAAAGAGGAAAGGTTATATCCTATGCCTCAAGACAGCTAAAGACACATGAAGTCAACTATACAACACATGACCTTGAACTAGGAGCAGTGGTATTTGCTCTGAAGATCTGGAGACATTACTTATATGGCACGAAGTGCACAATATTCACGGACCATAAAAGTCTCCAACACATCTTCAATCAGAAAGAGTTGAACATGAGACAACGACGATGGGTGGAGCTACTGAACGACTACGATTGTGAGATTCTTTATCATCCTGGTAAAGCTAACGTAGTAGCTGACGCCCTTAGCAGAAAAGAATACTCGGGACGCCGAGTAAAGTCGTTGACCATGACAATCCATTCGCATCTGTCCACACAGATCAAAGAGGCTCAACTCGAGGCTTTAAAACTTGAAAAAGTGGCAGGTGAAACTTTGAGAGGAATGGATAAAAACTTTATAATCAGGGAGGATGGAGTTTATTGTTTCATGAACCGGATCTGGACACCAAAGTTCGGTGGTTATCGAGATGTGGTTATGAATGAAGCACACAAAACCTGATACTCCGTTCATCCAGGTTCAGACAAGATGTATCTAGACCTTAAGAAACTATACTGGTGGCCTAACATGAAGGCCGAAATTGCTACCTTTGTGGGCAAGTTACCTAAGACATCGGGTGGTTATGATACTATTTGGGTAATCATCGATAGATTAACCAAACCCGCGCACTTCTTACCGATCAAAGAGACCGACAAGATGGAGAAGCTTACAAGAAGTTACCTCAAAGAAATCGTTAGACTGCATGGTGTTCCAATATCTATTATTTCTGACCGAGATAGTAGATTCACTTCTCGTTTCTGGCAGTCTTTACAAAAATCTTTGGGAACTAGGCTGGACATGAGTACAGCCTACCATCCACAAACTGACGGACAAAGTGAAAGGATGATTCAAACTTTAGAAGATATGTTGCGAGCTTGATTGATAGACTTTAGTAAGGCATGGGATACTCATTTACCCCTTGTTGAATTCTCTTACAACAATAGTTATCACACTAGCATAAAGGCTGCTCCTTTCGAAGCTCTCTACGGCCGCAAGTGCAGATCACCTCTGTGCTGGGCTGAAGTGGGTGATTCGCAGTTAGCTAGAAGTCAAGTTCCCGATGGTACTCTCACTGGTCCGGAAATCATTCGCGAAACCACGGACAAAATCGTACAAATCCGGGAGCGACTTAAAGCTTCCAGAGATAGACAGAAAAGCTACGCTGACAAAAAAAGAAAACCTTTGGAATTCCAGGTTGGCGACCGCGTCATGTTAAAGGTCTCACCCTGGAAAGGCATGATACGCTTTGGAAAGCGTGACAAGCTGAATCCAAGGTACATAGGACCATTTGAGATTCTTTCTAGAATCAGTCCTGTGGCTTACAAACTCCGTCTACCTCAAGAACTAAGTAACATACATCTTGCTTTCCACGTCTCAAACTTGAAAAAGTGTCTGTCCGACGAGACTCTTGTTATCCCACTCGATGAAATCGAGATTGACGAGAGCCTCAACTTCGTGGAAGAACCGGTAGAAATCATGGACCGAGAGGTGAAGCAAACAAAGCAAAGCCGTATTCCTATAGTGAAGGTTCGTTGGAATGCCAAGCGGGGACCTGAATTCACTTGGGAGCGCGAGGATCAAATGAAATTGAAATATCCTCATCTTTTCGCTTAGTTATTTGTAATTGCTTAATTGCTTAAAACTTTAATTTCGGGACGAAATTCTCTCTAACGGGGGGATAATGTAACAGCCCGTTATTTTCTATTTGTAAAGTCAACTCTAGTCAACCAAAGTCAAACAAAGGTTAGCTAAAGTCCTTTTTATTATTTGGATTTTTATTAAGGTTATGATAATAACCTTTATTTGCTAAAATCCTTAAAACATTTATAGTTGAACTTAGAAGGAAAGGGCTTAAAAACCGAGAAACTTCGCATCTTATTCATTGCCTCGGACCGCAAACACTTCGGGCCGCAAAGAGTTTACGGCCGTACACTCCTCGGACCGTAAACTCCTCGTAGCCGTAAACGAGGCTTCAGCCGTAAACGTCTTGCTGACTTCGGACCGTAAACTCCTCGGCCGTAAACCCTCGCACATATATATAGATTTCCTTCATTTTTCCCCATTTCTCACTCTTTCAACCCAAGAAACTCGATTTTCTCTCAAATATCATGAAGATTTATACATTAATCTTCAAATAAGTAAGTGTTTCTTCCATTCATTTGTTGATACCTTGCTTAATCTAGTAAAACTCTATTATTTCATCCATGAAATCATCTCTTTTGGCTAGATCTTCAAGAACACCAAGAACACACACTAGTTCTTTAGACCGTGAATACCCAATTTAAGCTTCAAAACGTAAGTATTCTTCCATATACTAATTATCCTATAGAAGCTCTTAACTTTCAACCTTGAAAACAACCATTTCCCAAGAACATAAGAGTTTACGGCCATGATCATCTCCCTCGGCCGTAAACTCAAGATCTTCTTAGGCCGTAAACATCATTGGCCGTAAACTCCATGGTCGTGAACACCTTGTGTGGCCGTAAACCCCTTTAGAACAATCACATGTGATTGTAACACTTATATTCAAGTGTTTTCTAGTCCCTAAAGTGGTTTCCTATCATAATTAGTTGTTATATACACTAATTATATCCATATATGTATCATTATATGCTTAATAGGATCCGTTGTGTTCAAGACTTCACTTGACACTTAGCATCCTACACGATCTTACAATTGAATAACTTACTACAGGTGAGTTCATACCCCCGTATTTTCAAAGTTTTTACCGTTTTAAAGGGGGGGGGGATACAAGTCTAACACAAAGTTTTTGTGTTATAAACAAGTGATTTCAAATATTTTATCAAAATGGATTTCAGTTAACATCAAATCAAATGATTTTCAATGTTTGTTCTAAACGACATCAAGTCCCCAAAATGGATTTCAAAATATCAAACTTCTTTTAAATATTTTTATAAATTTATATTTCTCCCAAAAATCATACTAGTATACTATATATATAAGATTTAAAAGGCTTAGGACTGATAACCCACTTTGGTTCCTTTTCCTTGTTTGGATGTGGGATTACAAGTATCAGTTATTTGTCCGAGTGTCATTTAAATTTTACTTATATATATATATATATATATATATATATATATATATATATATATATATATATATATATATATATATATATATATATATATATATATATTTGTATATGTATATAAGTATAAAAGTTAGTTCATTAAGTACAATTACCCTTTGTAACATGTTGAGCAAGGGGTTACATTCATGAATACTCAGTATCAATTCAGAAAGTACATATAAATTATAATAGGTATAATTTATGATTCGCAGAACATTAATTCACAATTCAAGTATACTAAAGTACATTGTTTTACAAGAACAAAGGTTTAATTCAAAACTATTCAAGGGTATACATTCTTTCAGATACATGTTAAGAATACTAATTCAAGAACATACTATCAATCATTTATTTCAGAATGATTGGGTTTTCATAACTATTATACATGTAACGTTATATGCTTTTATGAGACAAGTAGTTCAGGTTGTTTAATTCATTTTAAACAACACAGTTAAAGTCTTGACATTATAACCAGAATCTCCAGCAGGGGATCGAAACAATGTGTGTATAGATCTATATTGGGATTGACAACCCCGCACTCGGACTGCTAGCTACAGTCAGGCATACGTGCCTGTGAGTGACAATTTGTTAGCAACAGTTTTCAGCGCATTCATAGCGTTGGGTCATGCCATCTAGTCAGTATGGTTATAATAACTCATATAAAAGATATTAACAATACGTTAGTGTATAATTAACTAAACTTAAGTACATTTTCAAAGTACTAGTTTACAAAATACAGTTTACAAGATAGAGTTTACAAGATACAGTTTACAGTATTACATTACAGTTTACAGTACAGTTGATGAAATCAAGCACAGGTTTACAAATAGAACAGTTTTATGTAACAAAAACTATTTTTCATATACAATAGAAAATATAGGATTTTCTGGAACAGTTTACTTATTCAAGAAACAGAAAGCATTCTTTCAAACATAAATACTTATGCACTCACTCAACTTTATGTTGATACTCTCTTTTCAAATTACTTGTATTCTTAGGGAACCAGTAGACAGGTACTCCCCATGCTTTTGAGAAGATGGAGCTGTTTATGTATTGTCTTTCTATTTTGTATAACTATTTGGTTTCAGAATACTATGATGAAACACATGTAAATATTTATACTTTTTAAATACAATGGTTGTTTGTACTTTGATTACTATTATACATGTGTTGTGATACTACAAATGAAGTCCTCCACCCCCGGACGTTTCCGCCGTCTGGTTTGTGGGTGTGACATATAACCTTACTGAAATCCAACAACCAAGCCAAAATAACCATTCTAGACATCTCTATCGTGGTGCCACGTCATCATGTCATGTGGTGCTCTCTCGTGGTGCCACGTCATCATGCGCGTCGCGCACTTCACGCGCGCGATTTTCCAAATTTTCAAAATGGCGTAACTTCTTCATATGTGTTCCGTTTTTGACATTCTTTTTATTGTCGGAAATCTCTCGACAAGATCTACAACTTTCCTTTAGGTTCCAACAGCTAATTCTCACTCTATCAAAAATTTATATTTTTGATAGGCTTTGACTGTTTAGAGATCGCTGCAGAAGGCATAATTCCTATGTACAGACTCCGTTCTTGATGTTCGTTATATCGACGGACTCCTATTGATGAGATATTCTACTCTCATTTATATTAATTTCCTAATAATCTACCATTCTAAAATTAGATTTTTGTGTCGCGTACTGCTATACCCGGTTTCACAGAAACTTCGAAAAATTATACCTATTCCATATGGAGTCGGATTGTGAGTTCTCTATATGCACACTCTCAGTTAACGACTACTATGACTTTCATTTAGATCGCTTTGGCTAAAAAGTGATTTATCAAAAATTCACTTTTTACGATACGTAGAGTCGCGTCGGTTTAACCGCGAAACTTCGAAGAAACATAACTTCTTCATACGAAGTCGAATCTAAGCGTTCTATATATCTAAGGAAATCGTATCAACATTTCCTACATGTTTATGACGATTAATTGGGCTAAAGAGTAATATATTTCTATTTTGAATTTTATAAACAATGATTTTGTATTGAATCCTACGAAACAGTAAAATGATGTGTTACATGTTAACTTGAAATTGAGTAATAAATAATTCATTAACTAAGAAATTTGTTACCTATGTTATTATTGCCGGTACGAGTATTGATGAAAAAAACCAATCTCAAATGAATATAATGAGATTATTATGGATCAAATCACTTTTGAGATTTAAAATATTTTTAACCGAAAAAACATGACAATTTAAATTAGATTATAAATATGGATTGGAGTTCAAAATCTTTATTTTTTGTTTGATTATGAAACAATCTAAGATGTCAAGTGAGTAGGAACCATTTTTCAGATGTTAAAATTATATAGCATCTAACAATTAAATTTTTATATGCATTTTGCCACCAAAAATTGAACATATCACAATTTCTTTTTGTTTCAAAGAAAATCAAATATTTTCTTTAGTTTATAACTAGGTGGGGACCCCGTGTTGCGGGGGCCAGATGCGATAATTTTTATTTTTTTATAGTTTGAGTATTGTTATGGGACTGTAATATTGTTTCGTCATGGATAAACTTTTGTTGTCGGATAAGCTATTTATCGAAATATATACTTCATGGGTTTATCCTTTGGTTGATGGGATGGAACTGGGGAGCCGGATTCCACCGATCAAATAAAATGCCTCCAATATCAAACATTAAGAGGAAAGGTATAGAACTATTCAAATAAAGTGTGTCCGATATGAAACATTAAATGAACAGAATAAATGAAACTAAGACTGAATGTAATTTTTTCATATATAAATAAGTTTGAAGTAACATACAAATCACACGGAACAGGTTTCTGCGTATGTCATCAGAATCCACATGAAAAATATGAAAAGCTTAAGTGTTGATCTCTATTAAGCGTGAACGTTACAGTCTATGACCTGGGTGCAGCATCATAGCCAAAATCCCTCTGCAAGTAAACATGAAGAACGCATGATGTATATAACCCATGGTGCAGCATCATAGCTTCTTTCCCTTGGACTCATAAAGTAACCAATATCCTAAAACATATAATCAATTTTAAACAACATTTTTATCCACTTATTAGAAGAAAAAATAAAATAAAATAAAATAAAGGGTTAGATGTCAAATTATCTCGATTGTTATATCTGTATCAACTCTTGGGCCAGGTAGAAAAGAAAACCAAGGAGATTTCCATGCAGAAGGAGACTCAAAGCTTCTCAGACAAAGACGAACACAAATCCCGGTTTCATTTCTTCAAAATAGACGGTGTGTACTGCCTCCGCACTCGTGGTTCATGGTGATTCCTATAATCTGTATGGACTAAAACAATTCGCCTGCTGACATCAGAATAGCATCTGCCACGTCATCGTTAGCAATAAGGAGACGATTTTCCATTGGATATGGTAACAAAGGTTCATGGTTTTGATCAAGGTGTATGCGGTTGATGAAATCTGATTGGTCGGTTGGATCTACTAAAGGACTTTGAATCTGAATCATTTCCCAATGGTGTGGGAAAAATAAAGATTGGTGAATGATTAAAGATTCGTGGGTGGCAATTAAGTCTGTCATATTTCTAGATCGTTTTTATAGCTACAGTGTTAACCAACCAATCAGAAAGGGTAAAACAGTAATTTAAAAAACAAAAGAGAATCGAAGTTTGTCACATACATTTTTGCCTCTTGACCATAAAATGGATTGACGTCAGGTTGTGGCAACCTCCACTTCCAGGGATGCATGCAAAGAGCAGGAACCTCATTAACTTTTTAAGATGTTCTTTTAAAAAAAGTTACGATACTCAACTTCCCAATATTAAGTGCATTGAGTTTGAAGGTATGCTTTGTGTGGCTATGTAATATGTATGTGTATTCATGTTGTATCATATGGATAACAACATGCTTTTGAAACGAAGTTCTTTAGACTCTAATAAAAAAAAAAAAAAAACCACATTGTCTATTTTAAGAGCTAGAGGAAAAGTCACTATACAAATGGTGGTCTTCTCATGCAGTATATTAGTAAGTATACTACTATATTTGGGCTGCAAATCACAGAAGAAGAAAAAAAAATAGATGAAATTGCAAAAGGGAATTGGTACTGTTACTCTTTTATTGAAAAAATATTAAAATTAGTAAAGGACTAAACTTATATGAACACAACTTAAAATTTCAAAAGAAAAAAAAAACTGTCCATGTTACTCATTTATGGAAGAAAAAAGTTAAAAAAAAATTATAATCCATGCACATGTTCCCTGTATGTGGTACCAGGTTGCTTTAGAAAAGTAAAAAAAAAAGTATCTATTTTTAATCAATGTTATTTTAATTTAGCAATCATGATAGATGGTTGTACATAGTTACCTCATCTAGCATGTAGTTTTTGTTCACATATGAGGGGAATTGAATTTACCTGCACGCACTCCTGAAAGAAATTACAATTTTTATTATTGTGTTACTGGAAGAAAAGAAAAAGGGAAATTTCACGGAAAGTGAAACACCAATAACCAACTAACCTTGATTGACTTTGCAGATATACCAACTATCCAATAACTGAAATAGCAAAAGCCAAAAGATAGCAAAACATCAACCAATTAAAAACTATCCATCAACTTAGATGAGAAAATTATATTTTTATACCAATCATGCGTTTTTCGTGACCAGTAATTATCTCTGGTGGTCACCACTACCGCCATTGACAACTGCAATCCTTTTTTGTTCCCGTGACCAAACAACTTGTTGTAGAACTTGCACTATTACTTGAATAAGAAATACTTAAGTAAAACTACATGCCCATTACTACAGGAAGGAGTAAACTAAGTTGAGGCTGAAATCGCAAAGCCCTAATCTTGGGTGAAATCGCAAAATGAATTTCAGCTACAGGAAGGAGTAAACTAAGTTGAGGCTGAAACAACAAACTCAGAGGCGGAGGAAAAATCAGTAAAACGTTGATGTGTGTAAGAAAACATACCTGTGATAAACATATAGTGAAGTCTTATAGGTATTCAATCCAACAGTTCGGATATAGAAATATGAAAGAAAATTCATGAAAAACTTATAGTCACAAATCCCTAATTCCTCAATTGACCATCCACATATACCTACAAATAAAATAAATAAATAAGAATCCATAATGTAAACAACGACAAAAGCTGAAAACTAATTAAAGAAAAAAATCATACCGTGCAATTTTGGAATCAAAGCAAGAGAAGGAAAGGAAAGAGGAACAATCTGTGCTCAGCGTCGTCGACCGGCTCGTGGTCGACGATTGTGGTCAAGATATTGAGGAAGAACAGGCCTGACCCTCATCCGCCCCGGCGGTCGGCCATGACGAGCAACAGGAGCAACCGGAAGCGGATGAGGCGTGATTCCAGACGGACAATTTTGGGCACACATCTGATGAGAAGAACAGATCGAAAGAGGAATAGAAGACTGTTTAGGTCGACTCGCTTTAGGATAGGAACTGGAAAGCGGGTGCGGTGAAGATAAGGCAGAATCGGTGGGGGGACGTGGGAACGACACGTATCAGCCCCATCCTTATCTATATATATGAATGTTGAAAAACCCATCAATAACTCCATAAATATCACCAAAAAAGAAATATATCATGAAGTAAAACGAAAAAGTTGCTCCACGCACAAATGTAAGAGTTTCTTTGAAAATAAAAAATGAAAAATGTTTTTAAAATAAAAATGATTTATTTTTTTTTTTTGAAAAAAACACAAAATAAAAGTTTTTTTTCTTTCTTTTTTAATACTAATCCATAAATCTAACAAGAAACCTCTACCTCAGCACTTTATAAGAATTATGTATAGTTGTAGTTATTAATTAGTCAACTAATTAAAAAAATTAATAAACAATTATCAAAAGCAGTAAAATTAAAAAAAAAAAAAAACAATTGTATCATATTTAAATTGTTTGAAGATATACATATTTTGTTTCCTTACAAAAATTACCAAATTATTGATTTAAATATGGTAGAAACTCTGATACGAAAATCCAAACGTGATCCATGATAAATATTCTGTTATTTCGTCATTTACTATTAAAATTAACTAGTACTATAGATATTAAGATATATAATTAGTGAAAAAACATGAGATGCGCCAAATATAAAAACAAATGCATTCAACAACATTGGCAAACACAATGCACATTTGAGCTTTCTACAATGTTACAAAAAACAACTATTATTGCGGAGAAAACATAGCGTCTCTTTCATATTTTGATTAATTTTCTACCCAAAAAACTCTCACATTCTGCATGTCATCCACCTCTTTCTTCCATGGCTGAATCATCTTTCGAGATGGACTTATCCGCCACTGACAACCGCCGCCGCCGACCTCGCCACACAACTCCAGCTCAAGCCCACCAATCACCAGCCTTCTCGTTTTCCAGCTCTCACACCTCTCCACACCTTCCTGCTTCACGTAGAACCCGAGGTACACGTGTCCCACCCACCACTCCTTTCGCCTCAGACACCGACAAGTCATGGCAAGCTGAACTCTCATGGCAGTATGAACCCACCGGCTTCCACGACAACCGAGGCAGCAACCTTGGCGCCGCCTTAACCCCCTGGGCTGAACCCAGCCAGTACTCCGTCGCATCTACCCCTGGCAGCCGTGTATTTCGCCGGTCAGCAAATGACTACTTCCTTTCCCGTAACTCCGCTGCAGGCGGCGGCGCTGGCGGCGGTGGTGGTGGCAACTTTCGTAGCTTTACAAATCCGTCGTATGAACATTATTCCGGTCATAGCCGCTTGCCAGGTAGGATTGAACTCCAAAGCTATGTTGGGAAAGGTAACCCTAACAAAAACAATCCTACTCTCAGCAAGACTGCTACTTTCGCAGACATGGTTACTAATAGAGAAAGAACAAAAGGTCGTTTAGACAATGGGCTCAGTCCAAAACTGTCGAGTCCTAGAAAGAGTTATGGTTATGGTGAAGATAGTCAAAAGCTTTCGAGTCCTAGTAAGAGTTATATTGACGAGTTTGATGTTGATGAAGATGAGGATGATGATGATGATGAAGATGAACATGTAGCACCAAAACCGATTGGGGTTTTTGGGTTGTTTAAGTATTCAACAAAACTCGATATTTTTCTTGTGATAATAGGAAGTTTGGGTGCTTTGGTCAATGGAGGATCTTTACCTTGGTATTCCTTTCTTTTTGGAAAATTTGTCAACAAAATTGCTTTAGACGATGACAATGACCAGATGATGAAAGACGTCAAAAGGGTAATAAAATCGTTCTCTTGCATGTTATGCAAATTTATTCATATGAAGTCATCTAGCTAATTTCTGTTCTTAATCATATAACTTCAGATATGTTTATTCATGGTGGCATTGTCTGGACTAGTGGTGATTGGAGCATACTTACGTAAGCTTTTGACATTTTATACGCATGCATGTGATTTATAGTTTTCTTATGAAACTATTTACACGTTTTGTGATTCATATAGAGATTGCTTGTTGGCGACTAGTGGGGGAACGATCAGCTCATAGAATAAGAACCGCATACCTAAGATCAGTTCTACGCCAAGATGTTGCATTCTTTGATACAGAAATTAGCACTAGTGAGATCATGCATGGAATCTCAAGCGATGTTGCTCAAATCCAAGAAGTTATGGGGGAGAAGGTATGTACAACTTTCAAGGATTTATTATTTTTAATTATCTAACATGGTATCAGTATCCAACATTCTCAAAGACGTATTTGAGTCCCACATTGGCTAGACACAATGTCATCTGCCTCTATACATAGAGTCTCTTAAAGACTCTTTTTAAGAGAAAATCCATGACTCCACATATCTAACAACATGTTGGTGTTTTTGAAATACAGATGGCGCATTTTGTACATCACATATGCACCTTCATTTGTGGCTATACAGTTGGATTCATAAGGTCTTGGAAAGTCTCTTTAGCAGTTCTTGCAGTTACTCCACTAACAATGTTTTGTGGTATGGCATATAAGGCGGTTTATGTCGGTTTAGCTACAAAAGAAGTGGTACAAACTTATAAAACAACATTCACGACACACCATTTGAGTTTTAAACATTTTTCAACTATTTGTTTCATATTTCTCACAGAATTCATACAAGAAAGCCGGTGGCATAGCAGAACAAACCATAAGTTCAATTAGAACCGTGTTTTCTTTCGTAGCAGAACAAAAGCTAACAGATAAATACAATATGTTATTGGAAGAATCTATTCCTGTTGGAAAGAAACTCGGTTTTGCAAAGGGTATAGGAATTGGTGTTATATATTTGGTTACTTATTCAACATGGGCATTGGCTTTTTGGTATGGATCAATCTTGGTTTCAAAACATGAGTTATCTGGTGGGGCAGCCATTGCTTGTTTCTTTGGTGTGAATGTTGGTGGAAGAGGTTTAGCTTTATCATTATCTTATTATGCTCAATTTGCACAAGGGACTGTAGCAGCTAGTAGAGTGTTTGAAGTTATTGATAGAATCCCAGCAATTGATCCGTATTCTAGTATGGGAAGAAGGCTTTCGGGTGGACATGGAAAGATTGAGTTCAAGAATGTTTCTTTTGCTTACCCATCTCGACCCACTCTTCCAATTCTTAATTCCCTCAATTTGGTGATTCCATCTCAAAGAACTTTGGCATTAGTTGGTGCTAGTGGTGCCGGGAAGTCAACCGTTTTCGCTCTTTTAGAGAGGTTCTATGATCCTAACGAGGGTAAGTTCTCTTATCCTCTTTAACCTTAAAGAAAAACCACATACATCCAAAAAAATAAAAGTTTTCACTATATGATAAATTGTTACAATCAAACCGATACAAAATTAATGGAAACAGATAGTGTTCAATACAAAATTATTACACACCACAAACTGTTACTTCTTTTACTTTAGCGAATTCTTAATGGTTAACTATATGATAAATTGTTAAAAACCACATGCATCTAGAGAACGAAATTTTTTACTATATGATAAATTGTTACAATCAAACTCACGCAAAATGGAAACAAACAATGTTCAATACAAAATTATTACAAACCACATATTATTTACTTCTTTTACTTTAGCGAATTCTTAACGGTTTTAACTATACGATAAATTGTTAAAAACCACTGGCATCCAGAGAACGAAAGTTTTCACTATATGATAAATTGTTACAATCAAACTGACGCAAAATGGAAATAAACAATGTTCAATACAAAATTATTACAAACCACAAATTATTACTTCTTTTACTTTAACGAATTCTTAACAATTTTAATTTGCACAGGTGTTGTTAAGTTGGATGGTCACGATATAAGGACTTTGCAAGTGAAATGGCTAAGAAGTCAGATGAGTATGGTGGGTCAAGAGCCTGTTCTATTTGCAAACACAATTCTTGAAAACATCATGATGGGAAAAGAAAATGCCACAAAGAAAGAAGCTATCACAGCTTGTATTGCATCAAACGCACACAAATTCATAACAAATTTACCCGAAGGGTATAACACACAAGTTGGGGATAGAGGAACACAACTCTCAGGGGGTCAAAAACAACGTATTGCATTAGCTCGAGCCATGATCCAAGACCCAAAAATCCTTCTTTTAGATGAACCCACAAGTGCACTTGACCCTGAATCCGAAACTCTTGTCCAACAAGCCATTGATAAAATTTCAAAGAATAGAACAACAATGGTGATCGCTCATAGGCTAGCAACTGTAAGAAATGCTGATAGGATTGTTGTCATGGAACAAGGATCGGTAATTGAAAGCGGGAATCATCAACAACTCATGGAAAGAAAAGGAGCTTATTTTGCTCTCATCAACCTCGCATCTGAAGGTGTATCATCAAACCCTAAAAATGGTGGACAAAAAAGAACGACTAGTGCTCAAGATCTTTTGAAATCGAATCATGTACAGGAGATATCAAGATCAGAATACATGCAATCCGTGAATGAAATAGACGAAGTGGAAACAGAAAAACCAAAAGGGAAAAAATCAGGATCGTATATGATTTCAGAAGTATGGAAATTACAGAAACCGGAAGGCGGAATGTTGTTTATCGGGATTATTTTAGGAATGGTGGCAGGGGCAATTTTGTCAATCTTTCCGTTGGTTTTAGGTCAAGCACTAAATGTCTATTTTGATCCCGACACTGAAAAATTAAAAAGAGATGTTAGGTATCTTTGTTTGATTTTAGTGGGGCTTGGAATCGCGATTATTCTAGCTATGACAGGTCAGCAAGGGTTTTGTGGTTGGGCGGGAACGAATCTCACTAAACGGGTCCGGAATGTGCTATTCCGTTCCATTTTGAAACAGGAACCAGGGTGGTTTGATTCCGACGATAATTCAACCGGAATTCTCGTTTCCAGGCTTTCGATTGATTGTATAAGTTTCAGATCGGTTTTAGCTGATAGATATTCGGTTTTATTCATGGGTATGAGTTCGGCTGCTGTTGGACTTGGGGTTTCTTTCTATCTTCAATGGAGGTTAGCTCTTATGGCGACTCTTCTCACTCCCTTTACACTTGGAGCTAGCTACTTTACCTTGTTGGTCAACATTGGACCAAAGTTGGATAATGGATCTTATGATACAGCCACTAGAATTGCTTCGGGGGCTGTATCAAACATTCGAACAGTAGCAACTTTTGCAACTCAAGAAAAGATTGTCCAATCGTTTGAACAATCTTTATCAAACCCTAAAAGAACGTCAGTAAGGAGATCACAGATCACTGGAATGGCGTTAGGGTTCTCACAGGGTGCAATGTATGCAGCTTATACTGTGATTTTATTGTTTGGGGCTTACCTTGTGAAACGAGGCGACACTTCGTTTGGTGATGTTTACAAGATTTTCTTGATTCTTGTTTTGAGCTCGTTTTCAGTTGGTCAACTCGCGGGTCTTGCTCCGGACACGTCAGCAGCTTCCACAGCGATTCCGGCTGTTTTTGGTGTTATTAGTCGTGTTCCATTGATTCGTGGGAAAGGGAGAAAGATTGAAAGCTCGAAGATGTTTGATGTTGAGTTTAAGACGATTACTTTTTCATATCCTTCTAGGCCGAATGTGATTGTGTTGAGGGATTTTAGTTTGAAGGTGAAAGGTGGAACCACGGTGGCGGTGGTCGGAAGTAGTGGCTCCGGGAAGTCTACTTTGATTTGGTTGACACAAAGATTTTATGATCCGATTAAAGGTAAGGTTTTAATGGCGGGAATTGATTTGAGGGAGCTCGATTTAAAATGGCTGCGATCTCAAACGGCTTTGGTGGGTCAAGAACCAGCATTGTTTGCGGGTACGATTCAAGAAAACATCGGATTTGGGAACCCTAATGCTTCATTTGCAGAAATTGAAGAAGCTGCGAAAGAAGCTTACATTCATAGTTTCATCTGTGGACTCCCTGAAGGCTATGATACTGAGGTATGTATTCGAGAAATCATCCGATTTGGGAAACCCTAATTTGTATTTTGATTATAGAGATTTTTTTTTTGGTAAATCGTAATTAGGGTTCGTCATTGTAGGTGGGTCAAAGTGGGGCTCAATTATCCGGAGGTCAAAAACAAAGATTAGCAATCGCAAGGGCGATATTGAAGAAATCAAGAATATTGTTACTAGATGAAGCAAGTAGTGCACTCGATTTGGAATCAGAGAAGAATGTTCAAGAAGCGTTTAGGAAGATTACCAAACGGACGACCACCATTGTGGTGGCGCACCGCCTCTCCACCATCAGAGACGCCAATGTGATAGCGGTGGTCCAGGAAGGGAGGCTGACGGAGTATGGAAGCCATGATAGGCTTATGACTTCACATCATGATGGTGTTTATGCTAGCCTTGTTCGTGCTGAAACAGAAGCAAATGCTTTTGCATAAGTGAAAGCAGGATATATATCTATAGATTTTGAAACCCCATCCCCTTGATGATCACAAGCTATAACATTTTTACTGTAATTTTTGGTGATCACTGCATTCTTCCATTTTTGAAATTCTGGTTACATGAATAATTAATAGACTAATAGTTAATGTGCACTTCTCTTTTCTCTTCTACCAAAAAATAACCATCATTCACCAACCTCCCAATTACAAGCTCACAAAGAGGTGTGAGCATTCGGACTGAACCAGATCGGTTCTTGGATCGAACCAGTTTCGGAAAATATTATAGACTGTGAATCGGACCGGACGAAGCTTACCTAGTAGTTTCGGGTTTCCGGTTTTTGGACTGGTTCAACTTTATATGCATACGGTATAACTCGTTAAAACGTGTTTTAACATTTTATACAATTCGTTAAAATGAATATAACACAAAATGATCAAATTATAGTATAAAATTATGTACAAACTCTAAATTATACGTTGGAAAGAACCGTATCTCAATCTAACTTAAAACAAATGAGATATGTTTGTTTAAATATTTAATAGAACATATATACAAAAACAATTTTGGTTGAGAGAAGTCGGAATGATCGGTTCTCTTTTGTTTCTTTCTATGCGATGTATGAGAAGGAGAGGTCGAGTGTGAGAAAATGTTACCGTTGTTGTACAAATTATGGGAGAAAGGTTGTATGCAATGGTCAAAATCAAATGGATAATTAGTAAAAAGATTTGTAAAGAAATATTTTATTTTAATAATCCGGTCCAAAATCGGTTTTTACCCAGAACCAACCGGACCGGACCGGACCGGACCGGTAAAAAAAATCAGACCGATTTTCATTAATTCCTAAAACCGAGAACTAGCCTGGGGGTCTCAAAAAGGTTAACCATGAAAGTACCGGTCTAGTTCTCGATAAAAGAGAGTTAATCCACAAGTTGGTTTTTGATATTGAACTAGGTATTACACCGCACATGTTGCTATGAAAATTCTATTTATCTACAATAGGCAAGAGATGGATTATAGTAGTATTAGTTCAATTATACAAAATAATGCCTTCTAGTATTTATATAATTAGATAGACTTTTCAAAATACATTGTTGTAGAAGGAGGAAATGAAAATATAATGCTATAATCAACTAATGAATGTATGTTTATTTGTATTTCTTTAATTTAAAGCTAAACAAAACATTATAGAATGTCTTGAAAAGCCTTTAGAGAAATATAACTGAACCTCATCCCTCATGAGCCTCATCTACCATAATCACCCCCAAAATACAATTTCAATTGTGAGAACAAAAAGAATAGATGAATAGATACCAAGGAAATAAGGTTTAGACCTTGGGCTTCAAGGAAATAAAGTTTAGACCTTGTTGGTTGTTGATAATACTGGTTATGTGATCTAAGCCCTTGATTGTGTTTTGGAGCCAAGGGTAAAATGGGAAAAGTGATGCTTCAGACTTCTTGCATGATTAATGATTTTAGTTATGTATGTTTTAAGTTAAAAGTAATTAGATAAGGTTGTGGGGCTCGTCAATACCTTTTCGTGCATATAAAGATCGCCAAAAACGGAGTTGAAATGAAGAAGTTTTGACTGTTTGAAGTTGGAGTGGGATTGGGTGAAAACTCGTCATCACAAGTGACAAGCATGTTGTCACAACGTGAGAGCTGTCACGTGGTGACAAGCAGGCTGTCACGAGGTGAAAACTATGCAGCCCATGCCCACAAAATTTTAGGGGTTTCAAGGTATTTAAATTTAAGGATTGATGTTTTAGGGATTTTCTTAGCCTTCATCACATCTAGAACTCCTTTGGAGCAACCTTAGCCTCCCTCTTCAAGATTTGAGCTCCTCCTCTCTCCTCTCTCCTCTTTCGGATGCTTTTTATGATATTTTGATGAAGCTTAAAGATCAAGAAGGTTCTTTTGGTTGCAAGGAATGATGTTTCAAGTTTGGATCCATCAAAGGCACTACATTTTCTGGACTATTATGAGTAGAGATGCACAAACCCAGGATCCGATCCGGTCAACAATCCGATCCGAATCCGGTCAACAATCCGAATCCGATTTGAAACCGGTTTGATCCGAATTTTTTTAGTTTTTACCAGATTTTTCGACGGTTTAAAACCGGTTTTTGTAGAATCCGGTTTGTGATCCGGGGGTAAATCCGATTTCGAGTCCGAAAAGTCAAACCGGTTTGAATCCGGTCACCGGTTTAATCCGATCCGGTTTGGTCAAAACCGGTTTTGACCGAAACCGGTTTTCGGATCGGATCGGTTTCATTTCGAGGATCCGGTTTTTGTGTACACCTCTAATTATGAGTATAAAGTTACAATATTCCTCTTTAGTTCTTTAGATCTCTTCATCTGTGGTTTTTGCCACTTTTTGTCCATTTTATGAGTGATCTTGGAGTTAAGTGGACTCCAACATCTTTTGATCAATTTGGAATGCTTCTTGGATCTCATGGACTAGGAAAGTTTTGATCTTTTGTCTTCCCTTTTATCCATGAAAGTTATCTTGGTCCTTTAGGTCATTTTGGTGTATTAAATTTTAGTGTAACACCCTTGTTTAGGTATTTTCCTTTTATACCCTTAAATATGAGAATTATTTGCAAAATTGGTCCCTTTGTCATTTAAATGAAATCGTGTGGGTTGTCTAGTACGCTGGGTGTACTCAATATATGTTGGGCGTACGTTTATGATGCACAAACCCTGATTTTTAGGGTCTTTATCCTATTTAATCATCATTAACTCCTCAACACCTCTTCCCTCATCGGCCCCCATCTCTCATTTCGTCCCTAGCAAACCCTAATCCTTGCGTGAGTCTTTTTGAGCTTGAAAGTGGGCTTTTGGTGATCTTGAAGGAAGAAGAAAGAAG
This sequence comes from Lactuca virosa, assembly GCF_052849685.1. Lineage (NCBI taxonomy): Eukaryota > Viridiplantae > Streptophyta > Magnoliopsida > Asterales > Asteraceae > Lactuca > Lactuca virosa. The sequence continues at coordinate 204,646,949 of NC_136429.1, forward strand.
TGGAATCAACTTGGAAGCTCAAGGATTTGGATTCAGAAGTATCTTGCCCTCAAGCTTCATTTGGAGATATAAAACTTGGATCTTGATGTGATATTTGCTTAGATCTTGTTAGTCTAAAAGTTGTATGCATCTTTGGTCCCATAGTTTAGTATAATGGAGTATGAACTACTCCAGGTCCTTGAAATGTAGTTCCCTGTATATTTTGTAAAGTCCCAAAAATACCGAGTAAAAATTGCATTTTTAAATAAGTTAAAGTCGTTCATTCATTGTTCCAGAAGGCGATCAGAGTCAAAGTGTAACATACACATTCAGTTATCGTGTTTTGTTAGCTTAAAAATGAATATTATTAAATATTATATGGTTTGAGTATTGAGTTCTAACAATATATTTTTATGAGATTTGAAGTAAAACTATGTTTAGAATCATTCGGAAAGTATTGCAAGTCTTATAAGATTTCGATCAAAAGTCAATTATCAAAATTAACGAAAATATAACATTTAAGTTGGAAATAAGTAAAACTAATGTTATTGAAAGTTGTAAATTATCTCGTTAGAAACATTTAGGCGAAAACCTCACTGAAATCTGAGTTATAACGAAGAAGTTATAACTTATTGAAGTTTCGCGACAAAACCGGTATGACGTCATATGACGTAAAAAGTGAGTTTACGATAAACTATTTTTTAGCCTTTGTGATCTAAATGAAAGTAGTACTATTCGTTAAACCGAGAACGTCCAAATCTGACTTCGTATGAGGAAGTTATGATTTTTCTAAGAATCAGCATAGCAGTGTGCAGCTCGAAATTCGAATTATAGATCGAACAATTTTTAGCTGACACAACCTAAATGAGAATCAAAGATCTCGTCAATAGTAGTTCAACGGTAGAAAGACAGATGAAAACGGACATCAGATGAAGAAGTTATGAATTTTTTAACGGACTTTTCCTGTCCCGGCCTGTTAAAAATATAACTTTAAAAATAAATTCAAAATAAGCCGACGGAGTCTAAATGAAAGTTGTAGAGTATAATCTCACCTACGCGTGGATATAAATAACGTCAAAAACGGAGCTCGTACGCGAAAGATATGAAATTTTGAAGTTTTAGGCACAAACTTCGAGGTCAGAACAAAGCCGTACGCCCATCGTACTACGGACGAACGACACGTATTATGCAGGTTCGACACGTCCGAGGCCCAAAAACCGAGCACAGGCCACGTATCAATCTAAGTGCAGTGTACCTGCGTACGAGGTACGCCCAGCGTACCGAGGAGTTACGCCCAACGTAATGCTGAACTTTGGTTACTATAAATAGAAAGCGAGCCTTCCAAATTTTGTTTACAATTTTCACTCTCTTTCACCCTCTACTCTTTCTCAAATTACCCTAACACCCCTCGAAGCCTAGGGAACTACCCCAACACCCGAAGCTAGCCCCGGAGCACCGAAGGCCCCAAGAAAATAATATTTTCAGTCGAAACTCTGCCCGCACAAAGCCCGGTTTTCAACAAAAACCCCCGGTTTCGTCAAAGAAAGTCATTTTTAGAAACGAAGTGCTGCCCAATTTATCATTTTATCATTCGGTTATTTCACGATGAGTTCAATATAGGGACAATTGTATGTTATGTGTTATATGTGCAATGTGCTTTCCTGTGTTATTCAAGTAATAGTTTTAATACCTTTGGCCATGTAGAGCATGTCTCGTATCACTTTGGTATTGGCTTGGTGCCTTTGGCCATGTAGAGAATGACTCATATCACTTTGCTATTGGTATTATGCCTTTGGCCATGTAGAGCATGTCTCGTATCACTTTGGTATTGGCTTTGTGCCTTTGGCCATGTAGAGAATGACTCGTATCACTTTGGTATTGGCAGTGGGTCAGCTAGGGCTGAAAGCCTATATGTGCTAGCAAATTGATAATCAGAAATCGTTTATTTTCTATGCCACTTGGGTTGAAGCTTTATGATGTATATCATGTTTATGATCCTAAAATTATTGTGTCTCATTGATCGTAAATCTTTGAATCAAATCATTGGTTGATATGGAAAGCCTGACATATGATACACATATGCCTTTGTTGTTCTTTGTCCCTCTTTTCTTTTGTCATATTGTTATATATATATATATATATATATATATATATATATATATATATATATATATATATATATAGCATAGCGTATATTGTAACTATTGTTGAACTCAGTAAGCGTCACCCGCTTATCCCTCTCAGTGTTTAACTATTGCAGGTGATAAGCATCCAGTATAGACATGTACTGTTGGAACATTTAGAATAGTTAATACTATTACTTTTGTACTTATTGCTTATGTATGTTTACGAGTTATAAATTCTTGGGTAGTTATGTAATATATATATATATATATATATATATATATATATATATATATATATATAACTTTGTAAAAACCTCGTTAGTCGGTTTGTATCCAGTCTTTTGTAATAAGACCATATATGTAAAATATGTTTATGAATATGCATGTAGCATGTTTGGAGTAATAATGTTAAGTATGAAAGGGGTCTTTCAATCATGGTATCAGAGCAGTAGTTTAAGTGAACTAAATACCACGGATTGGTATTTAGACTTAAACCGTCGGAAGTTCAATATATGAACGGATTCATTGTGAGTATATGGATACAAACCATAGGAAAGACTTAAGTATGGTATATGCCTTAATTAATATTATATGCTAATTGAATTGTTTATAGCATGCCTTAGTTTGAATACCTCACTTGCTATAGTGTGCACTAGCATACTTTAAGGGAGATGCCTTATATGCTAATTTGTGCTAAAAGATAAATAATATACCCGAAAGCGTGAGCACGACTTAGAGATATGTGGTGCCACTTTTTCTGTTTCAAAGCATCCACGTGTCAATCGAACTGTTTCTATTTCCTCTATTCTATCGGCTCAATCTGCTCGATCTGATCCTAGCAGACAAGTACAATCTCATAATACCTTTCGTGGTCGTGGTCGGTCACAATCTTTTTCTCTTCAGTCACCATCATGTCGGAAATGTGGGAAGAGTCACCAAAGTCAATACAGAATAGAAAAGGACCGGTTATTTGCTATGGATGCAGAGAAACGGGTCACACGAAGCCCGTTTGCCCGAGGAAGAATGTTACATGCTATGCTTGTGGTGTTACTGGCCATAGGAAATGTTTATGTCCTACTTTTATTAGCCAAATGGCGGGAAGTTAAGCTTCCGTTCAACAATCGGTGGGTACTTCAACTAAAAAGGAGGAGGTGCCAAAAGCTAAAGGTCGTGCATTCCAGATTACCGCAGAGAAGGCACGCGAGGACCCGGATGTTGTGACTGATACATTTCCCGTTAATTCTAGACCTGCTCACATCTTATTTGATTCTGGTGCCTCAGATTCTTTTGTGTCTCATGAATTTGCGCGTTCTATTCAAATTGCTTACTTTGCACTCGCCCAACCGTTTCATATAAATACTGTGGAAAGTGTGTCATTACTTGTTGGTAAAGTCTATAGAGATTGTGTCATAGAAATAGAAGGATATAATTTTCTTGTTAACCTGATTCCTATATCCTTGTCCAACTTTGATATCATTCTCGGCATGAAACTTTTCGAGGTGATAAGGAGACTTACGATAGTTGACATCGATAACTTCGTAAAATAAAACCTATCAAGTGATACCGTAAATAGTGTATTAATACCTATAGAGTGGTGTTGTACATTCAAACTATGTTTGATGAAATAATAACACCTTTGGGGGAAAGTTGTGTGTTTGAAGTACATTCGGACGAGATGAATGTTTTGGTGTAATCCATGAAGTTGTTCCACCGCTGACCAGATTGAAGCATTGATTGTTTATAGAGTTAGAAGAGCTGAAATTGGTGATAAATACTTCGACAAAAATCGAAATTGATGTTGTGCAAGATTTAGAAGAATTCAATGAAGATCAAAGGAAAGGCTAACAAAGTTTTCAGACTCAATAGGCCAAGACCTTGCCAAACATTGTAATGTAGTATGTTGTACGAGTGGTATGATAAGAGCTGATATGTAACCCTATACAAGATGATCAGATTTAGTATTTAATAATACTGAGTGACAATTGACTTCTGTCACATCCTTATGAAAGTTCCATAGTGTGTTAAGCTGACTTTAACATACTTGATTAGGATGGTGAAATGAGTCATTTAGTTAGGCTTAATGACTTACTAGTCAGAGTAAGGTATAGTACATAGTTGAAGAAGATATACACTCATAGTGTTATATGAGAAGAGATATTGCTGTTAGGAATGACAGAGAACCAAGTCAAAGCTAGTAGAACATGCTGAGATGCAGTTAAAATGTAGACTTCCTAGGATAGATTCCTATGAAGTAGACTTAAAAGATACACCCATGAGAAGAAAATTTTCTCATATAAAGGAATGACGATGTCATGAAAGGATAATGAAGTAATAAATGTGCATGGTGACTTGCATGAGTTAGAAGATGATGCAGATAGTTGGAGACCATTTGTCTCCACACTACTAGAGTAAATTCTGGTATAGTGTGTCTTGCAGAGTAGACACTACCCGGGAAATAATTTATATGAAGAATTTGGAAGTAAAATTCCTATCGACCTAGGAAAAATATTAGGATATGCTAGATCGAGCATATGCGTAAAAAGGATTCTAGAAGGCGAGTATAAGAAATTCAAGATATGTTTGATAGAAATTCGAAATCCCTAGTTGAGTCTAGGAGAAATTGTTGTATATACTTGTTTGAACACATTCATGTGTGATACGTTGCCTTGTGAAAACTTTTGTATAGTGACTTGGAAAACTACGAGACAATACTTGGGACAAGTATGAGTAGGTGTGAATAGTAGTAGAGGCATATACTACTGGAAGCAAAGGACTCACACTTGGATCAGGGAAAGTCACACGGTTACCAAGAAGCTAGTAATTGATTCCGTTTTTGTTCAAGTATGTCATTACCTTCGTTTCGGTGATGACTAAGAAGATGATTTTCGTTCAGACCTTAGTGGTCATAAAGAATCGAGTCCGATTAATATAAATTTGCGAAGTGAGTTGATTGGTTCAGAGAACCATGTCTTGTGTAGTGACGAAACTTCAGTCGGAAGGTTGAAGAAGGAGATGGTCGAGGTAGTCGATAGAAGTATAACAGTCTTCATTAAAGGATTAAGAAACCATTAACTAGAAATGTTACCTACTATGAAGATATTATATCACATTAAAATATGGAGGAGGATTTCTTCCGTGATAGTATTAGACTAATAGAGACAAGAGTCTGTTTTGTTGTGTGTCTTTTGCGTTATGAAATCAATGGTCATTAGAATATGACCATTCGAGTTGTTGTTATAGAAAAAGTGAAGACCTTATCTTGGGTTGAGTCTGTAACCCAAATTCAAGGAGTAAGAGTCTGCAAATGAGAATTGATTTTTCTTTAACTCAGAGATTAGGAAAGAAAGTCCAATAGAGAATAAAAAGCAGGTGCAAGTTTGAGCACCACCATCAATTAAGAAGTCCAAGAATTTGTTTAACAAATCAAAGCAGAGCACCAAAAGCCATATGGAATTCCAGAAGGTATTAGTATCCCCATGTGGAAGTGGGAAGAGCTGTCCATGGATTTTATTACCAAATTGCCAAAGACTGCAAGGCAGAATGATAGCATTTGGGTAATTATTGACCGGCTGACTAAGAGTGCACATTTTCTTGCCAAGTGTGAAGCAGCTCCAATGGAGAAATACGCGCAAATATACTTGGACGAATTGTTGCAAGACATGGTGTGCCACTAAAGATTATTTCTGATCGTGATACTTGCTTCACTTCTCATTTTTGGGAAAGTATGCAACGTGAATTAGGATCTCAGGTTGCTCTCAGCACAACTTATCATCCCTAGACAGATGGTCAGACGGAGAGAACAATCCAAACAGTAGAAGATATGCTTCGTGCATGTGTCTTGGAGTTCGGTGGTAACTGGAATAAATACTTACCTCTTGTCGAATTTTCATATAATAACAGTTACCACACTTCAATCAAAATGCCGCCATATGAAGCACTATATGGGCGCAAATGTCTTACTCCATTATGTTGGCGTGATGTAGGACAGAAAATCCTTGGTGGTCCTGATATGATTCAAGACACCACTGATAAGAGTCAAATTGTACAAGAAAGAATGAAAGTGTGACAACTCGATATTCCAAGTCAATGTAATGTTCGAAAAGTCAAATATTATAAAAAATCTATTTTTGGAATCAATAAAAATAGCATCAAAAATGAAATGTTCTAAAGTCTCAATTGGGATACATAAAATGTTAGATATCGTGTCAAGGTTTTCAGAAATATAAAGAACGCTCAAATCCGAGTTATAACGAAGAAGTTATGACCAATCGAAAATCCGCGACACAACCGATAAAACACTGTTAAGCGTAAAAAGTGAAATTTCAATAAAATACTTTTTAGCCTTAAGTATCTAAACGAAAGTCGTAGATAATAACGAACCGTGAGCGTACATAAAAAGAACGTCCAAATCTGACTTCGTATGATGAAGTTATGATTTTTCTATGTTTCAGAACAGCAGTAGACAACTAAAAATTCGAAATAAAGATCGAACGATTTTTAGCCGACGCAACCTAAACGAGAATTGAAGATCTCGACAATAGTAGTACAACGGTAAAAAGAAAGACGAAAACGGACATCGGATGAAGAAGTTATGAATTTTTAACGGATTTATCTTGTCCCGGCCTATTAAAAATTATATAATTAAAAATAAATTCAATATTTGCCGACGAAGTCCAAACGAGAGTTGTAGAGTATATTCTCACCTACGCGTGGATATAAAGAACGTCAAAAACGGAGCTCTTATGCGAAAGTTACGGATTTTCAAAGATTTGGGCACACACTTCGAGGCTTATCTGAAGGATTACGCCCCGCGTACGAGGGTACGCCTAGCGTACGCAAATGAAGGGCCTCGGATCGACCACGTCGCACCTATGCCCTCTACTCCCGTCCCATCCGAAGACCGGCGACCGATGACGCCATCGCTGACGTACGCCCCGCGTACGAGCTGCGGACGAGGTACGCCCCGCGTACTTCGGAGTACGCCCAGCGTACGAAGCGTGGCAGCCCTCCTATAAATAGCATGCGAGACTTCCGGGATTTACTTGCTCATTCACCAATTTCTCTCCCTAGTTTCATACTTCTACTATCCTGAGTCTACCCCGACGCCCCGATTACGTATCCAAGTCCCGACGAAGGTCCGAAGCTCCGAGATTCCCGGAAAATTCACCACTTTCCGGTCGAAGTGCTGCCCGAGAAAATCTCGTTTTCTTCAAATCACCACACTTTCCAGGTGAGTTCATACCCCTACATTTTCACGTCTTTTTCATGTTTTAGGGGGGAAATACAAGTGAAACACGAGAAAAAATTATGTTAAAATACGCATCGTTACATATGGTTTCAAATACTTTACCTACATTTTGTTTATAAATGTTAAACAACATTACTATCAACGTTACACTTTACATGCAAAGTTGGTATTACACCGAGTTTTATCACCAAATGGAACACACTTTCGAAAAACTATAATGGGTATAGTTTACAAGTTATTCATACATAAACACTATAAAAAAAGGTAATACTTTCATTTACAAGAAATGTGGACTTTTCATTCAATAAATCTATTGATACTAAGTTTTGTGAGACATTCGGCTTCACCGTACTCTCAAGTACGCATTTCAAGTCATGTATTATAAACCAAAATCTCTTGTAGGGAGAGCGTGATACATGTGTATAGATCTATACGGGATTGACAATCCCGCACCTAAACTGTTAGCTACAGTTAGACCGGCAGGTCTGGGGTGACAAACGTCATAACACTGCAACGCCTGAAGAACGTTGTTACAGGCAGTCTGGGTCAATAACATGGTTATAAAACTCACATGGAGTATCAAAATATTTTTGATTTACGAGACTATTAAATGCATTCAGTAATTATGTTAAGTATGTATAAATCCACTTACACCGCTTTAGTACAGAAGATACTTATGCATTCCAGTCTTTGGAACTTTTTCAAACTACCACACATACATGGAAAATATTGGATTTTCTAGAAACACGCTCAGTTATTTTTACCGAAAGATATATCATTTTAGTACAAAAACGCTTATGAACTCACCAACTTAATTGTTGACACTTTTTCAAAACTACTTGTATTTCTCAGGGAATCAGTAATACAGGTAAAACATCAGCTTTTGGAGAAGGAACGCTAAGGCGTCAGTTTTTCAAAACTTATTAAATCATCATATTTGTAATATTCTTTTGAGACATGTATCACCTGCAACAATGTAACTTTTAAATTATATTTATGATGGTTGTGTTTACTTTCTTTACAAATATTCAACTGTTATGATACTACGTGAAGTCATCCACCCCCGAATGTTTCCGCCATTCTGGTTTGGGGGTGTGATAGAAAGCGGCCCAGGATAGACAAAAGTCCTATGCAGAAAAGAGAAGACGACCTATAGAATTCCAGGTGGGTGATTTCTTAATGCTGAAGGTATCTCCATGGAAAGGCATTATGCGATTTGGGAAGAAAGGAAAATTGAGTCATAGATTTGTTGGACCTTTCAAAATCATCCAGAGAATTGGTAAGCAAGCATACCGTTTGGAATTGCCGGAAGATTTGGCAGATATTCATGATGTGTTTCATGTGAGTTATTTGCGTAAATGTTTAAGCATATATGACGAAACAGTCCCGTTATCCGAGGTGAAACTGGATGATAAATTAAGATACGTAGAAGATCCTGAAGAGATTATAAACGAGAAAATGGTTGAATTGTGTAATAAAGAAGTAGCATTGGTCCTTGTCAAGTGGAAACACTATCGAGGCCCAAATTATACTTGGGAAAATAAGAATGCGATAAGAGCGAAATATCCCCATTTGTTTAAATCGTTGTGATTTTGGGGACGAAATCCTCAAAAGGAGGAGGTATTTCTAACATACACGTTCAGTTATCGTGTTTTGTTAGCTTAAAAATGAATATTATTAAATATTATATGGTTTTGAGAATTGAGTTCTAACAAGATAGTTTTATGAGATTTGAAGTAAAACTATGTTTAGAATCATTCGGAAAGTATTGGAAGTCTTATGAGATTCCGATCAAAAGTCAATTATCAAAATTAACGAAAATATAACATTTAAGTTGGAAATAAGTAAAACTAATGTTATTGAAAGTTGTAAATTATCTCGGTAGAAACATTTAGGCGAAAACCTCACTGAAATCCGAGTTATAACGAAGAAGTTATGACTTATTGAAGTTTCGCGACAGAACCGGCACGACGCCATATGACGTAAAAAGTGAGTTTATGATAAACTACTTTTTAGCCTTTGTGATATAAATGAAAGTCGTAGTATTCGTTAAACCGAGAACTTTCATAAAAAGAACGTCTAAATCTGACTTCGTATGAGGAAATTTTGATTTTTCTAAGAATCAGCATAACAGTGTGCAACTCGAAATTCGAATTATAGATCGAACAATTTTTAGCTGACACAACCTAAACGAGAATTGAAGATCTCGTCAATAGTAATTCAACGGTAGAAAGACAGACGAAAACAGACATCAAATGAAGAAGTTATGAATTTTTTAACGGACTTTTCCTGTCCCGGCCTGTTAAAAATATAACTTTAAAAATAAAGTCAAAATTAGCCGACGGAGTCTAAGCGAAAGTTGTAGAGTATAATCGCACCTACGCGTGGATATAAATAATGTCAAAAACGGAGTTCGTACGCGAAAGATATGAATTATTGAAGTTTTAGGCACAAACTTCGAGGTCAGACCAAAGCTGTATGCCCAACGTACTACGGACGAAAGACACGTATTATGCAAGTTCGACACGTCCAAGGCCCGGAAACCGAGCACATGCCACACATCAATCTACGCGCAGCGTACCTGCATACGAGGTACGCCCAGCGTACCGAGGAGTTACGCTCAGCGTAATGCTGGACTTCGGTTACTATAAATAGAAAGAGAGCCTTCCGAATTTTGTTTATAATTTTCACTCTCTTTCACCCTCTACGCTCTCTCAAATTACCCTAACACCCCCGAAGCCTAGGGAACTACCCCAACACCCGAAGCAAGCCCCGGAGCACCGAAGGCCCCGAGAAAATAATATTTTCATTCGAAACTTTGCCCGCACAAAGCCCGGTTTTCAACAAAACCCCCTGGTTTCGTCAAAGAAAGTCATTTTTAGAAACGAAGTGCTGCCCAAATTATCATTTTATCATTCGGTTATTTCACGGTGAGTTCAATATAGGGAAAATTATATGTTATGTGTTAGATGTGCAATGTGCTTTCCTGTGTTATTCAAGTAATAGTTTTAATACCTTTGGCCATGTAGAGCATGTCTCGTATCACTTTGGTATTGGCTTGGTGCCTTTGGCCATGTAGAGAATGACTCGTATCACTTTGGTATTGGTATTATGCCTTTGGCCATGTAGAGCATGTCTTGTATCACTTTTGTATTGGCTTTGTGCCTTTGGCCATGTAGAGAATGACTCGTATCACTTTGGTATTGGCAGTGGGTCAGCTAGGGCCGAAAGCCTGTATACGCTAGCAAATTGATAATCAGAAATCGTTTATTTTCTGTGCCACTTGGGTTGAAGCTTTATGATGTATATCATGTTTATGATCCTGAAACTATTGTGTCTCATTGATCGTAAATCTTCGAATCAAATCATTGGTTGATATGGAAAGCCTGACATATGATACACATATGCCTTTGTTGTTCTTTGTCCCTCTTTGCTTCTGTCATATTGTTATATATATGGCATAACGTATATTGTAACTATTGTTGAACTCAGTAAGCGTCACCCGCTTATCCCTCTCAGTTTTTAACTATTGCAGGTGATAAGCATCCAGTATATACATGTATTGTTGGAAGATTTAGAATAGTTAATACTATTACTTTTGTACTTATTGCTTATGTATGTTTACGAGTTATAAATTCCTGGGTAGTTATGTAATATATATATATATATATATATATATATATATATATATATATATATATATATATATATAACTTTGTAAAAACCTTGTTATTCGGTTTGTATCCAGTCTTTTGTAATAAGACCATATATGTAAAATATGTTTATGAATATGCATGTAGCATGTTTGGAGTAATAATGTTAAGTATGAAAGGGGTCTTTCAATCATGGTATCAGAGCAGTAGTTTAAGTGAACTAAATACCATGGATTGGTATTTAGACTTAAACTGTCGGAAGTTCAATATATGAATGGATTCATTGTGAGTATATGACAGCATGTAGCTGTGTTGAGTCCGTATCAACCCGTATGGTAGCAATTGGATGTGACGAGTCCGTATCAACCCCCGAGTCCATAATGACTCTATATAACAACATGTAGCTGTGTCGTGTCCGTATCAACCCCCGAGTCCATAATGACTCTATATAATAGCATGTAGTTGTTTCGGGTCCGTATCAACCCCCAAGTCCATAATGACTCCATATAACAACATGTAGTTGTTTCGGATCCATATCAACCCCCGAGTCCATAATGACTCTATATAACAACATGTAGCCGTGTCGGGTCCGTATCAACCCCCGCATACATAAAACATGCAGTCATATCATCAAGAGTCACAAAGACAATCAAGTACATACATACATATCAACAAGTGTCACAAAGGCAACTAGCATCCTACAAACATATTTCAGTGGGCCGACATTGGTGCCTTCGACCTACGAGTACAGTGAAGAGACTCACATGTAGCAGTCTCACAGGATAAAACCACATAAGTAGCTAAGATGGGTTTCCATCTCTTAAGACACCTACAATCACATCAATAATCCTTACTTAGCTCATATCCGCATATTACCTATTAATACTTCATAATATACTTCTTATTCATTTTTATTATCGTTGTAGCAATTGGTTTTGTGGGACATTAAACCTCACTCAACCCCTAAAAACATTAAAGGTTTATGTTACTTCTTATAATATATTTTCTTAGCATTTCATAGTGTAGGACACATTCTCTAATTAGTTTCCTATTGAACTCTAAAGATTTCACAAGTTGATTATTAAAATTGTTCCCTTTTCTAGACCATGCAGGAAAAACGGTCATCAACACCCTAGTAGGGACGAGAATCATTCCAGAGAAAAACTATGTGACAGACTATACCCTTCCATCTAAACTTAGCCTTTGAGTTTATGCAATTTAGATTTTTCTAGATTTAATTACGCATTTTACAAAATGATTAATGAAAACAACACTTTCTGAACCAACCTTCAAGAAATTCCAATTCCATCTAACTTAGGAATGTAATCAGACTAAGCCCAATTTATCACTAAAACTAAACATAAATATTAACATTTAGGGAAAAACCTCATTAAAAATGGAGCTTCTTAGATTTAGTTATGATTTTTACAAAAAGACTAAAGTGATCAGTGAAATTTATGGACCAACGTGTGTTCAAAGTGAAAACTCTACAATTGACTTTAAAATCAGGTTATGCCATTGATATGGGTGAATCTAGACATTCTTACCTTTCCAAATATATTTCTTGCACAATTTTAATCAACCAATGATTTTATATGATTTTTCAAAGATTGGGGACAATTTCAAAATTTTACAAAACAATTGAGTTTGAGCTTACATTCCACTTAACTCATTAAGTCCTTAACGGTTAAGTCCAAAAACAACCAAAACAGTTAAAATTGATCTCAAACCTACTATTTTCAATACCAAATATTAAATGACTCAATGGATTAAGAACTTGGACAAATTGACTCAAAAACATTACTCTTCTTCACATTAAGCTCATAAGAAGAGGTTTGAGGGTTTAGCCTTTAACCAAACACCATTAAACACTTAATGAATCAAGACATTGGCTGGAAATTTAAGCTCACATCAGCCCCCATGGATTGGTGGTGGAATGGTGGTCCAATGGTGATCATTAGTTGCACAAAACTTCACACCAAAACTCATTTCAATCTAAAGAAGAAGGTCTAGAAACTTTAAATGACATAATTGCAATATTGAACACTCTAGCCATGGATTTGATGCACAAAGAACCTCATCACCACTTGGTGGTGCTACAACAATACTCCAGCAGCCACCACCACCGGAAATGGTGGTGGTTGCGGTGTTTCTCAGTGATGGTGGTGGATAAGCAAGGGAAAGAAAGAAAACAAGAGTTAAAGAACAAATAGTTACCAAGGATGTCAAGCAACACCAACATCGTCCTCTTCCTCCTACATCATCTCTGACGAACTGAGTCAGGATTCCGGCAGCCATGGCTGTCGGTGGTGGTAGTGATTATGCAATAAAGGAAGAAAAGAGTTCACCACTTGGTAAGAAACGACTCAAACAGTCCCACCTTGCCTTCTTCTTCTGTTTTCCAGCAACAAATATGGAATCAACACCTCCTCGTCATCATCACCTTCTTCTTTTTTTCGTACGTTGCTCTCCCTCTATCCCCGAGCTTCTTTCTCTCGATATCTCTTCTTCTCCCTCCCTTATTCGCATTTCTTTCTTGGAAATCTTGGCCGTCGCACGCAAGGAAGAATAATGAGTTTTTAGGGTTGCTTGGTATGCGACGAATGAAACAGGAAGAAGAGTTGTGCACATATGATAATCCCACTTCAAGGAATCCCAAGCTCAAGTTTCTGGTTGTTGTCAATAATGGCCCCTAGACACAATATCTCTACATTAGAAGTTCGTAAATGCCCTAAATAGACCCTCACAATCTTTTGTTTCTTATAAGGTCATTTTTAAGTGTATTATTATTATTATTATTATTATTATTATTATTATTATTATTATTATTATTATTATTATTATCATTATTACCTTTATTTATTTATTTATTTAGTTAATTACTAATTTATTAGATGACAATAAACTTATAAATACCATTTTATTTAATTAAAATGCTAAATATTCCTTATTTATATTTATTTAATTAATCTAATTTTATATCCCACTTTTAAACAACAAATGGAAAACGGGACGTTACAACTCTCACCCACTTATAATAATTTCATCCTCGAAATTGCTGATATTGACTCTTTCTTCTGACAACGATTGTTTTGGGTTTTGAGCATTCTAACACTCCTATGGTGTACATGCAACCCTATGTGCTTTGGATCTATGTTTTCTCTATTATACATGCATACAATCAAAATTCCAAAGCATCATCCTAACTTGCATACAATGGAGTATCTATACTACAGAAGTCTAGTTAGATGACATACCTTTTGATGGAGCTTGAAGTCTTGAACCTTTAAGAGCTTAGTGCCCCAAGTGTTGTACCTCAAATGGAATCACACAGCACCACCAACAATTGGAATAATTTAAGAAGAGGTTACTTGGTTCACTCTATGAAATCGACTTTGCGCTCTTTATGTCTCTAGTAGTGCCATTTCATGAACCATGGGGTCCTTTATATAGTGTGGCTCATTTAGGGTTACACCATGTAAACCCTAATGTGCATGACTTTCCATTTCCTTCATGATCCATGGGTTTTAACCTCCATGGAGTATCCATGGGTTACCACATGGGTTAAGCCCAACATGAAGGACTATGGATCACAAGCCCACCTATATAAGAATGAATGATTTACAAAATCAATCCCCATATATTTAATTAGTCTCTTTTGATCACAAAATTAATTCCAAATAATTCTTGATCAATCCCCATGTAACCCAAATGGACCATGCTACTTTCGGGTCGAGTACATACCAATAATAGTTATGGGCTTAGACATCTAATCCAACAGTCTCCCACTTGGATAAGTCTAAAACTATTATTCAAGTATGACTCCAAGATCCCGACTAGCAATCGTAGCTCTTAAAGCCGCTGTCGAACTCTGACCTAGTCAAATGACGTGTCCATTAGATAAGGGATCATATATTCATCCATTCTAGATATCATATGGACATGAGACATGTATTATAATCATTCTTTCTGTCCATCTGTTGTTTCCCGATTTCTGATTTATGACGACTGACTAATTGAACAAATCAAATCAGTCTAGGCTTGGCCAAACACTTAGGGGTGTCATCACTAAATCATCGAGGGGCCCATAGATATCTCTTTTATCCCTCCAAGGGCAAAAGGAATGGATAAACTTCGACCCAAATGCTCGCTTGTACTTACTCATCAAATTACACACAACGATATGTTTTATAACATCCAAGTTACTGGTGCGTTTACATATGTCAATGTGCAACTGACTCGCAACTACAACTCACATGTCTCCGTTTGAAGAATATAAGATATTATCATCTCATGATCACTCGTGATAAAATCCATGAAGTGATTCAAATGAGCGTGGGTTGAATCCAATACTCGAATCTTATTCCAGGAGCACTCATGAACACTGTAGCTTGTCTACTATGCTCCATCTTCTTGAATCCGGGCGTGTACCTGTCTACTAATGTCCTGAGAATACAAGTAGGTTTTGAAAGAGTATCAGCATAAAGCTGGCGAGTTCATAAGAGTTTTGTGTTGGAAAAACTGTTCTTTGTTCTTTTGAAAAGTGCGTTATGTTTCTCAAGAAAACCTTATATTTTCTGATGTAATGAATGTATATACCTTCAGTAAAAATGATTCTTACTAGTTTCTCCTGCGAGTACTTAGTGTATACTAATCATATACAATCCAGATCGAACAAACAATCGATTGTGTGGTTCTGCCCCAAGCCCACAACCAAACAAGGAAGAGGAAGTGAGGCGGAGTCCACACATTCCACTGGTTGTCAGATCCTCATGTACATAATCCTGAAGTATTCACTAGATACTTACAAAGTTAACTGTATTGTTCCTTTGATATCTGTTTGAAAGTGTTCCTCAAGAAAATCCAATATTTTCTAATGTAAAGCATGATTAAACTCATTCCTTCTATAACTACTTAGTTCATACTAGTTACATATAAACCAATATCGAATGGACAGTTAACTGTGTGGATCTGCCCTAAACCCACAACCAATCAAGGAACAGGGAATGAGGCGGAAACCACACATTTCACAGTCTATCGGATATTCTTCATATGTAACCCGAATTCACAAACTAAGGAATTATAGAATTTATAATGAATATTCGTTAATTGAACAATTAACCAATTGTTTGTAAAGTACCGATGTTTACCCTGGAAAATCCTATATTTTCCTAAGTGTATGTTACGTATGTATTCTGTACGAAAACCTTTGTATGAAAACCTCTGTGTGAAAACCCTGGCTACCGCCAGTAATGTATATTAGTCTTATTACATAAATAAAACTAGTTGAAAATGTAGCGTTCTGTATCCTGAAAGTAGTGTTCTGTATCCTGAAAGTGTTGTTAATACCCTCCTGTGATCACCTAGTACATACGAGTTATAGAAATCTAGATCGAACAAACAGTCGATTGGGTGATTCCGCCCTAAGCCCACAACCAAACAAGGAACAAGAAATGAGGCGGAGATCACACATCCCACTCCAAGTCGGATGTTAATTTCATATTACCCTAGTGTATATACTAAGTTATCACATAGTTACTAACCCTTAATGTTTGTTCGTTAGGTATATTATTACGTGGACGAGTCGTTGTTTCACCTATGGATTCTTATAACCATACTATGGACGCTCAACAATATGACGTACTCGGACGTACGTCGATAAAAATGACGTTTGTCACCCTCGGTTGACTGTAACTAATAGTCAGGGTACGGGATTGTCACTCCCGTATAGATCTATACACAAACTCACGCTCTCCCTCCAGGAGACTCTAGTTACAAGGCATCTCACACTGTTGGCTCTCTCAACTAATTCACGAATAATACTATGAAAACCCTTTTTGTTATGAATCCTTATAAAATAATATCTTTTATTTCATAATTCATAAGTTTGTTTCCTCTGTTCTGAAAACTATGTTTGTAATGTTTGTATTTTAACATGTTTTGTAAAACCAATTTCAAGTCTAGTAGTAACGATGTTTACCATTTATGCAAGTTCTATGTTCAATGTATACTAGTGATAGGAAAATATAATAAACCAAAATTATATTTTATACACAAGATTACTTGTGCTTTTACTTGTATTCCCCCCTGAAAACATTAAAAACTTGGAAAAATATAGGGGTATGAACTCACCGTTAATTATGTGCAAGCGTCGAATCAATGAACTGGAAACGAAGACCCTCGAGTCGTTGTACGTGGCACTTAACGGAATCCTAATAACAATTAAATACATATATGTATCTAAATTAGCAATTTCATTAAATAAAGTGTTGGAAAGCACTTGCTTTCGGTTAAGGAATGTTACCGGGACTTGAGCGAATCGAGGAAAACGGGTTTTCAGTCTAATGCACCATTTAGGAAGTGTTTACGACCGTGAATGGATTTTACGGCCGTGAATGGAGTTTACGGCCGTGAACTGTCTACGGCCATGAGCAGTCTCTTTGAAGGGTTTACGGCCTTTGAAGATTTGATAAGTGTACGGCCGTAAACGGGTTTACGGCCTTTGAAGATTTGAAAATATGAAGTGTGTGCGGCCGTAAACTCAAGAACAAGTATGTCGGATTCGATGAAAATTATGTTTTAGATGCTCCAGAACAACCTCCAATGATGATTCTCGATGATTTTCGGAAGAATAAGGGTGTTTTTGGGGTTTACGGTCAAGAGTCTAGAGAGAGAAGGAGAGAGTTTTCGGCCAGAAAAGTCTAAATGAAGGGTAGGGACACGTATTTATAGGGGGTTTTCATGGTCGGTGATGGGGTCCACCTGGCACTGACCGTAAACAGGTTTACGGCCGCAAACGGGTTTACGGCCGTGAACTCCAGTCAGGCCGTGAACTGATGTCTCGTTCGAAGAAAAACTTGAATTTCGCGTGGTTTTGGTTCCGACTCTTATATAAAGTTCGATTATATAACTAAATAACTTTCCAAACCAAAGGAATTCGACGGGACTCAATAAAATTCAAATTTTATTAACGAAATTCGGGTTCACAATAGTGGAAAAGATTCGGGTTGTCACATCATCCCCCCGTTAGAGGGAATTTCGTCCCGAAATTCAGACACTGAATATGAATCATGAACGTGGAAATAGATGTGGGGTATCACAAGTGTCTCATCGGATAGACACCTCTCTAGGATCGGTAGGGTACTTGGGTTTCATAAAACCCTCGCGTTCTCCAGTGAATTCTGATCCTCGCTGGGTGTTTCAGCGGATCATCACTGCTGTATCTGCTGTTATGATCTGTGAACGGTGTGTAGGCTTAGCTTGCTCAACCATGTTTATCCAACTGGTAGAATGCCCTTTTTGAGGTCCTGTGCAGCCTTTGTCCTGAAGTTCGTGGTAGGACTCATACCTGGTTCATCTACCATTGTCCCGTGTACACAAGTCGTATATAATTAAGATTGACAAGATGGTCGGATGGGTGGCTCTACCCCAGGTCCACAACCAGAAAAGGAACAGGAAATAGGGCGGAAACACAAATCCTAAGTCAGTAGAATCTTAATTATATACCACCCTCGCGTGTACATTTAACATTAATAGGCTAACCGTATCTGTCCCTAGCCTCTGTGCTTGAACTTGACTTGCTGCGCGAGTGGTATTTCCAAAATGATCTGCTGAGGGTGCTTAAGGAAGGTTACGGGAGGATACCGCACTCCTCGCATGAGTACTTCGGAGGTTTGAAACGAGAGATGAAATTTTGAGGTTCGCATCTAGTTTGAGTGACGAGAGTTTTGATATTCGGTCGGTTTAAGGCAAGGGTCTCCTCGGTGACACATAGTTTCGGCATCGCTTGGACTCAGTTAGACTAGGTGGGATGAAATCGTAGGATTGCGTGTTAAGTTAGTTTGGAAAGAGTGTTTTGTTAGAATATCGGTGCATCTGAGTGTATGTTTCTGGTGCTTTCTGTTTTGATTATGAAATTACTACTACGATAGTTTTGCATTACCTTACGTGTGTATTAACTAAAAGTTTGTTCTCGTGAATGCTACTTGATATTATGATCCCTATCCAGTCTCTCTATAATCGCTCGGTGTCTACAAATAATATATAATTAAGAGTGATAAGACAGTCGACTGAGTGACTCTGCCTTAAATCCACAACCAGACAAGGAACAGGAAATAAGGCGGAATCACGCACTCTAAGTCTATTGGTTCCTAATTATATATGGCCCTAATGTTTTCACCAAGTTATTATAGCTTACCAGAAAGAGTATTTAGTTTCTATATATATAAACTATGTGCTTAGTTTAGACGAGGAAGAAACTATTATAGTTAGGATTTGGTTGGGAAACGTACCGCTGTTCTTATGTGGTTCTGGGGTAGACTCTCATGCAGTGATCATTAGCACCCGTCCTTCTACATCAGGGTTTCTGGTCAGTAGACAATCTCTCCTGAAGTGTCCCGCTTAACCGCATTCATAGCAGGTCTGACTTGTTTCCTCAAATGGGACCTGAGAGATTGGTCGTGTCGGTGCCCTACAGAAACGGATGGTGTGTCCTCTTCGGAGGCAGTTCTTGCAATACAACTTCTGACACCTTCCGACATGATGGAAGTTGCGCTTAATCCATTTGGGGAGGGTTCCAGCATAACGACTACCTGGGGCTGATGTGGTTGGTGTCGTGGCAGCATAGGCTGCACCGGTTTGTTGTCTCTCGGAGGGTCCTTGTGTTGACTGTCTCCTCTTCCTACTCTCGGTCCTTGTTTGTCATCGCCTCCTTTGGTTGACCCATGAACAGGGTCCATTATGCCTTGGCGGATCCCATAGTCCACCAAGGTTCGAGCCAGGCGTTTGGCACTGTCGAATGTAAGAGGTTTTGCTGCTAATACATTTCCTTGGATTGGAGAAGGTAGTCCCCAAATGAATCTTTCTACCTTCTTACTCTCCGGGGTAACCATCCCCGGGCATAGTGCAGCTAAGTCGTTGAATTTGTCGGTGTAGGCATCTATGTCTGAGCCTGCCATGGTAAGATTCCACAGCTCATGCTCTAGTTTTTGCACTTCGCCCCTCGGGCAGTACTCTTCCACCATCATTTGCTTTAGATTCTCCCAGTCCATCGCGTTTTCTATCGGAAGAGTAAATGACTTGACATGGCTATTCCACCATGTAAGAGCCTTGTCAGAGAAGGTGCAGGCAGCAAACTTCACTTTGCTCCCTTCTGGACACCCGCAGAGCTCAAAAATTGATTCTGTCTTTTCGAACCATCGCATTAGAGCGATGACTCCCCCACTTCCATCGAAGGATTTGGGTACGCAAATCATGAAGTCTTTGTATGAGCACTCCCTTGTGTGTCTGTGGTTAGAGTTGTTGGTTCCACCACCCGATCCACTGGTACCACTTGCATTGACCTGTGCCATGACAGTTGTCACTACGGCTGTCACTGCCACCTGAAAGGCAACCGGGTCATACTGAGGAGGTGGTGGCGGTGGTGCGTTGTTTTTGTTTCTGTTCGACTTCTTAGGTGGCATCATTCCACTATAAAGTTTAAAAGACGAAACGAGGGTAAGTCCTTAGTGACTTCGAATCGAGCGTTATCTGAATCAAAGTTGTCTCAGTTTTGAATGTATCATGTTCTGACTTTCGAAGCAATTCATAACAGAGGTCTATGCAACATAGACTTATGAATTTGATAGCGACTACCCTCTTAATGAATTTATGGATCTGGTTTATTGATACTAGCTTATATGAAAAAGGCGATAAGCCTAACACATAGTGTGAGCAGTGTAATCACTAACTCACTAGATCATATTAGTTAGTTCGTTATTAGTATGACTTATATGGTGCTCTACCACCTGGCGTGCCTCGGGAGGGGTTTCTGTTCTAGTTATGATGGTTCTGAATTCAGCTGTGAGGGTTTGCTGTCTCTGAAATTTCTTATAGTTTTTCCTATTCGCTGTAGCTCATGCTTCGGGTTCTACCACAAATCTCCATCACCTCCTGATGGGAGATTTGCCTCCTCATATGATTCCTTCTTGGAATCCACTTTACGAACCCTCTCTTATTCCTCATTGACTTCTCTGTTGGCGGTTGGAGTGGCTATCTATATCTAGGTTGTTCGCACGAGAATGGGGATGTCTAAAGAATCCTATGAGATTAAGTAGAACATTTCTTCTGTAGTTATTGATGATCCAAACTGGGTCCTCCTATAGTCAAGCAGTGCATGCAAGCTGTATATAACCAAGATCAAATAGACCTTCGAATAGGTGATCCTACTCCAAAACCACAACCAAACAAGGAACAGGTAGTAGAGCGTAGATCACCAATTCTAAGTCTATAAGATCTCAATTATATATAACCCTGGAAGCATGCACTTCGCAACTATAGACCTGCCAGTAAAGGTCTTTTAGTTCTCATTCAAGTTGGTTATAGTGCCTAAAATACTCCTATAGTATTTTATCTTTATGTTTTGTTATAAGGATACTTTGTTCATGGAGTTAGGTAAGTTTTAGGCTCGTTGCAACACCACTATCACTCCCAAACACATGTTGGTCGTATCTCGAATAAATATAGTTGATCAGGTTATATTTATTCCAGATATGATTACATAACTGCTTAGGTTTGACTGTAGTGTCCAACATCTAAATACTTTTATTTGTTTTGTTCTTACTTGTTCTTATTGTGATACTTGTTCTTAATATGTATGCTTATTAGTATACTTATCGTAAAATACTTATATTTTAAAAGTATACTTTTAGTCAGAGCACTCCGGCCCCATTGTATTTATAGTTGTATATCTTTTACTGGTTGATATACTAAGTTCACTATAAACAATGCTCTGATACCAATCTGTCACACCCCCAAACCGAAACGACGGAAACGTTCGGGGGCGGAGGACGTCATGTACAGTATCACAACAATTGAATAATAGTAATCAAAGCAACAACAACCATTGTATTAATAGTATCGTGTTTACATTACATTTGAATCATACACGATTGACTCCAAAAGTAAATACAAGTAAAGACTCGAAGCTACTATGCTCCATCTTCTTGAATCCGGGCGTGTACCTGTCTACTAATGTCCTGAGAATACAAGTAGATTTTGAAAGAGTATGAGCATAAAGCTGGTGAGTTCATAAGCATTTTGTGTTGGAAAAACTGTTCTTTGTTCTTTTGAAAAATGCGTTATGTTTCTTCAGAAAACCTTATATTTTTTGATGTAATGAATGTATATACCTTCAGTAAAAATGATTCTTACTAGTTTCTCCTGCGAGTACTTAGTGTATACCAATCATATACAATCCAAATCGAACAAACAATCGATTGTGTGGTTCTGCCCCAAGCCCACAACCAAACAAGGAACAGGAAGTGAGGCGAAGTCCACACATTCCACTGGTTGTCGGATCCTCATGTACATAATCCTGAAGTATTCACTAGATACTTACAAAGTTAACTGTATTGTTCCTTTGATATCTGTTTGAAAGTGTTCCTCAAGAAAATCCAATATTTTCTTATGTAAAGCATGATTAAAGTCATTCCTTCTATAACTACTTAGTTCATACTAGTTACATATAAACCAATATCGAATGGACAGTTAACTGTGTGGATCTGTCCTAAACCCACAACCAAACAAGGAACAGGGAATGAGGCGGAAACCACACATTTCACAGTCTATCGAATATTCTTCATAAGTAACCCGAATGCACAAACTAAGGAATTATAGAATTTATAATGAATATTCGTTAATTGAATAATTAACCAATTGTTTGTAAAGTACCGATGTTTACCCTGGAAAATCCTATATTTTCCTAAGTTTATGTTACGTATGTATTCTGTACGAAAACCTTTGTATGAAAACAATTGTATGAAAACCTCTGTGTGAAAACCCTGGCTACCGCCAGTAATGTATATTAGTCTTATTACATAAATAAAACTAGTTGAAAACGTAGCGTTCTGTATCCTGAAAGTAGTGTTCTGTATCCTGAAAGTGTTGTTAATACCCTCCTATGATCACCTAGTACATACGAGTTATAGAAATCTAGATCGAACAAACAGTCGATTGGGTGATTCCGCCCTAAGCCCACAACCAAACAAGGAACAAGAAATGAGGCGGAGATCACACATCCCACTCCAAGTCGGATGTTAATTTCATATTACCCTAGTGTATATACTAAGTTATCACATAGTTACTAACCCTTAATGTTTGTTCGTTAGGTATATTATTACGTGGACGAGTCGTTGTTTCACCTGTGGATTCTTATAACCATACTATGGACGCTCAACAATACGACGTACTCGGACGTACGTCGATAAAAATGATGTTGGCACCCTCGGTTGACTGTAGCTAATAGTCAGGGTGCGGGATTGTCACTCTCGTATAGATCTATACGCAAACTCACGCTCTCCCTCCAGGAGACTCTGGTTACAAGGCGTCTCACACTGTTGGCTCTCGCAACGAATTCACGAATAATACTATGAAAACCCTTTTTGTTATGAATCCTTATAAAATAATATCTTTTATTTCATAATTCATAAGTTTGTTTCCTCTGTTCTGAAAACTATGTTTGTAATGTTTGTATTTTAACATGTTTTGTAAAACCAATTTCAAGTCTAGTAGTAACGATGTTTACCATGTATGGAAGTTCTATGTTCAATGTATATTAATGATAGGAAAATATAATAAACCAAAATTATATTTTATACACAAGATTACTTGTGCTTTTACTTGTATTCCCCCCTGAAAACATTAAAAACTCGGAAAAATATAGGGGTATGAACTCACCGTTAATTGTGTGCAAGCGTCGAATCAATGAACTGGAAACGAAGACCCTCGAGTCGTTGTACGTGGCACTTAACGGAATCCTAATAAAAATCAAATACATATATGTATCTAAATTAGCGATTTCATTAAATAAAGTGTTGGAAAACACTTGCTTTCGGTTAAGGAATGTTACCGGGACTTGAGCGAATCGAGGAAAGCGGGTTTTCAGTCTAATGCACCACTTAGGAAGTGTTTACGGCCGTGAACTGTCTACGGCCGTGAACTGTCTCTTTGAAGGGTTTACTGCCTTTGAATATTTGATGAGTGTACAGCCGTAAACGGGTTTACGGCCTTTGAAGATTTGAAAATATGAAGTGTGTGCGGCCGTAAACTCAAGAACAAGTATGCCAGATTCGATGAAAAACATGTTTTAGATGCTCCAGAACAACCTCCAATGATGATTCTCGATGATTTTTGGAAAAATAAGGGTGTTTTTGGGGTTTACGGTCAAGAGTCTAGAGAGAGAATGAGAGAGTTTTCGGCCAGAAAAGTTTAAATGAAGGGTAGGGACACGTATTTATAGGGGGTTTTCATGGTCGGTGATGGGGTCCACATGGCACTGACCGTAAATGGGTTTAAGGCCGTGAACTCCAGTCAAGCCGTGAACTGATGTCTCGTTCGAAGAAAAACTCAAATTTCGTGTGGTTTTGGTTCCGACTCTTATATAAAGTTCGATTATATAACTAAATAACTTTCCAAACCAAAGGAATTCGACGGGACTCAATAAAATTCAAATTTTATTAACGGAATTCGGGTTCACAATAGTGGAAATGATTCGGGTTGTCACAGTCTTGCCTCAATACCTACTTCCAATGTATGATCAACTGTGGATGGTTTGAATAACCTAGTTATTCGGGAAGTCAAAACATGCAAAATGAAACACAAGAATAATACTAATCCTATATGGCCTCGAACCTTTTGAGCCATATTGATTACTCATTATTCATTGTTTAATGTTTCAAATAATCAACTTAATACTTGAATTGAAACCATAGTCATGCCATGCTCCAAGCATGTACACTATGTTTGTCTAGACAATAGTTATGCCATGCTCCAAGCATACACACTATGTTTGTTTATGGTCCTTACTTTGTGAGAGATAGATCAATTGAAAAACATTTCAATGATGCTCATTTCATAATTCCAAATCCTTACTGCAAGTGTAAGAATTCCAAATTCTTGTCACTGCTAGGAAGTGTTAGATTCTAAACTATCATGCAATGACTCTTTTGTAATGTCTAGGTACCAAAAGTCACAAAGACTTGACCAATGATATTACAAAATATTCCTTTGGAGATTGTTACAAGAAAATTCCATGGAAATGAAGTCTCGAATTCAAAGTACATTCCTTTGAACATCCTTCTTGCATAAAAGTTTCTAACTTTCTCACCTATTCTTGAACTCCCCAACATGGAAACATTCCATATTTTCCATACAACAATTCATTATTAATAGAATCATGTCTATTCATAATAATGTCAATATGGTCCTTCCATTACCATACTTCCAACTGTCCTTAAGCGACCAATCTTTGGCGAACCTTAGATTGTCCTTAACAGTTGCTCAACGACTTTAGTCATAACCGGTTCTAGTCCTTTTTCCCTCTTAATGCCCTAGGCACTTGGAAAAATTTAGAACACAAGAATATTATATTAGTTGCCATGTTCTCAAAATTCGAATTATGAAAAGGGATACCATAATCATAATCAAATTTTGAGAACGCAATTAACACATCCATATATAGAATTTCCTTATGTTGAACCATTCCAACATAACATTCATATATATTTTGACTAAAATTGATTAAAATCTCAATCTAAGCTTTTAGATTTGAAATGAAGTATGAATTCCTCTCCCTTAATTATAGCAAAACAACTTTTCAAACCCTGAAACTTTTGTTTTCTATAATTAACATTGCTAACTTGCAACATTTTCCATAATAATTATGCTCCCACTAGCATCATAATTATTAACTTGCTAGCATAACACTTATGCTCCCACTAGCTTTGACATGTACCCAGAAATCAGCTAGACTTCTAGAAATCAATACTTATTGACTTTCTTACCAAAGTTCAGATTTCTGATACGAGATGCTTTGATAAGACTTTATCAAAATCATACACCTTTCCTTAGATAGCTCACATGTGTGTCCAAACAATTATGAAGAGGGATGTCGTAATCATAATGTTTAGACCTTTTGTCATTCTCACTAGTCCATGTTAGTGTGCCGGTTAACCACACACGCTCCACTAACGACTTTGAGAATGCAAATATCACAATAGCTATCTACTTAAAATCTACTTAGTGAAAGCGTTTCCTCACCATCATTTTCATGAATCGGAGAGAAACCTTATGACACTTAGATTTTATGGTGTATGTGTTCTTATCCATGTGAATTTGTCAAAACCATATTCACAAGACAAGGTTAGTAACAAATCCAAACTCATATGGACTGAACTTGCTCAACCTTATTTTCTTGCCACCTGGCAGCACAAGGGCCTACCATGTTTTACAAGTTGTTATGCAATCAATTGAGAACTCATAGAACTTTCATGCATAGTCAACTTAACTGGAATGGGTACAGAAACAACAACATGTCAACATGATAGGTTCCAAACCTCAAGTCGTGTGCTAGTGATAAACAATAGGTTTTTTCTTGATTAGTTCGTGAAACTTGTCAAGATCTTTAAGACTCCCACTGACCTCTTGACATATACAATTCACTTTGTCAAGGAACATTACTTGACAAACAAATATTCAAGAGTTAGTGCGGATTCTAATCAAGACAAACACTTCACACAATTGGTCTTAGTTGGTCTTTGTCTTATCCAAGACATCACAACTTACCAATTTCAAATGTACAAGAGTAGAAAACTTTTACTCTACATTTGATAAGTGTATTAAACCTTTCTTAAGATTATGTCACTCAAATTACAATCTTGGAGTATGACTCTAAGACTTGTTTTGGAACGAAGTATGATTCACCTTAATTGATTTAACCATTTCAACAATTCACGATTCCTCTTCTTAGTCATGCAAATGCACTAAGATGTCCTTAGAGAATCAATTGTGATATGGTTTTCCATAATCATTAAGATGATCATAAAACATGATACTAAAGTACTCTCCCATCTTTTCAGATTGAAGAAACTTTTATCTTTCTGCCTAATTTGATTCTTCTCATTCGTTCCGCCATACAATGAACCTTTTCCAATGTTTCAGAATTATACTTAAACCTGTAAGCATAACCATGTTTACTAAACTTTAGTAAATCATGACGAATAGTCTTATCGATCTTTTGTGGTGGACCTTGAGCAGTGTACTTGATCCCTTAGTCCTTTACTTGACCCACATATACATGTGATCAAGGAATTAATCTTAATTTGCCAAAGACGAAAATTCTCATTCATCATACAATACAACTTGCATGATTCCAAGTTTCTGTCCAATTGAAACTTGGGTGATGAGAATCTTTCCTTATTTGGAAAATACTCGACATTACCACAAACGAAAGAATCAAATTCATATTTCTAACATAGAAACATACAAACATCAATTTTCACAAATGTCATTGCAAGGAGATATAATAAAATAAAACAAAATTTTATTTATTTATAAAATGCGGAAAAAACTTTTTCTTACAATGCAATTACAAATGAAAACTATGATATTACATATTTCCTAGCAATCTATCATAACTCTAAGCAGCAGCTCAAAAATCCGATCTCCGAACCATGCGATTGAAATCCATCTTCGCGATCAGATTCAACATACTCTTCCTTTAAGCTTCCTTCCCTTCGCATGATCCTACGAAACATCAAAATGCAACCTTGTCACATCATGTATTAAGAATCAACAATTAGGAACTTAGTACAGTTAGATAATGAACTCACCTGAAGTAGAACCATACAATCTGATTAAACTTCTCAGGTAATCTGGGCAGCTTCGATTCCAATGTCCCTGTCTTTGGCAATAGAAACACACAGGCTCACATGGAGCAGTCTCAGATTTGGCCTTTCTCTTATGATCAAAACTTTTGACCATGCCCAATTCCTTTCCTTTAGGAGAAGGAATCTTTTCTGGGATGTCCATGTCAGTCTTGGCATGTAGACCTTCCAATCAGATTTGCTTGACCATTGCGCCAAATCATTACTGATTTAGCAGCAATTAGCAAATAGGTAAGATCAATTAGGTTCATGTTGTGATCTGTCACATAGTAGTCTTTAACGAACTCACTATATGACTCGGGAAGTGACTGAAGGACCCAGTCAATAGCCAACTTCCTTGGGAAGACGACACCCAACATCCTTAGCATGTCAAAATGCAGCTTCATGTCCAAGACATGAGCACATATAGGCTGTCCATCTTTGTGTTTACTATCCAATAGGGATTGAGTGATCCTGAACTTTTCAAGTCTTCGAGCTTGTGGGTCAGGGAGAATGATTGGAGGAGGTGGAGGAAGTGAAGTATCATCTTCAGGAGAAAAACTTGTTTTAAAAGATTTGAGAAGACCATAGTTGTCTGAACTAGACATCTACACGGGAGAAATTCAAGTTAGTTGATTTAAGTCCTTAATATAACACCCAAATGAAATATTAAGGCTAGGAACCAACCCAATATTTTACAATTTGGAAGAGGGATGCCATAATCCAAACTGCAAAATATTTGAAGGTAGGTAAATGACGATTTACCAATTTCCACCACGAAAAACGAAAAAGAGTTTTAGGTTTTAAGTGAATTGAAACTCCTAGATCCTTTGAGATTCATTGAACAATTCAATGGCATGTTTAAATCTCAATTGTGCCCATCAAGTTTGTGACTGGGATGCCGAGGATCACAAAAAAGGTATGAATAACCATGCAAATTAGCTTGGTACACCCAATGTTACAACCACCTAATCAATGTGCCGGTTAACCACACACGCTCCATTGATCTATGATTAACATCAAGCTACCCTTTTCCACGCACTGTCAGTCTCGATTAGTGTGCCGGTTAACCACACACGCTCCACTAACGGCTTAACAAGGTGCAAAATGCAATTTCATGGGTTAGCACCATATTCACATTTTCCTAAAGTAACTAAGATTAGGAATTTATAAGTGTTTAGTTACTTAGTCTTTATCATTATAATTTTAATGAAGGGAGATTAGAGTCATGTCCTACCCGTTCGGCTAACGACCCTCCACCAGTCAAAGAAGCGGTGGGTGAGAGTGGACACCCATTAAACTGCCATTTTATAGGCAGTAACCTTATACCCCCTTATAGACTGGCTTCGTGAATGAGGCCTACTAACGGTAAGACTGACTTTTACTCTTATACATATATATAAATATTAAACCTATAATATTATAATAGTATAAGGGTTGAATTTTAAACTATTAAAATTCTAGGGTTTGGAACTAAAGTATTCAAAAGTGTAACTTTACAAATTCCAAAACTTGCGGGCAAGTTTTGAACAATTCAAAAACTTTTGGAATCCATAACATATGATTTTAATATAGGTTTTAAAGACTTTAATGAAGAAACTTTTGAAAATTCATAACTTGAGGACAAGTTATGGAGGTCATAAAACAATTTATGGGAAAAAGACTCTTCAAGTTTATAAGGAAAAACTTTTGGTTTTTCATAACTTGAGGACAAATTATGGAGTCCATTAAAAAATCATTAAGATCACCAATTAAACTAACAAACATGTCAAGAAAAACTATGATCTGGATTAAACTCATATGAACAAGACAATTCAAATCAAACATTTTTCATGTAATTAGCCTAACCATTAAACTAATACAAAACATGAAACTTTTGACAATTATCTTTTGAATTGGATTAGTATGATCATTACCACATCAAAAACAGGTTTAGAAGTTCAAAAACAGCTTAGGGTAATGATCCTAGTCCAATTCTGGCCAAAAACCTCGAAAATCTGCATTCTGGAGCACCAACTCGTCGACTGTATGAACAAACTGTGCGAGTTGGTCAGTTTTTTCCTTGGACTCGACGAGTCCATCAGTGGACTCGGCGAGTCCACAGTCCAGAACAACAGAAAATTGATTTTTAAGGCATTTCCAAGCAAGTAGCATCAAGTATAATTGAAAATAACCCTAGGCTCTAATACCACTGTTGGGTTTTGAGCATTCTAACACTCCTATGGTGTACATGCAACCCTATGTGCTTTGGATCTATATTTTCTCTATTATACATGCATACATTGAAAATTCCAAAGCATCATCCTAACTAGCATACAATGGAGTATCTATATTACAAAAGTCTAGTTAGATGACATACCTTTTGATGAAGCTTGAAGTCTTGAACCTTTAAGAGCTTAGTGCCCCAAGTGTTGCACCTCAAATGGAATCACACAACACCATCAACAATTGGAATAACTTGAGAAGAGGTTACTTGGTTCACTCTATGAAATCGACTTTGCCCTCTTTGTGTCTCTACTAGTGCCATTTCATGAATCATGGGGTCCTTTATATAGTGTGGCTCATTTAGGGTTACACCATGTAAACCCTAATGTTCATGACTTTCCATTTCCTTCATGATCCAGGGGTTTTAACCTCCATGGAGTATCCATGGGTTACCACATGGGTTAAGCCCAACATGAAGGACTATGGATCACAAGCCCACATATATAAGAATGAATGATTTACAAAATCAATCCCCATATATTTCATTAGTCTCTTTTGATCACAAAATTAATTCCAAATTAATTCTTGATCAATACTAATTAAATAATATGATTTCATATTAATATATTAGAACTTATAATATATTAATATAAATCATAAATAACCTTCTCTCATTTGTCTATCCAATTGTTCCGATGTCATGCAACCCAAATAGACCATGCTACTCTCGGGTCGAGTACATACCAATAATAGTTATGGGCTTCGACATCTAATCCAACAGATTGAGTATCCAAGCTACAACTTTTGATGGTTCTTAGGTCCATGGCAGAAACTCACCATATGCCCTTCGAAACCTTCTATTACATTTCTATAAATCTACGAGCGATTTATAGTTGGACTGAGCAGCGTACCTACATGTGATAATATTCATCCATATTCTTCATATAACTATTACGGTTTGACCATAACCTTCAATACCTATTCCCCTCTCTAGCACAAGTTCAACCATTAACATTACAAAAAAAAATTAAGAATAACCCACAAAGGGAAAGAAATGTGGAAAAAGATTTCGGACCAACTTGGACAAAACTTAAACAGTCCTACGATAAAACCTCACTAGCTCATAGAAACTCTCATTCACAGGGAGATTCTAGAATCGCCCAAAATAATGCTGAATGAACCCTGGTTGGATTCGATCCAATTACCATTTCCATCGATGCGGTACCCCATAACCAAACTTCACGTAAAATCAAGGCCACACATGGAGAATTGACGAAACGCCGCTTCTGACATCTGAAATTCTATTACTTCATGCCAAACACTTTAAATTACCGTAGCTACCTGCGATAATCACTCAAACCGATCAATCCAACATTGTCCTAACAATCTGGATCCCTAAACCTCACATTTTCTGTTAACGCTCTAGTAAACCTCAAACTTCACTACTACATACCCTTATGGCCAATTCTAATGTGAAAACTATCCTTAAAAACTTAATTAATCCCACACTTATAACCCCACTTGTGCAACCGATCAACAATTGACAATTGCCCATCCCTGACCATAGATAGTGATACATACTGCGAGCTAACCAATCTCTCAGTAACCGATACCCAACCTAAGCGGCCCAAATGCTTCTTGTCCTAATACTTGACGTTTCCAAAAGGAACTACTGGCCATAACGAGCTCCTTTCCCAACAACTTCTGACTGCGAGGACAACCCATGCATTCATGAAGACATAAATTCGATGGCAACTTGCTCTGCACCCTTGATTTGACTTTTTTTCAATCCCTTCAGATCCTAAAGGACTCTAGCGGATCCTTGAGAAGCGTAACGAAGAAATTTCCTAATTACGAGCACTTCATTGGTAGATTGCTCTCCTTCACTTATGTAGAAATAAACCTAAACTAAAAACATCGCATACTTGAACTATAGATTCCCCTAACTCATTATACTGAAAACATAAAAAAATCAAACAGACTTATGATCACCCAGGCCGAATTCTTAATTCTCCCCCACTTAGGGTTCGAACTACCACCAACTGACGTTGCAAACAAGACCGTCTGTACCAGATACATAACATCCCAAACCCTTGAAATGTATAATATAATGCAAATGATCTTCCAGATAAAAGACCAAACAAACTCAAAGAGATTCTGAATCTCAGATGGAGACCTCGGAAATTCCCCAATCATAACCGCCTCTAACATCAAGAACCTCATGCAGATGCACAAGCAATAATTATGTCCATTCATAACACCGATTCTCTATATAGGAACAAATGGACTACCATACACCTCATCTACAAATCCCCAACCATCAATTTATCGCAAGAATCATTCATAAATACCAGAGGCATCATTCTCATAGTCAGGATACATGAGAGACAACAAAAGTTGTTGTTCCCTGATCACCTGAAACAATCAACTAGCACCTGACCTAACTATATTCAAAGAAAGTAGACCCTTAATCTCATTTCAAGGAAACCATACCACAAGGATCCTCTTGTGCATTCCCATACTGCCATACTTGCTGCCAAAAAAAACTACAACTATCTAGGCCCATGTTGGGTGTACATCCCAACTTTGAAAATCACATGTCTACTCTCTCTCTCTCTCTCTCTCTCTCTCTCTCTCCTCCGAACAAAGAAAGCTAGAAGAACACAACCCCAACATGGATAGTGACATCCTAATCCATCTGCCAATCACTCAGCCTCCAACTGTAATCCTCGAGCCGATCATCACAGTCGCTTCCTTCTTGATTCCCATGACTCAAATAGCACTACCTCGAGCAAGGCCCTCGAGACCTCAAAACCAACTAACTCACCTAGGTATGCACCATTCAAACCTAAACTAACAAGGCCACTAAGGCCCAAACAATCACCAGAACCATCATCAGCATGAACGACCATAACCGATAAACTGAATAAGACGGAAACACATTGCAATGAATCATGGTGCTAAACCATATAATATATCCTCAATTAGCTCCTTAGAATCCCTAAAATTTTCCTCGATTTGAGTATAAATCCTATGCTTTCAGTAGTACGAGCCCAATACTACCCTCCACACCTATCCGTACCTTCCTCGAGAATCATTCCGGATCCTCTAAGTAACTACTCCTGTCCACTACCGTTCGATCCAACAACATATACTCGTTCTCAAATGAGTACTCACATCTAAACAACGCACAAATTCCTCTAAGGCACTTTCTAGGCTCTCCTAGGATTCCACCTCACCAGTTGCTGAAGATCCCCTACTAATATCAACAAACTAGTTCATGAATACAATTACATGCAACAAAACTTAAATAATCTTTTGAATAAAAGAACCAGCCCTACAATGGCTAGAATCAAACAAGAGCTGCGTGATACGGCCAAATCAATCATTCAAAAACTATTTAACCTTTGCAACATGTAACTTAACATATTCATTTAATAGTTAGCTTACCTCAATATGGGTCCCACAAAGAACAAAGCAAGCAGCATTCGAGCAGTAACACTCCAAGCCATAAAACAAACAGAAGGCATCCCACACTCACTTGCTACCACCATGTTAGGAACTTCTACTCTCACTTCTAGTTGCCTTATGCATGCAAATTATACACAATACAGGATCAAATAGACTGTCGAATAAAAGATTCTACCCTAGGACCACAACCAGACAAGGTACATGAAATAATGCCAAATCAGTCATTCTAGGGCTATATGATCCTAACCGTATACAATTTTTAAAGCATACACTTAACAATTACTGTTACCAATACATATTCTCAATCATAGCATCCAATGCTTCCTAGGCTACAAGGCATCACATTCAGGCCAATCTATCTAGCAATTCCTGAAAGTATCGCTATCCTTATCCTAGCATGTAAACATTTGTATCATATATCATATCAATATGTATGAGTATTATGGGAATCACTTACTTGAGCTCGACTGATTGCACGCATCACACCCCCTTTTTCTTTATAAATTTTTTTCATAAACTTATTTTATTTACACAAATCTATTTAGAAACTTATTTTCTTTCAAAAGAATACCAACTCCTCAGTTTGAGTTCAAACATACCTGAGAGTATGCCCGAATCCCTCAAACCAAGGCTCTGATACCAACTTGTAAAGTCCCAAAAATACCGAGTAAAAATTTCATTTATAAATAAGTTAAAATCGTTCATTCATTGTTCCAAAAGGCGATCAGATTCCAAGTAATTTCAAAACAAAAACATTTATTACAATTACAACTTCAAAGATCTACATGAACCCATTGGTCTAAAACATTTATCAAATATTAGACATAAAAGTTATGAAGTGCCTAAATCTCCAATAGATGCGATGCAATCAAGTCGTGCCCTTCCTTCAATATAAGAAAAACCCGAAACAATTTAAACATTAAACCGTAAGCTCGTTAGACAAAACTATCTTAATGAAAGTTGATGTCTATGAAATTACGAAGCCGTTGATATAGAGACCGTCGAGAACGGGGTTCGTATGCGAAAGATATGGACGAAACTTGGTCCCTACTCTTCAAACGTGGCGAATTCGATACAGATTTGTAAATTTGAGATAGAATGAGAATTAGTCGGTGTAATCTAAAAGAAAGTTGTAGTACTTGTTGATACGAAGTGAGATATATAAAGAAAGTCAAAAACAAAGCTGGTATGCAGAAGATACGGAAAAAAAAGTGGGGCCTAGTCCAGGGACGCGACATACCCGCTAAAAGGCGTGACAAGGCCGGTGTCCAGATCCCTATAAATACAAGTATGATTTTGTTCATTTGTTGCTCATATTTTCTTCAAATTCTCTCTAGAAATTCCCTTTCTTTCATGTTCGATTCTTCTTAGCTTTTAGAGTACTTTAACGAGGTTTTGCGATGTCAAAGAGTCGATGAAAAGAAGTTTTCAGAGTCGAAGTTCTGCCCACGAACTTTCTGAACTTCTCTCAGAAAACCCGGTAAGTTAAGTTCCACTTACTACGCTTTAAGTACAACTTATATTTATGTTCATAGTTGTTATTGTGAACTTAGAAATAAGATTTATTAGTAATATCAGTCGTTATACTGATCGATCTACTTACGAGAATGATGTCTTGACCAGATTTGTGAGGTGTTTAGAGTGGATATTCCAAACAGTATATATTTAT
This sequence comes from Lactuca virosa, assembly GCF_052849685.1. NCBI lineage: Eukaryota > Viridiplantae > Streptophyta > Magnoliopsida > Asterales > Asteraceae > Lactuca > Lactuca virosa. The sequence goes on from NC_136429.1 coordinate 204,681,979, forward strand.
ATGTCAAACGGATCATATCTCCGATACGATCTTACATGGTTGTTTCTTATCAGCTATAAGTCAGTATTTCTTTTGGGGTTATTGATAAATCTGAGAAAAAACATTATAATGATTAAACTTTATAAATAAAAACAAATACTAAGACTTAGTAATATTCATGTTTAGGTCATTTTAAAGGGAAATCTTAAGTGTCAGTCAAAGAGCTAACTTTCCCGCAAGTCTTCCACCTTTATCAGGTGAGTGCATAGTTACTTTCATGAACATGATTTTAATACAAGTATTTATTAAAAGTATTAAATATATGTTGAAAGTTTTTACGTGAATGAATTGCTTATTATGTGGAATATGCGTCAAACAAATATTTGATAGAATGCATTGTTTGAACCAGATATGGTTATATACGTGTTAAGTATACATATGGTATTATTACATGATAATCTTAAGACATGTATTATTACTTAAAAAGATTAATGCGTATTAAATACCTGATACTTTATGTTAGATTTATACACTGAATTATGACAGTGTTGTCTAAATAGAGTTTGTATTGGAAATTGATTTCAAGGATTGTAATATTGTCTAAGTTTAAAACTAAGATATATAAAGCATATTTAGATCCATTTAAGGTGGATAAAAGAATAGTCGCATATTGTATTGCGATAGTATAGTATAAACAGGAAAACGGTTTTGGATGTTGACTACACACATCATAGTCTTTTCTAGTGATAAATTAAGACTTATAAAGGTATTCTTTGTTTGTAAATCAGATTGATCCTAAAATCTGATTTGATCTCTTGAAATATTCCATGAATCTACATTCGTGTGACCCCAGGAATAAGGGTTAAATTATAGATTTCATAAAGTGACTTCCAAAACATGATTCACGAGATTATCCAAGTTATTGTTATTTATACCCTTAAAATTCTAACAAAGAATGTTGTTCCCAGTCATCCATGCTTTTGCTACAGGATCCTCAATCAAGCCTCGACCTTTCGCCTCTGCATAGAAGTTTGTATCACCTCTATTTTAGCCTTCATAGTAGGATTTCTATAGGGGAAGGCGTGAGCAACCAAATCAACCAAAGGAACTGATGGTTTTTCTAGGTTACAAAAACAAAAGATTTAATTAGAGAAATCATAAAACTATTTTATGGGCACATGCAACGTAGAGATCTATGGTATTTTCTCTTTATAGCAACATACTATGAAACTAAAGATCTAATCTAGGTATTGTCGAAAATCACAAAGATTAGAGTACATACCTTTAAGTATTATCAAGATACTCAATCCTTGATCTTCAAGTCTTCTTTGGAAAGCTAGCACTAATAATGTGGATGTCCCTATGGCTCACCCCCAATATCTTAGAAACCCTAGGAAAGATTTGGAGAGCAGTGGGAGGAGGAAATCCGATTTCTCTTATGTGTATGTGTAGGATCTGATTTTGTGAGGCTTAGGGTCTCTATTTATAGCTGGTGGATCTCCAGGGTCAACCCAAATTTGAATAATTAAGTATTCAAATTTAATCTATTCAAGTCCTTATCCTTATCAGCTACCAGGAGACTTTGAGAACCCTTCTGGAACCCCTCTAAAACCATCCAACCCATGGAGGGTTCTAGCCTTCCTTGCTTAACAATAATTAAACAATTACAATTCAACCCTTGCACCTTTTATTAATTCTAATTAATCCAAAATTAAATTTCATCTAATTCTGATTAATTGTAAATTAATTCTTAACCATTTCTAACTAATTTATTAATCATATAATAAATTAACAAACCATTTCCTCATTCTCCTAAAGTTGTTCCTAGCTAATTGTAGTTATTGAGGGAAATCCAAAAAAGACTTTGCTTTTGCTCCATAAAGTTATATCAATTCAGTTATGACCTTAGACACCTAACCCAACAGGAACTTCTAGATGTTCAAGTTTGGCTTTATATTCTTGGCAAGAACATCCATAAATGACACATCATAAGGTTGACCTGATTGTAGATTAATAAAATACATAAAACAACATTGTTGAATCGAAAATAAAACCAAAAGAAAAGAAGTAAAGAACAATTACCATCCAAATCAACAAAAAAAACTTCTAACATCTTTCCTTCCATCTTCCATGACATACTTAATCCATCCCTAACAAGAACCTGTTCCTCAAATCTTCTGCAACAACATATCAGTTTAACTCCTGAGAAATAGTGATATTATCTCCAAGAAGGGTATGCACTATATTATTAACCACCAAAGATCACGGGTACTGACCCACAAGATTCCTTCTAATGCTTGACCGAAGTTTTTAGTTCCTAAACAAGTTGTCGACTTCCATTCTAACAAAAGGTGTAATAATTTTTTAGTAGTTGCATAGACACAAAAGTATTGTTGGAAAACACAAATATTGGGCATATGCCCTAGATAACAACATATCATCTCGAATGCTACAACTTTACAAACTGCATTTAGAACTAGATGAGGAAGCAGTGAGGGGAGGGGGTGGAGATCTTTAATTTAAAGTGATTCTTCATTTTTACAAGTGAAGATGAAGATGTATGTGTGCTTTGGAAGTAAACAGACAAAATTAAAAAGTAAACAAATGAATTTTTATATTAATCGTGGTTGTAAAGATCGAAGCATGAGGTGTTAAGGAGGTAAAAGGTATCACGGTGAGAGGAAGCGGATGAAGTAGGAGCCGACAGAATGAATTTATGAAGTAATGGACTTAAGAAGTAATAATAGAAAGTAAAAGGAACTATTTCGGTAGAAATAAAAACTTAAAAAGACATAAGTCGCCAAACCACAAAAGTCAAGGACCAAATAGAAACTTGGAAGTACTTGAGTTGCCAAACAACATATGTCAGGGATCAAAGCCAGCCAATAGAAAGTAAAAGGAACTCTTTTGGTAGCAATAGAAACTTAAGAGGACATAAGTTGCGAAACCAAAAAAATCAGGGACCAAATAGAAACTTGGAAGGACTTAAGTTGCCAAACCACAAAAGTCAGTGACCAAAATTACTAAAGAGCAAAGTCCACCGACTTGGTATTTAGTATAGATATAATGTGTTCGATGATGAAAATGTCATAGTTGGTTATTTCATTTGAATTGAGGAGCAACGATTTATCGATAGATGATGCTCTTTGCTCACTCGTAATGTCCGTTTGATTGTTATGTATTGCACAAGTGAGAGAATGTTAAAATATGTGCCTAGGACAAAATAAAATGATGTTGCTCTCAACGCCAGTTGAACCTAAAGAGTCGCACAACTAGAATGGCTAGATTGCAACTACACACTCATACACATTGTAATGGTATATTCTATGACTTATATCGGTGCAATAATCCCAGCTCGAAGGGTACATTCTGTTATTTCCACTGCGTATAATGTATGTTTGCCCCAATAAACCCCAACATGAAAGGAATTAGATTCCTTCCTATCTTGGAAGGAATACTAAATTCCATGAATGAAGAAATCTGAAAATTTTCAACTAAATACAATTCCGTCCATTTGGCAAAATAAATGTGCCATGGAATGGAATATCTAATTTAATCTTATATTAACTTGTATCTCATGCAACAAGAGGTGTATATTAATTACACAAGAAACGGGAGCGATGTTTGTTGCAGTTACTGATCCTTGTAAGGGGCGAATACGATGGATGAATTATGTCCTCCAAAGCCGAATGAGTTGGATAGTGCCACCTTTATATTCCATTGTTCCTTCTTTGCACCAACCAACACGTTTTTATCCTAATTCCACAACCATTTCATTGCATTAAATAGCAAAATACATGTCTTAAACATCATTTCAATGACTGAAAAAAGAAGGTGACTACATACCACACCCACATCTGGGTTCTCCAAATTCATGTTCGGGTGTAGCCATCCTGTTTGAATTGCCTACATAACAGTTTATATTAGTTTTATTTGTTTTTTTAAGCATTCCAAAGTTACTTTACTTATAGTTATAGTTCCATTACCTTAACAGTAGCAATTGCTTCAACAGCTCCAGCAGCCCCAAGCAAGTGACCAATTATCGATTTCGTGGAGTTTATTTTCAACTACAAAATTCAGAAAAGCGGATTAGAACTGATTCAATTAAGGTATCTAATTTAAATCAAATTTACCTCAGAATTGTCCCCAAAAGAACGCATGATAGCTTCATATTCGTGTAGATCACCAGATGGCGTAGATGTAGCATGGGCATTTATGTAATTTACATCTTCTCTAGCAACCCCAGATTGAGTCAACGCCTTTTCTATGCACAAAGCTATTCCTGTCCCTAATTTCCCGTAAACAAAACAAGTAAATTATCGGTTAGTTCAAGAAAAACAAGAGATCAACGAACTCATAAACTTACTATTAGTTAGATATATGTAGTCCTAGATTTTCTCAACAAAAGTGCCCTTGATGTGAAAAGGGTATATTCCCACATATATAGAATGTCAATCAATGTGGGACACTAACACACCATGTAATGATACCATATGTTTGTTAGATACGTGAAGACCTAGATTTTTCCTGTGAATAGACCTAAGGAGAGTGGGAAGACTCCAACATATATAGAGACAGAGACAGAGAGATAAGACTCAGATAAGACAGAGACAGTGACAAGACTCAGATAGATAAGGCAGTGACAGTGACAGTGACACATTGTGTCGAACATATGTGGGACACTGACACTTACCATCGGGACGAGATTCGGTCATGTGGTAAGCATCACTAGTGAAGCTTCCGCCCAAGAATTCGGCATAAATCTTTGCACCTCTCGCCTGCCAACACGCATTTTCATTTGAGTTGCAAAATCATTTTATCAAGAAACTAGAATCAATATATATATATATATATATATATATATATATATATATATATATATATATTACCTTAGCATGTTCTAGCTCTTCTAGAAGAAGAACACCAGCACCTTCTCCCATTACAAATCCATCACGACTCTGCTCAACAAAAATGGTGTTGCGTTAAAAAGACGAAATTAGGTTTCATGTTAATTTGATTATTCATAATTCATACCACGTCCCAAGGTCGTGACGCTCTTTTTGGATCACTATTCCTTTGTGAAAGAGAATTGCAAGCAACAAACCCTCCAAGCCCTATATAATTATCGAATCATTGCAAGATATAATCCATACAAAATGGATCAATAGCTCCAATTGTAACAAAAAAATAAAAAAAAATAAAAAAAAATAGACATGTATATTGTATAATACCTATAGGAATTATGGCTGAATCTGAACCACCACATAACATCATATCCTGCAAGATTTCAACTACTAAGTCCATGGCTTATAATGAAACAAGTTGAGGATTTTTTTTTTTTTTTGATGCTTACACTTTCACCTCTGGTAATATGATTAGCTGCATTTAGTATACAAAAGTTACTCGTAGCACAAGCTGTAGAAATCGAATAATTTGGTCCCATCCACCCCTACAAATCAACCATACATAAGTCCACAACTTCATATTCCTTCATGAGCATGACACGTTTTTTTTTTTTTTTTTTTTTTTTTTTTTTTTTTTTTAATGATTACCAAATCCATTGCAAGAATTGCGGATCCCATGTTGGTTGTTGCAAATGGTACACAAAATGGATTCATCTTCTTGTATGAAACCATCAATGCTTCAATTCCATCTTGAAATATCTGTTCAAATAGTAGTCGAATAAGACTAGTCATTCAGACAGTTTATTGGGTCCAACAAAGAAACTGTCACCTTCATGCCTCCAAGAGCAGAACCAATGATTACACCACATTTTGTGACATCTAAATCTTTCATGACATCTTTAGTAACACCACCATCTTCCAATGCCTTCTTGCCAGCTGTCAGCAAGTAAAGCATAAACTTATCTGCTCGTTTTGAAAGTTTTGGTGCAACCCATCCGTCAGCTGAAAATGACTTGATTTCTCCCGCAATTTTCTGTAATCAAGTCGAAATCAATTAATAAATGCTACTCGATTGCAACAAAAAATGGTTAAAAACTTAAAATATATATACTTACAGTGGGAAACTGATCGCAATTGAAAGCTTCGATCTCACTTATCCCACTAACACCCTCGAGTAAGTTTTGATAGAAGACATCGGCAACATCACCCACCGGAGATACCACACCAAGTCCGGTGACGACAACTCTTCTGTTCTTGGTGATGGGTTTTTTCTTAGTTGCTGATTCTTTTGAAGGTTGTATAGCAATCGCGATGGTTTTACTTTTACCTACGAAAAAAAGAATCCATTGGTAAACTCGAAGATATTCGCATCGTATCTTGTGGATTCTATCAAAGATTTTAACTTTTTGATAACCCAATTCAGTAAGAACCTTAACTAAATCATAGGAATTAAATTACCGGTTTGGGCAGTTCGGTCAATTCGTTTTTGGGTGCGATTCATGGAGGAGGGGGGAGAATTCTTCAAACCGAAAATGAAGAAGGAATTTTCAGAACCCAATATAGAGAAAGAAGAGGACAGCGGTTTAGATTTATAATACTCCTCACAGGGCTCCAATGAAGTCATCAGGTTCGTAATACTAGACCCGCATAACGATGACATCAATCCACAACCGCCGGAGAAATTCTTGACGTCTGTCACCGCCGTCAGCTTTCTTCTAGCTGACCGACTGAGTCTTTTTGAGGAAGAAAGGAGCGCCGGCGAGGAGTTGGGACGGTGGTTGGTTTTCTCGCCGGAAACAGAGATGTAAGCTGCCACTAACCATGTACAGAGTGGGGAAGCGACGGCGGAGGCCACCATTGAAGAAATCAAGAGAAACCCCAGATGATGAAACTCTGTAAATTCAAAACCCAAGAAAGATTTTCGATGAAGAAAGTCTCATTAAAACGAAGACGATCGATGATCGATGAATACTGAATTACTGATCCTCTGTTCCTAAAAGTACTGCTAAATTGACAAATTATCCAAAAAAAACATGAACTTTTTCAAAAAATTGAATATGGGTGGCCGGGAAGAATCGTAATGTGATTTCCTGATAGAGACTTGAACTCATCGACATTGGAAAATCACCTAAAATTCCCAAAAATATCCCGTCCAGATGATATTTATGATTTGAATAAAAAAAAACAGAAGGTTATTGAGTTCAATCTTCCCAATCTTTGCATTCAATCGAAAAAGACATTAAATCGTTAAACATAGTAGGAATTTTCCGAGAGTAAAAATCAAAGACTCACATAATGAGTTGAGAAATGTGGCACCAGAAAAAGGGGAGGGAAGGAAAGTTGTGTTCTCTTCTTGACCATGGAATTTAATGTCAAACTCCTTATAACTATGAAGTATGAACTAACATGTTTTTGTTTTTATTTAATTATTTAATGTTGGAGAGAAAGACCCAAATCAGATATGCTCAGTATCAAATTATCTCATGTTTAATATTTAAATAAATAAATAAATGATCACTTTTTTGTCTTTGTTTGACAAAGCTTTTAAGTTGGCACTGGCAATGAAAATTTAATGATTATTAAATATATAATCCAAAAATTACCGACTTCATTGGCACAATGTTCTTAGATGTCAATAATATAATATTGTGTACAATCTTGACTCGGTGAAAAATGTATGTATTGGTATTATTTATTATTTGTTACGAGGAAGAATAAAATTGTACGGTAATATTAGTTGATATATTTTAAAAAATAGTTAACTTATTGTAATGTGAACTTTTTGAGATTCCATGATATAAATAAGTAAATACACTTAGTTAAGTTATTGTAATGTGAACTTTTTGAGATTCCATCAATCATGGATATAATTATGAAAATGCACTTTCACATTTAGAACATGTAACCCAATTTGGCTCACTCTAGGTAATTGGGTTGAGTCAAAATTGCAAATATCACTTATGATTTACAGTGAGTCGAGTCGTTTGAAGTATAAAACTCAATAATAAATAGGACTTGTGGTATTATGGAATTGATACCAATCGAGTGTCTGTTAATCGTAATTTCAAGTTTTAAATTCTCGGTAAATGTGATTTTATTCATTACGTTTTGGGTAACAAGCTAAAGTGGTGCTTGTGGGAAGCGATGTCTTCCTTCTATTTCATTGGTTTCTTTACTTCATTCTTTTCCAACTCGCATCTGATGTGAAATGTGTGATAAATCAAGTGTAAAGTATTCATCTTATATCGCCTCATTAAGGAAACAAAGATAATATTTTTTTTCTCTATAAATTTAAAGGAACATTCTACGGCTATTGGAAACGGTTTTCATTCGTTTTGTGACTGTCTTTCTTTTTCATGGGTTTCTTTATTGCATTCTTTTCCAACTCGCATGTGATGTGAAACGTGTGAAGAAACAAGTCTAAATGGTTAATCTCATATCGCCTCAGTAAAGAAACAAAGATAATAGTTTTTCTCTGTAAATTCAAAGGAACATTTTATACATACATAAAATAATTTCTTGGGTATTTTTATCAATGTTTAACTAGAAATGAGTTTGAAGTTTTTTAAAATGTATAACCGCTATTGGAATCGATTTTCATTAATTTTTTACCGATTCCAAGATCCAAAAAAACATTATCATTTATGGTTCAGGAACCATCAGTTTTGGTTTCAAGACCACTTTTGTGAAATTAAGTTGGGTGTCAACAACACTCCGGTATTAATTTGATGATCTTATGAGTTGATTTTGATGAGATAAAAAATATACCATTATTTTAAGAAGTGTAAAACGTTTGAAAAGATGATTCAAATGAATAAACTTTGGAAAATATAATCATTGGAAGAAGTAGAATATAATTAAAAAGAGAAAATTCAGTAAATAACTAAAATTGAGGGGTTCTTTGAAAAAAATGACCACGGAAATGAGGAATTCGGAATATGACCAAAAGTTCCGCAGAGGGGGTTCTACGGAACCATAAACACCTCTGCTGATTCTTTATTGCTCCGAGGATCAGGGGCATTACGGTAAAATCGCCCAAAAATTACCCTTTCCTCCTTACTCGAACGCGGAAAGAAGATAGGGCGGAAGGAAGCTACGGACGTCGGACTATGATCGGAACGGACACAAAAATATCGCGGCGAGCTTAATTCGTGGAGCAACTGCACTCCGATGTGTTATCCGATGGATATGGAACTCAAGTAATATTTCAATTTTTTTTCCTAATCTTTGTAGAAACTCGGAAGTAGAAATTGATTATATGAATTGGAAATTGATATGTTAAATGTTATATATAAACATGTATGTTTGTTAGGGTGTAAGGATTGAAGTTTGTGAAATAAGAAATCGATTTATCCTATTCTTTTCGTCATGAACAGATCCGTAGAGGTCCTCTGCTCAAGAACAGATCCGCAGAGGAGTCCTCTGCAAAACGATATATGCCTCTGCGGAAATGTATTTTTTTGTTTTTTTTTTTCGATTTTCTATAATTATTATCTCTTAAAATGGACCATTGAATATTGAGATCATTTTATGTTGATTATATGTAAATTAATATTAAAATCGATTTGCAAGTATTTCTGTAATTTAAAAAAAAAACATTGAAAATTTCTATAATCATTATTAAAATGGACCATTTATGTAAATTTTATAATATATATGAGATCATTTCTGTAAAATTTTGTAAATTTGTTATAAAAAATGGACAATTTATTTTGAAAGATTATTATTCACATAGACCATTGTATAAAAAGTTATAGAATAAAAACATTATCTTTGTTGCATAAAACTGTTAAAAAACAATATATATAAGTACAATGCTATAAAAATAAAAGTACAATGCTATTTAAAGTTACTTTTCAGTATTATTTTTTAATTTTGACATATATGTTTAATCTTTTGCAGCATAATTTGCGTGTATGGCCTGCAGAATGTACTTTTAAAGGGGCGTTGGAGACTGTGTTGAAAAAGTACATTACAAAACTAAATAGTAGGCGAGTTGAATTATTTCGAGAGACAGCTTTTAGGATCTTCATTGGTATGCCCACCCCGAATAGGTAGCCCCGGCTGGGAAGTTTCGGTTCGAGTTACAAGGTAGGGTGGTCGAATATGGTGAAACGGAATTTTGTTTGATTGACGGTTTGAGATTTTGACCGTATGTTGATATAATAAATACAGAAGTCAGCACAAGTTCAGCATTAAGGAATCGGTTGTTCCCTAATGTGTGAGATGAAGATTTACGGCTGAAAGAAGACTACATAAAATGGCCAACATTCTCGACGTGTAGCGATGAGGATACGGTAATGGTTATGCAAATGATGTTTTTGTTGAGGGGTCTCATAGGACGAGACGGCAATACGTGCATTCCGCCGACAGTATATGAGCTAGCCGATAGTCAATATAATTGGAACATGTATTAAATTTATTATTTATTATTTATTTATAAATACTTGATTATTTATATTAATTATAATGAGTACTACAAGTTTGCGTGGGGTACGTATTTGTGGAGGTATAGTAAAACACAATTACGATTCTGGTTTGGTAAAATCTATAGATATTTACGAGATAATAAGAGTGTGGGTTACACGAAGATGATGAAGCATACGGTGACCGGTTTTTAGCTTCCGTTTAAGGTTAGTTTTAGGTGCAATTACTTATATTTTTTAAGTGCTTATAAGTTTGGACAAAGCATAATTTTTTGTCGTAATACTAGGTATGGATTTTGGAGATATTTCCAGAAGCTTTGAGGTTTGCGCATCACAGAGAAAATGAAATTCCAAGAATGAGGGCATGGAGAATAAAAACACAATTATCTGTCGAGCAATGTTTACGTATATTAGACGTTTCAGTGGTATAGTTATACATTCCTTATATTAATTATATATAATTAAAAATTACAACAATTTTATATACTTAAATTTAATTTTTTAATTTTGCAGGAAAATAACATCCCACGTGTTTTTGAACCAACGCCTGTTGAGATCCATTTGCCATTCTTTCTGCGTTATATAAATTGGACTCTAGACAAAGTGCAGTCGCTACTGCAACAACAGGGTCCTCCTAAGGAGCGGTCTCCATCACCGCAACAACAGAGTCCTCCTAAGCAGCAGTCTCCATCACCTCACCCGTCTCAGTTTTAGGGAGAAGACTACACCTTAGGCTCTCATTTTCGGGGAGCAGATTACACCTCAGCCTATCATTTTCAGGAAACATACCACATACCTCCAGAAGAAAGTAAAATAGACAAGTTATTGGGCGTTGTTACTCAATTGAAAACCACAATCGAGAACTTTGGGAAGAGAATGGATAATTGGGAAAAAGATAAACAATTTGGTGTGAACGATATGGAAAATGTGGATGCGGGGGAAGCATTTTTTTCGTGGTTTGGATCCCGAGTCAGGCCATACGTATGTGCAGACGCCACCGCTTATTGTTGTAAATAAGGATAACACAGTTACACCGTTAAAAGGGCGGGTAAAAATGAATCGAAATTTTGTAGGGAGCCTTACACACAGGTATAAAATTAAGTAATTTCTATTTATATAGTATATAATCGTTCCAAATTAATTAACATATTGATTTTGTAGGTTCTGTCGACGGAACCATTAAAGAACATAAAAAGGGAAAAAACAGCAGAAGTCCAATAATGTAGAAAAAAGACCATTACTATTGGAAGGTTATGCAGATAGTGATGATGAATTTTGGAAATTGTGGGGAAAGAACATGGGAGCGGTATTTTTGGAGCATAGACTTTTAAGAGGTACTGAGATGAATTGGGAATTTTGGTCAAGTTTACCTGGTATTGGCTCTGGATGGTTGCTCTCTAAGGTAACACACATCCCTTATTTTATATTACAAAAAGTGTTGGATAATTAATTGTACAAATTTCTAACACGCAACATTTGGTTATCTGGACGTCCCTGCTCAAGGAAATAAATTTGTCGACCGGTAGGTGGACGATTATTAATCCTGAAGGCACGACTTTGGAACCTGGGAAAAAACATTATTTGAGGCGTGTAGTAGCCGGGATGGTTGATGGACCACATTGGAAGGATATTGATCAGGTTAGTATATTTATCTATATATATCATATAATATTAAATTTATATATATATATATATATATATATATATATATATATATATATATATATAAATTAAAATATGTATATATCTAATAACTTATCATTTTTTGAAGGTTTTAATTCCCATCAACATACCGCACATGTATTGGTATTTGACTGATTTGGATCTCCTTACATGGAAAGTGAGCATATATGATTCAGCCGAATCGTGTAGTTTCTTTAAAAGATATGCGGGTGACGGTAGTTTCAAATTGTTGGGATATAGTATATTAAGTGAACTAGACCACATATCATATTGGGCCCATTTTCCCAATAAACAGAAACCTACTAAGGTGGAATTCGTTAAAGCTAAACATGTGCCGCAGCAGGAAAAAGTAGAAGAAGGAGAAAGAGGAGATTGTGGAGTTTTTGTGTGCATGTTCATGGAAATCCTTGCATCGGGTGTACCAGTGGAGACACGTCAGTCACCTAGAGATACAGGATTTAGTTACCGTAATAGGATGACAGAAATTATTTGGAATAGTAGACTTTGATTGTATTATGATTATTGTTTCATGAATATTTTCTTATGTTTTGATTATGTTAGGGAATACGCCTCTACGGATCTATGTACACCTTTGCGGATCATTGTACACCTCTACAGATCAGTGTACACCTCTGCAGATCAGTTATAGAACTGTTTTTTGCGGATCAGTGTACACCTCTGCATAACTGTTAGGGAATATGCAGAACTGTTTTCTGCGAATCAGTTATAGAAGTTATATACGTATTTAAGTGGTTTTTTGTGAGTTTGTGAGTTTCAATTACCAGTAGAAGTTGTTTTTTCATTGTGTTTGTGGAGAGTGATTTGTAAAATGAGTTTTATTATTATGTGTACGGGAGGGTCGTGGCAGTTAGTTAATGGAGATGAGGTTTACGTTAGAAATAATGTGAAAAACTATGGTTTAAATCTTCCTCCTAACATTGACCATGAAATATTATTATAAATGGTTAAAAGTAAGCAGGTGTGTTAAATAGTTATATATGTTTGTCTTTTAAACACCCGAAGTTAGGGTATGTCATAGAGCTTGGAGATGAAACTGATGTATTTCAATTGAGACATGTAATGTCTGAATCAAAGAAGACGGTGCATTTGTATTTAACGGTGGTAGGTGAAGAAGCTGAAGAACAAGCAGTGGTTAACAACCAGTTTAATCCAGCAAAAACTAATGGAGGTCATAGAGAAAGCTAATGCGATGGAAACCGTTCAAGGGGAAGAGGAAATGAAGTGCCAGTGGGTTATGAAAAAAAGTTTCGGTTACTGATAAATTTGTATCTGATAATGATACTTTTGTATCAAGTAATGATAAAGAAGCAAAAGTGGGCATGACTGAATTACAACGTCAAATTTTTTTCGAGTTTGGAGAAGTTCCTGAAACTGATGATCGAAGATGTGAGGAAAAATCAAATGAAGGGTGGTCGGATGATGAGTACACGCAACGAAAAACTGCTTTTAATCCATGGTATTGTATTCCTTCTATTCCTGATTGTCCAGAACCTATTCTTGAACCAGTACCATTTCACAGTTTAGGTCTGAATGATAAATTAATTGTCAATCAAACCTATAACACCAAAAAAGACCTCGCATTTGTTGTTAAATTCAAAGCCGTTAGAGAAAAGTTTCAGATAAAGGTTGAAAAATCTTCAAAATCTCGGTACCAGGTTGTTTGTATGCAAGAAAACTGTCATTGGCGTTTATACGCATCTCTCATTAAAGGAACATAAATGTTTGACATTAAGACGTTTAATGACGAGCATACATGTTGTTCATTGCTTATACACCCAAATCATAGGCAAGCAAATAGAGAAGTTGTGGGAACCATAATACATGACATTATGGGTCAAGGAAGTTTGAGAGTTTGGAAGCCTAATGATATAATTAGAGATATGAATGCTTTGCTACAAATAAATATGAGTTATTCACAAGCGTGACATGCTAGAGAATTTGCTTTGGGATTGATGATAGGGACCCCCGAAGAAAGTTTCTCCAAACTTCCAGTTTATTTTCACAATCTGAAGAAACATAATCCTGGTACTGTGGCGTATATAAAAACTGATTCGGAGGATCGTTTTGAGTATTGCTTTTTTCGCAACTGGATACGCGGTAATATATTTTTAAATATATTTGTTATTTTCTTAAATGTTTATAAACAAATTATATTGTTGATATATTAATGGTTTTTATATTGTTGTTGCAGATACATGCTTTCAGAGAGTGTTGTAGAAAAGTTATTACTATGGATGGTGTTCATTTGAAGGGAATGTACAAAGGCCCCATTGTAACATCCCAAAAATACAGTCCAAAAATTTCGTTTTAAACCATTTAATAAACCATAGTTATCAAACATTTCATCAAATATAAGTCAAAGTATTTCAAAACATCAGAGTAAACACCCCATGCTAAATCATCATGGTGTGTGCAATGCAGTCATCCCGAGCTCTTCCCTCTACTACTAGAAGTACCTGAAACCAAAACTGAAAACTATAAGCACGAAGCTTAGTGAGTCTCCCCAAACTACCACATACCATACACATAATCACATAACCACATACATTGGGCCTAGCCCGCTATATCAGGCCCCGCCCGGCATTGGACGAATTCGACATCAGGCCCCGCCTGGCATCGAGCCCCGCTCGGTATACAGATCTGTTTCTACTAGGCCCCGCCTGTCTCTGGGCCCCGCCTGCTATACACATATAATCATGCTAGTACATAACAATCAAACACTACACTATAACTGCTAGTCTCGAGGCCCCGCCTATCTTGGGCCCCGCCCTACTCTGCTAATAATGAGATATGGAACCCCGTCCACACTCAGCTAGTGATGAGATACGGGCCCCCGCCCACACTCACCTCCCTACCAGGCACATACAAGTATCACAAAGACAACAAGTATAACTAAACATGCATTCCATCCTCGGTTACCACCCGACATCGAACCGTAGTTCGGAAACATACATACTACCTTCCTCGGGCCTCGCCCGGCATTGGAACGAAATTCGGAATCGTATAAACTACATCGGGCTATCCCCAGCATCGGATCTAATCTGGAATATACTAACATACATAAATGGGCCGGCGTTGGTGCCTTAGACCTGCTCCTACTGGAGAAAACTCACCTCACAAGCTGACTGCTGAAACCTGCGAATAATCCTCTTGCTGCTAGCTGGCAGATCCCCGAACTGCTGATCTCTCGACTCCCTGAGCTATCATTACCAACATAATCCTTAGTCAAAAATGATACTCCTTCTTAGGGTAAAATGACCATTTTACCCCTGGTCAAAGTCAACATTCTGGTCAAAGTCAATGCTTGGTCAAATTCAGAGTCAACACCCCGAGTTGACTCGACTCGCCGAGTTGCTCCATCAACTCGTCGAGTTCTATAAATCAGAATCCTGGAATCGCGATCTAACTCGTACAGTCACCCCCCTGACTCGCCGAATTCCCTGGCTACTCATAGTCGCGATTTGGTGAATCAACTCGTCAAGTCATCCTCAGACTCGTCGAGTTCTACTATAAACAGAAACGGGACATCACGACTCAACTCGTCGAGTCCCTCTCTGGACTCGACGAGTCCCTCTGTCTGATTGGGCTATCTTAAAGGGTTAAGCCCCTATTCTTCAGATCCAAGCTTCATGCTTCAACTACATACTGGAAATGCTCTTTTAAGGGTAAAGTTTCCAACTTTACCCACTAATAGTCCTTCTTAATGGGTTTAGCTAAAACCCTAGTTCTTTAGGACATAGCTCCTTGTCCAAAAACCATAATACTCCACACCAAAGCATGCAAACTGAGATCTAGGCCCTGGACACCAAATGAATGCGTAAAGTCTCAGGCTTTCCTTCCATGCATGGCCTTTTGGGGCTTAAAAGGCCATAACAACATCTTAAAGCTTGCATGGGGCTTCCATGGCCATAACGTTTACACCTTTATTCCATGAAACCCCTTCTAAACCTCAGATCTGAAAGGTAAGTCACTTGGGACGTCTATTCCCCAAGGACTAAGCTTCTTGGACCAAAACCCTCATAAAGTGAACATAAGGAGATCTAAGAGACTACTAGGAAAGTTAGAGGCTTTATTACCAGAAAAGGATGATGATAAGATCTTGCTTCTGGATCCACAATCTCCTATTGGATTCCTCTAGCTTCTTCTTCTTCTACAAGCTTCAAATCACACAAGGTTCACTCAAAAATGGCTCACAAGCATTAGGGTTTCGAGATCTAGGGTTTGGACAATGGAGGCTGGAAATGAGGCCCTGAAGTGAAGATTAAGATGCTTAAATAGGGTGCAAAACCCCGAATCCAGGGTTTCCTAAACCCATACCAACTCGTCGAGTTGGTCCTCCCCAGCTCGTCGAGTAGGTCTCTCTACCCGCGTCCAAAAACAAGTTCTTACTCGTCGAGTTATTCCCCAAGGACTCGACGAGTAGACCTCCAATTTGCTTATTATCTTTCCTTAATTAACCTTCTGGTTTCCGGGTGTTACAACCATCTTGCATGCAGTAGCCACGGATGACAGCAATCAGATCTTGCCTATTGGGTATGGAATTTGCCCAAAAGAGACTATGGATTATTGGACATGGTTTCTTGAAAAACTACATGAATGCATTGGTGATGTGGAAGGTCTGACAATGATCACAGATAGGGCACCCGCAATTATTGTAAGTATTAAAAATGTTTTTCCAAATGCTCAACATGGATTGTGTGGTTTTTATCTAATAGGAAACATAGTCCACACCTTTGGAAAAAACAAAAAAACAACAATTTTGTTTTGGAAGCTGGTAAGAGCTTACAAAACCAGTGAGTTTGAATTTTATTAGGGGAGACTTCGTAATATAAGAGATGATGTAGCGACATATCTCAGTCAAATTCCACGTGAGAAATGGACCAGAGCGTATTGCCCTACCATGAGGTATGATTATATGACCTCAAATAGTGAGGGGTCCATGAATGTTGTATCAAATAAAGCAAGGAAGTTGCCTATATTACCACTTCTTGAGTTCTTTCGCGCACTTATGCAAAAATGGTTTTACAAATGGCGGATGGCTGCAGGTATGATTATGTTTAATTTTAAATTATATGATGAATGTCATATATAATAATATATGTTTGTTTTAACAGAAAAAAGTACAACAATACTTACGAAGTGAGCTGAAGATATGGTTAAAATAATAAAGAGGGGATTCAAGGATGGTCGGTATCCGGTGTTGACAATACAACATATCCAGTGCATGACTTCAAAAGTGGCGGCCTAGTGAATTTGAGGGAAAAGACTTGTTCTTGTAAATATTGGAAACTAACTGGTTTGCCATGTGGTCATGTGATAATGGTTTTAACGCACTTAAAAAATGATCACTGAGGGCATATGGCTATAGATGCTTATAAAATTGAAACATATCGAAGAATGTACGAGCAGGCCGTATACCCTCTTTCAAAACTTAGTGATTGGGAGGTTCTGGATGACCTTATGGTTGTTAACCCTCCTGTAATGGAAATACGTCAAGCCGGTAGACCGAAAAACACCAATCGTATTCCCTCTCAAGGTGAGGAACCAAAAATAAGATGGTGTAGTAGATGCCATAGCACAACTCATAATGCAAGGACGTGTAAGGAAATCGTTCCAAAGAACCAAAGTAAAAGTAAAAAATGTACTGACGTCAGGAAGTGGGACAAAAGCAATAGAAGAGGAACCGATGCAAGCAACCAAAAACCAATGGCAGCCTGAGCCAGAGAACCAATGGACGCAACATACCGAACAACAACGGCAACAGTAACCAGACAACCAATATACACAACAGACCGAACATCAATGGCAGCAGCAGCCAGACAACCAATGGACACAACATACCGAACATCAATGGCAGCAGGAGCCACAGAACCAATGGACGCAAGGGACCGAATACCAACCGCAGAAAGAGCCACAGAACCAATGGCAGGGTTGCATCGAGTACCAATGGCAGCAAGAGCCAGATAACCAATGGACGCAAGCGACAGTAAACCTAGGGAGACAAGCAACAGAAAACCCATGGTCGGAATACGAAAACAGATCAAAGTTTATGTGGTTCGATTTGAATGAATGAAGTTTATTTCAAAGTATGTTTATTATGAAGGTTGTATGTTTATTTTTTCTAATGTATGTTTTGTAACATACTTAAATTATGTTTATTATTCAGAATACCGGTGTGTGTAATTTTATAAAAAACATGAATATTTGTATAATTTTTATTAAACACACAGCTTTTTAAAACGGGTAATTAAATAAGAAAAAGGACTAACGAACAGCTCTGTGGATTACCAAACAACTCTGCGGATTCCGTAACAGTTATGAGGATTCCCAAATAGTTTTGCGAAATAAGTAATATAAAATCACTTTACCATGCGTATCCTTTCATCGATTCTATACCATTTCTTCTTCATTTCATTTTTTTGAAAAATTAACCCTCATATTTTCCCTCATAATCGCTTCCATACCATGGAGCGTTGAGGATAACTTCCATCTAACTCGTGCATATATTAATATCCACGAGACCACCAAGGTGAATGATCCAAGTTATTGGACCCGTTTAACCTATGCCTTCAACGCTGACCCTCAAACTGCCCCAGAAAACTACCGCAACACCGTTGACATCACAGCAAAATGGTATGAATTAAAAACAGAAGTCTTGGTTTTCAACAATCATTATACCAAAATTGATGACACACGTCCGAATGAAGATGAGGAAGTCATCATGGACGCGGCGAAAGCGGAATGCATATCCATTAGTCACGGGTTAGAATTCGAGTTTGAAGGCCCTTGAAATCTCTTAAAAGATCTCCCGTGTTTTTAATTTGTATTGCATTTGTAGAAGGATATTTTAGTGTAGTTTGTTTTTATTAGGTTATTTATATGCACCGGTTTGTATTACGTTATTTATATGTATTTGGTTATTTACGAAACAAGTTAAGTTAACTTCTACTTTATTCCATAGAGCATAAAATACAAAATAGTACAAATACATGGAAAACGTACATCTGTAGCAAACATATTACATAAAATATTTCACATAAAAAACCCTTCTACATGAAATACCGGTGGTTCTTAACCAGATTCCAAGCGTCCACATACTCGAAGTCTTTTCCCTCATGCTCGAAAATGTAATGATCTAAAATCATTTCTACAAGAGCTTCCTCGTTTGAGTAATAATAATTACTACTATTTTTAAGATGATGATACCATCGATTGAACCATGTGATTTCGTTCTTTAACTCCATCCACTTACTAAGAATATCTACTTGTACCCGATATTCTCCTTGTCCAAATGTGAGGTTAAACATACATGTTATGCGGGTCCATTCATCACCTCCAAGGTAATCAGGGGTAACCATTTTTGTTACACCTTCAAAAATGTTCAACCAACATCGTATTATAACCATCACCTCTCTTGTCGTCCATGGACATGGAGTATCGGACGACGGTGTTGCATTCATAGAAGTTGGTGCATTGGAGGCCATTTCTATATTTTTCAATATCAGGGTGAGCTGATACAATATTTAACTAGTATGACAATTTATACACTGATCCGTAGAGGTGTACACTGATCCGTTGATAACAGTTTTGTGGATTCCCAAACAGTTCTGTGGACTGATATTAAACATAAGTTCATTATTTTTAACCTTTTTTTGTCAATTTTTTACATAATAATCACATAAGGTATTAGTGTATTAAAAAATAATATTAATAAACGAAAACAAAAATAAAAAAAACGAAAAAAAAATTAAAAAACCCAAGATCCGCAGAGGTGTTCCGTTTCCTCAGAGGGCTTACTCGATCCGCAGAGGATGCTCTACGAATCCTATGGTCAGATTCCGAAATCAGTTTTTTCATGGTTATTATTTTCAAATGACCCTTCTTTTTTGGTCATTTACTGAATTTTCTCAATTAAAAATCTAAATATATTTTCTAAAAGTGTGAGATTATAAAGAAATAAAACCTTATGGAAATAGGACGTTATAGATTGAGAAATAAAAGATAATGATTTCGATTAAGGTATTTAGTTGAGAGATGGTTTAAAGAAAGTATAGAATACAAAGGAAATATATTTCGTTCAATTTGATGTTTTTTATTTTAAGAAAAATGTAAAATTTTAAATGTAACATCCATCTAGTTAGGGCTGACTTTGACCGTTGACTTTTTTACCATTGTTGACTTTGATCAACTTAAGGGTTTTAGGGTTTTTAGGTGTAGGTTAAGAGGGTACTTATATATTGTGTTTACGTGTCTCATAGTATCGGTCTCCTCTATTCGAGAGTTGTTGTGTTAGCCTGTTGTTTGTTAGGTGAGTCTTTTCACTATATTACCTATGTCATAGTAGGGTGCATGTTAGACTAGTTGAGTCTTATTTGCTAATTGTTGTTATGTATGTTTATTGAGTTGTTGATAACTCTAGGACTGTTGATAGTCCACATGGTTGTTGATAACCCATAGGGCTGGTGTAAGCCCATAGGACTGTTGATAGTCTCAGGGTTGTTGATAACCCACAAGTGTTTATTATGATGTGATGTATTGATATTTTGGGAAAATCACTAAGCTTCGCGCTTACAGTTGTGGATTTCAATGTGCTTCAAGTACTTCATATGATCGTGGGAAGGCGAAGACTTGACTGTACAATCTCATCGGTAGTTTTCATGATTCTGCATTTTGTGATACTCTGATTTCTGGAATGACTGTATTTTGATACTCAAGGTTTCTTCACTTGGTTTTTCCTGGAAACAATGTTTTTACTTAATTTAAAAATGAAAATTTTGGTCGTGATTTTTGGGATGTTACATTAAATTAAGATGAAGACGATGAAATAAAGTAAATAAAGTCAAATAAGACTAAACCTTTTCAAGTACATAATGCATTTTTTTTAATCTATAAAAACATGATAATGAATTGTATCGACGGGAGCTTATACAAGTAGTCTAAATTAGTAAATTTTGAGTTTGAATACAAAACTAAGTTATAATACGATTTGTATGGATGAGATGTCTCAATAGATTCAAGGGTGGTGGCATAGTGTATAAATTTTCTCAAAAAAACATTATGTTGTGTAATGTCCCAAAAATAGTGATAAAAATTTTCATTTTAAAATCATCAAATCCATACATCAGGTGTCTCAAAATCAATCATAATACAATGTATCAAATAATGCGGAATCATGAGGGGGATGTTGTGCCATCACGCCGGGCCTTCCCTTTCGAGCTGGAAGTACCTGAAAATGTTAAACCACAAAACCGTAAGCACAAAGCTTAGTGAGTTTTCCCAAAATACCACATACCATACATACATTGCCATGGGATACCCCTATGGTCTTGCATACAAGTGTCATGGGCTACTCTCATGGTATTTCATGTCATTACCATGGGTTACCCCCATGGTCTTCCCTTGCAGTGCCTTGGCTACCCCAAGGTCTTACACACAAGTGACATGGACTACCCCCATGGTCTTTCATACAAGTGTCACGGGCTACCCCCGGGGTCTTCCATACAAGTATCACAATGACAAATAGCATCATACATAATACAATCTAGTATGCCGATATTGGCGCCTTCGACCCACAAGTACATTGAGAAGACTCACCTCTCAGACGATAATCAACTGCTACTACTCTCCCTACCAAAAATATTGATGCTATACACCACCTATATAGTCACACAAGGTAAACCCTTAGCCTAAATTCCAAAACTATGAGTTTAACCAAAAGTCAACTCAAGTAAAAAGGTCAACGGTCGAAGTTGACTTTAGTAAAATGTCATGTGGTGGCCATCCTTGACCACGTCGTGGCCCACAAACGACAAAAACAGACGTTGATTCCCCAGTCGTCACGCCGTGGCAGCCTAGGGTCGTGTCGTGGGCACTGGGTTCTTAACAGCATAATGGGTTAAGCTATTTCCTTCGATTCCAAGAGCTCCAAAGCTTAGATATGGTCCTTTCTATGGTCTAAATAGATAAAGTTTCCAACTTTATCCCTCAAGAGTCTCCAAGAGATCAAGATCTTAAACCCTAGGTCCAATGGAGGCAAATCATGACATGGACTTAATCATTAAGCACTTAGTCTTGAAAGTTCTTAATACATCAACTCCATAAGAGTTTCCAACACCAAAACTAACCTAAAAGTTGGTGCTTTATAGACATGCATGTCCAATGTATGTCTTGAGTTCATATTAGGCAAAAATGAGAATTATTACCAAAATCCCATGCATGGTTCAAAAACCAACCATACTTTATATCCAAACCATCAACTACTCCAAATGACCCAGAGATTCATAAAGTTGCAACCTTTATGAGATCTCACTATCCCAACTAACAAAAACAAGAAGGAAATGGGACAAAACTAAAGATCTATCAACCTAACAACATAAAGGTGGAGTCTTGGACACTTATAAAGGTCCAGAAACGTGCTAGGAAAGGGAATGGGAACTTGTTTGTTGATTCTTGGATCGCTCCTTCTTTCTTCTTCCTTCAAAATCTTCCAAAAGCACCAAAGTAATCTTCAATAATGGAAGAAAATGAATTAGGGTTTCTTCAGAGTTAAGGACGTTGGTGGAGGCTGAGGATGAGCAAACCCTATCCTCCTCATTCCTTTAAATAGGGTACAAAACCCCAAAAATTAGGGTTTAGGCCTCCAGCAGCGGCCATGTTGTGGCCTATACCTACCACGTTGTGGCGGGTCAAAAGAAGTATGTGACCAAAAATGTCTCGCCACGTCGTGGTGATCCTTCACCACGTCGTGGCAACTCAAAAAATCCAAACTTTAATAAATTAAAATGTACCTCAAGATTCAGATGTTACATGTTGGTGGTAGTGTCACAACCGACAAAAATTAGATTAAGATGTGAACACCTTTATTAGGTCATAGTGGGCCCAAAACTCCATCTCATCATTTTAGGGCTAAAACACTCTTAATGGACTAAACCCTTCTTATTGGGCCCTAGTGGGCCAATAAGCCCTCAACTTAGTTCTTTGGGCCATAAAACATTCTTATTAGGCCTTTTGGGCCGAAAACATATACTAAGACTTCTTTAGTTGGGCCGAAAACTAATATTGTTGGGCCCTTTGAAACCAAAATCCATTTGTTAAACTTTGATGAGCCGAAAAACACTTTTGGGCCATACCAAAAATCGGATTTGATCTTTTGGGCCAACCTTTGGCCAAAATGCCTCTCCAAACTAGGTTAGCCCATTATCAAAAAAAAAAAGGATTATCCTAATACTTGACACCTCATTAAAATATGTTGTGTATCTATGCAAAAATCCCCCATATATCTAGGTTCAAGATATTAAACTTTCATGTAATAGCCACTAAACTAATCCTTCCTATTCCCCACCTTAAACTCTCGGCTACAACACATCACACACACTCACAAAAATCAATTTCCAATTTACTCTCCAAACACTCTCAAATCCTCCCATTCTCCCTCAAAATTTTCAAGATCATCTTCAAGGGAGGAGCCATCTTCAAGAATCTTTCTTCAAAACTCACAAACTAGGTAAGATCTTTATGAAACTCAAAGTGTTTGTTTCATGTTTGTTCTTAAGATCACTCCATTCACCCACCACTTTCGTGTGTATGACTCTTAGAACTCCATCCAATTTCGAGTGATCTTCAAAACTACACCAAGCTAGGTCCAACAACTCCTTTCTTCTCCATTTACCACTTGAAATCTTCAAGGTGAGTTCATACCCCCTTGTTTTCGGTTTTATAATGTTTTTTGGGGGAGGATACAAGTGTTTTTGTGTTAGATCTATGTATATATATGCATGTTTATGTGTTTAACATTTAGATCTTTACTTGAATATGAAGTTTATCACTTGGATCTGCATAAAAACCTTGAGAAAAGTATGTTTCATCATATATAATACATGTAAACTTGTAGATCTGGGATTTATATACTTAAAATAGCAAAAACAAGGGTTATGAACAAACTTGGATAACTTAAACTCAAAAATCAGCCTTTAACAGAAAAGTTTTGGTCCAATCTCGGACTGTTTTGACCAACTTAAAGAGAATATTTTTCAAAACTGTTTTACATGCAAAACGTTCAGGTTTATACCTTTAAAATGACTACTCTCACGTTTTCATACGATTTTTCTACAATTTTTGGAGAATTTTACAAAACTACCTATCATATTTGAAATAATTTCGGACCAGCCTGTGAAGGTGAGCAATTTCACACTTGTTATAATCCATTAAAAATTTTGAGAAAATTTGTGAACAAAGTAGACAAAATTTCCAAACTTTCAGAATTTACGGATCCAAATTTCGACTTACGATGATTTTTCTACAAATTTTCCAACAACCGGGTCAGAAAAGTCAAAAACCAGATAAATGTGTATTTTCACAAAAATCAAGCCAAAAATGATATTTTTGATAAAAAAAATGGGCTAAAAATGTTATATTTACCAATAACTAGCCATAAATACAAGTTTTGAACAAATGGGGGACTAAAGTGTTATTTTTACTATAATTGGGCCTTAATTGAAAATTTGTGGCTTATTGGGCCAAGAACGTCATTTTTACAAAAAGTGGGCTTTTTATATCAAGTTTGTAAATAATCGAGCTAAAATAAACAAAACAATAACAAAAGGGTTAAAAACGATATTCATATCCTTATTGGGCCTGAAAATAATTTATATGTTTAGTGGGCCTTGGTTGTCCTTTTACATGTATATTGGGCCCAGGATATACATTCATATTCCTATGAGCCTGGAAATAATATACATGTTGAGTGGGCCTTAGCTGTCCACTTACATGTTTATTGGGCCTGGAATATACCTTATATGTTCTTCTTTCTTTTTCCGTGTAAATTTCGATTAAGGATCTAGTGAGATATGTCGGTTGACACCATTGAGTGTATGGTCGTAGCCTGTAGTTATAGCCAGAGTCTCCTGGAGGGAGAGCGAGAGTTTGTGTATAGATCTATACGGGGGTGACTCCCCCACACCTGAGTTGTTCGCTACAGTTAGACTAGGCCAGTCTAGGGTGACAAACCTTATAATCAAAACCGGCGTTTGGAAAATGTCAAGACAGGCGAATTAGTCACTATCATGTATGGTTATAATGGCTCACTTAGAGGAATTAACGTTGTAACATCCCAATTTCCAAGCCCAAATTTTTTTTTAAAATTTAGTAATTCTCAACATAGTTTACCAAAACATTTCCTATGCCATATCATTTGCAAACAAAACTATAACAATGTGTCTGAAATCATAATGTCAAAGTAAAAATCAATCAGAGTACAATCCCAGAAAACTCCATGCGGAAATCATATGTGTGTGTGATGCGCTGCTACACTGCCGGCTCCTTCCCCTTAGACGAAGAGGTACCTGAAACCAAAACTAAAACTGTAAGCACAAAGCTTAGTGAGTTCCCCCATCATACCACATACCATACAGACATATCACATACATACTGTCGGGCAATTCTGGGGTGCCCGACCTACCCAGTACGGCCATTCTGGGGTGCTGACCTACCCGTGTCAAGCCATTCTGGGGTGCTGACCTACCCATGTCAAGCCATTCTGGGGTGCTGACCTACCCTTCGGTCCTATCAACCGAACCTCGGGGACTATTCCACCCCTACTGCTACTATCACATATATCATAACGTAAACATACTGTCAGACGTTTCTGGGTTGTCCGACCTACCCTTCGGTCCTAACAACCGAACTTGGGGACTATTCCCTCCCTACTACCACTATCACATATAACATATCATGCCAGCATATAATCATATCATCACATACTGTCAGACATATCTGGGGTGTCTGACCTACCCTCCGGTCCTAACAACCGAACTCTACTACTGTCACATATACATATCATGCTAGCATATAACATATCAGGTAGTAGCAAACCTAGATGATATCACAAAGACGATCATCTAACATACAATTCCTACTGGTGGGCCGGCATTGTGGCCATAGACCCACAACTACTGGAAGGTAACTCACCTCGAACGAGTAGCTGCTGATAATCTGTGCGGGAAATCTCTGTCTGTTGCTGCTCCGGAAATCCTCCGGCTATAATCCCCACAAAACACTTAATCAGAGTCTGATATCTATTCTTAGGGTAAAATGACCATTTTACCCCTGACCAAGTCCAATTCAAAGTCAAAGTCAACTTCCAGTTGACCCGACTCGCCGAGTTGGGCTGCCAACTCGTCGAGTCCCTATCTCTTCCACTGTCCTCATTCACGTCTCTACTCGTCGAGTTGGGCTGCCAACTCGTCGAGTCCCTATCTCTTCAACTGTCCTCATCCACAACTCTACTCGTCAAGTTTAGCAACAACCCGACGAGTTCTCCTTCTAACACCACCCCGGATGAACCTTCATCCGACTCGCCGAGTTGTATGAACAACTCGTCGAGTCCATCTTCATCCTATGAACACGTCCTGTCCTCGGCTCGCCGAGTTGTATGAACAACTCGTCGAGTTCATCTTCAAGAGTTGGGAGATTACCTTGGACTCGCCGAGTCGACTCATGCACTCGCCGAGTCCTATGAACTCCAGGACTATGGCTTATCCCGATACGTTTGGGTCACTCTCCTGGACCCTCTAAAACCTTTCTTTCACTCAACTGGGTCTCTTGGACCATAACAGAAAAAGAAGTCAAGCCTCGGACTCGCCGAGTCCCAAGGATGACTCGCCGAGTCGATACAGTCCCAAGTCTATTCCTTCGATTTCTGGTGTACAACTCTTGTCCAAATGATAGATCTAGGCCCCTAAACTCGATCTAGCACGTAAAGTTACGAACTTTACGTGCATGCATGGGACTTTGAGCCAAAAAGGCTCTAAAAGAGGCTCTTAAGTTGCATGGGGGCTTCCATGGGTGCAAAAGCAGCCCTTTTCTGCCTTGTAACTCTTCCATGGGCCTAGATCCGAAGCCTCAACCCCCAACCATGCTTGCAATCATGGTTGGTTACCAAGAATGGCTTATAAAAGCCCTAAATCTCCCCAAAAAGGGATCAAACGAATAAGCAAGCAAGGTACAGACTTTATACCTTTCAAACACTGCAAATGATGCACCAAACTCGAATCCTTCAGTCTCCTCTTGATCCTTCTATGCTCTTCCTTCTTCCTTGTGGTCAAAACCCACAAAATCACTCAAAAATCTTAGATCTTGCACCAAAACGCTTAGGGTTTTCTATGGAGGGTTTCTGGGAGCATAAAGGGGCGATGGAGGCTGTATAAGGTTGTTTAAATATGGTGCAAACCCTCAGATTAGGGTTTTGTCCAGATAGAGCCTACTCGTCGAGTCCAGGACCCGACTCAACGAGTCCCATACTTAAATCCCGCGTCTCATCCCGCTTCTACTCGCCGAGTTGGGCCTTCAACTCGCCGAGTCCCTGGCCAAAAATGCAAAATTACTTAAATAAAATACATACCAGGAACCAGGTGCTACAAACGTTGTAAAATTTACAGGGAAACCGTTCTCTTTTCTTTTTGGGATAAAACGGTAACCTATACGCACCGGTACTCAACTTCAGGGGTTGAGATTCCGGCTTTCTCTTACACAGACAAGATCGGGTTGTTTGGAATCATTCTCTTTCTATTTTCGCAAACATTAACACACACGCATTAATATAAGAACGGACACAAACATTTCAAACCATTTCTTTTTAGAAAATATCGGATTTTCTGGGAACGTTCACTTTACTGTTACAAACAAAAGATAACAAAGGACATGGATTTTCTAAAAACATTATGAGAGCTACTCTAAACAAGTACATAACCATTTTATACAAAAATTCTTATGAACTCACCAACTTTTTAGTTGACGCTTTTCTAAACGACTTGTATTCTCAGGAATCCAGTAGCAGGTAATAAGATCGACTATGAGATCAAGTGGTGCGACTTCAAGAAGTTTTACTTTCTTACTTTTGTGTAACTGATGAACAAATTCAATGTGTAAACTATGTAAGTGTGTATCTCCAATGTATGATGTTTGGTTGCTATGTTTCATTCATATTCAATTGTTATGATATTGTACATGAAGTCATCCGCCCCCGGACGTTTCTGCCATCCCAGTTCGAGGGTGTGACAGGTTGGTATCAGAGCATTGTTTATAGTGAACTAGTATATCTAACCATACAAGATATACAACTATAAATGCAATGGGACTAAAAACACTCTGACTAAAAGTATACCTTAAGAATATAAGTATTTTCTAAAAGTATACATTCTTGCTAGAACCGTATCATAATAAGAACAAAACAAAAGTATTTAGATGTTGAACACTACAGTCAAACCTGGGCAGTTATGTAATCATATCTGGAATAAATAGAGCCTGATCAACTGTATTTATTCGAGATACGACCAACATGTGCTTGGGAGTGAGGGTAGCGTTGCAACGAGTCTAAAACTTACCGACCTTACATGTAAAGGAGCATTAGAGCCAAACCTAAGGTTTAAAATACTATAGGAGTATTTTGTGATACTAAACAATAACAACAAGTCTAAAAACGTATCGATTTCATACATCAAGAAGCCCTAGGATCAAACGTGCAATACTATAGTAGCATTTTAGAATACCATATGACCTCCACACTTAAATCTCCTACATGTACCTCATACCTCCACTCTCGTGAAGACAACATGACTGAGCTTCACCCCGAAGACCCCTACTACCCTACGGTAATAGCCAACGAATGGATCGAGGGAGAACCAAAGGAAGTGCAAAGGGAGAACCTAGAAATGGGTCTTGAAGGATGCCGATAAATGAACCACGAGGGAGAGGATTCTGATGAGGAGTCAGACATGGATGAAGGCACCGGATAGATCCTTAATGAGACTTACCCCTACGAAGCAATACCGAACCAACACGCAGAACAGGAAGACCTTACCAATCATCTCCACTCCTTAGAAGAGGAGGTGACCACCCTAAGGCAACAGCTCATGGAAGTTGAGGCTAAGACAGCCTTAGCAGAGCAGAGAGCAGAAGAGGCCACTCGTGAAATGAGCGAAATGGTTGGACACCTTTACGCTATTTAGGCATATGAGAGTCATCCCACTAAGTCCTAGGTCTACCATGTAATTCGTCACAATTAGTAGTAGTAAATCAAGAGAGGTACGCCCTACGAGAACTCATGTAACCTGAGCCAACTTAAGGATCTGATATCTATAATCTATTAGGGTAACTTAACATTTGTACAATACTTATTTCTACATACTACCATTAATACATCATAGGGATGTAGGTCGAAACAACGAGAATCGTACAACAAAACATGTGATTCATATGCGTACATGCATAATTTCATATCTATAATCATAGATGAGATACGACTAGATATAACCATAGTTACTCACGAACTTGTTTCTCATCATGCAATAGAATCATGTCTGCCCATGGAAACAACCAGCTAGCCGGCAAAACACCAGTTCTACAGATGGACCCCGCAACCTTCCAAGTTGCTGTAACAGCTGCCGTCACAGCCGTCATGGCACAACTCAACGCCAACAATCCAAATGGAAATGGAAATGGTGTCGATAACTCCAGCTGTAGTATCAACTAAGGAAACCAACGAGAGACAACTTACCCAGACACCCCAAACTCCAAACCTAAGGTCATGAAGCGAAAGTGGGGGAACAAGAAAGGAAGCGGACCGACTCAAGGGCCTACCAAAAGGCAACAAGTTGTAGCAGCCCCTAACCCCACTAGCCCCCCTACCCCAGCACCGAGAAAACCGTATCATGGAAACCTCCCGCTCTGCAGCAAGTGCCGCTACCATCATCATGGAGTCTACCGGGAATTACATTGCAATAGGTGCAACAAGAAGGGGCACACCTCCCGCTACTGTAGGGCCCCGACCCCATGCATCACTCCAACCCCCAACCCAGAAGTGAGTCCAGTATGCCACACATGCGGTGAAACAGGGCATTTCAAGAGAGAATGTCCAACAGAGAGGAATGACGGGGAAGTGGAAGGAGTTTAACAACAAGACATGATGAAGCAACAAGGAAACCTACTGGGGTTACCGGTACGTTTCGAAACAACAATAATTAAGCATTGCATTTTCACAAAAATTTTGCCAATTAAAAATCATAATCATAAAGTACTCCCTCATCCGAACTAATCATATCCTTCGTAGAAAAACTAAATTTCCTTGCGAAAGTTATGATAACTTAGTGTAAACGTAAGGCCGTGTGTAATTAAGATTCTACAAACTTAGAGTACGTGGACCCGCCTTGATTCTTGTTCCTTGTCTGACTGTGGATTTAGGGCATGACCACTTAGTCTACAACCTTTTCAATCTTGAAATGTGTACAACTAGGCTACATCAAACCATCATAGAGAGGTCTGATAGAAATCAGACTACGAAATCACATCGTTTATACCAGGGGACTCGTATTGCTAGGACACCCAAAAATTCAAGAACGAAGTAACCACAGTAAGAACACCAAGGACGAAATTGGTAACATTACGAATGTATACGTAGAACACACTATCATTTCAAACAACCATCCCGTTCAGATCAAACCAACATCTATTACAATAAGAAGACCCCAACGGTGTCAATTGACATGGGCTGGCTTGGTCCTCACCATACATAATTCATGTGCCAACGAGGCTCTTCGCCTTGACCAATCGATTTACGAAACCCCTACAATTTATAACGAAAATCCTCGAATTATCCCAGAAATCTAGACCCTTAGGTACCCGTGCAAGAAATACCACGCTCTCTCCAAACCCATAATAGGGATAAGAAACAAGGAGCAAAGGACACCGAGGGTAACCTAGAGATTTATAACCTCCCTAAGATATCTTCCAAAACCCTTTCAGAAATATCACCTACAAACCAAGTTGAGTTTGGAGATCGACTCAACTCATGGAGCCATTCTAGTAGCCAGACCACCAAGACCACTTAGCACCAGCATAAACACCGAAGGTATCCGGTCGATGGAACGACCCAGTAAGTATGAGAGCTATCAAACCAAGACTTGAACCTTATGGAACGCCTATCCAACTCATAAATACGAAAGGATAAGTGTCCATAGGACCACTAACAACTAAAAATCAAACGAAACCATCCTCAAGGATCGATATCCCCTAACCCGAATCAAAGACCTGCCCTCAAGAGCAATCAAAGACCGACCTCCCACTAGTTCAAAACCTCGTAGTAAGAAAATACCATGGCAACCTAAGAAGTATGAGTCCAACTATACCGCACGCAACCTTAACTTGGTGACAATAAGTGTCCGCCTTAAAGTTTAGGATACACTACTTAGGGAACGTCAAGTACACAAATCCAAAATAGCCATAACCACCCATTCACCTTTCCATATAAGACTCAAAGGCAGAATACCTCTATGTTAGGTCAAGATGACCAACACCCAACTAACCCAAAAGAGCAAGGTCAAAGGCCAGAAGCAAAGGTCCACTATAACACTAAGCAAAGACTTAAATTCTCCTAGGAACAAAGAGACTAGACAAACCGAGACACTCATATTTTTCCTTAATACTTGAGATGCTGCTTTAGAATGAATTTCGGTACGAAATTCCCTCTAACGGGGGGATGATGTCACAACCGACAAAAAATAGATTAAGATGTGAACACCTTTATTAGGTCATCGTGGGACCAAAACTCCATCTCAACATTTTAGGGCTAATACACTCTTAATGGACCAAACCCTTCTTATTGGGCCCTAGTGGGCCAATAAGCCCTCAACTTAGTTCCTTGGGTCATAAGACATTCTTATTAGGCCTTTTGGGCCGAAAACATATACTAAGACTTCTTTAGTTGGGCCGAAAACTAATATTGTTGGGCCCTTTGAAACCAAAATCCATTTGTTAAACTTTGATGGGCCGAAAAACACTTTTGGGCCATACCAAAAATCGGATTTGATCTTTTGGGCCAACCTTGGGCCAAAATGCCTCTCCAAACTAGGTTAGCCCATTATAAAAAAAAGGGATAATCCTAATACTTGACACCTCATTAAAATATGTTGTGTATCTATGCAAAAATCCCCCATATATCTAGGTTCAAGATATTAAACTTTCATGTAATAACTACTAAACTAATCCTTCCTATTCCCCACCTTAAACTCTCAGCTACAACACATCACACACACTCACAAAAATCAATTTCTAATTTACTCTCCAAACACTCTCAAATCCTCCCATTCTCCCTCAAAATTTTCAAGATCATCTTCAACGGAGGAGCCATCTTCAAGAATCTTTCTTCAAAACTCACAAACTAGGTAAGATCTTTATGAAACTCAAAGTGTTTGTTTCATGTTTGTTCTTAAGATCACTCCATTCACCCACCATTTTCGTGTGTATGACTCTTAGAACTCCATCCAATTTCGAGTGATCTTCAAAACTACACCAAGCTAGGTCCAACAACTCCTTTCTTCTCCATTTACCAATTGAAATCTTCAAGGTGAGTTCATACCCCCTTGTTTTCGGTTTTATAATGTTTTTTGGGGGAGGATACAAGTGCGTTTGTGTTAGATCTATGTATATATGCATGTTTATGTGTTTAACTTTTTGATCTTTACTTGAATATGAAGTTTATCACTTGGATCTGCATAAAAACCTTGAGAAAAGTATGTGTCATCACATATAATACATGTAAACTTGTAGATCTGGGATTTATATACTTAAAATAGCAAAAACAAGGGTTATGAACAAACTTGGATAACTTAAACTCAAAAATCAGCCTTTGACAGAAAAGTTTTGGTCCAATCTCGGACTGTTTTGACCAACTTAAAGAGAATATTTTTCAAAACTGTTTTACATGCAAAACGTTCATGGGGCTCTCATTTTCGGGGAGCAGATTACACCTCACCCGTCTCAGTTTTAGGGAGAAGACTACACCTTAGGCTCTCATTTTCGGGGAGCAGATTACACCTCAGCCTATCATTTTCAGGAAACATACCACATACCTCCAGAAGACAGTAAAATAGACAAGTTATTGGGGGTTGTTACTCAATTGAAAACCACAATCGAGCACTTTGGGAAGAGAATGGATAATTGGGAAAAAGAGAAACAATTTGGTGTGAACGATATGGAAAATGTGGATGCGGGGAAGCATTTTTTTCGTGGTTTGGATCCCGAGTCAGGCCATACGTATGTGCAGACGCCACCGCTTATTGTTGTAAATAAGGATAACACAGTTACACCGTTAAAAGGGCGGGTAAAAATGAATCGAAATTTTGTAGGGAGCCTTACACACAGGTATAAAATTAAGTAATTTCTATTTATATAGTATATAATCGTTCCAAATTAACATATTGATTTTGTAGGTTCTGTCGACGGAACCATTAAAGAACATAAAAAGGGAAAAAACAGCAGAAGTCCAATAATGTAGAAAAAAGACCATTACTATTGGAAGGTTATGCAGATAGTGATGATGAATTTTGGAAATTGTGGGGAAAGAACATGGGAGCGGTATTTTTGGAGCATAGACTTTTAAGAGGTACTGAGATGAATTGGGAATTTTGGTCAAGTTTACCTGGTATTGGCTCTGGATGGTTGCTCTCTAAGGTAACACACATCCCTTATTTTATATTACAAAAAGTGTTGGATAATTAATTGTACAAATTTCTAACACGCAACATTTGGTTATCTGGACGTCCCTGCTCAAGGAAATAAATTTGTCGACCGGTAGGTGGACGATTATTAATCCTGAAGGCACGACTTTGGAACCTGGGAAAAAACATTATTTGAGGCGTGTAGTAGCCGGGATGGTTGATGGACCACATTGGAAGGATATTGATCAGGTTAGTATATTTATCTATATATATCATATAATATTAAATTTATATATATATATATATATATATATATATATATATATATATATATATATATATATAAATTAAAATATGTATATATCTAATAACTTATCATTTTTTGAAGGTTTTAATTCCCATCAACATACCGCACATGTATTGGTATTTGACTGATTTGGATCTCCTTACATGGAAAGTGAGCATATATGATTCAGTCGAATCGTGTAGTTTCTTTAAAAGATATGCGGGTGACGGTAGTTTCAAATTGTTGGGATATAGTATATTAAGTGAACTAGACCACATATCATATTGGGCCTATTTTCCCAATAAACAGAAACCTACTAAGGTGGAATTCGTTAAAGCTAAACATGTGCCGCAGCAGGAAAAAGTAGAAGAAGGAGAAAGAGGAGATTGTGGAGTTTTTGTGTGCATGTTCATGGAAATCCTTGCATCGGGTGTACCAGTGGAGACACGTCAGTCACCTAGAGATACAGGATTTAGTTACCGTAATAGGATGACAGAAATTATTTGGAATAGTAGACTTTGATTGTATTATGATTATTGTTTCATGAATATTTTCTTATGTTTTGATTATGTTAGGGAATACGCCTCTACGGATCTATGTACACCTTTGCGGATCATTGTACACCTCTACAGATCAGTGTACACCTCTGCAGATCAGTTATAGAACTGTTTTTTGCGGATCAGTGTACACCTCTGCATAACTGTTAGGGAATATGCAGAACTGTTTTCTGCGAATCAGTTATAGAAGTTATATACGTATTTAAGTGGTTTTTTGTGAGTTTGTGAGTTTCAATTACCAGTAGAAGTTGTTTTTTCATTGTGTTTGTGGAGAGTGATTTGTAAAATGAGTTTTATTATTTTGTGTACGGGAGGGTCGTGGCAGTTAGTTAATGGAGATGAGGTTTACGTTAGAAATAATGTGAAAAACTATGGTTTAAATCTTCCTCCTAACATTGACCATGAAATATTATTATAAATGGTTAAAAGTAAGCAGGTGTGTTAAATAGTTATATATGTTTGTCTTTTAAACACCCGAAGTTAGGGTATGTCATGGAGCTTGGAGATGAAACTGATGTATATCAATTGAGACATGTAATGTCTGAATCAAAGAAGACGGTGCATTTGTATTTAACGGTGGTAGGTGAAGAAGCTGAAGAACAAGCAGTGGTTAACAACTAGTTTAATCCAGCAAAAACTAATGGAGGTCATAGAGAAAGCTAATGTGATGGAAACCGTTCAAGGGGAAGAGGAAATGAAGTGCCAGTGGGTTATGAAAAAAAGTTTCGGTTACTGATAAATTTGTATCTGATAATGATACTTTTGTATCAAGTAATGATAAAGAAGCAAAAGTGGGCATGACTGAACTACAACGTCAAAATTTTTTCGAGTTTGGAGAAGTTCCTGAAACTGATGATCGAAGATGTGAGGAAAAATCAAATGAAGGGTGGTCGGATGATGAGTACACGCAACGAAAAACTGCTTTTAATCCATGGTATTGTATTCCTTCTATTCCTGATTGTCCAGAACCTATTCTTGAACCAGGACCATTTCACAGTTTAGGTCTGAATGATAAATTAATTGTCAATCAAACCTATAACACCAAAAAAGACCTCGCATTTGTTGTTAAATTCAAAGCCGTTAGAGAAAAGTTTCAGATAAAGGTTGAAAAATCTTCAAAATCTCGGTACCAGGTTGTTTGTATGCAAGAAAACTGTCATTGGCGTTTATACGCATCTCTCATTAAAGGAACATAAATGTTTGACATTAAGACGTTTAATGACGAGCATACATGTTGTTCATTGCTTATACACCCAAATCATAGGCAAGCAAATAGAGAAGTTGTGGGAACCATAATACATGACATTATGGGTCAAGGAAGTTTGAGAGTTTGGAAGCCTAATGATATAATTAGAGATATGAATGCTTTGCTACAAATAAATATGAGTTATTCACAAGCGTGACATGCTAGAGAATTTGCTTTGGGATTGATGATAGGGACCCCCGAAGAAAGTTTCTCCAAACTTCCAGTTTATTTTCACAATCTGAAGAAACATAATCCTGGTACTGTGGCGTATATAAAAACTGATTCGGAGGATCGTTTTGAGTATTGCTTTTTTCGCAACTGGATACGCGGTAATATATTTTTAAATATATTTGTTATTTTCTTAAATGTTTATAAACAAATTATATTGTTGATATATTAATGGTTTTTATATTGTTGTTGCAGATACGTGCTTTCAGAGAGTGTTGTAGAAAAGTTATTACTATGGATGGTGTTCATTTGAAGGGAATGTACAAAGGCCCCATTGTAACATCCCAAAAATACAGTCCAAAAATTTCGTTTTAAACCATTTAATAAACCATAGTTATCAAACATTTCATCAAATATAAGTCAAAGTATTTCAAAACATCAGAGTAAACACCCCATGCTAAATCATCATGGTGTGTGCAATGCAGTCATCCCGAGCTCTTCCCTCTACTACTAGAAGTACCTGAAACCAAAACTGAAAACTATAAGCACGAAGCTTAGTGAGTCTCCCCAAACTACCACATACCATACACATAATCACATAACCACATACATTGGGCCTAGCCCGCTATATCAGGCCCCGCCCGGCATTGGACGAATTCGACATCAGGCCCCGCCTGGCATCGAGCCCCGCTCGGTATACAGATCTGTTTCTACTAGGCCCCGCCTGTCTCTGGGCCCCGCCTGCTATACACATATAATCATGCTAGTACATAACAATCAAACACTACACTATAACTGCTAGTCTCGAGGCCCCGCCCTACTCTGCTAATAATGAGATATGGAACCCCGTCCACACTCAGCTAGTGATGAGATACGGGCCCCCGCCCACACTCACCTCCCTACCAGGCACATACAAGTATCACAAAGACAACAAGTATAACTAAACATGCATTCCTTCCTCGGTTACCACCCGACATCGAACCGTAGTTCGGAAACATACATACTACCTTCCTCGGGCCTCGCCCGGCATTGGAACGAAATTCGGAATCGTATAAACTACATCGGGCTATCCCCAGCATCGGATCTAATTTGGAATATACTAACATACATAAATGGGCCGGCATTGGTGCCTTAGACCTGCTCCTACTGGAGAAAACTCACCTCACAAGCTGACTGCTGAAACCTGCGAATAATCCTCTTGCTGCTAGCTGGCAGATCCCCGAACTGCTGATCTCTCGACTCCCTGAGCTATCATTACCAACATAATCCTTAGTCAAAAATGATACTCCTTCTTAGGGTAAAATGACCATTTTACCCCTGGTCAAAGTCAACATTCTGGTCAAAGTCAATGCTTGGTCAAATTCAGAGTCAACACCCCGAGTTGACTCGACTCGCCGAGTTGCTCCATCAACTCGTCGAGTTCTATAAATCAGAATCCTGGAATCGCGATCTAACTCGTACAGTCACCCCCCTGACTCGCCGAATTCCCTGGCTACTCATAGTCGCGATTTGGCGAATCAACTCGTCAAGTCATCCTCAGACTCGTCGAGTTCTACTATAAACAGAAACGGGACATCACGACTCAACTCGTCGAGTCCCTCTCTGGACTCGACGAGTCCCTCTGTCTGATTGGGCTATCTTAAAGGGTTAAGCCCCTATTCTTCAGATCCAAGCTTCATGCTTCAACTACATACTGGAAATGCTCTTTTAAGGGTAAAGTTTCCAACTTTACCCACTAATAGTCCTTCTTAATGGGTTTAGCTAAAACCCTAGTTCTTTAGGACATAGCTCCTTGTCCAAAAACCATAATACTCCACACCAAAGCATGCAAACTGAGATCTAGGCCCTGGACACCAAATGAATGCGTAAAGTCTCAGGCTTTCCTTCCATGCATGGCCTTTTGGGGCTTAAAAGGCCATAACAACATCTTAAAGCTTGCATGGGGCTTCCATGGCCATAACGTTTACACCTTTATTCCATGAAACCCCTTCTAAACCTCAGATCTGAAAGGTAAGTCACTTGGGACGTCTATTCCCCAAGGACTAAGCTTCTTGGACCAAAACCCTCATAAAGTGAACATAAGGAGATCTAAGAGACTACTAGGAAAGTTAGAGGCTTTATTACCAGAAAAGGATGATGATAAGATCTTGCTTCTGGATCCACAATCTCCTATTGGATTCCTCTAGCTTCTTCTTCTTCTACAAGCTTCAAATCACACAAGGTTCACTCAAAAATGGCTCACAAGCATTAGGGTTTCGAGATCTAGGGTTTGGACAATGGAGGCTGGAAATGAGGCCCTGAAGTGAAGATTAAGATGCTTAAATAGGGTGCAAAACCCCGAATCCAGGGTTTCCTAAACCCATACCAACTCGTCGAGTTGGTCCTCCCCAGCTCGTCGAGTAGGTCTCTCTACCCGCGTCCAAAAACAAGTTCTTACTCGTCGAGTTATTCCCCAAGGACTCGACGAGTAGACCTCCAATTTGCTTATTATCTTTCCTTAATTAACCTTCTGGTTTCCGGGTGTTACAACCATCTTGCATGCAGTAGCCACGGATGACAGCAATCAGATCTTGCCTATTGGGTATGGAATTTGCCCAAAAGAGACTATGGATTATTGGACATGGTTTCTTGAAAAACTACATGAATGCATTGGTGATGTGGAAGGTCTGACAATGATCACAGATAGGGCACCCGCAATTATTGTAAGTATTAAAAATGTTTTTCCAAATGCTCAACATGGATTGTGTGGTTTTTATCTAATAGGAAACATAGTCCACACCTTTGGAAAAAACAAAAAAACAACAATTTTGTTTTGGAAGCTGGTAAGAGCTTACAAAACCAGTGAGTTTGAATTTTATTAGGGGAGACTTCGTAATATAAGAGATGATGTAGCGACATATCTCAGTCAAATTCCACGTGAGAAATGGACCAGAGCGTATTGCCCTACCATGAGGTATGATTATATGACCTCAAATAGTGAGGGGTCCATGAATGTTGTATCAAATAAAGCAAGGAAGTTGCCTATATTACCACTTCTTGAGTTCTTTCGCGCACTTATGCAGAGATGGTTTTACAAATGCCGGATGGCTGCAGGTATGATTATGTTTAATTTTAAATTATATGATGAATGTCATATATAATAATATATGTTTGTTTTAACAGAAAAAAGTACAACAATACTTACGAAGTGAGCTGAAGATATGGTTAAAATAATAAAGAGGGGATTCAAGGATGGTCGGTATCCGGTGTTGACAATACAACATATCCAGTGCATGACTTCAAAAGTGGCGGCCTAGTGAATTTGAGGGAAAAGACTTGTTCTTGTAAATATTGGAAACTAACTGGTTTGCCATGTGGTCATGTGATAATGGTTTTAACGCACTTAAAAAATGATCACTGAGGGCATATGGCTATAGATGCTTATAAAATTGAAACATATCGAAGAATGTACGAGCAGGCCGTATACCCTCTTTCAAAACTTAGTGATTGGGAGGTTCTGGATGACCTTATGGTTGTTAACCCTCCTGTAATGGAAATACGTCAAGCTGGTAGACCGAAAAACACCAATCGTATTCCTTCTCAAGGTGAGGAACCAAAAATAAGATGGTGTAGTAGATGCCATAGCACAACTCATAATGCAAGGACGTGTAAGTTCCAAAGAACCAAAGTAAAAGTAAAAAATGTACTGGCGTCAGGAAGTGGGGCAAAAGCAACAGAAGAGGAACCGATGCAAGCAACCAAAAACCAATTGCAGCCTGAGCCAGAGAACCAATGGACGCAACATACCGAACAACAACGGCAACAGTAGCCAGACAACCAATAGACACAACAGACCGAACATCAATGGCAGCAGCAGCCAGACAACCAATGGACACAACAGACCGAACATCAATGGCAGCAGGAGCCACAGAACCAATGGACGCAAGGGACCGAATACCAACCGCAGGAAGAGCCACAGAACCAATGGCAGGGTTGCATCGAGTACCAATGGCAACAAGAGCCAGATAACCAATGGACGCAAGCGACAGTAAACCTAGGGACACAAGCAACAGAAAACCCATGGTCGGAATACGAAAACAGATCAAAGTTTATGTGGTTCGATTTGAATGAATGAAGTTTATTTCAAAGTATGTTTATTATGAAGGTTGTATGTTTATTTTTTCTAAAGTATGTTTTGTAACATACTTAAAGGATGTTTATTATTCAGAATACCGGTGTGTGTAATTTTATAAAAAACATGAATATTTGTATAATTTTTATTAAACACACAGCTTTTTAAAACGGGTAATTAAATAAGAAAAAGGACTAACGAACAGCTCTGTGGATTACCAAACAACTCTGCGGATTCCGTAACAGTTATGAGGATTCCCAAATAGTTTTGCGAAATAAGTAATATAAAATCACTTTACCATGCGTATCCTTTCATCGATTCTATACCATTTCTTCTTCATTTCATTTTTTTGAAAAATTAACCCTCATATTTTCCCTCATAATCGCTTCCATACCATGGAGCGTTGAGGATAACTTCCGTCTAACTCGTGCATATATTAATATCCACGAGACCACCAAGGTGAATGATCCAAGTTATTGGACCCGTTTAACCTATGCCTTCAACGCTGACCCTCAAACTGCCCCAGAAAACTATCGCAACACCGTTGACATCACAGCAAAATGGTATGAATTAAAAACAGAAGTCTTGGTTTTCAACAATCATTATACCAAAATTGATGACACACGTCCGAATGAAGATGAGGAAGTCATCATGGACGCGGCGAAAGCGGAATGCATATCCATTAGTCACGGGTTAGAATTCGAGTTTGAAGGCCCTTGAAATCTCTTAAAAGATCTCCTGTGTTTTTAATTTGTATTGCATTTGTAGAAGGATATTTTAATGTAGTTTGTTTTTATTAGGTTATTTATATGCACCGGTTTGTATTACGTTATTTATATGTATTTGGTTATTTACGAAACAAGTTAAGTTAACTTCTACTTTATTCCATAGAGCATAAAATACAAAACAGTACAAATACATGGAAAACGTACATCTGTAGCAAACATATTACATAAAACATTTCACATAAAAAAACCCTTCTACATGAAATACTGGTGGTTCTTAACCAGATTCCAAGCGTCCACATACTCGAAGTCTTTTCCCTCATGCTCGAAAATGTAATGATCTAAAATCATTTCTACAAGAGCTTCCTCGTTTGAGTAATAATAATTACTACTATTTTTAAGATGATGATACCATCGATTGAACCATGTGATTTCGTTCTTTAACTCCATCCACTTACTAAGAATATCTACTTGTACCCGATATTCTCCTTGTCCAAATGTGAGGTTGAACATACATGTTATGCGGATCCATTCATCACCTCCAAGGTAATCAGGGGTAACCATTTTTGTTACACCTTCAAAAATGTTCAACCAACATCGTATTATAACCATCACCTCTCTTGTCGTCCATGGACGTGGAGTATCGGACGACGGTGTTGCATTCATAGAAGTTGGTGCATTGGAGGCCATTTCTATATTTTTCAATATCAGGGTGAGATGATACAATATTTAACTAGTATGACAATTTATACACTGATCCGTAGAGGTGTACACTGATCCGTTGATAACAGTTTTGTGGATTCCCAAACAGTTCTGTGGACTGATATTAAACATAAGTTCATTATTTTTAACCTTTTTTTGTCAATTTTTTACATAATAATCACATAAGGTATTAGTGTATTAAAAAAATAATATTAATAAACGAAAACAAAAATAAAAAAAACGAAAAAAAAATTAAAAAACCCAAGATCCGCAGAGGTGTTCCGTTTCCTCAGAGGGCTTACTCGATCCGCAGAGGATGCTCTACGAATCCTATGGTCAGATTCCGAAATCAGTTTTTTCATGGTTATTATTTTCAAATGACCCTTCTTTTTTGGTCATTTACTGAATTTTCTCAATTAAAAATCTAAATATATTTTCTAAAAGTGTGAGATTATAAAGAAATAAAACCTTATGGAAATAGGACGTTATAGATTGAGAAATAAAAGATAATGATTTCGATTAAGGTATTTAGTTGAGAGAGGGTTTAAAGAAAGTATAGAATACAAAGGAAATATATTTCGTTCAATTTGACGTTTTTGATTTTAAGAAAAATGTAAAATTTTAAATGTAACATCCATCTAGTTAGGGCTGACTTTGACCGTTGACTTTTTTACCATTGTTGACTTTGATCAACTTAAGGGTTTTAGGGTTTTTAGGGTGTAGGTTAAGAGGGTACTTATATATTGTGTTTAGGTGTCTCATAGTATCGGTCTCCTCTATTCGAGAGTTGTTGTGTTACCTATGTCATAGTAGGGTGCATGTTAGACTAGTTGAGTCTTATTTGCTAATTGTTGTTATGTATGTTTATTGAGTTGTTGATAACTCTAGGACTGTTGATAGTCCACATGGTTGTTGATAACCCGTAGGGCTGGTGTAAGCCCATAGGACTGTTGATAGTCTCAGGGTTGTTGATAACCCACAAGTGTTTATTATGATGTGATGCATTGATATTTTGGGAAAATCACTAAGCTTCGCGCTTACAGTTGTGGATTTCAATGTGCTTCAAGTACTTCATATGATCGTGGGAAGGCGAAGACTTGACTGTACAATCTCATCGATAGTTTTCATGATTCTGCATTTTGTGATACTCTGATTTCTGGAATGACTGTATTTTGATACTCAAGGTTTCTTCACTTGGTTTTTCCTGGAAACAATGTTTTTACTTAATTTAAAAATGAAAATTTTGGTCGTGATTTTTGGGATGTTACATTAAATTAAGATGAAGACGATGAAATAAAGTAAATAAAGTCAAATAAGACTAAACCTTTTCAAGTACATAATGCATTTTTTTTTAATCTATAAAAACATGATAATGAATTGTATCGACGAGAGCTTATACAAGTAGTCTAAATTAGTAAATTTTGAGTTTGAATACAAAACTAAGTTATAATACGATTTGTATGGATGAGATGTCTCAATAGATTCAAGGGTGGTGGCATAGTGTATAAATTTTCTCAAAAAAACATTATGTTGTGTAATGTCCCAAAAATAGTGATAAAAATTTTCATTTTAAAATCATCAAATCCATACATCAGGTGTCTCAAAATCAATCATAATACAATGTATCAAATAATGCGGAATCATGAGGGGGATGTTGTGCCATCACGCCGGGCCTTCCCTTTCGAGCTGGAAGTACCTGAAAATGTTAAACCACAAAACCGTAAGCACAAAGCTTAGTGAGTTTTCCCAAAATACCACATACCATACATACATTGCCATGGGATACCCCTATGGTCTTGCATACAAGTGTCATGGGCTACTCTCATGGTATTTCATGTCATTACCATGGGTTACCCCCATGGTCTTCCCTTGCAGTGCCTTGGCTACCCCAAGGTCTTACACACAAGTGACATGGACTACCCCCATGGTCTTTCATACAAGTGTCACGAGCTACCCCCGGGGTCTTCCATACAAGTATCACAATGACAAATAGCATCATACATAATATAATTTAGTATGCCGATATTGGTGCCTTCGACCCACAAGTACAGTGAGATGACTCACCTCTCAGACGATAATCAACTGCTACTACTCTCACTGCCAAAAATATTGATGCTATACACCACCTATATAGTCACACAAGGTAAACCCTTAGCCCAAATTCCAAAACTATGAGTTTAACCAAAAGTCAACTCAAGTAAAAAGGTCAACGGTCGAAGTTGACTTTAGTAAAATGTCATGTGGTGGCCATCCTTGACCACGTCGTGGCCCACAAATGACAAAAACAGACGTTGATTCCCCAGTCGTCACGCCGTGGCATCCTAGGGTCGCGTCGTG
Source organism: Lactuca virosa (assembly GCF_052849685.1). Lineage (NCBI taxonomy): Eukaryota > Viridiplantae > Streptophyta > Magnoliopsida > Asterales > Asteraceae > Lactuca > Lactuca virosa. The sequence continues at coordinate 204,725,612 of NC_136429.1, forward strand.
GGCACTGGGTTCTTAACAGCATAATGGGTTAAGCTATTTCCTTCGATTCCAAGAGCTCCAAAGCTTAGATATGGTCCTTTCTATGGTCTAAATAGATAAAGTTTCCAACTTTATCTCTCAAGAGTCTCCAAGAGATCAAGATCTTAAACCCTAAGTCCAATGGAGGCAAATCATGACATGGACTTAATCATTAAGCACTTAGTCTTGAAAGTTCTTAATACATCAACTCCATAAGAGTTTCCAACACCAAAACTAACCTAAAAGTTGGTGCTTTATAGACATGCATGTCCAATGTATGTCTTGAGTTCATATTAGGCAAAAATAAGAATTATTACCAAAATCCCATGCATGGTTCAAAAACCAACCATACTTTATATCCAAACCATCAACTACTCCAAATGACCCAGAGATTCATAAAGTTGCAACCTTTATGAGATCTCACTATCCCAACTAACAAAAACAAGAAGGAAATGGGACAAAACTAAAGATCTAACAACCTAACAACATAAAGGTGGAGTCTTGGACACTTACAAAGGTCCAGAAACGTGCTAGGAAGGGGAATGGGAACTTATTTGTTGATTCTTGGATCGCTCCTTCTTTCTTCTTCCTTCAAAATCTTCCAAAAGCACCAAAGTAATCTTCAATAATGGAAGAAAATGAATTAGGGTTTCTTTAGAGTTAAGGACGTTGGTGGAGGCTGAGGATGAGCAAACCCTATCCTCCTCATTCCTTTAAATAGGGTACAAAACCCGAAAAGTTAGGGTTTAGGCCTCCAGCAGCGGCCACGTTGTGGCCTATACCTACCACGTTGTGGCGGGTCAAAAGAAGTATGTGACCAAAAATGTCTTGCCACGTCGTGGTGATCCTTCACCACGTCGTGGCAACTCAAAAAATCCAAACTTCAATAAATTAAAATGTACCTCAAGATTCAGATGTTACATGTTGGTGGTAGTGTCACAACCGACAAAAATTAGATTAAGATGTGAACACCTTTATTAGGTCATAGTGGGCCCAAAACTCCATCTCATCATTTTAGGGCTAAAACACTCTTAATGGACCAAACCCTTCTTATTGGGCCCTAGTGGGCCAATAAGCCCTCAACTTAGTTCTTTGGGCCATAAAACATTCTTATTAGGCCTTTTGGGCCGAAAACATATACTAAGACTTCTTTAGTTGGGCCGAAAACTAATATTGTTGGGCCCTTTGAAACCAAAATCCATTTGTTAAACTTTGATGAGCCGAAAAACACTTTTGGGCCATACCAAAAATCGGATTTGATCATTTGGGCCAACCTTTGGCCAAAATGCCTCTCCAAACTAGGTTAGCCCATTATCAAAAAAAAAAAAGGATTATCCTAATACTTGACACCTCATTAAAATATGTTGTGTATCTATGCAAAAATCCCCCATATATCTAGGTTCAAGATATTAAACTTTCATGTAATAACCACTAAACTAATCCTTCCTATTCCCCACCTTAAACTCTCGGCTACAACACATCACACACACTCACAAAAATCAATTTCCAATTTACTCTCCAAACACTCTCAAATCCACCCATTCTCCCTCAAAATTTTCAAGATCATCTTCAAGGGAGGAGCCATCTTCAAGAATCTTTCTTCAAAACTCACAAACTAGGTAAGATCTTTATGAAACTCAAAGTGTTTGTTTCATGTTTGTTCTTAAGATCACTCCATTCACCCACCACTTTCGTGTGTATGACTCTTAGAACTTCATCCAATTTCGAGTGATATTCAAAACTACACCAAGCTAGGTCCAACAACTCCTTTCTTCTCCATTTACCACTTGAAATCTTCAAGGTGAGTTCATACCCCCTTGTTTTCGGTTTTATAATGTTTTTTGGGGGAGGATACAAGTGTTTTTGTGTTAGATCTATGTATATATGCATGTTTATGTGTTTAACATTTAGATCTTTACTTGAATATGAAGTTTATCACTTGGATCTGCATAAAAACCTTGAGAAAAGTATGTTTCATCACATATAATACATGTAAACTTGTAGATCTGGGATTTATATACTTAAAATAGCAAAAACAAGGGTTATGAACAAACTTGGATAACTTAAACTCAAAAATCAGCCTTTGACAGAAAAGTTTTGGTCCAATCTCGGACTGTTTTGACCAACTTAAAGAGAATATTTTTCAAAACTGTTTTACATGCAAAACGTTCAGGTTTATACCTTTAAAATGACTACTCTCACGTTTTCATACGATTTTGCTACAATTTTTGGCGAATTTTACAAAACTACCTATCAAATTTGAAATAATTTCGGACCTGCCTGTGAAGGTGAGCAATTTCACACTTGTTATAGTCCATTAAAAATTATGAGAAAAATTGTGAACAAAGTAGACAAAATTTCCAAACTTTCAGAATTTACGGATCCAAATTTCGACTTACGATGATTTTTCTACAAATTTTCCAACAACCGGGTCAGAAAAGTCAAAAACCAGATAAATGTGTATTTTCACAAAAATCAAGCCAAAAATGATATTTTTGATAAAAAAAATGGGCTAAAAATGTTATATTTACCAATAACTAGCCATAAATACAAGTTTTGAACAAATGGGGGACTAAAGTGTTATTTTTACTATAATTGGGCCTTAATTGAAAATTTGTGGCTTATTGGGCCAAGAACGTCATTTTTACAAAAAGTGGGCTTTTTATATCAAGTTTGTAAATAATCGAGCTAAAATAAACAAAACAATAACAAACGAGTTAAAAACGATATTCATATCCTTATTGGGCCTGAAAATAATTTACATGTTTAGTGGGCCTTGGTTGTCCTTTTACATGTATATTGGGCCCAGGATATACATTCATATTCCTGTGAGCCTGGAAATAATATACATGTTGAGTGGGCCTTAGCTGTCCACTTACATGTTTATTGAGCCTGGAATATACCTTATATGTTCTTCTTTCTTTTTCCGTGTAAATTTCGATTAAGGATCTAGTGAGACCTGTCGGTTGACACCATTGAGTGTATGGTAGTAGCCTGTAGTTATAGCCAGAGTCTCCTGGAGGGAGAGCGAGAGTTTGTGTATAGATCTATACGGGGGTGACTCCCCCACACCTGAGTTGTTCGCTACAGTTAGACTAGGCCAGTCTAGGGTGACAAACCTTATAATCACAACCGGCGTTTGGAAAATGTCAAGACAGGCGAATTAGTCACTATCATGTATGGTTATAACGGCTCACTTAGAGGAATTAACGTTGTAAAATTTACAGGGAAACCGTTCTCTTTTCTTTTTGGGATAAAACGATAACCTATACGCACTGGTACTCAACTTCAGGGGTTGAGATTCCAGCTTTCTCTTACGCAGACAACATCGGGTTGTTTGGAATCATTCTCTTTCTATTTTCGCAAACATTAACACACACGCATTAATAAAAGAACGGACACAAACATTACAAACCATTTCTTTTTAGAAAATATCGGATTTTCGGGGAACGTTCACTTTACTTTTACAAACAAAAGATAACAAAGGACATGGATTTTCTAAAAACACTATGAGAGCTACTCTAAACAAGTACATAACCATTTTATACAAAAATTCTTATGAACTCACCAACTTTTTAGTTGACGCTTTTCAAAACGACTTGTATTCTCAGGAATCCAGTAGCAGGTAATAAGCTCGACTATGAGATCAAGTGGTGCGACTTCAAGAAGTTTTACTTTCTTACTTTTGTGTAACTAATGAACAAATTCAATGTGTAAACTATGTAAGTGTGTATCTCCAATGTATGATGTTTGGTTGCTATGTTTCATTCATATTCAATTGTTATGATATTGTACATGAAGTCATCCGCCCCCGGACGTTTCCGCCGTCCCGGTTCGGGGGTGTGACAGGTAGAGACTATGACTAGGTTAGATACAAGTTTGGCCATTTGGAGGACGAAGACAAAAAATGAAAGTGTTACATATCAACATTGTTAAAAAGAAAATATTTAAGCATGAAATTATATCATAGAGCATAACGATGGAGTATATGATCAAGTGATTCTTCCAAAAGAGAATTTTAAGTACTTAGATGAAAGGTCTAGTATGCTCAAGAGTCATATTAAAGTGATATTGCTAAATAACATATGATACTAATGGGTCACACTAACAACAACTTGATACAATTGATTATTTTTTAGAAATTGATTTTAATAAATATTCAATAAAACTCTTATAATTAAAATGGAAATTGTTTATTTCTAGGAAATAATAATTTTCATTAGCAAGTAACATAATATATCATATGGTATGATTTATAAGTCATGAACAAACTTTTGGACTAGTTGAATCATTGTCTTTTTCCCTAAAGACAAAGTTTATATTTTATAAACTTTGAGTTTATAAAATTTAAACATAATCTTTTCTTTTTCCTCACCATGGCCGAAAGTTGAAGGCTAGAGGAGGAGTATGGGTTTTTGACCTGTTTAATCATGCTTTAGAAGCATGCATGGACACTATTATGACATGGAGACAAGTTTATCTAAAGTTGAAGGAACTAATGGTTAATAAATTCACTTTATGCATATAAATAAGAAGGTTTTCACTTGGCTAGTTGCTCATTCCTTCCTTGAGGCATATGGCCGAAACCACTTCTCTCCCTCTCTTTCTCTCTAGTTTTGGTTAGAAAACTTGAAGAACACTTGCATCTTCAAGCCTTCTTTAAGTTCATATTGGTTATGAATTTAAAGCTTAAGGGTTTAAGAGTTTTGGACTAGCATCTACATCAAGTTGAGTCATTGTTAGTGTCTCAAAGGTTCCAAATTCTTCATCAACTTCCAAGCCTCCCAAGAGGACCCAAAGAACTACAAAGGTTGTTATTTCTTCACCTCTTCTTTGGTTGGTATTTTAATCTTTCTATAAATTGCAAGAAGATCCTTGGTGGGTATAAAATGTTTATGTTATTTCAGAAATAAAAGTCTTCCGTTGCCATATTTTTTCTAGTTTATAAAACTATTTTTTGAACTGAAAAACCCAACATTATAGTCCAGGGCCGACCCCGAGACTTTTGAGGCCCTGTGAAATTTAAAAAAATTAAGCCCTAAAACTTGAAAGACCTAAATTTTTTAGCAAAACAATTATAATATTTCATATTTTATTACAAAATACTTACTTTAAATCTTCATTTAAAAAAGCACTATATATATATATATATATATATATATATATATATATATATATATATATATATATATATATATATATATATATATATATATATATATATATATATATATATATAATCAGCCTTGTCTTGAAACTCAAGTAACAAAGCATAATACATTTGTCCTTTATAAATAATTGTAAAAAAACATAAATCAAATCAGAAAGTTATATTACATTATAAAAAAGAAAAATTTTGATTTGCTTCTAATAAAAAATCAGAAATTAAAAATTTACCTTCTAAATTTCGATACTTAAAAAAAATCTGAAATCAAAAACCTTTTAAATTTAAACATGGATAGAAAGTCAACATATTGTTGCTTCAATGCTTATGAATCCTAGAAAATAGGAATGATAAGGAATGAAAAATTTTGTTTTCTTCTCAACAATATCAAAAATATGCAACAGATAAAAAAAAATGTGTAATAGCTTCTGATTTTGACACTTTAAGACAAATTGAAATAAAAAAACATCTAAACCTTAAAGCTAGATTGAAAGTGGATAGATTATTGCTTCAATCTTCTGGATTCGAGAAAATATGAATCATAAATAATAATAATAAAACTTATTTACTTCTAAAAAACATAATAAATGAATCAGATAGATAAAACATAAATAATACATTTCGAGTTTTGTCCCTAGACCCGATCCCAAATTTTGACTTTCGAAACCTCTCTTTCAATTTCACTTTGCTTCAGAATTTTAAAGCCTCACTCTCGATTCAAATTATCTTATTTTTTTAAGATCTATGATGAAAGAACTAAGATGCAAGAAGTATGAATTGAAAGCTTCCGATTGAGTTATTTAAGATCGTTTGCTATTAGCCATTGTTGACTGGTTCTCGTCTTCTTAATGCTTAAATCAAAATCACTATTAGCAAAAACCAATGTGCCTTTTTCATTTGATTCCGATTCCCGCTACTGCTTGTGTCATTTTTTTCTCTCCTATACATCATTAACCTATTTTGGCCAAAAAAACCAAATATAGCCTGATATAAAATCTAGAAAAAAATAGGCCCTAGATTGAATGGCCCATGTTCATATGCACACTTTGAACTCCCTTGTCAGAGGTTTATGGATGGCATTACCACTATATAAATATGATAAAATTAAAGTGGAAGGCGGAAATAGGAGTGTTATGAGACATAAAAGTTTGTTGAAACTATGAGAAATTTTACAGGGTTTAGGTCAATTATGTTGATAAAATCGGAATTTTGGTCGAATAAGAAGAATCGTGAGATGAAGATGGAAGGAACAAAAATAAGAATGTTTGTGGTGCACGTATGATAGAATTTTTTTAAATAGAATAACAATGTAGTAATCAAAAATATATTAGTAGGAGTAGCTTCATGTTATGGTTTGTTCTATCCTCGTTTTTGTTGTTATCTTTTTGTTTATGTTTTTATATTTCCTTAAGTTATTGTGTCGGGGCTTCAGGCCTCTTTACTTTTTTTTTAGGAAACATTTTTTTTATAGATGGGGAATCTACTATATGATATTGTAGGAATGAACGGTTGGACCGAAAACCCGAAGCAAAAGCGAAACTCAAACCGACCCGAACCGAATTACGGTCGAATAAGTTATACGAGTTGGTTCTCGGGTATGTATTTTAGGCTTATTAAGTTCTCGGGTTATTCGGTTCGGGTTACTCGACTAACGGTTTATTCGGGCCAAAATGACTGACCGACCGACCCGGAGATTAAATAGTCACTTGATCGATCACCTCTTGGCTCTTGCTTTTGTTAGTTGTGTATTGTTGTACCCACCCAATACCGATCGAATTAAAAAAAACAACAACAACTGAAATTGAACTCATCGTCGCCCTAGCAGTTCATAATCGATCTTGTAGATACCTACTTGCAGTGGCGGAGTTAGTACCGGGGTTGCCGGATGCCCAGCCATCCCCCAACATTTTTTAGTTGTAGTATACTACCATCAAAACATTAAATAAATGATATTTAAGTCCACGTCATATTTATAGTTGTAGCCCACCGTCCCTCATATGCTTTAAATAACTTATTTATTACTTAAATTACTCTCACTCTAATTCCCAAACTGAAAAAGACGGCAACGTTTTTTTTTCTGCTACTTACCTACTGTACAGGTGCCAAATAAATGAGGAAACAACGGATCACTTATTTATGGGGTGTATGTTGGTGAAAGAAGTTTGGTTGGCGGTAGAACAATGGTGTGGGGCTCCATACTCAATCCATGACTGCACATCAGTGAGGGAGGCGTTGGCGAGGAATAGAAGATCGAGGCAATGCCCAAAAGAAAAGAAAACTATGGATGCCATAAAATATGGGACAATTTGGTGTCTTTGGAAAGCAAGAAACGAAAGAGTCTTCAGAAATTTTAGAAACCAACTGGCGAAGATAATGGATAATATTAAATCGTAGTATTCACTTGGATAAAACATAGAATCAACAAATGTGTTTTGGATTGGAGTCTATGGTGTAGTGATTCGCTAAAAGGCGATTGAGGTGTAGTAGGAGATATCATGTTTAAATTAACTTGCACTTTGTACTCTTTCGCTTCACTAGCATCTTGTTAGTGTCGCCTTTATAATATATTTACCGGTTCCAAAAAAAAAAAAAAACCCTACTATGCTATAATATCATCTCCGTTTAAGAACAAGGTGTGTTTTTAATTATTCTTATATATTCAATAATTTTTTAGCTTGTCATTAATTATATTATTATAAATGGTATTTTGTTTCTTATAATTATAATGATAGATTATATCACTGAGTATAATTCAATTAATGAAACATCTGGATCTATAATTAATATAGTTTTTTAATATTAGCATGTTAATGGATGACTATAAATCAATCTTTATTGATGGTTGAAAACTTTTGGAAATTTGTTCTTGAAACGATTGATATAGCTTTTGTTTAAACGAAAATGAAAAACTGCAATAAAATCCTTACATATTGACCTCATAATCGATTTAGTCCTTATATATTTTTTTTATTCAATTAAGTCCCAAATACCGGTAATCGTATTCAACTTAACCCCTTGACCCGGTCAACAGGTCATTCAACTTTCAAAAATTACATTTGTGGCCCAGATTTCAAATTTTATTACAAATTTGGTCCAAAATTTACACTTTTGGCCCAAATTTTAAATTTTGTTACAAATTTGATCCAAACTTTACCCTTTTTGCCCAAATTTTAGAATTTTATTATGAATTCATCCTAACTTTAGTTTTTTTTACAACTTTTTTTCTCAAAATTTTGTTTCTAATGTGTTTTTTCTTTATAAAATCATATTTATACAAAAAAAAACATATTTTCACATAAAAATCTTATATTTTCTATATAAAAAAAGTTTTAAAAAGTTTTTTGTATATGAAATATCTACTTATAAAAATAAGTATTTATTAAGTACATAAATATATACAAATCTGTTTTTATAAAAAAATGTATATTTTTTTTATAAAATCGTGTTTGGTTACATTTCTTTTATAAAAACGTGTTTGAATAATTTTTTATATAATATGTGTTTGTATACATTGTATAAAATCGTGTTTGTATACATTTTATAAAAACGTGTTTGAATTTTTTTTATATAATACGTTTTTGTATACATTTTATAAAATCGTGTTTGTATACATTTTATAAAATCGTGTTTGTATACATTTTATAAAAACGTGTTTGAATATTTTTTTATATAATACGTGTTTGTATACATTTTATAAAATCGTGTTTGTATACATTTTATAAAACCATGTTTGAATAATTTTTTATATAATACGTGTTTGTATACATTTTATAAAATCGTGTTTGTATACATTTTATGAAAACGTGTTTGAATATTTTTTTATATAATACGTGTTTGTATACATTTATAATAAAATAGGTGTTTGCATACATTTTTTTGTAAAATACGTGTTTGTATACATTTTTTTTATAAAAACGGATTTGTATATATTTGTATACTTAATAAATACCTATTTTTATAAGTAGATATTTCATATACAAAAAAGTTTTTAAAAAAAGTTTTTATATAGAAAATATAAGATTTTTATGTGAAAATATGTTTTTTGTTGTATAAATATGATTTTATAAAGAAAAAACATATTAGAAACAAATTTTTGAGAAAAAAAGTTATAAAAAAACTAAAGTTAGGATGAATTCATATAAAATTCTAAAATTTGGGCAAAAAAGGTAAAGTTTGGACCAAATTTGTAACAAAATTTAAAATATGGGCCAAAAGTGTAAATTTTGGACCAAATTTGTAATAAATTTTAAAATCTGGGCCAAAAATGTAATTTTCGAAAGTTGGATGACCTGTTGACCGGGTCAAGGGATTAAATTGAATACGATTACCGGTATTTTAGACTTAATTGAATAAAAAAATATATATAAGGACTAAATCGATTTTGAGGCCAATATGTAAGGACTTTATTGCAGTTTTTCCAATTTTTTATTGTCAAATTATCTTTCAAGATTGTAAACTCTATTACGTTATTTTGATATAAAATATATTTGAATATATTTTTACGATGTCAGCTTCCCTTATTCTTAAATCCTGACTCCGCCCCTGCCTGCTTGGATTGATTGATTCATCGTCGGCCTTGCTATACACACGCACAAAATAAAAAAATAAAAAAATAAAAAAAATAATAAAATAAAAACTCCTATTAATATAATCTGGTCATTTCGGTTCAAAAGCATAGTGTACATGTTATTTCGGTTCTTTCGAGTTAATAACCGAACCGAAACCTGCATTATCTAAACCGAACCGGTCTCGTATTTGTATAATCTATCCGGGTTTCGGTTCCAACTTTGCATCCAATTCGAGTTTCGGGTTATTTGGGTTCGTTCTGATTCGGATGGGTTCCGGCCCGAAGCACATCTTTGTGATATTGTATTAATTTTCTCGGAGGTGCTACCTTTCTTTATTAAAAAAAAAAAATAGTGTTGTCTGATCACTAAAATATTACGATACTACACCTAGGCTTTTATGTGACGTGCACACTGTGATATCGAATCGATACGGACCCTCTCTGCCCATGGGCTTCAACCCAGCTGTTCCAATTTCCTAAAAAAATTGAACGTTGCGTTTTAGAACGTTTGAATTATTTAAACCCTACTAAAAAACCAATTCAAAAATCATTCCCACAAAACCCCAATTCCACAACAATTCTCAAAAATTATTCATACAATGATTCCAGAAATTTATATTGAAGACGTTGAATCACAACCAGAGACGTGTGATTCCGATGATTCTCAAGATGACCCAAGCTTCGACATCTTAGAAGAGACTCAATCTAGACTTTCTAATCTCTCCATCAAGAAGAAATCCAAATCTCGGTGATTCTTCATTACCTCTTCTTTTAAGTACTGTTACTTTCTAATTTCAAATCTAGACTTTCTAATCGTTTTTTTTTCAGTATTCCCGTGAAAGTTGGTGATGATGTTGATTGTATAGAGATTGTGGAGCCGGTGTTCGATGCAAATGACCAAAAAACTTATGAGATCGTTCAAAAGACCATTGAAGGTTAATGTTAAACTAGGGTTAGATTCTTGAAAAAGACGAAGATAAAGTGTTTGTTGAAATGCCTTTTCTGAATGCTTATGTTTTTTATGCGCAGTTGGTCAGGTGGAGAAACTGAAAGTGGAACAATGTAAGCTGTATCTAAGGAAACACGGCTTGAGATTAACAGGCAAGAAAGATATCCTCATCGATCGTATCAAGGAGCACATTAGGTACACTTGATCATTCCAAAAACTCAATTGTCTTTGTGCATTTGATTTAATAGTAATCTTTATGATATACTGGATTCGGTTTATCTCAGTATTATGAATGGTGAAGGAGAACATAAATACCCTGCTTCAAGTTTTGTTATGAACTGTAAAGGTAAAATCTTTATATAATGAAGTTTGATATTCAATATTTTCTTCAATGCTTCTAAGGAGTAATTCAACCATTACAGGTGATGCATGCACAGGAGACATTGTTATGTTTGAACAAAATGTTTATGAAATGTAAGGATCCATTCATTCATTCATTCATTATTATTACAGCTTTTATAAAATTTAAAATCTTGATAGCTAATGATTGGTTATCTTATCTATAATCTATCAGGTTTAGTATTGTATCAAGGAGTGCTAATGGTCCTCCTTGTGGAACAAGAATTGTAGCAGGAAGAATTGTAAAAGAAAGCTATGGTGCTGCTAAACAACAACATACATTTACAGTGAGCTTCATTTCTAATCTTTTTTTTAACACTTTCATATATTTGAACTCCTAATTAATTGTAAACTTTATGTTTCTATAAATGTTAGGTTGAGGTTTTATGGAGCAAAGGGGTGAAACCACTTCCTCCACTTCATCCTTTACTCATCAAAGGGAGAAATCTTTATAGGTTAAAGACAATGAGACAGGTTTGTATTTGCTTTTCTCAAACATTTATTTATTTATTTATAAGGACTGAAAGTTATTATTATTATTAATCGTAGAGATGGGAAGATGAAAGTGAAAGACAGAAAATATTGTCTGAAAAACATGCGAGAGGTAATGCAGCAAGAAGCAATAGGGAAACACGAATTCAAGAAAAGGAAAAGAAGAAAGCATTAAGGGAACACAGGTCATCAAAAGGGAACATTCAGAATGAAAAAAAACAAGAGAAGAAAAGAAACACATCATCTCCTACACAACTCCTCCCTATGATTATTAATTCAAGGAATCCCACAAACTTGCATAACAATAATCACCATGGAGGATCATATAAAGAAAATGTCAACTGTAATACTTTAAGGAATCAGGTTAGAAGGGATTTTAATATGGAGTTCTATCATCATCCTTCAAGACAATTTGAAAGGCGTGAGTATGATGATATGAGAGAAAGTATGGGCCCACAAAGCTATATTTTTCAAGGAGGTGGCAACAATGGATATATACCAATGGGCCACAATCAAGGACAGAGGGGGCAGTTTTGCAAATATCAAGGGCAGAGGGGGCAGTTTTGCAAATACTATGCCCAAGGAAGGTGCACATATGGAATTAATTGCAAATTTCTGCATTGAACATGCATGCACCTAGATTCTTCATGATCTATTAAATCTATTATTATGCATCTGGCTATGATGCTGTTTTTTTTTCTTTATGCATGATGATGATGATGATGATGATGATGAACATGTATAACTCGCCAAATTTTGAAATTGGATGGCATTTTAACATTCAAGGGTAACACGGGTATTGTGTTTGTGACGTTTTGAGTGTTCCATTCCATGTCCTAAAACGGGGATTAGTGATTTTTTTGTCACTTATTATAGGAACTTTTTCCTCAGATCTTCATTGCTATGGCAATCTAAAGCATGTATAAAATATAGTCTAATATCAAGGCAATCAAGTAATTGCATGCTATATATAGTCAAGAGTCAACATGTGAAAGTCAAACATATGAACGTGTGAGTTTAAAAAGGTTGAAGTAACCAAGTAGCTCTCAAGATAAAAGAAATGGTAAACCGTACATCTAAGCAGCCCATCAGGCGGACAATATTTTAGATAAGCCAAAGTTTGATGAACCCGACCTTCGGTAGGAAAGCATGTCTGAAAATTCTAATAATGAACGGATCCTTATATTTTATAGACATTTGGTTCAAACATAACAACAATGTGTCGTGACAACCTATCCATAAAACTTAAGTGTAAGGAAAACTGAAAATTGAAAACGATTCCTAAACTCAACAAATGATTTCACATCTTATTGCTAATCTATGTTGATCACAAATATGAAAAATAAAGTATTTTATGAGCTTTCGCGGATTATATCATACGTCATCGTATCTTGGTTGTCTCTATTTTATTTTCAACTAAAGTTTATAAATTATAGGGATAATAACTTGAGAGGGTAACGGACTTTCAACTTTGTTCATGCGTAGTTACCGAATTTTTTTTCGTGCTTGATTTACCTTTGAATTATTTAAAATTGTTCACATTTTACCCTTATGACTGGTTATAACCGATCATAAGGGTAAAATGTGAACAATTTCAAATAATTTATGGGTAAATCAAGCAAAAAAAAAGTTTAATGACTAAATGTGAACAAAATTGAAAGTTTGTTACTCTTTTAAGTCATTATCTTGTAAATGGTTCTAAATGTTATTAAGAATGCGCACAAGTTGAATATGAAGGTCACAAAAGTGAGGATGTTGTAGTAATCGTATGATATACCTTTATTGTGTAAGTTACAAGAAACAACACTTAAAATTATAATAGAAGCGAATTTAATAACATAGAAATTGAAGAAACAAAGATTGTGATGGTTTCAGACATATACTTAGGAGATAGGCAACGGTTTTCACTCCAGATGGTGGAGACGGTCGTTGTAAATCATGCGAGGAAGAGAGAACATATGATAAAGAAGCGTGAATATAATGCAGTGTTACATTTAAATGAGGTTTAGAGAGTGTGGATATCAAGGTCGTGGAGTGGTACATGATTAGTCTAGGTGCTAGTTGTCTTTACATTGTTTGTGTATTTTGCCTAGTTTTCACTGTTTTTTTACTTCCAACTTGTTTTGTCGATACTTTTCTTCCTAGTTATTACTTGTATCTACCTTTTTTATTTGTATGTTGGTTCTATATGTACCTTCTCACCATGCTCCTTTTGATTTTCGATATATTTTTCGTTTTATTCCTTGTATATGTAACATGTGTCTTTTTGCCTTTCTGAAACTCTACTGATTATTTCTTCTTTGTGGGTTGGCGTTTCACTTATACGTAAATAAAGAAACTCTAGTTAAAAGTTTATCTCATTGACTAAGATTAAAGCAATGAACTACAACATGGTTATGTGATACACATTCTATTTTGTAATACTCTTTACAAGCACAACACAAAATAAATCGTAGTGACTAAAATCAAAATTATTAAGGATAATATATATATATATATATATATATATATATATATATAAACCTTAAAAAACCCTAAAAATGCATAAAAATGCATAAAAAACTACTTAGAGATCACAAACACGTTTTTCTCTCACTTGTACCTAGGTAGATCAACTTTCAGTTTCTCAAGCCATACAACAGATGATGCACAAACACACTTTAAACACTTGTACCTTCACAGATCAACACTCAAAATCGTAGATGGCTCTAACCCATCTGTGATTTTGATGGCTATTTTTTTAATGTTAGTTTTTTTGGCTATTTTTGCAAGGAGATTAAGGAAAATGGCTAAATTTGTAAATTTCTCTATAATTTATGTAATTGTAATATCTCGATTTCTAGGTATTTTACCTTTTGACCCTTGGTATGAGAAATGTTTGGAAAACTGGTCCCTTGTAGCGTTTTGGAGAAACGCGTGTTTCATAGCGTACGTTGGGCGTACGTGGCCTGGACCAAAACCCTAATGTTTAGGGGTTGTGCATTATTTAAACACCTTTATAGCCTCAATACCCTTTCTTTCATCAGCCTCCATCTTCCAACACGACCCTAGCTAACCCTAATCTCTTATGTGGGCATTTTTGACCTTGAGTGTGTATTTTAGTGATCTTGAAGGAGGAAGGAGGAGGAGACCATCTTAGAAGAGTGGATCACTTTGGATCCAGAAACACATCATCATTTGGCACCACTTGGAGGTAAAAAGCTCTAATCTTGATGAAGTTTTTCTTTAGATTAGAGTATGGGTTACTCTAAATCATATGAGTTGTCCTTTCAGACATTTTGGAGTGTTTTGGGTCATAAAAATGGAGTCTTGATTGTGCATATCCCTCCATGCATGCTCTTTAGTGGTTTAGACCATGTATTAAGTTAGGGTTTTGGTATTAAGCACTTAATAGCCATGCAATATCATAAAGTTGGAAACTTTATGATTAAGGACGTCATTTGAGGACTAGATCTGGATTTTGGACGAAAAGAGCTTAAGGGATTAAGCTCTTAATAGAAGGAAAAGGTGGCAGACACGTATGTTGGGTGTACGCTATGGTACGTTGCGCGTACGAGGTCAACACCCCGCTTTTTGGTCAAGACCTTATTATGTCGTGCACACAAGCTGAGTATCTTAGGCGTACTCAGCTAAGTTGACTCGGTTGACTTCTTTGACTTTAGACTTTAACCAGGATTTGACCAAGCTTGACCTAAGGGTGTTTTGGTTATTTTGAGTTGTAGTTGAGATTGGTCACGATTTGATGTATAGGCGACTGGTAGAGCTGATATTCAGAGCAGTGTCCTATTTGGCTATTTGTTCATACTGAGAAGTGAGTTTTCGTCACTTTACTTATGGGTCGAAGGCACCAAGGTCAGCCCACTGGAATTGATATCTTGGTATATGGATTGATGTTATGCGGAGTATGTGGTAGATATGTATGAATACCTGATGATTATTGATATGCGTTAGATTGGTAGATTTGCATGATTACATGTATTGCTGATTATTGATTGTCATTGTATATGTCGACATGTTATGGTTGGTCGGGTTGGGGTGGTTCGGCTTTGTGATGAAGGCCAAGATACCCAGGGCATTCCGAATAGGCTGAAGGCCCGAGAGGCGGTCCAGTCATTCCGAAGGCCCAGAGAGCGGTCCAGATAGTGTGTAGGCCCGGTTTGACGGTCCAGTCATGCTGAAGGCTCTGAGAGCGGTCCATATAGTTTGTAGGCCCGGTTCGGCGGTCCAGTCACGCTGAAGGCTCATGTATGCATTTTGTTTTTTGTATGGTCGTGTATGGTACTATAGGGGAACTCACTAAGCTTTGGCTTACGGTTTAATTTTATGTTTCAGGTATTTCAGATGATCGTGGGAAGGCAAAGGGGTGATCGTACACATCCTCCGGGTTTTGTGACATTTGATTTGGGACACTCTGATATCTGATTTCCACTTTTGAGAACAATTTTTTGTAAACAATTATAGTTTTGTTTGATTGAAAAATGAAAATTTTCTATCTTGATTTTTGGGATGTTACAGTAATAATTCTTTACATACCCAACGTTTCACTATAAATTGACGTCTCCTTCAACTTCATTTTCATTGTACAGGAATTTGAAAAAACGATGTTGTAAAATCCCGAGATTTTGCAGGTATTTCCAAACCCTCTTCTATCATTACTTTGTCATTTGTAGTCCTTGGGGTTGGAAGTGTAGAGTCAAGCCAAGTATAAGGGCCAAGGTTGCAACCTTAGGTCAAGAAGGAGTACGCTAAGCGTACATAAGAGTACGCTAAGCGTACTAAGGTCCGCCTTAGTACGCTGGGTGTACTTATATCAGGATGAAACCCTAATATTTAGGGTTTGGGGACTATATAAGCAACATTATGAGCACCAAACCCTCCCTTACCTCAGCCTCCACTGCTTAGAGCCGTTTTCCTCAAACCCTAGCCATTTCCTTGAGTGTGTGAGCTTATTGAGTGTTTCTTGAGTGTTTTAAGAAGAAGGTATTGCATCAAGGAGTTGGAGAAGAAGATCAAGCTTGTAGATCTGAAGTTGGTTTGTGCCCTAGAAGCTCCAGAAGGTAAAAAACTTCAAACTTTATGCATATATGTATAGATCTAGCCATTTTGCTTTAAAGAACCATTTCTTGTCCCAAAAAGTCCCAAGATGGTGCATGATGTGATTTGGACAAAATGAATTGTCCTTCTAGACTCTTGAAGGAGTTTTGAGTGATAAAAATGAGGTCTCAATGGCTTAATATGTCTCATGCATGGAGTAGGAAGGTCTTAATGGATTAAGACCAAGTATTAAGAACTTTCTGGACGTCCAAAGTGATAAAGTTCGTGACTTTATGGGGCCTAGACACATTTGGTCACTGGATTTGAAGTTTGGGCTTAAGTGCTTAAGCCATTAAGCACTTATTAAGATTTTGGCAAAACGCTACGTACGCCCAGCGTAAATCCAGTACGCCCAGCGTACTGGGTCAACCACCCCGATGGTGGTCAACATCAGAACGAGTACGCCCAGCGTACCAGAGAAGTACGCCCCGCGTACGTCCTCTGTTGGGCTTTTGACATTTAGGCTTTGGGTTTTGGGCTGTTTATGGACTAGTTGGAATTGGGCCTTTGTTGGACTTTATGAATATGATGTTTTGGGCCAAGTTTTGATAATGGATCTTGGAATTAGGCCCAATTAGGGAGTTGGGCCCAATTTGGTAAATTGGGCCAATAATGGGCTTTGCATAAGGACTTTCAAAGTTATGGATTTGACATTGGGCCTTGGCCCAATAAAGAGAATGGACATGATGGATTGTGTGAACCCTTAGTCAAGACTGTTATGTGGTGTATTGACTTGGTATTTATTATGTGATAGCTCGGGATTTCCGGTGAGATAGGAATCAGAGGTTTTCGGTACTTTAGCACTACTTACGAGGTGAGTTACCTCACTATACTAAGGGGTCTAAGGCACCAAGGCCGGCCCATTGGATTTGATATCCCATTAGTTGATTACATGTTGAGTATGAGGTGATTATACATGCTAGTTGCTATGCCAGTTAGGTAGATCTGTAGGACTACCTGTGTTATTGTTTGATTATCTGTATGTGCAAATAGCTATGTATGTAGACATGTTGTTGTTGGATTAGGTGTCTAAGCCCATAACTATAATTGGTATGTACTTGAATTGATAGCAGCACAGTCCTTTTGGGTTGCCCTCAAACCTAGCAACAGGACAAGGAAATTATGAAAGGAGAGATATTGATTTATTATAAGATTAATAAATTAATATAAATGATTTATTAATATGTTAAAAGATTAATATATTAATTAGAAATCATAAGGCTTAATTAATAGTTAGCCAGAAATTAATTAGAATTAATTTTGGGGTTAATTGTATTAATTATAAAGTGCAGGGACTAGTTTGCAATTATCAAATAGTTGAGTGGAAGGCTCCAGAACCTCCTTGGAAGGAGGTGGACGAAATCTATAGGGGAAACCCTAAGGATTTTGTCCAAGGGGGCTTGGATAAGGCCTTGGATTAACTTAGGCCCCAAGCAAAGGAGTATTAGGGTTTTCCCTAAACCCTAGATCCCTCAGCTATATAAGGAGCCTCCTGACTCCCAAAATTGGCACTCTTTCTCTTGAAGAAACCCTAGGCCGATTTTTGCATACCCTAGCCTCTCTCCTCACAAGTTTTCTTCTTGCTAGCTCTTGGGTGTGATTCCATTAGAGGCATTACAATTGTGGTGCTAGGCTTCCAAGAAGATCAAGATCAAAGGATTAACAATTGTTTGCTATAACAATTGAAAGGTATGTAACTCTAAAACCCTAGTTGGTTAATTTCGAAAATAGCATCTCTCCTTAGGGTTCTTGTTTTGCAATTCAAAGTTATATGTTCAATAGATAAAACATAGATCCAAAGTAGGTTGCATGTGAACTTAGGAATTGTTTTCTAGTTTATTTGTTTCACATAAAACCCATCAGTGGTATCAGAGTCATTGTTTGTTTTAAATTGAATTGCTATAATAGTTGAATTGAAAATTAGGGTTTATAGCCATTAAACCCTAAAGGCCAAGATTTTCGATTTTTAGGGTTTTGGTTCATATGGTTTTCGAAAAACCCTAGCCTCCATGAACCCTAATCGAAAGTAGGGTTAGGGTTTTGAAAAACCCTAGCCTCCTCCCTTGAATTTCGAAATATGCTTAGTATTTTTAGGGTTTCTTGTTTTAGATAATTGTTACTTGATTAGATTAATTGGATAATTATCCTTTACCCTAATTTTCGAAATTTAGAGGGATAAGGATTAGGATTAAATTAATTGTTTAATTTGATTAGATAATCCTTACAAGATTTAATAAATTAATTAAAAGTTAATTAATAGATAAATATTAAATCTAGTTATTTGGTTTATTTTAAATTTAAAATTAATGGCTTAATTTTTGAAATTTATATATAAACCTTAAAGTTTTAAAAAGTTTAAAACACACCTTATATATGTATTTTAATTAAAAGTTAAATATTATATATGTATAAGAAAATGGTCAGTCAAATCGCTAGTATGCCTCATTCACGAAGCTAGTCTATAAGGGGGTATAAGGAAATTGCCTATAAAATGGTAGTTGAATGGGTGTCCACTCTCACCCACCGCTTCCTTGATTAGTGGAGGGTCGTTAGCAGAACGGATTTGATAGGACAACTACATCTCATTAAAAGTATAATGTTATTAAAGAAAGTACTAGAACATTATTTTTACAAAATCCCAACTCTAGTTACTTTAGGAAAAATGTGAAAAGTATGTTAATCCATGAAATTGCACATTATGCTTTATTGGTCGTTAGTGGAGCGTGTGTGGATAACCAGCACACTAATAGGCACTAATAAAGAGTAGTAATGGGTATCTCATAATTATCATTTTGGTGGAGCGTGTGTGATTTACCGGCACATCAATAGTTAATGATAAAGACAATGAGGTTACCAAGCACATTTGCATGGTTATTCACATCTTGTTTGTGATCCTCGGTATCCCAGTCACAAATAGAAGAGCATAATCCGAGATTAAAACATGCCATTGAATAGTTTCAATGTATCTCAAAAGGAATTAGGAATTTCACTTCGTTTATTTCGTCTAATGGTGGAATTGGTGAATCGTCATTCACCTATATGAAATTTACACTTGGATCTCGGCAGCCCATTTCTAAGTTGTGAATCTTCATAGTTGGATCCTAACCTTGATATTATATCTTTGGGTTATTATATTGAGGTATCTTGAAATCTAACTAAAACTTTCTTTCTTTTCAGATGTCTACTCCTGGAAACACTTCTGCTTCATCATCCTCCAACCACAACTTCTCTTTGCTCAACATCTGCTCCAAAGTCGTTATGGATGGCTCTAACTATAACGATTGGATGCGTAACATCAAGATGGCGCTTCGATTTGAGGACAAAGAGTATGTCCTTGAAAAGGAGCTCAAAGAGCTTGATGAGTCTAAAGCTACTCCTGAAGAATATGCTGCCTACAAGAAACACTATGATGATGCAACCAAAGTGGCATGCATCATGGTCGCAACCATGTCCCCAGAACTGCAAAGGTACTATGAGGACTACTGGCCCTTTGAGATGAACAAGGACCTTATGGAAAAGTACCATAAGCGAGCTCGTTAAGAAAAGTTTGAACTAGTCAAGTCACTCATGGCTTGCAAGATGAAAGAAGGGGAGTCGGTTGTATCTCATGTGCAAAGAATGAAACGCTACATAGAGCGTTTGGTCAAGCTCAACATTCACTTTGATGAGGAATTGGCCATTGACATGGTCTTGAACTCATTACCTGATTGTTATGGTCAGTTTATCCTAACTTACCATTTGAACAACACTGAGCAGACACTGGCCCAATTGCACAACTTGTTGCAGATAGATGAAGCAGGGATGAAGGGTAAAAGTATAGCCTCCACTCCTGTAAGTGCCCCTGTCTTGGCTATTGGACAGGGAAAGGGTAAAAAGAGGAAAGGTCCTCCTAAGAAAAATTGGAAGAACAAGGCTCAAGCTGGGTCATCTACAAATGGCCCAAAGGCTAAGCCCAATGCTACCATTCCCCATGTTTTTGATCCAAAGGATGTTGATTGCTTTTATTGCAATGACAAAGGGCACTGGAAGAGAAGTTGCCCAAAATATATGCAGGATATCAAATATGGGAAAGTGAAGCCATCTTCAGCAGGTATTTACACTATTTCTTCTAATAACTCATTATCTTCTCGTTCATGGGTCCTTGATACAGGATGTGGTTTTCACATCTGTTCTGATTTGTAGGGGCTAAAAGAAAGTGAGGAGATAGAACGAGGAAGGATAAACTTGATCATGGGAAACAAGAAGTCTTCACCAGTGACCAAGATCGGAGTTTATCAACTTTTGCTTAGTAATGATGTTAGATTAGATTTATTGAATTGTTGCTATTCGTCTGAGATGACGAGAAACATTATTTCATTTCATGCATTGTTCAGACAAGGTTTTAAATATTCTTTTAATGATTTGAATGGTTCAATTTCTGTTTATAAGAATGGTGTTTTCGTGTTTGAAGCTTACCTTGTGATGGTGTGTATGAAACAATGACTTGTGTTGATAGCTTAGGAAATATTGTGTTTAATATTGACTTGTCTAATAGTGTAGACAAGGCATGCTTGTGGCATTGTCGTCTTAGACACATTAACAAGAAACGCATAGCCCAACTCCAAAAGGATGGAGTGTTGGAATCATTTGACCTAAAATCGGATGATATGTGTGAATCTTGTCTTTTGGGAAAGATGACGAAATCACCATTCACAGGGTCTTGTGAAAGAGGTGAAGGTCTGTTGGACCTCATACATACAGATGTGTGTGGGCCCTTCAAATCAACTACAAGGGATGCTAATCGATTCTATGTGACTTTCACTGATGATTATAGCAGATATGGCTATATCTACTTAATCAAACATAAGTCAGAAACCTTTGAAAAGTTCAAAGAGTTTAAGCATGAGGTCGAGAATCAATTGGGCAGGAAGATAAAGGTGCTTAGATCCGATAGAGGCGGGGAGTATCTTAGTATCGAGTTCAACGACTATCTAAAAGAATGTGGGATAGTCTCACAATTAACTCCTCCTAGGACACCACAATTAAATGGTGTAGCTGAGAGGCGTAATCGAACCTTGTTAGACATGGTTCGTTCTATGATGAGTCGTGCTTCGCTTCCTATTCACTTCTGGGGGTATGCCTTAGAGACAGCCGCCCACATCCTCAATATTGTCCCTACAAAGAAGGTTGACAAAACACCTCACGAAATATGGACGGGGAAAGTTCCCTCGTTAGCACATATTAAAGTCTGGGGTTGTGAAGCTTTCGTAAGACGATAGACTCACAACAAGCTAGCAGCTAGAAGTGAGAAATGTGTTTTCATTGGTTACCCAAAGCAGTCTTTTGGATATTTGTTCTACAGACCTAGTGAAAACATGGTCTTTGTAGCACGAAGAGGAGTCTTTCTAGAAAGAGAGCTCATATTCAAAGAGGACAGTGGGAGCACCATAGACCTTGAAGAAATTCAAGAGTTGGCTAATGAAGGAACCTTAGATGACACTAGCACTCAACCAGAGGAAACAGTTCCTGTTGAACCAGTTGATAACTCATTACCTCTTCGAAGATCCACTAGGGTGAGTGTGCCACCTGAGTTGTATGGTTTTCATATTACTTCAGATGGTGACACATTCATAAGTGATAGGACACTGGTAAATTTAGATGAACCAGTTACTTACAAGGAAGCAATGGCAGGCCCAGAGGCTTCCAAGTGGAAAGAGGCAATGGACAGCGAGATTAAGTCCATGTATGTCAACCAAGTTTGGAATTCGGTTGATAGTGCACCAGGTCGTAAGACGGTTGGGTGCAAATGGATCTTCAAGAAGAAGACGGACATGGATGGAAATGTGCAGACGTTCAAGGCTCGACTGGTTGCAAAAGGTTTCACTCAAACCCCAGGGGTTGACTATGATGAGACTTTTTCGCCAGTAGCTAAAATTAAGTCTATTAGGATATTGCTCGCCATAGCTGCCTTTCATGACTATGAAATCTGGCAGATGGATGTCAAGACTGCTTTCCTTACCGGGAAGTTGGCTGAGGATGTTTACATGAATCAGCCAGAGGGTTTTGTTGATGCAAAGTTTCCCAATAGAGTGTGCAAGCTTGAGAAATCCATTTATGGATTGAAACAAGCATCTCGCAGCTGGAATCTTTGCTTCCATGAGAAAGTCAAAGAGTTTGGTTTCTCTAGAAGTGAAGATGAGTTTTGTGTGTATATCAAGGCTAGTGGGAGTATAGTAACTTTTCTGGTGTTATATGTCGATGACATATTACTCATTGGTAACGACGTTCCAACCTTGAAAGATGTTAAGTCTTGGCTTGGAAAGTGTTTTGCCATGAAAGACCTTGGAGAAGCTTCCTATATTCTTGGGATTAGAATATTTAGAGATAGAAAGAAGAGACTAATTGGACTTAGTCAGAGCACATACTTGGATAAGGTACTAAAGAGGTTTAGTATGGAAAATTCCAAGAAGGGAGAGCTACCTATCCAAAGCAATACCAAATTGAGTAAGACTCAATGCCCGAGTACAGATGAGGAAATAGCTGACATGAGTCGCGTACCTTATGCTTCCGCTGTCAGATCGATCATGTACGCTATGACATGTACTCGCCCTTATGTGGCATTTGCTTTGAGCATGGTCAGTCGCTATCAGGGTAACCCGGGTAGAGCTCATTGGATAGCGGTTAAGAATATACTCAAGTATTTGCGAAGGACAAAGGACTGGGTCCTTATACTTGGTGGCAATGATACTTTGAGAGTAGATGGTTACAGTGATGCTAGCTTTCAAACGGATAGAGATAACTTTCGTTCTCAATCAGGCTGGGTATTTTTACTGAATGGAGGAGCAGTTACTTGGAAAAGTTCCAAGCAAGATACGGTGGCTGGTTCTACTTGTGAATCAGAGTACATAGCAGCGAGTGAAGCGTCGAAAGAAGCAGCTTGGTTGAGGAACTTCATCGGAGATCTCGGAGTTGTTCCAACCATCCAGGAGCCGATGGAACTGTTCTGCGATAATGAGGGAGCGGTTGCCTTAACTAAGGAACCTAGAGATCATGATAAAACCAGGCATATCGACAGAAAGTACCATTTCATCAGGCATAGAGTAGAAGAAGGCCATCTTGTAGTAAAGAGGGTGTCATCTGAAGATAACCCAGCAGACCCCCTCACAAAGGGTCTGAGTAGGGCTAAGCATATTCAGCATGCTCGGAGCATAGGACTGAAAGATGATATTAGTTTTAGTAGTTAGATTAGTTTTGTTCTGAAACTTGTAACAAAGTAAATGTAATTGACTTTTGGTGATTAAATAATAAAGTATTATTTTTGAGTTTGGTTACTGCCTTTTGTCAATTGTTTATTATTGTGTTTCATATTTTGCATGTTTTACTTCCTGAATAATATGGTTATTCGAACTCCACATTCACTCGTACTTTTGGAAGTAAGTAGTGAATTAAGACTGTCGTGAATTGGATTGCAGATTATCTAAGGATAGACATGGCAATAGAATTGCTGCAATGTTCATGAGTACTCGGAAATTGAGATTTGAGTATTGGATAAACCCTCGCTCAGAGTATCACTTCATGGAATTCGTCACGAGTAATACTGAGACGATAATATCTTATAATCTTGAAACGAAGATATATGAGTTGTAATTTATAAATTCGGTTATACATTGGTGATACGAAAACGCATTAGTAACTTGGTGTTATAAAATGTATTGTCATGTATAATTTGATGAGTAAAAGATACAAGCATATGAGTCAACGTTTATTCGTTCCTTTTGCCCTAACCGGAAAAGCGATATATGTGGGCCCCTCGATGATTTGGTGTTGACTTATGTGCTGGGCCCAGCCAGGACTAAATTGATGTGTTTAATTAGAAGTCCTACATCATCACAAATCGAAAATCGGGAAACATAGATTGTGGACAAAGAGATTGATTACTTTCCATGTCTTATGTCTGGGGATATCTTGCAGAACGAAGGATTATATGATCACTTATCTAAGGACACGTAACTGACTGGGTCAGATTTCAGCAGCAACTTTTGGAAGCTACAATTTGCTGGTCAAATTTAGAAGGCATACTAGTAATTATAGTTACAGACTTATCCAAGTGGGAGACTATTGGATTAGGTGTCTAAGCCCATAACTATAATTGGTATGTACTTGAATTGATAGCAGCACAGTCCTTTTGGGTTGCCCTCAAACCTAGCAACAGGACAAGGAAATTATGAAAGGAGAGATATTGATTTATTATAAGATTAATAAATTAATATAAATGATTTATTAATATGTTAAAAGATTAATATATTAATTAGAAATCATAAGGCTTAATTAATAGTTAGCCAGAAATTAATTAGAATTAATTTTGGGGTTAATTGTATTAATTATAAAGTGCAGGGACTAGTTTGCAATTATCAAATAGTTGAGTGGAAGGCTCCAGAACCTCCTTGGAAGGAGGTGGACAAAATCTATAGGGGAAACCCTAAGGATTTTGTCCAAGGGGGCTTGGATAAGGCCTTGGATTAACTTAGGCCCCAAGCAAAGGAGTATTAGGGTTTTCCCTAAACCCTAGATCCCTCAGCTATATAAGGAGCCTCCTGACTCCCAAAATTGGCACTCCTTCTCTTGAAGAAACCCTAGGCCGATTTTTGCATACCCTAGCCTCTCTCCTCACAAGTTTTCTTCTTGCTAGCTCTTGGGTGTGATTCCATTAGAGGCATTACAATTGTGGTGCTAGGCTTCCAAGAAGATCAAGATCAAAGGATTACCAATTGTTTGCTATAACAATTGAAAGGTATGTAACTCTAAAACCCTAGTTGGTTAATTTCGAAAATAGCCTCTCTCCTTAGGGTTCTTGTTTTGCAATTCAAAGTTATATGTTCAATAGATAAAACATAGATCCAAAGTAGGTTGCATGTGAACTTAGGAATTGTTTTCTAGTTTATTTGTTTCATATAAAACCCATCAGTTGTGTGGGTAGGGTTGAGGTTGCACTGTCTCGTGTAGTGACCAACAAACCCTGGAGTATGCCAGATATGAGCTGAGCGCCGGGAAGGCATATCAGACTCATACTGAGGACTCATTAGCATACCAGATACGAGCTGAGGACCAAGTGGTATACCAGACTCGTACTGAGGGCAAGTCATATATGTTTCAGTTGTAGGACTGCAGGGGAGGCAAGCCAGTTGTGAGCTGTGGGCCCGGAAGACAATCCAGACTCACACTGTGGGCCCAGGGGTAATCCAGTCTGTAAAGCTGTGGACTCAGTACATGCTGTTATTTGTATATGTGTTATGTGCAGTGTATCGGTATTTTGGGGAACTCACTCAGCCTCGGGCTTACAGTTTCAGTTTATTGTTTCAGGTACATCAGGTGATCGCGGGAAGGCAAAGGCGTGATCGTACAGCTCCTCATATTTATGTTTATGTTTCTGGGATACTCTGATATTATACATTTTGAAAACAAGTTTTGTAATGACTAATGGTTTTGAAATGTTTTTTAAAAGTTTAAATTTGGCTTGATTTTTATGGGTGTTACAGATATCCTTTGGTAACAAAATGAGTTATTCAGAGTATTTGTCATCGTTTGATAAGTTAAATGACGAAGTAAGTTCATTAATTACTAATAAGATTTTTATATTTATATAAATCAAATATTCATAGTTGTATGTATTGATTGGGCTAATGCTATTTATACAATTAGTGCACCTCAAGATGACGATACTGATAAAAAATCAGTTTTAGGTATTCAAAACTCACTTTATGATATTCATACTTCATTAGTGCATTGCATTCATTGAATCCCATTACGATCAAATAAAAATAATATAACTATATTTATATTTATGGTCCTTTAACTTACCCTACATTTTCAAATAAATGGCATGAACTTCACTTCTTTAGTAAGTGCATTGCATTCGTTGAATCTCATTACATCAAATCAAAATAATATAAGCATATTTACATTTATGGTCCATTAACTTACCCTAAATTTTACTATAAATGCCCTAAAATTCAATTATTTAGTAAGTGCATTGTATTCTTTGATGATCAAATCAAAATAATAGAAGTATATTTACATTTATGGTCCTTTAACTTACCCTACATTTTACTATAAATTGCCTAAACTTCAATTATTTAGTAAGTGCATTTCATTTGTTGAATATCACTATGATCAAATCAAAATGATATAAGTATATTTACATTTATATTTCTTTAACTTACCCTACATTTTATTATAAATGGCCTAAACTTCAACTATTTGGTAAGTGCATTGTATTCGTCGACGATCAAATCAAAATAATATAGGTATATTTAAATTTATGGTCCTTTAACCCATGTTTCAGCATACGACTTAACAGATGATTAAATCGATTGACAGTCCGTACAATTGTTTCATCAGAATTTTTCTCAAAAGATCCATATTCAGACAAAAGTGATGTTTTTAGAGAAGTAGTGAGATCAGCCTCTCCAGAATACAATTCTTTCAATCTATTCCATATCTTGTGTGCAGATTCAAGAGAGCTAATCAGACGAAAAGTATCAGGAGTAAGGGAAAACCTTATGATTCTCAAGGCTTTCAAGTTGCTAAGCAATTTGTCTTTTTCCACAGAACTAATTTGTTTATCGTCAACAATGATAGTCTCATAATCACTTTGAGTTAGAACATCCTCTTTCGTCTTGTTATACTTGTGCATTCGATATTTATCCAGATGGTGGATCCATAAGTTTCAATCCCTAGAACATAATCTTCAAAGTGAAGAGCCCAAAATTCATAGTCTTCAGGGAATAAAATTGGAATTCTCGTTGTGGAACCAATACTACTTGGAGATTGAATGTGACGGAGTGTAAATCATCATTCCTCATGTTGAGTGAAATTTGATGTGAATCATATCAATGAACTTGAAAAATATTAGATTAAACGACTCAATCAAGGAAATAAAGATCAATTTTAAAAGCAATTTGCAAAATGTGAAACAAATCTGAAATTCGATGAACAGATCTGGAAAAACACAATGAAAACGATGAACAAGAAGAACAGAAGAACAAGATGAACAGATTTGAAAAAGTTCAAATAATCTCCCGCTCTGATACCAATTGAAGGAACGTTTAGATTCACAAATCAAACAATGATATGATTCACAAGAACACACGATGTAAATAAGATTGTATTTCATGAACGAGTGAGATCAGAATAATTCGATTACAAGAAAAGAACTATTCTATCAGATCAACTCTTACCTGGTCTTCTATCTAATATCCCTATATATAGCATCGGAGGGATAAAAGAAAGGCATCTCAAGTCAACAACAAGGCTACGAACTCAAGGTAACAAAAAGTGCGAGATCGCATCATAACTCACACTAAGTAAAGAGATTGTGAACTAAAAATTATAAGATGACACAACAAACTATGAACCCTACACTAGCCAAGTACTATTGTACTGTCGTGCTTATCCAAGTATTTTTGTACTGCCGTGCTTACCCAAAATGTTATCATGTCACCGATAAAGATCTTTTAGGAAAGATCTCTCGAGATCGCCATACTAAGATTAGAAAGTGATGATAATGGGAATAGGGTAGTTGGGTTATTTGAATGTTGAAGAATATATAATTAAAGATTATAATATTGTGGGTTGAAAACCTTATGTATCTCACCAGGTTTCCCAACCTGACCCACTCAGTTTATTTGTATCACAAGTATCGATGTGAAGATATATTTCACTGAGAGATTAAAGGAGATGTAGATCATTAGTGTAAATTAATATAAGGTCTGTTTATTCTTATGCTTTTTATCAATTATGACATCCCAAGTTTTGAAAAGATATCAATATCGAACGTTTCTTTGGAAATTTTTAATGTTAATATTATCTCACATTGAAATAATATTTTTGGGACCAATTGCGCAAACAAAAGAAATAGTATGTTTTAAAATAAACATAAATAAAATTTTTAAAATGATCGTAAATTTGGGGATGTCATAGTTGTTATCAGAGCATTAGTTTACGAAAACTAGGAATTTGTAGGATTTCTAGACTTAAACTTAGAGTGATAAGCGATGATCGTGAGGATTGTGTTTATTATATTTTAGGTAGTACACCTGAATTGACACAAGCACTAGCTTACTTTAGGATTAGATGCCTAATTTGCTTATTGTGCTAAATTACTTTTGCATGGTGTATCTATAAGATGCCTACCTTAGGTAACCTATCTAAATTAATATTACTAGATTCAAGGTCTTTTGCCGACTTAGAGTTAGGAAATTTTATGTGTTTAGGTTTCTAAACGTTTAATTGCGATATTAGAACTGTCATATAACTTTTTAGAGTGATAAGGAGGATTATGCGTTTAAACCTTCCCTCCCTATATTCTCGTCTCGGTACACTAATTCAACTACCATTTTATAGGCAGTTTTCTTATACCCCCCTTATAGATCGGCTTCGTGAATAAGGCGTACTAGCGGTTCGACTAACTTAGTCTTATACGTATAGTAATAACTAAACATTTAATTCTACATATAGTATAAGGTGTATTTTTTAAAACTTTTCAAAAATACTAGTTTATATTTTAAATTTCGAAAATTAAACTATTAATTTAAACTTAAAATTAAACCAAATAATATTTGACATCAATTATTAAGTTCAATGTATATCCAAATTAAATATTTAAACACTTAAAAAATCAATCATATTAATCAACAAATAATTAATCAAGTCAAATACTTATCTCCTAACTTCTAGGTTTTCATATTATCATGGTATATTCAGTAAAATCGGATTTGGAAAGTAAATATAGCAGATAATTAGCATATGTAATCAGATTAGGCAGATAAGCATCATATTTTTCGGATCTAACCGAGCTCACGTCGTGAGCAGTGAATTTTTGAAAATTTCAGTTTCTTTTGTTTGATCAGTTCACCAATGTGAAAATACATAAAACATAGCCATAAGGCTCTGATACCACTGATGGAAAACGTAGGTTACAATATTTCTATGCACTAAGCGGAAAACATTTAAACAATTCAAATGATTAGGGCACATGCAACCTATTGAGGATCTATGTCTTTCACATATAGGCAACATACTATGAACTATCATCCTACAAAACTTTTCTAAGAAACTTACTTTGAAGATTGTTATTGCAAACAACCTTGAATCCTTCTTCAAATCTTTTTGCAACTAGTACCACAAGCGTCGTGCCTCTGATGATTCACACCCAAGACTAGCAGCTAAGGATTATGGAGAGGGGGAGGAGGATTT
Organism: Lactuca virosa; assembly: GCF_052849685.1. Classification (NCBI taxonomy): domain Eukaryota; kingdom Viridiplantae; phylum Streptophyta; class Magnoliopsida; order Asterales; family Asteraceae; genus Lactuca; species Lactuca virosa. The sequence continues at coordinate 204,755,528 of NC_136429.1, forward strand.
CGGCCAGATCTCTTCTAGGGTTATTAGTGCCGAAATTCATAGCCCTAGGGGCCTATTTATAGTGTAGTCAGGAAACCCTAGATAAGCTCAAACTCAATATAATAATATTATCTTGAACCGGGTAATTATCCAGCTTCCTAATTATCCACCAAGGATAATTTTGAAACCCTAAGGCTCCTTAAAACCGTCCATAGCCTCATGGAGGGTTCTAGAGTGTCTCTTGCTCAACTATTGAACAACTGCACTTCAGTCCCTGCACTTCTAATTAATTCTTCTAATCACCAAATTAAATCTAATTAATTTCTGATTAAATATTAATTAAATATTATTGTTTCTAATTAATATATTATTTCCATAATATATCAACAAATTATTTATTTCAATTTATTAATCAAATAATAAATTATTCTCTCTCTCCAAAATAATCATGTCCAATTGCTAGGTTTGAGAGCAACCCAAAAAGGATTGTGCTACCATCAATTCAAGTTTATATCAATTATAGTTATGGGCTTAGACACCTAATCCAACACTCTCTTTACTCCATACTTGAAGAAAAATTGGATCTTAGACTTTTTGGAAACTGGTGCTTTAGATCTCGTGAGCTTGGAGTGTTTGAATGGATAAACTTGGAAACTTTATGTATTAAGACATCATTTGGAACCAGATCTGAAAGTTGGAAGCTTGGACTTAATGGATCAAGTCATTTTTAAGTTGCCGGAGCAGGGAAAGCACGACACACTTTTTAATGGTCGTGATGCATTTTCTGGACTTTCTGATACGTACTTGTTTAGCGATGATAACACGACTGTTTCGTCCTTCTGTGACCACAGCGCGGTCGAGGGGTTTGGTCGCGACATGATGGTCAATGATGGTTGACCGTTGAATTTTTGACCAATTTGACTTTTGGTCAAACTTGGGTAGAATTGAGTATTTGACTAAGGATTGGTCTCGATTTGGCATTAGGTAGCTTGTGTTGGTTATTTGGTTGTTGAGGTTGTTATTGAGCTTCTTTTGTTTAGCTCAGGTGAGTCTTCTCATTATATTGTAGGACACTAGGTGTCCTTATGTGGTTGTTGTCTACGTGACTCTTGTTGGTATGCTTGTATGATATATATGATGTTGGGTTGATATGGACCCATTGGTTGAATAGATCGTTGGGTTGATACATACCCGTTATTGTTAGGTTGAAATATAGCGGTTGAGTTGTTAGGACTCCGCATTGTTACGAACTCGTTGTTATGTATGTTTATGGTTGCATATAGTATTTTGGAAAACTCATTATGCTTTGGCTTACAGTTATGGATTAAATGTTTTTCAGGTACTTAATCAGATCATGGGAAGGTGAAGGCGTGACTGTACACACATTAGCAGCTTTACGATTTGAGATTCCGCGATACTTACATTATAACTTTGATTTCTGGATTATGGTTTATGAACAAATGGTTTTGCTTTGAATATATCTTTAAGAAAATGGGTGTTTATTCTAGTTTAAAAATGAAATTTTACTCTGAAAATCGGTTCGTTACATTTGTGCTTAACCAAGTTGACATCTTCACTCATAAAAAGTTTTATTACATAATTAGATGACTAAATTTCAATTCGAATAATCCTAATAACAGTTCCAACGAATCATTTCATCACATAACAAGGTATTAACAAAACTCTTGGTACTTGCATTTCATTACCTTTGTCATTTTAGACCAAATTATCCTTTTACATCAAAATTCAATACAATACTTAACATTCAAATTTTAGGGATATTACACACTTACATGCACCTATAAGGAGAGGTAGGTATAAATTTTCAGGAATACCGCTTCATATTTTTCTAGTAAATGTTGTATCTCCAAGGAAATCTCTTGGGTTTTAGTATTTAGGGACATATTGATCTTATTTTGTATTCTCCTTGAATAGATAGAAACAGAACAATTGAAATATCTTACCTTTTTGTATTGCCTTGTCTATTTCTCCAGGTCCTATATCTTCTATTTCTTTTTTGCAGTCCCTCTAAGCACAACTCTTTTCCCTTAAGCTTGAAATTGTATAGTGTTATTAGCATAGTTGTGTTTGATATTGTCGAAGGTTGTAAACCACTAAACTCCCAAAACCAAATCATATCCTCCTAGGGCATAACATTGACATCTATTAAAAAGGTTAACACTTGCATCTTCCGATTAAACCCCATCACAACTTGATCATAGATAGTTCATCCCCCTCTAACAACCCCAAAACCAAATCATATCCTTCTAAGGCATGACATTGGAATATATTGAAAAGATTAACACTTACATCTTCCGATTAAACCCCATCACAACTTGATCGAATATAATTCATCCCCCTCTAACAACCTTATCATTGATAGGGGCATGCTGAAAGCTTAAACCCTAATTCATAGGCTAATTTTGGATTAAGAAAATTATGAGTGCTTCATGTATCCATCAATATTTATAAACTCCTCTTACCATAATAATTGGAAACCCTCGTTGCTTAGTAGATAGCTATTCTAGTTGCAATCTAATCACTTTTGTTAACTACTTCATCTTCTACTTCCATTTTGTGATAAAATTTGGGACTTTCGCATTTACAACAATGACCATGGATCATTTCTTTCATCACAAAAGTAGCACAACCCTTTCGCCTTCTTATCTCCAAACTCTGTAGGTGATAGCGTTCCTCTATTATTATTGTGTCTTTCTACAGTTTGAGTCCATGGCTATATCATAAATTTGTTAATGCATTTGTATTTGGAGGTGTCGATTTGACTAATGGTGTGTAGGTAGCAAGACGATTTGGGATCAAATTTGAACTTCTTAAATTTGAGTGTGGCTTATTGTAATTTTGCAAGGCAATTCGCTTGTTGGATCAAGGTTGGATTAAACATTCGAACTTGTAGCTGAATTCCATCTTCCAATCCCACTATGAAACAACTTATAGCATATTCAGACGGCATATGTTATTTGTTTAAAATGACATCAAAAGCATCATAGTACTCCTTAATTGTTGAAGATTGTCTAAGGTTTTTAGTTCAAACATAAGGTCGTCGAATAACTGACAAAATCGTTTTTTCAAAACTTTCGAATACTTTAACCAAGATAATGTTACTTATGGACCTCTGTTTTTCATAAAGACTTGATGTCATTACAATGTCATCCCCTCTATATGGATTGATGCTAACTTGACTCTAGTTGCATCTGGTACTGCTGGAAGAATTATTCCACTTTGTATGACCATGAATCTACTTAATCCCCTCCAACTTAGGAAATTCCACCTTGGTTGGACGAGATGAGTAATTGTTTCCTTCTCCCCTTATATTATTTCCCCTTCTCTTGTTAACATCTTCTCCTTTTTGTGGCTCATCAACTAGTTAATTCATTGAAATAAAGAATCTTACTATCATATATGTCTGTTATTGCCTTAGCATTTTCAGCTATAGACATGGCGTGTTGATTCCTCATAGCTTTAACCTACCCCCCAATTCACTCAAACTGACTTTTAGTAATACCTCCGGTTGCTGTGCTGATGGAATTGGGGCATTTTGCTCCACCACAGTGGTTTTGCTTACTAAGACGTCTACAATGTTCTTTTGTTGGTTCATCGTAATGGAGTGCATGCAAGAAACGATGACCAAAGATGACTGCTTTGTGCCAATGATGTGTATTCTTAACAGGATCTCATGATCGACAAAAGAGTCCATGGATGAGACCATTAGAATCCAAGAGAACAAAGATTTAGAACACTCCCTAAAGATTCATAGAGGTAACGTTTTGTTCTCAAGTTTTAACAAAGAAAATAAATATTAAGTGGAGAAAAGAAGAGAAAATGAAGGAAAAGAAAATTATATTTTATGTTCTTAAGTTGGAAAAATATAAAAAGAAAATTAACATTATCTTCGTTGCTCTCCAAATCATTCCAAATTGCAAGGAAAGTTAAGAAGTTATCATTCCAATTGGATCCAATTATTTTCATTAAAAAAATTCAGAAACATCAGAAAAAGAATTTGCTTTTCCTTCTCTCCAAATCAAACGACTTCCTCTCCTTCATTCTCTCCATGTCACAACTTATACAACACTTGATAAAGTTATCGTCTTCTTATCCTCATTCATTTCATTTATAAGGAGTTTAAGTGACCAGTCATTTAAAACGCATGAGCCTCTACACAATTTGCATGCAAATATATTCAATAAATGGATTTAACGTGAACGAATAATAATACATACACACAATTAAAATGAACAAATTCCTCCAAACAAAAAACACATCCACCACATTCAAACTAATTTCATTTCTATAACAATAAATGCTATGAAAAACAATATCAACCATTTTACGCATGAAATAATACACAAATACAAAAATAAACTCAAGCAGCTGGTTCCTCATTTAGCTCCAACTTCCATAAACAGTATTCCCTCTCAAACAACAAAAATTCCTGAAAGTCAATGACAACACAATAAGTCAAACCACCATAACCCAGAACAAAAACAAAAAAAAAAATTAAAAAAAAAATCAAAATCAAAATCACCTGTAATTGGTTCTGGCTAAACAAATGAATGAGGCCAGTTTCAGGAGCCGCGACCAATTCAATCAATTCATCATGGATTTCATGTGTATCATTACCAGACTCCATAAGTGAAACAGAAACCTACATTTTTTATAAAATAAAATAAAAAAGACGAATGAGAAAAAAAAAATTGTCATCATTTTAAATTTATTTATCAAAAAAAAGAAAAAAAAAGTATATACCTGCATGCATCGAAGAATAACTTCTGGAATACAACACCTACGACATAAACCCCTCAAGATATATGTTGCTGGATTTCCTACAGAACCATCACTACCAGAATACCATGCATCTATTCTCATTATTTCCATTGTTACCCCTGCTTGAAATCTCGCCAGCTCACCTATAAATTTAACATTATACTTTTGAAAATCTACACTACAAATTATAAAAATAATTATAATTGTTGATTTACCTTTAATGCCAGCTGCAACAATGGAAGCAAGAAGGCCACCATCAGCAAGTTTATTCGACCCAAATCCATCATTCTCTGTTGCTGAACACTGCAGTGAAACCTCAATGGAGCAACTATCTTTTGTAGAAATAGATACATTCACCTGAACATGAAATAAGATATATATATATATTTGAAAATAAACTTATAAAATAAAAAAAAGGTAAAGAAACATACCAGCAAGTGGCGATGTGACACAACTTGTTCAGTTACTGAAGAATAAAGAGCACTTGTGAGAGCTGTACACAATGAGGCATCTGGAGGCATACATTCACCAGAAGGCAAACAGAGCATAGCTGTAGCTTGTAGTTGAAGGTTTGTGGGCTCCATAAATTCATAAACTTCATCCTCAGTAGGAACCAACCATGGGTTTTCTTTTCCTATTCAAAAATGTAAAAATTCAGAATCACCAAAAAGATAGGGGTAATTTTGTAATTTTTGTTATAATTTACTCACTTAGTAGCAAAGCCATGGATGAAGATAATGTTTCCATAGCTACAACATTTGCTCTGTGTTTCTCTTCGTTTGAAATGTCTTGAGGGTCAATTCCGGCATTTTCTAATTCAATTTGTAGCCAGTTGCGATATGTTGCATCACAGGAGTAGTACTCGTTCTATTCAATAAAACATGAACATAGGTTTTTATTTATTTAATATAAGATTTTGTAAAAGGTTATGTAATTGTAAAAGCTTCTAGAAGCATACCCAGTCTTCAAACTCTCTCATACTATCAGAAACATCATTGTCCTCTGTTGAAAACAAAGCTTCTGATGAATGTTTTAAAGGCTCAGCAAGTATACTAAGCAACTTATGAGCACCAATAGGCATTGATGGAACTCTCCACATAGAAATTAAAGAAAATTCCCGAAATAGCACGTTGCTAAAAAAGAGAGAGATATTAAATGTTTAGCAACATGTGATAATTAATAATTAAGAAAATAATTAATTACCTGTGGATTAATGCTCTAATGAGAAGCTTAATGCCAACAGCTATAGCATTGTTAATAGTGGAAGGTGGGGTAAAACAAAGCCACTGAATGACCATGGCTTTTTCAAGACTATGTAACCGAAATTGCTCTGCCACGTCAGATGACATGTCATATTTTCCAACTTTTACTTCTCGTGATCTTGATAAAACTCTGTTTAAATTATTTTTTTTTTAAATGAGAAAGGTAATAAATGGAAACAGTTAAATTTAAAAGATTTAAAAAGAAACCTTTCAATAATTTCTTCAAAGCTTCCTTTTTCAAAACTGGCATTTGAATCATCTCCAGGGGAAAACGGGAGGTACTCTATAGCAGAAAGAAAGATTTTGTATCTCACATGAAGACTGCCAATTTAAAAAAAAAAAAAAAAAAAAAAAAAAAAAAAAAAAAAAAAACATTAAAAGGTGTATAAAAGTACATATTTTTGTTAAAATATATAAAAATTCACCTGCCATTCAAGCGTAACTCCATCATATGGACAAAAAGGTCAATGCAACGATGGCGTGCAAGCTGAGATGCATAGATTCCAACCAACTCCTCGTGTTGTTTTGAAAAAAGAAACATTGCGTACCTGAAAATTACATATTTGCCCATGTTAAGTCCAAACAAGTTAAAAGAAATAAAATTTAAGTATTAAGATGAAAAAGACTCACATATGAAGAATAAGATCACCAAGAGTCATTGTCTTCTCCTTAAAAGCATCTTTCATTTCATCAGCAAGTAAATGACGAAGCACAAGAACTAAATGTGCCCCAAAACGGATCATCTGAGGGTCACCATGAGGCCTTCCAGAAACAAAAAAAAAACAAAAACAATTTCAAGAAAATCTAAAAATGCAAATTTTTTATTAAAAAAAAAAGAAATGAATTTATTTACCTGAAGATATCTTCATCGCCTCCTGATGGGGATATCCATGACCATATAAGGTCAAGTAAACGAGGAATATCCCCCAACATTAAACTCATCTGTTTCAAAATTAATTAATAAAAAGAGTAAATTACACAAATGGTCCCTATGGTTTGGGATAATTTGCACGTTTGGTCCCTAACTTATTTTTTTAACACGAAAGGTCCCTATAGTTTGTTTTTGTTGCGCGCTTGGTTCCTGTCTTACCTAAAAAGACTATTTTGCCCTTGATTTTTTAATTTATTTAAATAAACACATCCCTAAACTCACTTCCACCTTACCTTATCTTATCTTACCTACCCCATATTATTTACATAAATTAAAAAACCAAGGGCAAAATAGTCTTTTTAGGTAAGACAGGGACCAAGCGCCCAACAAAAACAAACTATAGGGACCTTTTGTGTTAAAAGAATAAGTTGGGGACCAAACGTGCAAATTATCCCAAACCATAGGGACCATTTGTGTAATTTACTCTAATAAAAAAAAAATCATGTTATCTGACTTATTTCTATTCATATGAAATAAAAAAAAGTAAAAAAGTGCAAACCTCAATCTGGCGATGTTGCTCCTTACACCCTCGAATTACAGCTTCATGCACAGACTCACTAAATCACAAAACAAAAAAAAAAATTAAGTTCCAAAATTAAAAATCTTTGTTGCACTAAAAACAAAATCCCATATTTTTTATTTTTACCTTGAATGAAGCTTTTGAAGAAGGGCAGAAAGGTCACGTGGTTGTTGATTCAATACTTGAAGTGGCCAATTTTCAGGTCCAAGAAGTGATTCAGAAGTAATATCTTCACTTCTTTCACTTTCACCAGATAACTCCAAATCAACTTGAACATCAAGCCATGACTTGGTCAACGCCCAACAGGCAGACTGAAATTGGTCAAACCTCAATACAATACACCAAACAGTCAAAAAGTCAAAAAGTCAACAATACCTCCCAATCGTTACAAATTGGTAAAACCCGTTTCACATTACTGCAATTGGCTGCATATACTGCTGTTTCAAATTTCCCACTCTCTTGCTCTGCGATTTTCTTTAATAAACACAAAACAGTAATTAATATGTTTTTTGGATGATAAAATAGTAAGCTAATTAAACATTTTGAAAGTATCTTATGTTACCTCTGATGCACAATATGAAGCCCATTTCCAGAGGCGTCTCTGATTATTCACACCACTTTCCAATTCCATAGCTTGAAGAGATCTGTTCTTTCCATTTCTTATGAGGGCTTCAATGGAAGGAGAATGATCCAAACCTCCAAATGGGCACAAGGTTGCAGCTCTCCATGACTAAATGCAAGAAATAGCATCCTACTTTCATTTTGTTGAAATAAAACATTCTACTTTCAAGCTTTTTCTTATTAAGTTCATTGTACTTTGAATTTTTTTTCTTATACTACAAAGAATCTACCAAATTATAGCAGTTAAGATTGCTTTGTATTTATCATTGCTATAATCAGAAAGATTTTTCAAAATGGAAGTATGATGCTATGAATTATGATAAACAAATTAATATTATTTATATCATGCATACCTGTCCTGCAGACCTGCAAAGATGGCATGCTTCTTCCAATCTTCCAGCTCTTAATAGAGCCCAGACATCTTCCAAAAGAGATTCATCTTGTTTCTGTTTGGATATAAAAGTAACAATTTATAAAAACTAGTTAATTAGATACATAAGATGGAAGCAGTTGAAGAAAAAAAAAAAAAAAATACTTTGTCATCAGAAAGTGGTTGAGCATGTTGGCGTGTTGGAGCATCAAAATCCAAGTGATGAACAATTTTGTCATTTGAGGAGCCTTTCTTTAAAAATCTTTGTGTGTGATTCCAGACTCCAGAGGTGGGGAGATGTGTGCCAACATGAGAGCCACGTACCTGTATAAAAGAATGTAAAAGATATTTAAAAAGATAAAAATAAAAACTTGATATATTTTAGTGATAATTGTCTTAACAACAAATCACCTTGTTCTCCAAATCAAGAGCCTTTGAGGCTAATCCTTCAAGCCATTGGATAAGTCTAAGGCACAATTGAGCTTTATGATCTGCTGCAACAAATTGGCAAGCCTCCAGATGTGAAGTTGTTGGCAACTGAAGTAAAAACATCAAAGTAAAGTCTATATTATAAAACTTGAGTTTTAAGATAAATTAAACAAAGTGAGTAAACATAAAGGCTTGATACCAGGATAAGATCTTCAGGAAGCTCTTCATTCCCTGTACAAATGGGAAGAGAAGAAAAGAAACTATAAATTGATGGGACCCCAAAAGTAAAAAACTATAATCAGTGGTTTGTTTAAATATATATAAAAAGCTATTGATTTTATATACAAATCCAGCCTACATCCAAATGAATAATAAGGTAAAGGTTACCTTTCCCATATAAATACCACAAAAGTGACCAAGAAGCAGCTTCATCAAGTAGCACCCTAGCCTTTTGCCTCATCAATTTGTCCTCAACAATCCTGTGTCTCTCAGTGCAGCTGTTGCTGTAGATAAACAAGAGAAATATTAGTCTTTTTATAGGAACAAGTAACAAGAAATATAGAAATTCCACTAGCATATCAAATTGTTTTGGGGTATGACACATACTTAATTGACTCAGAAACATTGCGGCATGCTCCTTCAAGTCTTAATATCAAATCAGGGATGGACATCAACCCTGCAATACATACATTAAACATTAGTGTTTATATGGTTCATGATATGTGTGCATAAAGCCTAAAGGTGGAATGATGTTGGGGAAAGGTAAAATAGATCATAAACATCGACTGTAATGTCAATTGTAACGTCCATAGTTAAGCATATAAATTGCCTACCTTGAAGAGCAGCATCAAAAAGAGATGCAAATAAAGGAAATGTTGCATCTCCACTATCCGGTGATGCATCTTCCTCAAGCTTGCAAACTTTTAAGGAATGCGTTCTTGATCGACCAACTGAATCGTTAGCAATAGCCATTTCAGCTATTCCGCGACTATCTACTGAGGGTGATCTCCTTTTGAATGAAGATTGAGTTCTCGCGTGTATTCCTTCTGATTGATCACCATCAGAATGGTCAACTTCTTTTTTGATATTTTCAAGATATAGAGCAGCATTACTGAACTTCGATTGATAATTCTCTTGGTGCGGTGAAGGCGAATTCCTTTTTCTGAGCATACACAATTATGGGTTAGTGAAAAAAACAACTTAGGACTGATAAATTCTCAAGAAGACGTGAGGCCATGAAATATTTTCTAAGTTTTATTTGAAGAATATAGTAACAACGCCAATTTGCTCAATTTGGGGAAGAGTTTCAATGTTCCGATTCATACCCGTAACGCCGGAAACGCTCTCTGAGGCTTAAGTCTTGAGGATCAAAATAACTTGGAGACGTATCCATGTCGACATTCATTGTAGCGATACCAACTTACAATTTTCTCTGTTAACAAATACTAATGGACCATCTGCGTTTGTGAGGGTTTTGATGAGTAGCTTTAAACCCTAGAAATACAGATTTGAGCGCGGAAAGAAGAAGGTATAGATGATTTAGGGTAAATTATATAACTAGTCCCTAAGTTATGTTTGTTTTTTTTTTTTTTTGTAAATCTGCGTGGCCTCTTCTGTCTGCGCCGTGCAGACCACGCGCAGACATTAACCTTCACAAACTGCTTGTTTTTCTGAAGACTGCAGACCTAAAAATGTATGCGCGCCCTCTTCTTAGCGCAGATGTGGACCAGAGTCTTCTAACATCTTCAGACATCTTCTAACCTAAAAAAACACATATATCTATATTTTTTTTAAGTTTTTTTTAATTTATATTTTTTCCAACTTTATTAATGATAAACAATTTGAAAAAAAAATTACAAAACTTAAAAAAAAACGTTCGACGATACAAACATGATATTTTTGACAAATTTATAAATAAAGATTTATTACAATAATAGTCGTTGAAGTTGTTTATATAAATACGAAAAAAAATCAAAATATATTCTTATATTTTTTTGCTAAATTTTGTAAAACATTATTTAATATACTATCGTCAATTTCTCGAGAAAATATTTATGCTACGTTTTTAATGGATTTAATTGAAAAAATCGATGTTTATTTCCATCCATTTATGTATCAAATTCTTTGATCCTTAATTATAATGTTTAGTTATAACTTTGCAACCAAAGTTGTTGGTTTTTATCAAATATATACGTTAATTCATACCATTTTTATTTTTATTTTTTGTACAATAATACATAAAAGTTGATATAGATTTGTTAATTATTTATAACAAAGTCATAAAAATATTAAAAAAAACACTTTGAAGTTTAAAAAAAATCAATTTATTTAGATTTCAGTTTATTTTAGTAGCCCGCAGATGTTAAAAAAACAAACAGTCTTCTTTTTTCAGACTGCAGACGTTTGGTCCACATCTTCTACTGTAAAGGTCTACAGATGTGGTCCGCAGACTGCAGACATTTTGCCTCAGAAAAAACAAACAGCACCTAAATGGCCCGTTATTTATATAAATAACAGGATTTTCCCTTGAATAATATTAAATGAAAATAGATTGTTGCTTTTTGTATTAAACTCTTTTTAATATTTAAATATGGATTGTCTCAATTTATTTTTAGGATTAATGACTTGTAAAAGTAATGAACTTTGTCATATGTATACATTTAGTCGTTATTTTTTTTTGTACGTGATTACTGTTGAACTTGTTTAAAGTGTTTGAAATACCGACAATTGTAAACTTTGTTGGTTTCTGACGTCTCTAGCATCTTCATCGAATCTCTAGTCATCTTCTTTAGTCATACATGAATTCTCTAGCAACCAAGGTCAAGAACATCAATATATGTGTCCGTGTTCATCCCCTTGAAAAATCGTATCCACCCCATTCAAATTTCAAGTCCCAATATGCAAGCTCAAGAAATCTAGTTTTGAGTTTGTTTTCAAAAATCGTGTCTGCCCCTTTAGAAAATCAAGATACGTCTGTGTTCGTGATCGTCGTGTTCGTGATCGTCTCCTTCGAAAAAAATTGTATTCATCTTCGTCATGTGTTTAAGCATAAAATCCAACTTCAAAAATAGCTCATAAATCTAGGTTCAAAAACACTATGGATCTGGTCTTCAAAATGTCGGTTTAAAACCCTTCATGTATGAATATGCAAGTTCAAGAACATCTAGATTTTAAGAGTGGATGTGTGTATGTGTGTTTATCTGTTTATATAGTTTATCCCATATCCGATCAAAGTCTCATTTTCTTATGTTCATCTCAAATCTAATCAAAACTCACGAAAAAAAAACTCTTCTCAAACCTTCTTATTTGTATGTGTTTTTTTCATAAACAAAAATTATAAAAAAAAACATAAATCATTTATGGTTTTTTTATTTTTAAGATCGAAAAACACGAATCGATTTTGTGATGGAGATGAACATACAAATTTGTTTGTGATGAACCCCAACATCCTTCATATCTTTTCTTTTTTCTACATATCTTTAGTGGTTTTGTTCAAGTTAGATTGTGTGTGTGTTCAAGAACAAACTCACGTGTGTGTGTTTGTTCATGTGTTTTAATTGATGAAAAACTCAAAAACTCAAGATGTGATTGATGTGTGTATGTTCATGTATTGGATTTCTTGTTGAAGAACAGATTCATAATGTGCCTTTTTCTTGAGTCTGTTAGAGCGATCGGTATGGGCCAAAACGAGAAACGACGAGGGTGACGTGGTCGTTCTCGACGCCGTCGTAACGGGGGGAACACCGCCCCCCCCCCCAACTCGTTGCATATCGTCGTCCGCTTCTCGTTGCCATGGAAACGAAGTGTAACGCCAAAAAGGGAAAAAAATATATGCCTTTAATTGTAATCGTAGTTTTAGATTTTAAATATTATGCCTTTTTTTGTTTTTAAAATTTTATGTTTTATAAAAAATATATTTATGTTAGTGATTAAAAAAAATACAAAAAGGAAAGAAAAAAAAACGAAAAAGAAAAAAAAAGTAAAAAAAAACGAAAAAGAAAAAAAAAACAATTTCGAAAAAATAAAAATAAAAAATAAAACATATTTATTTTCAAAACGTTGGTGTTGCATCTTGTTGCCCGTTTCCCCACTTGGTGTTATGACACAACTTGCTTATGTGGCATATGAGGTGGCATATGAGGTGGCACAACTTGGTGTTGCACCTTGTTGCCCACACCTAATACTCTTAATGACCATAGGATTTTTGGTTGTCGAAAATTCTTAATGATGAGAGAAGATAATCAGAAACACACTAGACAGCTAAATTAAACAAATTCAATGCTAAGTGGTATAAAAATAAAAAAATAAAATAAAAAATTTAATATAGGTTTCAAAATGTTTCACTTTCTTAAAATAATTTTGTTTATAACTAAAAGCGAATATTTTAAAACAATATAAAGGTTATATACAAACACCGGCTTCATCTCCACCGTCCGTCCGCCCCATCCCTTAACCAGAAATCGTAGTGTCTGCTAAGTCGAAGCGCAACTGGTTTATCTACAGACAACAATGACGGTGGTCGCCGGTTGCTCCACCTGTGCTCTTCCCCGACCAATTTCAACTCCGTCTCACCGGATAACCTACGGTCAGGAATCTTTTCGATCACACCCTGCTAAACAATCGTTATCTGCCAACATTTCTGCAAAATTATATTTCATCATAGCGACTCCACACTTCCCATCTTTTTACTTACTGCATAATTTCCCCAATTTTATGTCGAAGTTTGCGATCTACTTTTGTTATATCAAGTTCCTTTCAATTTGCAAGTCAATTAGTTCGATGGGTTTTTAGGGTCCTGCCCTTCGATTCGTGCTTCAAAACTGCATACAATACTTCAATCGACAATTTTCTGATTTTTTAGATGATATGAAAGCGATAAGTAGCTTTTTAATCGCTTGTTTCTACTTCTTTTTGAAGGAAAGCTTGTTCCTCTTGTCCAAAACTTCAGAACCTCCCATGGAGTTTCGCTCGTCATCAATGCTATGCAAAAGAAGCTAGATCAATGTGCAGCATCAACAACAAATGAAACTGGTCAACAATTCTATGGCCCCTTGGGTTTAAACCAGGTATGATTGTTCATTCCCATCAAAAAAATTCTAATTTACAGGTTTAATTGAATTATTTCATGTTCATCATTTGGTAGAAATTGGGAATGGGAATGGGGTTTGTAGGAATCAGTAACGCATTGTTATTAGCTACACCTTTAGAAGCCATGGCAGACACCTCTGATGCAACACAGTCTATCTTTAACATGAACATGCCTGTGTTACTACTTGTTGCCCTCATTGGAGCCACTGTTGGAGGTAAGTAACATTCAGTTTGCATTGATGCATTCATTGTATTATTATAAATTATAAAGAAAAACCATTCTCAAATTGTGAAAATTTTTGCAGGATTACTTGCTAGACAAAGAAAAGCAGAATTACAGAGGCTAAATGAACAGCTTCGTCAGATCAATGCAGCCTTAAAAAGACAAGCAAAGATAGAATCATATGCACCTGCTTTAAGTTATGCTCCTGCTGCCATTAAAATACCTGAAAATGAAGTCTTTGTTGATCCAAGAAAGCAAGAGTTGATATCTCATCTCAAAAACGGGAAAAACTTTCTCAGAAATCAAAAACCAGAAAATGCGTTCTTTGAGTTTAAAACCGCTCTTGAGCTTGCTCAGAAGATTAAAGATCCAATTGAGGAAAAAAAGGCTGCAAGAGGACTAGGTTTCCTTTTTGCAATATTTCCTCTTTTCTTTCACATTTAACAAACGACAACTATACCTAATTTTAATATATTTTTTATTCATTTTTCAGGAGCATCAATGCAGAGGCAAGGAAAGCATCGAGAAGCCATTAAATACCATTCGATGGTTTTATCAATTTCAGAAAGAGAAGGTGAGGACTCAGGGAACACAGAAGCGTATGGAGCAATAGCTGATTGTTACACTGAGCTTGGTGACTTAGAAAAAGCAGCAACTTTCTATGATCAATACATTGCTAGATTACAAGCCGATTGATGATTGATTCATCTGTTTCTTTACCACCATCATGTATGGAAGTTTTGTAGTAGAGGCTTGTAATATGGTTAATGGTTGTTTCCAACTGGTGTTACCCACAAGCAACTTTCTTGAAATTTATGTTTTCTTGATGATTTATAAAAAAGACATTATGGATGTTTTTGTCTATCATATTTTTTTTATTCAAAAAGCAGACATGTAATTATGTATCCATACTCAACCAATATATAACAATCTACCAAAAAAAAAAAAAAAAAAAAAAAAAAAAAAAAAAAAGGTGGAAGGAAAACAACTGCCACATAAAACTCAACAAAACAATACATAAGAAAAAATATATTAAAAAAAAAAAAGTTAAAACGCCACATAATCTCACTGATAATACATAAGTTGTTGGGCAGCAGCAACACCCTGGAAACCACCATCGTACATCGCCTGACTTGAACCACCACCACCACCTATACCCAGATGATGTTGTCTTTGTGGGTGGTGGTGGTGGTGCATAAGATGGGTGGGGTGGTGGACCCCACCCATCCTGCTCATTGCTAATAAATTAGCAGCTGAAAGCATTGGGGCGGGACCCGGTGGTGGAAGTGGGTTTGAGCTCGTTCCTGGTGGAGTCGGCTTGCTTCCCCATGAACACTATCAAACACCAAAAAGATTATGATTTTTTTTTATAAAACATTGAAAATGAATTTTATTAATTAAAAAAAAATGTACCTTGATTTGTTTGCCAAAAAGAATAGATCGAGTGTTTCCCATTTGAATAGCAAGCGCAGCCTCAGTGTGGTTACTGTATCGAACAAAACCAAAACCTTTGTCACGCTGCACACGCACTTCCTCAATCACCCCAGCACCTAGGGCATGAAAATGTCGATGTAGCTCAAGCTGTGTAACCTATATTTTAAAAAGAATAAATTTATTCATTTCCATTATTATACAAATATAGATATAGATATAGATATACAGATAAATTGTAGGATTAAGAGGTCTTACTTCAGGGCCAAGGTTGCCAACATAAACGGTTGTGTACTGTGGATTATTCTCAGGGGCATCACTATCACTTGGCTCTTTAGTATCCTCTATAAAACAAAACAAAATATATATACATAAAAAAAATGACAACTTTTGATAGTTTTAATTTATAATTATGCCTAGAGTATTGCATACCTAAAGATCCATTTGTTAGCTCTACCACACTTTTTGAATCTGAACCTTGTCTTTCATCATTAATACCAGCGCCTTTTGTAGCCCAATTACATCTTATCTGCCTACTCCCAAGCCATTTCCCTAAAAATAAAAACACGTAAATGTTCTAAAATCAAGTTAAATCAAAACTCAATGCTAAAAATAGTATTTGAACATGTGTGACAGTGTGTCACGCTTACCAGTTAAGTCATTTATTGCGCTTTGAGCATCCTAAAAAAGGAATAACGTTAGATTTTTTTTCGCTTAAATATAATTTTTTGCATCAAGAGACGAATAACAAATAGTCTTCCAGAATGTTCTAGAAAGAATATTAATATAACCTGTTGGTTTCGAAAAGAAACAAACCCAAAACCTCTTGAACGTCCAGTTTTCTGGTCCCACATAACCCTCGCATCCCTAATACATGAAAAATAAAAGTATATATATAAATATATGTATAAATGTATGTACATATATGTATAATTATATGTATGTATAGAGAGATAAAACATGTACTCACGAACAGCTAGAATAGACAGAGAAGCATGCATACAACATAGCATCAGTAACCTCGGGGCTAAGATCACCAACAAATATGTTATAATGACCTTAAAAGGAAGAAAGTGATAATGTCATGAGGAAAGAATGTAAAAAATAATATGGGTATAAAAATTATTTCCAAAAAGGGTATTAATATTAAGTCCTACCTGATGTGTCCTCCCTTTGTCCAGTGACATATGCCCAATTAACTTTGATAGGTTGTCCAAACCTGCAAAACTTATTTGATAAGAGGAATGTTTTGAAGTGAAATTGCAGTGCAGAATATACCTCTATGAACACACCACTTACAAATGCCTTCCATTTAGAGACACTATTGCAAGTGCAGCAAATCTTCGATCAAAATAGTGAATGAATCCATATGATGACTACAGATATGAAAACAATTATATAAATATTATTTATAATTTCTTGAAAAAACAGCAAGAAAGTAGTCAAAAATAGGTACTTTGTCTTTTCTTATAAGTTTGCAGCTTTCAACGGGACCAGTGCTTGCAAAAACCTCTTGAAGAAGTGGTTCAGTCACTTGTGTATGAATATTTCCCACATACCTGCATTTTTCTCAAAATAAAACAGGATTAAGTGGGCCCAAGTGGGATTTTTATTAAAAAAAGAAAGTTTTCATGATGATCAAACATGGAAAAATGAAAAGGATAATAAGAAGCCAGATGTAAACTACTTACACACTGCGGCATGTGTTTGGATCAAACCCAGGAGGTAAATTTCCACTTGGTATTGGTTCAATCTGCAAAATGAAAAGGTGAAAAATGAATTTCATCGAGAGGATTCAAAATGTGATATTTTAGTAGCCAACAGACAAAAAGACCTGTGATTCAATCAAAACAGAATGGAACTAATAAAAGAAACTCGGCATCATCGATAGAACAAAAATCAAAAACCAAACTCCCAAAAAAGATGAAGTCACAAGCATTCACCAGCTAAAATTAAAACGCAGCTAAAATGAGCTCCAAGAGCGGCCATTAACAATTCATGATCAATCACAAAATCAAAAATTGAACAACATGAGGATGAAGTCAGAAGTACTTTTTATATTTTACTAGCCAGCAGGCTAAGAAAACACTGATTCTCTCAAATTAAAAACGCAACTATCCAGAAGCTCTAAAACGACCATCATCAATCGATAATCAGACAAAAAACGAAAACCCTAAACTCCAAATGACATTATTAACAGACGAAGGATGAAGTCAGAAGCATGTGTATAAGTGGCGATAAATTACAAAACTGAAACAGTGTTTGGTGCGAACCTGTGGTGGAGCCAATAGGCCAGGATGATAAAGAGATTGTTGTTGAAGGAGAGCTTGCTGCATCAAAGATTGTTGTTGTTGTTGCTGTTTCAGTCTCTGATGTTGATGTTGCATTATTGACGAATACAAATCTGCTCTGCTTCAGGATCGAGTAAAATTCAGTGATTTGGGGGGTTAGGGTTTCGATACTCCGCGTGGGAGAAACAGAACGACCAATGGAAAGCCCAAGAAGAAATAAACAGACCTGAACAGGACACTAGTACAAACTTAACCTTGTACTATGACTATATTAACGTTTCACCCCTCCACATTTGTTATGTACATCAAAATTTTAATTTCTTTTACACATGACGTTAACAAAAGTTTCAATATAGCACGAATAAGACAAAAGTTTGGGTATCAAAGTGTGATATGTTTGTTTGAGTTTTTGTACGTCACACAAAAGTTTTAATATAGCACTAATAAGATACAGTATGATGTAATCTAACAAAAAAAAGAATCGAACATTCTTTTTGGAGGTTTAAGTATGCCCAAGAGGATGGGGATGAATGCGCTCCATCTTATTGTAACCATGACATTGAAGTGGAGTCGAATGGCTTATTGGGATGAGATATCGGAGATTGTGAATGACAAATATGGTAAGGAGATATCGGAGATTGTGAATGACAAATATAATAAGGTAAGGATATCAACAACAATGTAACTGGCAATAAGGAATATGAATAATAATTGCACTGAGACCATGACATAAATCAATAGAACATATTGAACCCCGACTCATACAACATGTTTGATAAGGGGAAATGACATAAATGCCCTACAAAGTTTCTAGGGTTAGTCAATTTAGTTCCTATAGTTTTTGTCGGGCTTTATGAGTCCCTAAACTAGGATACGACCTGCTCTTTTAGTATCTGATAACCTATAATAGCTGGTTCACCATGCGACAGTGACCATTTAGACCAAAAAAACTCACATTGTGCCCCTATAAAACTAAAAAAATAAGTTTGGGGATCAAATGCTAGTCTCACCTTCACCTCCACCCGATACCACCCTTTTTTCCACCTTCTTCACAATCCTCCTCCGTCAACCCGTCACCCTACTTGAACCAACTGTTCATCAACATTTTATTCGGCCATTACAACCACCATAAGCCACATTAATCACCATCGAATCGATATCACAACAACCCAATCCAACCACCCTTATTCCTCCCCTTTGTTTCGTGAAATTAGCCACCACCGGAGCACCCATAACCCACAAAAACCACCAGTCAGCCACCATAACCAATCACCTGCAAACCGAAGAAAAAAAAAGATTAACTCTCGTTTTCTCTATGAACCTCATCAAACCCACGTATACTTCTCAACCCGCATCCATCAAACCTGCAACTCGGATGGGAGAATGAGAGGTAGCTTGTACGATTTTGAACAGAGAATAAGGAAGGAGGGGGTCAATTCCTTGAAGAGCTGAAACCGAATCAAATAAAAGAGTGAAGGGGGCTGTGATCGAGAATCGATTAGAAGGAGAAGAGGGCTGTGATCTTCGGTGAGTGTAGCGATCGATTTCTTGGGAGGGTACGAATTGAGTGTGAATCGACTTTAGAATAAAAGAAGGAGAGTTAATAAAGTCGATTTTTGTTGCTGGATGCTGGTATACACGAAGACGCACAAGAAATCGAATGGGCTGCTATCTTTCATTTTTCTCCCAAATCACTTCGATCTTGTGGCATAAGCATTTGATCCCCGAACTTATTTTTTTTGGCTTTATAGGGACACAATGTAAGTTTTTTTTTTTTTTGTCTAAATGGTCACTGTCGCATGGTGAACCGGCTGTTACAAGTTGACAAAGACTAAAAGAGCAGGTGGTATCCTAGTTTAGGGACCCATAAAGCCCGACAAAAACTTTAGAGACTGAATCGACTAATCCTAGAAACTTTATAGGATATTTGTGTCATTTCCTGTTTGATAATGATGATGATAGTTCGATACCCATGAACAACATTCATGGTTAATATGTTAATTCAATTCATGAGAAAATAAAAATTCAAATAATAAATCGAATAGTGAGCCCATCCTAATAAATTTGGACATAGTTGTTATGGAGCCCAATCCAAATGACTTTGGTTCCAATGATAATTAAAAATAGCAATAAAAATCATTTGACGATACAATGTCACTAATAACGAGAAAAAAAATTCTTTTGTTTCCGGCTTTATCACTCTCCATAATAATGTCCAATTCCGTTTGTTGGAAATGAAAGAGGATGAGAAAATAACGGATCAAAGGATGGGAGTTCAATGAACTAATACAATATATATATATATATATATATATATATATATATATATATATATATATATATATATATATATATATAGAGAGAGAGAGAGAGAGAATAAAAAATTAGGACATCAAAGTAATGATCAATGCCAATTCGAGTAATTGTTTTGTCTTGGAGGAGTCCCCACTCCAAAGTTGCTCTACCAAGAAGAGAGATACGCAGATCATGTTTTCATTAGATGCGATTTTGTGAAGCCTATTTGGTCTTGACTCCAAAACTGGTGTAATATAGATATCGGGCCTAAGGTCTCAATGGTTGATCTGATTAATATAATTGATTCAATGAAACAAGGCCCCACATGAAATCGGTTTTTTCTTTCTATTGGTTCATTTCGTCTTATGGTCTATTTGGAAGGCAATGAATTGCATTTATTTAGAAAATCAAGATTCAACCCAATGAAAACGGTGTATAAAATACAAATTAATTTGTTCAATTGGGTTAAGCATAGGACACATATTCTTCGTGTTGTTCACCTTTTATTTACGGCCATTCCTAATTGCCTTGTAATGCTTTGTTGTTGCTAGTTTCTTGTTAGCCGCTTTATAACTTTATTTATAATACGCCTTTAAAAAAAGCATTACGAGGATCGTAGGAAACAAGTGCGGCTTTGCATAAATTAAAAGGCAAAGTGGTGTTCTCAACCAAATATTTGGAATTTTTACTTTACTTTTCTTTAATGACTTATGGTCTTAAACTGTATATTCCAAATCATCAACTAAATCTTTAAACATATTTTGACAGATTTAACAAAAACACTTTCACTTCTTCTTTGTTCAAACAAAACAACAGTTTCACAGATTCAACCTCTCAACAAGTTACAAACTCACTAAGAAAACGTTTTAACTACAAAGCTTAAGAGTCACTGCAACTCTAAGCTAAGAAACCATAAATCTCTTTACAAACTAAGAGAGAAATTAAAGGATGATGACGGAGGAGTTGATCTGAATGAACAGAATCGATGAAGATATTCATACTTCGTATTACTTTCAACCTCAATCTTTCTGCTATCTTCTACTTTATACCCTTGCACAAAACCTTCTAAGTTAATAAAAATTAATATAACAAACTAACAGTTCCAAAGATAAGATTGTAGAATATTAATTTATACCTTTTAATACTATACAAGTCATAAAGCACATTGTTTCGTTACATGAATTTTAAACATGAAAAATAAACTGTCATCGAGTTTTTTAATATTTACTAGCCTTATTGAAGATTTTCATTTAAAATAAATTTGATAAAGATAGAATCAATTTTAAGGTTTCTCGTGACGTATTTAAACAACATTATAAACTTCACTGCCTTTTTTTTATATGTTATCGTTATAAAATTTATTTAAGAGTAAATTATGTGAATGGTCCTTATGGTTTTGGGTAATCTGCAAGCTTAGCCCTAATTATTTATCTTAACTTGGAAGAATGAAGATTCCTAAAATGTAATTTTGTTGCGCGTTTGGTCACTGCCAGACTTAAAAAGACTATATTGTGCTTCTTTATTTCTTTTTAATTGGTTTATTATTTATTTCTAGTTCTTTTTATTAAAAAATATTTAATATATAAAGTGGGTCCACCCCTTACCTTCATCAATACCCTTTTTATATGCCACCGCCACCCACCCTTCCTCTCTCTCCTTTTTTTTCACGGTCACATGTATCTCTCCTCTGTCGATTACATTTGGGAATCATAAATCATAAAATCAAGAGGTAGTAGAAATAGAAGTCGTCGATTACATCTTGAATGGTGGTTTCTGTGAGCCTCGATTACTCCCTTCCTGATTCCATGGAGTCGACACTTTGTTTCTCTTTGTCGCATCAATGATTCTTCTCTCGTAGAGGAACGATGGTAAAGGCCAGGATGAGTGTTGTTTATGGGAGGAAATATTTAAGATAACGAGGGGAAAATAGGGAGGGTATCTATGATTCGGAATCTCATGTACTCTTAATGTTTGATTTTCACTTCATAATATCAATTATTATAGCGAGGGGGAAATAGGGAGGGGAAAATAGTGTCGATTACATCTCAAAATCATAAACCATAAAATCAAGGGGGTAGTAGAAATAGAAACTGTCGATTACATCTTGAATGGTGGTTTCTGTGAGCCTCGATTACTCCATTCCTGATTCCATGGAGTCGACACTTTGTTTCTCTTTGTCACATCAATGATGCTTCTCATAGAGCAACGATGGTGAAGGCCAAGATGAGTGTTGTTAATGGGAGGACAAATTTAAGATAGCGAGGGGAAAATAGGGAGGGTATCTATGATTCGTAATCTCATGTACTCTTAATGTTTGATTTGCACTTCATAATATGTGATCGAGGATTCTTCATCTTTATATATCATTGTCTATTCATTGATTTATACACATAAAAACATCACTTTGTATATATGTTTGTTCGCTTGAATCTTGCACCCAGAAACAAATTTGTTTTTCTGAGTTGTACATTAGGTTTTGAGATACTGAAATTGATTTTGAAATTAGATGAAAACAATTATTTAGATGGATTAAATAGTTGTTTATGTTAGGATGTAAATATTCATTTTCCATTTATTATGTATATCATCCTTGTTTAAAATATCCCATGTATGTTTTCCATAGTTAAGATATTCTTTGTATACATAGTTAGGATATTCTTTGTATATTTTCCTAATTTATCTCCTGTATTATTTTCTATATAATTGAAGTTCTATGTAAACCCAATTCATGGGTGATTATCATCACATGGTATCAGAGCAAAAACCCTTAAACATTATCACACGTTTTTTTTCTTGCTAGCAACCGCCGCAACCCTCTCTCTTCATCATGGCTAAATCATACTCTGCTCTTTCATATTCCACCTTAATTCATATGTTAACTCTCAAGTTAACATCCACGAATTATTCACTCTGGAAGAATCAGGTAGAGACATTGTTCCAAGAACAAGATAATTTTCTTGATGGTTCTGCCAAGCCTTCTATTTCTACAGGTTAGACCATTGATGTTGCGAAATCCAAAGCCGAGTTTGACACTAAAGACAAGTGCATTCTCAGTCTCTTGCTCTTATCTCTCTCTGTTGAAGCCATGGTTGAAACCTTAGGTTGCAAAACCTTTGCTGTTGTCTGGCACACCCTTGAGATTGCTTATAGTCTCGCATCAGAAGCCCGTGAAATCGAACTCAATGAATAACTTCAACATATGCGTCAGGGGTCGTGTTTTGTTCAAGAATATGGGAAAGATTTCACCACCGTTTGTGAACAACTTGCAGCTATTGGAGCACCATCCACAAACACACATAAATTCCATTGGTTCTTATGTGGTCTAGGTCCTGGTTTTGCTACTTATTGACATGCTCAAATCAACAAACAACCTCTGCATGATTTTCGCGAAGTCAAGTCTGGTGCTTCTACTTTTGATACATTCCAATGTTCCAATGAGGATTCTTCTCTGACATCTGTTGCATACATGGCTGCTACTACATCTTTACCGCCCACCAGTTCAACAACAATTGTCAACAGCCTTCTCGAGGTGGTCGATCACACTAAGGTGGTCAAAACAGATCCAATAATAGCCGAAATAAAAACAACTCCAACCGCAACAACTACAACCATGGTCGTCGTCAGTATATTCCAAAGTGCCAGATTTTCAAATTAGAAGGCCATTATGCTCCTGAATGTAAAGATCGCTACTATTGTTGGATAAGGTGTCTAAGTCCGTAACTATATTTGGTATGTACTTGACCTGACCCGACATGGTCCATTTGGGTTGCACTTCACCAAAACAATTTGTATGGATAATCTTTTGAGAATAGTATATTTATGATTTATTAATATAATATATTAATATCATATTATTTAATTAGTATTGATCAATAATTAATTTGGTGATCAAAAGAGACTAATTAAATGTGGACTCTTATATATATATAGAATGGGCCAATGTTCATTTAGGATGGACTAAGCTTGCATGGATAGTCCATGGAGTTTTTAACCCATGGATCCTATGGAAATGAAAGGTCATGGGTATTAGGGTTTACATGGATGTAACCCTAATCCACCATACTATATAAAGAGGTCTTTGGCACATGAAATGACACTAGTGTGTGTGAGAACAAAGGTGGGCCGATTTCTACAAGTGCATACTATTCTCTCAAGTTTTCCAAGTTGGTTTGGTGATTTGTGATTCTACTTGAGGCATCCACATTATTGGTGCTAGGCTCTTGAAGCTCCAAGCAATCAACCACAAGAAAAAGGTATGTTATTCTACTAAAGTTTTATATTACAAGTACCCCATAACATGCTAATTAGGTTGAGAACCTTGGAAAATCAAATTTGCATGTATATTAGAGAAAACATAGATCCAAGGTTTCTAGGGTTGCATGTACACCATAGGAGTGTTAGAATGCTCAAAACCCTTCAGTGGTATCAGAGCCTAGGCTTGTTTTCATTACACTTGATGCAAATTACTGAAAAATGTCGAAATTTTGCTCACTGTTCAGTGAACTCGCCGAGTCCATGGGGGGACTCGACGAGTCCAAGTGAAACTTCATCCTACTCGTCGAGTAGGTTCTTGCACTCGGCGAGTATGAGGCCCTGTGTGCAGATTTTCGAGTTTTGTTGCTGGAATTGGACTAGAATCATTACCCTAAACTGTTTTGGACTTGTAAAATCTGTTTTTGATGTGGTAATGATTATGCTAATCCAATTTCAATGATATTTATCAAAGTTTCAAGTTTATATATGTTTATATAATTCTTGAAATTTGTTGATATGAATGTTCATGCTTATGAGTTTTGGTAGATCATAGGAATTATTTGCAAATTGTTTGTTAGTGTAATTCTTGATCTAAATGCCAATTAATGGACTCCATAACTTGTCCACAAGTTATGGAATTCCAAAAGTCTCTTCTTTAAAACCACTAAAACTCATAAGTTATAGAAATGAAAAGTCTTGAATAGTTTCAAAACTTGCCCTCAAGTCTTGGAATTTGTAAAGTCTCACACACACTTTAATTCCAAACCCTAGAGTTTTAAAAGGTTTAAAATTCAACCCTTATACTTAATAGTATTATAAGATAATATATATATATATATATATATATATATATATATATATATATATATATATATATGTGTGTGTGTGTGTGTGTGTGTGTATAAGATCAAGTTAGTCTTACCGTTAGTAGGCCTCATTCACGAAGCCGGTCTATAAGGGGGGTATAAGGTTGTTGCCTATAAAATGGTAGCTTAATGGGTGTCCACTCTCACCCACCGCTTCCTTGACTGGTGGAGGGTCGTTAGCCGAACGGGTAGGACAAGGACTATAAATTTCATTAAAAGTATAACGATGATGATAAATTAACTAAACCTTTTATAAATTCCCAATCTTAGTTACTTTAGGAAAATGTGAATTTGGTGCTAACCCATGGAATTACACTTTGTACCTTACCAAGTCGTTAGTGGAGCGTGTGTGGTTAACCCGCACACTAACATGGACTAGTAAGTGTGGCAAAGGGTAACTTAATGTTTATCATAGATCGGTGGAGCACATGTTGTTAACCGACACATCGATTAGGTGATAAAATTAAGGGTACCAAGTTAATTTGCATGGTTATTCACACCTTGTTTGTGATCCTCGGCATCCCAGTCACAAACTTGAGAGGGCACAATCGAGATTTAAACATGCAATTGAAAAGTTCAATGAATCTCAAAAGATCTAGGAGTTTCAATCCAATTAAAACCTAATATCCAATTCGTTTTTCATGGTGGAAATTGGTGAATCGTCATTCGCCTACCTTAGAATATTTTTTAGCTTGGATTACGGCATCCCTCTTCCAAGTTATAAAGTATTGTGTTGGGTCCTAGCCTTAATATTACATTTGGGTGTCTTATTAAGGATTCTTTATCTGATCTAAACTTGTCTTTCTTCTTTTCAGATGTTTTCCAACAATGCTGCTTCTGGCTCAAACCCAAAAGGCTCATTCTCTCTCATGAACCTTTGTGGGAGAGTCGTCTTTGATGGTTCAAACTTTAATGATTGGATCAGGAACATCAAAATGGTCACACGTTACGAGGACAAGGAATATGTCCTTGACAAGGAGCTGAAAGAAATTGATGAGTCTTCTACTACTCCACAGGAGATCGCTGACTTTAGGGCTCATGAGAGAGATGTCACCAAGGTGGCATGTATCATGAGATGCACATTGACCTGATGGAAAGATACCATCAGAATGCCTGTCAAGAGAGGTATGAAATCATCTCCTCCATGATAACAGCCCAAATGAAGGATGGTGAACCCATCACGGGCCACATGCAGAAAATGCAAAGGTTTGTGGACCGTTTGCTGAAGTTGAATGTGAACTTCCTCGAGGAGTTGGCTATTGACATCATACTGCACTCATTACCTCCATGTTATGACCAGTTCCGAATAACCTATCATATGAACAAGGAGTAGGTCACACTCAGCAAGCTTCAATGACTCTTAAAGACCGCCGAAAGTAGTCTCAAAGGTAAATCGGTTGTTACTACTCCTACTCCTAACACCGCCCCTATTCTGGCAATCGGGCAAAGTAGAGGGAAGAAGAGGAAGACCCCTTCGAATGGTACCAAGGGAAAGTCTCTTTATGGATCCTCTTCGAGTGGAACCAAAGGTGGTTCTGTCACTCCTTCTTCCAACCCAAAGGAAGTTGAATGCTTCTATTGTCATGACAAGGGCACTGGAAACGAATCTGTCCCAAGTACCTGCAAGATGTTAAGGATGGGAAGGTCAAACCTACCCATGCAGGTATTTACACTATATTGTCTAATAACTTACCGCATACCAATTCTTGGGTCCTTGATACAGGTTGTGGTATTTATATATGTTCTGATTTGCAGGGCCTAAGAAGAAGTGAGGATGTGGAGCACGGAAAGATAAACTTAATCATGGGGAATAGGAAAGCTTCACCTGTCACCAAGATTGGAGTTTATTCTTTGTTGCTAAGTAGTGGGTTAATGTTGTTGGATAAGGTGTCTAAGTCCATAACTTATTTGGTATATACTTGACCCGACCCGGCATGGTCCATTTGGGTTGCACTTCACCCAAACTGTTTATGGATAATTTTATGAGAATTGTATACTTACGATTTATTAATATATTATAAGTTATAATATATTAATATAAAGTCATGTTATTTAATTAGTTTTAATCTTGAATTAATTATGAATTGATTTAGTGATTAAAAGGAAGACTAATTAAATCATGGGCTATTGTATTTATATGGTGTGGGCTAATGCTCATTTGTTAATGGGCTAAGCTTATATGGAAGTCCATGGATGATCCATGGAGCTTTTAACCCATGGATCCTTGGAAGAGGAAAAGACATGGGTTATTAGGGTTTCACCCTAACCATGCACACTATATAAACAAGCTTATGTTGCATGAAAAACACCCTAAGTGTGTGTGTAAGTGTGGTGGCCAAAATCAAGAGTTAGTATACTCTCTCATACATTTTCCAAGTTTGTGGTGATTTGTGATTTCCATTTGAGGCATTCACATTATTGGTGCTTGGCTCTCAAACTCCAAGGAATCAACAATCAACAAAAAGTATGTAATTCATCTAGTTCTTTTATGGTTAAAAGTACCCCATGCCATGCTAGATAGGTTATAAACCTTGGAAAATAATATTTTGCATGTATCTTAGACAAACATAGATCCAAGGTTTAATAGGGTTGCATGTACACTTAGGAAGTGTTAGAATGCTCAAAACCCAACAAATGTTAGATTTGAATAAGTGTTATTACTCGTCTGAAATGGCGAGAAATATTATTTCTTTTCACGGTTTGTACAAACAAGGGTTTACTTTTTCATTTGATAATAAATGTGGTGGTATTAATGCTTTTTATAATAATGTTCTTTATTTTAAAGCATTACCTTGTGATGGTGTATATGAAACTGTGTCAGTTGTAGACAACTTAGGAAATAATGTGTTGTATATCGATTCTTCCACTAGTTTGGATAAGGCATCCTTGTGGCATTTTCGTCTTGGACATGTCAACAAGAAGCGCATAGGCCAACTCCAAAAGGCTGGAGTCTTGGAGTCATTTGACTTAAAGTCAGATGATAGTTGCGAATCTTGTTTACTTGGAAAAATGACAAAGTCACCCTTCACTGGTACTTGTGCTAGGGGTGAAGGTTTGTTGGACCTCATACACACAGATGTGTGTGGACCCTTCAAAACCGCCACAAGGGATGCTAACCGCTTCTATGTGACTTTTACTGATGATTACAGTGGATATGGTTATGTCTACTTAATCAAGCATAAGTCAGAAACCTTTGACAAGTTCAAAGAGTTTAAACAGGAAGTGGAGAATCAGCTGGGCAGGAACATTAAGATGCTCTGATCCGATCGAGGAGGAGAGTATCTTAGTACAGAGTTCCTTGACTATCTTAAGAAATGTGGAATTGTTTCACAATTGACACCTGCCATAACACCACAGCTTAATGGTGTGGCTGAGAAGTGAAATCGAACCTTGTTGGACATGGTTCATTCCATGATGAGTCGAGCTTCGTTACCAATCTCATTCTGGGGGTATGCCTTAGAGACTGCCTCCCATATCCTTAATCTAGTCCCTACCAAGAAGGTTGCCAAAACACCTCACGAGATGTGGACTGGGAAAGTTCCCAATTTAGACCACATCAAGATTTGGGGTTGCGAGGCTTTCGTAAGACGTGAGACTCAGGACAAGCTCGAAACTCGTAGTGAGCGGTGTATTTTCATCGGCTACCCACAAAATTCTTTTGGTTACCTCTTCTACAGAGACAGTGAGAATGTGGTCTTTGTGGCAAGGAGAGGGATCTTGAGAGAGAGAGAGAGAGAGAGAGTTTATAAGTCAAGGAAACAGTGGGAGGAAAATTGACCTTGAAGAACTTCAAGAGTAAAGTGGTGAAGGAACCTCAAACCCTAGCAGTGAACCTGAGGAGGAAACTCCTATTGTTGAATCTGTACCTCTGAGGCATTCCACAAGAGTTAGGAATCCACCTGAGCATTACTATGGTTTTCATATTACTACGGAAAGTGATGCATTTATCAGTGACAGTACACTGGTAAATCTGGATGAACCTAACAACTTTAAGGAAGGCATGGCAGGCCCTGAATCTGCCAAATGGAAGGAGGCCATGGATAGCGAGATTCAATCCATGTATGACAATCAAGTTTGGAACTTGGTTGACAATGTATCGGGTCGTAAGACGGTCGGGTGCAAATGGATCTTCAAGAAGAAGACCGACATGGATGGGAATGTACACACTTATAAAGCGCGACTGGTTGCGAAGGGCTTTACTCAAACTTCGGGAGTTGACTATGATGAGACCTTCTCACCAGTAGCGGAGATTAAGTCTATTAGGGTTTTTCTAGCCATAGCTGTATTTCATGATTATGAAATATGGAAAATGGATGTCAAAACCGCTTTCCTTAATGGAAATTTGGCTGAGGATGTTTTCATGAGTCAGCCAGAGGGTTTTGTCGATGCAAATCACCCTAATAGAGTGTGTAAGCTTTAGAAATCCATCTATGGATTGAAACAAGCATCTCGCAGATGGATTCTTTGTTTCGATGAGAAAGTCAAAGAGTTTGGTTTTTCGAGGAGCGAAGATGAGTCTTGTGTATATGTTAAGGCTAGTGGGAGTATAGTTAGCTTTTTGGTATTGTATGTGGATGACATACTACTCATAGGAAATGACATCCCAACCCTGCAGGAAGTTAAGTCTTGGCTTGGGAAGTGTTTCGCTATGAAGGACCTTGGAGAAGCTGCCTATATCCTAGGGATAGGGATATTGAGAGACAGGAGTAAGAGACTAATTGGACTTAGTTAAAGTACCTACTTGGATAAGGTGCTAAAAAGGTTCAGTATGCAGGATTCCAAGAAAGGTGACTTACCAGTCTAGAGCAACGCCAAACTGAGTAAGACTCAGAGCCCAAGTACAGAGGCTGAGATAGTTGAGATGAGTCGAGTGTCGTATGCTTCCACTGTAGGCTCGATCATGTATGCTATGACTTGTACTCGCCCTAATGTGGCTTTTTCTTTGAGCATGGTCAGCAGATATCAAGGGAATCCGGGTAAGGCTCACTCGACTGCGGTGAAGAATATTCTCAAGTACCTACGGAGGACTAGGGACTGGGTCCTTACCCTTGGTGGGAGTGATGACTTGAGATTAGAGGGGTATAGTGATGCTGGTTTCCAGACTGATAGGGATAATTTCCGCTCTCATTCAGACTGGGTCTTTACCCTAAATGGAGGAGAAATTACTTGGAAAAGTTCCAGGCAGGAGACGGTAGCTGATTCAACTTGCGAATCAGAGTACATAGCAGCAAGCGAGGCAGCAAAGGAGGCAATATGGCTAAAGAACTTCATTGGAGACCTTGGAGTTGTACCAACTATTAAGGAGCCTATGGAGATTTTCTGTGATAACGAAGGTGCAATTGCCTTAGCTAAGGAACCAAGGGATCACGGCAGATCCAGGCACATCGACAGAAAATACCACTTCATTAGACATCGGATAGAAGAAGGACTCCTCGTGGTAAATAAGGTACCATCGGATGAGAATCCAGTAGATCCCCTCACGAAGGGACTGTGTAGGGCTAAGCATTTGCAGCATGCGAGGCGCATCGGGCTGAAGGATGATATTAGTTATATAGATTAGATAGTTTTTCTGAAACTTGTAAAATGTAAGTGACATTTGATGATTAAATTAAATTTATCGCTTATTTATAAGTAAAGTGTTGCTATCTTGTGTCAATTGTTTACTATGGTTTCAATTTTGCATGTTTTGACTTCTAGAATAATCACTTTATTCAAACTCTCCATAGTCAGTCATATGTTTGAAGTAGGTATGAATCAAGACTGTCATGAATTGGGTTTGTAGATGTCTAAAGTGTTAGACATAGCAAAAGTTGCTACAACATTCATGAATGCTCATAAGTTCTGAGTATTGGATTCAACCCACACTCACTTGTATCACTTCATGGAATTTATCTCGAGTGATCGTGAGACGGTAATATCATATAAGTCTTCAAACCTAGAGATATGAGTTGTTGATTATGATTTGGTTGTGCATTGATTGTACGAAAACGCATCGGTAACTCGATGTTATAAAACATGCTTTTGTGTATGATTCAACAAGTAGTTAGTACAAGAATATGAGTCGAAATTTATCTGTTCCTTTTAGTCCTTGGAGGATTAAAAGCGATATCTGGGCCCCTCGATGATTTTTTTTACCTACGTATCGGGCCCGGTCAAAACCAAATTGATGTGTTCAGTTTAGTTCTATGTCAAACAAATCGGAAATCGGGAAACAAACTGCTGGACAATAAGTACGACATTGTTCCATGTATTTGTCCGGTTGATATCTAGAACAGAGGATTATATAATCACTTATCTTAAATGGCACATCATCATCTTAGTTCTACGAAACTTTGAAAGAGCTACAATTGCTGGTCGGTTCCTGAAGTCATACCTGTAACTATAGTTATTAGACTTATCCAAGTGGGAGACTGTTGGATAAGGTGTCTAAGTCCATAACTATATTTAGTATGTACTTGACCCGGCTCGGCATGGTCCATTTGGGTTGCATGACATCTCAACAATTGGATAGACAAAATGAGAATAAGGACACTTATGATTTGTTAATATATTCTTATATATTAATATGAAATCATATTATTTAATTAGTATTGATCAAGAATTAATTTGGAATTAATTTTTTGATCAGAAGAGACTAACTAAATATATGGGGATTGATTATGTAAATCTTTCATTCTTATATAGTGGGCTTATGGTTCATGATTCACTAGATTGGGCTAGGACCCATTGGGTGCTCCATGGATGCTCCATGGAGGTTGAAACCCATGGTGTAACACCCTGTTTATTTATTAGATAAATAAATTAATTAATGAACGAATAGTAGCCCTAAAATAAATAATTATATTTCAAAGGTTGATCTTGAGGAGCTAATTGTCACACCTTAAGAGATTGGGGGTTAAAAGTGTAAAATACGTACTTAATTTGTAAGTATTATTGAAGGCAAGGACTAAATGGTAACTTCTGGGACTTCATTTGAAGGGCTTTTGGAGTCTTAGGGGTTGTATGGTAGATTAGGGATCGAATTTGAAATGAATTTATGGAAGCAAGGGCCAAAGGGTAAAATTCGGACTTAAATTGAAAAGGTTTTGGATTGTTGGGGGCTAAATGGTAATTTATAGAGTGGGTGCGAAAAGAATTTGTGGGGCATGGACTGATTTTGTACAAAAGGGAATAGAGTTTGTATGGGATACAGGTATTTAACCCGTCACCATGCATCGGCCTCCTAAAACCCTAAACCTAATATCCTTTGCAGCCGCCACTTTTCCCCCACCCTTATTCCACCCTCATCGGCCCCACAACCGCTCTCACCCTTCTTCGACTTACAGTGTCGCACCACCACCTCTATTTGAGGTCTTCAACCACCGGACGCCACCACGATGCTACTGTCGTTGCTGTAGAAGAAGAGTCGTCAACCTTATGTCTCCCCACCGCCACCATCTCTTTTCTCCACCCCATGCTCACAGTGCCACAACTACAACCACCGTTGCCACCGGTGAAGAACGTGAAGCGACAGAAGGAACGCTGAGGACGTCGTGAGAAGCCGGAAAGAGATGGAACGTGGTTGTGACGTCGCGAAAGCTTCCTCTTCTCCGGTTCGTTGCTGCAACGCCGCCTTAAACCACCGTTGTGGCTGCTGCCGCCATTCGTGAGTACTCTACCGCTGCCATATGCCGCTAGATCGATGGCTGGAGTGCACCTCGCGAATCAGAAGCATGTATGTGTGTGTAACTTGGCCGGAAAAGTGAAGGAAAGGCCCCCACCACCACCGTGAGGTGGTGGCTGCCGCCATGCGCCACCGCCGGCCACCATTAGGTGGTTGTGTGTGTGTGCGTATGTGTTATTATTAGTGTGTGTTTGGGTGTGTATTATCGAGTTTTACATTGTAATGGTGCCAAAATAAAAATAGAAATCTCAAACCACCACCGTAGGGTGGTGGCTGCCGCCACCGGCCGCCGTGTCGGGCAGCGGTGTGCCTCGTTGTATGGTTACTCGTTGGTGATGTTTAGACAAGGGACATAAACCCTAATGGGCCCAATGAAGCCCTAATTGATGTTAAAGCCCAAACATGTGTCTAATGGGCTTAATGGACCCTAATGGATCTAAGGACTTAGCTAATGGGCCTATTGGGCTAAGATGGGTTGGAAACCCTAATTAGGGTTTGGAAAACCCTAATTTGGAGAATTAATCGGGACACACGGGAATTATTTGATAACTTGAAATATTAAATAATGATCATTGGCAAAAAATTAATCTAAACAATATTGGACTTAATGGATTGAGTCCTTAATGGGTTAAGTAGGAAACTTAACCCTAATCATCATTTTATGAGAAACCGTAATTTCACTTGGGTTTATTGTTGGGCCTTTCTATTGGGCCTTGATGATTGGGTTATTAATGGACCATCCAAGATCAAGCAAATGGACTAGAATAATTAATGGGCTTTGAGGTAAGGCCCATATGAGGGTTTGGGCCCAATTTGGAAAATTAGGCCATAGATGGGCCATAGTTTGGGCCTTTATGATTATGCGATATTGGGCCATTAGAATACCAAATGTTGGACTGGACTTTTGGTTGGGCCTTTGAATAAGACATGTAAAGGCTTGGGCCCAATTTGGAAAATTGGGCCATATGTTGGGCTTTGAGCCATAGTTGGACTTTTGGGCCTTTGGATTGGGCCTCGGGCTTGAATCAAGCCAAGTTAGGGGTAGAGTAGCCTTTTACCCCCAAGCATGGACTTATGGTTATGAATTGAAACCTAATTATTAATTGGGTGTTATTTTGGTATTGACAGTTCGAGACTCTGTCATCCAGCAGCTGGGGTTGAGTCTGCGGGACTTCAGCAGTGTGGGGTTGAGTCTACGGGACTTCAGCAGTGTGAGGTGAGTTACCTTCCAGTAGCGGTGGGTCTACGGCCATAATGCCGACCCACCAGTAGGAGTTGTATGTTAGATGATTGTCTTTGTGATATTCATCTAGGTTTGCTACTACCTGATATGTTTCTGTGCTAGCATGATATGTTATATGTGATAGTTGTAGTAGGGGAGAATAGTCCCCAAGTTCGGTCGTTAGGACCGAAGGGTAGGTCGGGCACCCCAGATATGTCTGACAATATGTTTATGCTATGATATTATGTGGTAGTAGTAGGAGGTGAAATAGTCCTCGTGTCTCGGTCGTAAGGACCGAAGGGTAGGTCGGGCACCCCAGATATGCCTGACAATATGATTATGTTATGATATGTGTGGTAGGAGTAGTAGGGGGTGAAATAGTCCTTGGAGTTCGGTTGTTAGGACCGACGGGTAGGTCAGCACCCTAGAATGGCTTGACACGGGTAGGCCAGCACCCCAGAATGGCTTGACACGGGTAGGTCGGCACCCCAGAATGGCCGGACCGGGTAGGTCGGGCACCCCAGAATTGACCGACAGTATGTATGCTATGTGATTGTATGGTATGTGGTATGATGGGGGAACTCACTAAGCTTCGTGCTTACGGTTTACAGTTTTGGTTTCAGGTACTCGTTTTTAAAGGAAAGGAGCCGGTTCGATCGCAACGCATCACACTATGGTTCTCCGCACATGAGATCTTTGGGATTGCACTCTGATATTGTTTTATGATAACATGTTTTGATTATTTCTACTTTGGTTTTGACATGACATGATATTATAGATGTTTTCTTATACTGTTGGTTTTATAATAACTTATCTAAAAATGAAAATTTTGGCCTTGAATTTTGGGATGTTACAAATTGGTATCAAAGCCTTGGTTTGAGGGATTCGGGCACACTCCCGTGTGTGTCTGAACTCAAACTAAGGACTTGGTATGAAAATTTTCAAAAGTAAAAACCCTTTTATAAAAGAAGTTTGAAAAGAATTTGAAAAGAGAACAAAACTTTGAAAAGAACAAAGTGTGTGATGCGTGCAATCAGCCGAGCTCAAGTAAGTTTTCCCCAAGATACACATACATGTTATGATATGATATGATATGATATGACATGGTTATGAGAATTGCATGCTAGATTAGGGCTAAGGATCTAGGAGGATGCCTTATATGCCTATTGTATGTGCTTGTAGACTTGCATGCTTGTACTGATCAGTCTGTAATAGGATAGCCTGTTTAGGTTATGCCTGATTGTATGAGCCTTTGAATTGCATGTACAGATTCCTGATTAGAGGATAGAATGGTTTGATTGGAATATGATGGTTAGATTTTCCATTGTCTGAGTGTTGTTTGCTTTGTGCTTTGTGGGACTCTTTTTGATGTGAGTTAGCTACTAAGTGAATATGCTAAGTCACATAGGACACAGGCTGGATAATCTCAGAGTGATGGACTTGACCCTATTGCGTAGCTCTTGTCTGAGTCTAACCGTTCTAGGGATGGGTCTCTTACTCGAAGGATTATCTGATCTCTGTTGCATGTGGCTATATTCATAAGGTAGCTAGTTGACATTATTGGGAATCTTTCACCAGCTGAGGACTGGGTGAGTTCGGCAACCTAGGAAATCCTAGGATACGTTTCAGTGGGTTAATAGTGAGGTTCAGTGAGACTTGGGTGTACCAGTTTGAGGAAGTGACTTGGAGGATTCGGGAGGATTGCTGAGGAAAGTATGGATAGGTGTGGAAGGTAGTATTGGGCCCGTACTACTGAAAGCACAGGATCCATACTCGAATCGGTGAGAGTCTTGGAGAATCTGAAAAGCTTCGGGGAGGAGTTTGTGAGCCAGTTTGGGGACAGAGGATGTTCCAGTTGTTGCAGCTTAGCCATTGGCAAGAGAGCTAATGAGCGTGGCAGGGTGTCAGACCCTGAAGGATATGACTTCCAAGAGTTTGTAGATACGAGATCGATTTGGAGCACTTTGAGAAGAGAGGTTCGTGCTAGGTGAGTATAGTATAGGGTCCCGGGAAGAGACCCATGACTTCTGATCATCGGGTGAAAGGTCAGCAGGGCTTGAGTCAGTGCAGCACATACAGGACACTGCACAAGGGAGTTTGTCGCTCCAAGGGTTTAGGCTACTACAGGGTAGCGGGGCTGATCATGACAGTTGAGAGTGATCAGTATTCCTCCAGATGTTGCGGGTATGTCGCCCTCTACTGCTGCTAGATGGATGTTGGGAATACGTATCGCTTTGGAATTGTGAGTGAGTTTGGATAAGTCAGACCTCGGGTCGGTTTTCCTGCCAGTGTTTGGGTTATCAAGGATCATATATGTCATCCTGCGTGCCGAAAAGTCGTTGATGAACCCATAGAGGGATGCATCTTGCAGAGCGGGTTCCGCGTGGACCGTTATCATTCCAGATCTTTGTCGGGATCTGTGGAGGAGTATTATTTAGAGGATACTCGGCCAAGGTTAGAGCGATAGTCCTCCAGTGAAGTCAGCGTTCAGTGGTTCTATCATGGTTCAGGTATGGTGGACAATTGTCTATGGATGAACCTTGGAATTCAAGGCACCACCGTTGATAGGACAAGACTGGTAGCATGAAGATGGTAGTGTCAGTTGCGGGTGTTAGATGCATAAGTTTTTGGTCATTGGATGTTCAAGAGAATTGTATGTTCGCATGGGCTGTGTTCGGTTAGAGTTCAGTGGTGCTGCAAAATTGGAAGTGGGAACGAGGATTCGTCAGCCAGAGTGAAGATTAAGGCCTCCATTTGTTAGCATGGGAGGTGGATTGAGGTGTCCGACTGGATCAGATTTCAAGAGTACTCATCAAGATTTCCAAGGATGGGAGATCTCAAGGTTTAATCGGTGATTAAACGCTAGCATTGGCAGGCACAGGCTGTCATCAGTGGGATATTAGAAAACAAGAAGGATTGGGAATCCTTCAATTCTCATGTACTGTGAAGACTTAGTCGAATCTAAGTAGGGGAGAGACTTTTTATAAAGTTCTCCAACTATGAGTTCTAGTTGTGCGAGGTGCAATCTCTTGGGCACCTTGTCAACCAGAAGGGTATTCTGGTCGATCCGGCCAAGATAGAGGCCGTGATGCAGTGGGAGATTCTGAGGTCTCCAACTGAGATTCGGAGTTTCTTGGGTCTAACAGGTTATTACCGGAGATTTATACGAGACTTCTCCGAGATTGCAGTTCCTTTGACCCGACTGACCAAGAAGTCGGTGGCCCTTCAATGGGGGCCTGAGCAGCAGGCAGCCTTCGAGGCTCTCAGACAGCGGTTGTGCGAGGCACCGATTCTCACCCTTCCAGAGGGTGTAGATGATTTTGTGGTTTACTGTGACGCTTTGATCACGGGCATGGGTGCGGTACTGATACAGTGGGGTCACGTGATAGCAGATTTCGGGAACCAGGGTAGAGCTCCAGTTAGGACTCAAGTTCAGTTGAGGGTTAGGTCGAGTGCGTGTTCGACCCGGTTTGGAAAGTGTTGTAAGACTACGGGGGTAGCCGTAGCATTCACTAGCAGTCAGATAGTATGGAAAGTGTTATCAGACTACGGGGGTAGCCGTAGCATTCACTAGCAGTCAGTTAGTACGGAAAGTGTTGTAAGACTACGGGGGTAGCCGTAGCATTCACTAGCAGTCAGTTGGTATGGAAAGTATTGTAAGACTACGGGGGTAGCCGTGGCATTCACTAGTGGTCAGTTAGCATGGGAAGTGTTGTAAGACTACGGGGGTAGCCGTAGCATTCACTAGCGATCAGGTAGTATAGAAAGTGTTGTAAGTCTGCGGGTGTAGCCGTAGCATTTGCTAGCAGCCAGATAGTGTTAGAGTGTTGTAAGTCTGCGGGTGTAGCCGTAGCATTCAGTAGCAGCCTGATAGTGTGAGGAGTGTTGTAAGTATGTGGGTGTAGCCGTAGCATTCACTAGGTTGGTAGATAGCATGAGCGCGTAGTTAGGACGCGAAAGGAACGGGAGTACACACCAGTTCGGGTGTAGCAGTGAGGATATGGAAATCCACGGATTGGTTTATGGATTTCCCCAGAGGGATTAGACATGGTTAAGCCAGTAATAAGACTGTAGGAACGCCACTACAGTTATGAGATCAGGAAAGCAATGGATCGTATGAGGCCCTTTGTGATATAAGTCTACCATCGGTCAGGTAGCAATCACTTTTAGCCTTGGATTTGGTGACGTCAGGATTCGACACATGGACCTGATCGGTTGGATCAGGAGGTTGTTAGAGCCTCAGTGACATGATAACTAGTGGCAACTAGTCCAGAGAAGGATTTTGTTCAGAAGTCGTGTGAAACGACTAGGTGGGAGTACTTTTAGCTCGTCGATCGGCCCGGGACCCGAAAATTCAGATGAATTGCGAATGAATTGAGACCAGGGAGGTCTTGATAGATTTTGGGAAACAACTATGTAGCAGCATACTGCTTCAGGCAGTTAAGTGTTCGAGCAGTTTCAGCGTTTGGGCAGTATTAGTATTTGTGTTTTGGGTTGCAAATACGAACGGAATAGCTGATTGATTGGGAATTGACAAATCACTCGCAACGGGATTAGCTGAGCCTTGGCCAAGTATAATTGACCTACAGAGATAATTGGGCTTGTGACCCTGAATTATAGTGGAAACCTCGAGTTATTGAAAGTTGAGTAGCCGGTTGAAGGATAAAGTAGACTGGGTCCAACGATAATGATTCAATATGAGTGGTCTGCCAGGAATTCAGACCATCTCGAGACAGCAGATTCAAACGGAGTAGATGTGATCTTGTTGTGAGGAATTCGTTCACATGCGGATGTTAGGGCTTTGCGAAGATTGGTCGCAACTACCCTGGGAAGGCTAGGGTGTGCCCAGGATGGTGACCATGTTACTTGAGTGGTTCGGCGCATAAGAGATGCTAAGGAATGATTTTGAGGACGAAATCTAATTTAAGTGGGGGAGAGTTGTAACACCCTGTTTATTTATTAGATAAATAAATAAATTAATGAACGAATAGTAGCCTTAAAATAAATATTTATATTTCAAAGGTTGATCTTGAGGAGATAATTGTCACACCTTAAGAGATTGGGGGTTAAAAGTGTAAAATCCGGACTTAATTTGTAAGTATTAATGAAGGCAGGGACTAAATGGTAACTTCTGGGACTTCATTTGAAGGGCTTTTGGAGTCTTAGGGGCTGTATGGTAGATTAGGGATCGAATTTGAAATGAATTTATGGAAGTAAGGGCCAAAGGGTAAAATTCAGACTTAAATTGAAAAGGTTTTGGATTGCTGGGGGACAAATGGTAATTTATAGAGTGGGTGCGAAAAGAATTTGTGGGGCATGGACTGATTTTGTACAAAAGGGAATCGAGATTGTATGGGATACGGGTATTTAACCCGTCACCATGCATCGGCCTCCTAAAACCCTAAACCTAATATCCTTTGCAGCCGCCACTTTCCCCCCACCCTTATTCCACCCTCGCCGGCGCCGCCACCACTCTCACCCTTCTTCGACTTACAACGTCGCACCACCACCTCTGTTGAGGTCTTCAACCACCGGACGCCACCACGATGCTACTGCCGTTGCTGTAGAAGAAGAGTCGTCAACCTTATGTCTCCCCACCGCCACCATCTCTTTTCTCCACCCCATGCTCACAGTGCCGCAACTACGACCACCGTTGCCACCGATGAAGAACGTGAAGCGACGGAAGGAACGCTGAGGACGTCGGGAGAAGCTGGAAAGAGCTGGAACGTGGCTGTGACGTCACGAAAGCTTCCTCTTCTCCGGTTCGTTGCTGCAACGCCGCCTTAAACCACCGTTGTGGCTGCTGCCGCCACTCGTGAGTACTCTACCGCTGCCGTACGCCGCTAGATCGATGGCTGGAGTGCACCTCGCGAATCAGAAGCATGTATGTGTGTGTAACTTGGCCGAAAAAATGAAGGAAAGGCCCCCACCACCACCGTGAGGTGGTGGCTGCCGCCATGCGCCACCGCTGGCTACCATTAGGTGGCTGTGTGTGTGTGTGCATATGTGTTATTATTAGTGTGTGTGTGGGTGTGTATTATCGAGTTGTACATTGTAATGGTGCCAAAATAATAATAGATATCTCAAACCACCACTGTAGGGTGGTGGCTGCCGCCACCGGCCGCCGTGTCGGGTGGCGGTGTGCCTCGTTGGTGATGTTTGGACAACGGACATAAACCCTAATGGGCCCAATGAAGCCCTAATTGACGTTAAAGCCCAAACATGTGTCTAATGGGCTTAATGGACCCTAATGAATCTAAGGACTTAGCTAATGGGCCTATTGGGCTAAGATGGGTTGGAAACCCTAATTAGGGTTTGGAAAACCCTAATGCCATGAAACCCTAATTTGGAGAATTAATCAGGACACACGAGAATTATTTGATAACTTGAAATATTAAATAATAATAATTGGCAAAAAATTAATCTAAGCAATATTGGACTTAATGGATTAAGTCCTTAGTGGATTAAGTCCTTAATGAGTTAAGTAGGAAACTTAACCCTAATCATCATTTTATGAGAAACCCTAATTTCACTTGGGTTTATTGTTGGGCCTTTCTATTGGGCCTTGATGATTGGGTTATTAATGGACCATCCAAGATCAAGCAAATGGACTAGAATAATTAATGGGCTTTGAGGTAAGGCCCATATGAGGGTTTGGGCCCAATTTGGAAAATTAGGCCATAGATGGGCCATAGTTTGGGCCTTTATGATTATGAGATATTGGGCCATTAGAATACCAAATGTTGGACTGGACTTTTGGTTGGGCCTTTGAATAAGACATGTAAAGGCTTGGGCCCAATTTGGAAAATTGGGCCATATGTTGGGCTTTGAGCCATAGTTGGACTTTTGGGCCTTTGGATTGGGCCTCGGGCTTGAATCAAGCCAAGTTAGGGGTAGAGTAGCCTTTTACCCCCAAGCATGGACTTATGGTTATGAATTGAAACCTAATTATTAATTGGGTGTTATTTTGGTATTGACAGTTCGAGACTCTGTCATCCAGCAGCTGGGGTTGAGTCTGCAGGACTTCAGCAGTGTGGGGTTGAGTCTACAGGACTTCAGCAGTGTGAGGTGAGTTACCTTCCAGTAGCGGTGGGTCTACGGCCATAATGTCGACCCACCAGTAGGAGTTGTATGTTAGATGATTGTCTTTGTGATATTCATCTAGGTTTGCTACTACCTGATATGTTTATGTGCTAGCATGATATGTTATATGTGATAGTGGTAGTAGGGGGAGAATAGTCCCCAAGTTCGGTCGTTAGGACCGAAGGGTAGGTCGGGCACCCCAGATATGCCTGACAATATGTTTATGCTATGATATTATGTGGTAGTAGTAGGAGGTGAAATAGTCCTCGTGTCTCGGTCGTAAGGACCGAAGGGTAGGTCGGGCACCCCAGATATGCCTGAAAATATGATTATGTTATGATATGTGTGGTAGTAGTAGTAGGGGGTGAAATAGTCCCCGGAGTTCGGTTGTTAGGACCGACGGGTAGGTCAGCACCCCAGAATGGCTTGACACGGGTAGGTCAGCACCCCAGAATGGCTTGACACGGGTAGGTCGGCACCCCAGAATGGCCGGACCGGGTAGGTCGGGCACCCAAAAATTGTCTGGCAGTATGTATGCTATGTGATTGTATGGTATGTGGTATGATAGGGGAACTCACTAAGCTTCGTGCTTACGGTTTACAGTTTTGGTTTCAGGTACTCGTTTTTAAAGGAAAGGAGCCGGTTCGATCGCAACGCATCACACTATGGTTCTCCGCACATGAGATCTTTGGGATTGCACTCTGATATTGTTTTATGATAACATGTTTTGATTATTTCTACTTTGGTTTTGACATGACATGATATTATGGATGTTTTCTTATACTGTTGGTTTTATAATAACTTATCTAAAAATGAAATTTTTGGCTTTGAATTTTGGGATGTTACACATGGATCATGGGGGAAATGAAAAGCCATGCAGATTAGGGTTTACATAGTGTAACCCTACATGTGACACACTATAAAAGGAACCTAATATAGAGCAAAATCGGCCACTAAGACTAAAAGGGTGAGGGCAAGTCGATTTTGTGATCAAGTGTTTTCTCTCAAGTTATTCCAAGAGTTATGGTGTTGTGTGAAGCATTTGAGGCATCACATTTGGGGTGCTAGGCTCACAAGGTCTTAAGGAATCCAAGCAACTACAAAGGTATGTCATTCTACTAGTTTTTATATTACAAGTACCCCATGCCATGCTAGCTAGGATAGGAACCTTGTAAAATTCTTATTTGCATGTATATTAGAGAAAACATAGATCCAAGGTTTCTAGGGTTGCATGTACACCATAGGAGTGTTAGAATGCTCAAAACCCATCAGGAAGACCACGATGTGGCTCGTGGCACAGTGACAAGACTATGGTTGGCACATAGCACTTTTATTAATTAATTGGATATGTATGATATGCATGGCTCGTTTGATATGTATGGTATGTGGTATTTGGGGAACTCACTAAGCTTTGTGCTTACAGTTTGTGGTTTATGGTTTCAGGTACTTCCGGTTCGAAAGGGAAGGGTCCGGCTTGATCGCAGCGCATACACCCGTGTTTTCCACAATACGTGATTTTGGGAATGAACTCTGATAAATGTTTCATTGTGAATGCTTTTAAATGC
Source organism: Lactuca virosa (assembly GCF_052849685.1). Lineage (NCBI taxonomy): Eukaryota > Viridiplantae > Streptophyta > Magnoliopsida > Asterales > Asteraceae > Lactuca > Lactuca virosa. The sequence goes on from NC_136429.1 coordinate 204,798,403, forward strand.
TTGAATAAAAGTTACATGAACGTTTTGATTATAATAAAAATGAAAATTTTACTCTATGTTTTCGGAATGTTACAGCTACACTCGTGCTCCCTCTGTTTCCAATGTAGTTGAGGTGTTCAACTCTGTCTCGCTTCAATTAGCAGAAAATTCTGATTGGTATGTGGTCCACATATATAAACAATTCAACTGATAACCTGGATGCATCAACCATATATTCTGGTAACAATCAGAAGGCTAAAAGCAAACATTTGCCTTTTTTGGATAATAACAAGCATGCTGCTAATATACTTGAATTGGTTCATTGTGATTTGTGGGGCCCGTGCCTATATTATCCAAAACAGGTTATTCATATTATGTCATATTTGTGGATGACTTCTCGAGATTCACATGGTTCTATCCATTGCGACATAAATCAGATTTTTATGACATTTTTGTACAGTTTCGTGCATTGGTGGAGAATCAATTTTCAAGTCACATTAAAAATTTTCAAAGTGATGGTGGAACGGAATTTACTAATAAACGATTGCAAGACTTATTTACTAGTGCTCGTATTCATCACCAACTTTCATGTCCGGCAACTCCAACACAAAATGGACTTGCAGAACGCAAACACAAGCATATTACTGAGAATGGAATTGTCACGCTTTTTCATTCTTCTCTACCCTTAATCTATTGGAAATGGTATTGGAAGAGGAGATCGGGAAAGGAGGGTACCGGCATGGGAAAGGGACATCAACGGGAGGAAATAAGAGTGTAAGAAACGTCAAGGGGTTGCGCCGGGGGGGGGGGGGGGGGGTATGAGAGTAAGGATGGGGTAGTGGGCCCTACACATATTCTAAAATTATAATTAAAATAATAAATAATCAAAAAATTAAAAAAAACAAAACAAATAAAAGCAGATTTTTATGTATGTTAAAGGATGAAATACGTGACAAATTAAAGTTTGAAGAAAAATATAGAAATCAAACGCCACCATTCATGTAATTTACTATTTATTTAATATTGATTTAACGCATAACTTAATATATGGGACCTAGCAAAGACCTATCATGCTGTCATTCCTTGTCACAAGTCATGCCATTTGACATAGATGAAAAGGAAATACAAATCAGTACCATGCTAGCCTCATTTTTAGCATTCCATCTTTCAGTGTATCAACTTTATCAACTGTTCTATTCAATGCATCAATAAATATCTTTTTTAAGTTTCTACTATATCATTATAGTAGATATTAACAGACTATAACAGATTTCAGACAAATACACAGATATTGAAACATATATAACATAACGTATGTTTAACTAGTTATAATAGATTTCTATCATATAAACTCATATTGAATTTTATATATATATATATATATATATATATATATATATATATATATATATATATATATATATATATATATATATATGGGGATAGGGAATATACATTACAGCGCCACCTAAGCTTAGGTACTAAACCTCTAAAATATTTCGTTTTAACTTAGTAATTATACTTGATTTGGTTTTCAATTGGTAAATATATCGTCCCCGATAACATTTCTTTCCTACATTATCGTTTTACCATCCTTATTTTCCTTCCTCCATTATCGTTTATTATTTCACCCTAGTGAACAGTATTGTTTTCCACCGTCAAGAAGGTCGAATATAATCAATGTTCTTGCTTCCTTATCAAAAGTATTGCGTAAATCATGATTCTACATCTTGAAGTGTTAATCATGAATCCCCTAATCACAATCTTTATATAGTAAAACAACATATTTTCATGAGATTTAGTACCTAAGCTTAGGTGGGGCTGTAATGTATATTCACTTTTCCCTATATATATATATATATATATATATATATATATATATATATATATATATATATATATATATATATATATATATATATATATATATATATATATATGGGAAAAGTGAATATACCCTTGAGGGTATATTAGATTAGGTACCCGATACTTAAAACTATGTCGTTTGGCTATTGACTTCGTTTGAAATTGATACGCGAATACTCCATTCTTAAAACATAAGAAGTATTGAATCCTTCCTAAAAACACTAAGGTTCCACCGATTCTTTATTTTTGTTGATTCACCATCGATTTACAGCAGGTAGCGGTTCGTGATTTTCGCTTCAGTCTTCCATTAGAGTTTTACTGATCAAAACGAATGCTTCCATGATTGCGTGTATGCACCGATTTTTATTGATTTCGTGTATGCCTTGATTTTCGAATCCTATTTAGAATCGAGGTATGTGTTTATATCATCCCTTATTTCTTATTTTTTTCTGGTTAAACAGGTGGCAAGATACAACTTTTTCGATTTTATTTTCTTCAATTTGTTCTTGGTGTTCCTTTGGTAAAATTTAAATAGATTTATACTAATTTCATTAGATTAAGGCTTGTGAACGATACGAAGTTAATTCTATGGTAATTTATATGTATTATTCTTTTCAAATATGATGTTGTTGGTAATGTACACCAGGTGTTTGTTTAAATGCCTTAGAGAAGTTTTGTTCACAGAAGTGTCAATGTTAGTAGCCAAGCTTCCAGTGATTTAAAAGGGTAGAGATTTACACTTTTACCCTTGTTGGGTTAATCATCCTCTCCCATCACACACTATTATCATTCTTGGATCTTGATTTTCGATTTAGTGCCAATTACTTCTCCATTTGTTGACGATTTCTCATCACGATTTCCGATTCCCATAGTCTGAAGGTATGTTTTTTTTCTTAATTATGTAGTGGTTTCATGAATCATGATGATATGCAATGTGTGTTTTGTTATTCAAGATTTTGAGGCTTTTACACTTAATCTTAAAAAGAACTATAGAAACAGTAGACGTTGTTGGGTTAATAGGGTAAAATTTGAACAAATTTTATTTATTTCTCTCTTGCTATAACTTGTATGTGATTTTACCTATGTTATAGCACATTATACTTTTCTTTTGTTTCTATTGTAAACTACCTGATCCAACATTTTACTTGACAATACTAAACTCATGTTTTTATTTCATGTTTTCAATTCTTTTTGTTTTGGTTATGCAATAATGGAGCAATTAGTATGATTTAGTGCAGTTATATATACGTGTTTTAGATAAAAAAAAAAAAGCCAAGTATGATGTTTAGAAAGTCTCACTTTGTTATAATGCCATATAGTAACCATCTTATTCCTATAGAACTAGCATATAATTTCATCGAATGGGTTTTCATTCCACAAATCCTTGGTTATTTCTTTTTGTTTTTCTTAACAAATATTGGAAAAATCGACTCAGTCTTTGTAAATACATGGTGTTGGTGATAAAAAAAATTATTCACATATGGTAGATTCATGCCTATGTTATATCATGAATTACTTTTCATGTCGTTGTCATAGATACTCATTTTTGGACGAAAATGCCCCCGACTGTTTTTACATTCACCTGAGTTTTTAATACATGTTAATTGACCCTACCAACCCCTATAAGTACATACTTCTCATTATAGTCTACTATATATTGTTTTTTAATTGTTTTATTATAAACTTTGTAGATATGGATCGAAATCATGAAGAGTTGAAGACCATGGAGTTGTCTACTTGAAGAACTGAAAGAATTGTAGAAACTCTAGAATAAGTTTTGGTTGTTGTATAGCAATGCATTTGTCCTTTTTATTTATCAAAATGAGCAATGCACTTATAGTTTGAACAGATGTACAATCATACTTGTTATTTGCAACATATTAGATTTATGATCAGAAATAGCAACCCACTTTTCATACTTGTCATTTTCGACCGGTAATGACATCCAATCTCACTTTTAACCAATAAAAGCATCCAAATTCACTGTTAACCCAGAATAGAATCATATTTTCATTTTTAATCTTTATTAGCATCATACTTTCATTTTTATAGAATATTAACATCATATTAGCATCATATTAGCATCATACCTTCATTTTTATAGAATATTAACTTCATTTTTATAGAATATTAACGTCATATTAATATCATACCTTCATTTTTATAGAATATTAACATCATATTAGTACATTTTTAACCCAAAATGATATCCTACTTTCATTTTTAACCCAAAATTGCATAAAAGTTACATTTTAAACCCAAAATGACAACCTACTTTCATTTTTAATGGAAAATTGCATAAAATGTACGTTTTAAACCCAAAATGATAGGCTACTTTCACTTTTAACCCAAATTTGCAGAAAATTTAAGTTTTTAACCCAAAATGATAACTTACTTTCATTTTTAACCTAAAAATGCAGAAAAGTTACGTTTTAACCCAAAATGACAGCCTACTTTCATTTTTAACCCAAAAGTATAGAAAAGTTATGTTTTTAACCTAAAATCACAGCCTACTTTCGTTTGTAACCCAAAATGATAGCCTACCATGGTCCTGGACTCTTGGTCAAAACTGAGATGTAATGTCATTAGGTGGTCAACCCAACAATGGTTCTGCACTCTTGGTCAAAACTGAGATTCAGCCAATTATTAGCCATAACTCAATTAATCAAGTTGCTCACCAATCTGAACAACAATCATCTTGTTATTATTAGCAGCAACAACAACAACTCCAAAGATCATCAAATCACTTCTTCATTTGAATTCAAACATTCACCTCTTGGGTACTTATAAGTTGTTGCCACAAAAACTTCAAAATTTTACACCAAAAGCAACAACAACAAGCTTGAAATTATAAGAAGATGATGATAGGAATAAGATTGGGGTAGCTAACAAAGAACATGTTGCTACAACAATGGGTTAAAATTATGCTATGTATTTTTTCAAAATAGAATAAAACTGCACAATTCTTTCATGTTAACTCGTCTATTAGTGAATAAGTACAACCAACTAGGAAATCTGGAAATTTGGATAGTATGTTTTACACTCAAATTTCATTAAAATAATAAAACCTATATCAATATACAATGATATTTGGTAAGGCTGAAACCGGAGCCAACAGCTTCCATGGAGGTTTCTTTTCCTTCAGTAGAATAAGAGCTCCTGCTGGTTGACATAAGGTCCCAATTGATCAATTGGGACAAAAGAAAACTTGGTTTCAGGGATAAAAGTGACTTTATTGACTGCTTCTTCAACTTGAGAATATCTGTATAGTTTTGTATTGCTTGTTGGCAAATTTTAGAGTTCCTTTACATATGTAATACACTTTTTCCATTTGAAACACTTCAAAGAACTTTCTTACAGCCTCACCAAACGTGGTTGCTTGGATTCGAGTACGTTGATAAATGAAAAAATGTCATAAGTTTATATACTACGACAAATAAAATGATTTAGAACTTGAGAATATTAACTTACATCTTCATCACTTAACTCCAAAAATTATGAATAACACCCATTATTGATAAAAGCCTATGCCTTTTAAGCTATATTGACACAAAACTTCACTAAGGCAATTAATCAAACACCTGATGTACATTATATGAAGCATTATATCTAAAAAGAAACTACATAGAAATTTCCATAGAACCTGGTATCGTTTACAAACCTCTAGTTAAATTGAAATAAAAATTAGAATCAATCCAATCTAATTTTACCTGATGCACACCAAGAACAAATTGAAGAATATGAAATCAAAAACTACTCAACTTCTCACGTGATTAACCAAAAAAATAAGAAAGAAAGCATGATAAAAACACATAACCTCCATTCTAAGTAGGATTGATGTATACACACAATCAGTAGAGCTCTAAAATTGATCCAAGGATTCACACCACTCGAGAAATCATCAGAAATCACTAAACCAGAACCTGTTGTATAAGGGTTAATCGATGGTGAATCAACAAAAAATCAAGAAACGATAGAACCTCAGGAAGGACACGGTAGTTCTCAAAGTGTTTTTAGGAAGTATTCTAGTAGCAACCATGAAAATCACGAACCGCTACCTGCTGTAAATCGATGGTGAATCAACAAAAATAAAGAATCGGTGAAACCTTAGTGTTTTTAGGAAGGATTCAGTACTTCTTATGTTTTAAGAATGAATTATTTGCGTATCAATTTCAAACGAAGTCAATAGCAAAACGACATAGTTTTAAGTATCGGGTACCTAATCTAATATACCCTCAGGGTATATTCACTTTTCCATATATATATATATATATATATATATATATATATATATATATATATATATAAGTCCAATAGAGAACCATTATTAATCAAGAAACCAATGAATCAATCCAAAACGTCGAAATTTAAAGCGATCAACGACAAAAGGAAGGGTTGTACACTTTTACAATGGACGCACATGCACCGGATTATAACAAAACTCACTTTCTTTTTTTTAGTTTTATTTTTTTAGGCCATATTTTTTATCGAAAAAAAAACCGAATATATCATTGTTCGTGATTTTCCGTCCTCTTTCCATAGAGATCCATATTGATATATAAAACATAATTTTTTTTTCAAAAAACCACTTCATTTTATTTGTTTGTTTAAAAGTTAAGGTCTATTTGTTTGTAGAAAAAAAATAATAAATATATCAAAATTCATATTTTTTGGTACTCTTTAAACATAAATTCATATTGATTTTTTAAAAAAATCGAAATTTCAGTTCAAATTCACATTGTGAACCTGTTCAGATTCACACTGTGAACCTGCTCAGATTCACACTGTTTACCTGATCAGATTCACAGTGTGAATAATAGTAAGTTAGATCCACAATATGAATAAATCCATTTGTTGATTTTACAAAACTAATTTATGAGGTATTGAAAACGTTAAAATATTATAAAATACATGAAATATATTTCGATTCATGTGTAAATTTCACTAAGTTAATTTGCAAATGATCAAAGAGTTGAAATAGTATGTCAAATTTACATTGTGAATGTTATAAATTGAAATATTTACAGTTCGGATTCACAGTATGAATTTGAACTGATCGAGTTTTTTTTAATCGATGTTCAATTTTATTAATAGAGTATAAAAAATTAATATTTTTGGTATAATTAGTTTTTCTGGATAAAAATAAACTTAAATATTGAAAAAAAATAACAAAATGAAGTGAGTTTTTTCGAAAAAAAAAAGTTCGCTTTTTATATATCAACATGGATCTCTATGGAAAGAGGACGAAAAACCGTGAACAACGGTATATTCGGTTTTTTTTTCGATAGAAAATGTGGTCTAAAAAAAATTTAAACGAAAAAAAGAGATGAGTTTTTTGGTAAGGATGTGAATTTTTTGGTATAATCTGGTGTGTGTGCGTCCAATATATATCTATTTCCTTGGCCGTTGATTATTATGATTTCCGACGTTCACGACTAGTTTATTGGTTTCTTGTTAATTATGGTTTTTTATTGAACTTCATCTTATATATTAAATTAAATTAACGAGTACAGTTAAAATAACCGAATAACAAACTATTATCCCTCAATTTAACGCTTCATAAAACAAAAGTAGCCCTTAATAAAATTAAAAGTGCATAACTACTTCTTCACTATGACAATAATATTGTCTTAAGATATTTTTTTCATTCTGTTACTTAAAATCACAAATTGTCATTGTCTTTTGTCATATAACATAATATCAAAGATAACGAATAAAAATCTTATTCACCTTTCACACTTTTATAATTTCTTATCAATATTCCTTTGTCCCCTCTTCATATTTTACAACTAAAAAAATAAATAAACTTATATATATATATATATATATATATATATATATATATATATATATATATATATATATATATATATATATATATATATATATTAAACTAGTCTAACATACATTGTTTTGATATATTTTAGTGGTTTTTGTTTTGATTTGTTCTTGATTCCCTCAAACAACTCACTTTAATCTACTATTTGTGTTTACCTTCTTTGTTGGTTAATAGTTGTTTAATGTCTGAGGTCATCTTGAGACTAAGTGAGGTCATCTTGAGACACAGTAGTTTTATCTTTATGGAGGGACGACTGCTCATTCTAATGGGATTCACGAATATGTTGTTGTTCCTTTTTGTAACATATATTGTTTCAAAGCGTAATTAAATATGTAAACTAAGAAACATAACTAAAATTCATGTATAAAATATAAATAATAAACCCACTTCAAACAATTAGATAATTTGATGATTGATCCTTTGATTGTAAGAAAACACACGAGCTAAAAATACTAAATCATAAAAAATAGAAAAATCTTAAAACCCAAACGAATCTAATCTAAAATATCTATACATTAAAATCCCTCTAATAGATCAACGTGTCACATTCTGATCCAATCACAACATTCAATATGGTAGTGTAGTCAAACTCTGTTTCACATTAGCTTCAAGGCATTCGAAAAAGCCGGTGGTTATGGCTTCCAACTTCCAAGTTAGAAATTGAGATCAAAACGATGGTCGTTACCGGAAAATGACCCCCCCGGAGATTGATACGGCGCTCGCACGGTGGCTCTGTCTTTCCTCTTCGCCAAGAACTTGTGCAGCGATGCTCGTCTTGCAATTGGCAAATCCGAACCTTTGGTTTGCAGCTCTGCATGAATCGGTGGTGGTGGTGATCGGAAAACATGATCATCAGAAGAAGGTTTTGAAATGGAAGCCAATTCAATTCGGTTCTCGATTTTAGGAGAACCCTTCTGCGCCATTAGCATTAGATCTCTCGCTTTATCTTCCGGAACATCATCTAAAACCAATATATTTCCTCCATAGAAAATCGTCATCTGTGAGGCTTTAGGCTCTGTAGCTTTGTTTTTTGAATCTTCTACATCACATGAGGAATCTAAGATCACAAACTGAGGCAACATCTTCTCCGATTTCTCCACATTCAAGTTCAAGGCCTTCTCACCGGGATATTTCATGTTGCTCAACAAATCAACAGTCGTAGTTTCTGAAATACCAAATTGACACATCAGATTAGTCTCCAGCAATTTCAGAGATCTAATCAATTCAATCAAAGGATCCACCCCCAAATCGAAACAATTACAAACAAACATACCTGAAGCATCGAACTTTGCATTGATTCCGAAACTAAGATCTCGGAACTGATTGCCGTTTTCTTTCAGAAACAGACTCAACCGGTTGCAAGTCTGCACAAACTTCGATTTCTCCACAGGCGCTTTGCCGTTGCCGTTGCCGGAAAAGTAACGTTTCGCCGTCGACATGTCTAATCAAAATAGGTCCGTGGAGGAGTAATGGTGATTGATGATGAAGATTGAAGAAGGAAGAAGGAGGGATTTGCAAATTTATATTAAAAGCTGTTCATGTGCCTTGGCCATATAACTGTTGTGACTTGTGGTGGGGTCAACTTATCCTTTTATAAATCGCCACCGTTTCTCGTGTTTTATATGAGCACGTGTTAATTGTTTTTTTGAGAAAAGACTGGTTAGGCTCGAGTCGACTCAGTCTTTGGTTGGACTCGTTCAAATTTAAAATTGGTGGTGGCCCACGCAAATAAGGAGGAGGATTATTCAAAGATTATACCAACTAACTTCACTGGTCGACAGATTATTCCTTTGTAATTTTATATCATTAAAAGAAATTTGGTTTATTGGATATTTAGATGTTTTGAATTTAAATTGGTTATTTATGACTTAAAATGTAATACTTTATAATGATTAGTTTATTACTTTGTTTATTTTGTATATAGTCAAACTGCTGTCTTTTGCATCATCAAGCAGCTACTATAATGTAAAAATATGAACCTTAATTTAGTTATAATATATTGATTCTTGGTTATTGGTTAACTTATTGATTCATTGTTGTTAGTACTTAAATTATATTGATTTTCTCATGTAATATAGATGCAATCCTCTCGATAACTTACAATGAACCATGATGAAAGATGGAACCCTATGTGAAAATATATACTATTTTTAATTTTAACAAGTTTTGGTCACCTTGGGTTAAACGAGCCCACGTGTAAAATACAAAACAACACTTACGTACAAAAAACAATTGTTAATATGTAGAACTAGTTTAAAGAAAATATAACAAACAAAAAAATTATTAACGAGGTGAGGCTTTTGGTTTTTTTAAAGCCATGCATGATGACACAAACGTGACTGCTGACTCCACTTACTGTCATGTACTTTTGCTATTAATCCTTTTAATTATAGAGAACTTTGAGTTGATAAATAAAAAAAGAAACATAGAATCTTTGCATATTTTTGATGAAACAAGATCTCAACAATATCAATTATTTTGATTTCTTTGCCATCTCTATTTTTACGGTTCATTAAGAATAGTCAATTAGATAAGAGTCTGCACTATTTTAAGTACATGATAATGGAAGCGAATAATGCTAACCTTGTTGCTACAATGCTACTGATACATTTGAAAATAATAAGGCAAAAAGTCTTTGGTATAATAAAACTTTTAAGGAGTTTATTAATATGGATGAGCTAAAAATAGGAATAGACCTCATATATATATAGTCACTTCAATAAAGGATGGATGGTCAAATGTGAAGAACAACATTAAGGAAAAATCAGGAAAAATTTGACAAAAGGCAACTTAAAAATAAATGGGACACTATGAAGAAAGATTGGAAAATGTATGATCGTTTTATGAGGACTAAATCTCGCATTAGATGAAATCTCGTGAGAAAGACAATCGATGCACCAGAAAAATGGTGGGACAAAAAGTAAAGGTAATATTTGTTATTTTTTTTATCTATCCATTTCTTTTATTACTCTTTATAGTTTGAAAGTGGCATGTGCTAATAAGAGGTAATTAACACATAGTGAGACAAATAACCAAATTTAGGGACATAAATTTGGATATATATCGGAAATATTATGAGCCTTTATTTAGAGATTTTGTTGTTGGTAGAGATAAGACTAGTGCTCCCCCTCAGTGGCGGAGCTTGAAGTTTTGATTTGGGGGCCGAAAATAGAATATGTATAAAAATTGAATAACAGAGGGGCCAAAGTCAAATTTTATAGTTTTAGGCATAATATGTAACTTTTTTTAATGTATAAGGACTAATTATAAAAAAAAAATAGGGGGGTTGTGCCCTATATAACCTCCGCCACTGCTCCCCCTGAATTTCAAAATGATAGTAATCCGACTGATGTTCAAGATGAAAAATATATCTAAGGGAAAGAAGATAATGATGAAGTTAACTTATTGGATGATGATAAACCTATTTTTCCATCAAATTAGTTCTAATAAGAAGAAGGAACGTAAGAATATCGTCGCTACAAGTTCAACCACGGTAAATCTTTAGTAAGGCCATGAGGTATGACATAGTTTTTGACGCGTAATAGGTGACGTGGAGGGGGGTATTTATGCGTGAACACCCCCCCCCCATGGTGAGTGTGACGCGGATTGATGGGTATCACAGATGGTTACGCCGAATCTGATTCGCCAAAACTTTTTGACCGTTTTTTTGGACCGTTTGGTTAATTAAAAAAAAAACTTTTCAATTTAATTCTTCTACTATATATACACAAACACATAAACACAAAAACACATATCTCTCTACTTTCTCATTTTCTCTCAAAAATATGGAGCAACATCAAAATACCTCTACCATTCCAAACACCCCAACAACCCCAAACACTCCAAATGATCAATATCAAGGTTACATTCAAATGCTAACATTCCCAATCCAACATCGACCTCTATTTACCAACATTCCATTTCAACCAAACTATTTCCAACAACAAATACCACAATCCCAATTCCAAGGTTTTCAACAATTTCAATCCCAACAATTCCAAAGACAACCATCTCAACAATTCCAAACACAACCATCTCAACAATTCCAAACACAACCATCTCAAGTCCCCTTTTCTCAATCCCCACCTATAAACCTGGACAACGACGACGACCGGGTCGAAGAAACACAACCATCTAGGCGAAGGAAATCAAAAGGAAAAGCTACAAATAAAAGAGGAACAGATTGGATCGAAGAGGAGGAGGAAGCTTTAGCTAAAGCTTGGATTTCTATATCGTGCGACTCGAGGACGGGTAACGCGCAAACGGGAAACAGTTTTTGGCTTAGTGTTTTAGATCACTTTCACTCGCTCTTGGGAAGGCAAACGGGCCGAACGTACGACACGATCAATGGAAAATGGCGTGAACTACGAGCGGCGTGCACCAAGTTTAACGGCATATTTGAAAATCTGAAAAATATGCATAAAAGTGGTAGCAACGATTTCAATATTTTATCAATCGCTTGCCAACAATTCAAAGTTACCACCGGCGGTAAAGCGTTCGGCCACCAAAAAGCGTGGGAAACTTGTCGTAACGGTCCAAAATGGGTCCTTAACCCGGAGACTTCGCATTCAGGATCGACCACCGGCTCCAACAAAAGGCCAACAACTTCTGAGTCGGATGTGTGTTTTGGTGTCGACCTCAATGACGACTTCGATGGGACCGAAGGGGAGGGTCCACCGGAAGTCCAACTTCGTCGACCACCGGGAAGGGATAAAGGGAAAAAGCGGCGTCTTCAAGCGGAAAAGCGATTAACGAAGACGTGCTTGTGGACAGAATTGACAAAACTCTAAGTTTTTTACAAAAAAAATATGAGTCAACGGAGGATGATCGGCGTCGGAAACAAGCACTCACCGATCTTCAAATTTTAAACATGAAGCCTAAACCGAATATGGACCCGGAAAATTTAGTCGCGTTTCTGAAAATCCAACAAGAAGTTTGGGAAAAGTATGGAACTTAGGTTTTAACGTTTTTAATATTTATGTTTAATTTCTATGGTTTTTAGTTATTTAGGTTTTAAGTTCTCTTTTTTATGGTTATTCGGAATCTAGATTTGAAATTTTATGTTTATGTTTTTTTATGTAATGTGGAATATCAATTATGTTATTAATTTAGGTTTTTTTTTTAATTTTAATCTAAATATATAAAAAAACAAAAAAAAAAACATTGTATAGTGATAACCATTTCCAAGGCTAGTGAACATGTGGTGAACATGTAGTGGGGGATGATGTGGCGCATACCTGACATCACTTTTCTAGTACATACATTGTGACCATACCCCATGGCCTAATTTCCCTATTTGAGGATACACAAGATATTGTCTTGGAGGCAGTGTCGGCCCAATACATGGGCGGCTTGGGCCTAGGCCCAGGGCATCAAAGTTTTAGGGGCATCAAATAAGAAATAACATATATCTATATTATATATAAGTATGGCCCAAAAATAACTTAGCTCATATCTCTTTTGTTAACCGACGATAAAGAAGAGAAAGAAATCAGGGGAAAAGGGGAAAGAGAGGCGTCGCGCCATAGATAGCGGCATAGAGAAACGAAACGTCGCATGACGCCTAGAAACACGTTGGCGTTGCGATCCATGGAGAAATCAATGCCTAGTTACGTCTCTCTCTCTCTCTGCGATAAATAAAAAGTAAGAACATATATTGATATTGTTGTTTCATCGATTCTTGGCTGTTAGAGATATAGCGATTTCGATAAGTGATAGTGTGATACTGATACATCGATTCTTAATTTCTGAGTTAGTGATTTGGATGTGATTGTATCTTGTTGGGCGTTGGCTGTTTCATTCTTTCATAAACCAGATAAGATTTTCCTCTATAATTCTATTTGTGCTCGATATTGTTGATTCAGAAATCATTTTAGGCAATGTTAATGTAACACCCAAAAATTCAAACCAATTTAAACTTTTTAAAAACATTTCAAACCATTAAAAATCATTACAACTTTGTTTTCAAAATGTATAATATCAGAGTTTTCCCAGAAATATAGACAAAACATGAGGAGCTGTATGACCACGCCTTCGCCTTGCCGCGATCCCCTGATGTAACTGAAACAATAAACTGAAACTGTAAGCCCGAGAGCTTAGTGAGTTAGCCCAGAATACCAACGCCATACATATATATCCATATCATATAAACATATAAGCAAACAATACAACATGCGTAATGAGCCATCAGTCTGACTGGACCGAATCCCGGTCCTTAGTCTATCTGGACCGCTCTCCGAGCCCTCGGCATGTTTGGACCGCCCTCCTCGGGGCCTTCAGCCTATCCGGACCGCTCGCTGGGCCTTTGGCCTGACTAGATTTGCCCGGCCCGGGCCTGCAGTCTACCCGGTCCGCCCAGGGTGTCTTGGCCTACTGCACACAGCAGGACCTGCCTCAACCCTTTCCCCAAACCAATAAACATGTGCACATACATATAAACAAGTAAACATGCAGATCTTAAAAGATCACTTACATGGCAATCATCCTATAACAAGGATACCGATCTAACCGATCTCTAACATAGCAACCATCCTTAACCAGGATGAAATCTAATCATAGCAATAACATAGCGACCATCCTAACCCAGGATGTAAATCATAAAGGGCCGGCCTTGGTGCCGTAGACCCTGCTGATATAGTGAGGAGAACTCACCTCACAATGTCGCACTGAAGTGATAGGCTCAAACTCTCGAATCACCAACACGAACTCCACCACCTATAGTCACCATAAAACCCCTTTCCATAAATTTACAAATTACCAAAATACCCTCAGAAGTCAACTGGTCAACTCTTGGTCAAAGTCAAAGTCCACAGTCAAAGTCAACAGTCCATGTTGACTCGAATCGTCGAGTGTAGTTCACCGACTCGTCGAGTCCTTCCTGAACTCGAGAAGTCGTGAAATCCTTGATTGGCTCGTCGAGTTCCCTTTTAACTCGCCGAGTTCATACGTGTCCAAGAATTGGGAGAAACCCTAGCCGACTCGCCGAGTCTTCGAACGACTCGCCGAGTCCAAGGCAATCTTCAACGGGCTCGCCGAGTTTGTTCATCAACTCGACGAGTTCACGACCATCTTCATATGACTCGCCGAGTTGACTATGCAACTCGCCGAGTCCTTGCAGACCTTTATCCATGCTGACCCTTTTTAAACCATGCCAAGGTTCCAGATTACAGATCCAAGCTTCTAAGGCATGTTTATCACGTAAAGTTGCAAACTTTACACACATGCAAGGCCCTAAAGGCTCTAAATGACCAATCTAAGCTTCTAATGGAGCTTTACACCTTAGGACAGTCTAATCCTTGCAAGAGTTGGAAACTTTATGGACTTAGGACTCAAAAGAGGTTCAGATCTGAAGTTTCAACTTCAAATCTAGCTCCCATACCAAAATCCCTTCATGAATAACTAAAGAAAGCCCTAGTTTTCACATATGAATGATTCTAGAAGAAAAAGAGGTTAAGGTAACAACTGGTTACCTCCAAAACGTGCCCAAACTGAAGTAGACTCTGAATCCACACATAAATCTTGATGCTAGCCTCTTGATCTACAAATTTCCTTCACAAAAGTCACTTCCCAAAGCTCCAAAACACTCTCCAAGCTCTCACTCACGGAAATTAGGGTTTCTGGGTCTCAAGAGGGTGATAGAGGACAATGGGAGGCGCTAATGGTCCAATATATATGGTGCAAAACCCTGAAAATTAGGGTTTCCACTGCCAGCTCCTACTCGTCGAGTCCCTCATGCCGACTCGACGAGTCACTCATTAATTGACGTGTCCTGGCCCGCTGCTACTCGACGAGTCAAGCGCTAACTCGTCGAGTAGACCTTAGACATGAAGTCTAAATGGAAAAATTAATAATACCTGACGGTTGGGATGTTACAGTTGTTGGGTTTTAGTATACTACAACATCCTATGGTGCACATACAACCCTAAATACCTTGGATCTATGTTTTCTCTATTATACATGCAAATATGAAGTTTCCAAGATATTACCCTAAACTAGCATATAAATATCATATACTTGGGTAATAAAATAGATAGAAACATACCTTTTTTTTATGTAACTTGTCTTCATGAAGCCTGAGTGCCTAGTTCCCCAAGTGTGACACCTCAAATGGTTCACACAACACCATGAACACTTGGAATAACCTTGAGAATAAGGATACTTTGGTTCTCTCTAGTGAAATCGGCCTTGCCCTTTTGTGTACACACACTAGTGCCCATTTCACCAACCAAGGACATCTTTATATAGTGTGGAGATTAGGGTTAAACCCTAATACCCATGACCTTTCATTTCATATGATCCATGGGTTAAACACTCCATGGACTATCCATGAAAGCTTAGCCCAACCTAAATGAACTTGGCCCATCACACACATATATCTTAGAGTCCATATTTAATTAGTTCCTTTTGATCACTTAATTAATTATAAATTAATTCATGATCAATACTAATTAAATAATATGATTATATATTAATATATTAGAACTTATAATATATTAATATAAATCACTAGTATCCTTTTTCCTCATCTTGTCTATCCAATTGTCCCGATGCCATGCAACCCAAATGGACCATGCCGGGTCGGGTCAAGTACATACCAAATATAGTTATGGACTTAGACATTAATCCAACAGTCTCCCACTTGGATAAGTCTAAAACTATTATTGAGTATGACTTCAAAACCCGACTAGCAATCGTAGCTCTCAAAAGCTTCTGTCGAACTCTGACGTGTTAACTGAACTCTGATCTTGTCAATGACTTGTCCATTAGATAAAGGATCATATATTCCTCCATTCTAGATATCATATGGACTGAGACATGGATTATAAATCATTCTCTCTGTCCATTTGTTGTTTCCCGATTTCCGATTTATGACGACCGACTGATTGAACAAATCAAATCAGTCCTGGCTTGGCCAAGCACTCACATGTGTCATCGCTAAATCATCGAGGGGCCCACATATATCGCTTTTATCCCGAAGGTAAAAGGAATGGATAAACTTCGACTCATATGGCTTGTTCTACTACTTGTTGAATCATACACAAAGGCACGTTTTATAACATCGAGTTACCAATGCGTTTTTGTGCAATCAATGTATAACCAAGTCATAGTAACAACTCATATCTCTAGGTTTTAAGAATATAAGATATTATCGTCTCATGATCACTCGTGATAAAATCCATGAAGTGATTCAAATGAGCGTGGGTTGAATCCAATACTCAGAACTTATGAGCACTCATGAGTGTTGTAGCACCGCTTTGTCCAACATCTTAGACCTCTACAAGCCAACCCATGACAGTCTTGATTCATATCTACTTCCATCATATGACCGATTGTGGATAGTTTGAATAACTTAGTCATTCAGGAAGAATGACCTAGTTTATTCTGGAAGTCAAAACATGCAAAATGAAACACAAGAATAAATGAATCAAATATGGTATCAAACCCTATGAATATAAATAGACCACTTTTATTTATCACCATACTGATTACTCATTATTTCATTGTTTCAGTTTTATCAACTTTATACCTGAATTAAAAACACTAGTTGTCCCATGCTCCAAGCATGTACACTATGTTTTTCTTAAACAATAGCTTTGCCATACACCAAGTATGCACTCTATGTTTGTCTATGATCCTTACTTTGTGAAATAAACCAATTGAACATAATTTCAATGATTCTAATTTCACACTCCCAAATCCTTATCGAAAAATGTGAGAATTTCAAATTCCTATCATTTATCGAAATCTGTTTAGATTTTAAACTTATATGCACTGACCCTCCTGTAATGAATATGTACAAAGTCACAAAGACTTGTCAACAGTCATTATAAGGTATTCCAATGGAGATCAACTCCATTGAAACTAAGTCTCATATTCAAAGTACATTGCTTTGGACATGCTTCTTGCATTAAGTTTTCTAATCTTACACAGATAACTTCCACCTATGGAGACAACTCCATATTCTCATTTTGACTATCACTTCTGAATAAGAGATGCCTCTTTTCAGAATATGTCAATATGGTCCTTCCAAAATTAGCACTATACTTCCAACTGTCCCTGAGCAACCAATCTTTGGTAAACCTCAGATTGTCCTCGACAATTGCTTAATCATTTTAGTCATATCCAATTCTAGACCTTTTCCCTTCTTAATGCCTCTGGGCATTTGGAAAAATTTAGAAATGACAAATATTATAGCACATGCAATCGATCATGTACCCAAAGCAAATGGTACACGATTCATGATGTCTCACATAAAGACATGATTCTAGACCAGTCTTTTGCTACAATATTTTTATTTGCCATGTTTTCAAAATTTGACTATGAAGAGGGATGCCGTAATCATAATCGAATTTTGAGAACGCAATATATAGAATTTCCTTAAGTTGAACCAATCCAACATGAAATTCATATATATATTCTTGACTAAAGATGATTAAGGTCTCAATCTAAGCCTTTAGAACTGAAATGAAGTATATCCTCTCCCTTAATTATAGCAAAACAACTTTTTCAATCCCTGCAGCCTCACGAATTGAAACTTTTGTTTTCTATAATTAACATTGCTAACTTGCAACACTAACAATAATTATCATGCTCCCACTAACATGATGATTATTAACATAACACTTATGCTCCCAATAGCTTTGACATGTACTCAGAAATCAGCTGGACTTCTAGAAATCAATACTTTATTGACTTTCTTACCAAAGTTCAGATTTCTGATACGAGATGCTTTGATAAAACTTTATCAAAATCATACACCTTTTCTTAGATAGCATGCATGTGTGTCTAAACAATTTCAGAACTATGAAAAGGGATGCCGTAATCATAGTCTCAATTGTTTAGACCTTTTGCCATCTGCTTCAAATCTACTTGGTGGAAGTGTTTCCTCGCCATCATTTTCATGAATCGGAGAGAAACCTTATGACCCTTAGATTTTATGGTGTATGTGTTCTTATCCATGTGAATCTGTCAAAACCATAATCACAAGACAAGGTTAGTGACAAATCCAAACTCATATGGACTGAACTAAATCTTAATTTCTTGCCACCTGGCAGTACAAGGGTCTGTCATTGCTTCCAAGTTGTTATGCAACCAATTGAGAACTCTAAGAACTCATATGCAAAACCAACTTTAACTGGAATGGGCACAGAAATAGAAGTATGTCAACACGATAGGTTATAAACCTCAAGTCGTGTGCTAGTGAAGAACCTCAGGTTTTACTCTTGATTAGTTCTTGAGACTTTCAAGACCTTTAAGACTCCCACTGTCCTCTTGACATATAAGACTCTCTTGTCAAATATTCAAGGCATAGTGCGGATTCTTTATCAAGAAAAACACTTCACATAATTGGCCTTAGTTGGTCTTTGTTTAATCCAAAACATCACAACTTACCAACTTCAAATGTACAAGAGTAGGAAACTTTTACTCTTACATTTGACAAGTGTTATAAACCTTTCTTTAAGATATGTCACTCAACTTATAGTCTTGGAGTATGACTCTAAGACTTGTTTTGAAACAAAGTATGACTCATCTTCTTGATTTAACCATTTCAACAATTCATGACTCCTCTTCTTAGTCATAAGAATGCACTAAGATGTCCTTAGAAGACCAATTGTGATGTGGTTCTTAAATCATTAAGATGATCACAAAACATGATACTAAAGTACTCTCCCATCTTTTCAGATTTGAGAAACTTTTATCTTTCTGCCTAATTTGATTCTTCTCATTCGTTCTGCCATACATCGAGACTTTTCCAATGCTTCAGAATTACACTTAAGCCTGTAAGTATAACCATATTTACTAAACTTTAGTAAATCATGACGAATAGTCTTATCGATCTTTGTGGTGGACTTGACCAGTGCACAAGAATGTGTACTCGATCCCTTTAGTCATTTACTTGACTCACATATACATGTGAACAAGGAATTAGTCTTAATTTTCGAAAGCAGAAAGTTCTCATTCATCATACTATACAACTTGCATGATTCCAAGTTTTGGTCCAATTGAAACTTGGGTGATGAGAAACTTTCCTTATTTGGTAAATTTAGACACTACCACAAATGAAAGAATCAAATCCATTTTCCAATATTGCTATCAATGGAAACATGTAAACAACAATTTTTCACAAATGCCATTGTAAGGATACTTAAAATAAATAAATCAAAACTGTTTTTTTATTTTATTTTAAAACTTCCAGAAAAACTTATCCTTACAATGCAAATGCACATGAAAAACTTGTTGTTATCTATTCCTAAGCAATATATCATAACTCCTAAGCAACAGCTCAAAATTCTGATCACCGAACCATGCGATCGAAAACCATCTTCGCGATCAGAATCATCATATACTTCCTTTAAGTTTCTTCACTTTTTCTTTGATTCTTAAAACATCAACATGTGACCAAGTCACATCATGTAATAAGAATCTCAGAATATAAACTTAACAGAGTTAGATAGTGAACTTTACCTGAAGCAGAGTCAAACTTCTTGACTTGATCAACCTTATGATCTTTCAGGTAAATAGGCAGCTTCGCAATCAATGCCCATTCCTTTGGCTAGAGAAACATATGGACTCACTGGGAATGGTACATGGGACTATCGAAGACTTAGCCTTTCTCTTTACCATTTGGTCAACCTAGTTGACTATGGTCAAACCCTTTCTTTGGGATGAGAAGGCTTTTCTAGATATCCAATGTTACCATTGTCAATGTCCATTGGGAAGTTGATCTCCTAATCAATTTGCTTTACTAGTCCTCAAATCATTGCTGACCAAGCAAATAGATAAGATCATTAAGGGTCATGTCATAGTCTGTTTCATAGTAGTCCCAAAGGAACTCACTAAGTGACTTAGAAAGTGATTGAACATCCAACCTTCTTAAGACTTTGACACCCAACTCTCCCGGCTTGTCAATATGTGACTTCATCTCCAAGATGTGATCACACATAGACCTTGCTTGCCAATAGGGATTGAGTGACCTTTGAACTTGTGGGTTAGGGAGAATAATTGGAGGAGGTGGAGGAAGTAAAGTTCCAAGAGATTTTGGAAGATCATAGATGTCTGAGCTAGACATCTTTTGGGAGATATTCAAGATAGTTGATTTAAAGTCCTTAATATAACACCCAACATGAAATATTAAGGCTAGGATCCAACAACCTATTTATAACTGGAAGAGGGATGCCGTAATCCGAGTTATAAAATAGTTGAAGGTAGGTAAATGACGATTTACCAATTTCCACCATGAAAAACGAAATATAATTAAGTTTTAATTGGATTTGAAACTCCTAGATCTTTTGAGATTCATTGAACTTTTCAATGGCATGTTTCAATCTCGAGTGTGCCCTTCAGGTTTTGTGACTGGGATGCCGAGGATCACAAAACAAGGTGTGAAGTAACCATGCAAATATACTTGGTACCCTTAATATTTACCCCTCAATCGATGTGACGGTTAACCACACGAGCTCCACCGATACTATGATAAATATTAAGTTACCCTTTGCCTACTTTGTTAATTCCAGGTTAGTGTGCCGGTTAACCACACACGCTCCACTAACGGTTTAAACAAAGTGCAAAGTGTAATTTCATGGATTAGCACCTTATTCACATTTTCCTAAGTAACTAAGATTAGGAATTAATAAAAGGTTTAGTTACTTAGTATTTATCATTAATACTTTTAATGAAGGGAGAATTATAGTCCTTGTCTTACCTGTTCGGCTAACGACCCTCCACCAGTCAAGGAAGCGGTGGGTAAGAGTGGACACCCATTAAGCTGCCATTTTATAGGCAACAACCTTATACCCCCCTTATAGACCGGCTTCGTGAATGAGGCCTACTAATGGTAAGACTGACTTGCTCTTATACACACACATATATATATATATATATATATATATATATATATATATATATTATTAACTTATAATATTATAAAGTATAAGGGTTGAATTTTAACTTTTAAAATTGTAAGGGCTTAACTTGGAATTAAAGTATTCATTAGAGAAAACTTTTCAAATTCCAAAACTTGAGGGCAAGTTTTGAAACTATTCAAAACTCTTGGATTTTCATAACTTATGAGTTTTAAGTAAAGCTTTAAAACTTTTAATGAAGAGACTCTTGGACATCCATAACTTGAGGACAAGTTATGGAGCCATAAAAACTATTTATAAGAAAAAACTCTTCATTTTTTTTGTAACCTAAGGCATATTTATGAGTTTTTAAGATTCATAAATGTGACTTTTCATATAACTTGAGGACAAGTTACAAAAAAAACACATTTTATGAACAACTTTTAGATTAATTAGGATTGAAAACAACTAAAACACAATTTTTTTTCATTAATCTAAACTAACTCATAAATCAAGGAAACATAGAACTTTTGGTAATCCATAACTTATGGAGTTAAATGCTTGTTTTATGATGAAACATTTCATGTTCCATAACTTAAGAATAAGTTATGGATTTCTTTAAAACATTAACACCAAATTTTGTAACTCCATAAACACTTTGAATCAATTTTTTTTTAAAACCTTTTCATATCCATAACTTAGGGAGGTTTCAAAACACATAAGATCACAACTTTAAAAAAAACTTTTTGAGCTCCAAAATTTTATGACAAAATTTGTAACTCCTTAAAACATTTAGATCAAACTTTTAAAACTAATAAAATAATCATATCATTTTATCTTTTACTAATTTTGACCTAATTCAACTCATATAGCAAATGATTCAAATTTTACAAATAATTAGTTTTTCACAAAACAAGTAATTATCTTAAAATTTGACAAACTTCATGTTTTTTTTTTCTTTTTTTTTTCAACTTTGAAAATCGAACATTTGCATGAATATAACAGAAAACAACCCATGTCTCTGATACCACTGTTGGGTTTTAATATACTACAACATCCTATGGTGCACATACAACCCTAAATACCTTGGATCTATGTTTTCTCTATTATACATTTAAATATGAAGTTTCCAAGATATTACCCTATACTAGCATATAAATATCATATACTTGGGTAATAAAATAGATAGAATACATACCTTTTTTTTATGTAACTTGTCTTCATGAAGCCTGAGTGCCTAGTGCCCCAAGTGTGACACCTCAAATGGTTCACACAACACCATGAACACTTGGAATAACCTTGAGAATAAGGATACTTTGGTTCTCTCTAGTGAAATCGGCCTTGCCCTTTTGTGTACACACACTAGTGCCCATTTCACCAACCAAGGACATCTTTATATAGTGTGGAGATTAGGGTTAAACCCTAATACCCATGACCTTTCATTTCATATGATTCATGGGTTAAACACCCCATGGACTATCCATGAAAGCTTAGCCCAACTTAAATGAACTTGGCCCATCACACACATATATCTTAGAGTCCATATTTAATTAGTTCCTTTTGATCACTTAATTAATTAAAAATTAATTCTTGATCAATACTAATTAAATAATATGATTATATATTAATATATTAGAACTTATAATATATTAATATAAATCACTAGTATCCTTTTTCCTCATCTTGTCTATCCAATTGTCCCGATGCCATGCAACCCAAATGGACCATGCCGGGTCGGGTCAAGTACATACCAAATATAGTTATGGACTTAGACATTAATCCAACAACAATTAATCTCAGAATTTGCTTTATTTTTTTTTATCTCTTTGATGTATTCTCTATCTGATTTCTTCTACATTTTATTACAGTAAAAAAAGAGTTTACCAAGTCTCAAAGACATTGGATTTTTGTATGTTTTGAGCCCCCATTTCCCCATGGTTTCAGAAATCACATTTGGGTAAGTCTAATCTTAAAATATGCTTTATTTTTTATTTATTTGATTTCTTCTCTAACTGATTTCTTCAGCATCCATCTATTTGATTTTCCACATCTTTTTATTTGAAATCTATGTTTGTTTAGGTTTGTTTTAGAAATCTGATTAATTCTTATTTATCTGATTTCTTCTCCATTTGACTACAGGACAAAAGTCAAAGTCTCCACGAGTTATTGGATTTTTGTATCTGATTTCTCTATTGTTTTTGAAATCAGATTTGGCTGATTTCTCTATGGCTTTATCCAAGTTTGAGCTTTGAAATCATATTTGTGTCTTGATTTCAATAATCAGATTTGTATATATCTGTTTGTGTTTAATATTTGTTGTCTAGGCATCCTTTTTAAACTTTTGTGTTATTGTTTATGTGATGTGCCGAAGGAACTATATTTCTCACTTTGTCGTCTAAAGATCATTTCTACACAGATTTTTCACTTCCAGAGGCACAAAGGATTGAATCGATTAGCAATTTTAAGTATCCAAAGTGATTTTTTTATAAAAAAAAATGATTATTGTAAAATAAGAGATGTTTAGTTTCAAAAAATGCACCAAGACATCGTTTTAGACGATTTTGTAGGTTTTGTTTGAATTATTTGTTTGATTATAAAATTTACTGCATTTTTTAATTTATAAATTTTTTAATTATAAGGGCATAAAATTCTTATCACGCCCCGGGAAATAAAAAGCAATGGACCGGCCCTGCTTGGAGGCACTAACATCAAGAAGTACACATACTTGTAAAACACGTAGTAATGTCTCACCAACGACACAAGAAGGGATGAACATTGTCGCATGTTTTCCTGATTTTCAAGAAGGTTCGATGTTGTATTTCAAGGCACTATGCATCTTCCTAAAAAAATAGTTTGAAACAATTTGATGTTTCTAACGAGTGATGTGGAAAAGATGGTGTTTATACGGCTACTAATGAATGATTCACATTATGTTTCTCATTTTCATATATACATTATCTTTTGTTATTATGTTTCCCCATTTTACATTATTTATCCTTTATTTAATGTTATGTATCACGACTTATATCATTTATCCCATTGTTTACCTTAAGTTGACGTTACTCAAAAACAATTTATATTATTTATCCATGTTTTATGTTTGATTTTTTTAATAGGATGGATAGTGATGACCTCTAATTCTTATGATGATAATGAAGCAAATTGGTTGGAGGAGGGGAATGAATAGCTAATATAGGCTGACTATCAAAGGGATAATAAGAAAATATAAATTACATAACAAGAAAACACCATGTCATACATCTTCTCACACACGAAACATATTTATAAATGAAGTACTTAATGGCAATCCTCAAAGTTGTTATGAATTTTTCAAACTACATATCTCCGTATTCAAGATGTTATGTTCTGATCTTGCTATACGATACCATTTAAAGCCAAAACATAATATATGTATTGAGGAGTCCATCATGTTCTTCTTGATGATTTTAGTGTTGGTGATTTTAGTGTCATCAGGTCATTTTGTGTAATTGGAACTTACATGTGAATTAAGGGGCTTCGTAATTTATACTCTAATATATGTTTGTATATGTGCGGAGTGCACACATGTATAACATCGAATTAGAAGCTGGTTCGATGACAAGTCGGGGGTCCGGGGTTTCCAAAGGGGCATCGCCCCTTTGGCGGGTTTGTTGCAAGATGAAGGATCCAAAAGAGAACCCCCTCTAATGGAATCAAACCCACACACCAAATAGCAAAAATGAAGAACCCACAAATTAAAGATTATACGAAAACACAAGAACCCTAGAGAGGGGATGAAATTTCGGATTTGGAGAGGGAGAGGCAGAGGTTGGACGATTTTATAAGAAGGAATAACTGGATCTAGGGTTTACCCTAACAGACTATATATAGGTAGCTACTAGAATCCCAGATGGATACAAACTCTAGAGTTTATCCTTATCTGATTAAAACCAATTATATCCATATCCCAAGGATACCCAAAACCGTCGACCTCTAGGCATCTCGAGGCTTCTGAATATTCTAATTAATCCTTATGATTAATTAATATTCAAGCCCTTTTAATTAATTACCAAACTAATTTCTATTTAATTTATTAATTTCTTAATAAATTAACACATTATTAAACTTCATTTCCTTATGCTATTTGGGTCATGAAGTCAACCTAAAAGGACCATGATATTATTAGAAATATTACCAAAACAATTAATAACGTTGGACACCATTTCCAACAATTACAACATATAATGAAGATGCACCTTAACATATTATAAATAACCTTCACTATTCGTAACACTCATAAAATCGATACAAAGTACATCCATTTTTTATAAACTCATAATACTATGGTGACATTTATATCCATTCCAATAGTTTCAAGTTCCATCAAGGATCAAGGAACAATACAACAAAACTATACAAAAGTCCCCGTTGGGTGTCCTGATCCCTACTCTTCCCAAATGCAAAATTACATGTCACTCATCTTTGGGCTAAGCTACTTCTTGACTCTTAATATTTTTTCCTAAACCTGGAAGGGCATCATCATAACTATTAGCTACATCCTACAAGAGGTTAGTGAGTAACAAGCACAATACACATAATAGAAAATAAACTCAATATCGTTAGTATAACAAAATAATAAATTATAAAATCACATTAACACATATATTAAAGGTAGTAAAGAGGCTCGTCCTCCCTTATTCAAAAATCTCCACGTTATTATTACAATTTGATAACTCAAATATTTGAATTTTTCCCATTATGGTTCGAAAAGTACCTCTTGTGCCCTTGACACCTCATTAGTATAACAAAATAATAAATTATAAAATCAAATTAACACATATATGAGAGATAGTAAGGAGGCTCGTCCTCCTTTATTCAAAAATCTCCACGTTGCTATTATTACAATTTAATAACTCAAATCTCCGACTTTTTCCCATTATGGTTCAAAGAGTACCTCTTGTGCCCTTGACACCTCATGTGTCATTTACAAGTTTAAAGATGTCTCTTACGTCTTTAGACACCTCATGTGTCATTAAAGAATAAAGACACATCATACATCCTTAGACACCTTTTGTGTCACTCTCGGATTTAGACACCTCCTGTCTCTCTCTCAAATTTAGACACCTATTGTGTTACTTATATGTTTAATACACCTTGTGTTTCATTTGTCAATTTAAGACACCTTCTTTTTCATTTATAAGTTTAAGACGCCTCTTGTGTCTTACCCTGAAGTCACCACGATGTGCTCATCCCAGCACTAGCAAGAACATACTCCGTAAAATCCTCAGAAAATACTTCAAAACTCCTTAGAACCCTAGCAATATACTCTTTCTTAAAGTAAAAAGTGGTCACCGTATAGGAAATAGGTTCAGTACGGCGACACATTCGCCTCACGTGGTCACTATTCACCTAATACCAGTAATTTTGCCAACTTTTAAGAGACCCATTTTCATGTAGATCCCTATTTTCTTGGGTGACGAAAAAGAGACCGTCGAATCTTTAACCGACAACATTATCCTATCTTCTGCATGAAACCCATAACAATGTTGAAGAACACTTAACTGCTCAGCAGAAGGAATGATACCGGCCGTAGACTTCATTGGAAAGTCAAAAGATGAAAGAGGGAAGTTACACATAAAAAATACCCAAGAAGAAGTCGGAAATGTAATAAGAAGAAAAGGCAAGAGAAGATATATGAAAAAAATCAAGGGTGTGAAAACCAAAACCAACCCTAATTATGACGAATTGACGTCACCCTGAGAAAGCGCTCATGTCGGGCAACTGAAAAGATTATAACTCAATCTTCACCTGACACCTGATACTATCCAGTCTAGCCCATCATCACTAAGCAAGCCTACATCATAATGACCAAGACTAGGGTGACTTGATAACGTGCCATCTGGCCACAACAAAAAGGGATAACAACAAAGATTCCCAACGGTGTCTAGAAGGTGGTTTTCACGTCAAGGCTCCCTCTCCCGAGGGATTCTTGGTTTCCTCCCCGCCATGCCAGCCCACTACATGCCAACTCGCCTTATGTCGGTTTTGCTAGATGATGGTTGGCATGATATGGCCATAAAAAATCGCCTTGCGACAAAAAGATACTTGTAGAAAACAAAGGTAGTGTATGCATTACTACCAACATACCATTTGATCCAATCACAGCTCATGAAAGAATACATAATATGCCTCTGCCAATCAAAACCGTTGTCCAGTATCAAGAAGAGGCCTTCACCCAGGCCTTACCATATATGGTTACACGATCAAATAAAAGGGTAATATTTGATATCTACATTAACACTCACTCATAATCATACACTTCCTACCAAAAACTGACTTTATCGTCAGAGCGTCCTCTCAGGGATCTCCTCCCAGAGTACGACTTACAAGCTTCTTTATCTTGATTGTGGTTCCATGGCTCAATCATCACTAGATCATCTTAACGGAGTTACCCCAAGGCTTGACTTCGAATCATCTAGTATGAAATGTCTTGATTTTCATAGCAAATTTTTCATTTTTATTTATTCAATTAAATCAGATTATAATTACATTATGCAGAAAACATGATGTCAATGCACATGTGTATAGTCCAGCCTTGCCCTTCTCACGATCCGAATAAGTACCTAAAAACATTTATAATCAAATGGGTACGCACGAAGCTTTGTGAGTTCTCCAAAATACCATATATCACAATACATATACATGCATGCAATCAATGACTGACGACTTTTCACCTATCCACCAATTGGCTCACGACCTTTCGCCAATCCACCAATAATATGTGTATCTTAGACTTACGACCTACTTGCCATTTCTTCTTCAACGCGAGTCTGTGTGTATCTAGACTTACGACCTACTTGCCATTTCGTCGTCAACACGAGTCTATAGGCTCCCGACCTGTCGTCGTTCCACTATCAACCCATCACATAACCTTAATGAATAACTCAAATACAATAACATTTAAGCACATAAAGACTATACTTTCGGCTTTACTCAATAACTCTAGCATGATAACATTAAGCACATAGAGATTATACCATTGGCTCTACCCTACCAGCTCTTATATCTTAACATACATGGATATATATTGTAATTCATAGTATAGTGAGATAATCCACTTGATTGAGGTGGAAGATCCTTGGGAAGCTAGCTCCTGGGATAATCCTTCAATTATCTCATTTAAACAACCTAAATACGAATATCATTGTGCTTTAGTATTTGTTAATTTTATACTATTTTTTGGATTCCTTAACAATCCCAATGAATACATACAGATCTGTCAAATAATGAAAAACCAGGTAAGATCATATCGGAGGCAGGGTCTGTTTGGTATATAGAGTAACTGTTTGGAAATCCCACTTTAAACACCTCACTAAATCTAGCATAGGCATCATTCTCGTAAGTAGATCAATCAATATTATGATTGGAATCACTGATAAATCTTATTTATAAGTTCATAATAACGACTATGAATATAAATACAAGTTACAGTTAAAGCGTAATAAGTGCAGCTTAACTTACAAAAATTTCTAGCGAAAACTCAGAAAGTAGCGGACAGAACTTCGACCCGAAAGCTCCTAGATGTTGGGCTCTCTGACGACCTAGAGTCTTTCTAAAACAATAGGGAAAAGTCGTACGTAAGAAGGGAAATGGATAAGAGAGAAAAATTGATGGATTTGTGTGTAAATGAGGCAAGTTTCGGCATCTATTTATAGGAAAATTGAGTAGGCGCGCCGCGCCATTTCTATCGGCACGTCGCGTCTATGGTTGAAGTGTCTGGTCTGGTGCAGTGCAATGTGCCACATGGTTGTTGGTCTACGTAGCCTTGTCTCATCGCCTCCGGCCGTGCCACATGCCACAAGTCAAGCTCTCAATGTGCCACATCATCGTGTCGTTCGACAGACTTGGTCACCGCCTTGCCATGTGGTGCTCTCGGTCTGCCATGTCATCAAGTCAGCTATTTTTTCTGAAATCTTCGAAAAGCCCTAATTTTCGCATAAGAGCTCTGTTTCTGACGTTCTTTATATCTCCACGTAGGTATTTTCGAGTACTATAACTTTCATCTACGAAAATCGCATTGACGTCTACTA
Source organism: Lactuca virosa (assembly GCF_052849685.1). Classification (NCBI taxonomy): domain Eukaryota; kingdom Viridiplantae; phylum Streptophyta; class Magnoliopsida; order Asterales; family Asteraceae; genus Lactuca; species Lactuca virosa. The sequence continues at coordinate 204,827,997 of NC_136429.1, forward strand.
CATGTTTATAATGATTATTTTGGCTAAAAACTAATATATTTCTACTTCGAACTTTTATAAACAAACGATTATATTAAATTCTAATGTAGAGTGAAAATGGGGTATTACAACTCTCCCCTACTTATAGAGATTTCGTCCATGAAATCCTACTCCTAGTGCTCCTAGATGTCATCTTATTGGAGTTATAGAGATCAACTCATGATCTAGCTGACGTTGTCGCATTGATATTTCTCGTAGAACTTCGTTTTCCACCTTGGACGTATTCCCGAACTCCTCACGAAGTCTTATAAAACCGAGAATTGGTCGGTCTGGACTTCCAGAATTTGTACTCTACAACTGTCGACTCGTTAGAAGCGAGTACTATGGAAATTTATTTATAACATCCTAACGGAATCCACTTTTTGGGACATGCCTCTATAAAAGGCTTATGGTATATCGTTCAGAATTTGTGTCCCACGCCATCTTTATATGGTACATCTTTAAACACCTACGAACCTAGATTACAAGTGGTTTTTCTACCTAGTTCAGGTGTTCTAACATCCTGAAATTTAACCAAAGCTACTATGACGGGTTTATTGGTTAGAAAACTATGGAACCAATACTCTAGTACTGGTGATGGACTCATTATAAGGCTTGCTCATCTTTCAACCTACTAGATTATAATGAACATTAGGTCAACAATATCCTTCTCGCAAAGCTCTAACTACTTTACGTGTATCAAAGCATAACTACCGCTTGAGAAATTTGTTCCTATGCCTGCTCACGACACGATGTGATACTATTCAACTACTGGGATTACAATGCCAGACCAATCTTGTCATCATCCCTATCGGGCCTGAAGACTCACGATCAACCCTTTAGTGGTCTTGAAGACTCACAACCATTATTCCATTGTCCTGAAAGAACCCAATCAACATCCTTCCTTGATATATGTTAATAATAACATATCTCTGCTACTTAAACTTATGAGGCTACAACCAATTGGAGGTCCTTAATCTACACCGCATGGATGATAAAGTCTAATAGTCGTCCTATGTCAACCTATGGATGTTAAAATTATATCCTAGTTTTATATTAGCTCTTACACCTATCGACTAAAGGAATAACTAAACCAAACACATAGCTTACCCCGAAGACCTACGATAATAATGACGCACTAACATATGATTACATGGTAGCACATATTCCAAATACTAATTGTCGTGTCTTATATTAATTTATGAATGTTATATTCGAATATAGCTCTAGGTTAACTTAAACGCATGCCTATAAGAAAATACTAAACAAAACACGTAGTCTATCCTGAAGTCTAAATGACACTGACACATCACTAGATGCATATGAAGTCCCACTCGACGATCTATCTAATGTGACCCTTAATGGAATGAATGTATCTAGGAAATTTACACTGGTTGCTCATGATACTTTTGTGTTCTCCACCAACCGAAACCTTGAACCCAAAAATTGAAAAAGTTTGAACCGGTCTCTGACGATACCCTGCTGTCTTACTAAAATTCTAAATATCAGCGGAAACCCTTAGATCCTTTCTTTGCAGGTCGAACTTTTATTGACATTACAACAACACCTCATCCGACGACCTGTCTCCACATATAAATCTACAACAACTGCCACCGATTATGCAACTTTTAACAATGAGTCACTCCTAAAATTGAACTTTTTCCAATTTACGCTGGGGACTCTTAGTTAATCTCAACTGCTACCGATAACATCAAGACCGTCTGGTCGAACTTGGATCAACATTTTGATTCACCAATCCTATTATGTATACTGCTGATACATCTGTAATCTCTTAAAAGGTATTACCGCCTCTCTTAATTGACATAGTCCATCCTGAATTATCTCCTTCTAGGCGTCCCTTATTTTACCCATACGCTCATCAGATGATGAATTGAAACGGTCGTATGACGAAAACACTTTCTCCTTTGACATCAATCCTACCACTATAATTCTTTGGCGCGAGATAACTGAATTCTTAGTATGAGCTTACTAAACTTTCTAAGTTTGATGTATGTCTTGAGTAGGGCTGTAAACGAACCGAACGAATATGAACAGAGCTTGTTCATGTTCGTTCATTTAAGTTAGTCGAACAAATAAACGAACGCGAACGGATAAACGAACCCAAAAATTGAAAAAGTTTGAACAGGTCTCTGACGATACCCTACTATCTTACTAAAATTCTAAATATCAACGGAAACCCTTAGATCCTTTCTTTGCAGGTCGAACTTTTATTGACATTACAACAACACCTCATCTGACGACCCGTCTCCACATATAAATCTACAACAACTGCCACCGATTATGCAACTTTTAACAATGAGTCACTCCTAAAATTGAACTTTTTCCAATTTATGCTGGGGACTCTTAGTTAATCTCAACTGCTACCGATAACATCAAGACCGTCTGGTCGAACTTGGATCAACATTTTGATTCACCAATCCTATTATGTATACTGCTGATACATCTGTAATCTCTTAAAAGGTATTACCGCCTCTCTTAATTGACATAGTCCATCCTGAATTATCTCCTTCTAGGCGTCCCTTATTTTACCCATACGCTCATCAGATGATGAATTGAAACGGTCGTATGACGAAAACACTTTCTCCTTTGACATCAATCCTACCACTATAATTCTTTGGCGCGAGATAACTGAATTCTTAGTATGAGCTTACTAAACTTTCTAAGTTTGATGTATGTCTTGAGTAGGGCTGTAAACGAACCGAACGAATATGAACAGAGCTTGTTCATGTTCGTTCATTTAAGTTAGTGGAACAAATAAACGAACGCGAACGGATAAACGAACCCAAAAATTGAAAAAGTTTGAACAGGTCTCTGACGATACCCTACTGTCTTACTAAAATTCTAAATATCAGCGGAAACCCTTAGATCCTTTCTTTGCAGGTCGAACTTTTATTGACATTACAACAACACCTCATCTGACGACCCGTCTCCACATATAAATCTACAACAACTGCCACCGATTATGCAACTTTTAACAATGATTCACTCCTAAAATTGAACTTTTTCCAATTTACCCTGGGGACTCTTAGTTAATCTCAACTGCTACCGATAACATCAAGACCGTCTGGTCGAACTTGGATCAACATTTTGATTCACCAATCCTATTATGTATACTGCTGATACATCTGCAATCTCTTAAAAGGTATTACCGCCTCTCTTAATTGACATAGTCCATCCTGAATTATCTCCTTCTAGGCGTCCCTTATTTTACCCATACGCTCATCAGATGATGAATTGAAACGGTCGTACGACGAAAACACTTTCTCGTTTGACATCAATCCTACCACTATAATTCTTTGGCGCGAGATAACTGAATTCTTAGTATGAGCTTACTAAACTTTCTAAGTTTGATGTATGTCTTGAGTAGGGCTGTAAACGAACCGAACGAATATGAACAGAGCTTGTTCATGTTCGTTCATTTAAGTTAGTCGAACAAATAATCAAACGCGAACGGATAAACGAACCCAAAAATTGAAAAAGTTTGAACAGGTCTCTGACGATACCCTACTGTCTTACTAAAATTCTAAATCTCAGCGGAAACCCTTAGATCCTTTCTTTGCAGGTCGAACTTTTATTGACATTACAACAACACCTCATCTGACGACCTGTCTCCACATATAAATCTACAACAACTGCCACCGATTATGCAACTTTTAACAATGAGTCATTCCTAAAATTGAACTTTTTCCAATTTACGATGGGGACTCTTAGTTAATCTCAACTGCTACCGATAACATCAAGACCGTCTGGTCGAACTTGGATCAACATTTTGATTCACCAATCCTATTATGTATACTGCTGATACATCTGCAATCTCTTAAAAGGTATTACCGCCTCTCTTAATTGACATAGTCCATCCTGAATTATCTCCTTCTAGGCGTCCCTTATTTTACCCATACGATCATCAGATGATGAATTGAAACGGTCGTACGACGAAAACACTTTCTCCTTTGACATCAATCCTACCACTATAATTCTTTGGCGCGAGATAACTGAATTCTTAGTATGAGCTTACTAAACTTTCTAAGTTTGATGTATGTCTTGAGTAGGGCTGTAAACGAACCGAACGAATATGAACAGAGCTTGTTCATGTTCGTTCATTTAAGTTAGTCGAACAAATAAACGAACGCGAACGGATAAACGAACGAATTTTCTTGTTCATGTTCGTTCGTTTAACAAAGTACATTGTTCATGTTCGTTCGTTTATGTTCGTGAACATGCTAAACGAACATAAATGAACAAAGATTAAAAAACACATAATTGAAGATATATGAACATAAATGAACATATAATACACTAATGTAATCAAACACAATTAGGCATATCTGAACATAAAATGAACTTACATGAATAAACATAAACGAACGTTCACGAACATAATTGAACGAACGAGACCATTGTTCATGTTCGTTCGTTTAACTAAACGAACGATAATTTGTGTTCATATTCGTTCGTTTATTAAATAAACGAACATACACGAACTTCCCGCCGAACAGTTCATGAACAGTTCGCTGAACGTTTTACAGCCCTAGTCTTGAGTACTTTGCTTTATCTATATGGTGAACTACATGACCTACTGAATTCCTTATTTAACAACTCTTATTCTACGAGGATAAATCCTACATCCTTGAAGGCATGAACCTGTATGGTTATCTTTGCTATCTGAGCCGCACCTGGGAATTCGATAAACTCCTGGATTATACCTAACGTTTGGAAGTAAGACCTAGTCATTTCTTGAGAACCACTTCGAGAACTTATAACCTATGGGCATTCTTGCATAAGACTTTCTCCTTCTTTTACCCTTTATGACGAAACTGAAACTGATAATCTCCACCTACTTGTGCTGCAGTTCTTTAGGACCTTAGCGTAGAAATCGATAGTCGAACTACTCTTCGTACTTCCGCTTAAGGTTCGGTTCTTCCCCACTTGGGTTCGACCCATCATCTACCACTACTCGTAGCTGACTAAAGCCCCAACTGGCTCATCCTATGTGATTCATAGCTCCTTTTGACTTTGAAGAAACTCAGAATTGTCGTATCCAATGACGTTTGATATTCCAGTTGTAGCATTACTGCTTATGCGCACCACAAGTGGTCCCCTTGTAAAGCACGGCCAAAACATGATACGGCCGTGACAAGAAAAATGTTGTCTAGAAATGAGCTAACACACATTTATAACTAAAAGGTGTAGGAGGATATTACTAACTTAGTGAAAATAATAGCAACAACGATGGTTGTTGGATCCAATACCTCTTTTCCCACTCCTCGGGATAATCACCTTGTCGTATTCCGACCAACCCTCTTGTAATGACTTTCCCACGATCACGTTTAAAGCACTTGGATGCTAACGCACGAAAGACGCTCACACGTGATTTTTTATACCTGCTACAATGAACTCTGCTTCTCTAACCTCCTAAGTAAGAATCAATAGGTTTGAACCTATTTGTCGATGGTTGTGCCTGAATCCACACCTATTCTTTTACCTTCGATAGAACTTTAGTCCCAACTCTTGATTCATACAGTCAACTTCTAATGGACACACACATTCCTTCCTAACCCATCCCTTATGGCCACTTGGACCCGAACTTGGAGCTACTTTCCTAGACATCACCGTACAACAGATAATGACACACAAAAAAAATTATAGTGTTAGCCACACTATCTACCCAACTACCTATGGCTTAGTAACTTTTTGACTCCTCCCGATTCAATTGCAAGTCCTGTGCTTCGGGTAGTATAGGCATATACTACCTTTCACACTTACTCATACTTGTCCCAAGATTGCCTCGCGTTTTCCAAGTCACTTCCAACACTACATATGGCGACCACTAAGCATATATGTATATGTCCCAACGGGCACATACAAAAAATCTTCCTAGACTCCACTAGGAATTTGCATCTGTACTGACGCCCTACCTTACAAATATATTCCCTATCAAGCACATACTATACTTCTTAGACTATTCTTCTAGGATTCCCTCCACTTCACACTACTATCATCCGAGGATGAACTTATACCAATATTAACTAATTATTGGATGCATACAGTTACATTCCACTAAAATCAAATAGTCTGTCAACTGAAAGATCCGACACTACAACGATAGGACTCAAGTGAGAGCAGCACAATAGCACCAAATAAGTCAGTCTAAAACTATTTAATTATGGGAGCATGCAACCTAACGTATTACTCAAATAACTAATCAATATCAATTTAGGTTCTAAGCAGAAAATAACAAGCAAATCTCTAGGCTTTAAGGCATCTTTGTAACCTGCAGTTCCTGAAAAGATCCATAGCTTACATACTAGCATGCATTTCTAACAGTTCATATATCAACAAACATAAAAATATGGATATTTTGGGAATCACTTTCCTTTATGAGCTCTGGCTGACTGTACGCATCACATTCTTTTCTTTTAAATAAAGTTCTTTTTCTTTAAAAGATTTGTTAAGAAATTAAGATCCTAGTTTGAGTTTGGAATCACACGAGTGTTCATCCAATTCTCTCAAACCAGATCTCTGATATCAACTTGTAACGTCCCAACTTTCATAACAAATTTTTTATTTTTATTTGTTCAATTAAGTCTGAGTATAATTACATTATGCGGAAAACATGATGTCAATGCACGTGGGTACAGTCAAGCCTTACCCTTCTTACAATCCGAATAAGTACCTAAAAACATTTATAATCAACTGGGTAAGCACAAAGCTTAGTGAGTTCCTCAAAATACCGTATATTACAATACATATACATGCATACAAATAATGGCTCACGACCTTTCGCCGATCCACCAATTGGCTCACGACCTTTCGTCGCTCTACTAATAATATGTCACACCCCCGAACCAGACGGCGGAAACGTCCGGGGGCTTGGGCGTGACTTCATCTTGTAATATCATCACAATGTATATAAATGAAACAAGACAACACCATCATCATACATATCAAAATACAACCATCATTGTTTACATCAAGTATAGTATCATAGATTACATGCCAAAATATTCAATGTATGATGGTAACAAAATACGACAAATTCCACATGTTCTTGTAGACCTTTCCGCTTAACGATTCCCTGAGAATACAAGTTATTTTGAAAATGTCAACATATATAATGTTGGTGAGTTCATAAGCATGTTTGAATGAAAAGTTTTGTATTGTTCGTAAAACACCAGAAAATCCGATATTTTCTGTAAAATTGTTTGAAAGTGATGTATCAAAATCAAGTATTAATGCATGTGTGTTTTCTGTTTTTGGAATGTATATAAATATGCAATCCGGATAAAAAATCCAGTATTTTCTGTTCTAAGTAGAAGGTATTGTTTAACTATATGATTCTCCAGAAAATCTGATATTTTCTGTTTATAAAAGTGTCGTGGTCTCAACCCTAAGACCGAATATCAGTGTATGTATGTTTTCGTATCAACAAGATTTTATATGTATTCCGTAAAATTATGATGGAGAGAATCTCTATGTGAGCCGTTTTAACCATACTTGATTATGAAGAATTCGCCTGTCGTGGCGTTTTCAGGCACCGGCTTGTTTAAGGTAAGGTTTGTCACCCTAGACTGGCCTAGTCTAACTGTAGCGAACAACTCACGTGTGGGGTGTCACCCCGTATAGATCTATACACAAACTCTCGCTCTCCCTCCAGGAGACTCTGGTTATAACTACAAGCTACGATCATACACTCTAGAGGTGTCAACCGACATGTCTCACTAGATCCTTAACTGAGTTTTATGTTTGTATAATGTTTTCCGTGTACGTTTTATGTTTAAAAAGTCCAACGAGTATGTATGTGAATGTACGAGGCCCAACAGACATGTAGGAGGACCACTAAGGCCCAATAAACATGTAATGTATAGTCTAGGCCCAATAAGCATGTAAATGGGCCACTAAGGCCCAATAAACATGTAGTGTATAATCCAGGCCTAATAAGCATGTAAATGGACCACTAAGGCCCAATAACATGAAATGTAAGTATTAGGCCCAATAAACATGTAATCGATGAATTTAGTTCGTTTATTATTACATTGTTTGTCTTAGCTCGATTGTTTTCTAAAATGACATAAAAAGACCCACTTTTTGTTATGATGACATTTTTGGCCCATCAAGCCGAAAATTTACAATTTAGGCATATTTTTGATAAAATTGACACTTTAGGTCTCTTAAGACCAAAAGTTTACATTTATGGGCTTATTTCAAATAAAATGACATTTTTAGCCCACTATTGTTAAAAATAGCATTTTCGACCCAATATCATGAAAATTGACATTTTCGGCCCAATTATATAAAAATTGACATTTTCGGCCCAATTTAATAAATTTGGCATTTTCAGCCCTTTTTAACCGAAAAACAACATCTTTGGCTCAAATTTGTTTAAAATGACAATTTAATCCACAAAAGTCATAATTTTTTCAAATTTGGCCTATAAAACCGTGAAGGCCCAATTTAAGCCCATTTTGTGAAAAATTTACTCTTTTGGCCCTTTTTAAAACCATAATATCATAAAAACCCATTTTTATACAAAAATGACTCTCTGGTCCTTGAAAAACCGTAAGTATCATAAAAGCTTCATCTTTTTGGTCATTTGTCAAAAATGGTCCCTTTACAAGATTTTGTTTAGTTTTTCAACATCCTTAACATGTTTAACACTTTCATCTTTATAGTAAGTTGCATAAAGTGTTTTAGTGTACAAATATTGTCAAGACTTGATAGAGTTTTCGAGATCTATGAAGTTTCTTCACATAATCACAACATATAACTTAGAAAACACACATAAACATGCATAAATACATAGATCTATCACATAAGCAACTTGTATCCTCCCCCAAAACATAGTAAAACCGAAAAACAAGGGGTATGAACTCACCTTAGGTTGTTGTTCTCAGTTTGATGAAGAGTTTGAAGAAGATTTTCGGCCCTAGGAGTTTCCTTGAGGAGGTTTTCGAAATCTATGAAGTTCAAGAGTATAGATCATGAAATGATGTGGGTTAAGAAGAGATTTTTGATGTAATCCTGAAGTTAAAGCATAGGTTTAGGCAAGGACTTACCAAGAGTGATGAACTTGATGAAAAACATCTTGTAAACACACACCAAAGTCACGAAAATAACAACGGAAATGAGGGAATTTTCCTTGAGCTTGAGAGGAATTATGAGAGAGTTTGAAAGTGAAAATGTATGTGTTTGTGGGTGCTCTCGGCCGAGAATTAAGAAGAGAGGGGAGAGAGTTGGTTTTGGTTATTACATGATGGATTAAGAAATCCTAGCCTAGATTACCACTAAACAAAAATTAGGTGTCAAGCTTGTAATTTACTTGATTTCTCCATTTTTTTTACCAATATATATATATATATATATATATATATATATATATATATATATATATATATATATATATATATATATATATATCTGTGTGTGTGTGTGTGTGTGGGTCGAGATTTTTGGAGAAAGGAAAAGTTTTGGGCCCTACTTGCTTGATTTCGAAATAATGAGGCCCAAATGGATGGTTCTTGGCCCATTGGGCCCTTATGAGGGTTCACGGCCCAATAAGATAAAAGGAATGGAGTTTATGGCCCATTAGGGCTAATGAAATCATTTATGGCCCAACATGGCCCATTAGGGATAAAATGAACTATTCTAGGCCCACATGACCCAAAATGTTTTAGTTTCGTGAATGTGGGTTCAATTAGAGCCCAATTAGGGTTCCTTGGCCCAAAAAAAGGATCCTAGTCCATAATAAACTTGAGCCGGGATTTTTAGGGTTTTCAATCCATAGTTGAACATGTGAGATGTATTGTTTTAGGTTTTGAACTTCAATCAAGAGTTTGGATTCAAATGGATGATTTCATGTTAGCATATAGCATGATATTCACTTAGAGTACAAGTTTTTACAGTAGCTGATGTTTACATGGAAAATAGAATTTCCTAGTTGAAAATACTAGTTGAGACATAATATGTGTATCTTAGACTTATGGCCTACTTGCCATTTCGTCTTCAACACGAGTCTGTGTGTATCTAGACTTATAACCTACTTGCCATTTTTTCGTCAACACGAGTCTATAGGATCCCAACCTATTGTTGTTCCACCGTCAACCCCTCACTTAATCATAACGAATAACTCAAATACAATAACATTTAATCACATAGAGACTATTCTTTCGACTCTACTCAATAACTATAGTATGATAATATTAAGCACATAGAGACTATACCATTGACTCTACTCTACCGACTCTTATATCCTAATATAAATGGATATATATTGTAATACATAGTATAGTGAGATAAACCACTTGATTGAGGTGGAAGATCCTCGGGAAGCTAGATCTTGGGCTAATCCTTCAGCTTATCTCATTTAAACAATCTAAGTACGAATATTAATGTGCTTCAATATTTGTTTGTATTTATACTATTTCCTGGATTCATCAACAATCCCAATGAATACATTGAGATCTATCAAATAAGGAACAACCATGTAAGATCATATCAGAGGTAGGATCTGTTTTGTATACAGAGTATACTGTTTGGAAACCCCACTTTAAAAACCTCTTTAAATCTAGCGTAGATATCATTCCCGTAAGTAGATCAATCAGTATTATGACTGGAATAACCGATAAATCTTATTTATAAATTATAATGACTATGAATATAAATATAATTTACACTTAAAGCGTAATAAGTGCAGCCTAACTTACATAAATTTCTAGTGAAAATTTGGAATGTCGCGGGCCAAAAACTTTTATCCGAAAGCTCTTATTTGTTGGGCTCTCTAATGAGCCAGAGTCTTGCTAAATAGTCCAAAAGTAGGGAAAAGTTGGGCACAAGAAGGGAAATGGCTAAGAGAGAAAGATTAATGGATTTGTGTGTAAATGAGGCAAGTTTTGGCAAATTTTTATAGTAAAATTGAGTAGGCACACCACGCCATATCCATAGGCAATCAACCGATCTCAATTTTGATTTTTGTGTCGCACACTGTTGTATTGTGTCACATCGAAACTTCGAAAAATTATAACTTCCTCGTACGGAGTCAGGTTTGTGCATGCTTTCACTTTTAAAATTACTACGACTTTTGTTTAAATTACTTAGGCTATTAATCAATCTATCTCTGGTTCACTTTTTTTTACATGCTTAGCCGCATAGGGCTGAACGCAAGACTTTGAAGTATCATAACTTCTTCATACGAAGTCAGATTTAAGCATTCTTTATATCTACAGAAATCGTATTGATGTCTACTACATGTTTATGATGATTATTTTGGCTAAAAATTAATATATATGAACTTCAAATTTTTATAAACAAACGGTTATATTAAAATTATAATGTAGAGTGAAAACTGAGTGTTACATAGTAAAGGTAGTAAATGTACAAAATTAAGAACCAAAAAATTGAATGAGGGCTGTAACGCCCCAATTCTCAGGTATTGTTTAAATATGAATTTCTTGGATTTTAAGGTCTACTCGACGAGTTGGTTGTCCTACTCGTCGAGTAGCAGCGGGATGGGGACGCGTATTTAGTGGCCTACTCGCCGAGTCCATAAAGGGACTCGACAAGTAGGAGCTGGCAGATGAAACCCTAATCCCGGGGTTTTGCACCCTATTTAAGGAAGCATAAGCCTCCTTTGGCCTCTTTGCAGTCCATTGAGAGCTCAGAAAACCCTAATTCGTGTGGTGCTTCATTCTTGTGTGTTTAAAGCTTTGGAGGGGAGATCTTTTGAGAAGAGGAGCTTGAAGGACAAAAGGCTAGGGGAAAGGAGGTGTGGGAAATCAGAAATCACCTTAGATAGCATCATTTGGAGGTATCAAGTCGTCACCTTTTCTTCTTTTTCCTTCTAGACCTCTTTTGGTTGAGATCTAGGGTTTTTATGGTTTGGTTGAGAAGATAAGGTTGGATATGGGCTAGATCTGAAGTTGTAACTTCAGATCTGGACCCTTTTGGGGTTCTAGAGTCATAAAGCACCGAATTTGGTCATGTATGAAGCCTCTTTGAGTATGAAACCCCATTGTGAGCTTGGAATTGACATTTAGAGCCTTTGTAGCTATGCATGCACGTAAATTTTGCAACTTTACGTGAAAAGCATGCCTTAGAAGCTTGGATCTGTAATTTGGAGCCACTGCATGGCTTAAAAGAGTCTGTATAGCTTAAGGACTGATGGAACTCGGCGAGTCGCAAGGTTGACTCGGCGAGTCTCATGAAGATGAGCTTGGACCCGACGAGTTGGATGAACAACTCGGCGAGTCCGATGAAGATTGCTGTAGACTCGACGGGTTGGATGAATAACTCGGCGAGTCGGTTGAGGTTTCCCTAATTTATGTATGCGCGTGTAACCGTCGAGTTGCAAGAAGGAAACTCAATGAGTGGCCTTAGGATTTCGATCGTAAACCGAAGGAACTCGACGAGTCACTCCGGTGACTCGGCGAGTGGGCTAGTATTTCAAGGGACTCGACGAGTAGCCGAGGGTACTCGGCGAGTTAGGGTCAACATGGAGTGTTGACCTTGACTGATGACTTTGACTTTGACCAGGGATTGATTAGTTGGCTTATGGGGTACCTTGGAAGGTTAGGAACTTATGGGTATGATTATACTATGGTAATAGGTGGTGGAGTTTGTGGCAGCGATTCAAGGGTTGAAGTTTATCTACCGAGTCAACATCTGCAAGGTGAGTTATCCTCACTATATCGATAGGGTTTAAGGCACCAAGGTCGACCCTTTAGTTGTTATTGTTATGGTATGCTACATGTGGTTATGACCTGTTAGATCGAAATCAGGATAGACAGTATGTTATGCTCTTATGATCCGTAGGGATTGATATGTTAGTGACCTGCTAGGTCGGTGCTCTAGTTACGAGAGATTGCTATGATTGGTGATCAATGAGATAGATATGTTTGATGCTTGTATATGCCAGTATATGTTAGTTATGCGCACATGGTTATTTGCTTGTTGCTTGGGTTGAGGCGGTCCTGCTTTGTGCTGAAGGCCAACATACCCTATGAGCGGTCCGGAGAGACTGTAGGCCCACGTGGCGGTCCAGTTATGCCGAAGGCTCGAGACAGATTTAGATAGACTGTAGGCCCTACAGGGCGGTCCAGTTAGGCCGATGGCCCAGTATGCATGTTGTTGATTGTCTGTTACTGATATGGTATTATCGGTGTGGTGTTGGTATTTTGGGGGTAGCTCACTAAGCCCTCGGGCTTACAGTTTTCAGTTTATTGTTTCAGGTACTTCAGGAGATCATGGCAAGGCGAAGGCGTGACCGTACCGCTCCTCATCCTTATGATGTGGTTATTGGGACACTCTGATGAATAATGATTGAAAACATTTTTGTAAACAAAAACTATCTGGTTTTATTTGTGATTGAAAAAGTTTAAATTTGGCGTGAAATTTTTGGATGTTACAAGTTGGTATCAGAGCCTTGGTTTGAGTAAATTGGAGGAACATTCGTGTGAATCCAATCTCAAATCAAGGGAATATTCGGAGAATAAAACTTTTTAAAATGGTTTTCAAAATAAAGGATGGAGGATGTAGAGGGTACCATCAGCCGGAGCCTGTAAGTAAACCCCAAAATACCATACAGTTATTTGATATGATGATATGTTAGAACAACATGCTAGTACTAGGCTAGGGATCTTCAGGAATCGCATGATAGACTGGCCTTATTATATGATGCCTACTAGCCTAGGGTTTCTTGTATATGGAATTGACATCATTACTGTAGTTGTTAGTGTATGCATCACGGCTGTGCGTAATCAAGATCTTATAGCCCGAGAATGTTGGATTCAGTCTTCAGATAGGATTGGATATTCGAAAGTCTATTGGGTCCAGTGTTACGTGTGACTAGCATGCACTAGCACTACAGGGGTTGATGAAAGTTTCATGGATGTGTGAGTTGTGAGGAGCTGTGAGATCAGTTGCGAGATAGGCGATGTTCCCCTAGGAGTGAGGGTTGAGCGCATATTATGTTGATGATAGTGTTAGGGTGTTGTGGTGATACTTGAGACAAATATGGGTAGGTGTGGAAAGTAGTATGGTCCCGTAATACTGAAAACACAGGACCCATACGCGTGGCAAGGAAGTCACAACCCCTAGGGTTTGTGGGTTTTGGTCCCCCGATATTACGTTGTTTATCTGATGTCTTGAGTATATTTTTCAGCATGGTGGTGACGAGACGTTTTACTGCTGGGTCTGGATCCGGATCCGGATCAGGATCAGGATCAGTATTAGGATCGGGAGACGGAGGGTCGGAAGTGCCGGTAGCACCTAAGCCCGTGGTACAGATAGGGACAGAGGAGTTGGATGCCAGGATCCGGGAGATTCTGTACGATGAGATTGCTGCAGCGTTCCGAGCGCAGTTGCCAGAGATGTTTGGGTCGATTAAGACCGCGATGGTTGTGTACTTTGATGACCGATATGCAGCTCTAGCAGAGACAACTGCCGCTGCAGCCACATCGGCTGTAACCACGGCAGGGGTTGGAGGAGGAGCCGACAGGGCTTTCCAGTACCGGGACTTCGATAACACGAAGCCCCCGACGTTTGATGGTACACAGGATGCGATCAGGGCTATGAGGTGGTTATCTGACGTGGAGGACTGTTTCTTCACATGTTCATGTCCTGCTGACCAGAAGGTCAGGTGTGCCCTGAACCTGCTGAGGCTTGGGGCAAAGGACTGGTGGAGATTGACGACAGGGCGTACACTGATGATCAGCGAGTTGCTGTTACTTGGGAGCAGTTCTGGGATATGTTCCGCACCCGCTACGTTCCATGCGTTGAGCGGGAGCGGCTTGCTCAGGAGTTTTTGACATTGAGGCAGGATGGGGAGTCAGTGATGCAGATCACTCGTATGTTCACGGAGAGGGCTATGTTTTGCCTGGAGTTTGCTTCAGAGCAGTCTCAGATGACTCGTTAACTGAGTATGCTCAAGACTGATATTCGACAGTTTGCTGCTACGCAACGTTGTGAGACTCTTTTGGATCTTCAGGAAGCCGCAAGGCGGCACGAGTTAGAGTTAGAGCTGCAGTTGAAGGAGCAGCGTCAGGTTACGGCACAGTCTCAGCCGGCACCTAAGCGGTCCAAGACCGCTGATACTCAGACCATGGGTCAGCAGAGCCGCACTTGTGGAAAGTGTGGCAGGGGTCATTCTGGGGTTTGTCGAGCAGGAGGTGGTTGCCACAAATGTGGCAAGGAGGGGCACTATGCCAGGGACTGTCGCCAGTCCGCCCCTCAAGCATATATGAGGATTTGTTACCATTGTCATCAGGTTGGTCACGTAAAGACCAACTGCCCGCAGCTCGCCGCTAAGCCGACGCAGGGATCCGCACCGGCTACTTTGAGGATGGGAGAGGGGAGGTCAGTCAAGGTGGAGCCTTCGAAGGCTCAGGGGCTCGCCTTACAGATCACGGCCGAGGAGGCCAAGGCAGCACCGGATGTGGTTGCTGGTATGTTTCTATTTTCTGTTTCAGTTATTGTATATGTGTTGTGCTTATCGGTGGTACCTGTGTTTAGGTACGTTTTTAGTAAACTCTTTGCCTGCTTTGGTTTTATTCGACTCGGGGGCGAGTCGGTCGTTTGTATCTCAGACTTTCAGTAGAGAGTTCAGTATGTCGGTAGATGAGCTTGAGTGTCTGTTGCGAGTTTCGATCGCCAACGAGCACGAGATTTCTGGTTCTTTGGTTTACCGGGGATGCGAGCTGGAGATTTTCGGGGTATCATTCCCGATAGATTTGATTCCTATTCCCATGGGGGAAGTATGTGTCATCGTAGGGATGGATTGGCTCAGCCGGTTTGGCGCCATGATCGACTGTGAGGGACAGCGAGTGGTAGTTCGAACCCCAAGTGGGGGAGAACTGATAGTGTATGGTGAGGGCACCAGAGTAGGATCAGGGTTTTGTTTGGCAGCCAAGGCTCGGCGGTATATCCAATACGGGTGTGCCGGTTTCTTAGCGTGTGTGGTGGACACGCTGGTCAGGGATCAGACTTCAGTTTCAGAGGTCCCGGTGGTTAGAGAGTTTGCTGACGTGTTTCCAGAGGAGTTACCTGGGGTGCCTCCAGAGAGGCAGGTGGAGTTCAGGATTGATCTTGTGCCGGGTGCGGCCTCTATCGCTAGGGCGCCGTACCGTTTGGCACCGCCAGAGATGCAGGAGTTGTTATCTCAGCTGCAGGAGCTGCTGGGTAAGCAGTTTATTCGTCCGAGTAGCTCACCCTGGGGAGCACCGATCCTCTTCATCAGGAAGAAGGACGGTTTGCACAGGATGTGCATTGACTATAGGGAGTTGAACAAGTTAACGGTGAAGAACCGTTATCCACTCCCAAGCATAGATGATCTTTTCGATCAGCTGCAGGGTGCGTCTTGGTTTTCCAAGATCGACTTGAGATTCGGGTATCACCAAGTCAGGGTGAGGGAGGAAGACGTGGAGAATACCGCGTTTCGAACTCGTTAAGGTCATTACGAGTTCATGGTGATGCCGTTTGGGCTCACCAACGCGCCGACAGTGTTTATGGATTTGATGAATCGGGTCTGCAGACCGATGCTCGATCGCTCGGTCATTGTGCTCATAGATGATATCTTGGTGTATTCCAAGACCCGAGAGCAGCACGAGGAGGACCTCAGGGAGCTGCTGGAGGTTCTGCGATGAGAACGGTTGTATGCCAAGTTCTCGAAATGTGAGTTTTGGTTACGAGAGGTCCAGTTCCTCGGACATCTCGTTAACCAGGAGGGGATTTTGGTCGACCCGGCCAAAGTTGAGGCGGTTATGCAGTGGGAGATTCCAAAATCTCCCTCAGACATTCGGAGTTTCTTGGGATTAGCAGGGTACTACCGAAGATTCATTCGAGATTTCTCCAAGATTGCAGTACCGCTCACTCGTCTAACGAGGAAGGGGGTGAATTTCCGGTGGGACCCTGAGCAGCAGAGGGCGTTTGAGACCCTCCGACGGTGTTTATGTGAGGCGCCAGTGTTGACGCTCCCCGAGGGAGTCGAGGATTTTGTAGTATTTTGTGATGCATCCATCACAGGACTGGGGGTAGTCCTCATGCAGAGGGGACGAGTGATAGCCTATGCATCACGACAGTTGAAGCCGCATGAGACGAGATACCCTACGCACGATCTTGAGTTGGGAGCGGTGGTATTCGCTCTCAAGATTTGGAGGCATTATCTGTACGGGGTCCGTTGTACTATATACACAGATCACAAGAGTTTGAGGCACATCATGGATCAGCCGAACCTGAATATGAGGCAGCGTAGGTGGCTGTATGTAGTCAAGGACTATAATTGTGAGATCCTTTACCATCCTGGTAAAGCGAATGTGGTTGCGGATGCCTTGAGCCGCAAGTCAGCTGGGTCTCCTACCCCAGCAAGGTGTATGAGGATAGCGGTGGATTTCCCGCTTGTGAGCTTGATTAGGGATGCTCAGGTTGAGGGCATGAGACCAGAAAACTGGAAGATGGAGCGGATTAAGGGCTAGAGCGCTCGGTTTGTTCAGGATAGCCGCAGATTATGGACTCGACACGGTCGGGTTTGGGTTCCGATGTCCGTAGGGGTCCAACAGACAGTGATGGAGGAGGCTCATAAGTCTCACTTTTCTATACACCCGGGAGCCACCAAGATGTACCGAGATTTGAGTTTGAGCTACTGGTGGCCGTGCATGAAGCGAGAAATCGCTTGGTACGTCGAGAGGTGCTTGACCTGTAGGATGGTCAAGGCCGAGCATCAGAGGCCGCATGGTAAACTGCAGCCCCTGGAGATTCCCATGTGGAAATGGGAACATATCACGATGGACTTTATTACCAAGTTGCCAAGAACGACGAAGGGGTTTGATGCTATATGGGTCATCGTGGATCGATTGACCAAGAGTGCCCATTTCTTGGCAATACGGGAGAGTTCGTCGGCCGAGAAGCTGGCCGACATATATGTCTGCGAGATCGTTGCTCGCCATGGAGTTCCGGTCTCCATTGTCTCCGACCGGGATGTTAGATTTACCTCCCGTTTCTGGCAGAAGTTCCACGAGGAACTGGGCACGCGGCTGCACTTTAGTACAGCGTTCCATGCGCAGACCGATGGACAGAGTGAGCGAACCATTCAGACCCTCGAAGATATGTTGAGGGCGTGCGTCATTGATTTCGGTGGGAGTTGGGATTCCCACCTACCGCTTGCAGAGTTCGCCTACAACAACAACTATCATTCCAGTATTGGCGCCCCGCCTTTTGAGCTGTTGTATGGTCGGAGATGTAGAACCCCGGTCTGTTGGGGTGAGGTTGGACACAGAGTGATGGGTCGGACGGAGGTAGTCTTGCAGACTACCGAAAAGATCCAGCAGATCAGACAGCGGCTGCAGACCGCTCAGAGTCGGCAAAAGAGTTACGCTGATAAACGCCGATCGGATTTGGAGTTTCCGGTTGGTGACATGGTACTCCTGAAGGTCTCGCCCTGGAAGGGTGTGATCCGCTTCAGGAAGAGGGGAAAATTGGGTCCCCGTTATATTGGGTCATTCAGGATCATTGCCAGGGTTGGCAAAGTGGCTTATAGGCTTGAGCTACCGGAGGAGCTCAGCCGAATTCATAGCACGTTCCATGTTTCGCAATTGCGAAAGTGTATTATGGATCAGGAGGCAGTAGTATCGCTGGATGATATTCAGGTCGATGAGCGCCTGAATTACGTGGAGAGGCCTGTAGCCATCTTGGAAAGGAAGAAGAAGATTTTGCGGAATAAAGAAATACCTTTGGTGAACGTGCAGTGGGAACATCGGAGGGGATCCGAGTGGACATGGGAGCCGGAAGCGGAAATGCGAGAGCATTATCCGGCGTTGTTTATTCCAGCAGACTTCGAGGGCGAAGTCTAGTTCAAGTGGGGGAGAATTGTAACGCCCCGATTCTCAGGTATTGTTTAAATATGAATTTCTTGGATTTTAAGGTCTACTCGACGAGTTGGTTGTCCTACTCGTCGAGTAGCAGCGGGATGGGGACGCGTATTTAGTGGCCTACTCGCCGAGTCCATAAAGGGACTCGACGAGTAGGAGCTGGCAGATGAAACCCTAATCCCGGGGTTTTGCACCCTATTTAAGGAAGCATAAGCCTCATTTGGCCTCTTTGCAGTCCATTGAGAGCTCAGAAAACCCTAATTCGTGTGGTGCTTCATTCTTGTGTGTTTAAAGCTTTGGAGAGGAGATCTTTTGAGAAGAGGAGCTTGAAGGACAAAAGGCTAGGGGCAAGGAGGTGTGGGAAATCAGAAATCTACCTCAGCTAACATCATTTGGAGGTATCAAGTCGTCACCTTTTCTTCTTTTTCCTTCTAGACCTCTTTTGGTTGAGATCTAGGGTTTTTATGGTTTGGTTGAGAAGATAAGGTGGGATATGGGCTAGATCTGAAGTTGTAACTTCAGATCTGGACCCTTCTGGGGTTCTAGAGTCATAAAGCCCTGAATTTGATCATGTATGAAGCCTCTTTGAGTATGAAACCCCATTGTGATCTTGGAATTGACATTTAGAGCCTTTGTAGCTATGCATGCACGTAAAGTTTGCAACTTTACGTGAAAAGCATGCCTTAGAAGCTTGGATCTGTAATTTGGAGCCACTGCATGGCTTAAAAGAGTCTGTATGGCTTAAGGACTGATGGAACTCTGCGAGTCCGATGAAGATTGCTGTAGACTCGACGGGTTGGATGAACAACTCGGCGAGTCGGTTGAGGTTTCCCCAATTTATGTATGCGCGTGTAACCGTCGAGTTGCAATAAGGAAACTCGACGAGTGGCCTTAGGATTTCGATCGTAAACTGAAGGAACTCGACGAGTCACTCCGGTGACTCGGCGAGTGGGCTAGTACTTCAAGGGACTCGGCGAGTAGCCGAGGGTACTCGGCGAGTTAGGGTCAACATGGACTGTTGACCTTGACTGATGACTTTGACTTTGACCAGGGTTTGATTAGTTGGCTTATGGGGTACCTTGGAAGGTTAGGAACTTATGGGTATGATTATACTATGGTAATAGGTGGTGGAGTTTGTGGCAGCGATTCGAGGGTTGAAGTTTATCTACCGAGTCGAGATCTGCAAGGTGAGTTATCCTCACTATATCGATAGGGTCTAAGGCACCAAGGCCGGCCCTTTAGTTGTTATTGTTATGGTATGCTACATTGGTTATGACCTGTTAGATCGAAATCAGGATAGACAGTATGTTATGCTCTTGTGATCCGTAGGGATTGATATGTTAGTGACCTGCTAGGTCGGTGCTCTAGTTACGAGAGATTGCTATGATTGGTGATCAGTGAGATAGATATGTTTGATGCTTGTATATGCCAGTATATGTTAGTTATGCACACATGGTTATTTGCTTGTTGCTTGGGTTGAGGCGGTTCTGCTTTGTGCTGAAGGCCAACGTACCCTATGAGCGGTGCGGAGAGACTGTAGGCCCACGTGGCGGTCCAGTTATGCCGAAGGCTCGGGACAGATTCAGATAGACTGTAGGCCCTACATGGCGGTCCATTCATGCCGATGGCCCAGTATGCATGTTGTTGATTGTCTGTTACTGATATGGTATTATCGGTGTGGTATTGATATTTTGGGGGTAGCTCACTAAGCCTTCGGGCTTACAGTTTTCAGTTTATTGTTTCAGGTACTTCAGGAGATCATGGCAAGGCGAAGGCGTGACCGTACGGCTCCTCATCCTTATGATCTGGTTATCGGGACACTCTGATGAATAATGATTGAAAACATTTTTGTAAACAAATACTATCTGGTTTTATTTGTGATTGAAAAAGTTTAAATTTGGCGTGAAATTTTTGGATGTTACAAGGGCTCTCTAAATGCAACGGATAAATATATTGATATTGGTATTGTTTTGGTTTATAATATGAATGATTGTAAAGAAAATATCAAATTTCTAAATAAAGAAATGGCGGCTAGAAATGGTTTAAAATGAATAAATTGTCTATCAACTTGTATGGTGTAAATAACATAGAGTAAAGGAAATGGGTTAAGAGATTGTGTATGGATAATGGTGTTGGAGTGTTGCGTATGAAAGAAACAAAACTGACCCAACTTGATTTATTTATTTTAAGGTCTTTATAGGGGAACTACTAATTTGACTTTAACTTTAGTAATGAAAGGGGTAGATCAGGTGGAATTTAACTATTTGGGATTTGACCATTTTTTTGAAATAGAAAATATTTTCCATGGATAATGTTCTCTTTGTCGAAGGGTAGTTAGTTTCTTCTAATCTGAAGTGCTTTCTTGTGAATGTTTATGCACCTCAAGATAGACAAAAGAATAAGGATCTGTGGTATGTTATTTCTAGTTTCATGCGTCAGTGTCAAGATAAATTTTTTATTTTCGAGCTGCAGAAGAAGATATGGCACTCAATTTTATTCTTATTCAATGGAAGATTTCAATGATTTTATTTTAAATGAGAACGTCTATGTCATACCCCCAAACCAGAACGACAGAAACGTCTGAGGGCGAATGACTTTCATGTACAGTATCATAACAATTGAATAGTAGCGATCAAACCATTACAACCATTGTACTGAATATTTAATAAGTTTACATTGTACTCGAAACATTGTTTTCTTGACATCAAATGCATATGACAAAAATAAATAACGTGATGCGGCGACGCCCCATCCTCCAAAAACTATTTGGTTACTTGTTTACTGATTTTCTGAGAATACAAGTGATTTTGAAAAGTGTCAGCAATTAAGTTGGTGAGTTCATAAGCGTTTTGTATGAGAAAGATTTTGTAACTGTTTCGTGTAAAATGATAGTGTATACTTCCAGAAAATCCGATATTTTCTTTAAAAAAACGACTTGTAAGTCTTATACCCAAGACTAAAATGTAAGTAATGATGTACTGGAAAATAGTGTTATTAAGTTTTATCTTTATATAAAACTACTTGTAGATGAAATAATTATACCTTTAAATAGTTATATGTTTCTTCTGAAATGATAATGTCGTGTTTGTAACTCCCAAACTATACCAATTCTAGTTTATCTTGTTTGTTTGGTGAGACTATTTATATAATCATTTATATAAATACATAGTAGTTATCTTGTCTAGTTTCAAGATGTAAGGTCAAACATCATATTTTTGGGTTGTAACCCATAAAATGGTGAAATTACTAGAATGTACTCCTTTTTGTTAGAAAAGCTATATTTTGGTAAAAAGCTTCAAAAACCATGTAGTTTTGTAATCATAATTTTTCTTATGATTTTATAACATAGATTATGTTTTTGTTTTTGTTAGTTTTGCATTTCAAAACTAATATATCACAAATAATTGTATGAAAGCTAGTGTGTAACATACATGTTCAATTATCGTGTTATGTAATTTTAAAAGTGAATAATATAATGAAATATTATATGAATTTGAGCGTTAAGTTCTAACATATAGTTTTTACTAGAAATGAAGTAAAACTATGTTTAAAATCACTCGGAAAATATTGGAAGTCTTATGAGATTCCAATCAAAAGTCAAATATTGAAATTTAACGAAAATATAAAATTTGAAATAAATAAAAATAAGGTTATTGAAAGTTGTAGATTATCTCGTTGGAAACGTTTAGGCGAAAACCTCATCGAAATCCGAGCTATAACGAAGAAGTTATGACTCCTTAAAGTTTCGCGACAGAACCGGCTCGATGTCATATGACGTAAAAAGTGAGTTTTCGATAAACTACATTTTTAGCCTTAGTGATCTAAATGAAAGTTGTAGTATTCATTAAACCGATAATTTTCATAAAAAGAACGTCCAAATCTGACTTCATATGAGGAAGTTATGATTTTTCTAAGTTTTGGAATAGTAGTAGACAGCTAAAAACTCGAAATAAAGATCGAGTGATTTTTAGCCAACACAACCTAACCAAGAATCGAAGGTCTCGTCAATAGTAGTATAACGGTAAAAAGACAAACGAAAACAGACGTCGGATGAATAAGTTATGAATTTTTAACGGACTTTTCCTTTCCCGGCCTGCTAAAAATATAATATTAAAAATGAAATTAAAATTAGCCGACGAAGTCTAAACGAAAGTTGTAGAGCATAATTTTACCTACGCGTGGATATAAAGAACGTCAAAAACGGAGCTCGTATGTAAAAGATATGAATTATTGAAGTTTTTAAATAAAAATAAATAAAAATTCGAGACTTATCCGAGGAGGTATGCCCCGCGTAGAGGCTTACGCCCATCATTCGCATGGCAGGGCCTAAGATTGACCACGTCGCCAGTCTTCGCATGATAGCCACGTAGCGGACACGTCCGAGCCACGTGCCCTTCCTTCGGATCATCGGACGCGTCTCTCGTACGCCCCACGTAGTAAGGTGCTTCGGAGCCCTATAAAAGGGATGCGAGGCTGCCCGGTTTTAGGTTACAAATTCTTACATCTTTTACTCTCTACTCTCCTTTTTACCTAGTTTTAACCCCCCGAGGTCCCGGTATCATCCCCGACACCCGAAGCAAGTCCCGACACTCCGAAGTTCCCGAGAAAATCATATTTTCAAGTCGAAAATCTGCCCGAGTAAGGCCTGGTTTTCTACTAAAATCCCCGATTTCGTCACAGAAAGTCATTTTTAGAGTCGAAGTGCTGCCCAAATTAATACTTTAACCCCCCGGTTATTTCACGGTGAGTTCAATATATAGGAACAATTGTATGTTATGTGTTATATGTTCAATGTGCTTTCCTGTGTTATTCTGGTTTTATATCTTTGGCTATGTAAAGCATGATTTGTATACTAACGGAATACTAACAGAGCTATACCTTTGACTTGAAGTGTATGACATAAGCATCACTTGGGTATTGGTATGTAGCCTTTGACCATGAAGTGAATGATTAAGCATTCCTTTGGCATTGGCAGAAGGTTATGCAAGGCTGAAAGCCTATAATTTGCTAGCCAAAATGTTTATTCAGAAATTGGTTATTTTTCATGCCATATGGGCAAAAGTTTTATTGATGTATATCAAGTACTGAAATTGCTATGTCTCATTGATTATAGATATTTGAATAAGATTATTCGTTGATATGGAAAGCATGTCATATGATACTCATCTACCTTTGTTGTTCTTTGTTCCCCTTTGTTTCTGTCATATTGGTATATATATGGCATAACGTTATATTGTATCTATTATTGAACTCACTAAGTGTCACCGCTTACCCCTCTCAGTGTTTAACAATTGCAGGTAATAAGCATCCAGTATAGTCACATACTGTTGGAAGATTTAGAATAGTTTATACTATTAGTTTTGTATTTGGGTTTACGTTTGTATAAAAGCTTTAATATCCTAGGTAGTTATGTAATATACTAAAACTTAGTCGGTTTGTATCCAGTGTTTTGTAATCAAATTATCAATGTAAAATATTATTCTTTTTAAATATTCATGTAGCATGTTTTGGAGTAACAATGTCTTGAGTAGTATGAAATTTTGGGTCTTTCATAGTGATAACCATATCTCATGAAAATAATGTCCTATATTTAACATAAAGTTGAAACATGCAAGTATTTGTGTGATAAATCAAAATTTTACTTGTATTCCCCCCCCCCTAAAACATGAAAAACTCGAAAATGTGGGGGTATGAACTCACCTTGAGTGTGGTTGTAGTTGGGTAAAGAGATGATTGTGGAGGTCTTCAAGCCTAAAACACTTGATTGTGGTTGATGAACTTCCTTGGAAATGATATTATCGTAAGAGTTTTAACACATAATAATGTGTGTAAATAGGATAAAACTAGTGTAAATGTGTGTGAAAACACTAGATTTTGAAGAAACACTTACCAAATACCAAGAACAAACTTGAAGATTTTGAACTTGGAAGATTTTTTTGGCTTGCTTCTTGAGAGAGTTTGGAGTCAACAGAAAAGAGAAATGGAAATGGTGGGGAGTTTGTGGATGTTTTATGCCGTGTTTAAAGAGGAAAGGATGAGGTGATCTTTGCCTAGTTATTTGTTGGATATTAGCATTGATACATGTTGGGTAAACTTAATATTGGAAAAGATGAACCATAAAGTCACAAAGTCAACCTTCTTTTCCCTTTATTCCCACTGAAATCCTCTACTTCTCACTAAAATCACATGTGATTTCGGCCTTGGTGTGAATTTGGACTAGTGGGGATTTCGGTCTAGCATGTTTTCGGCTTGGCACCACCCACCAAAGGTTGATTTCGGTTGGTATCCTCCACTAAAAGGTGATTTCGGTCCTAGTGGTTTCTTAGCATGTGATTTCGGTTTTGGTGTTACCCACTAAAGGGTGATTTCGGTCCTAGGCGAACGAAAACTCTAAAGCTAGTTTTAATTTATGATCTTTGTTCTAACTTGTTGTCTTTCAAAGGTTCATTACGAATATGGTTTTCAAAGTATATATATATATATATATATATATATATATATATATATATATATATATATATATATACTTATACAAATGATGTCTTTTGGCTTTCAAAGACTTATTGTAACAAGGTTACGATGTGGTTTCACTTATACATGATACATTTTAGACTTTGTTTGACTAAAAAATTTGACGGTTGTCACATTATCCCCCCGTTAGAGGGAATTTCATCCCAAAATTAGTTCTGGAGTGGGCACTCATGAACTAGGGAAAAGATGTGGGTACTTCTGCTTCATTTGATCCTCCCGTTACCAAGTGAATTCAGGCCCTCGCTTGTCGTTCCAACGGACCTTCACAATGGGTATGCGGCTTTGTTTCGTCCTTTTGACCTCCGTGTCCATGATTTCCACATGTTACTCTATGAAGTGTAGACTCTTGTTTACCTCGATTTCGTCGAGTGGGACTACAAGAGTCTCGTCGGACAAACACTTCTTCAGGTTGGACACGTGGGATGTGGGATGTACGTTGCTGAGCTCTTGTGGTAGTCGAAGTTTTTAAGCCACCGGGCCGATTCTAGCAAGGATCTCGAATGACCCGATATACCTTGGATTTAGCTTTCCATGTTTTCCAAAACGTATCATTCCCTTCCAGGGTGAGACCTTCAACAGTACGTGGTCACCAACCTGGAACGCCAAGGGTTTTCGTCGTTTATCCGCATAGCTCTTTTGCCGATCCCGGGACGCCTTTAATCGTTCAAGAATCTGAACAATCTTTTCCGTAGTTTCTCGTATGATCTCCGGGCCGGTGAGTGTGCCATCAGGAACTCGTCTTTTTGCCAGCTGCGTGTCACCCACCTCAGCCCAACACAGAGGGGATCTGCACTTGCGTCCGTACAGGGCTTCGAATGGAGCGACTTTGATGCTAGTGTGATAGCTGTTATTGTAGGAGAATTCGACGAGTGGTATGTGGGTATCCCAGTCTTTACCAAAATCTATCACACATGCTCTTAACATGTCTTCCAGCGTCTGAATGGTTCTCTCGCTTTGCCCGTCAGTCTGATGGTGATAGGATGTACTCATGTCGAGTTTGGTTCCCAAGGACTTATGTAGTGACTGCCAGAAACGTGAGGTGAATCTACTATCCCGGTAGAAGATGATGGATATTGGCACCCCATGTAGTCGCACGGTTTCTTTAATGTACGTCCTTGTTAGCTTCCCCATCTTTTCAGTCTCTTTTATTGGTAGGAAGTGTGCGGATTTGGCTAACCTGTCAACGATCAGCCATATGGTGTCAAGTCCACCCGTCGTCTTGGGTAACTTGGTTATGAAGTCCATGGTTATCCGCTCCCGCTTCCACTCGGGTATGTCCGGTTGCTGAAGCAAACCCGAGGGCTTTTGATATTCTACCTTGACCTTGGCACAAGTCAGGCACTTGCCCACATAGGTAGCGATCTCTGCTTTCATGTTTGGACACCAATAAAGTTTCTTGAGGTCCAGATTCATCTTTTCTGAACCGGGATGAACGAAGTATTTTGTCTTGTGATCCTCGTTCATGACAACGTCTCTGTACCCGCCGAATTTCGGTGTCCAGATTCGATTCATGAGATAATAAGCCCTGTCATCCTTAACTTCAAAGTTTTTATCCATTCCTCGTAAGGCCTCACCTGCGACATTCTCGGGTTTCAAGGCTTCTAGCTGCGCCTCCTTGATCTGTGTGGACAGGTGTGAATGAATGGTCATGGTCAACGATTTTACTCGGCGGCCCGAGTATTCTTTCCGACGTAGGGCCTCTGCTACTACGCTGGCCTTGCCCGGATGATAACGAATTTCACATTCGTAGTCATTTAGCAGCTCAACCCATCGCCGTTGTCTCATGTTGAGCTCTTTTTGATCGAGGATGTGCTGTAGACTCTTATGATATGTGAATATGTTGCACCTTGTGCCCTATAGGTAGTGTCTCCAGATCTTCAGGGCAAACACCACTGCTCCTAATTCAAGGTCGTGTGTGGTGTAATTGACCTCGTGAGTCTTGAGTTGCCTTGAGGCATAGACGATGAGCTTTCCTCGTTGCATGAGCACACATCCTAGGCCCTGCTTGGATGCATCACAGTAGACCACAAAGTCTTCGGTCCCTTCTGGGAGGGACAAGATTAGAGCACTGCACAGGGCTTGATTAAGCGTTTGGAAGGCAACTTTTTGTTTATTCCCCCAACTGAAAGTCACTCATTTATGAGTCAAGGTAGTGAGCGGTTTTGCAATCTTAGAGAAGTTTTGTATGAATCTTCGGTAGTAGCCAGCAAGGCCCAAAAACTGGCGTATCTTCGTCAGTGTTCTTGGTGTTGCCTAGTTTTCAATCTCCTTGACTTTGAAAGGATCCACGCGTATCCTTTCCTCGCTGACCACGTGCCCCAAGAAATCTACTCTTCGGATCCAGAATTCGCATTCCGAGAACTTTGCATATATATTTTCTGCTCTTAACGTCTCTAAGACCTGTCGTAGATGCTGGCTATGTTCTTCCTTACTTTGTGAGTAGAATAGTAAGTCATCGATGAATACTATCACGAATTTATCCAGGTAAGGTCGGCACACGCGGTTCATTGGGTCCATGAACACCGCTGGCGCATTAGTCAACCCAAAGGGCATCACTACAAACTCGTAGTGACCGTAGCGAGTTCTGAATGTCGTCTTAGGAATATCTTCCTCCTGAATTCGCAGTTTATGGTACCCCGACCATAGATCGATCTTTGAGAAGTAGCTTGATCCTTGCAGTTGATCAAATAAGTCGTCGATTCGAGATAGGGGATACCGATTCTTGATAGTGAGCTTGTTCGGTTCTCGATAATCTATGCACATGCGGAAAGATCCGTCCTTCTTTTTCACGAACAAGACCGGTGCTCCCCAAGGTGAGAAGCTCGGTCTGATAAATCCTTTGATCAACAGCTCGTTCAGTTGACTGGACAGTTCTTGCATTTCAGCCGGTGCTAAGTGGTATGGGGATTTGGTTACGGGGGTGGCTCCAGGAATCAATTCGATCCTGAACTCGACTTGGCGTACGGGGGGTACTCCCGGAAGGTCTTCTGGAAATACATCAGTAAAGCTACAGATCTCGGGAATATCCTTGATGTCTTTCACTTCTTGTTTCCCATCCACCACTTGGGCTAAGAAGGCGTGGTATTCCTTGCGTAAATACTTCTGGGCTTTGATGCCTGAGATGATTTGTAGATTCATGCCGGGTTCGTCGCCATAAATGACGAGGGTTTTGCTATTTGGTAGGTTAAGGAGAACGGCCTTTTCGTAACACAGAATATCGGCATGGTGAGGACTTAACCAATCCATGCCAATGATAACATCAAAGCTACTTATTGTGACCGACGTTAGGTCGATTCAGAAGGAATGATTGTTTACAGTTAGTGTGCATCCTACGAATATATCTTTAGTGCTTTCTGGTTTTCCATTGGCCATTTCTATGGTGAACGTTTTATTTAGCGATTTGGGGTTTTTGTTTGAGTAAGTGTTTAAACTGGTGGCTCACGAGCTTCCTCCCCGCACTTCTATTGTAATATATGCATGCATATGAGTTATTTGTGGGAAAAAACGTACCGGTAATCGCAGCGGGGTTCCTTGTCACTTCCTCATTCCCTGTTGTTGGAGATCCTCCGACGCCTCTGACATTTTTGTTTCTAGCCTTTGGGCACTTCCTTTCGAAATGCCCCGCCTCCCCACATTTGTAGCAGGTCTGACACATCCTAGCATTTGAGGCTTGGGCGGTTTGTTGTGCTGGTGCCTTACCGAAACGGGCGGTTTGCCCCTTTATGTTGCAATTATTGCAGTGCAACTCTCAGCAGACCCCAAAGTGATGGAAGTTACACCTGCTGCACTTAGGCATGTTCCCAACGTATGGTTTCGTCGGAACTGAGGTAGTAGGGACGGCAGTGGTATGGGCTGTCTCAGTTTGTTGTCGTTTGACAGGCTCCTGATTCGAACGACCTCCTTTCTTTCTCCAGGACTTTTGTTTCTTGGACAGTACTCCTCCATTGACGTGGAAGTCCTTAGGTTTGTAATTTGAGGTGTCCTTGCAGGAACACACCCGCTGGTGTCCCTGGTTGTCACCGTGATTGGAAATGTTGGCACCGTTCCCGTTTCCGTTTGCGTTGTTAGTGCTAAGTTGTACCATGACGACTGTCACGGCGGGTGTTACAGTGGCTTGGAATGTAGCAAGGTCCATTTGTAGAACTGGTGTTGTACTGGTATGCCGGCTGCTTCCGCGTGGGGGCATGATTCTGTTGTAAGGTATGAAACGAGTTCGTAAGTAGCTATGGTTGTTGCTAGTTGTACCCCGTCTATACTTACGTTTATATCCACATAAATTACAGGTTTTGTTGTGCGAAGGAGACACATAAAGATTCTAGGTGTATGGTTCTATAGTATTCCAAATACTCCTATAGTATTTTAATCTTTATGTTTGATTCTAGAGTTTCTTGGTATATAGGGTTCGTAAGTTTTAGATTCGTTGCCCACCATGACCATTCCTAAACACATGTTAGTCATATCTTGTATAAATATAGTTGACCATGCTATATTTATCCCAAATATGATTACATAACTATCTAGGCTTAATCGTAGTGTTTAACTCCTCTAAATACTTTTTATATGGTTCTTATTATGACACTAATTCTACTATGTATGCATGTATACTTTTATTTATTTATGAAAAGTACTATTATATTTGAAAAGTATACTTCTTAGTCAAAGTGTTTTAGCCCCATTGTATTTATAGTTGTATATCTTACATGGTTTGATATACTTAGTTCACTATAAACAATGCTCTAATACCAATCTGTCACACCCCCAAACCAGAACGGCGGAAACGTCTGGGGGCGGATGACTTTCATGTACAGTATTATAACAATTGAATAGTAGCGATCAGAGCATTACAACCATTGTATTGAATATTTAATAAGTTTACATTGTACTCGAAACATTGTTTTCTTGACAACAAATGCATATGACAAAAATAAATAACGTGATGCGGCGACGCCCCATCATCCAAAAACTCTTTGGTTACCTGTTTCTTGATTTTCTGAGAATACAAGTGATTTTGAAAAGTGTCAACAATTAATTTGGTGAGTTCATAAGCGTTTTGTATGAGAAGGATTTTGTAACTGTTTCGTGTAAAATGATAGTGTATACTTCCAGAAAATCCGATATTTTCTTTAAAAAAACGAGCTGTAAGTGTTATACCCAAGACTAAAATGTAAGTAATGATGTACTGAAAAATAATGTTATGAAGTTTTATCTTTATATAAAACTACTTGAATGTATGTTAACCCATAAACCAAATGTTTTGTTAATATTCCATGTGATTTATTATAACCATACTAATGCAACTGGTGGCCTGAACGACGTTCTTCGGGCGTCGGAACTGTTACGACATTTGTCACCCCAGACATGTCGGTCTAACTGTAGCTAACAATTTAGGTGTGGGGTTTTCAATCTTGTATAGATCTATACATAAGTGTCACGCTTTCCCTACGGGAGACTCTGGTTATAATTGTAACACCCCGACTCCCAGGTATATATATCTTTACAGTTTTATGTCTATATCAGAAGATCTAATCGACGAGTTGGTGCATAGAATCGTCGAGTAGGGACACGTTTGGCCACGTGGTTTAAGTGACCAACTCGATGAGTTGGTGAACCCGACTCGACGAGTTGGAGTTGGAATGAGAAACCCTAATCCCCGGGGTTTTGCACCCTATTTAAAGGGTCATTAGCCTCCCTTAGCCTCCAACACAGCCCCTTGTGAGTCCAGAAACCCTAAATCGCCGTTTTTCTCTCTTTTTGTGTGATATTAAGCCTTATGGTGAATTGTGGAAGGAAGATCTTGAAGTACTCAAACTTGGAACAAGAGGAAGGCTGTAGATCCGAGTTCTTTTTCATCTTAGCACCGTTTTTGAGGTAACAAGTTGTTACCTTGACCTTCTTCTATCTAGATCTATGCATGTATGGGATTAGGGCCACTTTGGCAAGGTTGATATGTTATTTTGGGTATTAGGCGTGATCTGAAGTTGCAACTTCAGATCTTGGCTTATCTTGGTCTGTAAGATCATAAAGTTTCAGCCTTTAGTGAGTTAATACCTTCTTCATCCCTTAGGACCTTTCTTTAGCTTGATTTGGGCCATTATCACCTTGCATGTACGTAAAGTTTGCAACTTTACGTAAGAAGTATGCCTTAAGAGCTTAGATCTACATTATGGAGCTTTAAAGTGGCTAAAAATCATCTGGATGGAGAAAGGACTGAAGGGACTCGACGAGTTGCATGGCCAACTCGGCGAGTCCGATGAAGATTGTTGTGCAAGGATTTCTGCATGGACTCGGCAAGTCACTAGGGTGATTCGGCGAGTCAGCTAGGGTTTTACCGACATTTGGACATGCATGAACTCGGCGAGTTGCAGGGAAACTCGACGAGTCAACCAGGGATTTCACGACTTCTCGAGTTTAGGAAGGACTCGACGAGTCGGTGAACTGCACTCGACGAGTCTAGTCAACATGGACTGTTGACTTTGACCAAGGATTGACTAGTTGACTTCTGGGGTATTTTGGTAAATCGGAAATTTATGGAAATGATTTTATGGTAAATATAGGTGGTGGAGTTCGTGGCCGTGGTTCGAGAGTTTGAGTTATCACTTCGATTCATCAGTTGAGAGGTGAGTTATCCTCACTATATCAACAGGGTCTAAGGCACCAATGCCGGCCCTTATCGGATTTGTATCCGGGTGTATTGCATGATATGCTTATTGATTTACGTCCTGGTAGTTAGGATGGTGATATGCTTAGTGACCTGTTTAGGTCGGTATCCTAGTATATAGGATGATGCTATGTTAGTGACCGGTTAGGTCTGTGTCCTGGTTATAGGATGTTTCTATGATTGATGATCTGTTAGATCAGTTGCCTGTTATATATGCTAGCGTATGATATTATGTGCACATGTTTGTTTGATTGTGGATTGGGTTGAGGCGGTCCTGCTTTGTGCTGAAGGCAAACATACCCAGGGCGGTCCGGATAGACTACAGGCCCAGGAGGGCTTGTTGGTCAGACCGAAGGCCGGGTGAGTGGTACGTATAGGCTGTAGGCCCTGCGAGGCGGTCCAGACGTGCCGAAGGCTCGAAGAGCGGTCCATATAGGCTGAAGGCTTGCGAGGCGGTCCAGTCAGGCTGAAGGCTCATTATGCATGCTGTTTGTTTATATTTTATTGATGTGTTTATGGCGTTGGTATTTTGGGGGTAATTCACTAAGCCTTCGAGCTTACATTTATCGATCATTGTTTCAAGTACTGCGGATGATCGCAGGAAGGCGAAGGCGTGACCGTACACTTCCTCAATTTATGATTATGATTTCTGGGAACTCTGATATGATACTATTTTGACAACGAATTGTAATAACTTAATGATTTTAAATGTTTTAAAAAGTTCAAATTTGGCGTGATTTTTATGGATGTTTCAATAATTCAGAACTTTAATGTGTACTCTGGTAGGTACGGTGAAGCCAAATGTCTCACAAAACTGTATCAACCGGTTTACGTGAACTGAAAACCCCTTTTTCTTGTAGATGAAATAATTATACCTTTAAATAATTATATGTTTCTTCTGAAATGATAGTGTAGTGTTTGTAACTCCCAAACTATACCAATTCTAGTTTATCTTGTTTGTTTGTTGAGACTATTTATATAATCATTTATATAAATACATAGTAGTTATCTTGTCTAGTTTCAAAATGTAAGGTCAAACATCATATTTTTGGGTTGTAACCCACAAAATGGTGAAATAACTAGAATGTACTCCTTTTTGCTAGAAAAGCTATATTTTGGTAAAAAGCTTCAAAAACCATGTAGTTTTGTAATCATAATTTTTCTTATGATTTTATAACATAGATTATGTTTTTTTGTTAGTTTTGCATTTCAAAACTAATATATCACAAATAATTGTATGAAAGCTAGTGATAACCATATCTCATGCACATAATGTCTTATATTTAACATAAAGTTGAAACATGCAAGTATTTGTGTGATAAATCAAATTTTTACTTGTATTCCCCCCTAAAACATGAAAAACTCGAAAATGTGGGGGTATGAACTCACCTTGAGTGTGGTTGTAGTTGGGTAAAGAGATGATTGTGGAGGTCTTCAAGCCTAAAACACTTGATTGTGGTTGATGAACTTCCTTGGAAATGATATTATCCTATGAGTTTTAACACATAATAATGTGTGTAAATAGGATGAAACTAGTGTAAATGTGTGTGAAAACACTAGATTTTGAAGAAACACTTACCAAATACCAGAAACAAACTTGAAGATTTTGAACTTGGAAGATTTTTTTGGCTTGCTTCTTGAGAGAGTTTGGAGTCAACAGAAAAAAGAAATGGAAATGGTGGGGAGTTTGTGGATGTTCTCTGCCGTGTTTAAAGAGGAATGGATGAGGTGATGTTTGCCTAGTTATTTGTTGGATATTAGCATTGATACATGCTGGGTAAACTTGGTATTGGAAAAGATGAACCATCAAGTCACAAAGTCAACCTTCTTTTCCCTTTATTCCCACCGAAATCCTCTACTTCTCACCGAAATCACATGTGATTTCGGCCTTGGTGCGAATTTGGACTAGTGGGGATTTCGGTCTAGCATGTTTTCGGCTTGGCACTACCCACCAAAAGGGTGATTTCGGTTGGTATCCTCCACTAAAAGGTGATTTCGGTCCTAGTGGTTTCTTAGCATGTGATTTCGGTTTTGGTTTTACCCACTAAAGGGTGATTTCGGTCCTAGGCAAACGAAAACTCTAAAGCAAGTTTTAATTTATGATCTTTGTTCTAACTTGTTCTTATACAAATGATTTCTTTTGGCTTTCAAAGACTTATTGTAACAAGGTTACGATGTGGTTTCACTTATACGTGATACATTTTAGACTTTGTTTGACTAAAAAATTTGACGGTTGTCACAGTCTATGATGTTCCATTGGGAGGGAGGTGGTTTACTCGCATTAAGCGTCAATGTACTAAAATGACCAAGGTTGATTGATTTTTGGTTACTAAGGGTGTTGTGGACTAAATTCATGGATTGATGATTTTGTTTTGATGAGAGTTTGGTCAGATCACTATCCAATTGTTCCGAGTTTTGAAACTTTCGATTATGGCCCCACGACTTTCGAACTTTTCGATTCATGGGTCTTGTTGGACGGATTCGACAATGTTGTTGTTAATATGTACAATGCTTGTTGGGATCACAAAGGAACAAATGAATTTATTCTTTTTAAGAAAAAAACTTATGAATCGAAAATAGTATGTGAAGGAGTGGCTTACTCATATCGGTAGTCAAAGGTGGAAAGAAAAGGTGAAATTGACTTAAAAAACTCAATGCTATTGATATATTAGTTGATAGCGGCAACACTAATCCGGACATGTGTACCGAAATGGTGTCTATTCATAAAGCTTTGGCTGATTTTGAGAAACTAGAAGATATTTGGTAGGTGTCGAGGCTAACATATAAATACCCTAAATCTTGTACACAAAAATAGCGTATAATGGTAAGGGGATCGAATCCATAAGGATTGGTTCAATTTGTAGCTCAATGAAAATCTCTTTGTAAAAATATTTATAAAATGACAATAAAAGGAAAAAACTAGGGATTTTAGATTTTTTAGTTGTTATGAATCTAATTTAATAAGCACAAGATGAATGTAATTCAAAAAAATAAAAGTTGATATAAATCAATACGGAGGGAATGTTTGGATTTGGAATTTCATCATTTGAACACTTGGTAAATAGATCATTAGAGCTCAAGGTGCAATAACTGTAATGAACTTCTAATTTGGTTATAGTAATCCAAGATGCTTAAAATTACCAAGACTCTTGTTAATTAATACAATGGCTAGAGATGATCATAGCACAATTTCTTAGTTAAAGTCATAAATCAATGAAGCATATAATTTGAAAAAATCAACTAGCATTAATGTTTAAGAGTCGCCAAATCCAAAAGATAATCAACATGCTTTCATTATCATTATGGAGGAAATAATTTCTTAACTTAAGTGAAATGAACACAAACATATAAATCAATTGTTGCTTGTTAATTTTAAGATCTATTACTTAACAAATAAATTAACCAACAAATATAATATTCATAAACCTAAACTCATGATTAAAAATATATAAACATAAAGAGAAGTTTTACCAGAAAATACTTCCATAGAGATTCAAACACAAATTCTTGAAGTTCTTCAAAATAAACCAAGCATTCAAAGATTATTTCAAAAATCAACGAAGATTAACTTAGCCGTAAATGACTAAGCTTAAACAAAAGTGAAAGTGTTTAGAAATACCAAAAATTAAGCAATGAAATGAGATGCAAAAATTTGAATCTTTTAGAGCTCTTCGAGCCTTCAAACTCTCCCAAAAACTCCAGAGAAAGCGTCCACAATCTGATCTCCAAGATGTCCTAAAAGATCCCCACCAAACTTCCCCATATAGCCATCAAATATGAAATTCTGAAAATACCCGTACAGGAGCCATGCGACTGCGTGAACTGTAGAGCAAAAACTCACGCGGCTTCATGAGTTTGGTTGATCGAGAATATTGCACGCTTGTCTCAATTTCCTCTTTAATCTTCATGTCTTATAGTTTTGACTTCATTTGACTCCATTTTAGCCCAAATGCCACATTACTTAGTCCATAACAAATAAAATACAAGTCCAAAAACTCCATGGTCCAAAATCTTCATCCAAAGGTCCATCATTTCCATAGCCCATTTGATTCCATCTTCTAATCCACCAAGTCCAAGCTTCTTACATCAAACTCCATATCTCATCTCTTCAATCATAGTAATCTCTAATGTACTCTAGTCTC
Source organism: Lactuca virosa (assembly GCF_052849685.1). Classification (NCBI taxonomy): domain Eukaryota; kingdom Viridiplantae; phylum Streptophyta; class Magnoliopsida; order Asterales; family Asteraceae; genus Lactuca; species Lactuca virosa. The sequence continues at coordinate 204,864,218 of NC_136429.1, forward strand.
CAATCTAACTCTCTTTAATAGGCCCCAAAAATCCCGATCAATCCACACCGGCTTCGTTTGTCTTCCGAATCTCCCTCGCTTCGCTCCAGTCTTCTAAAAATCCGCAATTAAGCACATAAAAACTAGAAAGTTTCTCAAAATAGATAAAAACGAATTAAACAAAAGTATACATGATGAGTAACTAAAAATGAAATAAAATATGCTAAAGTAAACTATAAAAAGAAGTAAATATAATGCACCTATCAATATTGATGATATGTAGAAATCAATAGTTCGTTAGGGTGTGGAAGGTGATGAGAATTCTAAATTTTCTCTCTCCATCATCAAAACTAAGTGGCGATGGTTAACAATTCTGAGGATTATGGTCGATGGAGAGTGGTTCATGGCTACCTAAGTGAAAGATACTTTTTTGAATTTTCTCGCGAAAAATTCGGGTTGTGATGCATGTGCCTTTTGGGTTTGTCTTTAAAATTGATTTACGTTTTTCCTGAGGGCTTGGTTACTTTGATGAGAATATGAAAATAGCAGGGTATAGGCTTCTTTGGTGAGGTCATTTAATAGGCTTCATTAGAGGAATTTGATTCGCAATGACATGTTTTCAAAGGTGGTGGGGAATGGAAACAAAATGAGCTTTTGGATGGAGGTATGGATCGGTGGTGGTAAATTTTGAGCTTTTTCCTAGAGTCTTTGCTTTGGACATCTCTCTAGATTGCTTGGTTGTAGTTTGGTTCTAATTGGGGTTGGTCTATGAGAAGGCCAGTCTGTGGAGGTGAAAAAGAGGACCAATTTCCAGGGATGGTTGATGTCTTGAAAAGTGTTTCATTGAGTGTTGGTCTGAATCAATGGGTGTCCGATTTAGCTTTGGGATATTTCTTTTTTGTTAATATAGCTTGGAGCATTCTAGACGAGGCTATATACGATCGCTACTGGGTGGAACAAATATACGTCTATCAAGGTTAATGTTATGATGTGGTATATTTTGTTGAACGAAAACCCTACAAGAGTGAATCTAGTGAGCCATGACATAGACATTCCATCTACTTTGTGTCCTCCGTGTGATACTAGTCAGGAAGACTCGAATAATGTCTTTATGTTATGTGAGGTGGCGACACATGTGTGGAATGTTGTCTCGAAGTGGATTAATATTTCTTTTCCCCTTCCAATAAACATAACCTACTTAGTATCATGGGTTGATACAGTTGCTTTAACAAAGATGAAAATGAAAGATTTGGAAGCTATCATTATTACTACTATATGTTTGTGTATCTCACATTGGTATGATACGGTTCCTTATGTCTCTATATGTGTTGGAGTTTATCGTCTATCTATAAGGTCTCTTTTGGAGAGACAGTATTGGGCTCCCCAAATATTTACATGGTATCATATCCGACGTCCGCACTAATATATCCTTGTTTAACCCCATCGAGTCTCAATCTCTAACGGGGACTGTTAGTGTATCACATATTAATACGACATGATCACTTATGTCTCTATATATGTTGGAGTCTCATTTTTCTCTACAAGATCTCTTTTCGAGAAACAACATTCAGCTCCACATATATTTACACTAGTTGGATATTATGGTTGTTCAAAATAATATGGTCTTTCAAAGCTTCAAGCTTACAAGGAATTCGATTGTAGAGAAGATTGTTCTCCATTCGTATCAATGGTTCCCGACTTGGAATAAGAAAATCAATGTTTTTTGGATTGACCGGTGTAAAATGCTATGATTTATATTTCATTGTAATTGTTTTGCTAGCTCCTTTGTAGTTACTTTTTAATAAAATCTTTAGGTTGTTTAAAAAAAAAATTGTAAATGAAATATATTTCCTTAAAAAATAAAGTTTATTGAAAATTTCAATTGAGATTTCTACGACAATAAACAAAAATATATGTACAAGCGACACTATGTTTTATTTTGCTTGAAATGTTGTCTTTCATATAAAATATTATATACACAAATAATATTTATAGAAAAAAGTATTTTTACAATATGGAAAAATCATGTTCTCATTAAATTGAATATCTTGGTTTGGAGGATTACGTTAAACCGAAATCGGCTTATACGAGTTAAGCTAGATGAGAGATGTATCGACTTATATTCCACACTTTACCCCATTTGTCTAATTAGTATTGTGCATCATCTATTCGTATTTTGCCTGTCTACGATGGTGATTTGGAAGCTTATTGGTATTTGATAGGATCTTCGTTGTCCCACTAATTACTCTATTGACAATATATTACGTTGGAAGGATAATCCAAACTTGAATGTCAGGCAAAAGAAGTGTTTTTATGCGGTGATCATTACTGGTTTTTGGACGCCGTTGCAATTTCACAACAACAATTTTGTTAGAACGGTCAAACCAAAGAAAACAAATATTTTTGACGATATCATCTTTTGTTCTTTTTCTTTTTGGATATGTAATAAACATAAAAATTGCAAAATAAACTAGGATTTGTTGGTTGTTCAACTATTTTTTACTTTTCGCTTCTTTGTGATTAGTTTGTGTTGACTTTTTTGTTAGTATGCCGTTCAAAAGAAATATTTATTTTGCAATCGATTAATAGTTTCATAAATGATAATATATCATTATATTTGAAATTTATTGTGTGAAAAATAAAGTTTGTTCGACAATCATTCCTAATGTCATTATTGACAATAAAAAAAGCTTTTAAATTTATAAATATATAAAAATTATTAACGATAATAAAATAATAATTAATATGAATATAAAATATGCACCGAAAATTTCAAGTTTTAAAAACTATCATTACAAAGTTACTAAAAGAATAGGTCGAACTATTTAATTGAAATCATTGTAAGACAATCATCATGATGATGTATCAAACTTTAAATTTAATGTAAAATCGTAAAAATTGATATCAAATTTAATCCCTACACATCAATTTCTTATATAATAACTAATAGAATTGATTTAAAATTTGATATAAAAAGTAAAAGATTTAATAGATGCCAAAACAATTACTTTATGATGATGATATCAATTATCAAGTATACAAAAAACTAAACAAAACTAAGGTGATGTTTGTTTTTTGTCCGCAGATCTTTCAAACCTCTTCTGTCTGCGCGACGCAGATCACACGCAGACATTAGCCTTCGCAGACTGTTTGTTTTTTTGAAAATTGCATACCTAAAAATGTCTGCGCGCCCTCTTCTTGGCGCAGATGTGGATCAGAGTCTTCTAACATCTTCAGACATCATCTAGCCTAAAAAAACACATATACTTAATTTTTTTTTTAGTTTTTTTAATTTATATTTATTCCAACTTTATTAGTGATAAACAATTTGAAAAAAAATGTTACAATACTTAAAAAAAATGTTGGACGATACAAACATAATATTTTTGACAAATTTATAAATAAAAGTTTATTACAATAATGGTCGTTGAAGTTTTTTATATAAATATGAAAAAATAATATATTCTTATAATTTTTGTGCCATATTTTATAAAACATTATTTAATAAAGTACGTCAATTTTTTAGAAAAAATATTTATGGCTAGTTTTTAATTGATTTAATTGAAAAAATCGAAGTTTATTTCCATTCATTTATATATCAAATTCTTTGATTTTTAATTACAATGTTTAAACATAACTTTGTGACTAAAATTGTTGGTTTTTATCAAATATATACGTTAATTTGTACCATTTTTATTTTCATTTTTTATACAATAATACATAAAAGTTGATTTAGATTTGTTAATTATTTATAACAAAGTCATAAATATATTAAAAAATCACTTTGTAATTTTAAAAAAATCAGTTTATTTAGATTTTAGTTTATTTTAGTAGCCTGCAGATGTTAAAAAAACAAACAATCTTCTTTTTTCAAACTGCAGACGTTTAGTTCACCTCTTTTGCTGCAGAGGTCTACAGATGTGGTCCGCAGACTGCAGACATTTTGTCTCAGAAAAAACAAACAGCACCTTAAGAAAATCGATTTTTTCAAACTAAAACACGTGATATTTATCTTACAAAATATGCATCTTTATTTAAAAAATAAAAGATCACTATTTTACAATTTGGTTTTCCAAACAAGGTAGGTATACATTGAAAATTTTTAAACTATTTTAGAAAATTGACCCTAAATATATTATAAATTCGACCCTAAATAAGAACAAATTTTGTGTCATATACACACATTATTTAAAGTCAATTATATAGACAAAAAAAATATAAAATATAGGACATGATCTGTTATAAATGTAGGATTTAACATCCATGTTTCTTTGGATACTATTTAAACTAAACTGTAATAACCCATAATAACAACCAACATTATTAAACAAAAAATATAAATATGGTTGGTTGATTAAAGAAAAGAATTCGTCTCAAAATATGAGTTTTAGTCTTTTATTTTACAACAAATAAATCATAATACAAAAACTATTTCACATCTCCTTTGAAAAAAGATCAAATATATTATAATAAAATTAATAGGTAGCCTTCAAAACCATGTATCTATTTATCAATGTCAATATATATAGTTTGGCATATTTCAAAAAATTGCAATTGACAAGTATGTTTATACATATAAAAGCTATAACTTTTAACTTCAAATAAAAACAATAGCTTTCGATTTTCAGTTTCCAATTCCCAATTTCAATTACTTACTTTTACCTACCAGGTACCAAGCATTTTTATTAACTATACCCATAATAATCATATAAAGTATTTGATTATCCAACAAAAAAGTTCACATGGTGTTATAAATATATGAAGAAACATGTGCAAGGAGTGGGCAAGCAGTTGGAATCAGAAAAGGAAGTAAAGTGGTGTTTTATTTTGGTTTTTGCTGAAAGGTTTGCCGACACTAGCGGATAAAGTTTGGGATTTGGCACATTTCACATTAGTCACGTGAATGATACACAACCTCACACTCGCACATCATGACGAAATGATGACGTAGTTACAACCCTGAAAAATATTAAACCAATCTTGTTAATTATAAGATTTTATTTGAAGAGAAAAGAAAATTAAATTTATGCACTTTTGATAAAAATGTATAAAAATTTTACTTTTTACTTTTTGAACAGCAAAGATTTTATTAGTTCTAATAAAGCCTAGTTACATTGCATATATAGATTTTCTTTGACTTGCTACTTTGGTTTTCTATCGACCACCCATTCATGTCAGAGTGAATTACAAATTTAACATTTGGATTTTATGTCTAGTTGAAGGTTCAATTGATTGTTTTCGAATTCTTGGATTTATTCGGCAATTTCAAAGAAACTATCTACAAGTTGATAAATCAAAGTAACATAATTATCACGTTGATGTCCCCATAAAACAATGAATACTCTACTATCATTTTCTACAGACTCTGAGCAACGTGCAGTGAGTTGGAGTATATGAAAAGGCCACAATAGCCACAACAGAGTGAAGATATGGATGTGAAAAATTGCTAAATAAAAAAGTAGGAGAATAATTTATAGGATTACAAATGGACAAGTCTCAACTAAAATTGGGCGATTGATTTTCAATTTTGGCAGAATTGGAGGCTGATTGAGTGATTGTGGGTAGGGGTGTTCGTTTGGATGGATCGGTTTGATCCAATTCAATCAAATGAATCCAAATTGATTTCGGTTTTCTAAACATGGATCCAAATAGTCAAAACTAAATTAAAATCCGATCCGATCCGATCCAATTACAATTCGGTTGGATCGGTTTTTATAATTCGGTTTTCAAAAGCCGAACATTTTAAAATGACATATAATTATAATATTACCAAATTTTACACAAGAAGCAAAAACAAATTATCTAGTTGTGATTTGAAATTTATAAACAACTACTAATAAAATATATTATAGTTAAATATTTTAAAGATAAAAAACTTGAGAGGTAATACATATTGATGTTTTTTTATCGAGTGAAACGTTTTGAACCTATTTGAAAAAATAAATTACAAAATTAATAGATAACTATAGATATATATTATAGATAAATAAATAATAAATGTTTATTCGGTTTTTTTGGAATATTCGATTCTTATTTTATAAACCAAAACCAATCCGAAATCCAAAATAGTAATTCAGTTTTGTTGAAAACCAATCCAAAAATCCGAATATCCGAACCAAATAGTCCAATCCAAATTGTCCAATTGGACAATTCGGTTTTATCCAAATAGTGAACAGCCCTAATTGTGGGTTTTCGGGTATTTATGTTCCATGAAATCGTGAATTCTCGATTGTTAATTTGAATTGCGATAGTGGTTGAAGAAGGTTGGACGGAGTCACCACAGTTACAAATCCCATAATCTAATAAATAAGTACTAAATTGCCACGTGGCAATCACTGAGAACCCTCCCATCTAATTTTCCCGTTCAAATAACCAATGTGAATTTCCGACTTTACCCTTGAGATCGAAAGTATCCTTCTGGCATCTTAGCTTCCTTTTTTCCTGATCATTCCACTTTGATTTCGTCTTCTCTTTCTATTCAAATTCAAAACTCAAATAAAACAAATACTGAAATCATTCTTCAATCACCCCTTATCACGCCTCTTCTTCCTCTAATTTCTCCTTCGGTTTTGGAAACCAAATCTCCATTATATACGCCAAGCCATAGCTAGCTATATTAATGCTGTCATCCTCTTTTGAAATCTTCATTTTTTTCTCCAATGACCACAAACTTCGATCACTACAATCTTCTTTTGTTTTTTATTTTTGTAGATTTTTCTACTGGTTATGGACTTCAGGAGTAGGTATGTATTTTCTCTCCATCTATATTAAATTTGATTTTTGAATTCCTTCTGTTTTCTATCCACAAAACTTTTTTGATTTTGAGATTTATGAAATCTCTCTAAATCTCTGATTATTAGCCCAATTTTGATCATTTTTTTTCCATGAATCGTTCTTACAAGAGAAACCACCTCTTTTTCTACATTGCTCATGATTCTTAATTTTTTTTTTTGGTATTTGAATTTTGTAAGGTTTTTAATCTAACCCTAATCCCCACCATGAATAACCTCAAATTGATGGCACATTACTGATATGGTGGTATGGGGGTAATCAATTTGGCACTCAATCGTTATACTACTTTTGAAGTTTTTAATTGATATGTCTATGCAGTTGGGTCAATTTCTCTCTACATCTCCAGAAATCAATGATCAAATCGTATCCAAAATTGAATCTACAGGTAGGGCTCAGTTCCTGCTTTTAATGGATTACTAATACACCTCTGCCACCACCATCTACAAACACTCAGCACTTCAATTTCTCTCCAATCAAGATTCTTCATCTTCCTCACAAAGCCAATGTAGTCCTCGAACCCAATTAGGTCAAGGTCAGTATATTGTTTGTGGTTATGAATCACTTTTGAATTTTTGATTAGTCCTCTGATGGGTTCGATCTAAGCTTTTAAGGGGAAAAATGATTTTCTTATAAACTTCAATCGGGTTATAAGCATCGGTAATTGGTTTGAATTGTACAAGGGGCATGTCGAACCTAACATGATTTGTTTCTCTATTGTGTTTCAAAATTTTATGATATTTTTAAAATTGATATCAACTTACGTTTTATTTTCAGAACACCATAATTATCCTAATTGTAATTTATACAAGAAGACTATGTTAAGAATGCAATACAAGATGCATGGTTTGAAGCAAAGTAAAAATTTATGAGTAAATCGATCTACTAACTGCCATGTTAGTAACTTTTTTCTTGAATGGACGGTCCAGGTAAATGAATATTTTTTGGTACATCAGTATCATCTTTTTAGCTTAATATTTCCCTACTAAAATCTTTATTTTGACAAATTGCATCCAGAGAATATAAGTAGTTTAAATATATGAGAAAATGAAATGAACATAATGATTTTTCTAAATGATGCTCTGGTCATGGAAGTCTAATCTCTAGGTTCGGGTTATAACATAATTTGATATTTGAATGGGTTCTGCAAGAAAATGGTTATCACACACCAGATCATTTTTTTGGGTATACCAGTACCAATTTTTATAGCTCAATATTTCGCAGTTGTCAGTACTTTTTATGTTGTTTTAAATGCTTTACATTTTAAAATTATAAAATTAATAATGGTTTTTGTTTCTTCTATTTAGTAGAGAACTTGAAAACATCTCCTCCCTTTTAATTATATTCTGGACCATTTTGCCCTTGGTGCGGCTTTGGTGTTTTTCTCAAATTTTGGTATTGATATGGTTTTAACTAAAGACTCAGAGTTACTCTACATATTTGTTAAGCGAAAAGTTCCTCCCTTGGCGAGAGAAGACTGTTTGATCCAATACTTGACCATATAGCCCCTGGTGTTGCTTTGGTGAAATTAATCAGGTGCTTCCCATGTTTACAAACCAAGACTTCACAAGAACCTTACATACTTGCTATGCAAAGATATCAAGGTTTATTGATTTTCCTGGTGATGCTTAGATTCAACACTTTAGTTCTTATCTCCTGTTTGGTGATCAGTGAGCAAACACTGTCTTTTTTTTTTGTGCTTTGTGCTTTGGTTTGTTGATATTAGTTGTTACTTTTTTCCCTTTTATATTTATCTGTACCAATTCTTTGTATTGTTCCATCCACCAATTCTTTGTATTGTTCCATCCACCAGATGGTCAATTAATTTTATTTTTAATATATTGCCTTTCAAAAAAAATGTAGTAGTGGCTTTCAAATCCTTTATGCCCTTGAAAAGAGCAGGGCATATGAACTTCGTATATTTTGTGGTAATGGAGTTTTATAATCAAATATGAAATTCGTATACTATGTTTAATTTTCCTGATTATTGTATGCACAAAACAGGGAGACTTATGTTAGAGGTCCTATTCCTAAATAAATATGCCTCCACTTCTTCAAATGTATTGGCATATGGCTGCCCCACTAACTTGACTTCTTGCATATTTTAAAAGTATTATTTTCAATATTGTACTTATATTTTTGTGTTTTGTTTTTCAAATTTTAATTTATATATATATTTGAAAAGAAGATGATATGATAATTAGAATGTTACCTATTGGTGCTTTCAATGTGTTTATGTGTGTGTTTGTGTTTGATTATGTTATTATCAATGTTATTTTAATTTATCAACCGTGTTGCATACAGGTTTCAATATTATACTTATATTTTTGTGTTTTGTCTTTCAAATTTTAAATTATATCACATTTTTTTAAAATAAAATTATCTAAAATATTAATTTTAGATAATGACGGTAACATTACCAGTAACACATCTAATGTTGTATTTAAAGAAGTATTTGGAAATTTGTGATTTATAATAATTATTTAGAATATACTATTACTAATTTTTAGTACTTTGAGTCCAGTTACATACTTATTTATGTAAAAGTATTACTTTAATAATTGCTTAATTTCATAAGTTGATATTAATTTTTTTTTAATAAACCCGTGTAATACACAGGTCTTACACCTAGTTCATACTAATAAATGAAAATCTTTTTGCCACATGTCATATTTTCATGCATTTTGACACATATAATTTTGTGGTTAATTCTTAAAAATTAGTTTGAATTGTTAATTTGAATTGCGATAGTGGTTGAAGAAGGTTGGACGGAGTCACCGCAGTTACAAATCCATACTAATAAATAAAAATCTTTTTGCCACATGTCACATTTTCATGCATTTTGACACATGTAATTTTGTGGTTAATTCTTAGAAATTAATTTTCACTTGTAATTTTGTGGTAATTTTTGATTTTCTTAATTAACTATCTAATTTTTAGGTTATAGAAAGTAATTAATGTGTCATTAATTTGTTTCCTTATATTTTCAAATTTTAATATGTTTCCTTCAATATATATAATTCAAAATTGGCATGTTTCTTTCAAAGTTCATTGTCATTTTATACAAAGTAGTCTATATAGAAAAAATAATTAAACTTTGTTGCTTTTTATTGACAAACGAAAAAAAGGTTATATAGTCAAAATATAATTATTTTTTTATAGTTTGTTTTATTAGTATAAATTGAATTATTTATTTATTCATCTTTTTGTTTGTATATATTTTAAAATTTTATTTTAAGAAATACTTAATGTTTACACTTTTAATGTTTTCTTTAAAAAAAATACTTAATGTTTATATCTTCATATATAATTTTTTTAATCAACCCGTGTAGTACACGAGTTTCACACCTAGTCTAGAATAAAAACACACTTATTTCTCAATTAAGTGAAACCTATAAAAGTAAAAAAGTCATCAATACTTATAGCACGTCGGGTCAGGTCAGACTAGTAAAAACTATTTGGTTTGCATAAACAAGTTCAACCACGCCGAACGTCTTAAAAACCAATAAAAACTACTTGACCCATAAAGTTAAATTTTTGCAAAATAATAATAACTTTGCACCACTGGTTACTTTTAGTTTTAAAGACTAGTCTGACCTGACCCGACGTGCCATAAATATTGATGACTTTTTTACTTTTATAGGTTTCACTTAATTAAGAAATAAATGTGTTTTTATTCTAGACTAGGTGTGAAACTCATGTACTATACAGGTTGATTAAAAAAATTATATATGAAGATATAAACATTAAGTATTTTTTTTAAAAGAAAACATTAAATATTAAAGTGTAAACATTAAGTATTTCTTAAAATAAAATTTCAAAATATATACAAACAAAAAGATGAATAAATAAATAATTCAATCTCTAAATATTATTAAAAGAGAACCTTTAATTCATCAATGAAGCAATCAGGGCCATTGATTGTGTTTTAATCATATGTTTTTCACCCTTAGATCAAATTGCTGACATCATCTTCCGCAAATAAAATTCAAACATAATTACATTTAATTATAGAAACTGTAATAATTATAGAATCTTTAAATTCAATAATTATTTTATCAACTGAAACATATCATTCTATTTATATACATTATATCAGTTTCTGTAATTAATAATGTTCATATTTTAACTCCCTTATTTATAGTTTTTTTATTTCCAAATTCAAACCCGTTTATATTATATTTTTTTATTTATTATTTTTTTTAAAAAACTCATTAAACAAGCATATCAATAATTATGTTATTAACCTATAAAATCTAATCTAATCCCATTAAATCAGCAAAATATTTAAGAGTCAATATTATTCATAATTTATCTCCCCGTATATCCCACATAAAATGTATCAATTTGAGATAATTGTTTGAATTTTAAAACTGATTAAATAAGAAAGTCAATTAATTTAAAGTTTTGAATTAATATAGCTGATATCTTTCTTTTTCTCTAAATGAATAGCCGAAAATCTCCAAGATTATATCTTAGGATCCCAATTTTTTTAGAAGATAATGATTTCCTTATTCAAAAACAACCTATATATATGATTACACTGAAGTGGTTTTTCTTACGATTTTGGATTGAATCCTATGATTTACAGTGTTCTTCTTGAGCAATCTTCTTCTCCAATTCTTTTTTCGAAGCTTTTACTTTACTTTGTTCTCTTTATTCTTCTTCAATTTCTTGTATTTACTATGTTCTTATTATTTGTTATTACTGTGTTCTTGTTGAGAGGTCATGAAAAAAATTAATCAATCTACTTTAAGCATATTAGTTTCATTCATTTAGTTACAGAAACAAAATTATACCATTTATATCGATTTTTTAATGTGTTGACCTATGTTTGTTAAGAGAAAGTCATAAAAGTCGTTTAATGCATGATGACAAAGCTAGTGGAACGGACCAAAAGCAGGATAAAGAAGTTTTTTATTGTTATAATTCAACTTGCATGAACAAAGACGTATCGGTTGTTCCAAGGTTTTCATTAACTCTTTTATACATATTATTATAATCTTCGATTTGGTTTTCTAATTTTATATTATTGAATTTGTTTATATGAATGGTTTTAGTTTCAAAATCATCATTATAGTACAAGACTTTACCGGTGTGGTGTCACTTACGTTTGTTGTTGATTTGGCTATGTAGGGTTCATTTGAAGTGCCATTTTTCTACAAGAATGTTAATGTTCACATCCAAGAGGAAACTATCACAACTGGTAAGCATTCTAAATGATTTTTTCACTTACATTAATCAAAACTGTTATTTTAAGTGGTGCGTTCTCATGGATGCCACACCGATTGTCACTATATAAACCTTCTAGCGGTCTATAGAAGAATCCTAGCGGCTTTATGAAGAATTTTGCTGCGTTTTCAATGAAGTATCACTCTGTCAACATTCTTCTCTATAGTTCTTTCTCTTATTTTCGATATAGATGCGTGTCACAACAATAAGGCAGAAAGAGGTGTTAGTGACCATTAAAGATGAAAAGGTAATATATAATTCAAGAATAATATATAAAGTGTAAATTGTAGATTTATGATATTTATTTCAATGAAAAATATGTTGTTTGATTGATAGGTTACATATCTGTTTTTTTTATAATTTGATTTTGACAAGTTTGATCTAAATTTGATAATTGAAGCAGGTAGGAAAGATATGTGCTAACGATTCTGAATTTGTATTGCCCTATAGAAACCAACCGTAGCCTCAAAACCATTCCCTCATATCTCAATAGGGCTTCACATTTCCCAAAATTCAGCTACAAGAAGTCATGGATGCACTTCTTGAATCAATCCTCTAAACCGAATATCATTTGTTAGTTGGATGTAGTAAGCAAAATGCAAGATTTATGAAAGTTCATTATTATTTATTAGTGTTAACCTTTAGCAAATTATGAAACTAATATTATATTTTTGTTCATAACATGTTTTTTTTCTAATAATTTATTTGATCAGAAGATATGTATATGTGATTGGGTGTAGCCTGAAAAATCATATTTTAATTTTTATAAGGAAAAAATACTTTGAAATCGACCAAATTACAATGTCTGAATTTGATGTTTATGGTTATGACAATTCACTTTATTTGTAATGGTTATTGAATTTCTTTACAGAATTTAATGTTGTTGGTACATGTAACAACTTATTGTTACTTTTGGTTTTACATGGACAATATGAAAAGGGCCATATGAGCCTCCATGGGGGTTGGCACACTATACAAAGTCAATTCATAAAGCTACTACACAACATGTTTAATCAAAAAGTCGCATTATGTTGTGATAAAACAAAGATCACATAGATCATTTATGTTAAAAATTACAGTATTAAAAACCAAATTGCTGTAATATAAATATTAAATATTTTTATCTAATAAGTTTTGTTCAAAAACTCTAAAAATGAATCTAACTAACATTTTTTTTATTAAAATTCAACCTAAGATAAAGCCGCCTATTTATGTGATATGTATTTAATTTATGTTCCCCGCGTTTAACGCGGGTCATAAGCTAGTTTATACTAATAAAACAAACTACAAAAAAATAATTATATTTTGACCATATAACCTTTTTTTAGTTTGTCAATAAAAAGAAACAAAATTTAATTATTTTTTCTATGTAGACTACTTTGTATAAAATGACAATGAATTTTGAAAGAAACATTCCAACTTTGAATTATATCTATTGAAGGAAACATATTAAAATTTGAAAATATAAGGAAACAAATTAATGACACATTAATTACTTTCTATAACCTAAAAATTAGATAGTTAATTTAGAAAATCAAAAATTACCACAAAATGACAAGTGGAAATTAATTTCTAAGAATTAACCACAAAATTACATGTGTCAAAATGCATGAAAATGTGACATGTGGCAAAAAGATTTTCATTTATTAGTATGGAACAACTAGGTGCGAGAAGTTGTGTTGCATTTCAAGTTTCCTAATACCTTTTCACCATTCCATTTTATAAGATTAAACAACCACGTCTCTTTCTCTTTTGCCACTGTCGTGGGATATGTTTTGATAAACATTAACCATTTGTTTTGCAAATTTAAGTATAAACCTTCCACATCTTTTACTTATTTGTTTCTTATTTTGCCTAATACTATAATATATGTCTAAATTTTTTTTCATGGTAGGTCATAAATGTTTTCTTATATAAATACTAAATAAAATTTAAAATTTAGGTGGGTCTTAGGAGACACCTTTATATATGCTAGCACCGCTTTGTCACGTATGTCGGAGAAGGAATTGCTGATTGCATCATGTGGTTATTAGATTGGGCTCTCAAAATATCTTTTGGTTAAGGATCAAGATGATACTAATAAAATTCCGGCCATAAGAGAATGCAAATTAATTTTGGTTTCTAAAATATGAATCCGGATAATCCAAAGTAAATTGAAATACAATCTGAACCAACCAAATTTTAATTCAATTGTATTGGTTTTTACAACTCGTTTTTCAAGAACAGAAACATTTAGAAACGTATAACGTGAATATTTATGGGTAGACTATGGTTCTATTTATGGCTTACATTTTGGTTTTTCTTCGGTTTGAAAACCGATAAGACTTAAATATTATTGTTAATAATAAAAGTTATAATTTTTCAAGCATAAAATTCAAAGTTTTATATATAAAGATCCAAAATATCACACTTGACAGTATAGGGGCGGGGCAACATCGTGGTGGGAAGTAGGGATGAGAAAAAAACCGGTGGAACCGAAACAAACTGTTTTAGAACTGAAGAAGTTAATCGGTGTGGTTCTTGATTCTCGATTTTTATCAAAACACAAACACACACACACACACACACACACACACACACATATATATATATATATATATATATATATATATATATATATATATATATATATATATATATAAGAAAACAATCTAACACTACATGCAACTAACATAACTAACCTAATTGCATACTACAGGGAAACTATATCCTAACATACAAAGAATACATGTTGGAGCATACAATATAGTGAGAAAACTCACCTAGACAGTTATTCAGACGCTTGACAGCTATCTAGGCAATTCTACTGACGATCCAACAGGTTGGTAACACGCCTAACAAGAATTAACCTATAATACTACAACTTATTAATTCCTATGAAAATTTGTTAGAAAGTTAGATCTTTCACTAATACCAATGAATGCTGAGAGTTCTATCAAATAAGGATCAACCAGACATTAAATTTAGAAGGCAGGACCATTTCGGCATATAACCTTTCTGAAATCCAACAACCAAGCCAACATGACCATTCTAGACACATCTCCCGTAATTTTATCAATCATTATGGTTAGAATCACTGATAAATCTTATTTATACATTCATAAAAATGACTATGAATATAAATATAAGTTACACTTAAAGTTATATAAGTGTAACTTAACTTATTGAGATTTTCCTGAGAAAAGTCTGTAAGGTCGCGGACAGAACCCCGACCCAAATACTTCTATCCGTCGAGCTCTCAAAGACTCAATGGCTTCGCCAACATATTCTAGATACTATAAATTTTCGGACCGAAAGAGAGGAAATTCGAGAGAGAGTGTATGGAGTGTGTGGAGAAGTTAATGGGGGTGAAATACTATTTATAGGCAGATTTGGGCCATATGTGCCATGCCTTTCAAGGTGTGCGCCACACATTTAAGGCGAAGTCTCCCTAGTCGTTTTATGCCACATGCCAGCTTCTCTGTGGTATGTGTTTCCACCTTCTAGAAGCGCGCGTAGCGCAAATTGCAGATTTAGTAAATTCCATTACTTCTTCATACGAGCTCTGTTTTCGATGTTCTTTATATCATTGTGTAGGTATTGATGAGATCTAGGACTTTTTTTTAGACTACGATGACTAAATCTCACTTTATTATTATTATAGAAGGCTTAGACTGCTAAACTCCGTTTAAAATTCATATCTCTTTTATAGGACATCCGTTCTCGAATGTCGTTACGAAATTGTATCTACGAGATCTTCAACTCTCGTTTAGGTTGTTTCAGCTAAGAATCAACCGATTTCTATTTCGATTTCTGTGTCGCACACTGTTGCGCTGAACCTTCAAAAAATCATAACTCCCTCATACGAAGTCAGATTTGGACGTTCTCAATATGCACACTGTAGTAACCCAGATGGTAGCTGATGGTATTGAGGAAATCTGCTTCCACACATCCTCTCATTCTAAGTATCTAGACAAATTTCAGTGGTATCTTGAACATATGGCAGACAATATGTGTATCCTTAATGAGACGACAAAAGCACTAATGAAAAAATTGTTTGTCACCATTGAAGACTTTTATGGCACGACTTCGTATATCAAAGGACAAATTGTTCGTAACATATGAAAGATCGAAAGTCTAGATCCGAAAATTAAAAAGACCATCGAAGATCATCTCTCTACGATACATTAGAAGATCGAATATTTTTTTCGATCTTTATCAAATCTGGATTCCATCTATGAAGCTAAAATAAACCAACTGCAGAGTAATATTGCTGCTCAAGATCGATACATTTCCACTCTTGAAAAGTCAGTTGCAGAACTCTCTAAAGCTTCAGAATCATCTTCCGCTACTCCCTTTCAAGCATTTAGTGATCAAGTTCAACGTCAATTGGATTCATTGCACTCTAACATTGCAAATCTTTCTAAGTCCAATTCTCAGAAGGTCCATGACCACTCGGGTGATATCTTTTCTCTTCAACAAACTGTTCAACTACTAGTCAATGAAGTTAAAAATATCAAGACGTAATCTCATTCTTCTGATATATGTAAGCTTCAACAAAAGGTTTCCTTGTCTGATTCTAAGCTTGATTTGATCTTAGCAAAATTATATGGTTCAAATGACCGGCCACCTGAACCAGAGGGGAAAAATGTAGAAAAGTACAGATCAAGTTATTCTTCTATCATTCATGAAGTTCCAGATTCACACAATATGAGATGACAATGCGGAAATTAAGAACAGTAGATGAATCAATCTAAGATAAACAGGGAATCAGTGAAATATTTCTACATTCATATGATCATCAGATCTGATTACAATGGAGAAACCTCACATAAACAAAAATGAACTCTCACTTTCTCTATGTATGATGAAAACGAAAATCTAAGTGAAAAAGGAGGCTCACACAAAAATAAAAAACAACCTAAACTATTTGTAGTCCTAGGGTTTAAAATCTGAAAAACCCTAAAACTGCTAGGTCAAAAATAAAAATTCATCTGTCAAACATTTTAATATCTAACAATTATCACCTAAATGTTTAGACTGTTGAATAAAATAAAATAAAATATGACGATTTTAAACACCGGTCTCCCCTCGACATTTGCACAGGGTCTTCACAAAAACTCTATCTGGGTAGAACAAAATATCTTCAATGAAGCTAAAATCACTAGATAATGGTTCGTCTTCGTCAAATAAAACAAGAAACCATTGGATAATAGCAAGATCTTTAGTGTAAAAATCATCTTGTAAAGGAATAAACCGTTAGGTAAATTCGTTGCAAAAATCAATGGTAAAACCGTTTAAACATTGGACAATAACAATAACCATTGACAAGTAACCACTTCAGCCCATGTGACCAACAAATATCCAAAATGACAAGATAGCAACAACATATAGACAATTATCAATAGTTCCCATCCATGCATCCCATCACCATGTATGAAATGCAGCCCCTTACTATGTGCAACTTTTGAATAAAGAAATATAAATTGATGCTTCTCTTCTCGGTAAGAGATGCAAAAGAAACAACCATGTAGACCAATATGCACTATGCTTTGTCTGAGTTTTTCAAAGTAAAAATAATTCTCCAGCAGCTTTAATGTACCTTTTTCCCATAAATACATAATATACTAAACATTACCCTTTTTGATCCTTGTTGACTTCCAATTTACATTAAAAGAGAATGAAATAGTAAACCTTTGCATTTAATTTTCTTTATTTTCCTTTGTAATGTACGCATAAAACAAAATATATGCTTCATATGTTGTCCTTGAACATACATTGCAACCAATATCCGCTCAATTTACGCGATGCTTTAACCTAAAAGACCGAAAAAACTCTATCGTTGGTGATTTTATAGCGAGAGAAAATACCGACAGTTGGCACCAAGTTCAGAGAAGAAAAAGGCATGGAAAGGAATTTGAACTCAATGGGAAAGCCATCACTTTCTACTTCCAAAATTTTCCATCGGGTTAGGATGAAGCAGCGTTATGGCGGACTTTCAACATATATGAGACTGTTGTTGATGTGTACATTGCTAAGAAATTGAATAGGCTCAAGAAGAGATTTGTGTTTTCCCGGTTCCTTCGAATCCAAGATGTTCTGGCATTTGAAAAACATTTAAACGAGATCTACATTGGAGCACTGAAGATTAGTGTTAACTTAGCAAGGTTTGATAGGAAGAAACAAGTCGCAAGATCAACGTAGTAGGCCAGAAAACCCACGCACATGAGACTTCAAATCTTTTGCTGATGCTGTAAGAGGCACAAGACCTGAACTTACTGAGGTTGTTGGAGGGGCGGAGATGAACAAAAGAGCAGAACAAGAAGGGAAATCTAAAGAGAAAATGATCAAGATGTTATCATCAGCGGAGCCGAGAGAATACATGCAGAACACTCTGGTGGGGGAGGTGAAAAACTTCCAAGCACTCATGAACGTGAAAGCCTTTCAGGAAGTCGAGGGTTTTCTAGTGATTTTCATGCGTTACCTTGGGGGATTAAAAATGCTACTTGAATTTTCTAATGTAAAATAGAAAGAAGAATTCCTAAATAAAGGGGTAGAGATTTTGAAGCGATGGTTCAAATGTTTATATCAGTGATCAGTAGGATGCAACTTTAATGAAAGAATTGCATCACTAATTATTCAGGGTGTTCCTCAACATGCTTGGTGTGAAGAAACTTTCAGCATCATTGCAAGTACTTAGGGAAAGGCTGTTATCCTATAGGAATGCATCAAAAACTCTCCTAATCTCGCTTTTGAAAGGGTTGGAATAGTCATAACCTACCGTGGTCTCATCAACACTGGAATTTTAATCCTAGTGGACGGTATGCCCTACTTGATCAATGTCATGGAAGATTTGTTTGAATCTCTTAAAATCAGCCCTGTCCTTGCAGCCAATGATTATTACCCTAATATGGCATGGTTGAACGAAGGTGATGTAGGCAATAACAACAACAATAATAGTGAAAGTGCAATACAATCGGAGGATGACTTTACATCACTAGAAACATCTCCGGCGAATAACCATCAGAGTCAGCATCGTGAAGATCAGAGTTAGCATCGGGAAGATGAAGAGACCCATTTCAACAACTCTTTCCTGTACCCAAGAAATCACCACACATCTCCAAATCTGATGACCGTTGGTGGTAATATGAAGCGACACACCCTATAATTTTAGGGCAAATGGTTCCCTGGACTCCTTCCCCAATGGGCCATAATAGATGTTGGGCTAAAATCTCTCCAACAAAAAAGGATTATCCATCCAGGCCCACCAAATCGCTGGATCTTAATCACGTTCCTACTCGCTCTAACTCACTTCTCCAATCAAAACTTTCTAGTTATGGATCCAGGTCGCTCTCACCTGTTCAGCAAACGAATCCCCCTTCTACTCTGAATCTTTCTTCCAACCCTTGAAACAATGGTCCTCATGTTGTGATGCCTCCTCAATAGCCAATACCTTCAATCTCTCAAAGTCAGTCGGTGGATTCCAACTCCACTTCCATGGAAGTAGCTAAGATAACTGATGTTGGGGAAACTGGGATTCCAAGTTAGAAATAGAGCTGAGCAACTCAGACAACTGATCAAAGCACGTGAAGTAATTTGTGGATCAATAAATTGTTGGATTAGGTGTCTAAGCCCATAACTATAATTGGTATGTACTTGACCCGATAGTAGCATGGTGCTTTTGGGTTGCCTTCACCGGAGCAATTTGATAGGATGGGTATTAAAGAGGTTATTTGTGGTTTATTAATATATTATATGAATAATATATTAACTGAGAAATCATATTATTTAATTGGTATTGATCAAGAATTAATTTGGAATTAATTTAGTGATCAAAAGAGACTGATTAAATTTACAGGGACTGATTTGGTAAATCAGTGATACTTATAGTTTGGGCTAATGATCCATGTTGACTAGGCATAAACTAGACCTATATGAGAGTCCATTAGGGTTTAGTCTAAAGGGCCATCAAATATGAAGAGTCATGGTGAATTAGGGTTTACATGTATGAAACCCTAGGAATTCCACACTATAAAAGTAACCCCTAAGCACCCTAAAATCGGCCAACTCTTCTTAGAAGCAAACCCTATCCGATTTTTGGTGATTCCTAACCTCTCTCATAAGCCTCCTTTTGCATTTGGTGTTTGTGACACATTTGAGGCATCACATTTGAGGTGCTTAGCTCTTGAAAGGAAAGGTTCTACAAGCCACAACAAAGAGGTATTCATCTAATTAGTTTTTTATGTTGTATATCTCAAATTGCATGCTAGCTAGGGTGTATGCTTTGGATGAAATGATATTGCATGTATAACTTGAGAAAAATTAGATCCAAAGCATCTAGGGTTGTATGTGCACCATAGGATTGTTATAGTGCTCAAAACCCTTCAGTGGTATCAGAGCCTAGGGTGTTTTCTGTTATATTGATGCAATTATTTGATTTTTAAAGCTGAAAAATGTCATTTTTGGCCACTGACTGTTGGACTCGTCGAGTCCCATAAGGGAATTCGACGAGTTGGATCACATGTGATGAACTCGTCGAGTCCATGCCATGAACTCGACGAGTAGGATCCCCTGTTTGCAGATTTTCGAGTTTTTTTGGCCAGTTTTGGATTAGGATCATTACCACAAACTGTTTTGAATGATAAAATTTGAATTTTCTGATAAGGTAATGCTTATCCTCATCCAATTGAACGATGATTGTCAAATTTTAAGATAATTATTTGATTTTGTGAAATGTTAATTATTTGTAGAATTTGATTTGAATCATCTTGCTATGTGAAATTATATTAGGTCAATTTTGTGATATAGTTAATTGTATGATTAATATAATTGTTATCAAATTGATCCAAGAGTTTTGAAAAGTTTCAAAACTTGCTCTCAAGTTTTGGAATTTAAAAAGGTTGATTAAAAAGTTTTAATTTTGAAATGTTTAAATTCTAAACCCTAGAGTTTTAAAAGTGTAAAATAACCCTTATACTATTATAATATTAAAAGCTTAATACTTATATATATGTATAAGACAGTTAGTCTTACCGTTAGTAGGCCTCATTCACAAAGCTGGTCTATAAGGGGGGTATAAGGAAATTGCCTATAAAATGGCGACTGAATGGGTGTCCACTCTCACCCACCGCTTCCTTGACTAGTGGAGGGTCATTAGCCGAACGGGTAGGATAGGACATTAATTTTCATTTAAAAGTATAATGATAATTATAAGAAGTAACTAAACACTTTTCTAAATTCCTAATCTTAGTTACTTTAGGAAAAATGTGAAAATGGTGCTATTCCATGAAATTGCACTTTGCACCTTGCCAAGTCGTTAGTGGAGCGTGTGTGGTTTACCGGCACACTAACTTGGACTACCAAAGGTGGCAAAGGGTAGCTCGATGTTTGTCATAGATCAATGGAGCGTGTGTGGTTAACCGGCACATTGATTAGGTGATAAAGGACATCAAGAGTACCAAGCACATTTGCATGGTTATTCACACCTTGTTTGTGATCCTCAGTATCATAGTCACAAACTTGAAGGGGATAATCGAGATTAAACATGCCATTGAAAAGGTTCAATGAATCTCAAAGATCTAGGATTTTCATAAAACTTAATTCTTTTAAATTTTGGTTTTGGGTGGTGAAAATTGGTAAATAGTCATTTCCCCCCTTCAAATAATTTACAATTAGATTACGACATCCCGTTTCTAAGTTGTGAATTAATGTGTTTGGGTCCTAGCCTTAATATTTCATTTGGGTGTTATATTAAAGAATTTATATCTAGTAAAACTTTTTCTTCTTTTTCAGATGTCTACTTCAAACAACGCTTCTGACTCCAACTCTTGTGGCTTTTTTTCCCTCATGAACTTATGTGGGAGGGTAATCTTCGATGGCTCAAACTTTAACGATTGGATTCGTAACATTCGTATGGCCATTCGATACGAGGAAAAAGAATATGTCCTCGATAAAGACCTAAAGGAGATTGATGAAGAAACTGCTACTCCTGAGCAACTGGCTGAGTATAGGGCTCATGAGAAGGACGCGACAAAGGTGTCGTGCATCATGCTAGCCACTATGACTTTTGAGCTTCAGAAGTCCTACGAGGACTTTTGGCCTTTCGAGATGCACCAAGACTTGATGGAAAGGTACCATCAGAGTGCTTGTCAAGAAAGGTATGAGATTATTGCCTCCATGATAACAACAAAGATGAAGGATGGAGAGTCCATCACGACCCATTTAAAAAAGATGCAAAGATATGTGGACCGCTTGCTTAAGTTGAATGTCAATTTCGGCGAAGAGTTGGCTATTGACATTATCCTACACTCTTTACCTTCTTGTTATGATCAGTTTCGAATGCCTTATCATATGAACAAGGAGGAAGTCACTCTAAGCAAGCTTCAAGGCCTTCTGAGAACTGCTGAAAGTAGTTTGAAAGGCAAGTCTGTTGTGCCCACTCCTACTATTACTGCCCCAGTCCTGAAAATTGGACATGGTAAAGGGAAGAAAAGGAAAGCTCCTTCAAAGAATCACAAGGGAAAGTCTCGCAGATGGATCCTCTTCTAGTGGATCCAAAGGTGGTTCTGCTACTCCCTCATCCAACCTAAAGGAAGCAGAGTGATTACATTGTCATGAAAAGGGGCATTGGAAACAAAGCTGCCCTAAATACTTGCAAGACATCAAGGATGGGAAGATAAAGCCCACCTTAGCAGGTATTTACACTATTCAATCTAACAACTCATCACATGCTAATTCTTGGGTCCTTGATACAGGATGTGGTTTTCACATTTGTTCTGATTTGTAGGGTCTAAAAAGAAGTAGGTATGTGGAGCACGAGAAGATGAACTTCATGATGGGGAATAGGAAAGCGTCGCCTGTCACCAAGATTAGAGTTTATTCCTTATTGCTTAGTAATGGGTTATGGCTAGATTTGAATAATTGTTGCTATTCAGATGATATGGCGAGAAACGTTATTTATTTTCATGGTTTGTATAAACAAGGTTTTACATTTTCATTTAACAATGAAATTGGTTCTATTAATGCTTTTTATAATGATAAGTTTTATTTTGAAGCATTGCCTTGTAATGGTGTATATGAAACTGTGATGGTTGTAGACAACTTAGGAAATAATGTATTGCATATTGATTCGTCCAATGGTTTGGACAAGGAAGGCTTGTGGCATTGTCGTCTTGGACATGTCAACAAGAAGCGCATAGCCCAACTCTAAAAGGATGGAGTGTTGGAGTCATTTGACTTAAAGTCGGATGACACGTGCGAATATTGTTTGCTTGGAAAGATGACCAAGTCACCTTTCACTGGTACTTGTGAAAGAGGTGAGGGTTTGTTGGATCTCATACACACTGATGTGTGTGGGCCATTCAGATCCACCACAAGGGATGCTAACCGCTTCTATGTAACCTTTACCGACGATTATAACAGATATGGGTATATCTACTTAATCAAGCACAAGTCGGAAACATTTGGAAAGTTCAAAGAGTTTAAGCAAGAAGTGGAAAATCAATCGGGCAGGAAAATAAAGATGCTCCGATCTGATCGAGGTGGTGAGTATCTTAGTATTGAGTTCCACGACTATCTTAAGGAATGTGGAATTGTTTCATAATTGACGCCACCTAGGACACCGCAACTTAATGGTGTGGCTGAGAGGCGCAATCGAACCTTGTTGGATATGATTCGTTCCATGATAAGTCGAGCTTCGTTACCTATATCATTCTGGGGGTATGCCTTAGAGACTTCCGCCCATATCCTTAATCTAGTCCCAACTAAGAAGGTTTCCAAAACACCTCACGAGATGTGGACAGGGAATGTTCCCTCGTTAGCACATATCAAGGTTTGGGGTTGCGAGCCTTTTGTAAGATGAGAGACTCACGACAAGCTCGAACCTCGTAGTGAGCGTTGTATTTTCATCGGCTACCTACATAAATCCTTTGGATATTTGTTCTATATACCTATTAAGAACGTGGTCTTCGTAGAACGAATGGGTGTCTTTCATGAAAGAGAACTCATATGCCAAGAGGATAGTAGGAGGAAAATTGACCTTGAAGAGCTTCAAGAGTTAAACGATGAAGGAACATCTAACACTAGCACTCAACCTGAGGATGAGACTCCTGTTGAACCAGTTGACCAGTCCTTACCTCTAAGACGTTCTAGTAGAGTTAGTGTTCCACCTGTGTTATATGGTTTTTATATAACAAGTGAAGGTGATACGTTTATCAGTGATAGCACACTGATAAATTTGGATGAACCTAACAACTACAAGGAAGCCATGGCGGGCCAAGAATCTGCAAAGTGGAAAGAGGCGATGGACAACGAGATTCAGTCTATGTATGACAATCAAGTTTGGAACTTGGTTGACAATGTACCAGGTCGTAAGACGGGCCGGTGCAAATGGATCTTCAAGAAGAAGACCGACATGGATGGGAAAGTACACACATAAAGGAACGGTTGGTTGCGAAGGGCTTTACTCAAACTCCTGGAGTTGACTATGACGAGACCTTTTCACCAGTAGTGAAGATCAAATCTATAAGGGTTATGCTAGCCATAGTTGCGTTTCATGATTATGAAATATGGCAGATGGATGTCAAAACCGCTTTCCTTAATGGGAAGTTTGCTGAAGATGATTTCATAAGTCAGCCATAGGGTTTTGTGGATGCGAAGTAGCTTGAGAAATCCATTTATGGATTAAAGCAAGCATATCGCAAATGGAATCTTTGTTTCGATGAGAAAGTCAAAGAGTTTGGTTTTTTGAGAAGCGCGGATGAGTCCTGCGTATATGTCAAGGCTAGTGGGAGTATAGTTAGGTTTCTGGTATTGTATGTGGATGACATACTACTCATAGGAAACAACGTTCCAACCTTGCAGGAAGTTAAGTCCTGGCTTGGGAAGTGTTTCGCTATGAAGGACCTAGGGGAAGCTGCTTACATTGTAGGGATAAGTATATTGAGAAATAGGAGTAAAAGACTAATAGGACTTAGTCAAAGTACCTACTTGGACAAGGTGTTGAAACGTTTCAACATGGAGAATTTCAAGAAAGGAGAATTACCTATCCAGAGCAATACCAAACTGAGTAAGACTAAGAGTCTGAGTACCGATGCTGAAATAGCAGAAATGAGTCGAGTACCATATGCTTGCACCGTTGGCTCGATCATGTATGCTATGAAATGTACTCGCCCTGATGTGGCTTTTGCTTTGAGCATGCTTAGTTGATATCAAGGGAATCCTGGTAGAACTCACTGGATAGCAGTAAAGAACATTCTTATGTACCTGCGGAGGACTAAGGACTGGGTCCTTACCCTCGGTGGGAGTGATGACTCTAGAGTAACAGGGTATAGTGACGTCAGCTTTCAGACCGACAAAGATAATTTCTGCTCTCAGTCGGGCTGGGTATTTACCCTAAATGGAGGAGCAGTAACATGGAAAAGTTCCAAACAGGAGACTGTAGCTGATTCAACGTGAGAATCAGAGTACATAGCAGCAAGCGAAGCTTCAAAGTAGGCAATATGGCTAAAGAACTTCATCGGATACCTTGGAGTTGTACCAGCTGTAAAGGAGCCTATGGAAATTTTCTGTGACAACGAGGGTGCGGTCACCTTAACCAAGGAACCAAGGGATCATGGCAGATCCAGGCACATCGATTGAAAATATCACTTCATAAGACATCGAGTAGAAGAGGGAATCCTCGTAGTGAAGAGGGTATCGTCAGAGGATAACCCAACAGATCCCCTTACGAAGGGACTGAGTAGGGTTAAGCCTTTGTAGCATGCTAAGAGCATTGGCCTAAGGGACGATATTAGGTTTAGTGATTAGATAGGCAGTTAGAAATTTGTAATAAATAAATGTAATTGACATTTGATGATTAAATAATAAGGGTTTTATTTATATGTAAAGTTTACTATCTTCTGTCAATTAGTTATTTTATATTTCACCTTTCTCATGTTTTGACTTCCAGAATAATATGATTATTCAAACCATTCACAATCAATCATACTTTGGAAGTAAGCTATGAGGTTAGACTGTCATGAATTGGCTTGTAGATTGTCTAAGGTGTTTAGACATAGCAAAGGTTTGCTGCAACGCTCATGAGTACTCTGGAAATAAGAATTTGAGTATTGGATTAAACCCACGCTCATATGAATCACTTCATGGAATTCATCTCGAGTGATTGTGAGATGCTAATATCATATAGTCTTCAAACCAAGATATATGAGTTGTTGATTACGAGTTGGTTGTGCATTGACACTACGAAAACGCATCAGTAACTTGATGTTATAAAACGTGTTGTTGTGTATAATTTAACAAGTAATTAGTACAAGCATATAAGTCGAAGTTTATCTGTTCCTTTTATCCTAAGAGGATTAAAAGCGATATCTTGGGCCCCTCGATGATTTTGTTTTGACTTATGTGTCGGGCCCGGTCATGACTCAATTGATGTGTTTAATTAAGTTCTATGTCAAACAAATCAGAAATCGGGAAACAAACTGTTAGACAATGAGTATGACTTTATTCCATGTCTTTTTCCACACGGTATCTTGAAGAACAGAGGATTATATGATCACTAATCTAAAGGACGAGTCATTGACTTGATCAGAGTTGGAAAGCAGCTTTTGAGAGCTACGATTGCTGATCGGATTTTGAAGTTGCATTGGCAGTTATAGTTATTAGACTTATCCAAGTGGGAGACTGCTGGATTAGGTGTCTAAGCCCATAACTATAATTGGTATGTACTTGACCCAATAGTAGCATGGTCCTTTTGGGTTGCCTTCACCGGAGCAATTTGATAGGATGGGTATTTTAGGAAGAGGATATTTGTGGTTTATTAATATATTATATGAATAATATATTAATTGAGAAATCATATTATTTAATTGGTATTGATCAAGAATTAATCTGGAATTAATTTAGTGATCAAAAGAGACTGATTAAATTTACAGGGACTGATTTGGTAGTGATACATATAGTTTGGGATATTGATCAATGTTGACTAGGCATGGACTAGACCTATATGAGAGTCCATTAGGGTTTAGTCCAAAGGGCCATCAAATATGAAGAGTCATGGTGAATTAGGGTTTACATGTATGAAACCCTAGGAATTCCACACTATAAAAGTAACCCCTAAGCACCCTAAAATCAGCCAACTCTTCCTAGAAGCAAACCCTAGTCGATTTTTGGTGATTCCTAACCTCTCTCATAATCCTCCTTTTGCATTTGGTGTTTGTGACACATTTGAGGCATCACATTTGAGGTGCTTAGCTCTTGAAAGGCAAGGTTCTACAAACAACAACAAAGTGGTATTCATCTAAATAGTTTTTTATGTTGTATATATCAAATTGCATGGTAGCTAGGGTGTATGCTTTGGATGAAATGATATTGCATGTATAACTTGAGAAAACTTAGATCCAAAGCATCTAGGGTTGTATGTGCACCATAGGATTGTTATAGTTCTCAAAACCCTTCATAAATATCTTTCCAAATAATATATGTGGAATCAGGTGTGAAGTCAAAATGGGTTGAATAAAAGATTCTCATGTGCAAAATCATTCCTTTTTTGTTGGTTTGCAAGAAACGAAATCAATGGAGGTTAAAGGGTGTTTAGATAAGCATAATTGGGGATCATCTAACTTCCAATGTGAAGTTGTTGATCCAGTGGGTTTATCAGGTGGAATTGCCTCTCTCTAGGATCCTTCTCTATTCAGAGCTTCGGATGCAATCAAAGGCTCTGGGTTCCTTGCTATTACAGGGTTGTGGCTATGGTCAAAGAAGGTATGTTGTTTGTCAATGTTTACGCTTCACATGATCCTAATGAAAAAAAGATCCTTTGGAACAAGCTACATGATCTTATTACTTCTGATCTTGAATATATGTGGTTTGTGTTTGGTGATTTTATTGTTGTCCGTTTTCCTGAAGAAAGGCTTGGGTCTGTTTTCTGCCCACATGGAGCATACTTCTTCGGTAAGTTCATTTACTTTGCTGGTCTGTTGGAAATTAAGATGGATGGTCGTCGCTTTACATATATGAGTTCAAAGGGAGATAAACACAACAAGTTGGACATATATCTAGTCTCCACAAATGTTAATGATACTTGGCCACATCTAAATGTTATCGCCTTGCCACAAGTTCACTCAGACCATTGTGCTATAGTTCTCTCTCCGAATTAGCTAGATTTTGGATTGTATCCATTTCGGTTGTTTAATTCATGGTTTAGAGAACCTGACTTTGAGTTTGTACTAAGGAGTGGATGGACTATTCATGATAAGTTGGGCGGTTGTAATTGGAGGAAAGAACTCATAATGAAAAACATAAAACAATAGAGGATCTCACCAACAAAATTAACTCCATTGATTAACAAGCTGAGAAGGGTCTTGTGAATGATGAATTAATAAATAGTCATCAATATATATTCAATAAGATCATGGAAATTGAATCTGTACGCATTGATGACTTAAAACAAAAATCAATAGCAAGGTGCGCCTTAGACGATGCCGAGAACAGTGGTTTTTTCCATGGGTTGATCAACAAACATCAGAGGTCACAGAGGATAAATGGACTAGAAGTCAATGGGTTTTGGATTAATGATCCTGATCAGATTAAGCAAGTGGCAATCAAGCAGTTCTTTGAAAGATTCAGCGAACCAATTCGATCAAGGCCTAATTTTATCAGCCCTAAATTCAAGAAATTACCCCCTAACATGGCCATGTTTCTTAAGGAGCCATTCACTCTAGATGAAATCAAATCGAATATCTGGGCTTGTGGTTCGGATAGGGCACCAGGACCCGACGGTTTCTCTTTTTCCATGTTAAAGAAACATTGGGACGTGGTTGTAAGTGACTTCTATTTTGCACTAAATCATTTTGAAACTACCGGATATATCGACAATGGCTGCAATTAATCTTTTATCTCACTCATTCCCAAGATACAAGACCCGATCACTGTAAGCGACTTCCGCCCTATCAGTTTAATTGGTTGCCTATACAAAACAATCTCTTAGATTTTGGTAGAGAGGTTAAAGAAGGTGGTGCACTTGGTAGTTAGTTCAATACATACTGCTTTTATCAAAAAACATTTTATCCCTAACGGACCTCTTATACGAAACGAAGTGATCACATGGATAATGAAGAGCAAGAAGAAGTCCTTTATTTTCAAAGTTGATTTTGAAAAGGCTTATGACAGTCATAGCTAGGAATATCTAGACTCAATCCTGCAACAGATGGACTTTGGGGTTAAATGGCGAACATGGATACATGGGTCCCTATCGTCAGCAAGGGTATGGATTCTCATTAATGGTTTTGCGACAACAAAATTTTGTATGGAGCATGGGATCAGACAAGGTGACCCACTATCACCCTTCTTATATATCATAGCGGCAGAAGGATTACATATAGCGATGGAGATGGCAAAAGAAAAGAGAAATTTTGAAGGTATTCAACTACCCCACCAAGGTCCGATCGTCTCACACCTCCAATACGTAGATGACGTTATTTTCATGGGTACTTGGTCAATTGAAAATGCAAAGAACTTGATTACAATTTTAAGATCTTCGAATTATCATCAGGCCTCAAGGCGAATATGTCCAAAAGTAAACTCTTTGGATTTGGTACCCACACCTATGAACTAGATCTGGTGGCCCGGAGTTTTAATTGTTCTGTTGGTTCCCTCCCGTTTATATACCTAGGACTACTAGTTGGATCTTCTATGGCAAGAGCAGTACACTGGAATCCTACTATAGAAAAAATCCAAGCAAGACTATCAAAATGGAAAGCATCTACATTGTCGTTTGGTGGTCGTTTAACGCTATGTAAAGCAGTATTGAGCAGTCTGGGTCCTTTTTATTTTTCGTTGTATAAAGCTCCTGTCAAGGTTATAAAAACCATCGAAAAGATAAGGATGAGGTTCTTTGGGGGGGGGGGGATCTGGAATCAAGAAAGATGTCATGGATTGCTTGGGAAAAAATTCTTGCAGACAAAGAAAGAGGCGGGTTCGAATTAGCTGTTTAAAGGAACATAATATAGCTTTATTAGGCAAGTGGTGGTGGAGATTTAAAAACTATCCTGATAGTACCTAGGATGAGGTGATAAAATCCATATACGATACGGATGGTGGATTCTCTATACCATCGGTAGCAAAAAAGAAGGAATGGTTGTTGGGGAACCATTGCCAATATACCTAAAATTTTAGAGGAAGACATTTAACCCTCTCAATTCTTTTATAGTCACAAATAAAGAAGTGAATTAAATCAAAAGTCATAACCCACGTTTTGAATCTTATAATTCACCAATTTGAGACCATGTTGTAAATAAAATTTGATGTCTCAGAATATCTCCCCTAAATTACAGACCATATTAAAAATGTATCTTTCTTTGAGAGAGAAATGAATATATCATATTGGCTTTATCTCTCTCTTATCTTCATAAATTAACAAGTTTTCTTAGGAACCTACATTTGTTTGGAAGCGGTAGAGATGCTCCTTAAAATTGTTTTCTTTGGATCAAGCTGATAAACACCATTGTTATGATTACTCCAAACAATGTCATCATTAAACACTATATGAATAATTAGAGTCTTGTAACTTCTGGAAAATGAGTTGAAAAACGTTCATCAAATCATTCAACCAAAACAGAGGTGGTTTAACACTTTTGTTCTTCAGATATCTTCTTTCAGTTAATTTTTCATAACTCATTCTTTTGACCTCTGTGTTTGAGTCACATTTAGGTTCATGAGATTTTTTCTTTAGAACCCAAATTTGCTTAGGTTTACCCTTTTTTATTTTTGAACTTCTTGTATCTTGCCTTAGATAATGAATTTCCAGTCCATGAAGAAACATAAGGCATCCTGAAACGGTTCTCACAACTTCTGGATACCAATTTGTTAGGCTTTTTGTACACTTTTTCTTCATAAAACACTGTTTTTCTGTAGGGTTTCATCCTACTTGATCTAGATGAAATATCAGGAGGCTTTCTCTTTGAGGCTTCACAATTATGAATAACCTTAACAATATCTTCTTTTGTTTCAGGAAAAACTTCTTGAACATTCAGAGAACAAGGATCATCAACAGCATCTTTCTCTTTCTCTACTACTGGGGATTTCTGAACCATTTTTACTTGGCAATTTTATTCAGAAGCTGGAGCAACATTAACAACTTCTTCTTTCTCTTTTTCTTCAATATCTTTGATTTCAGTTAGATTAGACATCAACAACTCATCAGTATGTATAGGATGATAATTCAATGTATTTTTATCATATAATATCTTTGTATCATAATTAATCCATTCCACCGACATTGCACTATATAAATCTATAGCACTACAAACTACATCGAGAGGGAAATGAGTACCTCTTTCAGTATACCATATCTCTTTAAAAAAATGTGGATGACTTTCTTGATAAAAATGTGGATAACCACATATTGAAATCATGATAAAACTTAGATCTGAACAAGAATCTTCAGTAAAAACGGATTCTAAAGAAAATGAGTGTAGATCTTATGTGAGAAATACATATCTTGAAAAATGTATTCAAAAACTCTTCAAATGTAGAATGTTTCTTCATAAATCTTTCAGATCCGATATAGATATAACAATTTTTGAGTGCAAATCAATGGATAAGAGAAGAAATTACACCAGAGTCGTGAGAAAGATTCAAGTACGAAAATATGTCACCTCCGACCTTTAAAACTTGAAAGAACGATTCTTCAAGATCAAACTCTGATACCAATTGTAGGAACCCAGATTGACACAATATGAGATGACAATGCGGAAATTAAGAATAGTAGATGAATCAATCTCAGATAAACATGGAATCAGTGAAATATTTTTGCATTCATATGATCATCAGATCGGATTACAATAGAGAAACCTCACATAAACAAAAATGAACTCTCACTTTCTCTATGTGTGATGGAAAAGAAAATCTAAGTGAAAAAGGAGGCTCACACAAAAATAAAAAACAATTTAAACTATTTATAGTCCTAGGGTTTAAATTCTAAAAAACCCTAAAACTGCTAGGTCAAAAATAAAAATTCAGCTGTCAAATATTTTAATATCTAACATGCACTCTCGGTTTTATGACTAATATGACATTTATTTAGATCACTAACGCTAATAAGTTATCTATATCTGATTCGTATTTTACGATGCATATAGTTGTGACGGTTTCATCGTGAAACTTCGAAGAATCATAACTTCTTCATACGAAGTCGGATTTGAGCGTTTTATATATCTATGGAAATCGTATTGATGTTTCCTACATGTTTATGACGATAATTTTGATAAAAAGTAATATATCTCTACTTCGAATTTTATAAACAACGTTTTATATTGAACTCTATGAAAATCTAATAATGGGGTGTTAGAACTCTCCCCCACTTACAAAGATTTCGTCCCCGAAATCCTACTCCTAATACACCAAGATATAATCTTATCCGAGTTACCGAGATCAACTTATGATCTAGCCGACGTTGCTGCATCGATATTTCTTGTAGAACTCCGCTTTCAACCTTAGACAAACCCTCAAACTCCTCGCGAAGTCTTTCAAAATTGGGAATTCGTCAGTTGGACTTCTAGAATTTAGAAGCTATAGTTAGCGATCGCCTTCGGACATAAAATGTCGACACAGTCGACTTGGTATTAGGCGATTGATTTAAGGAAAATTATGTAACACCCAGATTCAATTCGTTTCATAATTTGGGGTCACGACCCAAAGATCAAATATAATAAGGCTTTGGGCTTTGGGAAAGAGAGGTTTAGACCCATTTGGATGTGGGTAATATAGATTATGTGATACAAAAGTTCAGTTTTGTGTTTTGGAGTCAAAGGGTATAATAGGAAAAGTGGTGTTTCTGACTTCTTTTATGAATTAAGGACTTTAGTTCAATGTGTTTTAAGTCAAAAGTAATTAGATAGGGTTGTAGAGCTCCTAAATATCTTTCCGTGGATATAAAGATCATCGAAAACGGAGTTGGAATGAAAACGTTATGACCGTTAGAAGTTACGAAGGTTTTGGACTTAGTGTAACATACAAATATTTACGTAGTTACCATTTAACCCCTTAATATGAGAATTAGTGGCAACTTGGTCCATAAAGGTATTTTCGTAATTATTGGGCAAAGCTCGCGAAAGCTGGGCGTTCATGCCAGAATCCCAAACCCTAATATTTAGGGTTTGGACCATATTTAAACTTCCTTAAGTCCCAAGTCTCCCTTCTTTCATCAGCCTTGAGACCCAACTTCGACCTTTGTATACCCTAATCCATTTGAGAGCATTTTTGAGCCTTAGAGTGTGTTTTGGTAATCTCGATGGAGGGATAAATAAGAGAAGATCATATTGGAGGAGTGGAACACTTTGGATCTAGAATAAAAACATCATTTGACACCTTTTGAAGGTAAAAAGCTCTAAACTTGATGACACATTGATTAGATCTTGTTTAGCAATGAATTTGTGTTCTTTTGGTCCCATAAGCTTGGTATTCTGAGTATGGATTACTCTAATCCATATAAGTTGTCCTTTCATACATTTTGGTGCATTTAGAAGTATAAAAATGTGATATTGGTTGTTAGTTTTCTTCCATGCATGAGTTAAAAGGTCTAAATGGGTTAAGTAGTTAGCGTTTTGTGTTTGGGGACTTAATGAACATGCAATACCATAATTTTGGAAACTTTATGGTTAAGGACATTATTTTACGGCTAGATCTAGAATATGGACAAAAGAGCTTAAGGATTAAGCTCTTAATAAGAAGGAAAAAGACTTAGTCGCGAACGCTAGGCATTCCCCCAGAAACGTTGGGTGTTCATGGTTAGCCATTGCGTTTTTGGTCAAACTCGTGTATTCCAAGCATACAAGCTGGGTATGCTGGGCGTACTTAGTTGTGTTGAACAGGTTTGACTTTTGACTTTGACCAAGTTTCACCTAAGGATATTTTGGGTATTTTGAGTTCTATTTGAGATTGGTCACTATTTGATGAATATGTGACAGTTAGAGTTGATATTCGGAGCACAGACCTATTCAACTACTTGTTCGGATTGAGGTGAGTCTCCTCACAATACTTGTGGGTCGAAGGCACCAATTCCGACCCATTGGATTATGTTGTAGTATGTGCTTGTAGTCTTTGTGACTCCTGCTATATGTATTGTATGCATGTGTGCCTAGTAACTATATGTATGTGGGGTGAAATAGACACGTGGGTAAAATAGACCTGGTACAGACTTGTGCTAACATATGAGTTGAAATAGACTCGGGGGTGAAATAGACCCGGTATAGCTTTGTGCTGACATATGAGTTAAAATAGAGTCGGGGGGGGGGGGGTGAAATGGACCCGGTACAACCTTGTGTTGACATATGAGTTGAAATAGACTTGGAGGTGAAATATACCCGACACATCCTTGAGCTGACATATGTGTATGGTATGGGGTATTTTGGGGAACTCACTAAGCTTTGTTCTTACGATTTTTATGGTTATGGTTTCAGGTACTCTGATAACTATTTTACTCTGATATACTTTTGAACGATTGAAATGGTTAAATGGTGTTTTTGGTTGACTTAAAAATGAAAATTTTACATTATAATTTTTGGGACGTTACAAGTTGGTATCAGAGCCTCGGTTTGAGGGATTCAGGCATACTCTCGGATGAGCCTGAACTCACACTGAGGGTTTGGTAGATTTTTCATAAAAATAAATGTTTATTAAAGTATTTTCTAATAAAAGAAAGGGGTGTGATGTATGCAATCAGCCGAGCTCAAGTAAGTGATTCCCAGAATACCCATACATGCTTGTTATGTTATATGTTATGAGATTTTCATGCTAGATTAGGGCTAAGGATCTGCTCATGATTTCTTTTTAGGAGAGATGCCTTTGTACGCATGTTGTTTGTGCTTTAGAATTACATGCTAGTATGGATTCGGATGATTGGATAGAATGGCTTGATTAGTTGGTAAGCTGGTTAGACTTTCCAATTCCTGAATGCTACTTGCTTTGTGCTTTGTGGGATTCATATTGATGTGAGCTAATTATTTCATGAATATGTTAAGTTGAATGCTACATAGGTTAAATAATCTCAGACTGATTGATTTGGCCCTATGACACATCTCTCGTCTAAGTCTAACCGTTGTAGGTTTGAGTCTTTTAGTCGAAAGATTATCTAAGATTTGTTGCATGTAATTGTATTCATGAAGTAGTTAACTTGAATTAGTAGGGGATCTTTAGCAGCTTATGGTATGGTGGGGTGAGGAATCCTAGGAGAACCTAGGAAGTATGTTAGTACAATGAAGACGTTGGTAGCAAGTGAGTTGAGAAGTCCTTTGATTGGTCTATGGCTTGGAGTGTTACTGCACGAATGCTGCTTGCTTTGTGCCTTTTGGGACTCTTGATGGTGTGAGTTAACTATAGAGTGAGTATGTTAAGTCACATGCTGCATGGCTTATATAATCTCAGAGTGATTGATTTGGCCCTATTGCACATCTCTCATCTGAATCTAACCGATGTAGGGCTGGGTCTTTTACTCGAAGGATTATCTAAGCTTGTTGCACGTGATTGTATTCATGAAGTAGTTAGCTGAAATTCATGGGAGTTCTTAAGCAATTGATGGCACAGTGAGGTCGGTTACCTAGGAGAGCCTAGGAGGTGCTTTAGTGGGTTAATTGCGCTATTTAGCGGGCATTTGGAGTATCAGTTTGAGAAGGTGACTTGGAGGATTTGGGATGTTTCTTGAGGAAATAATGGATAGGTATGGCAGGTACTATTAGGCACGTACTACTGAAAGCACATGATTAATACTCGACTCGAGGAGAGTCACGGAGAATCTAGGAAGCCTGTGGGATGAGGATTCCTTGAGCATGTTCTAATCATTGTACGTTTACTTTTCAGAATGATGACGAGCACACGTGGAGGAGGTTCATGCTCAGGTGTTGGTACCGAGCCGATGGATAAGATGATGCTGGAATTCATCTTGTCGGGGATCACCTGCGGTATCTTGGAGTGGACTCCTTTGACTTTTGGTACAATCAAGAAAGGGATCATGGAGATCATGAAGGAGTGTTAGGACGTGTAATGCACTGGGATTATGGAGTTGCTGGATGAGTGAATCGGGACCTTTTAGGCCGAAATCACGACAGGACAGTTGGAAGCGTGGGCTCCCTCATTTCGGAAGAGGGTTTGTTGGTTCCGCAGTATGCAACAGACGAGGAAATAAAGAAAGCAAGTTATCATGATATGTTGAGGGATGACATTTGTGAGTTTGTGAGCTTGACAGTGTGCAAGACCCTGAATGATATGATGGATAGAGCTCGAGAGCAGGAGATTGATTT
This sequence comes from Lactuca virosa, assembly GCF_052849685.1. Lineage (NCBI taxonomy): Eukaryota > Viridiplantae > Streptophyta > Magnoliopsida > Asterales > Asteraceae > Lactuca > Lactuca virosa. The sequence goes on from NC_136429.1 coordinate 204,900,487, forward strand.
GGATAACCTCGAGAAGAGGAAGACATAGCAGATTCAGACCGTAGTGGGCCAGGTGAAGAAAAAACAGGACTTAGGATCAGTGAGTGAGGGGCCAAGATGGCCAAGGTCAGTGCAACACGTGCGTGAAGCTGCACGGTGGGGTTTGTCGATCTAGGGATATGGGTTGCTACAAATGTGGCAGGATTTATCATGTCAGTAGAGATTGTCCCCAGGGGACGAGCCTGTTATGTTTTCACTGCAACCAAGTGGGCCACAAGAAGGCCGACTATTCAAAGTTGGTAAGGGGATTAGTGAGGGCACATGCTCCAGCTATTTTGAGGATCAATGATGGTCGGGAGGGCAGAGCGGAAGACCCAACAGTGAGGAGCCAAGCATTACAGCTTCAGTGGGAGAGGCCAAAGTTTCATCAGATGCTATCGCATGTATGTTCCGTTTTGTTTATTCAAGCATTATTATCTTTATCCATCTGGATCATATGCCATTTTTCATATCGTGAGCCGATCCTAGAGGGTAAGTTGGTGAGTAATAGGCAGGAGTAAACTGAGTGTCCTGCTTGGAGGATCAGCATCCATATTGATATGATAAATTCAACACAATGAGCCAGAAGGGCTTACAACGTGAGTTCATTTGAGTAATTGAAACTTGAGATGGTTGAGATCTTTCATGGTTGAAAGGAGTAAGGGACTGGTCAGAACGTGAGTACAGGATGAGTAACTGCTAAATTCATGCCTTCAGGAATGTAAGTGTGGTACTCGCATCAGAAGCTTTTAGGAAAAGATCTCGTGGAAGCTGGTTGTCCCCATGTGGGACAACGAAGTCAGAATTTAGGATCACTTGTATCGCTCAGGATGGACGTCATGTTGTAACGCTTGGTTTAGGTATTGGTCAGTTTTCAACATTTTTAGAGTTTTGGGTTGGGACTCGACGAGTTGGGGAGCTCCAACTCGTCGAGTAGAGATCATTTTGGATGCAGAATGAAGGATCTACTCGACGAGTTGGAAGGCCCCAACTCGACGAGTAGACGCTGGGAAGGAAAACCCTAGTTTTCAGGGTTTGTACCCTATTTAAAGGCCTTAAGCCTCATTTGTAGCCTCCCTTATCACCCTCTTTGTCCAGAGAAACCCTAAATCGTGTCTCATCTCCCATTTTGAGTGTGTGAGGACTTAAGGAGTGATTCTTGGTGCTCTTTTGCAAGGAACTTGAAGCTTGAAGAGGTTGGATTTAGTGGAAGGCAGTAGATCCGGGATTTCCTCCAGTGTGGAAACCATTTTAAGGTATAAAGTCGAAACCTTGACCTTCCATTGCTTAGATCTCCTCCTATGAAAGTTTATGGCCATTATTATCCTAGTTTGGTACCAATCTTGTTTTGAGCATGATATGAAGATATGACTTCATATCTGGACATCTCAGGGCCTTTGGGGACTTAAAGTTGCCAAATTTATCAAGTCTTGGCCCTCCTTCATGCTCTAAGTCCCTTGTCAAGCTTTGATTAAGTGTTTTTAGCCTTTAATGCCTTGCATGGATGTAAAGTTAGCAACTTTACGTGGTATTTCAACCCTAGGGGGTTGGATCTGTAGTTTGGGGCTTTAGATTCGACTGAAAAAGGGGTTGAATATGTTGAGACAAGGGAAACTCGACGAGTTGGGTCAGGTTTTCTCATTTTCTGGATACTGAGTGAACTCGGCGAGTTGGTAAGACAACTCGGCGAGTTGGCTAGGGTTTTACCCAGTTTTCTGAACAATGAAGGAACTCGACGATTTGCTAGATGCACTCGACGAGTTGGGTCAACATGGACTGTTGACCTTGACCGTTGACTTTGACTTGACCATGAGTTGACTAGGGTTGACCATTTAGTATTTTAGGCCTTTTTGGTAGTGGGCCTTCGCGGATTAGGTCTATTGATGGATTTATGGACATTATAGTGTTGGGCTTTTGTTTGGGTTGGGCCTCTGTTTTGGATCATACTGGGCCAGGGGTAGAATGGTCATTTTACCCCACGTATGGATTAGGGATTATAGTATGGAACCCAATTTGCTAATTCGGTATATTGATTAGTATTGATAGCTTGGGAAGTCGGCGGGGCAGCTACTAAGGATGTCATTCGGGAGCTTCTGCATTCGAGGTGAGTCTCCTCACCATACCAATGGGTCTAAGGCACCAAGGCCGACCGATTTATCTAGTTGTGATGATTATTGCGGATGTGCTATTGATACATTATGTATTTGTGTGAAGACCATGCGGGGGTTCCCATGGAAAGTAGTTATATATGTGGTATGCTAGTTGATTGTGTGGTATTTGGTATCCTAGTTGTCTTTGTGATACTTGCATGGAAGACCCAGTGGGGTTCCCGAGACAGTTGGATATAAGATCATGTGGGGGTTCCTATGGAATTCCAGGCTAAGACCATGTGGGGGTTCCCATGGCAGTGGGCTAAGACCATGAGGGGGTTCCTATGGCACCCGGTGTAAGACCTTGGAGGGTTTCCAGGGCATCCTTATATGTTTGCATGTATGATTTATATATGGCAGGTAGTTGAGACCATGTGGGGGTTCCCATGGCAGTGGGCTAAGACCATAAGGGGGTTCCTATGGCACCCGGAGTAAGACCTTGGAGGGTTTCCATGGCTTCCTTATATGTTTATATGCATGACTTGTGTAGTTGATATGATTAATGGGATTATGTATATAAGACCATGGAGGGTTTCCATGGCTCCCCTATGTGATTGATATGGCTTATGTGGATTATGTAGCTGATATAGCTAGTAAGGATTATGTGATTATGTGGATTGTGTGGGGTATCCTCTGGGTAACTCACAAAGCTTTGTGCTTACGGTTTACAGTTTTGGTTTCAGGTATCATCGATTTGGAAAGGAAGGGTCCGGCTTGATCGCAGCGCGCACACCCATGTTTTCCGTAATAAGTGATTTTGGGATGAACTCTGATAAATGTTTTAATTAACTATGTTTTGGAATGTCTGGATTAAATGATATTTATGTTTTGACTATAATAATAATGAAAATTTTTTACCCTAGAGTTTTGGGTCGTTACACATTTAATGCCTGGTTCTTGGTATGTATTTAAACTCCTAAATTGTTCAAATTTGTAGATCAACTCGACGAGTTGGTAGCCCCAACTCGTCGTGTTGAAATGTTATGGACCGCGTGTTTTAAGTGACCAACTCGACGAGTTGGGAGGCCTCAACTCAACGAGTTGCCTGGAATAAATGAAACCCTAATTTTGGGGTTTTGCACCCTATTTAAACAACTTTAGCCCCATAAGTTGGCCTCATTTCCAGCCTCCACTGTCTTAAACCCTAACCTCGAAACCCTATGGCATCTTTGAGTGTTTGTGAGCCATTTTTTAGTGTGTTATGTGTGTTTTAAGCTATTGGAAGAAAGGGGAGCTTGGAGATACAAGAAGGAGCTGTTAGATCCAGAATCCTTGCGTCATTTTCGACATCTTTCTGGTAAAAAGTCTCAACCTTGCTTTGTGGTTACCTAGATCTTCATCTTAGTGTCCTTTGTGCTTGTTTTTGTCCAAAAGATGTGGTTATTGGGAGTTGGATGTCCCATATGGACAAACCCTTTCAGATCCAGGGTCTTAAGGAGCTTTCATGGCACAAAGGTTCCAACTTTATGACCCTAAGAGCTCCATACACCTTCTAAGCCTTTGTTTTGGCCTCTTAAGCTTCATTTAGCCATGCATGTGAGTAAAGTTGAAAACTTTACGTGACATTTTAGCCTTTAAGGTCCATATCTGTGTTCATAAGGTCTATCTTGAAGATATGGTGGTTTTTGGATTAAGACATAAGCCTTTTGGGATTAGGGTTTGAGCTTAATGCCTTTGGGGGTGGTTCTTCATGGGTAAAGTCGGAAACTTTACCCTTCTAGACGTAATATCAGTCTAGATCTGGAATATAGGGCTTTGGTTCGAAGAATAGTGGTTTAATGCATTAAGTGGGTTGGCAGACTGATGAACTCGACGAGTTCATAAGGGAACTCGGCGAGTTGGTTTGGGATTGTCCCGATTATATTGAAAAAGGAGGAACTCGACGAGTTAAAGGGAAACTCGACGAGTTGATTTGAAATATCGCGATTCTATGATTCATGGAAACTTGGCGAGTTGAAGGATAACTCGACGAGTTGAGGCAACTCGGAGCGTTGACTTTGACTTTGACTTGGATGTTGACCTTGACTTTGACTTTGGCCAAGTTTGACCTTTTAGGGGTTTTTGAAATATTGATCGGTATCTAAGGGATTGTTTCTATTTAGGGGTTGAGTAGAGCTGTTTCCGGGACAGGGATTTATCCAATTATCATTCAGCATTCGAGGTGAGTTTTCCTCACCAGGTTCTGCGGGTCTAAGACACCAAGCCTGACCCTAGTATGATTATGTGGTTATACTTGTTGTCTGTGTGATGCATGTATGTGCTTGTATGTGTATGTTAATTGGGTGTGGCCCGTTACATGAGTGTGGGTGGGGCCCGTATCTCATTTGATCCAAGTGTGGGCGGGGCCCATATCTCAACTTTGCTTGATATGTATGGTATGTGGTATTTTGGGGGAACTCACTAAGCTTTGTGCTTACGGTTTTAAGTTTATGTTTCAGGTATGTCTAAGGGGAAGAGCTCGGGATGACTGCATCGCACACACCATTGGGATTTTGTTATGATGTTGTACTCTAATTTATGACAATTGATACACCGGTTTATTTCAAGTGTTTCGATGATATGGAAAACTACTATTTTATCTAATATTAGATCGAAAATTTTTAGGACCATATTTTTGGATGTTTCAAGTTGGTATCAAAGCCTTGGTTTGAGGGATTCGGGCACATCCTCGGGTGTGTCTGAACTCAAACTAAGGATTTGATGGAAATTTTCAAAAGAAAATAATTTTTTTTATATAAAAGTATTTCTAAAGGGAAAAGGGTGTGGTGCATGCAATCAGCCGAGCTCAAGTAAGTTATCCCAAAATACCCATGCATGTTTATATGTGATATGAATTGTGAATCGTGAATCGCATGCTAGAGTAGGGTTAAGGATCTAGGAGATATGACTTTGTATGCCTGTTATATGAGCTTATAGATTTGCATGCTAGTATTGATTAGTCAGTGATAGGATGTCCTGATTAGGTTATGCTCAGTTTTGTTTACTTGATGCTCGAATGCTGCTTGGTTTGTGCTTTTTTGGAGTTCTTGCTAATCTCATCTAGGTAGTAAGCGAATATGCTAAGTTACATATTATGGAAACTAAATAATTTCATAATGTTAGGTTTAGCTCTATTGCGCAGCTCTTGTCTAAGTCCAACCGTTGTAGGGAGAGACCTCTCATTCGAAGAATTATCTAGTTTTTGTAATATGTAATTGTATTTGTGAGCTAGTTAGAGGTGGTTGGCATGAGTTCCTTCTGCAGTTGATGGCGGAGAGTGGTGTGGAGTCTGCCCTAGGAGAACCTAGGATGAGATTTAATGCTGAGAGCCGTAGCTGCGAGGGATCTGTTAGTTATAGAGTAACTTGGCTGAGTGAAGGCACTTCTTGAGGAAAGTACGGGTAGATGTGGAATGTAGTATGGGACCGTGCTACTGGAAGTAGAGGATATGTACTCGATTCAAGGAGGGCTGTAATGAAGCCAGGGAGCTTGTGTAGTTATGATTTCCCCGATATTCGTTGACGCTTATTCTGATAGATTTATGGTCTATTTTCAGTATGGTGGTATTGCGAGGCAGGCCAGTGGGCAGTTTCGGTGCCGGGGAGGGTTCAGGCTCGGGTTCTGGAGCTGGGTAGCTTGACGACCAGACAAGGGAGTTCATCTCGTCTGAGATTACACGCAATATCCTTGATCAGACTCCTATGATTTTTGGCTCGGTCAAGGAGGGCATTTTGGAGCTTCTTGATGAGAGATTGAGCGCTTTTCGCGCTGAGATTGTGGCTTTGATTGGGGCGCGCTCTCTGACCTTCAGAGAGTTTCGAGCTTGTGGAGTGCCAGACGATCATGGGGCTAGGGACCCCATTGCGAGCAACAAGTGGTTGGCAGATGTTGCCAACACCTTCCGTACCAGTCGTTGTCCCGAGGGGGACAAGGTCAGATTAGCATCCTGCCTCCTGAAGGACAGGGAACGTCATTGGTCGGAGGATGTAGGGCATGCTATAAGGGATGATACTGCTATTGATTCGATGACCTAGAGTGATTTCTCGACCAGGTTCTGAGCCGAGTTTGCACCGGTAATTGAGGTGCAGCAGCTGGAGCGAGAGTTTCAGGATCTCCGTCAGACTACCGAGACAGTGACTGAGATCATCGCTATGTTCATGGAGAGGGTACTTCTGGTTCTACAGTATGTGGCGGACGAGGAGATGAAGAAGGCCCGGTACCACGGGATGTTGAGGAGCGATATTCGGTAGTTTGTGAGTTGATCCAGCTGCAAGACGCTAGAAGACATGATAACGAGGGCTAGAGAGAGGGAGATTGACTTGGAGATGGAAAAGAAGAGGAAGCGTGATTCTGTGACCAGTGTGGAGAGTTTGGGCAAGAGGCCCAAGGTAGTTGATACGAGGGGGAAGGGCCATCAGGGCCGAAGCTGCTATGGCAAATGCGGCAGATCGCACGAGGGAGCGTGTAGGGTGGGTGGTTCTGGCTGCTTCAAGTGTGGTCGGACTAGTCATGTCAGCAGGGATTGTACTCCTACCAGAACCGTCACCCCGGTATCCGATCTGATTTGCTTTCAGTGCAATCAGAGGGGCCACAATGCTCGTAGTGATGCCATTTGGGCTCACCAATGCTCCTGCCGCGTTCATGGATCTCATGAACCGTGTATGTAGACCGATGATGGATCGGTCTGTGATAGTCTTTATTGATGATATCTTTGTTTATTCCAAGACTCAGGAGCAGCATGAGGAGCATCTGGGGGAGGTGTTGGAGACATTGAGGAGGGAGAGGCTTTTCACATAGTTCTCCAAGTGTGAGTTCTGGTTGCGCGAGGTGCAGTTTCTGGGACACGTTGTCAACCAGAAGGGTATTTTGGTCGATCCGGCCAAGGTCGAGGTTGTGATGTAGTGGGAGGTTCCGAGGTCTCCATCTGAGATTCAGAGTTTTCTTGGTTTGACGGGTTATTATCGGAGAATTATCCAAGATTTCTACAAGATTGTTGTTCCATTGACCCGACTGACCAAGAAGTCAGTGACATGTTGGTGGGGGCCTGAGCAGCAGGCAACTTTTGAGACTCTTAGGCACCGATTCTGACCCTGCCTGAGGGTGTCGATGATTTTGTGGTCTATTGTGATGCTTTGATAACGGGTTTGGGTGCAATTCTGATGCAGTGGGGGCGTGCGATTGCATATGCTTCGAGGCAGCTGAAGCCTCATGAGGCGAATTACACGACAGATGATTTGGAGCTGGGGGCGGTGGTTTTTTCCCTCATGATTTGGTGGCATTACCTCTATGGGGTTCGTTGTACTATTTACACGGACCATAAGAGCCTGAGGTATTTGATGGATCAGCCGAATCTAAATATGAGACAACATCGTTGGTTGGAGGTGGTGAAGGATTATGATTGTGAGATCCTATATCACCCGGGGAAGGCCAATGTGGTTGCCGATGCTCTCAGCCGCAAGGCGGTCGCGGCTCTGATCAGGGATATATGTTTGAGGATGACAGTGGTTACTCCATTGCTAGAACATATTCCGGAAGTTCAGGTCGAGGCTATGAAGGAGGAGTGCCGAAAGTATGAGTGGATTGTGGGTCAGGTGACCTCCTTCGATTATGATAATCGTGGATTGCTGACCCTGCATCGGAGGTTCTGGGTTCCTTATTGGGGCGGTGTGCGCCAAGTTCTGATGGAGGAGGCTCACAAGTCGAGATTCTCCATTCATCCCGGGGCGACAAAGATGTATAGGGACCTTCGCCCTGATTATTGGTGGCCCTGCATGAAGCGGGATATACCATGGTTTGTGGAGCGGTGCTTGACTTGCAGGAAAGTCAAGCCCGAGCATCAGCGACCTCACGAAAAGATGCAGCCGTTGGAGATTTCCGTATGGAAGTGGGAAGGCATCACGATGTATTTTATCACGAAGCTCCCTAGGACAGCGGCAGAGTGGATTCTATTTGGGTCATCGTTGATCGATTGACCAAGAGCGTGCATTTTATCTCGATCCAGGAGAGTATTTCTGCAGAGAAGTTAGCCGAGATTTATGTCCGGGAGGTGGTGGCACATCATGGGGTGCCGATATCAGTAGTTTCGGACCGAAATGTTGGCTTTACTTCCAGATTTTGGAAGCGGTTTCATGACGAATGGGTACTCGTCTCCATTTCAGTACAACTTTCCACCCGCAGACCGATGGGCATAGTGAGCGGACAATTCAAACTCTTGAGGATATGATGCGTGCGTGCTTATTAGATTTTGGTGGGAGTTGAGATACGTATCTTTCGTTAGCGGAATTTTCGTATAACAACATTTATCACGCTAGCATTGATCAACCTCATTTTGAGATGCTCTACGAGAGGAAATGTAGGACCCCATTTGTTGGGGCGAGGTCGGTCAGCGAGTCATGGGGAGTACCGAGGTGGTATTCAAGACTACTGAGATGATTCAGTAGGTTTGGAGTAGGCTTCAGATAGCTCAGAGTCGGCAGAAAAGCTATGCCGACAAGCGCCGGTCAGATTTGGAGTTCCAGGAAGTGAGATATGGTTATCCTAAAGGTGTTACCTTGGAAAGGTATCATTCGGTTCAGGAAGCGGGGCAAGCTGGGCCCCAGGTACATCGGTCCGTTCAGGGTTTTGGCTCGGGTAAGCCGAGTTGCGTATAGTTTGGATCTTCCAGCCGATCTCAGCCAGATTCATAGCACTTTTCATGTCTCTCAGGTGCGGAGGTGTTTGGTGGATGATTCTGCAGTTGTACCCTTGGAGGATATTCAGTTGGATGACCGCCTGAACTATGTCGAGAGGCTGGTGGCAATATTAGATCGGAAGACGAAAACCTTGAGGAACAAGGTGGTGGAGCTTGTGAAGGTGCAATGGCTGCACTGCAAGGGGTCGGAGTAGACTTGGGAGCCCGGGAAGGAAATGAAGGAACATTATCAAGGATTGTTCGAGGAGGCGGACTTCGAGGAAGAAGTCTGAGATAAGTGGGGGAGAATTGTAACACCTGGTTCCTGTTATGTATTTAAATTCCTGAATTGTTCAATTTTGTAGATCAACTCAACTAGTTGGTAGCCCCAACTCGTCGTGTTGAAATGGTATGGACTGCGTGTTTTAAGTGACCAACTCGACGAGTTGGGAGGCCTCAACTCGACGAGTTTCCTAGAAGAAATGAAACCCTAATTTTGAGGTTTTGCACCCTATTTAAACAATTTTAGCCCCACAAGTTGTCCTCATTTCCAGCCTCCACTGTCCTAAATCCTAACCTCGAAACCCTAAGGCATCTTTGAGTGTTTGTCAGCCATTTTTTAGTGTGTTGTGTGTGTGTTTGAGGCTATTGGAAGAAATGGGAGCTTGGAGATACAAGAAGGAGTTGTTAGATCCAGAATCCTTGCTTCATTTTCGACATCTTTCTGGTAAAAAGTCTCAACCTTGCTTTGTGGTTACCTAGATCTTCATCTTAGTGTCCTTTTTGCTTGTTTTTGTCCAAAAGATGTGGTCATTAGGAGTTAGACGTCCCATATGGACAAACCCTTTTTGATTAAGGGTCTTAAGGAGCTTTCATGGCACAAACGAGCCAAGTTTATTGCCCTAAGATCTCCATGCACCTTCTAAGCCTTTTTTTTGGCCTCTTAAGCTTCATTTGGCCATGCATGTGAGTAAAGTTGAAGATTTTACGTGACCTTTTAGCCTTTAAGGTCCAGATCTTTGTTCATAAGCTCTATCTTGAAGACATGGTGGTTTTTGGATTAAGACATAAACCTTTTAGGATTAGGTTTTGAGCTTAATGCCTTTGGGGTGGTTCTTCATGGGTAAAGTTGGAAACTTTACCCTTCTAGACGTAATATCAGTCTAGATCTGGAATATAGGGCTTCGGTTCGAAGAATAGTGGCTTAATGCATTAAGTGGGTTGGCAGACTGATGAACTCGACGAGTTCATAAGGGAACTCGGCGAGTTGGTTTGGGATTGTCCCGATTATGTTGAAGAAGGAGGAACTTGATGAGTTAAAGGGAAACTCGACGAGTTGATTCGAAATATCGTGATTCTGTGATTCATGGAAACTCGGCGAGTTGAAGGATAACTCGACGAGTTGAGTCAACTCGGAGCGTTGACTTTGACTTTGACTTTGATGTGGACCTTGACTTTGATTTTGGCCAAGTTTGACCTTTTAGGGGTTTTTGAAATATTGATCGGTATCTAAGGGATTGTTTCTGTTTAGGGGTTGAGTAGAGTTGTTTCCGGGACGGAGATTTATCCACTTATCATTCAACATTCGAGGTGAGTTTTCCTCACCAGGTTTTGCGGGTCTAAGGCACCAAGGCCGACCCTAATATGATTATGTGGTTATACTTGTTGTCTGTGTGATGCATGTATGTGCTTGTATGTGTATGTTTGTTGGGCAGGGCCTGTTACATGAGTGTGGGTGTGGTCTATATCTCAGTGGGCGGGGCCCGTTTCTGAGTGTGGGCAGGGCCCGTATCTCAACATTATCGGAGTATGGGCAGGGCCCGTATCTCATCTTTGCTTGATATGTATGATATGCGGTATTTTAGGGGAACTCACTAAGCTTTGTGCTTACGGTTTTAGGTTTATGTTTCAGGTACCTCTAAGGGGAAGAGCTCGGGATGACTGCATCTCACACACCATTGGGATTTTTTTATGATGTTGTACTCTGATTTATGACAATTGATACACCGTTTATTTCAAATGTTTGGATGATATGGAAAACTACTATTTTATCTAATATTAGATCGAAAATTTTTGGGACCATATTTTTGGATGTTTCACTTCAGCTGATTGTTAGCGTGCTTTGAACCAACTACTACTTCTAGTAGGGCAAGAGCAGTAGCGAACCATCACTCTAGAGTATGGGTGATGAATTGACCGCTTAGGTTTGATCTCATGCTGGAATTGTCAAGAGGATCTAAATGAACCTTGTTAGAGATGTTCTGGTGATCCGTCCGTTCAGTTCGAGGGTTATAGTTCTTTGTCACCAACTGAGGTGGCTTAAGGATTTGGAATTATATCATGGAAAGTGCTTTGGGTAGTGAAGTGTTTAACATGGTATGGGGTATGGGTACCCTTGCTTGTATGGTTTTGGAATCCTAGTTCCTAGAAGCTCAAGATGACAAGAGTGGAATAGTAAGGTTGTGTTATGGGTTGGAAGTTCATCAGTTATAGGATTGAAAAAATGCAGTTGAATCCAAGTGGGGGAGAACTATTTGGATCAGTGGGAATAACTCCAGGTGCGAAATAAGGAAGAATTTTATACCGTAGGCAAGTGGAAAGCCAGTTCTAATTGCGGTGTGGATTGAGATTTGCACAGGGAATGAGGATTCAGGTTATCTTTTCTGAATATGTGAAGCATCAGTTGTGGCGCATAGAGGATATGTGATTTGTCACATGTGGAGGGATTGTGTTAAAGCCTCTCTGCCTATTCTTGTCTGATAAAGGCTTTAGGGTTCGAAGCATAACCCAAACACTTGATTGGGGTAAAGTTGGATGCGAGTTCGAATCATGATGACTATGGGTGGTATGGTAGATAGGCGGTAATACCATGGGTTTGGTTGATAAGCAGTTGTGGAAGTGTTGTAACACTATGGGGTAGCCGTAGCATTCACAAGGTTGGTAGGCTGATGTGGGAATGTTGTAAGACTACGGGGTACCCACACCATACAAAAGGATGATAAACTGTTAGGGAAGTGTTGTAAGCCTGCGATGGTATCATAGCGTTCACCAGAATGAGGTAGACCATTGTAGGAGTGGTCGTTGGGCTGAGGAAGGAACGACATATGCCTGGGCAGAGGCGACAATTTTGTCGAAGGATTCCTCCTTGTTTAGTATGTGGATCATGGATCCTAGGAAATGTTGGGCCTGTACAACACTCGACTGGTTGAGACCCGTGGACGAGGTTCATTTGGTTGTGATGGAGTGGGTGATACCTGGTGGAGAATTGGCCGGAGCAAGGTATTGGATCATGTCAGAGTGGGATGACTATATGGTCAGTGATTGGTATACGTGTGATGTGTAGGCTAGGGTAGCCCTTATTAGTTAGACTCTTAGTAGGAGCCTTGTGTTGGGACCATGTGTGAGACTGTCAGTCTTAGAGGTCGATTAGGATTTGATATCTCGGCTTAGTGGGAGATTACCGTGGAATCAGAAGATTTCGGATAGGATGAAAGTGTGACTCTTTGGATTTCTGGAGGTGATTTATGTTTCGGGTTGACACAAGGGATTGGGATTCGCGTGGGGAGTCGGCTTTGTTTTTATATGAAAGATCTTTTCAACAAAAATGTATGGTTCGGATTCTGTTTGCCAGGAGTTTAAGCTAGATGATTTAGGACCCGAAGGATATCTTTTTGTTCAGATTGTAGAGATAGTTCCTATTGATAGTATTTCAGAATGGTTTTGGATGTTGGGAAGTCGGACAAGGTATTAGATTCCTGGATTTGAGCTGAGTAGTGATGGATATCCTTCATAGGTTAAGGTTAGCGGGAGCAAGGTTTCGTTCGTTACCAGCATGCGAGTTCTGCTAAGGATAGGTTTGATTATTAGAAGGCGATCGTATGTTGGGATCGAATTTTATCAGGGATCTGGAAGAATTGGTCGGATCATTTTATTGCATGGAAAGTAGCAAGGAGTGATTTCAAGGACGAAATCTAATTTAAGTGGGGGAGAGTTGTAATACCCAGTTTCGAGTCGTTTCATAATTCGGGGCCGAGACCCAAAGATCAAGTATCATAAAGCTTAGGGCTTTGGAAAAGAGAGGTTTAAACCCATTTGGATGTGGGTAATGTAGATTATGTGATCCAAGAGTTCGGTATGTGCTATGGAGTCAAAGGGTATAATGGGAAAAGTGGTGGTTCCAACTTCTTTTATGAATTAAGGATTTTAGTTCAATGTGTTTTAAGTCAAAAGTAATTAGATAGGGTTGTAGAGCTCCTCAATAGCTTTCTGTGGATATAAAGATCATCAAAAACAGAGTTGGAACGAAGAAGTTATGACGGTTAGAAGTTACGAAGGTTTTGGATGTAGTGTACCATCCATATATTTAGGTATTTACATTTTAACCCCTTAATATGAGAATTGGTGGCAAATTGGTCCATAATGGCATTTTCATAATTATTGGGCAAAGCTCGCAAACTCTAGGCGTTCATGCCAGAATCTCAAACACTAACATTTAGGGTTTGGATCGTATTTAAACTTCCTTAAGTCTCAAGCCTCCCTTCTTTCATCAGCCTCCAACCCCAACTTTGACCTTTGAAAACCCTAATCTATTTAAGTGCATTTTTGAGCCTTAGAGTGTGTTTTGGTAATCTTGATGGAGGGTGAAAGAAGAGAATATCATCTTGGAGGAGTAGAACACTTTGGATCCATAATAACAACATCATTTGACACCTTTTGAAGGTAAAAAGCTCTGAACTTGATGAAGCATTGATTAAATCTTGTTTAGCCATGAAATTGTGTTTTTTTGGTCCCAAAAGCTTGGTATTATGAGTATGGATTACTCTAATCCATATAAGTTGCACTTTCAGATGTTTTGGAGCATCTAGAAGCATAAAAATGTGAACTTGGTTGTTACTTTTCTTCCATGCATGAGTTACAAGGTCTTAATGGGTTAAGTAGTTAGAGTTTTTGTGTTTGGGCACTTAATGACCATGAAAGACCATAACGTTGGAAACTTTATAGTTAAGGACGTTATTTTAAGGCTAGATCTGGAATATGGGCAAAAGAGCTTAAGGATTAAGCTCTTAATAAGAAGGAAAAAGACTTAGTCGCGAACGTTGGGCGTTCCCCCGGGAATGCAGAGCGTTTGTGGTCAACCATTGCGTTTTTGGTCAAACACATGTACGCCAAGCGTAGAAGCTGAGTACGCTGGGCGTACTCAGCTGTGTTGAACAGGTTTGACTTTTGACATTGACCAGGATTTGACCAAGTCTGACCTAAGGGTATTTTGGGTATTTTGAGTTGTATTTGAGATTAGTCACTACTTGATGAATATGTGACGGTTAGAGCTGGTATTCAGAGCAGAGACCTATTCAACTACTTGTTCGGACTAAGGTGAGTCTCGTCACAGTACTTTCGGTCGAAGGAACCAACGTCGACCCATTGGATTATGTTGTAGTATGTGCTTGTAGTCTTTGTGTCTCCTGCTGTATGTGTTATATGTTTGTGTACCTGTTTGCTATATGTATGTAGGGTGAAATAGACCCAAGGTGAAATAGACCCGGTACAGCCTTGTCCTGACATATGAGTTGAAATAGACTCGGGGGTGAAATAGACCCGATATAGCATTGAGCTGACATATGAATTGAAATAGACTCGGGGGTGAAATAGACCCGGTGCAGCCTTGTGCTGACATATGAGTTGAAATAGACTCGTGGTTGAAATAGACCTGGTACAACCTTGAGCTGGCATATATGTATGGTATGGGGTATTTTGGGGAACTCACTAAGCTTTGTGCTTCCAGTTTTTATGGTTATGGTTTAAGGTACTCCCGTTTCGAAAGGGAAGGGTCCGACTTGATCGCAACACATCCACTGATGTTTCTGCAATCTTATGATTTTGAAATTTTGCACTGATAACTAATTTACTCTGATATAACTTTTACTCGTTAAAATGGCTAAATGGTGTTTTTGATTGAATTAAAAATGAAATTGTTACCTTATAATTTTTGGGACGTTACAAATTATCTATGACATCCTAACGTAATCCACTTTCTGGAACATGCGTCCAAAAAGGCTTATGGCATACCCTCAATACACACACAAATCTAGATGACAAAGGGTATTCCAACCTAGGCCAAGTGTTCCAATATCCTGAATTTTAACCACAATTACTATAACGAGTTTACTGGCTTGGAAAACACTGGAACCATTACTCTAATATTGGCGACGAACTCATTATAAGGCTTTCTTATCTTCTAACTTACTAGATTATATTGAAAATTAGGTCACCAATAACCTTCTCGTAGGTCTCTAACCACTTTACCTATATCTAGGTACCACTATTGTTCGAGCAATTCGTTCTTATGACCGCTCACGATACGTCATGACGCTTATCCAGAGCTTCACCAACATACTCTAGATCCTACAAATTTTCGGACCGAAAGAGAGGAAATTCGAGAGAGAGTGTATGGACGGTGTGGAGAAGTGAACGGTGTTTGAAATGCATTAATAGGCATATTTTGGCCATGTGTGCCACACATTTAAGGAGACGTCTCCCCAGTCGTTTTGTACCACGTGAGCTTCTCTGTGGTCTGCATTGCCACCTTATAGAAGCGCATGCCATGCTACGTAAAACACAAATTTTGTAAATTTCATAACTTCTTCATATGAGGTCAGTTTTCAATGTTCTTTATATCCACGAATAGCTATCGACGAGATCTACAACTTTCGTTTAGACTGCGACGACTAATTTTCATTTTATTTTTAAATTTTTTATTTTAGAAGGCTTAGAGTGCTAAACTTCGTTTAAAATTCATATCTCTTTTATACGAAATCTGTTCTAGACTATCTTTACATCGATGAAATTGTATCTACGAGATCTTCAACTCTCGTTCAGGTTGTTTTGGCTAACAATTGACCGATTTCTTTTTCGATTTCTATGTCGCACACTACTGCGTTGAAAACTTCTAAAAATCATAAGTTCCTTATACGAAGTCAGATTTTGACGTTCTCTATATGCACACTCTTGGTTTTATGACTACTATGAATTTTGTTTAGATCACTAACGCTAATAAGTAATCTATCTCTGGTTCGTATTTTACGACGCGTATAGCCATGTCGGTATAATCACAAAACTTCGAAGAAACATAACTTCTTTATACGAAGTCGGAATCTGGTGTTCATATCAACGGAAATCATATTGATGTTTTCTACCTGTTTATGACAATTACTTTAGCTAAAAAGTAACATATCTCTACTTTGAATTTTATAAACAACGGTTTATATTAAATTCTATGGAAATGTAACATTAGGGTGTTACACAAAGTCGTTACGCGATTGAACAATACATATAATTAATAAACATAATAATTGTTGCAAGAAAACCAGGATAGTATGGAAAATCAAACTACTTTAAAATTCAAGAAAGAAATTTGTAGGGAGGTAAGTGTGTCTACTTGTAAACATGATGAAAAAAATAATGAAAAAAGGTTTTATTAAATTTGTTTGTAGTAGATGAACTACCCTTTAAGTTTGCTAAAATTTAATCATTTGTTGAATACACTATCACACTTAATGGGAATGTCGTTTTGCCATCACAACATAAGGTTTCAAAGATGTTACAAATTACTATGTTTATGAAAGGAATAAGTTGCTTAATTACTTAAGTAGTTTGCTTGATATGGTACATTCAACCACATACACTTGGATTAGATTGTGTCAAAAGTTCACTTATATGGTAGTCACTACATACTTCATTGATAAAAGTAGGTAACGCCCAAAGGAATCATTAACTTTAGACCATTAAATAGTCATAATGGAGAGGACATTTGATATGAGTTGTGAAAGTGAATTTATAGTTGGGGTATCAAGCATGTAATGACTATCACAATATATAATGCGACTTCCCATGAAAAAGCAATATAGTTTTTAATCCAAAAATTACCAAGCATGTAAAAGCAATATAGTTTTTAATCCAAAAATTACCAAGCATGTATGATGGAGCAAACACGTTTACATAAGGTGTATGAATCATATTTACATCCTTATTGTAAAATATGGTTTAAATAACAACGAGCATCATGTACAATGTTTGCAAAAGGCAGTACAATATGTTAAACTATATAAACAATGGATCACAAGGTTTAAAAAGTTCATGAAAGAAGTTGGTGTGGGATCGAATAATTTTTTGTGCAGTAGTTGGTCTACATGGTGGAACTCAACTTACAAATTGTTGAAAATTAATGTGGTGTTGGAAGATGTATTTCTCAAGTATAGAGTAAAAAGTAATTTGCTATTCTTTTGTTGATATTTTATGCTTTCATCATTTTTTTTATAGTTTTTAGTCAACTTTGAAGAGCCATAACTATTTAATATGAGCTTGGAGTAAGTTGGTTTTTTCCAAGAATGTATCTCTGTGTCTTGGCTATATTTTATGCTCAAAATCACTTTAATTGGTTGAGAATTGACCGACTTACACAACTCTAAACATTGGTTACTAGGCTTGTCTTTTTAAGTTAGTGTAAAAAATTTAGTCAACTTTAAAGAGTCATAACTTATTGATATGATCACAGAATGAGCTGTTTTATTTCATAATGTAGTTCTCTGTTTTGGCTACATTTTAGAGTAAAAACTTAATTAGTTAAGAATTGGCTAAGTTACATTACCCTAAACAAGGGTTGTTAGGGTTGTTGGCTTTCTTTAGTTAGTGTAAAATTTTAAGTATTATATCCTTCATTTGGACATGATGTTAGTGCCCCCAACAAAGAAGATTTCTGCGTTTTCAAAGGTGTAGTCGAGTTTCTTGAAAAATTTAAGCATAAAACAGAGTATGTGTCGGCGACTTAAAAATCATTGGCACATCGTTTTTTAGAGATATCTTGGATGTTGATAAACATATACATGATTGGTCAACAAAAGCCTTATTTTGTTTAATGGATTAATAAATTTTCCTCAAATATGACAAGTATTGGGGCGATTTTGAGAAACTAAACGACTACATGTTTTTGCGGTTTTATTGGATTCACAATAGAAAGTTGAATTTCTTAGACATTCCTTTTGGAAGATAGACACATACACTCTAATAGATAGAAATCCCATGTCAATACTAGATATTGATATAATTTTTGGGTCTTTGGTTCGGTGGAAAAGAAAATGAAGAATTTTTCATGCTGTAAAAAGAACATTTTGAGAATGTAGGGTCTCAAGTATCTTGTCAAGATGTGGTTTGTGGTGATGATGAGAATGATTTTATTTTTTATTAAAAAAAGTGGAAGACAAGAATTCATTTTCATTGGAAACAAAGTTAAAAAGATACTTAAGCGAGTTGCTAACTCATTATAATAGCGAGTTTGATATTCTTTTACGGTGGAAACAAAAGGACAAGGAAACAGGAAAAAACCTATAGAGATTTTAGAGTATATCGTTTCAGGGATTTTACAGTTGATACTTACTTTTACAAGTTCAAATGCTTAAATGCTTATTTTTTTTAACTATATTACCAAAACGAGTTGATAATTAAAACTTTTAAAGTTATTAGTTCTTATATAGTTATTTTTCGTAGTTCTTACTAAAGTGATAAACCATTCCAAAACCATTACTGTTGGTGGATTGTAGACAATAACAAAATCATTCCAACACAACTAAATGCTTTAACCATTCTAAACAACAAAACATTTGGATTTTATATACGAAAAATACCACGTTTGGATTATAAAAAATAAATTCATTCACTTCAAAACCAGACAAATATGTTTCTTTCTTCCTTCCAAACCATTCCAAATAACAACTCAAGCAAATGTACAAAAAATGGCAATATACTTTCAAATTTGGTTCCGTCCGATTTTGGAACCAAAATCTCGGTATCAGAAACCGGAACTAAGCCGAACCATACCCCTCCTTTTCGATTTTGTTCTAGCCTTTCCCATTTTGTTTTTTTTGTTCATGGTCGGTTTGATTCGATTCTAGAATTGATCTCATCCTTATTTGGAGGTGGGTGGTTTAGGAACTCAAAATTAAGCATCATATATGGATCAGTAACTTTACTAATATTAGATATATAATATGTATTTAAATTTTTAATTTAAATTTTGTAAGTATGAAATTATAAATAAATTAATAAATAAATAACTTTATTAATTAAACTCAATAGTTCGGTTTAGTTTGGTTTGAACTCCATCATACCACAACTCAAATCATAAACCAAATTTATAATACTAGTTAGTCTCAGACCAAACCAAAAACCTAATTTGAAAATTGGTTTGTTTTGAATTCTGTTTCGATTCTGATTTTCAATTTCTTCGGTTTCAAACCAAATAGTCCATGCCCTTACTTAAAATTCATAAAGAATTACTAATAAAAAAATACTATAATTTAATGTTATACATATAAAAAGTTTTAAGAATAAATATATATTAAGGTTTTTATTAAGTGCGACTTTTTGATCTAATTAAAAAACAATTTAAAGAACTGATAAATGAGTAAAAATATACATTAAATATATATAAAAAATAAAAAATAATTTGTTAGTCTATCTTTCTGACTTTGGTTCTTATTATATAATGAAAAACCATTCCAAAATAATAATCTAAAATGAATCAAAATATATCATATAATTCAATCTAAATTGTCAAATGGAACAATTCAGACAATTTAGGGTTATCCAA
The DNA here is from genome assembly GCF_052849685.1 of Lactuca virosa. Classification (NCBI taxonomy): domain Eukaryota; kingdom Viridiplantae; phylum Streptophyta; class Magnoliopsida; order Asterales; family Asteraceae; genus Lactuca; species Lactuca virosa. The sequence continues at coordinate 204,919,946 of NC_136429.1, forward strand.
ATTGATAAATACACTAATTATTGCAACAGATGAAGCTTTCCTTTAAGGCGTTACACTTCTTTTGACTATCTTTAAGCCCCAATGATGAAGCTTTTTTTCCCGGTTTCTATGGTTGCTCCTTTATATAAGTTTTTGGGTTGTCAAAATTTTAAATTAGATTGTGTAAACTTGTAACGTATTGAGTTCGTGGTTTCATGCATGTAGACATTTAACAGTTAAAATAATTTGATTTTATCATGCATTTCTAATACAAGTTTATGTGATAATACATTCTCCTGATGCCATAGTTAATGGAATATTTAAGCATACAAAGAAATAACCAATGATCCATTTTCCTTCCCTCTTGGCATAAACCACCTATCATGCTTAGACGTTCTAAATATCGAAGGAAATGAACATATTCTCAATTCTCATGCCCAACGATCATAACAAGTTCTTCATTCTCACGACAATTAAAGACTCCAATTGTTCCTACTAAATATGTAACTCCAAACAAACAAGACCAATTGTAGTGTTTTATACAACTAAGTTCATGATAAAACATACTTGAAACACTAATACAAATCCACATAAATCTAAAATATTGTATGATAAACGTTTTCGTACAAGCAACCACAAGAAGCATTGAAAACTCACATAGTTATACTCGAGTTGTAACCATGTCTTTTTGAACGATGAATTTTAAGGAATCCAACAAGAATCTAGAAAAGAAATATTACAATTATAACGAAATAAGAGTCAACGACTAGTTTTGCATCCAAATAAATCAATTAAGTTTAAGTTTGATATTTCCATGCACTACCTAGTAAAAGGAATACATGACAATAATATGAAAAATAGTGTATTTCTTTGCTTATGAGGATAAAGAAGCATGCATTCCTAAATCACCATACCACCCAACAACTGTTTAAGCTCATCATTTCCCAACATAACTGTTGATTCATTATTGATAATCAATTTAACCCATTACAATCAATAGTTTATTAGGGAAAATTGTAAAAAATTCATTATATTACCATAAAATTTCGATTGTGACATCGATTTTTTTTCTCAATTATGTAACTATATTTACAATTTTGTTGCAATATCAACCAAATAACCAGTTATCCATGTTCTCCTAGTAACCACTTTTCCTGAATTGCAATAAAGTCACTAAGTTTACCCAAATTTTGATTTTGACACCGATTTTTTTCTCAATTATGTGATTACATTTACAATTTTGTTGCAATGCCAACCAATTGATCGATTTAGGAGATGTTATTGTGGTTTAGAAGCTCTATTGTACAATAAATAAATGAAGGTTGGTCCAATGGTTCAAACTTACTTACAAGTCAGCAAAAAGGGCATAATCACCCTTTTAGGAGAGGTTATCGTGGTTTAGAAGATTAATTTGTACAAAAAATGAATGAACACCCCTACAAGGTCGATTTAGTGGTTCAAACTCACTAAACATCTCCTGGATCGACCTTGTAGGGGTCTTTATCTACTTGTTGTACAAATCGATCTTCTAAACCACAACAAAATCTCCTAAAAAGGTGAGTACGTCCTTACACTGACCTTTAAGTGAGTTTGATCCACTATATTGACCTTTTAGATGCCATTTGTGAAGACATATTCTGACGATAATTAAACATTAAAATTTTATAAAAAAAAGTGTCAGCTAAAAGGGTAAGTATGCCCTTTTTGTTGACTTTTAAGTGAGTTTGAACAAATGGATCGACCTAAAAAGATATATGAAATTGGGTTCGATGCAAACCCTATATTTGAAACTCAATCCTTCCACACAAGATCTGACGTGACTTCTATATCACAACATTGTTATGTCATTTATTTGGTAACTCGCTAGATTGTTGGTAACTAGACAATTATTTGACATTACAACAATTTTGATTGATATTGCAACAATTTTGTTGCAATGTCAACCAATTTATTGGCGACTATCAATCTAGCAAGTTACCAAATAAATGATATGACAATATTGTGATGTTGAAGTCACGTCAGATCTTATGTGGTGTGATTGAGTTTCAAAATATAGGGTTTGCATCGAATCCAATTTTACACATCTTTTTACATCGATCCAGTGGTTCCAACTCACTTAAAAGTCGGCAAAAAGGACGTACCCACACTTTTAGATGACAATTTTAATTATAATTTTTAATGTTTAATTCCCATTAAAGTATTTCTTCACAAATGGCACCCGAAGGTCAATCTAGTGGTTTAAACTCACTTAAACGTTAGTGAAAAGGGTGTACTCACCATACATGAGATAATATTGTGGTTTAGAAGCTCGATTTGTACAACAAGCAAATAAAGAGACTGATAGTTTATCTTATTTCCTCTTTTATAGTTTATTTTAGAATTTTTAGCCTTTTTATTAATATGACATTGTATATTCCATCTCATTCTTTATCATGGATCGTATCGGGTACTTTCTATTTTCCATGAGGTGTTTTGCAGGCTTTTGGAGTCCTGATGCAGTTGCAGTTTAGCTTGGAGATGCCCTTGGTGGGCTTTCGAGGCATTATTAGGCTTTCCGGATCCATCAAAGAAGAATCACGCTTAAAATGTGGAAGACTTTGATGAAGTGGGCTTATAAAGATGCATCTTGGACTCTTGTTATTGGGCATGGAGTATCCATTTGAAGCTTGAAGATGATTGGCCAAATCTAAATCATGTGAGGTGTGTGGAGGGGACCAAAGGAATCTTGAGCAGTGGGGTGGAGTAGTGTAGAAAAATGTCCAATAGTGTTTCAACACAATTTGCGAGAGTGGACGTCTCAGTCGTGCAAACGTGCGAATGTACCCGCGCAACTACACACTTTTGGGAATTTTGGTCATTTTGTTCTCCATTTTACCTTGGGGATTAGCTTTTGGTAGTCACACTTCAATTTTCCACCATTGGAGCACCTTGGAGATGATTTTTGAGAGCTTGATCTACATTCCTCTCATCATTCTAGTAATTGTTAGTTTCTTGATGCAAAAACACGTTTGTGATTGTTATCTTGTTGGTATGAGTGGCTACTCTTTATTTTGGTTGACTTGGGCTAAAACCTTGGATATTTGTGGGTTTTGAAGTATTCATGCTTGATTGTCATTTATCTTATATTTATGATTCTAGTTCATACTTCTTATGCTTGTTTAATACTTTGATCATGAGCTTGGTATTTGAATGATCAATTGTTGGTTTATTTCTTTTTTAGCATTGAATCATTGAATTTGCTTAGAACAAGGGCTTTATGATGATATAAATCATCTCTAGCTTATGGATCATGACTCCTTTATGGATGTGTAAGCATTGACATCCTCCAGGAATTGAGATTCCTTCATTGTTAAGGCTAATCAATTTTCTTGGGTTCCATTGCTTCAATTGAATCCTTGATTTTGATTAAGAAGGTATGTTGTGGGCTTCCCCAACCTCCATACTACCTTTGAGGAATCTTGGTATATCATGCTTCATGATTGCTATAACCAATTTGGGATGAATGATAAGCTTGCATATTGAATCCTAATGATAAACACATAAATGTCCATTGGGTTGAATTGCCTTGGTTAACCAATTCTCTCCAATATTTGAGAATCTCACCATCTTGCTTCATTGCAAGCTTTTTAGTTCTTCAAGTCTTTTAGTTTTCAAACAATCACAAGCCCCCCCCCCCCCCCCCCCGGTTTAGTTTAACTGTAGTTAGTTAGTTTTACTACACTAGTTCTTATTGCGTTGGTGAACGAATAAAACTATTTACCATGGATCGATACCCCTTTTTACCATTATATTACGTTTTATTTGCAAGAAGAGGGTGTAATTTGCTTGGTGGACTTGACATCCTAACAAGTTTTGGCATCGTTGTCGGGGAAATTGGTTATTTTTATTTGATTGTTTATACCCAGGTCAACAAAAACCAATGAACAACTCTACAATCCAGAGATTGAAAAAGAAGAAAAAAGGTTGAAAAAGTTAGCCAAACAAGCAAAACAACAACTTGTTCAAGCTTCTTCCTCTTCTCCACTAATCAGCATAGAAGACCAAGTTCATACTTCAATTGATACCGAAACCAAACCGAGTTCTCCAATTGTTGGTCATTTCTTTGAAGACGTTCCTTTTGAAAACTACATATACAAGAATCAAACTTCACCTCACAATCCCAACCTAAACCCAAACCATCAAGATGCCAATACCCCACCCTAACAACCAAGACAACTACAACAACACCGAGAACCTCTAATAGATATGCCACATTTGAATCAACCATCTCCTCATCCAAATCAACCCAATTATCAACAACCACAACCACAAAACCAAAACTTCCACCAAAACAACCAATCTCAAGACAATGCTCTCAAAGTTCAACAACAACAATCACATCAACCACAACAACCCCTTTACCAACAACCTCCAATGTACCAATACCCTATATACCTACAACAACAACCCCCTACAACCAATATCCTAACTACCAACCTTATCCACCATAAATGTTCAATCACCAACAATACCCATACCAACTATACTAATAACCTCCTAATTACATGCAACAAAATCCCAATCCCCCTCAAGAGTTGAAACTTAGATAAATGATGGAAACGGATGTTACTCACACACCTCTTGGTATTGTTTATCCCGCAAACTGCTGAAGGATTGAATTGAAGTCAAGTTTCATACATCAACTCACCAAGTTCCATGGTTTGGATAGAGAAGATCCTCAAAGGCATTTGAAGTCTTTTCACATGATATGTGTTAGTATGTTACCCGAACATGTGACATTGGCTGATTTCAAACTAACAGCCTTCCCACTCACCTTGGAAGATAAAGCTAGAGATTGGTTATTTAACTTACCACCAGGATCTATTCATACATGGGAGGAGTTACTCAAAGCATTCTATAGAGTCGAAATGTCTTGTAATATGTCGAAGTCTGTGTAATTGTCTGTTTCGTATGTTTCCTTATGTATTTTCTAAGGCATTTTGTTAACGAAGCTAAAAGTCTATCCTTAGTATTTTTTTGTACTTTCAGCCTCCTATAAATAGGAGCTGAACATAGAGTGGATAGTAGAGTTTTCCCATATTTACTATCGTTTTGTACTCGTGTTCATTGGAAGTAATATGAGCTGAACCAGACCTTATTTACTTCTCGTGTTCATCTTTTACTCTAATTTGATTCTCATACTCAATTAATCACAACTACAATTGGTATCAGAGCAGGAATCAAGACTACTAAGATCTGATTTTCAATTGAATCTCTAGTTTTTGAGTCGCGAGTTTGTCTCAAAAGTTTCCGCACTGTTTGATTCTGAAAATCATCTCTGATCTACAGTTTTGATTTGATTCTGCGTTTGAATTGTGTAATCGAGTAATCGTTTTTGAGTTTCTGATCAATTCAGTCATTCAATTTCAAGTTTCTTCAAGTTTTTCTGAAAAATCTCATCCGTACGTTAATGGCAAATTTCAACATGAACACGATGACTTCATTTTCTCATCTGTTAGGATCTTCTACGAAGATTCCTATGTGGATTCTAGAGTAATATGATCAGTGGAGTGATCGAATGGAGGGTTACTTGAACGGATTGGACGAGGAACTCTGGAGCTGTATTACAGGAATAGCTCAACCTCCATCGAATGTTCAACGTATTGGATCATCTGGATCAGCACCTGCAGTTACTGAGCAATCCACCAGGCTGAAGAACAATGAAAAGCGTTGTTTGAGAGAATTGCGAGGTGCTTTACCACCTGTTGTTTACAATTACATCCGTGGTTGTAACACTGTAAAGGATATTTGGAATACTCTTAAGGAAAAGTATCAGGGAAGCGAGAAAACAAAGATAAATTTTGTTAAGCAGTGTCTTGTGGAGTTGAAAGAGTTCAGACAAAAAGAGAATGAAACGATTGAAGTTTACTATGATCTTCTTAATGAACTGATCTATAGATGCAATCGTTATGGAATCACAAGGTCATCAATGGAGTTCAATCTCACTTTTGTGATGGGACTTCGTAAGGAGTGGAGAAGTGTTAGCATGATGGTGAAGAATCAACAAAGCTTCGATACTTCATCTCTGAATGATTTGTATAATCAATTGAAAACTCACGAAAGTGAAGTGAACGAGATGGCTGAAGAGTCGAAAATGAGTTTGGGAGGTCCTTTAGCTCTTGTTTCGAAAGTGTCTGAGAAAGAAGTTGTTGAGAAAGATGATTCTGATGAAGAAGGCTTTCTAATGAATTCTGATGATGAAGTGATTGCTTTTTACTCGAACAACCGAGTTAAAAAGTTTTTCAAGAAACCTTTCAATCCTAAGGTGAAGCAGAGTGATGTGAAAGGAAGTTTCGTGAATAAGTCTGTGGGTGAGGAGAAGAAGAAATTCGAGAAGAATGATGTGAAGGCAAGTGAAGCCAAAATTAAGAAGAAAATTAAGGAAGATTCGGGCATTGACTGTCATTATTGCAATGGAGCAAATCATTTGGCTAATGATTATATGCTTCGTAAGAAAGAAGAGAAAAAGAATAGGGTCAAGGACGAAGCCTATTATGTTGAAAGATTGGAAGAAGTTCGTGAAAAGACGAAAGGGTTGTCTTTGGTTGCTCAAGGCGAATGTGAGGAGGATGGCACTTATCGGATCTGGTCTTCAGGATCTGATGATGAAGAGATGTGTAATCCGACGCATGGGGCTATGTTCGCTCAATTTGAAGAAGATGAGGATGAAATGGTGACTGGTCGTTGTTTCATGACCAAATCAGGAGACAAATCACCGATGACTACCAAGGTACGTGCTATTCTTCAGTCTTTTAACATTCCTTTACAAGCTTATGATTCTGAAATAATTGCATTTGATGATACTGTTGCTTACTTTGATACAATTGTGGTGTCTGCTAGTAATGAAGCTAAGAAATTGAACATTCAGTTGCTAGAGACCCAGAAATTGCTAGATTCGAAAAGAAGCAGAGTAAAGTATTTGGAATTGCAATTGAATAATGTGAATAATGATAGGGAATGTCTAGATAAGGATGTTCGAATGTTACTTGCTCAGAGAAACATCTACTGTAATTCAAAAAAAAGATTATATGCTAAATTGACTTCATTGCATCATTCGTCTGACATTAGCAAAGACCAACATAGGAAATTGTTGCCTTTTCTTGTTTTCGAAAGAGAGAAAGTTGATAGTTTGTCCTATGATTGTGAGAAAACCGTAGCAGAATTCGATAAAGTGCCTGATAATCGATTTGCTTATGGTATTGTTAAAATAGACGAATATTTGAATACTGATGAACTTATTGAAATAGTGAATGATACTTTGACCAAAAGTGAACAAATCAAAATTTTGAAAAGAACTAAGAATTCGAAACTTGACTCTCAATATAATTTTGCTGATATCGATGATAATTCTAATAGTTTTAGCGAAATAAGTGAAATTGAGGAGGAGGAAAGTATTGATTGTTCTCAATTATCTGTCATTAATGTCACATCTAAGTCAAAAGGTAAAGAAATTTGTAATGATTCGATGGTTGAGGATGACACCGATAGACCCTCTACTTCGAAAGTTTGTGACTTTGATCATGTGAGTGTAAGAGACAGTCAAACAAATAGTAGTGATGATGAGAATGAAGAGAAAGTTTCGAACAATTCTGAGCCAGAAAAGAATGTTTCGAATGAAACGTATATTCCACGAGTTGTTGTTGATCAAGTGTTTGGAGACACTGAAAATTTCGACAAAATCGTATCTGACAAAGGTGCTCATTATTTGGAAGCAAATATTGTAGTATATCCAAACTTTAAGTGTTCAGATGATGTTGTATTTTCGAATCAAGTGTTTGTCACTACTGGAAATGTTGAAAACATCAAACCGGAGTTCAACAAAATGGTCGAAGAAGATAACAAGAAAACATCAGACGAAGGATTCTTTTCAAACCAAAGCACCGTCGAAAACAATCTAACAAAGAATTCGTCTGTTTTTCAAAGACAAAAACCACAAAGAAAATGGGTTGATAAACAAGAAAATACAAAAGAGATTTTGAAACAGGAATCTAATGAAACAAATGAGAATGTTAAACTTAATTCACAAGAATTTAAGGATCTTGTTGAAAAATTTTCGAATGAAAAAGGAATTTCGAAAAGACAAGCACGCAAGAATTTTTTTTGGCAAACAGTGTCAAATGAAAAGCAATCAAAAATACCAACCACGAAAATATCTGAAAATGGGATGTCTAAATTAGTACAAACAAAATTTTCAACTCCTTCGGATAAAAAGGAAAATCCCGCTCAACCAATTTCGTCTGATACTCAAAATTCTTCAACGAAGTTTTCAAAATCCACATCTTCTAAGACTTTTCAAACAAATGAGCAACAAAAGAATTTTCATTCAAAAAGTCAACAAAAGTTTTCAACTTCAAATTCATCTTTTTCAAAACCAACAAACAATCAAAACAAATTTTCTTCAAATAGACCAAATCGACATTTCGATAATGTTCGTCAATTTGACAATGTTCGAAAGTTTGAGAATATTCGAAAATTTGAAAATGTTTGAAAATTTGAGAATGTTCGTCAATTTGACAATGTTCGAAAATTTGACAATGTTCGAAAATTTGAGAATGTTCGAAAATTTGAAAACGTTCGAAAGTTTACAGACAATCAAACATTTGTGAATGATAAATCCAAAACATCTGTAAAGTTTACTCCACAAAAACCAAATTTTCCGAATCCATCCGCACATAAAGCCACTAAAGTTTCGTACACAAAAGGTTCATCTGAGGTGGAAACAATCAATCATTAGCTTGAGGAAAAAGGGAAAAAGTATCAATCATGAAAGTTTTCTCAACATCAAATCAAGAAGGCCTATGAACAGTATTTGAATGATACTTCATCTGGAAGTTCATCTTTGAAAGAATCAAATACTCCAGTTCAAAAATGGCAACCAATCTCAAAGGAAAAACACACTGAGAAGCATGAGAAGAAAGTCAGTGAAAGTCCAAAACTATCGAAAAATTATGTTTCGATATCTTTAACTGATGATGTCGACTTAATTGATACTTTCAAAACCAAAGTTCGAAATTGGGCTTTAGGTTCTAAATTTCATTCGCTTTTTCAAACTAACGAGCAAGGACCCAAACAGCCTTGGGTACCTAAATTCTTTTAATGAATGCAGGTACTGAGTGACGAGCAATATGATGAGAAATGGTACATTGATAGTGGTTGCTCACGTCACATGACTGGAAGAAAGGAGAATTTGAGAGATTTTAGAAGTTTGGAAAATGTTGGTGTTGTGAAGTTCGGGAACAATCACAAATGTCAAGTAAAAGGATACGATAAAGTAATGAATGGACAGTTTACTGTAAATCGTGTTGCTTATGTCGAAGGTCTTCAACATAATTTGATAAGTGTTTCACAACTTGTTGTGGGCACTGGGAATCAAGTTGTGTTTAACGAAGAAGGAAGTATCATCTTGAATGTTGAGATGCACGAAGTATTGCTGAAATCAAAAAGATATGGCGATATGTTCACTCTTGACATCAAAACTATTGTTGGGAAACCCTCAGTTTGTTTACTTTCGAAAGCTTCATCTGATGTTAGCTGGTTGTGGCATCGACGTTTATAATATTTAAACTTTCGAAATCTAAATAAGTTGGTGGTAGATGATCTTGTTCGAGGTTTACCTGTTCTAAAGTTTGACAATACTTTATGTGCAGCTTGCGAACAAGGAAAACAACATCGTAAAGGACATCCAATTGTCATAGATTCGAAAATTGTTGAACCGCTGGAACTTCTTCATATTGACCTTTGTGGACCATCAACTGTTGAAACTCTTAACAAGAAACGGTACAGTTTGGTTATTGTTGATGATTTTTCACGATTTACTTGGGTGTATTTTCTCAGGTTAAAATCTGAGGTCGCTCAAACAATGATTGAATTTATCAAGAAAATTGAGACAAGTCTGAAAAGGAAAGTTCGTAAAATCAAAAGTGATAATGGTTCTGAGTTTATAAACAACGTGCTCGATTCGTTCTTAACTGAGAAAGGAATTTCGCATAATTTCTCATCACAATATACACCACAACAAAATGGTGTGGTTGAAAGGAGGAATAGGTCTCTTTGCGAAGCATCAAAAACAATGTTGACATATGCGAATCTTCCTCAATATCTATGGGCAGAAGCAGTTTTGACAGCATGTTTTACTCAGAATAGATCTTTTATTCATCGTGGTTTTAATATAACTCCGTATGAAATCATAAATAACAGAAAACCTAATGTCAAATTCTTTCATGTGTTTGGTTGCAGGTGTTTTATCATGAATCTTAAAGATAATCTTTCGAAATTTCAAGCTAAGGCTGATGAAGGAATATTTTTAGGATATTCAAATAATTCGATTGCATACAGAGTGTTGAATAAGCGAACAAGAAAAGTTGAAGAAACGTTAATCTCACTTTTGATGATTACTATGTGAAACAAGTAGAAAAACATTTCAAACAAAAACCAATTCTTAATGAATCAAATGATGAATCTGAGAGTTATAATTCATCTGATTTTGATTATGATTTAATTTTTGGTGTTCCAGATAGGGCTGTAGATGTTGAAGTCCATGCTGCTGATAATCAAACTCCTGAATCTTCGAAACATACTGATGATTCGACAATCACATCAGATACAACTGTTAATGGTGAAAGTATGCTAGATGCTCAAGTGGAGGGGGAGCACTTGAATATTCCTTCAACTGTTGAGGGGGAGCATCCTTTCGAGGGGGAGAATAGCACTGTAAATGAAAGTTTCGAGGGGGAGCATCAGAATGACAATTATGTCGAGGGGGAGCATAATGATACTGAAACCATAAATCTTGATGAAAATGATGAATTTCATAAACTAAATGACAATAATTCTGTTACGGGATCCGAAAATGAAGAAATGTACGAAGATGCACCTTTGGACATTGATCCAGCATATCCACCATTGGAGAAATGGACAAGAAATCATCCAAAAGAACAAGTTATTGGGAATCCACAAGATGGAGTTTTGACTAGAGCTCAAATTCGTGCAAAGAATGAGGTATTGAATGCTCTTCAAGACTTCTGCATGTTTAATGTTTTCATCTCGAAAATTAAACCAAAGACAGTTAAGGTTGCAATGGAACACTCAGATTGGGTTGTTGCAGTGCAATATGAACTTGCTGAGTTCGATAGAAACAAGTTTTGGATGTTAATTCCTAAACCTGAAAATGTTTCAATTGTCGGATTAAAATGGATTTTCAAAAACAAAACCGACAAGGATGGAAATATTGTTCGAAATAAAGCACGATTAGTAGTTAAAGGATATTCACAACAAGAAGGTATCGATTATGAAGAAACCTTTGCCCCTGTCGCAAGACTCGAGGCTATTCGAATATTTTTGGCTTAGGCAGCTCACAAAGATTTTGATGTTTATCAAATGGATCTGAAATGTGCTTTTCTCAATGGTGAACTCGAAGAAACAGTTTATGTTGAACAACCTCCAGGTTTCATAAATGAAGAATATCCTGATCATGTGAATACTTTAGATAAAGCAGTATATGGGTTAAAACAAGCACCAAGAGCATGGTATGCAACTCTTACCAGTTTCTTAAAACAATCGAAATTTAAACAAGGATCAGTTGACCCCACATTATTTCGAAAGAAAGTTGGGAATCATCTAATGCGTGTTCAAATTTATGTCGATGATATTATTTTTGGCTCTACTGACCCTGCTTTGTCTAGTAAATTCGAATGTTTGATGAAAAGCCAATTCGAAATGAGCATGATGGGTAAAATCAATAATTTTCTTGGTTTAAACATTCATCAAAGCAGAGAAGGAATTTTCATCAATCAAGAAAAATATACCATGAATTTTCTCGAAAAATTTGGAATGACAAATAGCACGAAGTTAAGAATACCAATGTCGGTTGGAACAAGGCTAAATCCTTCGTTAGACACACCGGTTGTTGATCTTACTTTATACAGGAGTATGATACGTTCATTGCTTTATCTTACTGCAAGTAGACCTGATATCATGTTTTCTGATTGTAATTGAGCTAGGTATCAAGCAAATCCAAGAGAACCACACTTGACTGCAGTGAAAAATATTTTTCGTTATCTCAAGGGGACAATTTTGTTAGGATTTTGGTATCCTTCGAAATCAGGATTTTTCATTCAAGCGTTTTCAGATGCAGATATGGGAGGATGTACACTTGATCGAAAAAGTACAAGTGGAGGATGTCAATTGTTAGATGGGAAGCTTGTAAGTTGGCAATCGAAAAATCAAACTTGTGTTGCAATTTCTACTGCTGAAGCTGAGATTGGGAATGATAGAAGCGAGTTCGGTTCCAGGACTAATTTCGAAAGAATAACAAAGAAAGAAGATGAAAAAGTGTCGATTCAGAGGCATCATTGAATGTTTCAGAGGCGTATAATATTAACCATTCATAGGTTACTATTCATATTCAGCGCTTCGATACGCTTCGTTTTCGACTTTTGGGAAAGAAAAATTTCGTCAATTTGGTACATTCTTAAGATTTCGTTTATTTTTTTTTTAATTTTGAAAATTTGGAAAAACCAAAAATATTTTCGTTACTTTGTATTCTTTTCGAAAAATCAAAGATTTTATTTTTGTTATTTGTTTTAATTTTCGAAAAAATTTAAAAACACAAAAATATTTTCTTCCTTTTCAAAAACATAAAAGACCAAAAAGATTTTTGTTATTTTGTACTTTGTATTTTCTTTCTTCGTACAGAATTCACGAAAGTTTTACAAAGGTCATGCTTGCATTTCTAGGGTAAGGTAAATTTTCGACAACTTTGTACTAGTTAGAATGTCCCTAGAAGCATGCTGCAGCATGTCGACCCAAGCCTCCATTGACTCAATATGTGATTTCGAAAGCCTTAATGAATTTTTTTATTACGAAAATTTCTTCCCAATCAGGCTTGCATCCACATTAGTCTATTGAGCTACCTAACTCTTCTCAAATGAGTTAAGAGTTTTCTGTTTAGTCCAAGCATAACAGAGGTACAATTGAATTCGTTAAACAACCTTTTTCATCTCAAACTTCTAACACATTTCACACACAATGACATATGTCCAAGAGGTCATTGATCAAACCAATCATGACTTAGACATATCAAACTTCTGTGTTTATGATCTAACATCATAAGGCCGTGATGAAAGTGAAACCCACATTATCGAAATCATTTAAGGAATTGACGAGAACTATGTTCCAGATTGAACGAAACATTTGTTTCGGTACCAACTTTCGAAACTCCAAATCATATTCAATTCTTTTGAGTGATCTTGATCAAATAGTCGAAACCCACGATATTTGTTACCCAACAGGATCCAGCTGAAAACAATTTTTCTTTGAATATGATTTTCGTGGGAGTATCAATTCTTTCAATTGTCACTTTCAAATTTTCAATCAAAGCATACTTATCACTGACTACACTGGTCAAACAGGTAATTTCTGTTACAATTACTCACCTTATGTTTACGTTGATATGTAACGAAATTTTTAAGCCACCCACGAAGCCTTGAAAAAGTAGCCATTCGATACTTCTCTACAAGTATTCGATTGAAATTCACGGGAACATACACAAGCTGTTGATTATCTCTATTGATTATTAACGAAACAACCTTTGCCTGGGGTTTACCTGCCTTTGTGTCGAAATTTTATTTTTCGACATCACAGATCCCAAATTTTCGTTAGTTTGCTTCTTATCTTATTCTATTGGCACACTGCACTCACGAAATCCTTAAAGTTCTGAGTATTACTAACTCAGGCTGATGATTTCAACAGTCTGGCGTATGACTTCGTCTCTAATCCCAAAGACGAAAGAGCCTAACCTCCATGCCGAAGGTTTTCGATCTTATCCACTTGGTACTCACGAACAGTTTGATGTGATGGTTTGGCAACGTGGCCCGATATTCAAGGAACTTTATCTGACATGGCGCGTTTAACGGCTAGTGGTGCGACTTTCAAGGACATATGTGGCTTATTCTTTCAAGAAAACGTTTGGAATTCAATAGGGGTTACATATAAAAGGAATTTATTATCTCCTTTTATAATTAAAAGTTCAAATTCACAGACGATCAAAAAGCCCTAAATTTATCTGTTCTTCAAGAATTTATCAAAACCCTAATCAATGGCGGCAGATCCAACCACCACTACTGAAGAAATTGCATCTCAACCACTAATGAAGATTCAAAGCACCAACTATCAGGTTGAAGGAGATGTGTCAATGTATCCTGAAGAACTCAAGATGCTGATTGTTGCTCTTCAACATTCAGGTATCGCAACTGCAATGTTTAATGCTTTTGAAGTCCCATTGTCATGGTTATCAATGGCTGGTTCCACTGCTTCTTACAGCAAAGCCACTGATATAATCACATTCAATCTGATGAATGAAAAGCGAATTCGACTCACAAAGAAGTTGTTTACTCAAATCGTGGTAATTCCAAATTCACCTCCATTCTTTAAACCTACTGCTGATCAATTTATGTTCATGTTTAACGAGATGGGTCATCAGCCACCACTCGTTAAGATTAGTGATTTCAAGAAATCTGGTCTTCCTTGCATATGGAATTTTTTGTTCGGGATATATCTTCGTTGCTTAACTGGGCGAAGTGTAGGGCTTGATAAGGGGAGAATGGAAGTTTATGCTATGGTAGTAGGGCTGTATTATGATCTCAATGTTGATTATGCTACCCAGATTTGGAAAGAGTTTATCAAGAGCCTGGAAAACACGAACGTGGTAAAAGGTGTTTCGTGTGCATGTTACTAGAGTTTGGTTCTTCAGTATGTATATGAGAAAGAAGGTATTCCAGTTCCTGCTGATGAGGCTAAGGCAAAATTCGCATAGTATCATTTTCCAAAGACTGTTGCAGATGATTCAGAAGAATTCCCAAATGTTGCTCGAATTCCTGATGGGATGTTGAAGAAAGTTGATCCAACAAATTTTGTATTGGTGGCATACTTGCAACATGTTAATCCTTCAGTCGAAACTAGGATTTTGTGAAACTAAGTGATGAAGGTTCATCCAAGAAGTCGAAGAAGTTAAAGAAGGTTCCAGAAGAGGTTGTTGTTCAAGAAACTCCTAAGAAACAACCTAAGACCAAATATCCTAAGAAAATTGCAATTGAAACTGAGACGCCTAAGGAGAAGGTTGTTCCTGAATCTTTGAAGGAATTCATCCCTTCGAAATCAGGTGTGTTCAAAAGATTGAGGAATTTCACTTAGCAGAAACGAACTTCATCAAAAGATCAATCTCCTACTATTCGCAAACCTCAGCTTAACCGACAAGGAGTGAAAGTTCGTGAGATTCCTGCACCCGTTTCCCCATCCTCCAAGAAGCGAAGAGTTGAGGATGTGGCGAAGCATATCAACAAGAAAAGGAAGAAACGAAAACTGGTTGTTCGTGAAGAGTCATCAGATAGTGAGATTGTTCCAGAATCACCTTTGGGTTCGAATTCCCCAAATGTCTCACAACCACTAATCCTTGAAAATGTTTCGTTGCCAACAACAACAGTTCCACTCGAAATTGTTGTACCCAAATCTATTCCTGAAACAGTTCCAATTTCTCCAATTGTTGCAAAATATCTAATACGGATGCACATGTTGTGGTGAGTGTTCATCCATCTTCTCAAGGTATTCCTGAACCTATTTCAAGCACTTTTGTTTCACTTCCACCTTTTATTACACCCGTTTCCACTACCAATCCTTCACCAACTTTCGATCAAGTCTTAAACCAACCCTTCACTACACTTTTCCCATCAGAATCCACCGATCCACCAAAACCAACTTCCGATGATGAAACAGATGGAGGAGGTTTCGGAGGAACATTTGCTGATTTGGAATTTGATTGCGAAGAGGAGAACATACCTGATCATATGCTGATGTCGGGGAAGCAGTTCAAAATTCTCAATCGTAAACTCAATTCTATTCTTCAATCACAAGCTGATTCTGGAGCAAAGAGTTCAGTGTCAGGGATAGAAGTTGATGTGATGCTCAAAGCTGTAGAACTTTGAATGCAGAAGCAATTGGATGTTATGGATAAAAGTAACGAATTAAGGGTCAAAGCTCAAACTGATTCGTTCAATTCTGCACTTAAAGTTCTTCGTTTGACAGCAAAAGAACGCCATGTTCTTTTTGATAAATATGTCAAGACAGTACGGGAAGATGTTAATCGAAAATTTGAGGAGCTGAAGGTTGAAGTTACCAAAGAGTTGAATGATCTGAATTCCAATTATTCGACAATCAAGTCGAATGTTGATACGATAGCGGCTGCAGTCCGAATCGTTGTTGAATGGTATCAAGCATTAACTCCCAAGTTTGACGCAAAGGATACAGCAGATGCTCAGAATTTCGAAAATATGGGTGTTTTGCTTGGTGAACTGAAAGAGTTAGTATCAAAACCCGCTCCAACTTCATTTTTAACTCAGAAGTTACATAGTTTGGATCAAGCCATTCAGAAGGCGGTTGCTCCTATTTCGAAGTTTGCAAACATGTTACCCATTGGTGCCCCACCTGTTGTCACAGGGGTGCAAGGGGGAGAAAGGAAAATTCAAGAAGGCAAATCTTTGAAAATTACAAAAGAGGTTGATAAGACGAAAAAGATTGAGAAGATTGTTACTACTGCTGGTGAAGTAACGAAAGTTGTATCTACTCAAGTCACAATTCCTATAGTTCCAAAGGTGAATACAACAGAAGCCATCAAGACAACAACAAGACCCATTCTGAAGGGGATTGTGTTTGGTTCGACAACTGAAGTAGGGAGTTCAAGTTCGTCAAAGCCAAAGGTTTCAGAAGTTGATAGAGATAAAGGAAAAGTAATTGTGGTTGAAAAATCGAAAGAAGAGAAGAAGGCTGAGATAGAAGCTGAAATGGAAAAACAAAGACATATTCAAAGCATTATGAGGCTTCGTGAGAATGATCCACCTGGTATGGATAAGGGAGATCCAAAGAAGTTGCATAGCTATGAAAACATTGATGCCAGAGTGTCATACAATCAAATGTATGCATTTGAGAAGAAACCACGAAGGAGTTATTCTATCGAAAATTCGGATATGAATCAACTCGACTTTCATGTTAATGAAATGATGTTTATTACTGCTCAGTATAAGGTGATAGAGAAATTCAAGAACGAAGATGATTTTCTTCATATGAAACTTCGGTTTCATGCTATTGTGGGAAAGGAACAAGAAGAAGTGTGGTCACTCATCAAGATCAAAAAGGTTTTGAGTATCACGAAAGATGTAATGTTTGAGAACATGATACAAAATTTTCGTTATCATGTTGTTAGAGCAAACAATGTTGCATGTGATTTCTCGATAGCAGATTTTCCTCTCATGAACTTGAATGATCTGATTCAAGTTGCATTAATTTTGAAAGACATGGAGGCTTCGCAACTTCAAGGAACTGACAAGGAAATTTTGAGACTTGGTCTTGCCCATATCAAAATCTTCATAGACAATTACTATGATTGTCTGGCGTTGACTGATGTGGAGTTAGCATCAGCAATGGGAAAGGAAGTGAAAGTTGCTATGGAATTGTGGAAGACTCAAGTTGAACTGAAGAAATATGTTGATGGGGAGATATGCTTAAAACCTTTTGGATTAGTCTTTGCTGGAAAAGATAAGAATGACAAAGCTAAGAGGTTTTTATTTCAGACTTCTGAGATAGAAAGATACACGACTTCGCAATATACGAACTTCATTGTTCGTATGAATAATTGCAAGAAGAAAAATGATGGAGATAAAGTGGAGTTAAGGAAGATAATGACATGGTACTCGGAGATACGAAGGATGATGCATTTTGCTGCACAGATTCTCACGAATTGAGAAGTTCTACATGATTACAAAGGGGGAGATTGTGGAGTCAAAATGTCTTGTAATATGTCGAAGTCTGTGTAATTGTCTGTTTTGTATGTTTCCTTATATATTTGCTAAGGAATTTTGTTAACGAAGCTTAAAGTCTAGCCTTAGTATTTTTTGTACTTTCAGCCTCCTATAAATAGGAGCTGAACATAGAGTGGATAGTAGAGTTTTCCCATTTTTACTATCGCTTTGTACTCGTGTTCATTGGAAGTAATATGAGCTGAACCAGACCTTATTTACTTCTCGTGTTCATCTTTTACTCTGATTTGATTCTCATACTCTATTAATCACAACTACACATTCGATAGCAATTTTTATCCCACCTATCGAATATCAAGTCAAAGGAGTGACATTTTAGAGATTCGTCAAGGGGAGAATGAGGCTTTTCATGATTTTTGGGAGAGATTCAACAACTTGTGTACAAGATGTCCTCAACACAACATACCTGAAAAACTACTTCTTCAATAATTTTATGAGGGTATGACTGAAAAAGATCGTAGAATGATTGATGCTTCAAGCAGTGGTGCCATCTTTAACAAGACACCTCAAGATATAAGATCACTTTTTTGTATCATTTCTCAAAATCAAAGAAACTTTAGGACTCGAAATGACAAGAAGAGAAGTTCCCCATAAGTTTTTGGTGAAGTTAGCAACACCCAATACTTCGAATCAAAACTCTTGGATTTGACTAATGTGTTGAGTCAAATGGTGATGGGAAATGGTTAATAGTTGATGGTTTGTGTTATTTGTGCAATGACGGGACACTATATGGATAAGTGTCCCACACTTGGAAGTGAACCAAAGGATGTTAATGCAATGGGAGGATATCAAGGTCAACCAAGACCCATGGGATTTCAAAATACCTACAATTCGAATTGGAGGAATAACACCAACAACCCATACCCACAAAAGAAAAACCCTCCACATAATTTGATGAGACCCCAATATCTACAATATCCATCCCAAAAACCTACATATACACAACATAACCACCCATAATGTGCAACTCCACAAACATCTCACCCCCTCCAAATTATCAACAACCTCAAAAACAAGGCCAATCAAGTGGTAACCATCAAATGAGTCTTCAAGAACTTGTTACTTCTCTTGCTCAAAGCCAAACACAATTTCAACAAGAGACAATGAACACATTCTCCAACATTCAAGCATAAATTGGAGACTTAGCTGCCGCTCTCAACAAGATGGAACAATGGGGTAAACTTCTATCTCAAACCAAGAGAAATCCCAATATGAGTGAAATAACCTTGAAAAGTGGGAAAACACTTGGAGAAAGCAACCCCAAAAGAGTTTCAAGAGAAGAAGAAGGTAAGTTTATTGTTTTTGAACCTTCAAAGATTGTAGTTCCTCCAAAAGAACCGATTGTGCCAAACATTGATCAACCCGGATCATCCAACAAGCCTATCAAGCGATTGGTCATTCCACCACCCTTTCCTTCTCGGTTAGCTGTCTCGAAGAAGAAAGAGGAAGGGAAGGAGTTTCTTGAAACTTTCCGCAAGGTCCAAATCAACATTCCACTATTGGATGCAATTAAGAAAATTCGAAGTTATGCCAAATTTGTCAAGGATTTGTGCACCAACAAGAGGAAGTTTAAGGCGAATGAAAAGATCCAAGTCAATGCAGATGTGTTTGTGGTTATCTAAAAGAAGTTACCTCCCAAATGCAAGGATCCAGTAATGTTTGTTATCCCTTGTACCATTGGTGATTTGCATGTTGAAAGTGCCATGGTAGACCTTGCAACCTCGATTAATGTGATGCCATATTCGGTCTTTCAATCTCTCAATGTTGGACCTTTGGAAGAAACCGGAGTAATCATACAGTTAACGGACAAGTCAAGTGTGTTTCCAAAAGGAGTGTTGGAGGATGTGCTAGTATAAGTTAATCAACTTGTCTTTCCCATAGATTTTTATGTCATTGATCTTGAAGAGAAGACTCCTTCCAAATAATCTATGATCCTCCATGGAAGACCTTTCATGAATACCACTCACACAATTATTGATGTCCATAAAGCGAAGATCACCATGGAATTTGATGGAGAAACCGTTGATTTTAATATCTTTGAAGCAATGAGGTATCCTAGCAATATTTCTCCATTGTACCGAGTTGATGTGATTAAGCCAATAAACCAAGAAGTGTTTGACTTATCATGGGGATATTTTAAAGATGATACTCAACTTGAGTCTGTATTGTGAGAGTTTGAAGGTAAAATTGGACATGTATACACTGGGACCCAAAGTTGAAGAGATTGTGAAGACGTTGCAAGTTAACAAGTCACTAAAAAAAGATGTCTCTCAAGTTTCTATATCATCCTGATGTCAAGGTAATTTCAAATTCAACCCTATGTTTGAATTATATTGTAATTTAGCCATTGGGATTGGAAAGGATTGCAAATTGGCCCATTGTGGCAATATAGTAATATTACCCAAGTGTAGTACGCTGAGCGTACATTGCGTATGTTGGGCGTATTAGGGTGTGACCTAGTACGCAGGGCGTACACCTCGTATGCGGGGCGTACATGAAGAAATGGCAAACTCTAATTTTTAGGGTTTGGTCCATATTTAAGCCTCATTATATCCTCACATCTCATTCTTATTCACCCTTCCTCTGTGACAATCAACCCCAAGAAAACCCTAAGTGAAAGAGTGAATTTTTGGAGCCTTTGGAGTGTTTAGAAGTGTCCTCAAAGAAGAATAGAGTGGTGGGAAGAGCTTGGAGTTTGGAAAGCACCTTGGATCTGCGTTTTCCTTCTTGATTGCAAGTTCCAAAAGGTAAAAAGTTTGCATCTGGATCATTCCATCTTGTAGATCTAGACATTTGTTCCTTTAAGACACTTTTTGTCCCAAAAATGGTGATTCTTGAACATGGCATATTCTTGATCCAATAAGTCACCCTTTCAGACCTTATGAGGGGTCTTGAGTCATAAAAATGTGGTCTTGAGAGTTAGTTTCACTCCATGCAAGCTATATAATTTCGTAATGCATTAAGATGTTGAGGGTTTGCTTTTTAAGCATTTAATGGACATGCAGAGTCATAAAGTTGCAAAATTTATGACTCATGATGGTATTTTAGCCTTGGATCTGACTTTAGACGTGAAGATGTGGAGTATTAAGCTCTTAATAGAAAAAGGGTTGAATAAGGTGTGTACGGTGGGCGTACCAGGTGGTACGTTGCGCATACGCAGTCAACTCCCCATAAGGTGGTACGTTGCGCATACGCAATCAACACCCAACGTACTCAGTTGGGTCGACTCGGTCGGGTACGCTCGACTGGGTTGACTCGGATGGGTGTTGACTTTGACTTTAACTTTGACTTTGACTTTGACCAAGTTTGACTTAAGGGTATTTTGGAATGTGATTGAGAATTTGTCATTTGGTTGGATAGGTGACGGTTAAAGCTGAGATTCGAAGTCGGGACCTCATCAACTATTGTTCAAATTGAGAAGTGAGTCTTCCACACTGTACTTGTGGGTCGAAGGCACCAAGGACGGACCATTGGATTGGATATCCTTTGATATGATAGTATGTGATTATGCGATAGAGAGTTGTTAGATCGGTATCCGAGTATACAGGATGTTAGCATGTAGTAGTAATCTGTAGATATGTCTGCCAATATTTTAAATGATGATATGATTATCTGTTGTTCGATATATGTTATTTGTTATATGCATGTCGACATGGTATGGTGGGGTTGTGACTATACTGCTTTGTGTTGTAAGTCAACTGACCAG
Organism: Lactuca virosa; assembly: GCF_052849685.1. NCBI lineage: Eukaryota > Viridiplantae > Streptophyta > Magnoliopsida > Asterales > Asteraceae > Lactuca > Lactuca virosa. The sequence goes on from NC_136429.1 coordinate 204,941,534, forward strand.
GGCATTCTAACCGTAAGGTTGTGGGCCTGGGCATTCCAACCGGAAGGTTGTGGGCCAGGGGTAATCTAACCAGGAGGTTGTGGACCCGTTATGTATTGGGAATTCCAACCTTAAGGTTGTGGGCCAGAGGTAATCCAACCAGAAAGGTTGTGGACTCGTTATCTGCTTGATTATATGTTTATATGGTGGTACTTTGAGGGATACTCACTAAGCTTTGGCTTAGAGCTTTAGTTTATTGTTTCAGGTAATTCTGAGGATTACGGGAAGGCGAAGGCGTGACCGTACACATCCTCTTGTTTAATGGCTTTATGATTTTGGGACACTCTGATGTCGATAAACACTTTGGAAACAATGATTTGGTCAACATTTCATGATTATGGTTTGTTTTGAAAAGTTTAAATTTGTTATGATTTTTGAGTCGTTACAAGTTGGTATCAGAGCTTTGGTTTGAGTGAATTGGAGGAACACCCGTGTGAATCCAGTCTCAAACTAAGGAACTGCAAAAGTTAAAAAAAAAAAAAATTTCAAAATTGTTTTAAAAAAAATCAAGAGAGGATGCGATGTGTACGATCAGCCGGAGCCAGTAAGTAGACCCCGAATTACCACATTGTTATTTTATATTGTGATATGTTAGAACAACATGCTAGTGCTAGGATAGGGATCTTCGGGAATTGTATGATAGAATTTCATGATTATATGTTGCCTGGTATCCTAGGGTTTCTTTCTTATATGAAATTGACATCATTACTATAGTTGCTTAGTGTATGCATCAAAATTGTACATAACTAAGATTTTATAGCCTGAGAATGTTTGATTTAGCCTTATTTTCTATTCCTTGTTTGGTTGTGGGCTTATGGTAGAATCAAGTATTCAACTGTCTATAGGATCCAGTGTTATGTATGATTATCATACACGAGTGCTGCAGGGTTGGTGGAAGTTTCATGGATGAGTTATGTGGGGTCAGCCGACCAGTCGAGGGATGTCTAGACTTACTCTAGGAAGTGATAATAGGGTGTATGCGTATTATAGTGAGTGTTGCTAGGGTTTTTGTGATGATCATATGAGACAAATACGGGTAGGTGTGGAAGGTAGTATGGGCCTGTACTATTGGAAGCACATGACCCATATGCATAGCAGGTAAGTCACAATCCATAGGGTTTGTTGGGAATTGGTTCCTATGGTATGATATGTGTTTTATCTAATATATTTCTGGTTTATTTTCAGTATGGTGGTTACGAGGAGATTTGAGGAAGGATCCGGATCTGGAGCCGGAACAGGTGGCCAGGATGGGCCATGAGTGTCTGAGGATTGGGTTAAGGAGATTATTCATTGAGGAGGTTGCTTCTATTGTTCGGTGACAGATACCTGAGTTGTTTAGGTCTATCAAGACCGTTATGATGGAGTTTTCGATGATCGATATGCTGCACTTTCAGAGACTGCAGCTGCTGCAGCCACCGCAGTCGTTGCTGCTATAGGGATTGGCATTGGGAGGGCTTTCTAGTACCTGGACTTCGACAATACGAAGCCCCCGGTGTTTGATGCGGTTCAGGAGCCGATCATAGCGATGAGGTGGCTGTCAGATGTTGAGGGATGTTTCTTAACTTGCTCTTGCCCAACTAACCAGAGGGTCAAATTCGCTCTGAACCTTCTTAGGTCCGGAGCGAAGGATTGGTGGAGACTGATTACTAGTTCTTACGTTCCAGAGCAGAGAGCTGCAGTATAATTGGAGCAGTTCTCTGAGATGTTCCACTCGAGGTACTTTCCATTGGTGGAGCGGGAGAGGCTGACTCAGGAGTACTTGGATTTGAGGTAGGGGACCGAGTCGGTGACGATGATCACCAAGATGTTCACAGAGAGAGCTATGTTTTCCCCTGAGTTTGCTGCTTCTTAGCTAACTAGATGACCCGGTACTTGAGCATGCTCAAGACGGACATCCGTCAGTTTGTGTCCACACATCGCTATGGATCATTGGTGGAGTTGCAGGAGGTCGCTAGGCGGCGTGAGATTTAGATGGAGCTCCAGGTGAGGGAGCATAGACAGGCCCCAACGCAGTCGCAGACTGTGCCAAAGTGGTTCAAGGCCATTGATGTTAGATCTGGGAGTCAGAGGGGCCACACTTGTGGGAAGTGTGGCAAGGTTCATGATGGAGCTTGCCGATCTTCTTCTGGATGAAAAAAATGTGGCAGGCAGGGCCACATTGCAAGGGACTGCCGATAGCAGGCTCCTGTACCCAGCACCAAGATTTGCTATCATTGTGATCAGGTGGGCCATATGTCGGCCTAATGCCCCTTGCTTACTTTTAGACTAGCGCAGGTTTCAACGCCGGCTACTCTGAGGATCACTGATGGGAGCCATGGATGGGCGGAGCCCCCGACGGCTTGGGGCCGTGCTATTCAGCTCACTGCCAAGGAGGCCAGAGGAGCGCCAAATTTCGTGACTGGTATGTTTCTAATTATGTTATGTCGATTATTTTTATGGTATGCTTATGATTATGTTTCTAATAGGTACGTTCTTAGTGAACTCTTTGCCTACTCTTGTGTTATTTGACTCTGGAGCGAGTCGATCCTTTGTGTCTCGATCTTTTAGTAGGGATTTTAGTATGCCCTTTAGTGAGTTGGAGTGAGTGGACCATCTAGACTCTTGAGGATATTCTGCGAGCCTGTGTCATAGATTTTGGTGGGAGTTGGGATTCCTACCTACCTCTTGCGGAGTTTTCCTACAACAACAGCTATCACTCTAGCATTGGTGCCCCCACCTTTTGAGCTCTTGTATGGTCGGAGATGCCGTACCCCAGTATATTGGGGAGAGGTTGGACACAGGGTCATGGGAAGGACCGAAGTAGTCCTTCAGACCATGGAGCTTATTCAGCAGATCAGGCAGAGACTGCAGAAAACTCAAAATCGGCAGAAGAGTTATGCTGACCGGCACCGATCGGAGTTGGAATTTCAGGTTGGCGATATGGTATTACTGAAAGTATCACCCTAGAAGGGTGTAATACGCTTCGGCAAAGGGAGGAAATTGGGTCCCAGATATATTGTACCATTGCGTGTGATGGAGAGGGTAGGCCGGGTGGCCTACCAGTTGGATTTTCCGAGTGAGCTCAGTCAGATCCACAACACTTCTCATGTCTCTCAGTTGCGGAAGTGTGTGTTGGACGGTGAGGCAATGGTTCCCTTGGATGATATTCAGGTCGATGAGCGCCTTAATTATATTGAGAGGTCGGTAGCTATATTGGAAAGGAAAATAAAGGTCATGCGCAACAAGGAGATACATTTGGTAAAGGTTCAGTGGCAACATCGGAGAGGCTCTGAGTGGACCTGGGAGCCGGAGGCTGAGAAGCGGGAGTATTATCCTGAGTTATTCACGACGGCCGACTTCGAGGACGAAGTATAGTTCAAGTGGGGGAGAATTGTAACATCCCGATCTCAATGTAATTTTAAATTCAATACTATGTTTGAATTATATTGTAATTTAGCCCCTGGGATTGGAAACAATTGCAAATTGGCCCATTGTGGCAATATAGTAATATTACCCAAGTGTAGTACGTTGAGCGTACGTTGTGTACGGTGGTCGTACTAGGGCGTGCCCTAGTACGTTGGGCATACGCCTCATACGTGGGGCGTACGTGAAGAAATGGAAAATCCTAATTTTTAGGGTTTGGTCCATATTTAAACCTCATTATTGCCTCACATCTCATTCTTATTTAGCCTTCCTCTGTGAGAATCGACCCTAAGAAAACCCAAAGTAAAAGAGTACATTTTTGGAGCATTTGGAGTGTATAGAAATGTCCTTGAAGAAGAAGAGAGTGGTGGGAAGAGTTGGAGTTTGGAAAGCACCTTGGATCTAGGATTTTCTTATTGATTGCAAGCTCTAGAAGGTAAAAAGTTTGCATCTTGATCACTCCATCTTGTAGATCTCGACATTTGTTCCCTTAAGACACTTTTTGTCCCAAAAATGGTGATTCTTGAGCATGGCATTTTCTTGACCCAATAAGTCATCCTTTCCGACCTTATGAGGAGTCTTGAGTCATAAAAATGTGGTCTTGAGAGTTAGTTTCACTCCATGCAATCTATAGAAGGTCTTAATGCATTAAGATGTTGAGGGTTCATGTTTTAAGCACTTAATGGACATGCAAAGTCATAAAGTTGGAAACTTTATGACGCATGACGGTATTTTAGCCTTGGAAAAAGAGCTTGAAGATGTGGAGTATTAACCTCTTAATGGAAAAAGAGTTGAACAGGGTGCGTACGCTAGGCGTACCAGGTGGTATGCTGCACGTATGCAGTCAATGCCCCGTAAGCTGATCAAGTACCGAGTACGCCCCGCGTACAGAAGAGTACGACCATCGTACTCGGCTGGGTCGAATCGGTCGGGTTGGCTCGGCTGGGTGTTCACTTTGACTTTGAATTTGACTTTGACCAAGCCTGACCAAGTTTGACTTATGGGAATTTTGGGTTTTTTTTGGATTGTGTTTGAGAACAGGTCATTTGGTTGGATAGATGACGGTTAGAGCTGAGATTTGGAGTCGGGACCTCATCAACTATTGTTCAGATTGAGAGGTGAGTCTTCCACACTGTACTTGTGTGTCGAAGGCACCAAGGCCGGCCCATTGGATTGGATATCATGTGATATGATAGTATGTGATTATTCGATGGAGAGTTGTTAGATCGGTATCCTGGTATATATGTGTTGGATTAGGTGTCTAAGCCCATAACTATAATTGGTATGTACTTGACCCGATAGTAGCATGGTCCTTTTGGATTTCCTTCACCTTAGCAATTTGATAGGATGAAATATGAAGAAAGAGGTTAATTGTGATTTATTAATATATTATAATAATAATATATTAATTGAGAAATCATATTATTTAATTAGTATTGATCAGAAATTAATTTGGAATTAATTTTGTGATTAAAAGAGACTAAGTAAATTAAGGGGACTAGTATTGCAATTATCTAATAGTTTCAAAGTTGGGCTTGTGGATCCCTAAGAAGGGATGGATGAAATTCTATGTGTAGCCCACATAGAATTCGTCCAAAGGGGGTTCTAGAAGGATCTAATGGGTTGCTTAAGGCCTAAGCAGAGAATTAGAGTTCCAGTCAGAAACCCTAGCAGCTCAGCTATATAAGGAACCCCTGGGACTCCCAAAATCGGCCACTTGCTTCCAAGAGAATACCCTAGCCGATTTTAGGAGCCTCTCACCTCTCTCTCTTAATCCTCCATTGCTACTTGATGTCTGTGACTCACTAGAGATGCAACATTTGAGGCACTAAGCTCTTGAAGGTCAAGATCTACAAGCTACAAGTAAAGGGTATTCTTCTAACTTCGTTTTATGTTATAAATCTCGAAAATATTGCATGCATAACTTGAGAAAAACCTAGATCCAAAGCATTAGGGTTGCATGTACACCATAAGAATGATGTAGTGCTCAAAAGCCATCAGTGGTATCAGAGCTTACGGTGCTTTTTCTGTTATATGATGCAATTGTAATGTTTTCAAAGCTGAAAAAAATTCGTTTTTGTTCTGCCTGATACCACGACGTGGCAAAGCCTGCCACGGCGTGGAATCGGGTCTGATGAAAATATTCAAGATTTTGGCTTAAATTAGATAAGGATGGTTACCGTAAGTTGTTTTAACTAATCAAAAAACGTGTTTTATAATATGGTAATGAATATCCTAATCTAATTGGAAGATAATGGTCAAAATTTAAGATAATTACTAGATTATATGATAAACTAATTATTTGTGATGTGCACAAAAGTACCCACTAATTTTAATATTTATAACCTAACAAACTTAGATCAACTATGCACCTATAGGCAGTGTACCTAGTCAGATTATAGTATAGCTTGGGTAAGTCAGGTATCGATCACAGGGAACGGTGTTACTAATTAATCTACTTGCTATCAAATTAACCTAATTATTAACAAGTTTAAAAAGTGTTTTATCTGATCTTACAAGATTAGAAGAACTTAGCTCAAATTCAATCAATAAGTAAAAGCACTCTTGTTTAGTTCGAATCCACTTCATCCTTATGGCTAGCTAATAATTATGGATTATCAAGTTGGTTTTAATTATATTAGTAATTTAAGTCTAATTTGACCAATATTTAATTAATTCATGTAAAACTATGTATGGTCACACACGATTAAACACAGAACCAATTATGATTATGAATATGCTATGTAAGATTTATTATGTAAACGCACTTATAGTCACAATCTACGTTCTCTAGCACAGCTAAGTCTATTTACTTTAATTACTAACTAAGATTGGTCAATCCTAGCTCTAACAATTTAATGTTCACTAAATCATTAGGTAAGCAAGTTCATGCAGTTAATGGTCACTAAGCTACACAGAACATGGAATCAAGCAACTAAGGAAACAACCATAAGCATGCTAGGTAATTATAAATCAAACACAAGCAATTTACCAACTAAATAAATCCATACAAAATTAAGCTATTCATAAGTTAGAAGCTTCATCTAGCTAAACAAGAGTAGCTAGATTCAGCTGCTCATCATAGCAACTAACACACTAACACAAATCAAAGTATAAGGAAACATGTTCATAAGTATCAAATAAGTGAACTAAATTATGGACCTTCACTCTTTTGGTGTTGAAAACCTTTTTCCAGGACCTTTCTTCTGCTAAAAATCGCCTTCTGGAAACCCTTCAATCCGCCAAAAGTCTGTCAAATCGTAATGGGCAAGGAAATTTATAGTATTCTGATTTCCCGAGTTCACGTCGTGAACCATAAGGATTCACGTCGTGAATATGAGATAACCGTGTTCGACAAGGACTCTTCCACCCGCATGCATATCTTCTAGAATTCTCGACTCACGTCGTGAATCATGAATTTTTCACGTCGTGAGTACGTCTTTTGGGTGATTTTCCGTTCTTCTTTCCTTCAATCCTCCAAAGTTCCATATTCTGTCAATTCCAGTCCCTATCTTCGAAGATGCTTCTGTTTAGCTGCAAAATAACAATTTAAACTCATAAGTACCATTATTCTATGCAACTAACTAAAATATTAATAGAAATGTAAATAAATATTGCCTAAAAACATGTATAAATATGGCAATATCAAAATACCCCACACTTGTTCTTTGCTTGCCCTCAAGCAAATATAAGTATTTTTTTTAAACTTAACCTTCATCACCAACATCACATAGAACGATCCAACTCAAACTCAACCATTATGACAAGACCTCAACGCATGCATTTGTGTCTAACTTTTTTTTCCTAAGTAACCCCCTCAATTCTAAATACTCACAATCCTCATAAACACTCTCCCACTTCTTTCGAACAATGCTCATTTTATGCAACCCTCCGAATCCATCCCTAGAAATCCTACTTAACCTCAAAGTATTTTTGTAAAGCTACCCAAGCATACATAAACTAGAGAATTACAACTTTTTAGAAGATACCACATCTTGGAGCTCTTGAATTCTTCTTTTCTTTGATGCTTGATCTTTGATTTCTTTGAATTCACTTCTTTCATGATTTTTGGCATCTTCAACTTTCAACTTTTAGAATTTTGATCTTTTGATCTTCAAACTTTGATACTTTTGTGCTCCAAAATTCTTCAATTTCTTTACTTTTTTGGTAATTTCTCTCTTTTATTTACATGTACTCACTTTTTATATCACTCAAAAACCTACATGCTTAAGCAGGGGCGCTTTACTTCAACCTTTATTGGTTAAGGATATTAATTTTCCTGGATACATTTCAGGTTTAGGCTGCTAAACATATCGCATCCCTCAAACTAAACGAGGTTGTGTTTTTGTCCCATGATTTCACTAGAATAAAGGGGGCCACAAATGCACTATAACGTGTATTCGCTCAACTAAACATTTGAGCTCTCATCAGATCATCCCATATAATACTAGCAACTAAAGTTCAAATTATTATTATTACTAGATTCAATTATTAAAAATTTTAAATTTTCCAAATTTTCTAGATAATATAAATTTACCAAATTTTCTAGTAATTTACTTTTTCTACCCCTACCCCACACTTATTACATACAATGCCCTCATTATATGCATAAAATAAATTAAAAATTAAGAAAAAAGGAGAAAAAGGAACAGACACCCCTGGGATAGTGGTGTGATCATCTCCAAAAGTGTGGTTGAAATATGCATCTCGAATATTGGACCTCTTCAAAAATAAGAACTTGGACTTGAACTTGCGAAACCAGTCATCAATCAAAACTTCAATCTTAAAAAAGAATGGTGCAAGCCTCCAAATTGTGTAGACAATGTGGGAAAGCATACGCCACATTGTATATTAGAGAAAACAGCCCATCGAATCGTCACAAAAGTGTCATAAGGAATGGTAGTAATTCCATGTAATGAAGAAGAACGGAACGGAATCAATGTGGTGGAAATTCAAAACTCACGACGTGAATCAGTATAGGCTCACGACATGAAGTCGCTGGATCGCACATTCTGAATTTCCTTGTAACTTTGCTCACGACGTGAGCAATATAGGCTCACGACGTGAAGTCTGGGTGAACCAGAATTGAAACTGCCTTCTTCCTTGTAAATACATATACTCCACTCAACGTGTTAACGAATTAAGACGCTTCTAAATTCAGTGTATTTTGACGACTCTTCTAACTATAACCTCTCTCTTGACTCACCCCACACTTATTTCCAATTGTGGGTTTCGACTTTCAATTTCTAGACTTGAACGACACTCGCCTAAACGAACACGACTCTTGACTCGACCTTACTCCTTCCCCAAGACTCCTTAGCAAGCTGAAAGTTAACAACCAAAGAAAAGCAAAGTAACATAATATCTTAAAGTCTTACAATCCAAACAAATTTAAAAACAAAATAAAAACAAACCAAATAAGTCTAAAACAAACAAAATAAAACTAAACGATCAATCATCTTCATCCTCCTCGTTTGCTCCACTAGTGCCTGCTCCATCTCTTCCTTGTCCTCGATACTCGCTCCATCGAGGGCATATCGGGTAGCGATATCCCAAATGAGGCTGCTGCTCCACCCCAAGGTGTCGAACCACATTCTCCATGGTACCCCCAATCCAGTTGACGCTCAATGATAACTGGTCAAAATACCCAGTCATATTACCCCCAAAAGGTGCTCCTCCAAATGGTGTAGTTTGCTGTATTGGCTGTCCTCTCTCTCCTCTTCCTCTCACGTTTCTTCTCCTAGGTCGTGGTTGTGGTTGTTGTTCTGGTTGTGTATCAGGCTGCTCATCACCCTCATTACCCTCATCATCTGAAGGTACTATTCCCCAATGCGACCCAAAGTTTCTGACAACCCGCATGGTCTCCAAATACCCCATGCTAAACTCATGACCATCCATGCGGGTCATGGAACGAGTGATATCGGGAACTAGTAACCCATACGATCGGGCCAACCGGGTAATGAATTTCCCTCCACAAATAGGGCTCCCGGGGCGAGAACTGGCAGCAGAGCCAGCCAAGAAGCGTGCTAAAAAATAGGGAATGTTGCAACACACTCCCGGCTGCAAGATGCACCATAAAAAGAAGAGATTCTGCTTTGTTACTTTGTCCCCATGCCTTCGGTGATTAATGGAGAAAGTGATCAGTCGGTGGAGTAGACGGTGGATAGGAGATCGAATGCTGCTCTCGGGGGACACTCCAGAATTGAATATCCCGGAGGCAATACTATGCCAAAAATCATAACCAGTAACACCATCAGCATACCCCCGAGCTGCCTCCCTAAAAAACATGTCACACTCGGGAGTCATTGCCTCTTCGGGATTATAAATCCCAACCCTCCACGAAAACTCCACGAGGCTACATTCCCGGTACTCCCCCCAAGACGAAATACCAGTGCTTGTGGATAACGGGGATCTTGGACATTCTCGTAGAATGTCACCGTGGAGAAAAACTCCACACAAAATTCTCTATAAACTTGCTCTTGAACTCGAAAAAGATTTTGCCACCCCGCGCAAGTAAAAGAAAACCCTCCCTAATAAATACTTTGGTAAGAAACGGGGACATCCTATCCACGATTCCAACCTCCCTTAAGCGTGTCCAGTTTATGGTGGGAGAGACTGCAATCTCGCGGTTGTATAACCACCCCAATCTGTTATTCCATCGGGTCAAGACTCCTTGAGAAATTGAAGTTGGGAAAGTATAAAACGGGTGTAAACTCGCCACTCCAATAGGCACCTCCCTTCTAGGACCCATTTATGCAAAAACAAACAACAAACACAGCCAAAAGAAACAACCCAACAGATTAGAGATTAACAGAACTGAAGTTATCAAGTCCCAGGATTCACGTCGTGAATCCTTTAAGATTCACGTCGTGAGTTCGTAACACAGCAACCAGAATCGCTAATATCAGGACGCAAATCAGGTCAAAAATGTCAATGGGGTTTACTCCTATGCCAATTCCAACCATAAATCGTCAACATTCCAAGGCTATTACTGTATTTGTAGGGAAAATTTTCGACATTTCAACTAAATACAAACCCTAACCCTAAGTTTCAACTATTAATTAAGAAGTAGTCATAAGAATAAAGAAGTATTACCTTAGATCGAAAGATTACGTAAGCAAAAACGAAAATGGAGTGTATGTCGGCCAAAATCGGAGCAAGGGGGGCCAGATTTCGTGTTCACTTCGTGGGAATAAAGAATGAGTTGGTCAAAAGGGATTCTGTGTTCTTTAATCTGTGGTCCCGTGTTTGTCACTGTTCAGTGAATCCTTAAGGATTCACGTCGTGAGTCCTGTCTGGGCTTAATTTTGGGCCATTCATTCTTCATCAGAAATGGATTAGTCTTGGGCCATTTAGTTTAATAGAAAATGGGCTGATATGTATCAACGATATACTGTCCAGTTCATTCAGAACTCACGTTGTGAATCATACTGATTCACGTCGTGAATACTGTATGACAATTTATTATTTTTTTTTAAATCCAGGTTCGTCTATTAACTAAATTCTTAATTATTACCACTTCATTTTTAGGGACCCCACACTCAGTGTTTAATTATGAATAAAGTGAGTTCGATGATATGATCTATGTTTCTAAAACTAAATGCAAAAACTAAAAAGAAAAAGAAAAAAAAACGCAAACCAAACTCGGGTTGCCTCCCGAGAAGCGCTTCTTTTTGAGGAGTCTTGAGCCGGACTCCGTGCCTCCTACGTCGACTCGTCAGAAGAGTCCACCACCAGGATCTTTTGCTCCTTGAAACGCCTCTTGTAAGCTTGCACTCGACGAATATATGCCTTTTTAGAATTCTCCTTTTTAGCCTTGACATCCTTTCCATTGAGCTTGCGTATGATCCCTTGAATCTTCAATTTTCCATCATTTTTAAGCTCCATAGTATCCTTCTCTTCTTTCACCACTGGACTTGTGACTTTTGAAGTAACCTCCTCTTCGTCACTCGACATCTCATCATCTTCCTTGCTTACCCAAGAAGTTGGATTCGTGTAGGCAATGACTTCAACTAAAAATGGAACAGATGCTCTCGGTTTTGTTCTTTTAACTTGTTGAATTGTTTTGATTTCTTCTTCCATGAGCTTCTCTAATTCTTCAAGTTCATTCTCTTCATCTATGTTGAAAACCTCTTCTTGAGCATGACTCCCTTGGAAACCATCTTCTATTCCAAAAATTTCCTTCTCATCCCCAACTCTCAACGTGAGCTTGGACTCGCGTATATCAACCAGAGCTCCAGCAGTGTTAAGTAACGGGCGACCAAGAATAATTGGTACATTGGGATCTTCTTTCATATCCAAAACCACAAAGTCTATTGGAAAAACGAATTTCCCAATTTTCACGAGAATATCTTCCACAATTCCCCGGGGCTGTGTCACTGAACGGTTCGCCATGTGAATAGTCATCTTTGTAGCCTTCAACTTCTGAATATTCAATTTTTGATAAAAACGAATAAGGCATCAAATTTATGCTAGCCCCAGAATCGGCTAAAGCATAAACCTTCATATTATTCCCAAACTCACATGGGAGAGTGAGTCGTCCAGAATCCCCCATCTTCTTAGGTATCTCTCCCAACACAGCTTTTGAGCTTTGCTCACTTAGAATCACCTTAGAATTCTCCTTTAATTGCTGATGAGTGTCTAACAAGTCTTGTAGGAACTTAGCATATTCTGGAACTTTTGCAAGTGAATCAATAAAAGGAGTATTGATAGGAATACCATTCAATTGCTTGATAAACTCCAGATGTTCTCTCTCCAGTGGACTGAGATTAGCTCTAGACGGGAATGGCAAAGGTGGTTTATAAGCTGGAACAGATACTGATTTTTTCTGTTCAGACCGAGACCACGACGTAAGCATAGCGGGCTCACGACGTGAACTGGGTATTCCAGCAGATTCTTCAATTTCGAGCTTCGGCTTCTTTGGTTTTGGATCGGGCTGCTGTGGCTCCACTTCTAAGGCTTCTAGGAACTCAGAAATCGCCTCTTCTTCAGTATCAATGGCTATGACGTGAGATTGTGTCTTCAATTCAGGAACTGGTGGAGACAGTCTTTTATTTACCAAAGTAGTGAGTTGACCAAGTTGAACTTCAAGGTTATTGATGGAAGCTTGTTGATTTTTTAATAATGATTGTTGGTCAATCATTATAGCATCAGTAGCATCATGCCTTTTTTCTGAAGCTTCCATAAACTTCATTAACATGGTCTCTAGATCGACTTTCTTCTCAGCTGATGGTTGCTCTCTTTGGTAAAAACCCCGACCAGTTTTCCTAAATTTCTCTTCTTTTTGCTTCTTGTATTCATCGTAAGGCAGCCACTCCTTCTTTGGTTTCCTCCAATCTTCATCGTATTTGTCCCCACTCGAATAGCAAACTTGAGCTTTCCTGTTTCCATATTCATCCATATTCCAATCCTTTGTCAAATGTGGGCCACTACATCTCTCGAAACCAACTCGAATTGCATGAATTGATTGGTCCATTTGGGTCAATCTCCTATCCATAGTGCTAAGCATTGCCATCACAGCAGCCATCTCTTCAGTTTGTACACCTCCACTACCTTTTATTCCATCACGCCCTGGGTTGTGATACTCACGAGAGTGCTTTGAAAATTCTTCAATCAGCTCCTTGGCCTGAATTGGGTTCTTCTTTGTTAGTGGTCCTTGTGAATCAAGGAGTTGTCTAGTCATGACATTCACCCCATCATAGAATATCGACCTTTCTTGCTGAATGTTTAGGTCATGTTGAGGACAATTCCTTAACAACCCCTTGTAGCGCTCCCATGCCTCGTATAATGACTCCCCCGGATTTTGCTCAAAGTTGGCAATCGCCTTCTTGAGTTTAGAGATTTTGGAGGGTGGGCAAAACTGATCTAGAAATTTATCACGCAATTGGGCCCATGTGGTGATTGTACCAGATGGAAGAGCCTTCAACCAGTCTTTTGCCGCTCCTTTGAAAGTGACTGGTAACATCCTTAACAAAGCTGTCTCCCTTGAGATATTAGGAGTATTAAAATAATCCGCAATATCATTGACCTCGTCTAAATGCTTGAAAGCATCCTCATGATCCTTCCCATAGAATGGGATATCCTTGAGTACAGTAAAGATATGTCCCTTTAACTCGAATGTGGCATTGGCAGGAATCGTAGGATGTACTAAACCAGGCCCCACATCATCTCGAATGCGCTTCTTGTAATCCCCCATGGCCATCTCATCAATGTTCGCCAGTTCGTTCACCGGCTCGTTCTCAGGTTCACTCGTATAAAGTCCAAATTATGTTTCTGATTCGTACTCGGTCTCGTGTGGGTTAGGAGTTTGATCGAAGACTTCAAACTTGCTTTTTTGAGGCTGAACTCGATTCTCCCGTTTTCTTTCCTGACTTCCTTGAAAAGGCTGATTTCAGTTCTTGTAAAGGCGACTTCTTATTATCCTTTTTGTGCAGCGTAGACTCCGGATCTTCCAGTGGTGACACCAAAGGTGTGTTGGATCCTCTGGTCATCAACTCCTGCAAAACAAACAAAATAAAAAACGTAAAACTGAACTAAAAGAGAAAAACAAATTAAAAACAAAGAAAAATAGGATCACAGAATTCACGTCGTGAATACTGTAATACTCACGTCGTGAGTTCTGTAATGCCAGAGAAAAAAAAAACAAAAAACAAAAAAAAAACAAAAAAAAAAAAACTGAAACTGGAAAATAACTCTTTGCAGGTTTTACCCCACAAAAAGGATCGATTAATCTAAAGCAAATAAATAAACAATAAACTAAGTCGTTCCCCGGCAACGGCGCCAAAAACTTGATGTGCACAAAAGTACCCACTAGTTTTAATATTTATAACCTAACAAACTTAGATCAACTATGCACCTATAGGCAGTGTACCTAGTCAGATTATAGTATAGCTTGGGTAAGTCAGGTATCGATCACAGGGAACGGTGTTACTAATTAATCTACTTGCTATCAAATTAACCTAATTATTAACAAGTTTAAAAAGGGTTTTATCTGATTTTACAAGATCAGACGAACTTAGGTCAAATTCAATCAATAAGTAAAAGCACTCTTGTTTAGTTCGAATCCACTAATAATTATGGATTATCAAGTTGGTTTTAATTATATTAGTAATTTAAGTCTAATTTTACCAATATTTAATTAATTCATGTAAAACTATGTATGGTCACACACGATTAAACACAGAACCAATTATGATTATGAATATGCTATGTAAGATTTATTATGTAAACGCAATTATAGTCACAATCTACGTTCTCTAGCACAGCTAAGTCTATTTACTTTAATTACTAACTAAGATTGGTCAATCCTAGCTCTAACAATTTAATGTTCACTAAATCATTAGGTAAGCAAGTTCATGCAGTTAATGGTCACTAAGCTACACAGAACATGGAATCAAGCAACTAAGGAAACAACCATAAGCATGCTAGGTAATTATAAATCAAACACAAGCAATTTACCAACTAAATAAATCCATACAAAATTAAGCTATTCATAAGTTAGAAGCTTCATCTAGCTAAACAAGAGTAGCTAGATTCAGCTGCTCATCATAGCAACTAACACACTAACACAAATCAAAGTATAAGGAAACATGTTCATAAGTATCAAATAAGTGAACTAAATTATGGACCTTCACTCTTTTGGTGTTGAAAACCTTTTTCCAGGACCTTTCTTCTGCTAAAAATCGCCTTCTGGAAACCCTTCAATCCGCCAAAAGTCTGTCAAATCGTAATGGGCAAGTAAATTTATAGTATTCTGATTTCCCGAGTTCACGTCGTGAACCATAAGGATTCACGTCGTGAATATGAGATAACCGTGTTCGGCAAGGACTCTTCCACCCACATGCATATCTTCTAGAATTCTCGACTCACGTCGTGAATCATGAATTGTTCACGTCATGAGTACGTCTTTTGGGTGATTTTCCATTCTTCTTTCCTTCAATCCTCCAAAGTTCCATATTCTGTCAATTTCAGTCCCTATCTTCGAAGATGCTTCTGTTTAGCTGCAAAATAACAATTTAAACTCATAAGTACCATTATTCAATGCAAATAACCAAAATATTAATAGAAATGTAAATAAATATTGCCTAAAAACATGTATAAATATGGCAATATCAATTTGTAAATTTTGAATTGTATTTATCTTGTAAAATAAAATTGGATTAGGTCAAATTTTGATAAAGATTAAATTATATGATTATTTTAATTATTTTAAATTTGATCTAGATAGTTTTGAAAAGTTTCATAACTTGCCCCAAAGTTTTAAATTTAAAATTTGATTAAAAAGTTTTAATTTTGAAATATTAAATTCTAAACCCTAGTGTTTTAAAAGTTTAAAATGCAACCCTTATACTATCATAATATTAAAAGCTTAATGATTATATATATGTATAAGATGAGTCAGTCTTACCGTTAATAGGCCTCATTCACGAAGTTGGTCTATAAGGGGTGTTTAAGGAAGCGACCAATAAAATAACCGCCATTGGGTATCCACTCTTACCCACCGCACTCTTGACTAGTGGAGGGTAGTTAGCCGAACGAGTAGGATAGGACATTTAATTCCTCATTAATAAGTATAATGATTATTATGAAGTAACTAAATGTTTTCATAAATTCCCAATCTTAGTTACTTCAGGAAAATGTGAAAATGATGCTATTCCATGAAATTGCACTTTGCACCTTGCCAAATCGTTAGTGGAGTGTGTGTGGTTAACCGGTACACTAAGTTGGACTAACAAGGATGACAAAGGGTAGCTCGATGATTATCATAGATCAATGGAGCATGTGTGGTTAACCGGCACATTGATTAGGTGATAAATAACATCGAGAGTACCAAGCACATTTGCATGGTTATTCACACCCTGTTTGTGATCCTCGGTATCCCAGTCACAAACTTGAAGGGCGTAATCGACGTTAAACATGCCATTGAAAAGTTCAATGAATCTTCAAGAATCTAGGAATTTCAATTCATTTAAAACCTAATGCTCTTTTTCGTTTTTCATGGTGGAAATTGGTAAATCGTCATTTACCTACCTTCAAATATTTTGTAATTGGATTACGGCATCCCTCTTCCGAATTGTAGAATATTGTGTTGGGTCCTAGCCTTAATATTTCATTTGGGTGTTATATTAAGGATTCTTATCTAATCTAAACTTTTTTTTTTCTTTTCAGATGTTAGGCTCAAACTCCTCCAACACCAACTCCTCGAACCCACTTTCTCTCTTGGGCATATGTGGGAGGGTCACATTTGATGGATCCAATTTCAATGATTGGATTCGCAACATTTGCATGGCCCTAAGGTACAATGACAAGGAAGACATTCTTGAAAAAGAACTCGTAAAGATCAATGAAACTACTGCTACTCCCGAAGAGATCACCGATTATAGGGCTCGATGCAAAGAGGCGACAAAGGTGTCGTGCATCATGGTAGCCACTATGACTCCAGAACTTCAAAAGTTCTACGAGGACTTCTGGCCTTATGAAATGCACCAAGATTTGATGGAAAAGTACCATCAAAGTGTGCGTCAAGAGAGGTACGAGATTGTTGCCTCGTTAATAACAACCAAATGAAGGATGAAGAGTTCATCACGGCCCACTTACAAAGAATGCAAAGATATGTGGACCGCTTCCTCAAGCTAAATGTCAACTTCGATGAAGAGTTGGCCATTGATATTATCCTCCACTCTTTACCTCCTTGTTATGAACAGTTCAAGATGACTTATCATATGAACAATGATGAGGTGACCTTGAGCAAACTTCAAGGTTTGTTAAGAACTGCTAAAACCGGCTTGAAAGGCAAAGTTGTTGCATCAACTCCTACTGCTGCTGCCCCTGTTTTGGCAATTGGACAAGGGAAAGAGAAGAAAAAGAAAGCTCCTTCTAAGAGCCACAAGAGCCACAAGGGAAATTCTCATGATGGTTCTTCTTCAAGTGGAACCAAAAGTGGTTCCGCTGCTCCCTCGTCTAATCCAAATGATGTAGAGTGCTTCTACTGTCACGACAAAGGGCATTGGAAACGAAGCTACCCGAAGTATATGCAAGACATCAAGGATGGGAAGATAAAGTCCACCTTTGCAGGTATTTACACTATTCAATCTAATAAATCATCACATGCTAGTTCTTGGGTCCTTGATACAGGATGTGGTTTTCACATTTGTTCTGATTTGCAGGGTCTAAGAAGAAGTAGGGATGTGGAGCACGGGAAGATGAACTTGATCATGGGGAATAGGAAAGTGTCGCCTGTCACCAAGATTGGAGTTTATTCTTTATTGATTAGTAATGGGTTAGGGTTAGATTTTAATGATTGTTGCTACTCGTCGGAAAGGGCGAGAAACATTATTTCTTTTCATGGTTTGTATAAACAAGGTTTTAGATTTTCGTTTGATAATGAAATTGGTTCTATTAATGCTTTCCTTAATGATAAATTTTATTTTGAAGCATTGCCTTGTAATGGTATATATGAAACTGTGATGGTTGTACACAACTTAGGAAATAATGTATTGCATATTGATTCGTCCAATGGTTTGGAAAAGGTATGCTTGTGGCATTATCGTCTTGGACATGTCAACAAGAAGCACATAGCCCAACTCCAAAAGGATGGAGTGTTGGAGTTATTTTACTTAAAGTCGGATGACACGTGCGAATCTTGTTTACTTGGAAAGATGAGTAAATCACCTTTCACTGTACTTGTCAAAAAGGTGAGGGATTATTGGATCTCATACACATCGATGTGTGTGAGCCCTTTAGATCCACCACAAGGGATGCAAATGGCTTCTACGTGACTTTTACCGATGATTATAGTAGATAGGGGTATATCTACTTAATCAAGCATAAGTCAGAAACTTTTGAAAAGTTCAAAGAGTTTAAGAAAGAAGTGGAGAATCAATTGGGTGGGAAGATAAAGATGCTCTGATCTGATCGAGGTGGTGAGTATCTTAGTATCAAGTACCACGACTATCTTAAGGAATATGGAATTGTTTCAAAATTAACGCCGCCTAGAACACCGCAGCTGAATGGTGTAGCTGAGAGGCGTAATCGAACCTTGTTAGACATGGTTCGTTCCCTGAAGAGTCGAGCTTCGTTACCTATCTCATTCTGGGGGTATGCCTTACAGACTGCCGCCCATATCCTTAATCTAGTCCCGACTAAGAAGGTGGTCAAAACACCTCACGAGATGTGGACAGGGAACGTTCCCTCGTTGGCACATATCAAGGTTTGGGGTTGCGAGGCTTTCGTAAGAAGAGAGACTCACGACAAGCTTGAACCTCATAGTGAGCGGTGTATTTTCATCGGCTATCCACAGAATTCCTTTGGATATCTCTTCTACAGACCTAGTGACAATGTTGTCTTCGTTGCGAGGAAAGGGGTTTTCCGCGAAAGAGAACTCATATGCCAAGAGGACAGTGGAAGGCAAATTTATCTTGAAGAGCTTCAAGAATCAAGTGATGAAGGAACCTCAAACACTAGCGCTCAACCTGAGGAGGAAACTCCTGTTGAACCAATTGACGAGTCCTTACCTCTAAGACGTTCCAGTAGAGTTAGTGTTCCACCCGTATTATATGGCTTCCATATAACTGTTGAGGGTGATACATTTATTAGTAATAGTACACTAATAAATATGGATGAACCAAACAACTACAAGGAAGCCATGGCAGGCCCGAAGTCTTCAAAATAGAAAGAGGCGATGGACAACGAGATTCAGTCCATGTATGACAATCAAGTTTGGAACTTGGTTGACAATGTACCAGGTCTTAAGACAGTCGGGTGCAAGTGGATCTTCAAGAAGAAGACCGACATGGATGGGAATGTACACACGTTCAAGGCACGACTGGTTGCGAAGGGTTTCACTCAAACTCCAGGAGTTGACTATGACGAGACCTTCTCACCAGTGGCCAAGATCAAGTCTATAAGGGTTATGCTGGCCATAGCTGCGTTTCATGATTATGAAATATGACAGATGGACGTCAAAACCGCTTTCCTTAATGGAAAGTTGGCTGAGGATGTTTACATGAATCAGCCAGAGGGTTTTGTGGATTCATAGTACCCGAATAGAGTGTGCAAGCTTGAGAAATCTATCTATGGATTGAAATAAGCATCTCGCAGATGGAATCTTTGTTTCGATGAGAAAATCAAAGATTTTAGTTTTTTGAGAAGCGAGGATGAGTCCTGCGTATATGCCAAAGCTAGTGGGAGTATAGTTAGCTTCTGGGTATTGTATGTGGATGACATACTACTCATAGGAAATGACGTCCCGATCTTGCAGGAGGTTAAGACCTGGCTTGGGAAGTGTTTCGCTGTGAAGGACCTTGGAGAAGCTGCTTATATTCTAGGGATAAGGATATTGAGAAATAGGAGTAAAAGACTAATAGGACTTAGTCAAAGTACTTACTTGGATAAAGTGTTGAAACGTTTTAGCATGGAGAATTCCAAGAAAGGGGAGTTACCAATCCAGAGCAATACCAAATTGAGTAAGACTCAAAGCCCGAGTACCGATGCTGAGATAGCGGAAATGAGTCGACTACCATATGCTTCCGCCGTTGGCTCGATCATGTACGCTATGACGTGTACTCACCCTGATGTGGCTTTTGCTTTGAGCATGGTCATCTGATATCAAGGGAACCCTGGTAAATCTCACTGGATAGCAGTAAAGAACATTCTTAAGTATCTACGAAGGACGAAGGACTGGGTCCTCGTACTTGGTGGAAATGAAGACTTGAGAGTGACAGGGTATAGTGATGCTAGTTTTTTAACCGATAGAGAGATAACTTCCGCTCTCAGTCGGGCTGGGTATTTACCCTGAATGAAGGAGCAGTGACTTGAAAAATTACAAGCAAGAGACTGTAGTTGATTCAACGTGCGAATCAGAGTACATAGCAGCGATCGAAGCATCGAAGGAGGCGATATGGTTGAAGAACTTCATCGAAGACCTTGGAGTTGTACCAGCCATAAAGGAGCCTATGGAGATTTTCTGCGATAATGAAGGAGCGGTTGACTTGACCAATGAACCAAGGGATCATGGAGATCCAGGCACATCGACATAAAATATCACTTCATCAGACATCGGGTAGAAGAGGGACTCCTCGTAGTAAAGAGGGTATCGTCAGAAGAGAACCCAACAGATCCCCTCACAAAGGGTCTGAGCAGGGTTAAGCACTTACAGCATGCGAGGAGCATTGGTCTGAACGACGATATTAGTTTTAGTGATTAGAAAGTTTTTTAGAAACTTGTAATAAATAAAATGTAATTGACATTTGATGATTGAATAAAGGAGTTTTACTTATGAGTAAAGTTACTATCTTGTGTTAATTGTTTACTATTGTTTCACTTTTGCATGTTTGACTTCCAGAATAATTAGATTATTCAAATTATCCACAGTCTATCATACTTTGGAAGTATGTTATGAGGTTAGACTGTCATGAATTGGTTTATAGATTGTCTAAGTGTTTGGACATAGCAAAAGTTTGCTGCAACGTTCATGAGTACTCCTGAAATAAGATTTGTGTATTGGATTAAACTCACACTCATATGAATCACTTCATGGAATTTATCACGAGTGATTGTGAGACGATAATATTGTATAGTCTTTAAACCGAGATATATGAGTTGTTGTTTACAAATTGGTTGTGCATTGATAGTGCGTAAACGCATCAGTAACTTGATGTTATAAAATGTATTGTTGTGTACAATTTAATAAGTAAATAGTACAAACATATAAGTCAAATTTTATATGTTCCTTTTATCCTAAGAGGATTAAAAGCGATATCTTGGGCCCCTCGATGACTTTGTGTTGACTTATGTGACAGGCCCGGTCAGGACTGAATTGATGTGTTCAATTAAGTTCTATGTCAAACAAATCAAAAATCAGGAAACAAACTGTTGGAAAATCAGCATGACTTTATTCCATGTCTTTGTCCACACGGCATCTTGAGAACGGAGGAATATATGATCCCTTATCTAAAGGACGCGGTATTGACTAGGTCAGAGTTCGACAGCGGCTTTTGAGAGCTACGATTGCTAATCGGATTTTGAAGTCGTACTTGCAGTTATAGTTATTAGACTTATCCAATTGGGAGACTGTTGGATTAGGTGTCTAAGCCCATAACTATAATTGGTATGTACTTGACCCGATAGTAGCATGGTCCTTTTGGGTTGCCTTCCTCTTAGCAATTTGATAGGATGAATTATGGAGAAAAAGGTTAATTGTGATTTATTAATATATTATAAGAATAATATATTAATTGAGAAATCATATTATTTAATTAGTATTGATCAGAAATTAATTTGGTGAGTAAAATAGACTAAGTAAATTAAGGGGACTAGTATTACAATTATCTAATAGTTGCAAAGTTGGGCTTGTGGATCCCTAAGAAGGGATGGACGAAATTCTATGTGTAGCTCACATAGAATTCGCCCAAAGGGGGGTTCTGGAAGGATCTAATGGGTTGCTTAAGGCCTAAGAAAATAATTAGAGTTCCAGTCAGAAACCCTAGCAACTCAGCTATATAAGGAACCCCTAGGACTCCCAAAATCGGCCACTTGCTTCCAAGAGAATACCCTAGCCGATTTTAGGAGCCTCTCACTTCTCTCTCATAATCCTCCATTGCTACTTGGTGTTTGTGACTCACTAGAGGTGCAACATTTGAGGCACTAAGCTCTTGAAGGTCAAGATCTACAAGCTACAAGTAAAAGGTATTCTTCTAACTTCGTTTTATGTTATAAATCTCGAAAATTGTATGCTAGTTAGGGTTCATGCTTTGGATGATTAGTATTGCATGTATAACTTGAGAAAAACCTAGATCCAAAGCATTAGGGTTGCATGTACACCATAGGAATGATGTAGTGCTCAAAACCCATCAATAGGATGTTAGCATACAGTAGTAATCTGTAGATATGCCTGCCAGTCTGTTAACTAATTATATGATTATCTATTGTTGGATATATGTTATTTATTATATGCATGTTGACATTGTATGGTGGGGTTGAGGTTGTACTGCTTTGTGCTGTAAGTCAACAGACCAGGGCATTCCACCCGTAAGGTTGTGGGCTGGGGCATTCCAACCAGAAGGTTGTGAGCTGGGGGTAATCCAACCAGGAGGTTGTGGACCCGTTACATATTGGCCATTCCAACCGTAAGGTTGTGGGTTGGGGGTAATCCAACCAGAAAGGATGTGGACTCATTATCTGCTTGATTATATGTTTGTGTGGGGGTACTTTGGGGAAATTCACTAAGCTTTGGGTTACGGTTTTAGTTTATTGTTTCAGGTACTTCCGAGGATCGCGAGAAGGTCAAGGCGTGACCATACACATCGTCTTGTTTTATGGATTTACGATTTTGGGACACTATGATATTGATAAACACTTTGGAAACAATGATTTTGTAAACATTTCATGATTATGGGTTGTTTTGAAAAGTTTAAATTTGTTGTGATTTTTGAGTCGTTACAGTTTCCTTGTTTCATTCACCCAATAAGATGCCCCCTTTTATTATCCACCCACCCACACTTGAATTGAAAGTCTTACTTAGCCACTTGAAGTATGCTTATCTGTGACATCCCCAAAATCACGGCCAGAAAAGACCGTTTTAATTTATGCTTTTAAAATAATTTCAGAGTAATCCTTTGATTAAAAGAGTTGCGGAATTTGTTCCCAAAACAAAATATGATAAAATAAAGTTTATTAAAGCATTTCATCAAGAGATGCATTTTCACTATATAACAATATTCGGGATGTCATGTTCCGATAAACAGACCAAAAGCATAATCAACAAAAGATAGACCATACAACAGTTACATATAACAACTGGTCTAATATCAAAAGATCTTGATAAGTCATCCAACTTATGCTCTCGCGCCACTACCTGTAATACAACAAAACTGAGTGGGTCAGGCTTGGGAGCCTGGTGAGCATATAGGGTTTTCAACCCACAATAAATAATTATATTTAATTTCACCAACCAACAATAACCCGATTACCCATTCCCGTTATCCTCAATTTACGTCCTTAAAACAACATCTATCTTAAGGGACCTAATCTAGGATTTTCATAGGGACGGACATTATTGCAAGGGGTTTCCTCAACAATAGATGTCCTAAAGGCAACCATGAGGGGGATAGAGTACACCGGTGAACACATCGTTCACAACACCTACAGGTTATGAGCCTGCTAGCTTTCCACTGGACTATCTAGAAAGTGCCCGTGGTCATTATCCATACTCCGCTGGATAACTAGATCAACAACAACAACATCGAGGCCTCTCATCTGTTTATCACACATCAACTATCTACCCATGTTCTACCCAACATATTAGTAGATAAAAATATATATTTTTATACATAGTTTAAAACCTGTATAGCATTCTCATTCAATACATATTCCAAACAACAGATGAGACACATACACATAACACGTATTTCATAGAGAATAAATCATATCTATGAGATAGAAGAAAGTGAATATACATTCACACATATAACAACAAAGTATACACATAACACATATTTCGTATAAAATACTTCGTAATTATGGGTTAGAAGAAAGTAACCACACACTCACTTGATCAGAAGATGATCGGACATCACTACGGCTTTAAAAGTAGTATTCTTCGGTGAAACCGGGATCACTTCGCACACCGGGCTTCTCGCGGGCAGAGCTTCGGCTCGGAAACTCTTTTCTTCTCGGGATCTTCGGGCTTCGGGTCTCAGGATGATACCGGGGCTTCAGGGGTACTTCTTTGCACGTAAATCGAGGTAATATGGGTGAGAGAGAAGAGATTTGGCAACCACAAACGGCTGCCCCTTCAAATCTATTTTTAGGGTTGTTTTCTCATTTTCCACGTCGTGGGCACTTCTTCCACGTCGTGGGCTTGGTCGTCACTGCATGCGTCATCGTCTACTTGCTCTGTCAGGCTCCAGAAGGCGTCAGATGCCATGCCACATCATGGCCACTGTTGCCACGTCGTGGTCTCTGACAGTTTTGGGGTTTCGCGCCCCGAACTTCAGAAATTCATAACTTTCGCATACGAACTCCGTTTTCGACGTTCTTTATATCGACGCGTAGGTGAGATTATGCTCTACAACTCTCGTTTAGACTCTGTTGGCTAATTTTGACCTTAATTTTAATATATTAATAATATACTATTTTTAGTAGGCCGGGACAAGAAAACTCCGTTAGAAATTCATAACTCCTTCATCTGACGTCCGTTTTCGACTGTCTTTTCACCGTTGGACTACTATCAATGAGATCTTCGATTCTCGTTTAGATTGTTTCGGCTAAATATCGCTCGATCTCATATTCGAACTTCGGGCTGTACACTGCTAAGCCGAAACTTCGAAAAATCATAACTTCCTCATACGAAGTCAGATTTGGGCATTCTTTTTATGCACGCTCTCGGTTTAACGAACTCTACAACATTCGTTTAGATCGCTAAGGCCAAATATTGCTCTAACGTAAATTCACTATTTACGTCTCGCTGTGTCGTACCGGTTCTGTCGCGAAACTTCGACAGGTCATAACTTCTTCGTTATAACTTGTATTTCGGCATTCTTTATATATTCGAAAACCCCGTTTCAACTACTACAACATTATCCATAGATATCGGATTTATCTAACATTTCATTTTGACGCTTATTTTCATACTTAATTCAATTAAGACACACAATTAAGCACAAAACACATAATACTCAAATAATACACTTCTATTATTTCAAAACGGGTTACAAAGGTTAACCTAGACTATTATATCAACATTAATGACAAGCCCAGAAACACAGGCGTTACAATTCTCTCCACCTTAGAATGATTCTGTCCCCGGAAGCACACGTCAACAGACAAATGCAGGTAGCGACTCATCATATCACTCTCCGTCTCCCAGGTGAGATTTGGCCCATTCGTGTGTTTCCATCGGACAAGCACTAACTTGACCATCTTGCGTCGCAACTTCTTAGTCTTTCGGTCAACGATTACCTCTGGTTCTTTAATTAACCTTTTGTTCTCATCAATTCTTAACTCAGAAATTGGAATTATATCGGGAACTTCTCCCGTGAACTTCCTCAAATAACACACATGAAAAGTGTTATGAATACCATTCAGTTCTTCTGGTAGTTCTAGCTTGTAAGCTTGGTTACCAATCCTCTGAAGAACTTTAAACGGTCCAATAAACCTTGGACTTAATTTTCCCCTTTTACCAAATCTTATAAGTCCCTTCCACGGCGAGACTTTAAGCAAAACCGAATCTCCAACTTCAAAAGTCATCGGTCTTCTTTTCTTGTCAGCATAGCTCTTTTGACGATCCTGAGCTGCTAACATTCTTTCCCTGATTATTTTCAGCTTTTCAGCGGTTTGATGAACTATCTCCGGTCCCATAAACTGCTTTTCCCCAGCCTCAAGCCAACAAGACGGCGTACGACACTTCTGTCCGTATAAAGCTTGATAAGGTGCCATCTTTATGCTCGAGTGGAAACTATTATTGTAGGAAAATTCTACCAAAGGTAAATGTTCATCCCAGTTACCTTGGAATTCCAGGGTACATGCTCTCAGCATATCTTCAAGTGTTTGTATCGTCCGTTTGCTCTGACCATCAGTCTGTGATTGGTAAGTTGTACTTAAACACAACTTGGTACCCATTTCCTCTTATAGACTTTTCCAAAATCGCAAGGTGAAACGGCTGTCACGATCTAACACAATCGTTAACGGAACACCGTGAAGCCTCATAATTTCCTTCACGTAAGAATTCGCAAGCTTATCCATAGACCATTTCTCCTTGGCTGCTATGAAGTGCGCACTCTTAGTGAAGCGATCAACGACCACCCAAATCATGTCGTGACCGTTCTTTGTTCTGGGCAGTTTAGTGACAAAATCCGTAGCAATGTCTTCCCATTTACCCATAGGCACAACTAAATGTTCTAAACTCCCATATGGTTTCTGATGTTGTGCCTTGACTCTCGCACAGGTCACACACTCCGCCAGATACTTCGCAATGTCGAGCTTCATCGTCGGCCACCAGTAATAGGGTTTTAGGTCCCTATACATTTTAGTGCTGCCAGGATGAATCGAGTACATGGTTTTGTGAGCTTCTTCCATCAGAAGATCTCTGACTCCTCCTGTCTTAGGTATCCAAATCCGATCTTGGAACACCGTCAGTCCATGACTGGTTATACGGAACACCAACGTTTTGCCCAAACGTTCTTCCTTTCGGTCATTCTTCTCAGAAGCTTCTTCTTGAGCTTTCTTTATACTTTCCACAATGGTCGAGACAACTTCTATTGTCAACGCTCTTGGCCTTTTTCTCTCAAGATTGACTTTCCGACTGAGAGCATCAGCGACAACATTTGCTTTACCAGGGTGGTAAAGTATCTCACAGTCGTAGTTCTTGAGTAGTTCTATCCAGCGTCGTTGCCTCATATTTAATTCTTTCTGATTAAATAGATATTGGAGACTCTTATGATCAGTGAAAAGTTTGCACTTCGAGCCATAGAGGTAATGCCTCCATATTTTCAGAGCGAAAACTACCGCTGCCAACTCCAAATCATGAGTGGGGTAGTTCCTTTCATGCTCTTTCAGCTGTCGAGATGCATACGCGATCACCTTATCTCTTTGGGTCAAAACACAACCCAATCCAACTTCAGACGCATCGCTATAAACAGCGAAGTCTTCAACTCCATCGGGTAGAGATAAAATCGGTGCCTCACATAGCTTCTTCTTTAACAACTCGAATGTTTCTCTATGCTTATCACTCCAAGCATAAGCAGCTCCTTTGTGGGTCAAAGCTGTTAATGGACTAGCGATCGAAGAAAAGTCTTGGATAAACCTTCGGTAATATCCAGCTAATCCCAAAAAGCTTCGAATCTCCGTGGGACTTTTCGGTTGTTCCCACTTCATTACAGCTTCAATCTTTGCTGGATCAACCATTATTCCTTCTTGGTTGACCACGTGACCCAAGAATTGGACTTCTCGAATCCAAAAATCACATTTGGAGAACTTAGCATACAACTTCTCCTTATTCAAGACTTCTAACACTTCTCGCAAGTGTCTGCCATGCTCCTCTTGGCTTTTCGAATAAATCAGAATGTCATCTATGAACACTATCACTGATTTATCAAGGAACGGATTACAAACCCTGTTCATTAAATCCATGAATGCTGCTGGAGCATTGGTTAGTCCAAACGACATAACCAAAAACTCGTAGTGTCCATATCGTGTTCTGAATGCAGTCTTCTCTATATCCTGCTCTCTTACTTTCAGCTGATGATATCCTGACCTCAGGTCGATCTTTGAAAAATAATTTGAACCTTGTAGTTGATCGAACAGGTCGTCAATCCTCGGCAACGGATATCTATTCTTTATTGTTGCCTTGTTCAGCTCTCTGTAATCGATGCACATTCTCATACTTCCATCTTTCTTCTTTACGAATAACACTGGAGCTCCCCATGGTGATGAAGTAGGTCTAATGAAACCGTTGTCCAATAACTCCTGAAGTTGCATCATCATCTCCTTCATCTCCGTCGGTGCTAGTCGGTAAGGTGCTTTTGCTATTGGTGTCGTCCCTGGTAACAAGTCTATTCTGAACTCCACTTGTCTATCAGGCGGTAATCCGGGAAGATCTTCGGGAAATACTTCCGGATAATCACACACGACAGGAATGCTGTGCATCTCCTTTTTCTCCTTCTTAGCATCGATCACGAATTCCAAATATGATGTACATCCTTTGGCCAAACACTTTCTGGCTTTCATTAGCGAAATGATTCCAGAATTTACTCTGCGTTTGTCCCCATACACCATAAATGACTCTTTCCCTGACGGGTTTACTTTTACTATCTTTTTCTTGCATAAAATCTCGGCATCGTTGGCGCTAAGCCAATCCATTCCCAGCACGATGTCGAAACCATTAAGTTCGATAGGCAATAATTCCTCGTGGAACTTATTCCCATTCAAGTCGATTAAGATGTTTTTCATACGATGGCTAACAGGTACAAACTTGCCACTAGCAACTTCGACTAATAAAGCATTATCTAGTCTATCGACAGGCAAAGCTAATTTTCTACCAAATTCATGCGAAATAAAGGAGTAGTTGGCTCCAGAATCAAATAAAATTTGGGCAGGCAATTCGTTTACGAGAAAGGTACCTGAAGCGACATCAGCTTCATCTTTAGCAGCTTCCAGTGTCATCTGGAATGCTCTCGCCTTCGGCTTTGGCGGAATGTTGGGTCTTGCTGCCTCCTTCTTTTTCGGGTAGTCCCTAGACATGTGTCCCTCCTCACCACAACCATAGCAAACTTTCTTGGTGAGAGTGCATTCGTTGGCAAAATGCCCTGGCTTTCCACATTTGAAGCATGTGGCCGCCACGTCACATTTTCCGTGATGCTTCTTCTTACATTTGTCGCACCATTTCGCTTCGCCTCCTCCTCCTCTCGAACCAGATTTCGAGAATTTACTTTTCTTGTTGGACCCTGAAGGTCCATCGAACTTCCTTTTCTCACCAACCTCTATTCTTTCCAGACCCTTTTCCTTCTGCTGGGCCTCCACATTCTTAGCTGCTCGAACAGCTGTTTTCAGAGTGGCTGCCATCTTGACTGTCGGGCCAAAGTCGGCAGGCAGTCCATTAGCAAACCTCTCAATCTTGGAGAGTTCTGTTGGCACTAGGTACAGAAATAACTTCATTTTCTCAGTGAATGCAGTAGCATAGTCGTCTATGCTCATTCTCCCCTTCTTCAAGTTTTGGAACTCATTGTTCAGATCAATCAGATCTATTTCTGAACAATACTGCACCCTTAGCTGTTCCAAGAACTCCTCCCATGACATTTTCAGGGCTTCTCCTCGTGGCATAGTATCTGCCAACAACTTCCACCAGCTCAAGACTCCGGTCTTCAGTTGTCTAACTGCAAAGACAGTCTTCTTTTTGTTGCTACAGTCGCAACTTTCAAACACCATCTCCATTTCGGAGATCCAGTCCATAATCTCAACAAGCCTTGGGCTTCCAGAAAGACTTGGCGGCTTGGCGCCCAAGAAATTCTTGTACATTCGCCCATCCTTGTTGTTTCCCCTTTCCGGGTCATTCCTTTGTTCTCCTTGAGTCCCAACTTGACTCACAATGCGACTATTGTTCCCTTCCTCTGATCGCTCAGGAATCAGTTCGGGTTCCTCAATGGGTATGATAGGTTCATCCCTATTTCCATGCAACATTTGTCGCATTTCTTCCCTTTGTTCGGCTAACATAGCCCGAATCATGGCTTGCACTCCAGCCATGGTGATTGGTTCTGGTGCAGCAACTACAACAGGTACTTGTTCAATCACAGGCGGTCGATTCCTGTTCTCGTTTGCATTTCCAACTCCGCTTCGTGTTCTTGCCATTCTTGATCTATACACCGAATAAGGTGAATTTAGATCCTCATCCATGATAGATAATTAAATCATCCTTATCACTTCGAAACATTTACATGCTAGTTCTAATATCGTCGTCATCCACTTAGAATCCTAAACACATAAGGTCTCCAGATCCGGTTGGCAACAAACCATAGATCCGAACAAATAATATCATATATGGCAAACATATAACATTTAGCACATAAAAACATTTTAGGCAACTTTCCTAAAATAAACTAGTGCTCGTGTCTAAAATATAACTGACACTATCTCAAAATCTTCACTTAGCATTCTAAGTTTAAGTCTAGAAATCCTACAAATTCCTAGTTCGCTTAAACTAATGCTCTGATACCAACTGTGACATCCCCAAAATCACGGCCAGAAAAGATCGTTTTAATTTATGCTTTTAAAATAATTTCAGAGTAATCCTTTGATTAAAAGAGTTGCGGAATTTGTTCCCAAAACAAAATATGATAAAATAAAGTTTATCAAAGCATTTCATCAAGGGATGCATTTTCATTATATAACAATATTCGGGATGTCATGTTTCGATAAACAGACCAAAAGCATAATCAACAAAAGATAGACCATACAACAGTTACATATAACAACTGGTCTAATATCAAAAGATCTTGATAAGTCATCCAACTTATGCTCTCGCGCCACTACCTGTAATACAACAAAACTGAGTGGGTCAGGCTTGGGAGCCTGGTGAGCATATAGGGTTTTCAACCCACAATAAATAATTATATTTAATTTCACCAACCAACAATAACCCGATTACCCATTCCCGTTATCCTCACTTTACGTCCTTAAAACAACATCTATCTCAAGGGACCTAATCTAGGATTTTCATCGGGACGGACATTACTGCAAGGGGTTTCCTCAACAATATATGTCCTAAAGGCAACCATGAGGGGGATAGAGTACACCGGTGAACACATCGTTCACAACACCTACAGGTTATGAGCCTGCTAGCTTTCCACTGGACTGTCTAGAAAGTGTCCGTGGTCATTATCCATACTCCGCTGGATAACTAGATCAACAACAACAACATCGAGGCCTCTCATCTGTTTATCACACATCAACTATCTACCCATGTTCTACCCAACATATTAGTAGATAAAAATATATATTTTTATACATAGTTTAAAACCTGTATAGCATTCTCATTCAATACATATTCCAAACAACAGATGAGACACATACACATAACACGTATTTCATAGAGAATAAATCATATCTATGAGATAGAAGAAAGTGAATATACATTCACACATATAACAACAAAGT
Organism: Lactuca virosa; assembly: GCF_052849685.1. Taxonomy (NCBI): domain Eukaryota; kingdom Viridiplantae; phylum Streptophyta; class Magnoliopsida; order Asterales; family Asteraceae; genus Lactuca; species Lactuca virosa. The sequence goes on from NC_136429.1 coordinate 204,972,620, forward strand.
ATACACATAACACGTATTTCGTATAAAATACTTCGTAATTATGCGTTAGAAGAAAGTAACCACACACTCACTTGATCAGAAGATGATCGGACAGTACTACGACTTTAAAAGTAGTATTCTTCGGTGAAACCGGGATCACTTCGCACACCGGGCTTCTCGCGGGCAGACCTTCGGCTCGGAAACTCTTTTCTTCTCGGGATCTTCGGGCTTCGGGACTTGCTTCGGGCATCGGGATGATACCGGGGCTTCAGGGGAACTTCTTTGCACGTAAATCGAGGTAATATGGGTGAGAGAGAAGAGATTTGGCAACCACAAACGGCTGCCCCTTCAAATCTATTTATAGGGATGTTTTCTCATTTTCCACGTCGTGGGCTTGGTCGTCACTGCATGCGTCATCGTCCACTTGCTCTGTCAGGCTCCAGAAGGCGTCAGAAGCCATGCCACGTCGTGGCCACTGTTGCCACGTCGTGGTCTCTGACAGTTTTGGGGTTTCGCGCCCCAAACTTCAGAAATTCATAACTTTCGCATACGAACTCCGTTTTCGACGTTCTTTATATCGACGCGTAGGTGAGATTATGCTCTACAACTCTCGTTTAGACTCCGTTGGCTAATTTTGACTTTAATTTTAATATATTAATAATATACTATTTTTAGTAGGTCGGGACAGGAAAACTCCGTTAGAAATTCATAACTCCTTCATCTGACGTCCGTTTTCGACTGTCTTTTCACCGTTGGACTACTATCGATGAGATCTTCGATTCTCATTTAGATTGTTTCGGCTAAATATCGCTCGATCTCATATTCGAACTTCGGGCTGTACACTGCTAAGCCGAAACTTCGAAAAATCATAACTTCCTCATACGAAGTCAGATTTGGGCATTCTTTTTATGCACGCTCTCGGTTTAACGAACTCTACAACATTCGTTTAGATCGCTAAGGCCAAATATTGCTCTAACATAAATTCACTATTTACGTCTCGCTGTGTCGTACCGGTTCTGTCGCGAAACTTCGACAGGTCATAACTTCTTCGTTATAACTTGGATTTCGACATTCTTTATATATTCGGAAACCTCGTTTCAACTACTACAACATTATCCATAGATATCGGCTTTATCTAACATTTCATTTTGATGCTTATTTTCATACTTAATTCAATTAAGACACACAAATAAGCACAAAACACATAATACTCAAATAATACACTTCTATTATTTCAAAACGGGTTACAAAGGTTAACCTAGACTATTATATCAACATTAATGACAAGCCCAGAAACACAGGAGTTACAATTTATCTAGGTAAGGACAAGACTCTTCTGGTGATCATCTCCTTTCAATTGAAAGATTTTAAAGAAGACCAGTTGGTGGACAATAGCAGGCATAAAGAGGAAAAGTCATAATGTATGCACTCACAAGATCCTCATGGAAGATGATTGCAAGCCTAGGACAGAGGCTCAATGAATATTGAATCCTCCAATGATGGAAGTGGTAAAGAAGTAGATGATTAAAAGGTTCAAAAGTTGCAAAGAAAAGACAAATGTGTTTCATGACATGTACATAACCCAAAAACACTATGTTTCAGGTCAAAAGGTTCTACTTTATCATTCACGTTTAAAGCTATTCCTGGAAAAGTTGCGATCTCGATGGCACGAACCTTTTATTGTTATAAAATTGTTTTATCATAGTGCGGTTGAAATCAAAAGTTTGGAAACGAATAAAATCTTCAAGGTGAATGGACACCGTTTTAAACCATTTTATGAAGGATTTGACATGGGAGAATTCGACAACGTAACATTGGAAACCCCGGTTTATGAAGATTGAAGGAAGCAGTACTATGTCTTGGTAAAGATGTTAAATAAATGCAATTGTGAAAAATAATGTCCGTTTAAAATTTGGATGTTTATAGGCTTGAAGTTGGTCACAAATCATCATCTTGAGGTTTAACAAAGCTTTTATTGAAGTTTGGGAGAGAATCGGGGCTTATGGAGCCAAAAAGAGCAAATAAATACTAAGTTTCTACAATTTGCGCGGTCGGGGTGTCCACCCGCACAAAGTTGTACGACCCAAGGCTCACCCGCACAATTCACAGCTCCAAATTGTTCCAACACGTGGTGTCTTCTGATGTCTATGCACAGTTGAACTCCCACCCATGCAATGATTTGTGAAACTGCCCTCCTACCCGCGCAATAATCTGCGAGACTACCCTCCTACCCACACAAAGCTGCGAGGATACCCACACAACTTTACGAGGATACCTACGCAAATATTCCACTTCATAAGAAAATTTAGAGCCATTACATTTGCTTCCTTTGCACGACCAATATTTTATCCGTGTGCATTTCGGCAGCCAAGAACTCCATCCTCGCATCATTACGTGACCCATGTGTTGCTTCCATACCGTCCATGCGGGCCTCCACCACCTTAATCCTTGTATGATCCTTCCTTACTCTCATCCTAAGCATTGAGGACAATGCTTAATTTTAAGCTTGGGGTGAGGTATTCATATCTTTTATTTTGTTTGCATTTAAGTTGTATATAGTTGCATTTAGAGTAATTCATTTAGGACATTCATTAAAATTACATATAAATTCAAAAATATGGCATATTTTGTTTCTTTCTTTTCAAAATTTCATGCTTCTTAGTTGCATTTTAGTTTAGATTTAATGCCTTTTTGTTATCTCTTGCCTTCTCATCCCTACAGGTACCATAGTACCGAGTCATAAGTATTGAGTCATACATTGGTCCCGGGTCTTGATATGAAATTCCTTATATTCGACAAATGGGACACACTTTGAGCCTCACAGACCACTTTTAAGACTGCTTGTGTGAGGGTTATATGCAGGTTTCTTGATTGGGTCTAGATACGGATGGAAGTGGTTAGTCAGGATGACGTGTGCAAGCAAAGACTAGCCCGGTAAGGTATTTGAAGACATGGAAGATTCGCATCTTGGTTTTGGGGGGAATACCCTTAGTACTCTTGAGTTTCGCCCGAGCCTTGCTTAGTTAGATTCTCACCATCTTTTTAAGATAGGTAAATTTTTCTAGGGGTCTAGAGTAGATAGTTAGATAGGTTGTGTTCATCACGTCACATTGATGAACTTTGAGGCGGGTCCCCAATTCACATTTTTGGGACCAAGGTTTTTCGGTAACACCAAATTTTTGAGTCATATCCCACCCTTTTTAGTAGATCTTGACACATTGTCAATGATCATTATGTGTTCATGTTAGCCTCTATCTATTACTCCTTTTTACATTGTTGGAGTCCTATGTTATATGGTAAATTTCCTTAGACCTTCTAAGAAGAAAGACAAGAAGAAAACATACAAAAAATGAAGAAACTTGGAAAAGCAAAGACAAAAAGAGACAATAAAGGAAGATTCAAGAAATACAACAAAGAAAAAGTTAATGAAAAGAAGCAACACAAAAAAGAAGAATCCAAGTTCAAACATTCTCTCCTCAAAAACAAAAACAAAAACAAAAAAACAAAAACAAAACAAAAACAAACACAAAAAAAAAGAGAAAAGAAAAGATGAAAGAAATAAGAAGACAGGAGATCGAGCAACAAAGAGACTAAAGATCAAATAACAGAAGTTCAAGAATGAAGATTTAGGTTGAATAGTTTTTTATTTTATTTTTGATTTTGGTGAGAAAGGGAAATGACGGTGAGACGGTAGACTATAAAAGGATCATACAAGGGAGAAACCCCTGAAACTGGATGTTTGCCCGGAGGCCATGCTGCAAACCCTATTTCGTTATGATAGACTTAGTCTGACCAATATAGGAACCATTGTATATGAAGAGGCGCCTTTCCTTCTTGCATTATGTTCTGCATTGTTGTATAGTGCCCTCACTAGGTGCATCTCCCTGTTTCCTTTGTCTTGTACAGTCTACTGGCTGCCACGTTCAAACGAGGTCTATTCACCCATCAAGTAGTTCGAGAATGTGGTTTATGGATCTAAAGTGGGGAACATTTGGAAGATGTGTAGGATCCATGCAAGATTGACTATGACTATGTTGACTGATGTCGACCAAGTTCTATGGTATCTTTCTTTTTTCCCTTTTAGCTTAACTCGTCCCGAGTTTATTTTAGTCTTGTTCTTACTTAAGGACAAGTAATGTTTAAGCTTGTGGTGATTTGATAGTTTATTTTATTTCCTTTTTATAGTTTCTTTTAGATTTTTTATCCTTTATTAGTATTGCATTGTATATTCTATCTCATTCTTTATCATGGATCGTATCGGGTACTTTCTTTTTTGCAGGCTTTTAGAGTCTCGATGTGGTTGCGATTTAGCTTGGAGATAGGCTTGGTGGGATTTCCAGGCATTATTGGGCTTTTCGGATCCATTAAAGAAGAATCGGGCTTAAAATGTTGAAGACTTGGATGAAGTGGGCTTATGAAGATGGGTCATGGACTCTTGTTATTGGGCATGGACTTTACATTTGAAGCATGAAGATGATTGGCCAAATCTAAATCATGTGAGGTGAAGAGGGGACCAAAGGAATCTTGAGTAGTGGGGTGGAGTAGTGGACAAAAATAGCCAGTAGTGTTTCAGCACCATTTGCGAGGGTGGAGGTCTTAGTCGTGCAAACATTCGAGGGTACCTGTACAACTACACACTTTGGGGCATTTTGGTCATTTTGTTCACCATTTTACCTTGGGGATTAGCTTTTGGTAGCCACACTTCGATTTTCCACCATTAGAGCACCTTAGAGACGATTTTTGAGAGCTTTTTCTACATTCTTTTCATCATTTTAGTAATTGTTAGTTTCTTGATGCAAAAACACTTTTGTGATTGTTATCTTGTTGGTATGAGTGACTAATCTCTTTATTTTGGTTGACTTGGGCTAAAACCCTTGGATATTTGTGGGTTTTGAAGGATTCATTCTTGATTGTCATTTATCTTATGTGTATTATTCTAGTTCATAATTCTTATGCTTGTTTAATACTTTTATCATGAGCTTGGTATTTGAATGAGCAGTTGTTGGTTTATTTCTTTGATTTAGCATTAAATCATTGAATTTTCTTAGAACAAGGGCTTTATGATTGTAGAAATCATCTCTAGCTTTTGGATCATGACTCCTTTATAGATGTGTAAGCATTGACATCCTCCAGGAATTGGGGATTCCTTCATTCCAAAGGCTAATCAATTTTCTTGGGTTCCATTGCTTCAATTGAATCCTTGATTTTGATTAAGAAGGTATGTTGTGGGCTTCCCCAACCTCACTACCTTTGAGGAATCTTGGTATATCATGCTTCATGATTGCTATAACAAATTTGGGATGAATGATAAGCTTGTATATTTAATCCTAATGATAAACATATAAATGTCCATTGGGTTGAATTGCCTTGGTTGACGAATTATCTCCAATATTTGAGTATCTCACCATCTTGCTTAATTGCAATCTTTTTAGTTCTTCAAGTCTTTTAGTTTTCAAACAATCACACCCCCACCCTTTAGTTTAATTGTAATTAGTTAGTTTTACTACACTAGTTCTATTAGATTACGATGGTGATTGAATATAACCATTTCCCTAAGGATTGATACCCATTTTCATAATTATATTATGTTTTATTTGCAAGCAAATGTGTAATTTGCTTGGTGGACTTGACATCCCACCAGACCCCTACAAGCTCGATCGAGGAGATGCTTAGTGAGTTTGAACCGCTAAATCGACCTTGTAGGGGTCTTCATTTATTTGTTATACGAATCGAGCTTCTAAACTACAATAACATTTCATGAAAAGGTGACTATGCTCTTTTCGCTGACTTGTAAGTGAGTCCGAACCATTGAACCGACCTTTATTTATTTGTTGTACAACTTGAGCTTCTAAACCACAATAATATCTTATGAATTGGTCAATTGATTGACATTGTAACAAAATTATAAACGTAATGACATAATTGAGAAAAAAAACAAAACTCGGTGTCAAAATTGAAATTTTGTGTTAATATAATGACTTTCTTATAATTTGAAACCGCTGTGTCAAAATCGGAATTTTGGTAAACTTAGTGACTTTATTGCAATTTGAGAAAAAATGTTACCGGAAAAACAGAAGAACCAGTTATTTTGTTGATATTGCAACAAAATTGCAAATATAGTAACATAATTGAAAAAAGAATTTTAGGGTGAAAGTCGAAATTTTATGGTAAAATAGTTATTTTTACAATTTGTCTTTATTAAAAAAATACCTTTTCATATCATAGGCTTATAGCCTATCATCTTTCCAACCTCTATGTAACTGTAACTAAGCTAGTATCCGCTACTTAGTACTTCTAAATATCTCTAAGAAAAAATATCTTAGTACTTAGAAATTAGTATCCTATAGTGTTGAAATTAGTATCGTATAGTGTTCGATGACATTTGGTTAAAGTTTCTTAGGTGTCCCAATCGACCAACACGGTCATATAGCTTGCACGTTATAAATTCCAACGTTGAGCTATGTAAATATAACTTACAATTTATAAACCCTACCAATTTTATATGATAAACACTTTAAACCACAAATTAAACCCAAAATAGTTAATTTTAATGAATTACGACTCAAATGAGATTCCTAAACAAATTCTATCAAATGTTCCTCATTTGACCATACTAAGATAAATGAGACAAAAAATAGATAAGAGTATAATATTTTATCGAGACGATATACAATTGACAAATCTATGAATGTTCTAGCGCCATATTATAATAACTATACCTTTGAAATTCTTTACATATTTTATAATTGAAATGAAAGTAGTTAACGAAATCCAAGGCCTAAATCCTATGTTTATATTTACTTACAAGGGTAGCTTTCAAAATTTGACTAATATTTAATTAGAAAAGTATTAGGGAGGACTGGAGGAGACTTGAATGTGTCGACTGTCGACAGTCAGAGACTAAAAAATGGTCGAAGGTAATGGCATAATGGGGTCTACCATCTCCTCTTTGGAGTTTGGCCCCAATAACACACTTGATGGGCTTCCACCATTATTCAATTACAACTTTAGTAACCCACATATAAAATTCATTTAGCCCACCTTCCTTGGTTTATTAGTATAGTTGTTTTAAGCTTCACTCTTGAAAAAAAATAATAGTGTTAAATAATCTGTTGACAAAAAAAAAAGATACATATGTCCATCCCCAACAAACTTTTTAGTGTATTAATTTGTAAATCTGTATCAAAAGGAGTTAAACATTGATACGCACATGTGTAAAAAACTTAATAAACGACCATTTCAAGAGTTTAATATTCTAATATAGAGGGTGCAGTTTCATAGTATTCCTACGAGAGAAAGACTTTCTTCTAGAGAGATTTTGGTGGCAACGATCATGTGTCCTGTCTGTTTGTGTTCAATGGAAACCATCAATCATCTTTTCGCAGGTTGCCTTGCTTTGATGGATATTTGGAGACGTATGATCAGATTTCTGTTCTTTCTCTTCTTTTTTGGTCTGATGCGGTCATGTTGAGGGCAGGGTCACGTAAGATTTTTGATGCAGTTGTTATGACTACGTTTTGGTGTATTTGGAATTTCAGAAATGCTACCATATTTGGAACGGTTCAACCTAAAAAGACATTGTTTTTTGACGATGTAGTTGGTAAGGCATTCTTTTGCATTTCAAATAAATGTAATAAAGCTAAGTTAGGTTGGTCTACTTGGCTTCATAATCCTTCTTCTGTTGTCATTTAATTGTTTGTTCTAGCTCGTTGCTAGCTTAATAAAATTCACCGTTCCAAAAAAAAAAAAAAAAAAAAAAAAAAAAAAAAAAAACAAATTGTCACCACACCCACGTACACTACCGAGACAAAAATCAAAGGTGAGTGGACGTATCAAACTGAAATAAGATCTAAGCTGTAAATCTGCAGTCCCTCACAGCCTCTTTCACCATTGTTTCATAATATTTTACTAGGTATTGTGAGTGGATTTATGTGAAGATTTTATAGAATCAATGAAAGCATCTTAAATTTCTCCATTGATTAGGAGATAACCATTTCACAAAATGAAATGTCCGCACCATTGAATTTTCATGTTTTTGCCAAATTGCAAACAAATTCTCGTAGTTTTCTGTATTTTATTTCTCTTACCCCAAATACAGTAATAATAGTTAAAAACTGACATCATTGCATATATGGTCATGAACTCACGGTTATTAAAAAATTTCCGCTAGATAAGCAGTGGCGGAGAGCCGGAGACAATGTGTTAATAGTGGGGTGTATGGAGCCCACTTAAAAGTGGGTCCCTCAAGGACCAGGAGAACAATGGAAACTTTTTAGAAATACTAGACATTGAGTGATGGCCTCCAAGAAGAACAAGTTCGACAAACACTTTACTTTCATGAAATTGTACAAGGTTCCATCGCTAATATATTTCAACTATGGATTAATGTTATGACCATGTTTGAAACCTTGTTTTTTATAGTGTAAGTTATTAGTAGCATGTACCGTACAATACTCAAAATGTCATATTGTACTAATTCTATGAACAAAATCACCCTCGTTTGCTATAAGCAGTACAAATTATAATTCTTACATTTATTTGACATAACCATCATGTCATTATCCCATATGCACTACAAAAAATATGGGTATTAGTGGTGACAAATGTCGCCGCTAAAGGCCCAAGTTGTTGTACGAGTCGTCGATGTTTCCTCGTCGTTAAATCTTTTTGTCGTTGGTATTACATGTTGCCGCTAAAGTCGCTGTCACTAAAATGTGTTTTTCTTTAAAAATTTACGGTAGCTATTAGTATATATTAATTGCTAATTAAACCTATAAAAACAATATTTAAATTGCAGAAATACAAAATCCATAATATATATATATATATATATATATATATATATATATATATATATATAGACACACACACACACACACACACACACTAGTCGTTTACCAATGCAAAGCGGCGAGTGGTGATTAGTGTCTTTTTCGCATAATAGTTTCATAGCAACAATCGATTCAACAACTCGATTTTTCGACCTTATGGACTGTGGGTCTGGACTTTTTTGTTTCTGTTCAAGCATCACACCTACTTCTGCAACTTTTGCAGTGTCAATGGGTTTGGATGTTGAACACTTTTCCGTTTTTGGCGATTGGCGGATGGAGAAGGAGGCTTTGAAGCAGAACCCTAGCAGAATGAGACCGCAAGGTTGTAGATCATTCATCAAACCCGAGATGGTAGTCTGGTATGTCGGGGAAGGAGACAATCGAGGATGGATCTATGTAATGTCGGGGAAGGAAGCAGTTGGCGACTGTTAGGTTATGTTGGGTTGCCGATTGTAGAGGCCAATGAGTTAGGTCTTTAATATGTTAAAATAAATCATGTTGCACGACACAATTTTTTTAATGAAATATGTCATATTCTAAAAAACATGCAGCACAACACAAAAATTTCCATTAACTTAGCTAAATACAAAAATTATATCAACTCTTGACTATTGTGTGAAACCCCTATGTTTTGTGTGAAACCCCTAAATGCTAAATTATACCAACTTTGACTTTTATTATTTCTATCATTTATTTTATGTACAATCGAACTATAAACCAAATTTTGTTTAAAATAAGAAGATGCATCATCTAACAAAGTAAATCATTTGTTATTTTTAGCAAACACCTATATATGACATAGATCTCAAATGTAAGACTCAAGTAAGGAAAACAAATAATTTTCCCAAAGAAGTATTTTTATGCTTATTCCTAATTAACATATATTTAATACAAAGTTATAGTGATCATGACAATTATGCATTACTTAGGGAAGCGAGATTGCCACAGTAGCTTTTAATGCATCCACTGAGTTTTAAAACAAAATGACAATTGTGCCCCTCATTTATATTAGAGTGTAATCAATTATTTAACTATTTCTCCATCTGCCCAATTTCCATTTAAACTTCGCTTTCCAGTCTTCATCCATGTAATTCCCTCAAAGGTTTCTTTATTCTACATGGCCTTGTGCATTGGTTTCCCTTGCCGGCACGCCTGTTCCTGTGCCACACTCTTCTACGACGATTATGATATTGTTGCAAAACTGGAAGCAAAAAAACCACCTCTCCAGTCTCTGCAACCTAATCTCAACTGGATCATAAATTGTACACTTTGCTTGTGGTCTTGCAAGGGATGAAGATGAAGGCTCGCAGAGGAGGTTTTGAAGACTTCGGGGGTGAGGTCGAACATCTTCCAAACCGAAAAGAACGATGTTGCAGATCATCAGTGACACCCATAAACTAACCAAGGAGAACCCCTTCACCATAGATTTTTTCGACAACCACCTCTATCTATTTTAGGTTTTGTTGTGGTGGTGTTGTCTGAGATTTCGTCAGAAGTAATTACCAAAAATTTTCAGGGCTTTGTTGCAGTGGTGTTGGTCGGAGGTTTTTCATCGAATAACCTATTATCAGTCATTCTTGATAATGAAATAAATGAACTGGAGGTGCAGTGGAGTTAATAACGACGGATGTATTTACATAACAATTAAGCCATGGGGTTTAAAGAAGAAGAGGTTACACAACAATCGCAATTCACTTCCCTCGATATAACAAAATTAACATTAAAAATGTCACTTTAGTCAAAATTGAAGACAATAGATCTTATAAAAACATATTGCACAAAAATGATTCAAATTAAAAATCCATCATTAGTAATGCATTAAAAGTCTTGTTTTAAAAAATAAAACTTAATTTAATTGGCCAGATTTCAATATTATGTTGCTAATAAACTTGCCTATTAATTATTTTCCCTAAAATAAATGTCTCAGTTACCTCTCAAAAAGTAAGGTAATGTTATGTTGGATTAGGTGTCTAAGTCCATAACTATAATTTGTATGTACTTGATTTGATAGTAGCATGGTCCTTTTGGGTTTCCTTCATTAGGAGTGGACGAAATTCTATAAGGAGACCCTATAGATTTCGTCCAAGGCCTATTGATGGGAGGTCCATCGGTTGCTTAAGCCTTAAGTAGGAAATTAGGGTTTCCTCGAGAAACCCTAGCAGCCAACAGCTATATAAAGACCCCATTGCCTATGATTTTCGGCCAATGCATTCTTGAAAAAACCCTAGCCGAAATTCTAAGTGTTTCCCTCCTCTCTCTCTTCTCATCCTCTTGCTAGTGGTGTTTGTGAACCATTAGAGGTGCAACATTTGAGGCACTAAGTTTTCAAGAGTCAAGGATCTACAAGGAGTTCTTGTTATTACTACATAACAAGTAAGGTAATCATCAAAACCCTTTTGATTTATAATTTTTCGAAATTGTATGCTAGATCTAGGGTTTATTGCTTTCTTATTCAATTGCATGTTCAACTAGTGAAAAACTTAGATCCAAAGCAATTAGGGTTGCATGTACACATATGTTTTTGTTATGCTAGAAACTCATCAGTGGTATCAGAGCCTAGGATGTTTTTCAGTTGAATTTGATGCATATGTGAATTATCCAAACGAGAAGGGAACAGATTCGTCAATCTGTTTATTAGACTCGACGAGTTCGTAGAGGAACTCGACGAGTTCATTGCAATAACTCGACGAGTCGGGCTGTCAGATCTCTGATTTTTCGTTTTTGATATCTTTGTTTGATTAGGATTATTACAAAATTCGTTTTAACTGTTTAAAATTGAATTTTCTGGAAAGGTAAATGCATATCCTTATCAAAATAAAAGATTTGGTCAAATTTTAAGATAAAGACAAAATTATTTGATTAATTTAATTTTTTAAAATTTGATCTAGTATTTTTGAAAAGCTTTAAAAATACCCCTTTGGTTTCAGAATTTAAAATTTAATTAAAAGTTTAATTTTGAAATCTTCAATTCTAGAACCATAGTATTTTAAAAGTTTAAAATACACCCTTATACTATTATAAAATTAAAAGTTTAATTTATATATATGAATAAGAAAAGTTAGTCTTACCGTTAGTAGGACTTATTCACGAAGCTGGTCTATAAGGGGTGTTTAAGGAAATGACCTGTAAAATGACCGTCATTGGGTATCCATTCTTACCCACCGCACTCTTGACTTGTGGAAGGTCGTTAGCCGAATAGGTAGGATAGGACATTAATCTCTCATTAATAAGTATAATGATATATATATATATATATATATATATATATATATATATATATATATATATATATATATATATATATAAAGCAACTAAATGTTTTATATAACTTCCCAATCTTAGTTACTTTATGAAAATTTGAATTTGATGCTAATCTATGAAATTGTACATTGCACTTTGTAAAAGTCGTTAGTGGAGCGTGTGTGGTTAACCGACACACTAACTTGGACTTACAAAGGTTGGCAATGGGTAACTCGTAAATTGTCATTGATCAATGGAGCGTGTGTGGTTAATCGGCACATTGATTAGGTGATAAATGACATCGAGAGTACCAAGCTAATTTGTATGGTTATTCACACCTTGTTTGTGATCATCGGTATCCCAGTCACAAATTTGAAGGGCATAATTGAGATTAAACATGCCATTGAATAGTTCAATGAATCTCAAAAGATCTAGGAATTCCAAAATTCAAAAACCTAATTCACTTAAATTTTGTTTTCGTGGTGGAATTGGTAAATCGTCATTTACCTACCTTCAAATAATTTACAATTGGATTACGACATCCTTTTTTTGAATTTTGAATTATTGTGTTGGGTCTTAGCCTTAATATTTCATTTGGGTGTTATATTAAGGATTTTCATATCTAATCAAAACTTGTCTTTGTTCTTTTTCAAATGTCTACCTCAAACAACGCTTCCGGTTCCTCCAACAACAACTCTGCTAACTCTTTCTCGCTCTTGAGCATTTGTGCCAAGGTGACATTCGATGGAACCAATTTTAATGATTGGATTCGAAACATCAGAATGGCCTTGCGATTCGAAGACAATGAATACGTCCTCGACAAACAGTTGAACGAGATAGACGAAACAAAAGCTTCTCCTGAAGAAATAGCTGAGTATATGGACCAATGCAAGGATGCTACTAAGGTGTCATGCATTATGGTGGCAACTATAACCCCTGAGCTACAACGGTTCTATGAGGACTATTGGCCTTATGAGATGTGCAAGGACTTGATGGAGAAGTACCATCAAAGAGCACGTCAAGAAAGGTATGAGATAGTCAGGTCACTCATAAATACCAAGATAAAGGATGGAGAGTCCATCACGACCCACCTTCAACGCATGCAGAGATATGTGGCTCGTTTGCTCAAGCTGAATGTGAACTTCGATGAGGAGCTGGCTATTGACATAGTCTTGCACTCATTGCCTCCTTGCTATGATCAGTTCAAGATGACTTATCATTTGAGCAAAGAGGAAGTTACATTGAGTAAACTTCAAGGCTTGCTGAGAACCACTGAAAGTGGATTAAAAGGAAAAGCTGTTGAATCCACTCCTACTGCTGCTGCTCCAGTCCTGGCTATTGGACAAGGAAAGGGGAAAAATAGGAAAGCTCCCTCAAAGAAAAGCTGGAAGGGAAAGTCTCATGATGGGTCTTCTAGTAGTGGACCCAAAGGAAAATCCGGTTCTGCTCCCCCTGCCTCAGATCCAAAGGATGTAACGTGCTTCTACTGTCAAGACAAGGGGAATTGGAAGAGAAGCTACCCCAAGTAACTGCAGGACATTAAGGATGACAAGATCAAGCCTAGCTCGACATGTATTTACACTATTTTGTCTAAAAATTCATCGCATTCTAATTCTTGGGTCCTTGATACAGGATGTGGTTTTCACATTTGCTCTGACTTACAAGGACTAAGAGAAACTAGGAATGTGGAGCTTGGGAAGATAAACCTGATAATGGACAATAGGAGATCGTCACATGTTACCAAGATTGGCGTTTATTCTTTAAAGCTTAGTAGTGTATTATGTTTAGAATTGAATAATTGTTTCTACTCGTCAGAAATGATGAGGAATATTATTTCTTTTCATGGATTGTACAGACAAGGTTTCATATATTCTTTTGATGATGAGAATGGATCTATTAATACTTATTATAATGGTGTATATTATTTTAATGCATTGCCTTGTGATGGTGTATATGAAACTATGATGGTTGTAGACAATTTAGGAAATAGTGTGTTGCATATTGATTCGTCTAATGGTTTAGACAAAGCATGCTTGTGGCATTGTTGTCTTGGAAATGTCAACAAGAAGCGCATTGCCCAACTCCACAAGGATGGAGTGTTGGAATCATTTCACCTAAGGTCGGATGATACATGCGAGTCTTGTTTGCTTGGTAAGATGACTAAATTACCTTTCACAGGTTCGTGTGAAAGAGGTGAGGGATTGTTGGATCTCATACACACGGATGTGTGTGGGCCCTTCAGATCCACCACAAGGGATGCAAGTCGATTTTATGTGACTTTCACCGATGATTATAGCAGATATGGATATATCTACTTAATCAAGCATAAGTCAGAAACCTTTGAAAAGTTCAAAGAGTTTAAACATGAAGTCGAAAATCAATTGGGCAGGAAGATCAAGATGCTCAGATCCGACAAGGGTGGTGAGTATCTTAGTATCGAGTTCCATGACTACCTCAAGGAATGTGGAATTGTTTCACAATTGACACATCCTAGGACACCATAACTTAATGGTTTGGCTGAGAGGCGTAATCGAACCTTGTTAGACATGGTTTGTTCCATGATGAGTCGAGCTTCGCTACCGATATCGTTCTGGGGGTATGCCTTAAAGACTGTCGCCCATATCCTTAATCTAGTCCCGACAAAGAAGGTTGCCAAAAACACCTCACGAGATGTGGACAGGGAAGGTTCCTTCGTTGCCACGTATCAAGGTTTGGGGTTGTGAAGCTTTAGTTAGACGAGAGACTCACGACAAGCTTGAACCTCGAGGTGAGTGATGTATTTTCATCGGCTACCCACAAAATTCATGTGGATACTTGTTCTACAGACCTAGTGAGAACATGGTCTTTGTAGCATGAAGGGGAGTCTTCTGCGAGAGGGAACTCATATGCAAAGAGGACAGTGGGAGTACAATTGATCTTGAAGAAATTCAAGAGTCAAGCGATGAAGGAACCTCTAACACTAGCGCTCAACCCGAGGATGAAATTCTTGTTGAACCAATTGACGAGTCGTTACCTCTTAGGTGCTCCACTCGAGTTAGAATGGCACCAGATTTTTATGGTTTTCATATTACTACGGATGGTGATACGTTTATCAGTGATAGTACAATGGTAAATTTGGATGAGCCTTCTAACTATAAGGAAGCCATGGCGGGCCCTGAGTCTGTGAAATGGGAAGAGGCAATGGACAACGAGATCCAATCCATGTATGACAATCAAGTTTGGAACTTGGTTGAAAATGTACCTGGTCGCAAGACAGTTGGGTGAAAATGGATCTTCAAGAAGAAGACCGACATGGATGGAAAGGTGCATACATTCAAGGCACGACTGGTTGTGAAGGGCTTTACTCAAACCCCTGGGGTTGACTATGATGAGACCTTCTCACCAGTGGCCAAGATCAAATCTATTAGGGTTACATTAGCCATACCTGCGTTTCATGATTATGAAATATGGCAGATGGATGTCAAAACCGCTTTCCTTAATGGAAAGTTAGCTGAAGATGTTTACATGTGTCATCCAGAGGGTTTGGTGGATGCTAAGTACCCCAATAGAGTGTGTAAGCTTGGGAAATAAAACTATGGATTGAAGTAAGCTTCTCGCAGATGGAATCTTTCCTTTGATGAGAAGGTCAAAGAGTTTGGATTCTCTAGGAGTGAGGATGAGTCTTGTGTATATGTCAAACCTAGTGGGAGTATAATTAGCTTTCTAGTACTGTATGTTGATGACATACTGCTCATAGGAAACGACGTTCCAACTTTGCAGGAAGTTAAGTCCTGGCTTGGAAAGTGTTTCGCTATGAAGGATCTAGGAGAGGCTGCTTATATTCTGGGAATAAGGATTTTGAGAAATAGGAGTAGAAGACTAATTGGACTTAGTGAAATTACTTACTTGGATAAAGTGCTAAAGCATTTTAGCATGGAGAATTCCAAGAAAGGATAATTACTTATCCAGAGCAACACCAAGCTGAGTAAGACTCAGAGTCCGAGTACCGATGCCGAGATAGCAGAAATGAGTCGAGTTCCATATGCTTCCACCGTTGGCTCGATTATGTATGCTATAACATGTACTCGCCCTGATGTGGCTTTTTCTTTGAGCATGGTCAACCGATATCAAGGGAGCCCGGGTAAAGCTCACTTGATAGCGGTCAAGAACATTCTTAAGTATCTGCGAAGAACTAAGGACTGAGTCCTTGTACTTGGTGGCAATGATGACTTGAGAGTTACTGGTTATAGTGACGCCAGTTTTTGAGACAAACCGAGACAACTTCTGTTCTAAGTCTGGTTGGGTGTTTACACTCAATGGAGGAGCAGTAACTTGGAAAAGTTCCAAGCAGGAGACCGTGACTGATTCAACGTGTGAGTCAGAGTATATAGCCGCGAGCGAAACGTCAAAAGAGGCTATATGGTTGAAGAACTTCATTGGAGACCTTGGAGTTGTGCCAGCCATAGAGGAGCCCATGGAGATTTTCTACGATGATGAAGGAGCGGTTGCCTTTACCAAGGAACCAAGGGATCATGGAAGATCCAAACATATCGACATAAAATATCACTTCATCAGACATCGGGTAGAATAAGGACTCCTCGTCGTCAAGAGGGTATCGTCAGAAGAGAATCCTGCAGATCCCCTTACAAAGGGTCTGAGTAGGATTAAGCACATTCAGCATGCGAGGAACATTGGTCTGAAGGACGATATTAGTTTTAGTGATTAGATAGATATTTTTAGAAACTTGTAACAATATAAATGTAATTGACATTTGATGATTAAGTAGTGGAGATTTATTTATGAGTATTGTTTACTATCTCTTGTCAATTATTTATTTTTTGTTTCAACTTTGCATATTTTACTCCAAAATAATTTGATTGTTCAAATTATCCACAATCGATCATACCTTGGAAGTAAGTAGTGAATTAAGACTGTCATGAATTGGCTTGTAGATTGTCTAAGTGTTTAGACATAGCAAATGTTTGCTGCAACGTTCATGAGTACTCCTGAAATAAGGATTTGAGTATTGGATTAAACCCACGCTCATTTGAATTACTTAATGGAATTTATCACGAGTAATTATGAGATGATAATATCGTATAATCTTTAAACCGATATATATGAGTTATTGTTTACGAGTTGGTTGTGCATTGATAATGCGTAAACGCATCAGTAACTTGATGTTATAAAACACATTGTTGTGCATGATTTGATGAGTAAATAGTACAAACTTGATGAGTAAATAGTACAAGCTTATAAGTCAAAGTATATATGTTCGTTTTATCCCAATGGGTAAAAGCGAGATCTTGGGCCCCTCGATGATTTTGTGTTGACTTATGTGTCGGGCCCGGTCAGGACTGAATTGATGTGTTCAGTTAAGTTCTTCTTCATACAAATTAGAAATCGGGAAACAAACTGTTGGACAATGAGAATGATTATGTTCCATTTATTTGTCCACATGATATCTTGCAGAATGGAGGATTATATGATCCCTTATCTTAAGGAAACACAACTGACTGGGTTAGAGTTCGACATCGACTTTTGAAAGCTACGATTGCTAGTCAAATTTTGAAGTCATACTTGCAATTATAGTTATTAGACTTATCCAAGTCGGAGACTGTTGGATTAGGTGTCTAAGCCCATAAATATAATTGGTATGTATAGTAGAATTAGTGTCTAATTCCATAACTATAATTGGTATGTATTCGACCCGACTTGGCATGGTCCATTTGGGTTGCATGGCATCGGAACGATTTGGATAGACTTTTGTGAGAAAAGGATATTTATGATTTATTAATATATTATAAGTTCTAATATATTAATATGAAATAATATTATTTAATTAGTATTGAACAAGAATTAATTTGGAATTAACTCTGTGATCAAAAGACACTACTTAAATATATGGGGATTGATTGTGTAAATCATTCATTCTTATATATGTGGGCTTATGATCCATAGTTCTTTATGTTGGGCTAAACCCATGGAGTAACCCATGGATACTCCATGGAGGTTTTGACCCATGGAGCATGAAGAATATGGAAAGACATGAGTTACATAGTGTAACCCTAATAGCCACAATATATAAGGACCCCATGGCTCAAGAAATCGGCACTAGGGTTTCATATGAGAGGGCTAGCCGATTTGAGCACAAGGAATTTTCTCTCAAGTTATTCCAAGTTGTTGTTGGTGTTGTGTGAACCATTTGAGGTGTCACACTTGAGGCACTCGGCTCTTAAGCTCCATGGAATCAAGCTACAACACAAAAGGTATGTTACCCTAACTAGTATCTTATTTGGTATATGAGAATGCATGCTAGTTATAGGTTTAATGACTTGGAAACCATTTGCATGTATAATTAGTGAAAACATAGATCCAAGGTATTTAGGGTTGTATGTGCACCATAGGATGTTGTAATATACTAAAACCCATCAGTGGTATCAAAGCCAGGTTTGTTTTCAAGTTATACTTGCTAAAATAGCTTAAAAATAGAAAATTTTGGCTTCCTGGGCACTGGACTCGCCGAGTCCACTGATGGACTCGTCGAGTCCATGAAGAAATTCGTCCTACTCGTCGAGTAGGTTCATACACTCGACGAGTAGAAGCCCCTGACAACATATTTTCGACTTTTAAGGCTGGAATTGGACTAGGAACATTACCCTAAGCTGTTTTTGAACTTATAAACCTGTTTTGATGTGGTAATGTTCATGCTAATCCAATTTCAAAGATAATTGTCATAATTTCAAGATTTGTATTAGTTTTTATGCTAATTCTAATTTCTTGAAGATTGATGATTTGAATTATCTTGTTCTTATGAGTTAGCTTAGATTAATAGAAAAGTTATGAGATAATGTGTTTTTAATCCATATTGATCTAAAAGTTATTCATAAAATGTGTTTTTGTAACTTGTCCTCAAGTTATATGAAAAGTCACATTTATGTTTTTTAAAAACTCATAAGATTTCCATAAGTTATGAAAATGAAGAGTCTCATTTTAAATGCTTTAAAGTCTTCCATAACTTGTCCTCAAGTTATGGAACTTGAAAAGTTTTTCATTAAAACTACTTTAAACACATAAGTTATGGAATTGAAAAGTTTTTGAATTGTTCAAAACTTGCCCTCAAGTTTTGGAATTTGTAAAGTGTCCCCATGAATACTTTAATTCCAAGTTAAGCCCTTAGAGTTTTAAAAGTTAAAATTCAACTCTTATACTATTATAATATTAATAGTTAATAGTTATATATATGTATAAGAACGAAGTCAGTCTTACCGTTAGTAGGCCTCATTCACGAAGCCGGTCTATAAGGGGGGGTATAAGGTTACTGCCTATAAAATGGCAGTTTAATGGGTGTCCACTCTCACCCACCGCTTCCTTGACTGGTGGAGGGTCGTTAGCCGAACGGGTAGGACAAGGACTATAATTCTCCCTTCATTATAAGTATAATGATAAATATAAAGTAACTAAACCTTTTATAAATTCCCAATCTTAGTTACTTTAGGAAAATGTGAATTTGGTGCTAACCCATGAAATTACACTTTGCACTTTGCTTAAATAGTTAGTGGAGCGTGTGTGGTTAACCGGCACACTAACCTGGATTTAACAAGATAGGCAAAGGGTAACTTAATGTTTGTCATAGGATCGGTGGAGCGCGTGTGGTTAACCGACACATCGATTAAGTGATAAATATTAAGGGTACTAAGTATATTTGCATGGTTATTCACACCTTGTTTTGTGATCCTCGGCATCCCAGTCACAAAACTTGAGATGGCACAATCGAGATTGAAACATGCCATTGAAAAAGTTCAATCAATCTCAAAAGATCTAGGAGTTTCAAATCCAATTAAAACCTAATAAATTATTTCTTTTTTCATGGTGAAAATTGGTGAATCGGCATTCACCTACCTTCAAATAGTTTATAGCTTGGATTACGACACCCCTCTTCCAAGTTATAAAATATTGTGTTGGGTCCTAGCCTTAATATTTCATATTGGGTGTTATATTAAGGACTTAAATCAACTAACTTGAATATCTCCCATTTTAGATGTCTGGTTTAGACAACTATGATCTTCCCAAATCTCATGGAAATCATACTTCTCTACCTCCACCTCCTCCAGTTATTCTCCCTAACCCACAAGTTCAAGGTCACTCAAGCCCTATTGGCAAGCAAGGTCTATGTGTGCTCACATCTTGGAGATGAAGTCACATATTGACAGGCCGGGAGAGTTGGGTGTCAAAGTCTTGAGAAAGTTGGTTGTTCAATCACTTTCTAAGTCACATAGTGAGGTTCCTTTGGGACTACTATGAAACAGACTATGACATGACCCTTAATGATCTTATCTATTTGCTTGGTGCTGCTGAATCAGCAATGATTTGGAACACTGGTAAAGCAAATTTGATTAGAAGATCAACTTCCCAAACTTCCATGGACATTAACAATGGTAACATTGGATATCCAGAAAAGCTTTCTCTTCCCAATGGAAAGGGATCAGCCATAGTCAACTCGGTTGACAAAATGGTAAAGAGAAAGGCTAAGTCTGAGATAGTTCCATGTACCATTACCAAAGAGTCCATATGGTTCTATTGCCAAAGGAAGGGGCATTGGTTGCTAAGCTGCCCTATTTACCTGAAAGATCATAAGGTTGGTCAAGCAAAAAGTTTTACTCCACTTCAGGTAAGTCCACTATATAACTCTATTAAATTCCTATTTGGAGATTCTTATTACATGATGTGACTGGGTCACATGTTGAAGTTTTAAGAATCAAATAAAAGAGAGGAAGCTTAAAGAAGAGTAAGCTGATTCTGATCGCAAAGATGGATTTCGATCGTATGGTTCGGTGATCAGAATTTTTGAGTTGCTGCTTAAGAGTTATGATAGATTGCTTAGGAATAGATAACAACATAGTTTTCATATGCATTTGCATTGTAAGGATAAGTTTTTCCGCAAGTTTTAAATAAAAGAAAAGTTTCGTTTTTATTTATTTTAAATATCCTTACAATGGCATTTGTGAAAAATTGTTGTTTATATGATTCCATTGATAGCAACATTGGAAAATGGATTTGATTCTTTCGTTTGTGGTAGTGTCATAATTTACCAAATAAGGAAAGATTCTCATCACCCAAGTTTCAGTTGGATAGAAACTTGGAATCGTGCAAGTCGTATGATGAATGAGAATTTTCATCTTTGGAAAAATTAAGACTAATTCCTTGTTCACATGTATATGTGAGTCAAGTGAAGGACAAAGGGATCGGGTACACTTGGTTGTGTGCTGGTCAGGTCCACCACAAAAGATCGATAAGACTATTCGTCATGATTTACTAAAGTTTAGTAAATATGGTTATACTTACAAGTTTAAGTATAATTCTGAAACATTGGAAAAGTTCCAATGTATGGCAGAACAAATGAGAAGAATCAAATTAGGCAGAAAGATAAAGTTTCTCAAATCTGAAAAGATGGGAGAGTACTTTAGTATCATGTTTTGTGATCATCTTAATGATTAAGAAACCATATCACAGTTGGTCGTCTAAGGACATCTTAGTGCATTCTTATGGCTAAGAAGAGGAGTCATGAGTTGTTGAAATGGTTAAATCAAGAAGATGAGTAATACTTCGTTCCAAAACAAGTTTTAGAGTCATACTCCAAGATTGTAAATTGAGTGACATATCTTAAAAGAAGGTTCATTAACACTTGTCAAATGTAAGAGAAAAATGTGTCCTACTCTTGTACAGTTGAAATTGGTAAGTTGTGATGTTTTGGATGAAACAGAGACCAACTTAGGTCAATTGTGTGAAGTGTTTGTCTTGATAAGAATCTGCATTATCTCTTAAATATTTGGCAAGAGAGTCTTATATGTCAAGAGGACAGTGGGAGTCTAAAAGATCCTGAAAGAGTTTCAAGATCTAATCAAGAAAAAAACCTGTAGTTTATCACTAGTGCACGACTTGAGGTTTATAACGTATCGTGTTGACATATTCCTATTTCTGTGCCCATTCCAGTTAAAGTTGGCTTTCCATATGAGTTCTGAGAGTTCTCAATTGGTTGCATAACAACTTGGAAGCAATGACAGGCCCTTGTGCTGCCAGGTGGCAAGAAGTTAAGACTGCACAAGTTCAGTCCATATGAATTTGGATTTGTCACTAACCGTGTCTTGTGATTATGGTTTTGACAAATTCACATGGATAGGAACACATACACCATAAAATCTAAGTGTTATAAGGTTTCTCTCCGATTCATAAAAATGATGGCGAGGAAACGCTTTCACTAAGTGGTTTTAAGTAGATAGCAATTGTGATATTTGCATTCCCAAAGTCGTTAATGGAGCGTGTGTGGTTAATCGGCACACTAACATGGACTTGTGAGAAATGGCAATGGTCTAAACAATTGAGACTGTGATTACGACATCCCTTTTCATAGTTTAGAAATTGTTTAGACACACATGTGTGCTATCTTAAGGAAAGGTGTATGATTTTGATAAAAATTTTAACAAAGCATCTCGTATCAAAAGTCTGAACTTTGGTGAGAAAGTCAATACAGTATTGATTTCTAGAAGTCCAGCTGATTTCTGAGTACATGTCAAAGCTAGTGGGAGCATAAGTGTTATGCTAATAATCATCATGTTAGTGGGAGCATGATAATTATGATAAGTGTTGCAAGTTAGCAATATTAATTATAGAAAACAAAAGTTTTAAATGGGAAAAGTTGTTTTGCTATAATTAAGGGAGAGGAAATTATACTTCATTTCAATTCTAAAAGCTTAGATTGAGATTTTAATCATCTTTAGTCAAGGATATATATATATATATATATATATATATATATATATATATATATATATATATATATATATATATATATATATATATATATATATATATATATATATATATATATATATGAATTTTATGTTGGAATGGCTCAACTTAAGGAAATTCTATATATATTGCGTTCTCAAAATTCGATTATGATTACGACATCCCTCTTCATAGTCGAATTATGAAAACATGGCAAATAAAAAATATTGTAGCAAAAGACTGGTCTAGAATAATGTCTTTATGTGAGACATCATGAATCGTGTCCCATATGCTTCAGATATAGGATCGATTGCATGTGATATAATATACATCTGTTCTAAATTTTTCCTAATGCCTATGGCATTAAGAGGGAAAAGGTACTAGAACTGGATATGACTAAAGTGATTAAGCAATTGTCAAGGACAATCTAAGGTTTACCAAAGATTGGTTGCTCAGGGACAGTTGGAAGTATGGTGTAAATTTTTGGAGAGGACCATAGTGACATATTCTGAAAAGAGGCAACTCTTGTTCAGAAGTGATAGTCAAAATGGGAATGTGGAAATGTTGCCATAGGTAGAAGTTATTCATTAGATCTGTGTATGATTAGAAAACTTAATGCAAGAAGGATGTTTAAAGCAATGTACTTTGAATATGAGACTTTGTTTCCATGGAGTTGATCTCCATTGGAATACTCTGTAATGTCTGTTGACAAGTCTTTGTGACTTTGTGCATAATCATTACAGAGGATCAGTGCATATAAGTTTAAAATCTAACAGATTTCGGTAAATGGCAAGAATTTTAAATTCTTGCATTTGCGGTAAGGATTTGGGATTGTGAAATGAGAATCATTGGAATTATGTTCAATCGATCTATTCCACAAAGTAAAGATCATAGACAAACATAGTGTGCGTACTTGGTGTATGGCATGACTAGTGTTTAGAAAACATAGTGTACATGCTTGGAGCATAGGACAACTATTGTTTTAACTCAAGTATTAAGTTGATAAATTTGAAACATTATACAATGAATAATGTGTAATCAATATGGTGATAAATAAAAGGTGTTCTATTTATATTCATAAGTTCTGAGACCATATTGGATTCGATTATTCTTTTGTTTCACTTTGCATGTTTTGACTTCCAGAATAACTAGGCCATCCTTCCTTAATGACCAAGTTATTCAAACCATCCACAATCGATAATACGTTGGAAGTAGGTATTAAGGCAAGACTGTCATGAAGTTGGTTTGTAGATGTCTAAGGTATTGGACATAGCAAGAGTTGCTACAACATTCATGAGTGCTCATAAGTTCTGAGTATTGGATTAAACCCACGCTCATTTGACTCACTTCATGGATTTTATCACGAGTGATCATGAGATGATAATATCTTATATTCTTCAAACCTAGAGATATGAGTTGTTGACTATGAGTTGGTTATACATTGATTGTACGAAAACGCATTGGTAACTCGATGTTATAAAACGTACCTTTGTGTATAATTCAACAAGTAGTAGAACAAGCATATGAGTCGAAGTTTATCCATTCCTTTTACCCTTGTAGGGATAAAAGCGATATATGTGGGCCCCTCGATGATTTATTGATGACACCCCTAAGTGCTTGGCCAAGCCTGGACTGATTTGATTTGTTCAATTAGCCGGTCGTCATAAATCAGAAATCAGGAAAAAACAAATGGACAGAGAGAATGATTTTAATCCATCTCTCAGTCCATATGATATCTAGGATGGAGGAATATATGATCCCTTATCGAATGGACGCGTCATTGATTTGTTCAGAGTTCGACAGCGACTTTAAGAGCTACGATTGCTAGTCGGGTTTTGGAGTCATACGCAATAATAGTTTTAGACTTATCTAAGTGGGAGACTGTTGGATTAGTGTCTAAGTCCATAACTATAATTGGTATGTATTCGACCCGACTTGGCATGGTCCATTTGGGTTGCATGGCATCGGAACGATTTGGATAGACTATTATGAGAAAAGGATATTTATGATTTATTAATATATTATAAGTTCTAATATATTAATATGAAATCATATTATTTAATTAGTATTGATCAAGAATTAATTCTGTGATCAAAAGACACTACTTAAATATATGGGGATTGATTGTCTAAATCATTCATTCTTATATATATGGGCTTATGATCCATAGTTCTTCATGTTGGGCTAAACCAATGGAGTAACCCATGGATACTCCATGGAGGTTTTAACCCATGGAGCATGAAGAATATGGAAAGACATGAGTTACATAGTGTAACCCTAATAGCCACATTATATAAGGACCCCATGGCTCAAGAAATCGGCACTAGGGTTTCATATGAGAGGGCTAGCCGATTTGAGCACAAGGACTTTTCTCTCAAGTTATTCCAAGTTGTTGTTGGTGTTGTGTGAACCATTTGAGGTGTCACACTTGAGGCACTCGGCTCTTAAGCTCCATGGAATCAAGCTACAACACAAAAGGTATGTTACCCTAACTAGTATCTTATTTGGTATGTGAGCATGCATGCTAGTTATAGGTTTAATGCCTTGGAAACCATTTGCATGTATAATTAGTGAAAACATAGATCCCAGGTATTTAGGGTTGTATGTGCACCATAGGATGTTGTAATATACTAAAACCCATCATATACTTGATTTGATAGTAGCATGGTCCTTTTGGGTTGCCTTCACCCTAGCAACTTGACAGGATGACTTTTAGAGAGAGAGAGGTTGAATTTATTATTTGAAATAATAAATTGATTTATTAATGTATTTATGAAAATAATATATTAATTAGAAATCATGTTGTTTAATTAATCAGAAATAAGTTTGGAATTAATTCCGGGATTAAAGGAACTGGTTAAAGGAACGGGGGTTGTTTTGCAAATCACTTATAGTTGTGAAACTGGGCTAATAGACTCCTTCATTAGGAGTGGACTAAATTCTATAGGGAGTCCCTATAGATTTCATCCAAGGCCTATTTATGGGAGGTCCATGGGCTGCTTAAGCCTTAAGCAGGAAATTAGGATTTCCTCCAAAAACCCTAGCAGCCCACACCTATATAAAGACCCCATTACCTACGATTTTCGGCCAATGCATTCTTGAAGAAACCCTAGCCGAAATTCTAAGTGTTTCCCTACTCTATCCTCTCATCCTCTTGCTAGTGATGTTTGTGAACCATTAGAGGTGAAACATTTGAGGCACTAAGCTTTCAAGAGTCAAGGATCTACAAGGAGTTCTTGTTATTACTATATAACAAGCAAGGTAATCATCAAAACTCTTTTGATTTATAATTTTTTGAAATTGTATGCTAGATCTAGGGTTTATTGCTTTGGTATTCAATTGCATGTTCAACTAGTGAAAAACTTAGATCCAAAGCAATTAGGGTTGCATGTACACATAGATTGTTGTTATGCTAGAAACCCATCAGTGGTATTAGAGCCTAGGATGTTTTTCAATTGAATTTGATGCATATGTGAATTGTCCAAAGGAGAAGGGAACAAATTCGTCAATCTGTTCATCAGACTCGACGAGTTCATAGAGGAACTCGACGAGTTGAGCCTACTCGACGAGTTCATTGCAATAACTCGACGAGTCGGGCTGTCAGATCACTGATTTTTCGTTTTTGATATCTTTGTTTCATTAGGATAATTACAAAACTCGTTTTAACTGTTTAAAATTGAATTTTTTGGAAAGGTAAATGTATATCCTTATCAAAATAAAAGATTTGGTCAAATTTTAAGATAAAGACAAAATTATTTGATTAATTTAATTATTTAAAATTTGATCTAGTATTTTTGAAAAGTTTTAAAAATACCCCTTTGGTTTCAGAATTTAAAATTTAATTAAAAGTTTAATTTTGAAATCTTAAATTCTAGAACCGTAGTATTTTAAAAGTTTAAAATACATCCTTATACTATTATAAAATTAAAGGTTTAATTTATATATTTGTATAAGAAAAGTCAGTCTTACCGTTAGTAGGCCTCATTCACGAAGCTGGTCTATAAGGGGTGTTTAAGGAAGCGGCCTGTAAAATGACCGCCGTTGCGTATCCATTCTTACCCACCGCACTCTTGACTAGTGGAGGGTCGTTAGCCGAACGGGTAGGATAGGACATTAATCTCTCATTAATAAGTATAATGATATATATATATATATATATATAAAGTAAATAAATGTTTTATATAAATTCCCAATCTTAGTTACTTTAGGAAAATGTGAATTTGATGCTAATCCATGAAATTGCACATTGCACTTTGTAAAAGTCGTTAGTGGAGCGTGTGTGGTTAACCGACACACTAACTTAGACTAACAAAGGTTGGAAATGGGTAACTCGTAAATTATCATTGATCAATGGAGCGTGTGTAGTTAACCGACACATTAATGAGGTGATAAAGGACATCGAAAGTACCAATCTAATTTGCATGGTTATTCACACTTTGTT
Organism: Lactuca virosa; assembly: GCF_052849685.1. Taxonomy (NCBI): domain Eukaryota; kingdom Viridiplantae; phylum Streptophyta; class Magnoliopsida; order Asterales; family Asteraceae; genus Lactuca; species Lactuca virosa. The sequence goes on from NC_136429.1 coordinate 204,999,878, forward strand.
TGTGATCCTCGGTATCGCAGTCACAAATTTGAAGGGAATAATCGAGATTAAACATGTCATTGAATTGTTTAATGAATCTCAAAAGATCTAGGAATTCCAAAATTCAAAAACCTAATTCACTTAAATTTCGTTTTCATGGTGGAATTGGTAAATCGTCATTTACCTACCTTCAAATAATTTACAATTGGATTACGACATATCTTTTTTGAATTGTGAATTACTGTGTTAGGTCCTAGCCTTAATATTTCATTTGGGTGTTATATTAAGGATTTTCATATCTAATCAAAACTTGTCTTTGTTCTTTTTCAGATGTCTATCTCAAACAACGCTTCCGGTTCCTCCAACAACAACTCTGCTAACTCTTTCTCGCTTTTGAGCATTTGTGCCAAGGTAACATTTGATGGAACCAATTTTAATGATTGGATTCGAAACATCAGAATGGCCTTGCGATTCGAGGACAAGGAATACGTCCTCGACAAACAGCTGAACAAGATAGACGAAACCAAAGCTACTCCTGATGAAATACCTGAGTATAGGCCCCAATGCAAGGATGCTACTAACAGGCCCCACCCACATATCGGGCCCCACCCATCATACAAATGGGCCCCACCTAGCATACAAACTAGCCCAACCCAAGCAATCAAACGGGCTCCGCCCAGCATACAAACAGGCCCCGACCAACATACAAACATGCCTAGTCTAATCTTACAAATGGGCCCTATCCAACATATAAATGCAAGAGTCGCTAAGACAACTAACATCCTACCCAACATAGTAAGAAGGTTCACCATAATGTGAAGATAGACAAATCTCACACTCGAGCTGCTGATACTAGAACTCCTCACACTAATCATATACACAATAAAACCCTAATCGAAGATTAAGGTAATAGTCCATACCCAAGGGTCTAGGTTCATAGTTACTCTCCTTGGGGTAAAAGTACGTTTTACCCTTCCAAGACTAGAACCCACTCCAATTGAAAAATAATCTATTTTGTCAAAATTAACCTTCAGGTGCTACGCCCAGCGTAACACCATGCTCTACGCTCAACGTAGAGCTTCAGATGGGAATACAGGGGAATTTCAGGCTACGCTAGGCATAGCTAATATTACACCCAACTTAATTTCGTTGATTATTAAGCTCTTAACACACAAAGATCAACCATCCAATCCTCAGATCTCAATATAATGAACATCCTAAGGGGTAAAGTCATTGACTTTACACGTTTGCATGGCTAAAAAGAGCACAATGCCAAACCCTAACTCCATAAAACATTCTAATGCTCAAGAGATCATGCATGGATGGATGGGAGTGACCAAACGACCATTTTTTTTACTCTATAAGCTCAAAACATCTAGAAATGATACTTATAAGGTCTGGATTAGCTCATACACATTAAGAGCAATTTATGGGACAAAAAGCATAAAACTCAAGCGATAACTAGATCTATCATAAAGGAACATCAAGATGCACACTTTATACCTCCTGGAGATGGTTGATGAAGTGCAAAGTCTAGATCTAAAAAGCTTGGAGCTCCCAAATGCTGCTCCAATGGACTCTTGCTTCAAGAATGCACACCAAAAACACTCTAAGGCTTTTAAAATCTCAAAAAGTCGTTAGGGTTTCGAGATGACTAAATAAGAGGGTTGAGGCTTAGGGTTTTGATGATGCGCTCCTACGCTCATCGTAAATTTCTCTACACTCAGCGTGGGACATTAAACCCACACATGGAATCCTCTACCTCTGCTTAGCGTAGGAGGCTATCATGCACTCATCGTAGGGAACCTAAAATGTATAAATGGAGAATTAGACGTTTAGAATTGTACCTGAGGATACGAGTGTTAGAACTCTCCCCCACTTGAATCAAAGTTTGTCCTTGAAGTCCGCTGTTGCAAAAAGTTATGGGTAATGCTCCATCATCTCCTTCTCGGGTTCCTATATCCTCTCGAACCCTTCCGGTGCTGCCATTTCACCTTGACCAACCTCACCACCTTGTTGTGTAAGGTCTTCGTCTTCCAATAAAGGATCAGAATCGGTCTCTGCACATAGTTTAGGCGCTCATCAACCTAAATATCGTCCAAGGGAACCACTGCGGAGTCATAAGCCAAACACTTCTGCAACTAAGAGACGTGGAACGTGCTGTGGATCTGGCTGAGCTAGTCAGGCAGATCGAACCGGTACGCAACCTTGCCCACCCGGGTGACAATACTTAAGGGACTAATATACCGGGGCCCAAATTGCCATGCTTCCGAAACCCAATGACACCTTTCCAAGGTAACATCTTCAGAAACATATAGTCTCTAACCCGGATCTTAAGGTCTGATCATATTCGGTCGGCATAACTCTTATGGCGACTCTGCGTGGTTTGCAGCCGACCGTGCACCTGCTGTATCAACTCGGTGGTCTTGAGTACTACCTCAGTACTCCCCATAACCTGATCCCCGACTTTGCCTCAACAAATTGGGGTCTTACATATACTTCTGTAAAGGATCTGGAAGGGATGTTGATTCATACTAGCGTGATAACTGTTTTTGTAGGAGAACTCGACCAATGGAAAGTAAGTATCCCAGCTCCCACCAAAATCTAACAATGTCACACCGCCAGCCGACGGAAAAAACATCGGGCTGTGCAACGTTAGGACGTTGTATCACATATATTGAACAGTACAAAACAATATATAACATAAATATCACGTCCATTATAGATAAAAATATTACATCAGAATACGTTTATTAAATACTATAATCTCTAATACGAAAGGTGTCTTGACTATAATGATAACAAGTCTTGGGTAGCTTCTTCGATCAACCACTTCTTCCAGTGGTGCAATCTTCCATCTCTTGGTTTCATAGGAATACATGTGGTTTTGAAAGGTCAACATAATGTTGGTGAGTTCACAGGTTTTGTATATTATACTTTGAAAATACATTTTGTACATCACTTTGTTAAGTTGTAAAAAGTATTTTAATTCTTTGCTTTGAAAATAGTATTCTACTATTTATAGGTACTATGGATTCCGTGATTCTCATTCATCCTATGTACTATTTGTGTATCAATATCTTAGGAGTGTACTTAGGAGAAGGAGGTATTTTTATCTATAGAGTAGGCTGACTGAGAGTTAACTTTCATACTCAGCGTAGGTTAATCAAATATCGTCCAACCTTAACCTACTTGACGATGTACTTATGACATAAATAGAATCTTAATGTTTTATTGTATAATTATAATTAATATATAAGTACATTTAAATTGATATTCTTATTAGAGCTAAACTTGTGGAGTGGCGATATAGCCATTATTAGAGTTGTGTGTGTAACATCCCAAAAATCATGATAAAATATTTCCTTTTCCAATTAAGATAAAATCATTGTTTACAATCAAACCCAAAGTGAAAAACCAAATGTAAAATACAATATCCAAAATCAAAGTATCATAAAATCTCCAAACATGTCACTGAAGGATGTGTACGATCAAGCCTTTGTTTTCCCCGATCATCTGAAGTACCTGAAACATAACACTTAAACTGTAAGTCAAAGCATAGTGAGTTCCCCCAAGATACCACCACACAAACATATAACAACATGCATAATGGGTCCACATCCATCAGGTTGGATTACCCATGAGCCCACATCATGAGTCTGACTTGCCTTCCTGGCCCACAACTCATGTCTGGATTTCTCCCGAGCCCACAATATAGGTCTGGCTTGCCCTTTTGGCCCATAACTTATGTCTGGCTTGATCTCGGGTTTGTTGGCTTCCAAATAGAGAAATATTGCCTCAACCCAATCGTACTATGTCGACATATGCAACAGATAAACATATAACTAGCAAACAGGAAATCATGCAGATTTAACAGATCACTACAACATAACAACATTCTATACACCAGGATTCATAACCTAGTGAGCCGACATTGGTGCCTTCGACCCACAAATACAGTGAGGAAAACTCACCTTATTGTTTGAAATATAGCTGAACAGATCACAACTCCAACAACTGACTCTACAGATAACCTATACAACAAACAGCGACCAAACCTCAATCTACTGCTCAAAAATACATTATTTGACCTAAAGTCAAACTTGGTCTACAGTCAAAGGTCAAAAGGTCAAAATCTCTACTCAAAACAAAATCTCACAACCATCGTCACGTCGCGGCCTAATGAGACAAAATAGTCGAGATGATCCATTCTCACGTCGTGAGCCATGAATGCGCACGTCATGAGAATCGCTCTGAATAGCTAGATTCATTAAGCTCTTAACCCCTTTTAGACAAACACCAAAAACTTCCAGAATGTCTTATCTACTCCAGAATATCATAGAAATCATGGCTTTTTAGACATGCATGTCCAATGTATGTCCCAAACACAAACTTGGGCACAAAAGGAAGAAATGCCCTTAGAAGTTCATGCAAGAGTCTTAAAACTCAACCATACTCCCGATCTAACACTTATATTACCCAAGGGACATTAGAGATCCATAAAGTTGGCAACTTTATGGATTCCAAAACACTACATCATCTTATATATGAAGGATAAGGCATAAAAATCTGGATCTAAGCTTATAGACCCAAAAAGCAATGAATTTTGAAACTCACAAAGGTCCAGAAGGTGTGTAGATGATTGATGGTGAGACTTGAATGCATAAATGATGAACTAGATGCTCTTCCTCTTCTTCTTCTTGGCTAGAAACATCACAAATGAGCTCAAGATCAAATATGGGTGCTAGGGTTTCAAAGGGGAGTGTAAAGAGGTGATGGAGGTTGAGGGTGGGCTAACCCTATCCCTCACTTACTTTAAATACAAAATAAAAATCCCTAAAATTAGGGTTTCCTCGTAGTCGCATCTCATGTCGTGATCAATAAGGGCTCACGTCGTGAGAATCGAAATATACACGATTCGTCCATCTGGGCCCACGTCGTGACACCTCAGTGCTCACGTCATGAGAAGGGTTTAATCTTGAGAAATAAAGCTAAAATTCTAAAATGGCGTTTACATGGAACTGGGTGTTACAATTCTCTCCTACTTGAATCAGACTTTGTCCTCGAAGTCCTCAGCTACAAATAACTCAGGGTAGTGCTCCCGAATCTCGGCCTCGGGTTCCGAAGTCAATTCAGAACCCTTCTGATGCTTCCACTGAACTTTGACCAATGATACTACCTTGTGCACAAGGCCTTTATCTTATTATCCAAAGTTGCCACTGGCCTCTCAACATAATTAAAGCGATCATCAACTTGAAATATCATCCAAAGGAACAACTATTGAATCATTAGCCATACACTTCCGAAGCTGAGAAACATGAAAGATGTTATGAATATGACTTAGGTCCTCAGGCAGATCCAACCGATAGGCTACCCTGCCTACCTTGGCTAATACTCAAAACGGCCCGATGAATCGGGGCCCCAACTTGCCCCTCTTCCTTAAGCGTATTACACCCTTCCAGGGTGATACCTTCAATAAAACCATATCGCTGACCTGGAACTCCACTCGGATCGATGTCTGTCGGCATAACTCTTATGCCAAATCTGAATTGTCTGCAACCTTTACCTGATCTGTTGAATAAGCTCTGTCGTCTGGAGAAATACCTCGGTCTTTCCCATGACCCTGTGACCGACCTCTCCCAACAGACTGGGGTACAACACTTACTCCCATAATTAAGATCGAATGGCGGCGCACCGATACTGGAGTGATAGTTGTTGTTGTACGAAACTCAACCAAAGGAAGGTAGGAATCCCAACTCCCACCAAAATCTATAACACGAGATATCAACATATCCTCGAGCATCTGGATGGTCAGCTCGCTCTGACCGTCAGTCTGTGGATGATAAGCCATGATAAAATGCAACCTCGTACCCAATTCCTCTTGGAACCTCTGCCAAATTCGAGAAGTGAACCGAACATCTCGATCAGATACGATATAAACTGGAACACCATGCTGAGCGACAATCTTGCGCACATACACATTGGCTAACTTCTCGGCCGAAGAGCTCTCCCGAATAGCTAGAAAGTGAGCACTCTTGGTCAAACGGTCCAAAATAATCCATATCGCATCAAACCCCTTAGCCGTACGAGGTAATTTGGTGATGAAATCCATCGCGATCTGTTCCCATTTCTACATGGGTACCTCCAAAGGTTGAGGCTTACCGTGCGGCCTCTGGTTCTCGGCCTTGGCCATCTGATAGTTCAAGCACCTCTCAACGTACCATGCTATCTCCCTCTTCATTTACGACCACCAATAGCTAAGTCTCAAAGTATCGAATTTGGCAGAGGTTCCTCTAACGCAGTCTGCCTGATCCCGCCAAAATCTGGCACCCAAACCTGACCACACCGGTTCAACAATCCACGACTATCGATAGAAAACCTGTCAATCTCTCCTCTGATTCTCTCCTGTTTCTAATTTTCCTTCATGACTCCCTCGACCCGAGCCTCCCTGATCAATTCCAAAAGCGGTGAAGCGATCGAAATCCTTATACATAAGCTCCCCACAGAAGAACTATCTAACTTGTGGCTCAAAGCATCAGCGACCACATTCGCTTTTCCCGGGTGATAAAGAATCTCAAAGTCATAATCCTTGACCATGTCAAGCCATCTACGCTATCTCATATTCAGATTCGGCTAATCCATGAGATACCTCAAACTCTTGTGATCTGTGTAGATGGTACACCGAACCCCATAAAGATAGTACCACCAAATGTTGAGGGAAAATACCATTGCCCCCATATATATATCATGCGTCGGATATCGAACCTCATGCAGATTCAGTTGTCTAGAAGCGTACAAAATAACCTTCCTTCATTGCATAAGTATCGTCTCCAAACCGGTGATAGAGGCATCACAATAAACAACAAAAATACTCCACACCATCTGGAAGGGTCAAATCTTTTCATGCATTTTGCATAAGGTGAGAGAGACATCAAAATATAGACTTTCAAAAATTTAGAGTCTCTCAAAATATTAGATTTAACAAAAAGACTTGGGAACCCATTTGAGAATGGGTTTTAGAGAATACTTCACTTCTGAAGATTTCTGATCCGAAAAAGAAAAAACTAGCTTTAGGTTTCTGAACTCTTACCTGGTGGTATCTCTGAATAGTAGAAGAACAAACACCAAGCTCCAGTTTCTGAACACTCTTCTTTTTTTCTTTATGCTTCAGGTTCCAGTGCACCTGTTTAGCTTCTTTGGTTGCCATTACATCAGAGTGTGTAGATGTGTCTTTGACAATCCACAGTTGCCCTATCTTCTTAGGTTCTGTAGATGCATTCTTTTGAATCCACGCCTTCTTTGACTTAGTGTGATTCAACTTCCTTTTCTTTGCGAATCATGCCATGTATTATTGAACGAAGAACATACATTAGAAAACTTACCAACTTGAGCTCTTGCACGGATCAGAGTTGATGTTGGAGACTGAGTCTTGACAGGGTAAGATGAAGTCTTCACAGCTTGAAAAATATTGATAGTGCCAAAAGTCTTGTCAGCTTGAACAAGCTTATCAGTGTGAACTGATTTGTCAACATGAAAAACCTTGTCAGGGCGACCTGACTTAGCAGCATGAGGCTTATCAGCGTGAGGCTTGTCAGTACAAGAATTATTGTGATGTTCATTAGGGTGAAAAAAAGTTTCTTGGTGATGAACATTCTTCATGTACATCTTCTGTTTGAACACTTACACATGAAAAGCTTTTCATTAGAACATCTTTTTCTTTAATCTTTTCCTTCAGATCTGATATCTCCTTTTCCCTTTCAACTAGCTTCTTCTTTAACACTTCTATATCTTCTTGGTTCTGATTGATGACTTTGTCTTTCAGATCAAGTTCACCCATGAAGAAAAAAAATAAAGGAGCCTTTGGTTCATACATTAGTTCATGAAAACAAGATAAAGGACTCACATCGACTGTACATTTATTTATTTTACTTTTATTCTTTTCTTCTTCATTGAAGACATTTGTATCTTTGTTTATCCCTCCCCCCCCCCCCCCCCCGCGCCCGCCGATTTAAAAAAATCTCTCTCATCTGAGAGACATTATAAGGACCAAACATACCTGATACATTTAGATAGTACCAAAGATAAGAAAACATAACATACTCTTTCTTCTCTGATTTTGATGTATTCTTCATCTTTGGATGATTGTATAAGATTTCTTCTTCTTCTTCTTCTTCTTCTTCTGATTTCGACTTTCTAAAAAATACTTTAACTTCTGAATCTTGAACAAATCCTAGAACAGATGTTCTAGCCTGCTCTGATACCAATTGAAATTCCCAAGGACTTTGAAGATTTGTAGATCAAATATAAACAAGAAAGAACAATGAAGAACAGAAAAAATAAAGAACACAAGAGATTCTCTAAATTTTTTCTTTCACCAAGAAAGAGTTTTTGTCTTCACCAAGAAGACGGGTTGTCACAAAGACGGTTACGACACCAAGCTATTTACAAGACGCTCTGACAACATTAAGGTTTCACCCTAATGTTGATTATATACTAATCTATTCTAGAGAATCCCTTAAATCAAGAGATTGTATCTAATGTACATATAAACTAATCTGGTATAAAAGTAATGTATCAAATTAGATCTTCTCCAGATTCGGATATCAACACCAACACTTCAGAAGATGATCAGAGCATCAACTTCAGCGTCTGGAGATTAGCTTCAACTTCAGTCATCAGCGTCAGGGTCAAGATGATCAGCTTCAGCTTCAGCAGATAGTGAATTACCATCATTGAGTATCATCTCATCAGTGTGTCATCAGTGTATAACCATCAGCGTCTAGACACACTGATCAATCTTCAGTAGATGACTAGATGGTGTCTTCATGCCTTTGGTGCTGATAGAGTCTTTAGGGTCTTCCAGTCATCAGGGGACGTTCTTCAATCTTCGACATATGAACTTCCATCAGCATATCTTCGGATTAACTAACTAAGCTAGCTCTGACAGATCAGCTTGTCTAAGTTATACTATTTACACTTACTTAGACAAGACTGACTGTCTACAATGAGCATATAAACTATAATTATGAAGTATATATTTTGCATCATTAAATCTATACAATTGAATGACCCAACATAAACCACGAACTAGATCATTTAAAACAAGTGAGAGTAAACATGTCGCCTTTTCTTTTTGACTTCAACAATACTTCCTTGAAAAGTTAGTTAGAGATAATACGTATAGTTGTGAACATTTATACGACATTAGTTAATAATATTGTTTTAGATAAAAAGCAAGTTCGGTATTAAAAGTTACATTAATTGGTATTATATTAATAACCTAACTCAATAACTAGATTTTTCGATCTTTTTGTTCTATCTTCTCACATAAGATGGACCGATGTAAATTTAAATCCAATTAAAATCATATAGTATTTGAAACATTTTCCTTTCCCCGTTTAGTATGTATAATGTCTTAAAACCTGGTTCGAATTTTTCAGATGAACCAGAAACCAGGAAAGAGAGTCGTTCAACTGGTTAAATGGAATAAAAACACATGAAAATGAAACATTTTATATAACAAAGTTTGGTGGTTTTTTATATCTATTTATACATCTCTTAACTAAATAAAACCACGTTGTAAAATGTTATGAAACTTTTTGATATATTTATATTAATTTAAAGTTATATTTTGTTTTAGTATCATAATTTTTTTTGGAGTATTTGTGGGTGTGAAAATAAGAAAAAACATAAAAAGTAGAAAACGGGTTGACCTGACGGTTGAACTGAAAACCGACCACTTATTGATTCAACTAAAAAACGGTTTTAAAATAATTGGTAAGTAGAATAATGGTTTGCAACTGGCTTGGTTAAAAAAACACATTGTCATTCTATATTTCTAAGCCACATTTTTAGCTTAATACGATTCCTACCTGATGATAGAAAACCCACACCACCATTGAGTTCCTTTTTCCCCATTTTTTTCTTGTTTTCTCTCTCACCATTTTGGGAGTAAATAGTCTTTCTTGGTGTGCCTGGACCTCCCTTTTTCTTGTGCATGTTTTTGATATACGATACCAATGATGACAAAATCTGCCTAAACGATGCAGATGCTTTGCTAAGAATAAAACAATCTTTTGACAACCTCATGTCCTCGAAGCTGGGAACAAGACCTTGTGAATGGGTAGGCCTTCTTTGTAACTTTGTGGCAATGGGATTATTACCACCCTTCATCTTAAATCATTAAATCTCCCCGGTAGGTCTAGACGTGTTTGCCCTCTCACAATTACAGGGTCTTCGAGTCCTTAACAGTTACAATTCTTTCTCAGGCACCATTCCTGAATTCAATAAACTTGTCGCTTTAAAGGCGATTTACTTGTCAATGAATCAATTTTCCGGTCAAATCCCACTAAATTACTTCACAACGATGGTGTTTTTAAAGAAAATTTGGCTTGACAACAATAACTTCTAGGGTTCAATTCCTTCTTCGTTAGCTCAACTCCCGCGTTTGCTCGAATTGCATCTAGACAATAACCACTTTTCTGGTGTAATCCCATCAGATAGGCAGCAAACTTTGGAGTCATTCAACATTTCGAACAATAAACTGACGGGGGATATTCCTTCTAGTCTGTGAAGATTCGATGTGGGTTCTTTTGAAGGTAATCCAGGGCTTGTGGGTCGAAAATGGGTAGGTTATGTTACAGTGTGGTGCCGACTCCTCCACCTCCATTAAAGCCACATCATGAGTCTCAAAAGATAGCCTATAAGTGAAAGTTTGATGGCTAGTTCGGTTTGAGTAGTAGCCAAAAAGAACATGTTTCAGACCCGAAAAACTTGGAAAATGATTAATGGAAGTAGAGACAATAGAACAACTCGAAATGGGGACTTCGTTGGAACCAAATGTTGGAACTTTGCTCTATAAAATTACAATGTGGGACTTATCCCACATTGGTGGAAGAGAAAACTTTTTCCCACCTTATAAGGCTTGTCCCACTCATTTATTTAAATGGACCAAGTAATGGGTTAAGCAAATTGGGTTTGGGTTGTGGTGTTGGACTAGTCAAATTGGGCTAGTAGTAGGCTTGGATTATTAAATATTAATGGTCAAAGATAGGGCCTTGGGCCTTGGGGCTCTTCTTGACTAAATACTATTTTTTATATATAATCCGAAATTAATTAGTCATTAATTAATTTTTTATTTATTTATTACAAAACAAATTCTGTTAAATAAAGGATTAACTGCAGTCAGTTTTTAGCAGTTAATTTCGGTTGGTGGTTTACAACCACTTTTGCAAGCCTATAAATGGAGGAATTCAGACAGAATTTGAAGGCTAATGAACCACATACACTTTCTCTCAAAAATCGTCCTTGGTATCAAAAGGGATCATGGTGAATTTCGACAGATTCAAGATCTGTTCTTGAATTGGTTGTTGTATCCTCAAGACAGACCCATTCCAGGGAAATTTCTGTTTTAGGACACTACAAAAGCAGGCCTCAATCTGTATAATTTCGTGATTTTATTTTCTGTGTAGTCAACATTCAAGTATGTTTTCTGTAATCTAATTATTGTATATTACATATATTTGAATTTCGTTTGTTTTATTTCTAATAGTTTTGTTGATTGTATACTTCTGTCATAACACCAAAAACGCACAAATTAGTTTTGGCGAATGGAGAAAGCAAAAACTGGAAAAGAAAGAAGATGGTTCATGCATGCTGATAGCTCCCAGAGGTTTATAGAACACAGCCATTGAAGACATTTCTGGGAAATTAAATTAAGTGTTTCAATTGTTGTCATGAGAAAGAGAGAGTTAAGTAGTTAACCACATAGTGGGATCACATGACGATGGATAACCCAAGATTTATTGGAGTGTTTATATAAAACCATTAAGCCATATAGGTTTCAGGTGGGTGTCGGGTTGTTTGGATATAGTTTTAGTACCAAGTTTTCAAGAACAGATTAAACGTACAACTAGAATTTGCTTTTGAAGTGTAGATTATAATTTTCTTTAGTGCTATAGGTGATGGAAATTTTGTGGGTTGAGGTTGCTACCTTCCATTAGTTACAAATAAATTTGTGGGTTGATATTGATAGTTGGAGCTTGAGCCCACCATGTGATAATGTCTGATTGATAACAAACAAACCGTAAACACTATCAGTCTATTACAATTTGTTGTGGTTTATTGTATAGCCACCAAGATTCATTGCGATTCGCTATGATTTGTGCTTCATTTCTCCACCACCAGTCAATGGACGTAGGCATCATTTCTGTATTATTCAGGGACAAGTTGTTGCACTTAAGCAACATTTATTGTGTTTTTGTTGATAATTTGTTAAGTCGAACTCCAGAGTTTAATGGATTGTCAGATCATTATTTCACTAATTATATCATTTTACATATTAAGCTCTACATCTTATTGATCTCTTAAGAATTATTTCACTAATTATATCATTTTACATATTAAGCTCTACATCTTATTGATCTCTTAAGAATTTAATGGATTGTCATATTAATATTTTATTATATTATTTTTTATAAATAATATTAATAAATAAAACCAGAATATTACATTAATTATAAATTAATAGTTACCGTTACATGATATTAATTAAAGATTACAATTTAGAAATTAAAAGTTAGGAATAATACATTAAACAAAAAAATAATTTAATATAGCTTGTTTAAGATAAAAAAAATAAAACGAATTATAAATATAGTATAAATCAAAAAATAATAATATATACTTTGTTTATGACAAAAAAAACAAATATTACTTTCTAATATAAATGGCTATATTAAATTGAAAAAAAAAAAAGCAAAATCTTATACCACTTATGAATAAATAGGGATTAAGCCCTCATTCATTGAAAGTTTATCTCATTGAATGTTACATCATCCACCTTTTGTTCATTAAACTTTCAGTTGATCTCTCATTGGCGATGACCTAAAGGAAGGTAGCATGCATACTTCTACTTTAGAGAAAAATATTATTTCTAAATTTTACCATCGATGTTAGTATATAACATTGAATCTACATTAAATTATGACATTGTCGGCAATCAATTAAAAATTATAGCGGTTTAGAGCCTCACTAAACCTTTAAAGACATGAAGATTATTATGTGCAGACCGCACAAGGATTAACATTTTCATGTAAGTAATTACAAACATGCATTGTAGTTTAATTTCTTTTATTGCCCATAAACAATTGTGCTTTTACCCCTTTTGTAAGATCACAAAGGATTAATTTGATTGTCGTGGTATCGTGGTTCCATAAATCCAACTAACCTTATGTTCCTTTTAAAAGCGTGTCAAAACATATTGACGCATCTTCGTTATAAATGATGGGTGTTTGGAAAATAAACAAACAACTTAGAGTACAAGAAATTTGAGTGGAAACCCAAAAGAGAAAGCCACAAAACACTAATATATTAATTTCAATAATTAGAAGGATTTCAAAAGGTAAAAGTTGCCAAGAGGGTGGAAAGAAAAGAGGATGTAATGGAATGACAAATAATGACATGCTAATGGCTTTATTTATAGCCTTCTAAAGAGAGTCGTAAAAATACTAAAATAAATCGTAAGAAAACTTTGCATTAAATAAGGTTCTGTTAGGCCGTTGCAGCACTACATAACGCAACACCATAGGAAATTTTGCATCATGTAGAAAAAAATTAAAAATACTTGTCATGCAAGCTTTCAGTACATCTTCATTAAACTCGTGATTGAGACGAAGCCAATTTTCTGCAAAAGGACCTTCAAAAACTTCATAAAAATTCGAAATACTTGTAGTTGAAAACTCGTTAACTTTGATGAATGATGAAGAAAGATTGATGAATCAAGAAGAGTGAAAACTATTTTTTTATTATTATTGATCAATATCATTACAACAAGTCAACAATGACAATTATATAATCATCAAGACATCAACAAAGTAACAGAAGCTACAGTAACATAAAAGTAACTAACTCAGTAACTCTATGTTAAATTACTAAAATACCTTTCAACAGAAATAATAACTATAACGGTAAACTAAGAAAACTCAACAATGTAACACCAGCAATTTGGGGCTAAAGTTTTAACCTTTAATGGTAAATCCATATCAAATAAATTAATTAACTAAATCGATTATTTTTAAGACAAATACATTCCTAATTTTACTATTATACTGATGTCTTGTAGTAATTTGAATATTGAGTTGAATCTCTCATCTGAGTTGATCATGGAGTTATGGAGCTTTAATGCCAATTTAATTAGAGCCCTAACTACGGTATATCACCAATTGATCTAATTAAACTTAGTTTGATTAAATATTCATGTTTCTCTTATGATCTATAATTAAATTTAATGATCAGGATTCAAATTATAAGGAACAATCAAGCCTATAAATCACTAATTGAGTTTTGAAGCTGAAAAATGGTATTTAATGAATGATCTATTTAATTGATGGATTTGTGAAGTTAATAGTGTTAGTTATGTTTTAATTAAGTGTTAGAATTAAGTTTTAAACTCTATTAAACTATCCAAATCCATTAGAATAAGAATTAAAAGTGTCGGAGTCAAATTGGTCAAGTTATGAAAGCATTTTTAAAGTTTTTAATTACTCGTTTTTATGCAGGTTTAGATAATTCCATGAACAAGTTACATGCATATGTAATTTTTTGAAGTGTATATATATTTTTTTTCTTTTTTATCTGTTGAAGCTATATTTGCTTCCGTTACTCTTCTATGAACTTAGGAATACTATCTAAATGATAAAATGAGTTAATCAAGTTTAATAAACTCAATTTAAATCATTAAAAGGTTAAGTAGTAGTTAATTACTTAATTAATTTGGTCCTTTAGGTGGCATTAAAGTATCAAATCATTGTTGGACGTGGAATACGGAAACTACTACAACTAATGTGAGTTGATTATCTAAGAACATATGCCGCCTACTATAAAGATGTATTTTGAACTTTTTTTGTTCAACCATAATATTATTCTTACTAAACATTTTACTTAGTATGAATGTTTTATTTAAATAAGAAAACGATGAGGATTCAACAACTAGGTGTTTCAGTTCACTACTAGAAACTTGAGTTTCAGCTAGGGATTTTGCTACGGATTTATTCTCTAGCAAAATTTAGACTTATAGCTAGGGAATTACCACAGATCTACCATGTTTTTGATAATTATTTTATTTATTTAACATATGGAATATTAGTGAGGATTTACCGAGGGCTCAGCTACGGATCTCGCAAGTAAATATCGACGGACCACTAGTCCTCGCTAATCAGTCAAAAAATGAAGGCACTTAGCTAGGGTTCAACGAGGGATAAAAAAATTGTGTCATCCGGTACGCATTTAGCGAGAGAACGGCGACATAAACTATATTTGGGGTATCCGTGTTTTGTTTTTTCTATCGCCAATCTCTCACTGAAATTGGCATAACCCAGTTCCATTCTCACGAAGGTGATTTAAGTTTCCTTCCTCCAGCTTTATCACTCTGGACTCTGGAGTAAGTTCCCTTCGATCTGTTAACCCAATTTCGGTTCTGCTTTATCTCACCATCTTTGTTCGAACAGATGACGACACTACTCACCATTGCAGCTCCCGATTCTGGCAACCTCCACAATTTTTAATCTGAAAGTATTATTCCTTAACTTCCGATTCAGGTAAATCTCTTGATTTTATTTGCTTTAGTCACATATTATGTTAGTTTTAGTTCAATTGCATAATATACTTCGTTAGGGTTTAATTTCCCTATTTTTTTCTTTTTCAATCATTATCCCTCTTATCTCTTAGCATTACATACACGAGGATCTTCCCTAACTAACAATGCCAATACGTTGTGTGAACTCCATATTTTGGTTAGATTGGCACTCGATTCACTTAAAGTAATAGAAAAAACAGCATCAAATCCACCTGTTCCGGGAACTCCACCCAGCAACACCCCTTCTGCTAGAAGCTAAAAGTTGAGAGCTCAAGTTTATTTTACATTGACGAGTACATCCTCATGACGAGTTATTTCATCTCATCATCTCATCATTAATAAGTCTTCATTTATCTGCATACTGCAACAATGCTACTTGTTGTTTGTTCTTCTTTTTCAACATCATCATGACGAGTTATTTTACATTGTAACTGTATCTTAGTGCTAAGATGAACTCAATGAAGTTCCTTTGAGCATCATAATGAACTCAATGAAGTTGCTTGTTACTGTAAATTTGTGTTGTTAACATTGATCTCAATGTTGTAACCTAGTGCTAAGAATGAACTTGTTTTTCATAATTAGAGAATTGCTAAAATATATAATTACAGAGTATTGGATTTTGGATATCATCATCCAATACTTTGTAGTTATGTATTTTAGTCATTCTCTAGTTATGTACTCATATTTAGTTTACCATTTCTGTAACTATTCTATGATTTTATTTGTTATCTGTTACTTGTTGTTTCATTGACCATATCACCATCCAGTACCATGTAATCTGTACTTTATCATTTGTAATATGTTATATGTTGCTTGTTGCTTCAATTACCATCGCTTTAATTATTCAATCTGTTCTCATTTTTATCATTTATGTAATTCTGAAATACATAATTTTGTAATTATGTAGTAACCATTCTGTAATTTGTTCATTTCTACCTTTCTGTTAATTGTTATTTATTTATGTGTTTCTTCCAACAGCCATCATGTCTTACACTAATTATTGGTTCTTTTCTTGAAGTGATCTCAAAAGGCTATCTTTGGAAGGAATACTCGTACAATCTTGGTGAAGCTGAATTTGACCTTCTTTTGTCTCTCTTATGTCTTTTTCTTGATTCAAGTTTCTTGTCTCATCATATCTATTTTGACATGTTCAGATTTCCCTTTCTTTTATTGAAGAATCTTTACCATGTCTCTTTTCATGTTCATTTTGTTTGCCCCTGGTTTGCTTTTCACTTTTCTGACCATTTTACCCTTGGTTTACCTTTCTTTTATTGAAGAATCTTCAAGTGATATTTGCTCTGTTTTAGTATCCTATGGTATAAAGCTCTCAACTTCGTGTTGAAATTTGACATCTATTAGTGTTTTAAAGGTGTGGTGAAGGTTATAACTGTAATTTTTGCATGATTTAGGGTCTTGAGGATCCAAACAGGAGTAGATACAAGCTTCTTCTGAGCTGTTCTTTAATTATAACATCTGTGATTCCCCCTGAATTGCCAATCGAGTTGTCAATAGTTGTTAATACCTCATTGATTGCACTAGCAAGACATGGTATATTTTGTACAGAGCCTTTTCGTATACCATTTGCTGGGAAGGTGAGCATTAACATTTCTTTTTGTGGTAAAAGTTAAAATTGTATTTTTAGTCCCTGTGGTTTGTTCATTTTTACGGGTATGGTCCAGTTGTTTGATATTTAACTTCTGGTTCCCTAAAGCATAGTTTCTTCACACTTGAAGTTAGATGGATGTTAAATTACATGTAAAAATGACCATTTTGTCCCCCATGGCTTTATGTTTTAGCATGTCTTTGCTATTTTGATCTTAAATCTGGGATTAATGTCTTTTCGCTTCTAATACATTTATATTTGGGTAAGTTATAGTTTTCTACCTTGTGTGTTTGTTGATTGTTACTGGTATGGCTTAATACTTTGATTTTTAACTTCTGGTCCCTGCAATGTTGCTTTTATTGTATTTTTAGTCCCTGACATTAACACTGTCAATAGATGGATATTAAGTGCGTGTAAACTGTAAAATGACCATTTTGCCCCAGTTTCTTAGCTAGTTTGATCATTTATCTGGGATTAAGTCTTTTAGCTTATACAGTTATACTACATGTATTTTTAGGCAAATGAAATTTTTAGTTCATTATGTTTATTGATTTTTACAAATATGGTCCAATATTTCGATTTTTAGTGCCTAAAATGCAATTTAGTCATGCTTTTTGTCGGAATTGACACTGTTAATTGATGGATATCAAATGACCATATTGCCCTCCATTTCTTTTGCAAGTTGATATATGTTGTTTTGACAAGACGGGAACATTGACATCTGATGACATGGTATTTACAATTCTGCCATTCATGGTAAAAATTTTGTTTCCAGTCTCCCATTTTTTTTTGCTTTTTTTTCCAGGAATTCTCTGGAGTTGGTGGACCGAGTGCCTATTTAGATCTTGAAACAGACACTAAAAAAATCCCAACTTGAACTTTGGAAATTCTTGTTTTTGTGGACAACAAACTGGTCTATAAAATATTATAATAATATAATCTCAAATTATAATATTATGATCATAAAGAAAATACATTATGCATATTTATATTTATGCCATTGCTTTTAGGTTGGTGATCCTCTTGAGTAGGCTGCAATCAAAGGGATAGAATGGAGCTATAAATCTGATGAGAAAGCCATGTCTAAGAAGTAAGACCCGTTATCAATGAAATAAAACCCTAATTAACATTTTTTTAATATATAACTGGTTGAAATTAATAACCAACTTTTTTTAATATATAAGTGGTTCAGATAGTTCAAAGGCATCACTTTGCATCCCACTTGAAAAGAATGGCAGTTGTTATTCGTACAGAAGAGCATTTTTATGCGTTTGTGAAGGTATTTAAAATGTTAAATACTTAAATATAATATAATATATTATGGTGTATTACCTTTATTCAATTTTCTCAAATTTTTTTAAATGGTGTTTATTTTAGGGTGCACCAGAGACCATTCAAGAAAGATTAAATGATATACCCTCGTTTTATATAAACACCTACAAGAGGTACACACGACAAGGCTCCCGTGTCCTTGCTCTAGCATATAAACCCCTTCCTGATATGACGGTAAGTATTTTTTTTCTTATTGACTATTTTGCCCTTCTAGCATCTCTAGTTTTCACTTACACAATTTATTATAGGTAAGTGAAGCTAGAAACTTGGACAGGGAAGTAGTGGAAACCGGGCTCACTTTTGCTGGTTTTGCGGTATAAATTATTAAACTTTATATTAAATTTAATTCATATTTCTATAAATTTATTAACATGTTTTCATTTTTCTATGATAAGTGATTTTTTTTGACATTTTTGTTATATAAATAAACTTCAGGTATTTAATTGCCTTATCAGAGCAGATTCTGCTAGTGTCTTGGCTGAATTGAAAAAATCATCACATGACTTGGTAAGTATCACCGAGTGAAAATTGTTTGTTAGAATGCAAGGGTAAAATGATCATTCTCTCACTCAGATGATTTTATTCAGTCTAGAAAAGAAACAAGCATTTTGTATGCAACACTTTTGTCTACAGGACTTAATGGAGAAAAAAAAAAAGAAACAAACTCTTAGTTTCTTTAATTTGATTTTCCAATTTCATATTAGAGTTTTAATCTCAAAACCAGCTTTGATTCTTGCTCCAACAAAGAACAAGGAAAGATATGAGTGGGTTTCACCAGATGAAACTGAAGTTGTGAGGCTGTGAGCTACAGGTAACAAGAAATACCAATGTACTTTCATTTATTTGCTTATTATAGCATCCTACTTTTATTTTTTTTGAAAGTACAACTTTGAAAAAAATACATTATCCGCTTTCTGTTTGCAGTGAGGAAGAAGTTAAGGCTTTAGCTGAGGATCATGGCCTCTGTATTGGAGGCGACTGCTTTGAAATGTTGTTGTAGACTTCTGCTGTTGTTAAAGTGATTCCATATGTGAAGGTTGTGAAGCTTTTTTTTTACTAAATTACAACTTTGGTCCCTGTGGTTTACTGTATTTTTCGGTTTTGGTCCAGGTTTTGTTTTTTGTATCAGTTTGTTGCCAATATAGACCATGGTTGTTTGATTCAACTCTCAGTTTAGCTTTTTCAAAATGACCACTTTGCCCTTGGACCAAACCTAGAAAATAGTTTGATACAGGGACCAAATTTGTAAAATTTTAAACTTTTTATTTGAAGTTGTTTAGCTAAAAAATCAACTTCAATTATCAGGTATTTGTCAGGGTGGCTCCGGAGCAAAAAGAGTTAATAATGACAACTTTTAAATCATCCGGGAGAGTAACTTTGATGTGTGGTGATGGAGCTTTGAAACAGGTAATGCAAGAAATAGCAATTTACTTTCATAGTTTTATTTTTTGATTTTTTTAAATGATACTTTGGTAAACTTTTATAGTTTTGGTATTGTAATGTTTGGATGTATCATTATTTGATGTTTTTAGTATAATAATTTGATGATTGTAGTATTTTTTTCTTTTAGAATCATAATAAAAAAAATGATATTACAAGTTCGCGACGGATTAGTGACAAAAAAAAATTAATGCATGAATTTTGCGAGGGATTAGCTACGGAAAAAAAATCATGTCTAAAGTTTGCGACAGATCAGCGACGGAAAAAAAATAATTAATGTATGAATTTTGCAAGGGATTAGCTAAGGAAAAAAATCATGTCTAACTTTTGCGACAGATCAGCGACGGAAAAAAAAAATAGAATATGAATTTTGCAAGGGATTAGCTAAAGAAAAAAAACTGATCACAGAAATTTGCGACAGAATAGCGACGGAATGACTTTAACAAATTTTGTCGCTAATGCCCTGAGTAAATGTATTGAGTGACATTTAGCGACGGATATTCTGTCGCTAAACTTGTCGCAAGGAAAAACGGATCCGTCGCTAAAACCCTCGCTGAGTTATTTGCCACGTTTTAATTACCTATGGAGTGAATCCGTCGCTAATCCATCGCAAACAACATTTAGCGACGGAATAGCGACGGATTCTTCCGTCTCTAAAAGCCATGTTTCTAGTAGTGGTTCTAAATAAGATATTTCATTTAGATGCACTTGAATTGCGACTTCATTGGATCGATGATCACCAAGCTTGGCAAGAAAATTATAACTTTATATTAAATCTAAGAATATCGAATTAAAATACTGCATCGGGAAGTGTATCAATGGATTTTCTAAGAGTATGAGTATGAACTGAATGTAGAGAACAAATGTAGAGAGTAAATTGGATTGAAATCTGTTAATTGTTATTGATGTAACTACGTTCTATGTATATTACAAACGTTTGTTGCTATTCTATAACTATCTCTATCTAACAATAATTATAAATGAGCTAACTAACTAACTGAATTGTAACAAACATTTCTCCATGTGCTGAGTCCTAACATTCTCCCCTCAATTTGAACCTTGGTCTTGAGGTTCAACTTAGACAAAAGTATTTTAAATTGTGGACCATATAATCCTTGGTGAATGTCCTTGAGGTTCAACTTAGACAAAAGTATTTTAAATTGTGGACCATATAATCCTTTTGTGAATAAATCAACAACTTGTTTGTTTTGTTGAAACATGCGTTCGAAGAACAAAACCGTGCTTGTGTTGATCTCTTACTGAAAGATCTTGTATGTTCAAGAGTCATATTAAAAAGATATTGTTAATTAACATATGATACTAATATCTCACACTAAAAATAACTTGATACAACTGATTGTTTATTAGAAATTGATTTTATTATATATTCAATAAACTCTTATAATTAATTGAAAATTATTTAGTTTTTGGAAAAAAGAATTTTTTTTATTAGCAAGTAACATAATATATGATATGATATGATTTATTAAGTCATGTACATTATTTTGGATTAGAAAGTCTTTTGACTTTTAGCCAAAAGCCAAAGTTTATATTTTATAAAAGAAGTTTACAAAATTTATAAAATTTTGTCTTCTTTTATATCTTCATAAGAAAGAATAAAAGAAGCATGACCTTTTGATTTGTTTAATCAAAAGCATGGCTAGTTCATAAAGGCATGGGGGACAAGTTTCTATTATGACATGAGTTCTTAATTGATTAAGGAATCATGTGTATTATTTTAACTTTAAGAGATTGAATGAAAGGCTTTCATTTTTGAACTTTTTAAATGCCAAAACCGTGAGTATGCTTGGCATACTCATTCTCTCTTGTTTTTGCTTTTACACTTGAGATAACACTTTCATTTTTCTCTCTTTAAGTTCATACTTTGCTTATGAACTTAAAGCTTAAGAGTTTTAATAGTTTCATAAGACTAGCATCTTAAATAAAGCTGAGTTCATTTTGGTGTCTCAAAGGTTTCCACATTCTTCATCAACTTCCAATCCTCCCAAGAGGATGTAAAGAACTACAAATGTTCTTATTTATTCATTTCCTTCTTTGGTTGTGCATTTATCTTTCTATTACTTGCAAGACGATCTTTGGTGACAAGTCTTCCGTTTTCCATTTTACTAGTTTATGAAACTAATTTTGAAATAAAACCCAACAATTGGTATCAAGAGCTACCTTGCAAGTTTGGTTAAATATTATGATTTTTGGAAATCTTAGTTTTTGGGAAATATGCATAACTTGTTTTCGTATAAAAATAAGTTTATACATATTTTCTTTGACAACTTCTTAATTGTTATTTTATATGACAAAAACTTACATGCATTTTTTAAAACTTAAAGTGGTATTAGAAAAACAAAGGTTGTTTTATGTTTATATGTATTTTAGAGAGCATAAACATGTCTTGGACCATTTGTATTGTTGTTTGTGTGATTTAGTTAAAAAGGGATTGTAATATTCTTTTATTCATAAAGTATGTAATAAAAGTAGCTAGTTTTTATTCTTGTTATTTTTTATGTTATAAATTAATTTTGGACTAGATTTATTTTATAAAATATGTAACAAGATGAAGATGGAAGTCATTTCTTGAAGAACCATGGAGACCCACGGTATTATGAATATTTTATAAAAGTTCATAACTTTTATAAAATCTTTATAAAATTGCAACAAAGTTGGTTGTCATTGCAAGTGGGAGCTTGAAGATCACATCAAGAACAAGTTGTTATATTTGGTCCCTCTGTACCTTAAGAGGGACTTAACACTTTTGTGTTGGCTCAGAAAAGTGTTAACTAGATCAAGGCTTGTTTATGTTAAATGCATGCTTGTGTTGTTTATTTTTCAAGTAAATGTTTGTATGGTTGATAATTTACCTTTTCACAAACTCAAAATATTTTTTGGAAAAAATAAACATCACATGGAGTTTGGTTTTCAATTTACAAAATGAGAGCATAAGATGTAACAAGTTATAACTTTAAAATAAAAACTGGTTCTATTAAAACGTTAAAGATGACACATTTTGAAATTGTAATATTATAAGTCTAAAATGGTGATTTTATAACTTATTCAAACTCCATAATATTAATAATAAAAAGAAGTTTTATTAAGTAATAAATAAGGTTCTATATGGCTCAAACTCTATAACATCCCAAAAATATGATCCAAAAATTTCATTTTTAATTTAAGTAAAACAGTATTCCAAACATCATCCATACATCCCAAATAAAACAAGTGTATCAAATATCATAAAAATCAGAATGAAATCTCAAATGTGGAATGCATGGGGTGTGTGCGATGCAATCAACCCAACCTCTTCCCTTTGGAACCGGAAGTACCTGAAACATAAACTGAAAACTGTAAGCACAAACCGTAGTGAGTTCCCCAAACTACCCTATACCATGCATAATAAATCATACACTAGGCCCCCGCCCTCCACCGGGCCCCGCCTGGTATCGACTCCCACTCGGCTTTGGGCCCCGCCCGACTTCGAGCCTCGCCCGGTATATAGATCTGTTATTCTTAGGCCCCGCCCACTATTCACATACAATATATATATATATATATATATATATATATATATATATATATATATATATATATATCACATAATCATGCTAAACATACAATGATCATAAAACAATAGCATACAAATCAATCATCGGACCTCGCCTAGCATCGGGCCCCATCCGACATACATAGCAGCACATAATACATGCAAGGGTCATGCAGACTCCTAGCATCCTAACATAATCAATAAGGTCCGATATTGGTGCCTTAGACCCGCTAACCCAGTGAGGAAACTCACCTCGAAGGCTTAATCTCACTAAAGATCCTTAGCTGATGTCCTGACGACTCCCCGAGCTATCAGTACAAAATAACACCCAACTAACACTTGGGTTCCAATCTATATCCAATAATCCAAACTTGGGGTAAAATGACCATTTTACCCCTGAGCTAGCTTGATCCAAGACTAAGGCCCAAATCCACAATCTAAAAGGCCCAATACTAAATAATCCTCCAAGGCCCACTTGTGGCCCAATTTTCCAAATTGGTCCCAAACCCCCTATATGGGCCTTACCCTAAAGCCCAATAATTTTTCTTAGTCCAAAAGCTTGATCTCAAATGGCCCATTAAGGCTCAAAGCAACAAGGTCCAAAGAGGTGGCCCATCAAAGGCCCAAAAGAGGCAAAGCCCAACTGACTGAGTACGTAGGGCGTAATCAGTTGTACGCTAAGCGTACACGCTGTTTGGCTTGTATGCTGCGCGTATAGACTTGTACGTCCAGCGTACTCACCCATTAAGCCAACTTTTCCATTAAGCTCTTAATGCTTAAGTCCAAAGGTCCAAACTACAGATGTGAGTCCTAAAAAGTAGGGATGAGCAATGGAACCGACCCGGCTAGAATCGGCCTGAACTGGACCCGGCCCGGGAACCATATTGGTTGAAATTTAGAACTGAACCGGACCGCCGGTTCTGGTTTTTGTCGGGTCTTCGATGTTGGAACCGGTATGTCTTGGTATGATATATTACAAGAAATGTAAGTCATTCAATTTTTAACCAAATCAAGCGTTTTTATAGTCTAAAATTATCTACAAAACCTAAACAACATGTAGGAAAAATAATCAGGTGAATACAACTTTAAATGAGTGAGATATGCAAATTTTAACAAAAAAATCAGAATGCGATTTATTGCTGAAAGAGAAAAATAAAATATGATTTGATATGCTTCCTTGCAGGGCTTGTAACTCATTCAATTTTTAACCAAATCCAGCGTTTTTATAGTCTAAAATTATCTACAAAACCTAAACAACATGTAGGAAAAAGATTCAGGTCAATACAGCTTAAAATGAGTGAGTTATGCAACTTTTAAATTTTGGACAGAATGCTAAATTTGTAAATATTTCTAATTTTTAGTGCTGAAACAGATTTGGTTTTATTTACCTTGATGGATATATTCGAGAAACGTGTCTTTCACATCGTATTTTTGGTACGGTTCGGTTCCCGATTTTGGGCCGGTTCCTACTGGTTCCCGGTTCCAAAAAACAACAATAAGACTTAAATTCTAGATATTGGTTGGTTGAACCATGGGAATGGATAAAGTTGGTTCCCAAAATCATAATTCCAAAACATAAGGATGTGTACGGTCATGCCTTCTCCTTCCTGCGGTCCTCTGAAGTACCAGAAACATAACACAAAATTGTAAGACAACACTTAGTGAGTTCCCCAAAATACCAACACATAACATAAGCATAATATAGACATCATGCATATAGATCCTTCATCCTAACGGGAACACCCTACCGGCCTACAGTCTATCTGGTACGCTCATAGAGCCTTCAACATGACTGGTACGCCTCACCGGGCCTTCAGCCTATCTGGAACGTTCTTCGGGCCTTCATCCTGACTAGTATGCCTCTTGGGTATGCAGTCTATCCGGGACGCCCTGGGTCTCTTGGCATTCAGTCTACACTGGTCCGCCTTAACCCAACCACACATAAACCATGTTGAGATATACATAACATATAAGAATACATATAACTAGTCAACAGATAATCAGACAGATCTTACAAATCACTAAGCATGACATCATCCTATCTACTACGATAAAGATCTAACAGATCACTACAGCATACCAACATGCGATAAACTAGGATAACAATCTAATGGGCCAGCCTTGGTGCCTTCAACCCAATAGTACAGTGAGTAGAACTCACCACACAAACTGAACAAAAGTTGATGTGGTCTCGACTCCGAATCTCAGCTCTCTAACTGACAACTATTCCCATCAAATAACCAATTTCCATCAAAATCCAAAGTACCCAAAATACCCTTAAGGTCAAACTTGGCCAAAGTCAAAGTAAAACTCAACTGGTCAACCCACTAAGTCAACCGAGTCAACCCAGCCGAGTCAACCCAACCGAGTCAACTCAATCGGATTGACCCAGTGCGAGTACGCGGGGCGTGCTCCGAAGGTACGCTGAGCGTACTCTAAACCCTCACAGTTGACCACCATCGGGGTGGTTGACCTCGTACGTAGGGCATACTCCGAGTACACGGGGCGTACTATCACATACATCAAAACTCAATAAGTGCTTAATGGATTAAGCACTTACGTCCATATTTCAGATCCAATGCTCAAATATACTCTAGAGTCATAAAGTTTCCAACTTTATGACTCTACATGCCCATTAAGTGCTTAACTCAAGGTCTTAATCCATTAAGACCTTCTGCAAGATGCATGGAGCAAAACTAACCATTAGGACTTCATTTTTATGACTTAGGACCCCTCCTAGGGTCTGAAAGGACAACTCAAATCTTCAAGAACAAGTCATGCTCAAGATAAGACATTTGAGACCAAAAAGCATCACTAAGACACCCATTTCTATATCTACATGATTGAAAGACAAAGTTGCAAGCTTTATACCTTTGAAGGGTTGCAAATGAAGAATAAATCCCAGATCCAAAGTGCTTCACTCTTCAAGGATGAGCTTGGCTTCCTTCTTCTTCTTGTAAGCACACAAACACACACTTTTAGGCTATAAATGGCTTCTCAAGGTAAACTAAGGCTTCAAACACGAATGAGAAGGTGGAGGCTGATAAGGTTAAAGGAAATGAGGCCATAAGGATGATTAAATACCAGCCAAACCCTAAAAATTAGTGTTTCCTCATTTAGCTAGTACACTCAGTGTACACCACACACACATGGCGTACTCCGAAGCCCTTAAATTACAACAATGCCCTTAAGGCCCTTTTGCATACATCTCTTGAACATTGGGACCAAATGCAATATAAATGAATTGAATTACCTCACATCGGGATGTTACACGGTGGATGAGAGGTCCCACGTGTGTTTTATCTTATCCTGGACACGACGCGGCTAAAGGTTTACCACAGCGTGATGAGCCTTTGACCATTGATCGTTGAATTTTTTACCAGATTGACTTTTGGTTAAACTTTGGTAGAATTGAGTATTTGACTAAGGGCTAGTCTCTGTTTGGCATTAGATAGCTTGTGTTTGTTCTTCTGTTGTTGATGTTGTTGTTGAGCTTATGTGGTTTAGATCAGATGAGTTTTCTCACTATTTTACCTATATCATATGATGTATGTGAACTGTTGATAGCTCGGGGTTGCTGATAACCTGATTTTTGTATATGAGTTGTTGATAGCTTAGGTTGTTGATAACCCAAGTTGTTGTATTTAAGCTACCGATATCTCGGGGTTGCTGATAACCCAAATTGTTGTACTTGAGTTGATGATAACTCAAGGTTGTTGATAGTCCATAGGGTTGCTGATAAACCATAATTGTTATATATGTGTTTCTCTGATGTGATGTATGTAATACTTCGGGGAACTCACTAAGATTTGTGCCTATAGTTGTGGATTAAATGTTTTCCAGGTACTTTATTAGTTTGTAGGGATGCAAAGGAGTGATTGTACACACACAACGATAGTTTTATGATTGGAGATTCTGTGATACTTTCGTTATAACTCTCATTTACGGATTTCATTTTATGAACTAGTTGTTTTGCTTTGGAAGTACCTTTATGAAAATGAGTGTTTATACCAGTTTAAAAATTAAAATTTTATTTTGATAAATTGGGACGTTACAGCATTCTAAACAGTTGTCATGTGCATGTGTAGACTTGCTGATCTATATGTGGTCTAGTATGATGGACACTAGTAGCTAGTTTTATTTGTAGGCAAAATTTGTGTAGTTAGGTTTTATGCAATCTATACATAAGCTTGGAGTACATTTCATTGTTTGGGAGCTTGGGTATGATATTGAATTAGGTTTGAGTGTAGTTGTATATGCATTGCATACTTCTTTCTTGCTAAAATATCTTTGTACTTATGATATTAATTTATATTAAAATTTTAATGTATATAAAATCATTTTTGATATTAAAATTTATTTTTAGGGTTTTCCTTTGAAATTTGATTATCATAACCACCCATTATTCTTGAAGAGTTCACCTCGAGTATTCTCATTGTGATTATCCACCCCTAACACTTGTATTTTGAGATACAGTTAGATTATATTTCATGGAGGAAAAAACATAGAAGATCATGGACTTTTAGAAAACCACAACTTTTATAGTAAAACACTTGTAACTCTTGTTTTGTTATCCATTGCTACTTTCTCGTATGCTATTAAAATTAACATAATTTTAGACTTTTGGAACCAAATGATTTTTGCAAGTACTACATCTAATTCGAATTGGAATTGAAATTGGATTTATTAAGCATCTTTAAAATCACCCACACAAATGATGTTTCAAACTGTATCAAGTTTAGTATTTGGACTTAAACTATAGTGTTTTAAAAAGGACTAGGATTCTATATGCTTAACATTAAATGTTATTTGTTGTATTGAGAATTAACATGTAAAATTTGTCTAAATGGTGAAAAAAAAAGTAGAGTTCCAATTGTTGTATAGAATGCGGTGGATGAAAAAACATTGAAGTGCAATTCGATCCAAATGTTTTAAATTATAGTCAAGTTATGTTGATTGAAATGATAACTCGACAAGAAGAGAAAATGGTAGGGAAGATTCTAAGAGATGCTTGAGGAAAAAGATACTAGAATCATGAGTGATCGCTAAGAAATCCACCAACATGGTGAATGAAGTAAGAAAAGTAAATTTCTGTGTCTTATAGGAGCATGAAGAACGAGCTACCATTAGAAAGTTTTTGAATAGATGAAGAGGTTGTGAAAAGAGGGTGTAATGTAATTACAAAGATTATAGCTTATGTCAACCACCAAGTTATGATGTAACTCTAAATCCATTTGTTGTACACATTTAGATCATAGATATAGAGATATCATTTTATGCATGTCAACACAAATATTAAAAAATAAGTAACTTTTTTATTTGTTTTTGAAAATATAAAATATCTACATTATTTTTCCATATCTATAGAAGTAAACGTGGACCAAGAGTTTGTATCTACAAAAAAAATATTGTTTGTTTTTAAAAGTATTTAGGTTGCATAAATAATACTAATCTTCTCACTGATGACACTAAACAAACAAAACAAATATACATACACTCATTAACCATACAAAATTTTGGATAATATTAAAAGAGATGATAATGGTGGTGCCGATGGCAACGTTGCTAGTGTTAGCGGTGGTAGTGGTAGTAGTGGCGAAAGTGGTGTTGTAGGTGGTAGTGGTGGTAGCGGAGGTTGTGATGGTGGCGGTGTTGGTGTCGGTTATGATAGTGATGGCTGCAGGGATGGAGGTGGTGGTGGATGTGGTAGTGGCTATGGACGTGGAATAAGAAAAATAATATTAGAGTTGGAACTTATAAGATGTCTTTCAAAATCAAATGCTACTTTTTTGTATTCTAGAAAAAAGATGTCAAAAATATTAATGTATCCCAAATTGGTGTGACACGATCCCTTATGTCTCTATATATGTTGGAGTCTCCCTCTCTCCACAAGGTTGTCCGGTTTTCTTTCTTCTCAAATCTTCTTCTCTATCTTCACCTAAAGAAAACCCTAGCTACTTCTGGCGTTGATTTTCTCCAAGCATCGGTTCTTCTTTGCCACCGTTGCATCTAATTATAACTGTTATAGCCATCGTCACCGCCAATTCCTCAAGATCTAGTCGTTGCCATTGCCGCAGCTCCTGCTGGTTCGTCCAATTCTTGATCTCCACCGACCTCCCTCTTCTGCACATAAGATCCAATGTAGTCAAAATCATCGGAACCCTCCCAGACATCGACTTCATCAGAGCTCTAGTTCCTGCTTTTTATCTTTAACTATGTTTTATGTTCTATGTATTTGTTTTCCAGTTTAATCGTATCCTCCCGATCAGACTATGGGGGTGTTAATGTGTAGGGTTCGGGTTTAGGTCCAAGGAGCTTAGGATTTAGGTATTTTTATATGTTCCTATGTAATTGTCATTTGAAGAATCAAGCAAGTTATTATCTATCAAAAAAGATATTTTTATATGTTTTGTACTCTGAAAAAGAAGCAATGTTTTCCTCAAATGTCTTCCGGCCTTCAGACATAAAAGAAAAAAAATAGCAAAAAAGAAAAACATTGTAACGCCCGTAGATCCGAGCTAGTCAATTTAGAGACGATAAACATCAAAAATGACTTTTTGATGGAAGATTATTTAGAAGGATTAATCTTAACCAAGTTGTAGTATATGTCTCAAGGTTTCCAGATATATAAAGAATGCCGAAATCCGAGTTATAACGAAGAAGTTATGACCTGTCGAAGTTTCGCGACAAACCGGCACGGTGCCGAATGTCGTAAAAAGTGAGTTTTTGATAAACTACTTTTTAGCCTTAGTGATCTAAATGAAAGTCGTAGTGCTCGTTAAACCGAGAGTATGTATAAAAAGAACGCCCAAATCTGATTTCGTATTAGGAAGTTATGATTTTTCGAAGTTTCAGCTTAGCAGTAGACAGCTAAAAACTCGAATTTTAGATCGAGTGATTTTTAGCCAACACGACCTAAACGAGAATCGAAGGTCTCGTCATTTGTAGCACAACGGTAAAAAGACAGACGAAAACGGACGTCGGATGAAGAAGTTATGAATTTTTAACGGATTTCTTGTCCCGGTCTGTTAAAAATAATAATATAAAAATTAATTCAAAATTAGCCGACGAAGTCTAAACGAAAGTTGTAGAGCGTAATTTTACCTACGCGTGCATATAAAGAACATCAAAAACGGAGCTCGTATGCGAAAGTTATGGATTTTAGAAGTTTTGGCGCGAAAACCGAGAAATTTCGCATAGGTGGCTTCGGCCACGTCACCTTCGCTGAATGAGTGCCACGTGTCCGAAATCGGTGAGTCATTCGAGCCACGTGTCCGAATTGCTGAGTCACCCGAGACCAGCTGGCGAGGCGTGTCGCTTCCGGATTCGACCGAAGTCTCGGCCCTCGCACATCCGACGCGTGTACAGTGACTCTTCGATCTGAGCTTCGCTGGTCCAATCCGAAGATGCCGAGTGTCGTCGCGTGTCCGAGCCTCGCACGAGCCACTTGGAGCCTCGCATGCGAGCCACCTGCTGCCACCTGCCCCCCCTCGGTCCGAACCCTCGCCTATAAATACAAGGCATGCGAGATTGCCCGGCTACTTTTAGGAAATTGGCAATTTTGGCCCCTTTTTCAATATTTTGGCTATCTCGACGTCCCCCCGAAGCCCCGGTATCGATTATAATCCCCGGAATACGCCCCGGAGTACCCGAGAAGCCCGGGAAATTTATTTTTTCGGTTTCGAGACCCGACCCTCGCAGAGCCCGGTTTCTCAATAAAACTCTCGGTTTTATTAGAAACGAACGTTTTAGGAAACGAATTGCTGCCTGATTATCATCAAATCAAGTGAGTGTGTAGTCACTTTCATCTTACACATAGATATAAAGTATTTTATATAAAATACGTGCTATGTGTATATATGTTGTTTGTTTATTCGAGATGGGTGTTGAATGAATGTTTTATACATGTTTAAAATGATTTAAAATGATTTAAAATGTATATATATTTTATCTTCAAATATGTTGGGTAAAACATGGGTAGATAAAGTAGGAGGGATAAAAGTACAGTATAGATGTACGCTAGTAGCTATGAATTTAGTACAGTATAGATGTACGTTGGTAGCTATGTATTTAGTACGTTGGCAGCTATGGACTTAGTGCCTGTTGTATAAACCTTGGCGACGATGTGACTTCGTGCCTATTAGATAAACCCTGGCGACGATGTGACTTCGTGCCTATTAGATAAACCCTGGCGATGATGTGGCTTCGTGTCTATTAGATAAACCCTGGCGACGATGTGACTTCGTGCCTATTAGATAAATCCTGGCGACGATGTGACTTCGTGCCTATTAGATAAACCCTGGCGACTATGAGACGTAGTGCCTATTGTATAAACTCTGGCGACTATGAGACGTAGTGCCTATTGTATAAACCCTAGCGACTATGAGACTTAGTGACTATTGTATAAACCCTGGCGACTATGTGACGTAGTGCCTGTTGTATGAACCTTGGTAGCAATAGACTCTAGATAAATTCCTTAGGTCAATTATGAGGAATGATAGGATGAAGGATAGTCGATAGTTAATCGACGTTTGTTAGTGCTTGTAGTATAAACCTTGGACAGCGATGGACTTCGTGCCTATTCCTTAGGATGAATCCTTAGGAATGAGTGAGATTTGATTCTTAGGGTAAATCCTTAAGAAATAAATAAGATAATGGGGATTGAGTAATTGGGTTGATTGTTTGATGTTTAAGCATAATAAATTATTTATTGTGGGTTGAATACCCTATATGCTCACCAGGCTCCCAAGCCTGACCCACTCAGTTTGTTTGTATCACAGGTATCGATACGAAGTTACTTTACACTAAGAGAGAGAGATGTAGATCACTAGTGTAAGTGAGTGTAAGTTCTGTTTATGCTTATGTTTTATATTGACGATGACATCCCAATGGTTTAACTGAATAAAATACATTTCTTCAGAAATGATTTGATAATATAATTATCATGTTTTTATGGGAACAAATTCCGCAACACCTTTTAAAAGGATTACTCTGATTTTAATTTATAAAGCATAAACGAAATCGGTTTTTTCTGGCCGAGAAATTAGGGGATGTCACAAACACCACCTTAATTAATTAGTTTGATAGTAATGTTTCTCTTTAAATACATTTTTAACATTTTAGTTTGAAGACAACCGGTACTTCACCCCCAATCAGTTCTCTCTCTATTTTTTATTCATGATCTTCCGCACAAGTCTTAAATTATTCTACTTATGAATCCGGGCATCCAGCATGTTTCGGGAAGCCATTTGTTTGATTTTGTAAAAGTTTGTATTTCTCTTTTGTATGTATAATTTGTGGGTATCATTTTTAATGGTATCATCTCAAACATGATGCGCAGACAATTCCAATATTGATGATTAAAATTTGTTTTACATGTAACACATAAGTAGAAGCATGTGGTATAATAATTGTATCCGAGTTGTTATTATTTATATAATATTTATTGCATTAACAAAGAGCAAATAATGGTGTACGTGCACGAAGGATTTAAAGATAATGTGTGCAAGGGCAGCAGGCAGCTAATACTCCAAAGGTATATCACGTTATAAAATAATTAGTTTTTATTTATGAGTGAAAGATCGAGTGTGAAGTATGTCGGCATGATTGGGTCTCCATAAGAACGAAAGCAAACACAATATATACACATATGTTTTAAAAATAGATTGTTTATTGCAGAATAATTATAAGGCTATATACAGAGATGATTCTTTGTATAAATATGATATATTCCTTTTGTCAAATACGAGCGGGATTTAAATTTTGTTATATAACCTAAAACAATATTTTAAGGTAGAACATGTTAACGGTCTGCTATTTATTAAATAGAATTCCAAATAAAATGAAAAAACAGTCCCATATGAACTTTGGTTCAAGAAAAAACCGAATTTGAGTTATTTTCGGGTTTAGGGATGTCGGACAGTTGTAAAACGCACCGAGTCCAAAAAGAAGAATTTGGGAGAACGTGGAATTGATTGCATATTCATTGGATATGCTGAACATTCCAAGGCATATAGGTTTTATGTAATAGAACCTAATGATTCGGTTTCGGTTAACACTGTTATCGAATCACGAGATGCAATTTTTGATGAGATGCGGTTTTCATCGATTCAAAGGCCTAAGGATCTGACTTTTGGTGCTCTTAAAGAGCAAAATTCAGAAAGTCAAGATGGTGGTCATGTGCAAGAACCACAAGAGCTTCGTAAAAGCAAAAGAGGCAATATTGCGAAAAATTTCGGATCCGACTTCGAACTGTATTTGGTGGAAGGTTCAAGAGATGAAATTAATCTTGAATACTCTTATTGCTATAGTATTGAAGATGATCCTAAGACTTATCAAGAGGCCATAGAGTCTCGTGATAGTGCCTTTTGGAAGGAAACAATTGGTGATAAAATGTCATCAATTCTTGAGAACAACACATGGGTGTTGTCTGATTTGCCTCCAAGTTCTAAACCACTCGGTTGCAAATGGATTTTCAAAAAGAAAATGAATGTTAATGGCACTATTGACAAGTTCAAAGCCCAGTTAGTCATTCAAGGTTTTAGACAAAACCCCGGTATTGACTACTTTGATACGTATGCTCCGGTTGCATGTATTGCTACTATTAGATTGTTGATTGCTTTGGCAAGTATCCACAATCTGGTTATTCATCAAATGGATGTGAAAACAGCATTTTTAAATGGTGATCTTGACGAGGAAGTTTACATGAAACAACCTGAAGGTTTTATTATGCCCGGTAAAGAGCATATGGTTTGTAAACTTGTCAAATCTTTGTATGGGCTGAAACAAGCGCTTAAACAATGGCATAAGAAATTTGATGAAGTTATTTTGTCCTCTGGTTTCAAGACAAACCAATGTGACAAATGTGTTTATAGTAGATTTGATGATGCTACTAAAGTTGGGGTGATCATTTGCTTATATGTAGATGGCATGTTGATTTTTGGTACCGACCAAAATCAGGTAGATGAAACAAAGAAATTGTTATCATCTAAGTTTTCTATGAAAGATTTAAGAGAGGCTGATGTAATTCTTGGAATAAGAATTAAAAGGATGAACAAAGGTTTGGTAATGACTCAAAGTCATTATATTGAGAAAATTGTCAAGCGGTTTAATTTTACCGACTGTTCTCCTGTGAGTACTCATATGGACCCAAGTTTGAAATTAATGCCAAATAATGGTGTTCCTATTTCACAATTGGAATATTCTAAGTCTATCGGTAGCTTGATGTATGCCATGACAAGTACCAGACTTGATATTGCTTTTGTTGTGGGTAAGTTGAGCAGGTACACTAGTAATCCTAGTGCTCAACATTGGCAAGTAGTGAATAGAGTGTTTAAATATCTCAAGGGAACCATGGATTATGGCTTGAGTTATATGGGAAGTCCTTCGGTTTTAGAAGGTCATTTGGATGCAAGTTGGATAAGCAACATGGAGGACCATTCCTCAACTTCTGGTTGGGTATTCTTGCTTGGGGGAGGTGTCATTTCTTGGGCTTCCAAGAAGCAATCTTGCATTACAAACTCGACAATGGAATCTGAGTTTGTTGCGTTAGCAGCTGCTGGTAAAGAAGTAGAGTGGCTAAGGAATTTAGTCTATGAGATTCCTTTGTGGTCTAAACCGATAGCACCTATTTCTATCCTTTGTGATAGTGCAGCCGCTTTGGCTAAGGCATATAGCCAGGTTTATAATGGCAAGTCTAGACACTTAGGTGTTAGACATAGTATGATTAGAGAACTAATCATGAATGGTGTGATTTCGGTTGAGTTTGTGAAATCGCAACAAAATTTGGCAGATCACTTGACTAAAGGTCTGACAAGAGACTTAGTGCACAAGTCTGTAATCGGGATGGGATTAAAGTCCATTTAATTATATAATGATGAGACACCCAATTCCCTCCTAATATAATGTTAAGAGTTGAATTCAATGTGGAAAGCTCATACTTATAGATTGGAACACATGAAGTATTCATCCCAGGTATGTGTTCGGTTCTGCATGTTAGCCAGGTTGAAGTTTAACTTCTTAATAATTCCTTTGGTAAATGTATGTACAGATAAATGGAAAGGAGTTACCTACGTGCTTGTGAAGTGTAGCCGCATTTCAAGAGGTTGTGGACTTGACCTTGATACGATCATGAGAGGATTGGGACACACGGCTTTATAATAGTGTCAAGTTGTAATTTGCTAGAAATTCAATAAACTAGTATGTACTTTACTTTCTGGTATTCAAATGGGTTGATGGGTTCAATTCCTAGAACACCCTAATTCTCGAGTATTTGCAAATGTATGATACTAAGTGGAAATTCAATCGTTTCGATATTTTCATTATGTACTAGTTTGGTTTGTTTGATAAAGGTTATGTTTGTTCAAGGGTTACACTAAAATGGGGGAGGATTGTTGGTGATTTTTGTGTCACCATGTCATTTTAAGTAACTGGAACTAACATGTGAGCTAAGGGGCTTCATGATTTGTACTCTATTACATGTACGGGGGTTGTGTGGAGTGCACACATGTATAAGATCGAATTAAAAGCCGGTTCGACGACTAGTCAGGGGGTCCGGGGTTTCCAAAGGGGCAGCACCCCTTTGGCGGGGTCTAGGGGCAGCGCCCCTAGCGGGGTCCAAGGGGCAGAGCCCCTGGCTGGGGTCCCGCTAGGGTGGCTGTTGGATGTCTCTAATTCATTTTCATATGGGACCATAGTGGAAAATTCAATTTCTTGAGGTTGTTTATGGTAAAACTAACGAAACTCGTTAGTTTTGGTAACCCTAAATCCTCATTAAATCCGGATTAATATTACTTGCTTCCAAAGCAACTAATGACGGCCCAACCTAATGAAACCCTAATATCGTTTATTATATAAACGACTCTTCTTTTCAGAAGAGGGTTACGATCTTAAGCTCTCATTTTTCATCACACTTTCACAGAATCCTCTAGCATTTTGGCTTACAATTTCTGTGCCTAGAATTGTAAGTGTCCACTTGGATTATCCTAGGCTGAATTTCTTGTAACCCAGGAATAGGGTAGAAATATCAGTTCGGAAAGTGATGTCACGATCCAAGTCGGTATCCAGATCTCCACTACAAACCCTAATATTCCCAACAATCGAACTGATATTTCCTGTTCCTGGAGATGGGTGACTCAATCCGCAAGATGACTACCAAGTTTTCCAAACTGGAGAAGTTCGAAGGTGTCGACTTCAGGCGTTGGAAGAAAAAGATGCACTTCATGTTGACTACTCTGAAAGCAGCATACGTGCTGACTACTCCAAGACCAGAAGAGCCTGCAGAAGGTGTTGTTGAGACGGCTGAAGAGACAAGAAAGAGACAGAAGTGGGACAACGATGACTACATTTGCAAAGGTCACATTCTAAACGGTATGTCTGATGCATTATTTGATATCCATAGTGAAGCCTTGTGTGCCAAGGAGTTGTAGGACACCCTTGAACTGAAATACATTACTGAGGATGCTTCTAGCTAGAAGTTTCTGGTCAGTGACTTTAATAATTATAAGATGGAAGATTCAAGGTCTGTCACTGAACAGTACAATGAACTCCTTGGCATATACGGTCAGTTTAAACTGCACCGTATGAATATGGATGAATCCATTGCTTTTTTCACTATCATTGACAAACTGCCTCCGTCCTGGAAAGACTTCAAACATAACTTGAAACATCAAAAGGAGGAACTGTCATTGGTTCAACTTGCTAGTCACATTCGTATTGAAGAATCTCTTCGTGCGAAGGAAAGTGACAAATCTGAAAAACCCAAAGGAAAAGTTGAACCTGGACAGCCCTCGGTTCATATGGTTGAAAACAAACCAAGGAACCAGAACCACAAAGGACATGGCAAACGTAAGAAGGAACATGTCCCAAGCAACTCCAACAAAAAGAGAAAGGATTTGGTTTGTTGGAGGTGCAATCAAGTTGGGCATTGCAAGCGTGATTGTCGTGTGAATTTGGGCAACAATGGTGCTGGAAACAGTGGATCCAATGGGAAAGTGAACGGGTCTTCGCCCCAAGTTAAAGGAGGTCAGTTTTTGACTAACTTTGATAATTCTAATCAGAATTCTGTTTATTATGTTTCATTTATTCCTGAATCATTCTATGTGCAGGATGATGATGTTGCTTGGTGGATCGACTCCGGTGCAACGAACCATGTATGCAAGGATAAACGGATGTTTGAAACATTAACTCCGCTTGAAGATGGGTCGGTGATGAAAATGGGAGAAGATTCTTTTATTCCTATTTGTGGTTTAGGTGTCGTGTGTCTTGAATTTACTTCTGGAAAGATAATTAGGTTATTTGATGTTTTGTTTGTTCCCAAGATTTGCAAGAATCTTGTTAGCTCTAGTTGTTTGAATTCTGATGGTTTTAAACAAGTTATTGAGTCGAATAAGTTTGTTTTGTCTAAGGGTGGAATGTTTGTTGGCTTTGGATATTTAAATAATAGAATGTTTCGTTTGAATATTGTTGACAAATTATTTCCTGTTCAGAATTCTGCATTTGTAGCTTCTGCTTCTAATGTTGATAAATCTATGCTTTGGCATGTAAGATTAGGTCATGTCAACTTTAGAAGGATGCATGAGAAGTCAAAAGATGGATTAATTCCAGCCTTTGATATGACATCTGATAAATGTAAAACATGCATGCTTACAAAAGTGACAAAACAGCCATTTCCTAATGTCACTAGAAATTCAGCTGTTTTGGAACTTGTACACCGTGACCTGTGTGATTTCCACTCCACTCATTCTTTGGGAAATAAAAAGTATGTGATCACTTTTATTGATGACTGCACTCAGTTTTGCTATGTGTATTTGTTGCATTCTAAGGATGAAGCCTTAGATAAATTCAAAATATACAAAACCGAGGTGGAATTGCAATTGGGCATTTCGGTTAAATGTCTCAGGATTGATAGGGGAGGTGAATATATGGATCCCATATACTTCCAATTACTGGGTATCATTCATGAGACCACGACACCTTACACGCCCCAACAGAATGGTATTGTTGAACGCAAAAATCGAGTTTTAAAGGAAATGGAAACTCAAATGTTGTCTTACTCGGGATTGAGTGAATGATTTTGGGGATAGGCCATGTTAACGGCCTACTATTTATTAAATAGGGTTCCAAATAAAAGGAACAAAACAATCCCATATTAACTTTGGTTCAAGAAAAAACCGAATTTGAGTTATTTTCAGGTTTGGGGATGTCGGGCAGTTCTAAAACGCACCGAGCCCAAAAAGAAGAATTTGGGAGAACGTGGAATTGATTGCATATTCATTGGATATGCTGAACATTCCAAGGCATATAGGTTTTATGTAATAGAACCTAATGATTCGGTTTCGGTTAACACTGTTATCGAATCACGAGATGCAATTTTTGATGAGATGTGGTTTTCATCGATTCAAAGGCCTAAGGATCTGACTTTTGGTGCTCTTAAAGAGCAAAATTCAGAAAGTCAAGATGGTGGTCATGTGCAAGAACCACAAGAGCTTCGTAAAAGCAAAAGAGGCAATATTGCGAAAAAATTCGGATCCGACTTCCAACTGTATTTGGTGGAAGGTCCAAGAGATGAAATTAATCTAGAATACTCTTATTGCTATAGTATTGAAGATGATCCTAAGACTTATCAAGAGGCCATAGAGTCTCGTGATAGTGCCTTTTGGAAGGAAGCAATTGATCAAATGTCATCAATTCTTGAGAACAACCCATGGGTGTTGTCTGATTTGCCTCCAGGTTCTAAACCACTCGGTTGCAAATGGATTTTCAAAAAGAAAATGAATGTTAATGGGACTATTGACAAGTTCAAAGCCCGGTTAGTCATTCAAGGTTTTAGACAAAAACCCGGTATTGACTACTTTGATACGTATGCTCCGGTTGCACGTATTGCTACTATTAGATTGTTGATTGCTTTAGAAAGTATCCACAATTTGGTTATTCATTAAATGGATGTGAAAACAGCCTTTTTAAATGGTGATCTTGACGAGGAAGTTTACATGAAACAACCTGAAGGTTTTATTATGCCCGGTAAAGAGCATATGGTTTGTAAACTTGTCAAATCTTTGTATGGGCTGAAACAAACGCCTAAACAATGGCATAAGAAATTTGATGAAGTTATTTTGTCCTCTGGTTTCAAGACAAACCAATGTGACAAATGTGTTTATAGTAGATTTGATGATGCTACTAAAGTTGGGGTGATCATTTGCTTATATGTAGATGACATTTTGATTTTTGGTACCGACCAAAATCAAGTAGACGAAACAAAGAAATTGTTATCATCTTAGTTTTCTATGAAAGATTTACGAGAAGCTGATGTAATTCTTGGAATAAGAATTAAAAGGATGAACAAAGGTTTGGTAATGACTCAAAGTCATTATATTAAGAAAATTGTCAAGTGGTTTAATTTTACCGACTGTTCTCCTGTGAGTACCCATATGGACCCAAGTTTGAAATTAATGCCAAATAATGGTGTTCCTATTTCACAATTGGAATATTCTAAGTCTATCGGTAGCTTGATGTATGCCATGACAAGTACCAGACCTGATATTGCTTTTGTTGTGGGTAAGTTGAGCAGGTACACTAGTAATCCTAGTGCTCAACATTGGCAAGCAGTGAATAGAGTGTTTAAATATCTCAAGGGAACCATGGATTATGGCTTGAGTTATATGG
Source organism: Lactuca virosa (assembly GCF_052849685.1). Classification (NCBI taxonomy): domain Eukaryota; kingdom Viridiplantae; phylum Streptophyta; class Magnoliopsida; order Asterales; family Asteraceae; genus Lactuca; species Lactuca virosa. The sequence goes on from NC_136429.1 coordinate 205,040,081, forward strand.
GAAGTCCTTCGGTTTTAGAAGGTCATTCGGATGCAAGTTGGATAACCAACATGGAGGACCATTCCTCAACTTCTGGTTGGGTATTCTTGCTTGGGGGAGGTGTCATTTCTTGGGCTTCCAAGAAGCAATCTTGCATTACAAACTCGACAATGGAATCTGAGTTTGTTGCGTTAGCAGCTGCTGGTAAAGAAGTAGAGTGGCTAAGGAATTTAGTCTATGAGATTCCTTTGTGGTCTAAACCAATAGCACATATTTCTATCCTTTGTGATAGTGCAGCCGCTTTGGCTAAGGCATATAGCCAGGTTTATAATGGCAAGTCTAGACACTTAGGTGTTAGACATAGTATGATTAGAAAACTAATCATGAATGGTGTGATTTCAGTTGTGTTTGTGAAATCGCAACAAAATTTAGCAGATCACTTGACTAAAGGTCTGACAAGAGACTTAGTGCACAAGTCTGTAATCGGGATGGGATTAAAGTCCATTTCATTCTATAATGATGAGACACCTAATTCCCTCCTAATATAATGTTAGGAGTTGAATTCAATGTGGAAAGATCATACTTATAGATTGGAACACATGAAGTATTCATCCCAGGTATGTGTTAGGTTCTGCATGTTAGCCAGGTTGAAGTTTAACTTCTTAATAATTCCTTTGATAAATGTATGTGCAGATACATGGAAAGGAGTTACCTACGTGATTGTGAAGTGTAGCCGCATTTCAAGAGGTGGACTTGAACTTGATACGATCATGAGAGGATTGGGACACACGACTTTATAATAGTGACAAGTTGTAATTTGCTAGAAATTCAATAAACTAGTATGTATTTTTGTTTCTGGTATTCAAATGGGTTGATGGGTTCAATTCTTAGAACACGCTGATTCTCGAGTATTTGCAAATGGATGATACTAAGTGGAAATTTAATCATTTCGATATTTTCATTATGTACTAGTTTGTTTTGTTTGATAAAGGTTATGTTTGTTCAAGGGTTACACTAAAATGGGGGAGGATTGTTGGTGATTTTAGTGTCACCATGCCATTTTAAGTAACTGGAACTAGCATGTGAGCTAAGGGGCTTCATGATTTGTACTCTATTATTTGTACGGGGTTGTGCGGAGTGCACGCATGTATAAGATCGAATTAGAAGCCGGTTCGATGACTAGTCGGGGGTCCGGGGGCAGCGCCCCTTTGGCGGGGTCTAGGGGCAGCGCCCCTAGCGGGGTCCAAGGGGCAGAGCCCCTGGCTGGGGTCCCGTTGGGGTGGCTGTTGGATGTCTCTAATTCATTTGCATATGGGACCATAATGGAAAATTCAATTTCTTGAGGGTGTTTATGGTAAAACTAACGAAACTCTTTAGTTTTGGTAACCCTAAATCCTCATTAAATATGGATTAATATTACTTGCTTCCAAAGCAACTAATGACGGCCCAACCTAATGAAACCCTAATATCGTTTATTATATAAATGGCTCTTCTTTTCAGAAGAGGGTTATGATCTTAAGCTCTCGTTTTTCATCACTTTCATAGAATCCTCTAGCATTTTGGCTTACGATTTTGTGCCTAGAATCGTAAGTGTCCACTTGGATTATCCTAGGCTGAATTTCTTGTAACCCAGGCATAGGGTAGAAATATCAGTTCGGAAAGTGATATCACGATCCAAGTCGGTATCCAGATCTCTACTACAAACCCTAATATTCCCAACATCATTATGGGTTATGGTGTTGAAGGCTACGTATAGGTCGGATGGGAGATGCGAGTCACTTATTCCTTTAGGTTTTTCTACTTGTATTAGAATGATATTATTCATTCTTTGGCCCGTCTGCGTCATAAGGATTTTGATTTACAAGATTTTCCCCGTGGGCGTTTACGGGTTTCTGGCAGGGTGCCTAGATTGGAGTTCGACCCCTTACCTTTCACATGGTTTTTACATTGGACCTGCAGAAGGACGTCTCGGTTAAAGACCGGGTAGATATTGTTTAGGAAATTGGTACCCTTAGGCGTTAACCTAAGGGGTTGAGCAGGAGCAGTGGTTTGATTTAATTTCTTTGATGTGGAGTGTGTTGTTGTTGATAGATATGATAAGTTGGGGTGGCTGTTGGATGTCTCTAATTCATTTGCAGTTGCATCAACTCGTGCTTTCTTAAATAGTGGTATGCTAGCAACAGGTGAGATGGAGACTCGATGGAATAATTTGGTTCATATCAAGTTGAACATTCTTATATGTTGCATCATATTATATAGTATCCCCACTAACGAGATTCATTCGTCTAGGGTCATTATAGTGGACCCGATTTTGTGCTTTTGTTGTTCATCCTTTGTTGAGATGATTGCTCATTTTTTCAAGTTCCTCTTTCTTGATAGAGTGTGTAGGAAAGGATTTGTAGTTGATGTGTGTGTGTGGGGGAGGGAGGTTTTTGTCCTTTTTTCTCTTCAATCCCTAGGCAAATTCCATTCAGTTGATGGGAAAATTCCATTTGGTTAATAGGAGATCAATGAAAGACTTTTGATGTAGTGGTGACGACTTCTTTTTATAGTTTGTGGAATTTTCGAAATTCTTTACTTTTTGGGACATCTACTCCTAGAAAATATGATTTATTTGATAATATTGTTGATAGGGTGTATTTCTAGATTTGTAATATGAGTAATAAAGTTAAAATTTACTCGGTTTATGTCATCGCCGTTTAAAAGAAGGCTTTTGACATGAAGGTCCTTAGGTTTGTCAAGTTTTGTCGGTTTTCTCTTTGCGATAATTTTTTGTTCGTTTCTTCCTAATATTTGAACATCGATTTTATCCATGCAATAAAATTTGGTTTGTTTATGCCTAATATTTGCACACTTTTAGCCAATTTTACCTTTAATAACTGGTTACCTTAAGTTATGTGGCACTGACCTATTGACGTGGAGTTGACTCAGGGTTTTTCTTCCATCACTAAAAATACTAGAGAATATTGACAAAAGGAAGCTGATGGGTTTGAACTCATAGCCTCCTACATGAAAGGGTAACTCTTTACCACTAACCCACTTGTGGTGTATATATGGCTGTCATTTTCTATATAATATGCATTATGTTAAAAGCCTTTAAATACAATTATTATTATTATTATTATTATTATTATTATTATTATTAACATCATCATCATCATCATCAGCATCATCATCATCATCATCATCATCATCATCATTATTATTATTATTATTATTATTATTATTATTATTTATGTATCGGTGATATAAAGATTATACATATTATTGTTTAGCAATAATTACACAAATTGGTCTAGCTTGGTGGTAAGTGAGTGCCTGGAAAGTGGGAGGACGTGGGTTTGAAGCTTTCAAACCTACACATGATTTTTCCCCCTTTTTAATACTTTTTTTATGTAAATAAAATAGTGCTAACATGGCATGCCACGTCAACTATGAGTCATTATTACGGCCACATAAATGGAAGGTAACCTACTGTGGAGAGACCAACCGACTAAATTGCATACATGAAAAAAGTGTATAAATATTAGGCAGAAACAAACCAAAAATTGTTACATGGACAAACCAACAAAAATTGACAAACTTAAGGACTTTCATATCTAAAGCCCTTAAAAAACTCTACACATGATGACTTACTTCTTGATGATTAAATTATGACTGTTCATAGTAATTTGATGGACTAAAGCATTTTGATAATTGTGTGATCGACATTGTTAACATGGTAATCAACAAATATTGGCAACGGAAGTATGTTCATAGTGATTTGATGGACTGAAGCATTGTGATACTTGTGTGATAGACATTGTTAATGTAGTAATCAATAAAGATCGGCAATGGAAGTTTGGTACATCAAAGCAAGAAAGGAATGATACAAATAAAGTGGGAATGGGGAATAATGGTCAAAACCCTAATATGTAAAACATGGAGAAGATTTTTGTATCGATGTATGTCACAAATTTTCTAGAAAATTTGATATGCAAGATTTGTGGAAGCTATGCAAGGCTAATGGATTGGTCTATATTGGTTACATTGTAAATGGTTGTTTACAACGTTTGCTAATCAATTTTCACGCTTTCTACTTGTACCATAATATAATAGTAGTCTTCATCAACATGACTACATCTGACCAATTACTAGTTAAATTAAAACTAATGGCTATACTTTGACCACATACCATACACATATAGACTCACATAATCTGCTCAAACAATTTTCCAACAATATAGAAGTCCATCTTTCGCATCTCTCATTCCCTTATAATGTTTGTATTTTAATCAATCCTTTAAAAAACTCATTAACTTCGAGTCATCTCTTCTTGAGACTTATACTTCATGTACTGATATTTACACCTTCCGTGTCTTCATACTTTTCACATTCTACTTAACCCCTTGTCCAAGTTTTTGGCCCATTTTGAACTTAATTATGGATTTTACCATACTCATCATAATAAATCATTCTCTTACTACTTCCATTCATCGTTACACATGGATATTTGGAAGAAACGCTTGCATACTCTCTTTCCTTAAGGTATTATACTTTACCAATTTAGTACATCAAGAGAATGTACTTTAACAAATCTACAACTCACTAATATTTTTTTTCATTAAACTGCATCCCTTTCCAACAATCATGGAATATTTTGGAGTATTTCCTACAAAATTGTATTTCCTTTGTAAATGTTTAATATATAAAACCTCCTCTTAATATCATTCGTCATTAATGAAAATGTATTCTCATACATCTAAGATCTCTTACTAAAAATCTTTTCTATTTCATTGGTTGACACTACCATTGTGTATTTTGTTTACTATTGTGCTTTCCTTTGCTTTCAACTTATTCTCCTTATCATGAAATACCAGGAAGTATTTCACAACTCATTCTATTCATGTTAGATCTCACGCTTTTCCGATTTAAGAAAATATCCCTTTACTTTGAAAGCTGTCAAAAAATTATACTTTTGAATATCCACATATTTATTAATTGGAAGTCATAACTTCCTATTGTTTCCTTTTCTTTTTAGCTCTTTGTCAAACACTTGCTTAGGCATTTTACTTTCATCTACTTAACCAATACTCATTATGGTTCTTAATTCTTAATACTTTAATTCTCACGGTTGTCCACGGGTGACAAACCAAATTTCACAATTTTCACTTAACTATATATTATCTTTCTTTACTTAATTTTATTCGTTTTGAGTTGCCCTTTTGTAAAAGTTTCTACCTATCATTAGGTCTTCCTCAAACACCTATCTATGATTCAAGTATCTCCAATTGGATCGATTTCACATAGTTATTCGGATCTCTTTAATCACATACTTCAGAGATAACATATTTATATTGTGATCAAACCTTTGCTCTTTTGTCGAGCTATATTATCTCTTAGCACGACCTTGTACTCACAACTTATTTATGTTTCACTGATTCATCTAAGAATTTGATGGAAGTCAAATAAATCTTGTAACCTTCTTTTAGAGTTGCACTCCTTATTGATGTGCACTTCACATCACTTTGTCATTCCTTTATATGTTCTTCAATAATACATGTATGTATATTCTTTAAAAAGTCGTTTGGTAGCTTTCATAGTAATCAATCGGGAACTCTTATTAGTTCTCCTTGTTGTATATTATTTATCGATATAGAGATCGGCACTTGTCCATCAAGAAGGGACACGATGTCACTTCTGATGATGGTCATTTTCCATAAAACATTTTGAATTCAGTACCTCAGAGTTTTGTAACATAATTTATGAATACAATCAAGTCATATATCATAATATATCATGACATTTATGATTCATGCAAGAATAATATCTAGTATAAGCACATAATACCTAAGTAATTTGAATAGTAGTGACCTTAAATCGCTATGTTTCTTTAATGTTCCTCATAATTTGATTCTAGGTATGGATAAGACAAGCCAAATTTGCGTCAACTATGGTTTTGATACCAACTTATAACATCTAAAATTTCTCAATAATTAATTACTATGGTTTTTAAAACATTTATGACCTAGAGTCATGTTATCGAAATATAGTCCCAAAAAAACATTTATGTTTGTATTAAATACAAATCGACTTTGAGTGTTACAACTAATACAAACAAAACCATTGTAAGTAGTAAATATTCATACATTACATAAAATATGTCCAACTTCTATCTTTCAAAGCTCAATGCTATGAATACAATCACAATGTTCTACTCTTCGTATTTGAACCTGGAGTACATGACATTTAAACAAAACATATGTAAGAAAAATATTTTCTCGTGAGCTAAATGGGTTTACACATAAAGTATTATAAAAACATTTGATAATATATTTCATTTTAATCTACTTCATGTAATGTAATATATATGTCATGTATGATCACAATCAAAACTAAACCTTACGGGCCTTCCCTTATAATACCTCTTTATCAACATATGGTCCTATGGTTGTGTACCAATCTAAATCTTAGGGTGTTAAATATACAAATTTCATAGTATTAACTATCAACTCTTACCGAAATATGAATAAAAAATTAACCCATTAAAGTAACCCTAGACATCTACCTCGTGAAGGGATGTACTATCCTAGTATAGTCATCCCTTATTCCTTTCATGGGATATCATATTTTCAAGACTCTACTTTATGCTACGTAATCATATTCAATATATGAATGATCACCAATTTTCTTTTGGAGACTCAATCACATTAATATGCCATGCTTTATCTAGAAATCATTAATAACTTGATATTATAAAAATGTATCATATCATAGCATTAACAAATTTAAAATCTTTAACATAAGCTTATATCACACTTTTATCTTTCAAAATCACATATACCCTAACTACTCTTACAAAGAGTTTATTTATTTAAAATTACACACTATTCAAAAAATTTAACCAACTCTTTTGAAAAGAGTTCATTTACTCCTAAACTACTACTTTTCTCTTTCAAAACTATTCCAAATACTACTTACTCTTTCAAAGCATTCATTTGATCAAAACCATAATAGAAAAATCACCTTAAAAGCATTAAATACTTAAGACTTAGATTACGCTTTTATATTTTATAAATTATTTAAGTATAAAAAATTTCTTTCTAAAGAAACCATAGAGTTAAAATTAATAGTAAAACCATGCACTAGCAAAAAAGCTACATGTACTAACCTTGATATTTAGTGAAAACTAACTATCAACCTTGTCTTTCACTTGGTGCTTCTTGACAAAAGTTTCCTTGACTAAACCCATATGTACTCACCTTGATATTAACTGAAAACTAACTAACAACCTTGTCTTTCACTTGGTGCTTCTTGACAAAAGTTTCCTTGACTAAATCTCCTTGCCAAATACCTATTCAATTAGCATATTAAGCTTTTATTAACATGACTTATCTTGTAAAGAGCTTAGCCCCACTTCATTTTCACAATGATTATTTACCTGATCACATAAATTTCATGTTTCAACTTTTTGTCTCAAAATCATTTAAGTTCCACAAATGTATTCTCAATATGACTTAATTCATTAAGTAATAAGCTTAATTTACATTTTCTCACAAATCACCTAATTAGGGTTTCAGATCACCTATGTCAAATTCAATAATTCATATAAGGAATAACCAACTAAAGCTTAAATTATATTACTCATAACAACATTACATTTAGAATTCAATGCATAATTACCAACTTATGGAAATGCCTTCAAGCTCCACCGTTGATGATCACAGGAATTTGACTAAAGGAAGAAGAAGGAATTACCTAAATGAACTTGGATAACTTGAATCTTGTTCCTTGTAACGCTTGTTCCAGGTATCATTTATTTCTCAAATTTTTAGGGTTTTGCACAAGGACTCGACGTGTTGGAGAGCCCCAACTCGACGAGTAGAGATCATTTTGGATGCGGGACTTAGGGTCTACTCGACGAGTAGATACTGTAAAGGAAACCTGTAATTTACAGGGGTTTGTACCCTATTTAAAGAACTTGTGGCTCATTTGTAGCCTCCCTCATCGTCCATACAACCCAGAGAAACACTAGTTATTCATGGAGAGAGGGCCTTGCAGGGGCCAACCCTCTGTTCAGCTGTGAGGGCCAGGAGACTTCTCCATCATGGTTGTTAGGGATTTTTAGCATACATATCGGATACGAGGGTTGAGCCCATGATAGATTTGGGTAGTGTACCGGTTGTACGAGATTTTCGGAATGTCTTTCCCGATGAGTTTCCAGGGGTGCCTCCGGAGAGGCAAGTGGAGTTTCTCATTGATTTGGTGCCGGGTGATGCTCCGATAGCCAAGGCACCATACCGACTAGCTCCGCCCAAGATGCAGGAGCTGTCTACACAACTTCAGGAGCTGCTAGACCGTGGGTTTATTTGTCCGAGCAGTTCCCCGTGGGGAGCATCGATCCTGTTCGTGAAAAAGAAGGATGGGTCACACAGGATGTGTATTGATTATCGAGAACTGAACAAGCTAACAGTGAAAAACAGTTATCCGCTACCGAGGATCGATGATTTGTTGGATCAACTGCAGGGTTCATCTTGGTTTTCCAAGATTGATCTTCGGTTGGGGTACCATCAGATGAGGATTAGGGATGAGGATATACATAAGACAACTTTCAGGATGCGGTATGGTCACTATGAGTTTGTGATGATGCCATTCGGGCTCACCAATACCCCAACAGCGTTCATGGATCTCATGAACAGCGTGTGTAGGCCGATGTTGGATCAGTCAATGATCATGTTTATCGATGATATCTTGGTCTATTCTAAGACCAAGGAGCTGCATGAGCAGCATCTAAGGGAAGTATTAGAGACACTGAGAACGGAAAGGCTTTATGCCAAGTTCTCAAAGTGTGATTTCTGGTTGAGAGAGGTGCAGTTTTTGGGACACATCATCATCCAAGAGGGTATTTTGGTTGATCCAGCCAAGATTGAGGCAGTGATGCGGTGGGAAGTACCGAATAATGCATCTGAGATTCGTAGTTTCTTAGTTCTAGCGGGGTACTATTGAAAATTCAGCCAGGATTTATCCAAGATCGTCGTACCTTTGACTCGTTTGACCAAGAAGAATGTGACTTTTCGGTGGGGCCCGGATCAGCAGTTGGCTTTCAAGACCTTGAGACAGAGGCTATGTGAGGCCCCGATTTTAGCACTACCCGATGGGTTCGAGGATTTGGTGGTGTATTGTAATGCGTCTATCACAGGGTTAGGCGCTGTTTTGATGCAGAGGGTGCATGTGATCGCGTACGCCTCGAGGCAGCTGAAGCCTCATGAGGCAAACTACCCCACTCATGACCTGGAATTGGGGGTGGTTGTGTTTTCCCTTAAAATCTGGAGGGATTACTTGTATGGAGTTCGATGCACCATCTTTACTGACCATAAAATTTTGAAGTACTTGATGGATCAGTAGAACCTGAACATGCGGCAGAGGAGGTGGTTAGATGTACTGAAGGATTATGATTGTGAAATCTTATACCAACCAGGGAATGCCAATGTGGTGGCCGATGCTTTGAGCCGCAAGGAGGCAAGTGCTCCGATTAGGGATTTTGTTTGAGGATGACTGTGATCTCTCCATTCTTGGATATGATCAAAGAGGCTCAGGTGGAGGGTTTGAAGAAAGAGAACTGGAAGATAGAGCGGATTCAGGGTCAGTTTCCCTTGTTTGTTCGGGATAGTCAAGGTCTTCTGACACAGTGTCGTCGGGTGTGGGTACCGGTAACCGGGGGTGTGAGGCAGAAGATCTTGTAGGAGGCACACAGATCCAAGTTCTCTATTCACCCGGGGGCCACAGAGATGTATAGGGATGTGAGGTTGAGTTACTGGTGGCCCTGCATGAAGTGGGAGATTGCGTAGTTCGTGGATCGTTGCTTGACGTGTAGGAAGGTCAAGGCCGAACATCATAGGCCTCACGGAAAGGTTCAGCCATTACCCATTCCTATGTGGAAATGGGAAGAGATCACCATGGACTTCATCACGAAGTTACTGAGGTCAACGAGGGGTGTGGATGCCACATAGGTTATTGTGGATAGATTGACGAAGAGTGCCCACTTTATTCCGATCTCTGAGAGTATCTCTGCAGAGAAATTAGCAGATATTTATGTGCGAGAGGTGGTGGCTAGGCACGGGGTGCCAGTGTCATTGGTCTCTGACCGGGATGTCCGATTTACATCCAGATTCTAGAAAAAGTTTCACTAGGAACTGGGCACTCAGTTAAATTTCAGCACTGCTTACCACCCCCAGACAGACGGCCAGAGTGAGAGAACAATCCACACACTCGAGGATATGCTTCGGGCATGCGTGCTGGATTTTGGAGGGAGTTGGGATACATACCTCCCACTAGCAGAGTTTTATTATAAAAATAGTTATCATGCTAGTATCGATCGACCCCCGTTTGAGATGTTGTATGGTCGGAGGTGTAGGACCCCTGTTTGTTGGGGTGAGGTAGGGTATCGAGTCATGGGGAGCACTGAGGTAGTGCTCAAGACTACTGAGTTGATTCAGGAGGTGTGCGACAGGCTGCGAGTTGCACAGAGTCGTCAGAAAATCTATGCTGACCGGCGCCGATCAGACCTCGCGTTTCAGGTGGGGGATTTCGTCTTAATGAAAGTGTCACCATGGAAGGGTGTCATTAGGTTTCGGAAGAAGGGCAAGCTAGGGCCCCGATATATTGGACCGTTTAGGATTTCTGCCCGAGTGGGCAAGGTGGATTATCGCTTGGATCTGGCCAACGACCTTAGCCAGATACACAACACCTTCCATGTGTCTCAGCTTTGGAAGTGTGTCACATACGAGGTCGTTGTAATTTCTCTGGACGACATTCAGGTGGATGAGAGCCTGAACTACATTTAGAGGCCCGTTGCGGTTCTGGATAAGAAGACTAAGGTCCTTCGTAGTAAGTAAGTGAAGCTAGTGAAGGTGCAATGGCAGCACCGAAGAGGCTCCGAATGGACATGGGAGCCGAAAGATGAGATGCGAGACCACTAACCGGATTTGTTTACATCAGTAGACTACGAGGACAAAGTCTAGTTCAATTGGGGGAGATTTGTAATGCTTGTTCCAGGCATCATTTATTTCTCAAATTTTTAGGGTTTTGCACTAGGACTCGACGAGTTGGGGAGCCCCAACTCGACGAGTAGAGATCATTTTGGATGCGGGACTTAGGGTCTACTCGACGAGTAGGAAGGCCCTAACTCAACGAGTAGATACTGTAAAGGAAAACCCTAATTTTCAGGGGTTTGTACCTTATTTAAAGAACTTATGCCTCATTTGTAGCCTCCCTCATCGTCCATATAGCCTAGAGAAACCCTAGTTCGAGCCTTATACCTTCTTGAGTGTGTGAGAGTGTAACACCCCGACTCTCAGGTATAAACTTTACAGCCATATATTCATTTTGAAAGGTCTACTCGACGATTTGGATGCCCTGACTCGTCGAGTAGGAACGAACTTGGCCGCGTGTCTTAAGTGACCAACTCGACGAGTTGGAGGACACACCTCCACGAGTTGGGGTTGGAGGATGAAACCCTTATTTCCAGGGTTTTGCACCCTATTTAAAGGGTCATTAGCCTCCCTTACAACCCCCTTGAGCTCAGAAACCCTAAATCGTATTTACTCTCCATTTTTGTGTGTTATTAATCTTGGAAGGTGGATTTTGGTGAGAAGAGCTTGAAGTCCAAGGAGCTTGGAACAAGGAGAAGTTGTGGATCCGAATTCCACTCCATCTTAGCATCACTTTGAAGGTAACAAGTCGTTACCTTGGCTCTCCCTTAGCTATATCTCTTCATACATGGGTTTAGAACCCTTTTTAGTGTATTGTTGTGGTATTTCCGGATTTGGGGCAAGATCTGAGGTTGTAACTTCATATTTGGACTCCTTTAGCCCCTTATTGTCACAAAGTTCTAGTCTTTCTTAAGCTATGGCCTTCTCCTTGCCTTAAGATTCTTCTTTAGCTTAGTTTTGGCTCTTAAGACCTTGCATGCATGTAAAGTTTGCAACTTTACGTGGTAGCTAGGCCGCAGGAGACTGGATCTACCAATTGGAGCGTTGGAGTAGCTTAAAAATCATCTGGACAAGAAATGGACTGCATGAACTCGACGAGTCGCATAGATGACTCGGCGAGTTCGATGATGTTTTACCGTGGTTGGGTTCTGCATGGACTCGGCAAGTCAGTACGGGGACTCGACGAGTCAGTAGGGGTTTTCCCCGACTTCTGGACACGCATGGAGTCGACGAGTTGGTTGGAAACTCGGCGAGTCAGTTAGGGTTTCATGACTTCCTAAGTTCTTAAGGAACTCGACGAGTTGCTAGCTGCACTCGACGAGTCGGGTCAACATTGACCGTTGACTTTGACCAAGAGTTGACCAGTTAGACTTTGAGGGTATTTTGGTAATTAGGATTCTGATGGACTTGGTCCTATGGTGTTGATAGGTGGTTGAGTTCATGGCTGCAATTCGAGAGTTTTGCATTATCACTACAGTTCGACATCTATGAGGTGAGTTCTCCTCACCATATCAACAGGGTCTAAGGCACCAATGTCGGCCCTTATCGGATTTGTATTCGGGTTTATTGCATGATATGCTTATTGATTTACATCCTGGTAGTTAGGATGGTGATATGATTAGTGACCTGGTAGGTCGGTATCCTAGTTTATAAGATGTTTGCTATGTTAGAGATTTGTTAGATCTGTATCCTGCTTATAGGATGGTTGTTATGTTATTGATCGGTTAGATCGGTATCCTGGTTATAGGATGGTTGCCGTGTTAGTGATATGTTAGATCTGTATGACTATCTGTACTTGCATGCTAGCGTATGTTATTTATGTGCACATGTTTGTTGGTTTGGGAGATTGGGTTGAGGCAGGTTCTGCTTTGTATTGTAGGCCAAGATACCCAGGGCGGACCGGATAGACTACAGACCCGAGAGGGCATATAGTCAAGCCGAAGGCCCGGCGAGCAGTCTGGATAGGCTGAAGGCCCTGAGAGGCGGTTCAGACGTGCAGAAGGCTCGGAGAGTGGTCCAGATAGACTGATGTCCTGTGAGGCGATCCAGTCAGAATGATGGCTCATTATGCATGATGTGTTAGTTTATATGTTATGATTATGATCGTATGGCGTTGGTATTTTGGGGTAACTCACTAAGCCTTCGAGCTTACATTTATCGATTAATGTTTCAGGTACTTTTGATGATCGCGGGAAGGCGAAGGCGTGATCGTGCACCTCCTTATGTTTTTATGATGTGATTATGGGAAACCCTGACATTGAACTATTTTGAAAACAAGTTTTTTAATAATCATTGGTTTGGAAATGTTTTGAAGAGGTTAAATTTGGCATGATTTTTATGGATGTTACAAGATGGTATCAGAGCCTTGGTTTGAGTGAATTGGAGGAAACACTCGCGTGTCTCCAGTCTCAAACTGAGGACAAGATTTTAAAACGATTTTCTTAAAATGTTTTCAAAATAATAAAGGAGGATGCAAGTGTACTATCAGCCCGAGATCGCGGATAAACCCCAAAATACCTTACGGATTATTTGATTTATGTGATATCTTAGAACAGCATGTTAGTACTAGGCTAGGGATATGCACGAATTGCAAGATAGAATTGTCTGATTGTATGATGCCTAATAGCCTAGTTTCATGGATGGGTTGTTTGGGATGAGTCCGCCAGTTATGAGATATTTAGCCTTCCTCTAGGAGTGAGTATTGAGTACATGCCATGCTTACTTATAGTTTTAGGGTGTTATGATGATACTTGAGACAAATATGGGTAGGTGTGGAAGGTAGTATGGGCTCGTACTACTGAGAGCACAGGACCCATATGCGTAGCAAGGAAGTCACAACCCTAGGGTTTTGTTGGGAGTTGGTTCCCGGATTGTTATGTGGAATATATGATATCTTTCTGGTATATTTTCAGCATGGTGGTTACTCGACGATTTGTGACTGGATTCGGGTCAGGATCAGGAGGAGGCGGACAGGAGGCGCCGACAACGCCCGAGACTATCGGCCATATGGGCCAGACGAGATGGACGCCAGGATCCGGGAGATCCTGCATGATGAGGTTTCTTCTATGTTCCGGGCTCAGTTACCGGAGATGTTTGGGTCTATCAAGACCGCCATGGTGGAGTATTTCGATGATCGTTATGAAGCCCTCACTGATTAGGCTGCCGCAGCAGCCACTACGGCTGTAACGGCAGCAGGGGTAGGAGCCAGTCGGGCTTTTCAGTATCGGGACTTCAACAACACGAAGCCCCCTACTTTTGATGGGACTCAGGACCCCATCAAAGCCCTGAGGTGGCTATCTGACATGGAGGGGTGTTTCATCACGTGTTCATGTCCTACTTACCAGAAGGTCAGATATGCCCTGAACCTGCTGAGGACTGGGGCAAAAGGACTGGTGGAGGTGATGACTGGATCGTACTCGGATGATCAGAGAGTTGCGGTTACTTGGGAGCAGTTCAGGGATATGTTCCTCGCTCGCTAGATTCCACGAGTCGAGCGGGAACGGTTAGCTCATGAGTTTATGGATTTAAGACAAGATGGTAAGACGGTGACGGAGATCACCCGCATGTTCACGGAGAGGGCGATGTTCTGCCCGGAGTTTGCTTCTGAGCAGGCTCAGATGACACGTTATCTGAGCATGCTCAAGACTGACATCCGTCAGTTTGTTGCTACTCAGCGATGTCATACCTTGCTGGAGTTACAAGAGGCCGCTAGGCGGCGTGAGTTGGAGATTGAGCTGCAGTTGAGGGAATAGCGGCAGGCCCCGACACAATCAAAGCCGGCGCCGAAGCGGTATAAGACCGCTGATTCCAGGTCAGGAGGACAGCAGGGCCACACTTGTGGCAAGTGCGGGAAGGATCACTCGGGGGTTTGTAGATCTGGTAGCGGGTGCCGCAAATGCGGCAAGGACGGGCATTTTGCGAGGGATTGTCGCCAGATAGCCCCGATTCAGGATATGAGGATCTGCTACCACTGTCATCAGGTTGGTCATGTGAAGAGCAACTGTCCACAGCTCGCAGCCAGGCCGACGCAGGCTCCAACGCCGGCTACACTGAGAATTACTGACGGGAGTCTGGGTCGAGCAGCGCCCCCGAGGGCCCAGGGTCACGCCTTCTAGCTTACAGCATAGGAGACCAAAGCAGCACTAGAAGTGGTTGCTGGTATGTTTCTATCCCTTATCTTACTGATTATATTTGTTTTATGCTTATATGTTTGTACCTGTGGTTAGGTACGTTTTTAGTGAACTCCTTACCTGCTTTGGTATTATTTGACTCGAGGGCGAGTCGGTCGTTTGTCTCTCAGACATTTAGTAGAGTGTTCAGTTTGCCAATAGGAGAGCTAGAGTATCCGTTGCGAATCTCTATTGCCAACGAACACGGGATTTCCGCTTCTTCGGTCTATCGGGGTTGCGTATTGGAGATTTTCGGGGTATCTTTCCTGATAGACCTGATCCCGATCCCCATGGGGGGGCGTGTGTGTGATTATGGGTATGGACTCGCTTAGTCACTTCGGTGCCATGATCGACTGCGAGGGTCAGCAAGTGGTAATTCGAACCCCAAGTGGAGGAGAACTGATTGTTTACGGCGAGGGGACCAGATTGGGATTGGGGTTTTGTTCGGTTGTCAGGGCTCGACAGTACATTCAGCACGGGTGTGTGGGTTATCTAGAATATGTGGTGGATATGCGAGTCAGGGATCAGGTTTTAGTTTCAGAGGTTCCAGTAGTCATGGAGTTTGCGGACGTGTTCCCGGAGGAGTTACCAGGAGTGCCTCCGGAGAGGCAGGTCGAGTTCAGGATCGACCTTGTGCCAGGTGCGGCCCTATCGCCAAGGCGCCGTACCGGTTGGCACCACCAGAGATGCAGGAGATGTCATCATAGCTGCAGGAACTCATGGGAAAGTAGTTCATTCGTCTGAGTAGTTCTCCATGGGGAGCACCGATTCTCTTTGTCAGGAAGAAGGATGGTTCACACCGAATGTGCATTGATTACCGGGAGTTGAACAAGTTGACGGAGAGAAACCGTTATCCATTCCCGAGGATAGATGATCTTTTCGATCAGTTGTAGGGAGCATCTTGGTTCTCCAAGATAGACCTGAGGTCCGGGTACCATCGGGTCAGGGTTAGGGAGGAGGACGTGGAGAAGCCGCATGACACGAGATACCCTACTCATGATCTGGAGTTGGGAGCGGTGGTATTCGCTCTCAATATTTGGAGACAGTACCTCTATGGTCCGCTGTAGGCAAGGATTTGTATTTGGTGTGTGTGGGGGGGGAGGGAGGTTCCTGTCCTTTTTTCTCTTCAATCCCTAGGCAAATTCCATTCAGTTGATGGGAAAATTCCATTTGGTTGATAGGAGATCAATGGAAGACTTTTGATGTAGTGGTGACGAATTCTTTTTATAGTTTGTGGAATTTTCGAAATCCTTTACTTTTTGGGACATCTACTCCTTGAAAATTTGATTTATTTGATAATATTGTTGATAGGGTGTATTTCTAGATTTGTAATAGGAGTAATAAAGTTATAATTTACTCGGTTAATGTCATCGCCGTTTAAAAGAAGGCTTTTCACATGAAGGTCCTTAGGTTTGTCAAGTTTTGTCGGTTTTCTCTTTGCGATAATTTAATGTTCGTTTCTGCCTAATATTTGAACATCAGTTTTATCCATGCAAAAAAATTTGGTTTGTTTATGGCTAATATTTGCACACTTTTAGCCAGTTTTACCTTTAATAACCGGTTACCTTAAGTTATGTGGCACTGACCTATTGACGTGGAGTTGGTTGAGGGTCTTTCTTCCGTCACTATAAATACTAGAGAATATTGACAAAAGGAAGCCGATGGGTTTTGAACTCATAACCTCCTACATGAAAGGGTAACTCCAACCACTAAGGGCAAGGGCAAGGCTTGATGGTGCAACATGCACTCTCTCAGGCATTTTTATGGGGACACTCTGATATTTGAAATAAAATGTTGATGTTATGAATTTGAAAACAATTGTCATTGAGATTTTATGGTTTATGGGAATGTTTCGATTATTTCAAAATGAAAAAAAAATATTTGGAAAAATTGGGTCGTTGCATTCCTCCTTGAATTCCCTTCGATTTGCTTCAAAGATCTAAACCTTAGAACCTTAAATCTCTTTAGGAGAGCTATGAAACTCGAAGGAATGATAAAATTAGGTTAATATAAAAAGCCATCATGAATATAATATTATTTCGGTTTGTCGACCGTACGCGTCGTGTATTCATGTGTCATGTTCTAGCTCTACCCCCATTCAGCATCGTACTTTGAAACATGTCGCATAATACTAATATGATGTGTTGAGTTTCTCACTGCATTAAACCTGTTTTCGTAATAGTAATGTACTTCACCGTTCTATGTCAAAGTACCCTATACGCGTAGAATAACCCTATATTACGCATCGCATTCTCGTTTGCAGTTTTAGTACTTAGCAATCTCCCATTATTCACTATTACAACCAAAATCACACAATCAATAGTATAAACCCATTTCTAATAATCATAATAACAACTTGTAAAGAACATTTTAACATATAAAAAGATACTAGCTAAACTTAATGTTCAAGATTTCATAATTTTTATCAAGTTGGGCCAATTTTCCCTTTAATATTAAAATTCAATACAATTCATATCATTCAAATTTATATATATATATATATATATATATATATATATATGTGTGTGTGTGTGTGTGTGTGTATGTGTGTGTGTGCGTGCGTACACGTGTGTATGTGTGTGTCTGTGAATGTGTATGTGTATTTATATATGTATAGGCCTTGTTGTAACACCCGAATCAAAGTACTTATTAGTTTAGACCCTTGGTGTGTTAATGTTTTGCAGAATTGGTACCTAGGGGTAGATTTGCCAACTTTAGAAAATTTAGAGTACGTTGGGTGTACTTCTTGTACGCTGGGAGTACTGGATCACTACTTGATCGCGGGTCATAACCACGTACGTGAGGCGTACGTGGAGTACGCAGGGCGTACGTCAGGCTGAGGCAAACCCTAATTTTTAGGGTATGTACCTTATTTAAACCTCATTATAGCCTCATTTGGACATGTTGAACCAGCCTCCACCTCTCCTTATCCCAGAAAACGAAACCCTTAAGTGTTTTAGTGAGTTCTGAACTTGAAGAGTGCTTGTTGGTGGTTTGTGAAAGAGAAGAGGAAGAGGAACACTTGAGGGGAATTGCTTGAGCTTGTGGATCCAGGATCATCTCCACATTTGCAAGCTTTTTGAGGTAAAATGCTTATATCTTTATGATCTTATATGTTAGATCTAGTTCATGGAGCATTTTGTACACTTTTTAAGTCCTTTGTGATAAAGGTGAGCTTTTGATATACTCCAAAGGCAATGGATGCTATATCGTAGCTCCAATCAGTTCCCATGTTCATAAAAATGTCAACGTTACGAAGTATTTGGACCCATGTTCATAAAAGTGTTTGGAGGAAACGTTTAACCAATTAAGTGCTTAATGGAGTAGGTTGGCACACTGGGGAGTATGTAACAGCCCCAAATTTCCAATAAAATTTTCATTTTAACTAACCAAAACATTTCCATAAGATATAAAATTCCAAACACATTTGTTTTCAAAATCCATAACATCAGATAAATTATTCATAATATCAGAGTGTCCCAAATAAAATGACAAAGAGTGCATGTCGCGCCATCATGCCGGGCTCTTGCCCTTAGATCCTGAAGTACCTGAAACAACCAAAAAACTATAAGCTAATGCTTAGTGAGTTCCCCAGAGCATACCCCTCACAATCCACATAATCACATAAACCATATTAGCTATATCAGCTACATAAACCACATAAGTCGTGCATACAATCATATAAGGATGCCATGGAAACCCTCCAAGGTCTTACATCGGGTGCCATGGGAACCCCTACATGGTCTTAGCCCATTGCCATGGGAACCCCCACATGGTCTTACAAACATATAAGGATGCCATGGAAACCCTCCAAGGTCTTACACCAGTGCCATGGGAACCCCCACATGGTCTGATATCCAAGTGCCTCGGGAACCCCCCGAGGTCTTCCATGCAAATATCACAGAGACTACTAGCATATCACGTATCACATAACAACTAGTATATCACATATCACATATCACATAATGGGTCGGCCTTGGTGCCTTCGACCCATTTGTATGGTGAGGAGACTCACCTCTCAGGGAATGCTGAACTGGTAAGATCAAATCCCAAGTCACAGCTCCAAACTCAACTGCCTACAACCATCATGCGACTAACTTCATCAAAATTCCAAAATACCAAAGATACCCTTAAAGTCAAACTTGGTCAACCATGGTCAAATTCATAGTCAACAGTCAAGGTCAACAGTCCATGTTGACCCAACTCGTCGAGTGCATCTACCGACTCATCGAGTTCCTTCAGTTCTCAGAAAACCGGTGAAAACCCTAGTGAACTCGCTGAGTTATCACAGCAACTCATCGAGTTCAAACAGTGTTTAGACGATCGAGGAAACCCCGGGCCAACTCGCCGAGTTGGAAAGGTAACTCGTCGAGTTTTCCCAGTCTTAACTCATTCAGCCACTTTTTAAGCAAGTCTTAAGCTCTAAGTTATAGATTTGATCCTCTAGGGAAGATATACCATGTAAAGTTGCTGACTTTACGTCCATGCATGGCATTAAGGGATTTAGGTCATGAAGGAAGGCTAAGACTTGATAAAGATGGCAACTTTAAGTCAAATGAGGCCATGAGATGTCCAGATTTGAAGTCATCGTTTCATGACATGCTCAAATCCAAGAATGATCCCAAAATGAGCTAATAATGACCATAAACTCCCACATGAAGAGATCTAGAAATTAAATGACCAAGGTATCAACTTTATACCTCAATATAGCTGCCACACCAGAGAAGACATCGGATCTACAGCCTCTCCCTTCAGCTATGCACCTCCTACTTCAAGCCTCTTAAAAAAACACCAAGAATGCACTCTTTAAGCTCTCACACACTCAAAGTGGTAGGAAAAGCTCGAACTAGGGTTTCTCTGGACCAAGGGGCAATAAGGGAGGCTAACAATGAGGTTTAAGGCCTTTAAATAGGGTGCAAACCCTAAAAATTAGGGTTTTCCTTTCCAACGTCTACTCGTCAAGTTGGGGCTCCCCAACTCGTCGAGTTGAGTCCTTAATCCACGTCCAACTAGATCCCTACACGACGAGTTGGAGCTCCCCAACTCGTCGAGTTCCAGCCCAAAACCCTATACTGTTGAGAAATAAAGAATACATGGACCAAGCGTTACAAATCTCCCCCACTTGAACTAGACTTCATCCTTAAAGTTTGCTGATGCAAAAAGGTCCGAATAATGCTTCCTTATCTCATCCTACGGCTCCTAGGTCCATTCGGAGCCTCTTCGGTGCTGCCATTGCACTTTAACTAGCCTCACTTCCTTGTTCCGTAGGGCTTTCATTTTCTGGTCTAAAATCGCTATTGGTTTCTCCACGTAATTGAGGCTCTCATCAACTTGAATATCATTCAAGGAAATCACTGTGGCCTCATCAGTTACACACTTCCAAAGCTGGGACACGTGGAAGGTGTTGTGGATCTGGCTAAACTCGACCGGTAGATCCAAATGGTAAGCTACCTTGCGCACCCGGGCAGAAATCCTGAACGGACCAATAAATCGGGGTCCTAACTTCTCCTCTTCCGAAACCTAATGACACCCTTCTATGGTGACACTTTCAGCAAAACAAAGTCTCCCACCTAGAACGCGAGATCCGAGCGACGCCGGTCAGCATAGCTCTTCTGACGGCTCTGCGCGACCCGCAGCCTATCGCGCACTTGCTAGATCAGCTTTGTAGTCTTAAGCACCACCTCGGTGCTTCCCATGACTCGGTGCCCAACCTCATCCCAACAAACTGGGTTCCTACACCTCTAACCATACAACATCTCAAACGGGGGTCGGTCGATATTAGCATGATAACTATTATTATATAAAAACTCTGCTAGTGGGAGGTATGTATCCTAACACCCTCCAAAATCTAGCATGCATGCCCGAAGCATGTCCTTGAGTGTCTGGATCGTCCTCTCGCTCTGGCCATCTGTCTGGGGGTGGTAAGAGGTACTGAAATGTAACTGGGTGCCCAACTCTTCGTGAAACTTCCTCCAAAACCTGAATGTAAAATGGACATCTCGATGAGAGACTACCGACACTGGCACCCCGTGTCTGACCACCACTTCCCACACATAGATATCTGCTAATTTCTCAGCAGAGATACTCTTGGGGATCCGAATAAAATGGGCGCTCTTCGTCAATATGTCCACAATGACCCAAATGGCATCCACACCCCTCGCCGTCCTTGGTAACTTCGTGATGAAGTCCATGGTGATCTCTTCCCATTTCCATATAGGAATGGGTAGCGGCTAAACCTTGTCGTGAGGCCTCTGATGTCGGCCTTGACCTTCCTGCGGGTCAAGCACCGCTCCACAAACCACGCGACCTCCCGCTTCATGCAGGGCCACTAATAACTCAACCTCAGGCCTCTATACATATTTGTGGCCCCTGGATGAATAGAGAACTTGGACTTGTGCGCCTCTTCCAATATCTTCTATCTCACGCCCCCAGATGTCGGCACCCACACCCGTCCATGCTGTATCAAAATTCCCTGGCCATCCCGAACAAACAAGGGGATCTGACCCCGAACCGCTCTATCTTCCAGTTCTCTTTCTTCAAACCCTCCACCTGACCCTCCTTGATCATATCCAACAAAGGGGAAATCACCGTCAATCTCAAATAAACATCCCCAATCAGAGCACTCTCCGCATTGCGACTCAAGTCATCGGCCACCACGTTGGTCTTCCCTGGGTGGTACAAAATCTCGCAATCATAATCCTTCAGTTCATTCAACCACCTCCTTTGCCGCATGTTAAGGTTCTGCTGATCCATCAAATACTTCAAACTTTTGTGCTCAGTAAAGATGGTGCACCAGACTCCGTACAAGTAATGCCTCGAGATTTTTAGGGCAAACACAACCGTCCCCAATTCTAGGTCGTGAGTAGGGTAATTCGCCTCGTGAGGCTTTAACTGCCTCAAGGCGTATGCGATCACATGCCCCCTCTGCATCAAAACTACCCCTAACCCCAAGATAGACGCATCACAATACACCACCAAATCATCCAATCCTTCGGGTAGCGCTAGAATCGGGACCTCGCATAACCTCTGTCTCAAGGTCTCGAAAGCCAACTGTTGGTCTAGGTCCCACCGAAAAGCCACATTCTTCTTGGTCAAGCGAGTAAAAGGTACAACGATCTTAGAGAAATCCTGGATGAATCTCCGATAGTACCCCGCTATATCCTAGAAGCTACGGATCTTAGATGCATTCTTCGATACTTCCCACCGCATCACTGCCTCAATCTTGGCTGGATCAACCAAAATACCCTCTTGGTTGATGATGTGCCCCAAAAATTGCACCTCTCGCAACCAAAAATCACACTGTGAGAACTTGGCATAAAGCCTTTCCGTCCTCAGTGTCTCCAATACCTCCATTAGATGCTGCTCATGCTGCTCCTTGGTCTTAGAATAGACCAAGATATCATCGATAAAAACGATCACATACCGATCCAACATCAGACTACACACCCTGTTCATGAGGTCCATGAACGCTGCTGGGGCACTGGTGAGACCTAATGGAATCACCACAAACTCGTAGTGACCGTACCGAACCCTGAAAGTTGTCTTCAGTATATCCTCATTCCTAATCCTCATCTGATCGTACCCCGACCGAAGATCAATCTTGGAAAACGAAGATACACATTGCAGCTGATCGAACAAATCATCGATCCTCGAAAAAGGATAACGGTATATCACCATTAGCTTGTTCATCTCTGGATAATCGACACACATCCTGTGTGACCCGTCCTTCTTCTTCACGAACAAGATCGGTGCTCCCCATGAGGAACTAATCGGACAGATAAACCCTCAGTCTAGCAGCTCCTGAGCTACGTAGACAGTTCCTGCATCTCGGGCGGAGCTAGCCGGTACGGTGCCTTAGCTATCGGAGCGGAACCCGGCACCAAATCAATGCGAAAATCTACTTGCCTCTCCAGAGGCACCCCAGGAAACTCTTCAGGAAAGACATCCCGAAAATCCCGTACAACTGGCACACTGTCCAAATATGACGTGGTCACAATCCTCGTATCCGAGATATATGCCAAAAATCCCAAACAACCCTGATGGAGAAGTCTTCTCACCCTCGCAGACGAACAGAGGGTTGGCCCCTACGAGGCCCTCTCCCCATGAATAACCAGTTCTCCCCCACTTGGGGTTCGAACTCTTACTAGCTGGCGCTCGCAGTCTATCATGGCCCCATTGGCTCCTAACCAGTCCATTCTGAGGATCACCTTCATCCCTCGCAACGGAATCGGAACCAGATCGACATGAAACCTTTCCCCAAACACATTCAGGACACAACCTCGATATACCCTCGCAGCACTCACAGTGCGGTCATCCGTAATCTCAACCTCAAGTGGGGAATCCAAAGTCCCCGGAGCATCCCGAAACTTCTTGATGAGCGCAAGAGATACAAATGATCGGGTAGCTCGCGAATCGAAAAGAACATGAGCCGACATACCATTGACCAAAAAGGTCCCTACACAGGAGCACATATATACATAAGAATAACAAATCAATATCTAGAAGGAAAATAAATTACGTACCAGCCACGATGTCTGGCGCTGCTCGACCCTCCTCTGTGGTCAACTGAAATGCACGGCTCTTCACCGCAGGAGCTTCCGCCTTGGCAGGGCGGCCATCAGTGATCCTCGCTGTGACGGGCGCAGGCGCCACCACTGCTCCTCCTCCTCCCTGCAACCTCGGACAGTCGACCGTTTTATGGCCGGTCTGGTTGCAGTGGAAACAAATCAAGCCCTTTTTGGGGCAGTCCCTGCTCACGTGGCCCGGCTGACCACATGTATAACATATCGGGCCCGTCACCCGACAAACTCCACTGTGCGATCTCCCACATTTGGCACACCGGCCACGGCCCTGCTGGCCCCTACTGGAAGAATCAGAGGTCTTAGGCTTTTTAGCCTGACCTATAGTTGTCTGAACCTACTCTGGCTTCCGCTTGGTGTGGAGCTCCAACTCCATATCCCGCTACCGGGCCTTTTCCACCATCACATTCAGGGTTTTGCACACTAAAAATCTCACGAACTCGCGGATATCATGCTTCAACATAGATTGATACCTCGTCCTCCTCATATCCTCATCAGCAGTATATTGCGGAATCAATAGTGCTCGTTCCCGAAACTTGGCGGTGATCTCCGCCACAGTCTTGGTGGTCTACTGTAGCTCCTGGAACTCCCTCACCAATCGTTGCACCTCAATGGATGGTGCAAACTCCAAATCACAACGCCTGACAAACTCCTCCTATGACATCTCAGCCACTCCAGCTGATCCCACCTGGCTGGTCACCTCCTCCCACCAGTCCCTGGCTCGGTCCCTCAACATACACGAAGCAAACCTCACTTTTGCCGCCTCGGGGCAAGAGCTCGTGTGTTGGGCGTTCTCCATATCTGCCACCCAGGCTCGACTAGCTATGAGGTTCCTGACTCTGAAGAACTCAGGCGCCCCACACGCCTTGAACACCCAGAACGAGGGAGTTTGGGCCCCGACCTGGCCCGCAGCAATCTCTGCTCGGAAAGACCTGAGCCGCTCTTCCATGATCTCCATCATTCCCTCCTTGACTGTCCCGAAAATCACTGGGGTAGCTTCAAGGATGCCCTCGTAACCTCGGCTGTAATGAGATCATGCAGCCTCTCGTCAATGGGCTCTATAGCGTAGCCCGACCCAGATCCGGATCCTGATCCTGATCCTAATCCCCCTGCTCCATGACGTATCACCACCATTCTGATCTGAAATTCCGTAAGACAGGATGATCAAGATATTCAAAAAAGGGATCCTTCTATACCGGTTCTCCTTAGAGCTTCCAGACCTAACATTAGTTCGGGTACAGGTCCTGTGCTTTTAGTAGTACGGGCCCAATACTACCTTCCACACCTACCTGTACCTTCCCCAAGGCTCTATCTGATAACTCTAATTCGTCCCAGAACAAAACATATCTCACAGACTACCGCATAACTCAAATCCTAGGCTACCCTAAGATTTTTTCCATTCCCATCAAACCAGAACTCAAATCAATCATAACAGGTTGCCTTATGCATGCAAGTTATACACAGAACAGGATCAAATAGACTGTCGAATAACAAACTCTACCCTAGGACAACAACCAGACAAGGAACAGGAAATAAGGCCAAATCAATTATTCTAAGGCTATAAGATCCTAACCGTATACAATTTTTAAAGCATACACATAGCAAAATTCCATCCGATTATCACATTCCAAGTATCAATATAGCATGGTTAACATATTGGGGAAAACACTTACTTGAGCTCGGCCGATTGCACGCATTGCACTCTCCCTTTTTCTTACAAGTAATCAGTTTTAAGAAGTTTTTAACTTTGAATTTGAAAAACAATTTTACCGTTTCCTCAGTATGAGTTCTGACACACTCGGAAGTATGCCTGAATCCCTCAAACCAAGGCTCTGATACCAACTTGTAACAGCCCCAAGATTCCAATAAAATTTTTCATTTTAAACAACCAAAACATTTCTATAAGATATAAAATTCCAAACATATTTGTTTTCAAAATCAATAACATCAGATAAATTATTCATAATATCAGATTGTCCCAAATAAAATGCCAGAGAGTGATGTCGGTCCATCACGTCGGGCTCTTGCCCTTAGATATCCTGAAGTACCTGAAACAACCAAAAAACTGTAAGCTAATGCTTAGTGAGTTCCCTAGAGCATACCCCACACAATCCACATAATCACATAAACCATATTAGCTATATTAGCTACATAACCCACATAAGCCATGCATACAATCATATAAGTATGACATGGAAACCCTCCAAGGTCTTACACCGGGTGCCACGAGAATCCCCACATGGTCTTAGCCCATTGTCATTGGAACCCCGACATGGTCTTACAAACATATAAGGATGTCATGGAAACCCTCCAAGGTCTTACACCGGTGTCATCGGAACTCCCACATGGTCTTAGCCTAGAATTCCATGGGAACCCCCACTTGGTTTGATATCCAACTGGCTCGGGAACCCCCTGAGGTCTTCCATGCAAATATCATAGGGACTGCTAGCATATCTTGTATCATATAACAACTAGTATATCACATATCACATAATGGGCCGGCCTTGGTGCCTTCGACCCATTCGTATGATGAGGAGACTCACCTCTCAAGGAATACTGAACTGGTAAGATCAAATCCCAACTCACAACTCCAAACTCAACTGCCTACAACCATCATGCGACTAACTTCATCAAAATGCCAAAATACCAAAGATACCCTTAAAGTCAAACTTGGTCAAACATGGTCAAATTCAAAGTCAACAGTCAAGGTCAACAGTCCATGTTGACCCAACTCGTCGAGTGCATCTACGGACTCGTCGAGTTCCTTTAGTGTTCAGAAGATCGGGGAAACCCCGGGCCAACTCGCCGAGTTGGAAAGGTAACTCGTCGAGTTTGCCCAGTCTTAACTCATTCAGCCACTTTCGAAGCGAGTCTTAAGCTCTAAGCTATAGATCTGATCCCCTAGGGATGAGATACCACGTAACGTTGTTGACTTTACGTACATGCATGGCATTAAGGGGGATAAAACACTCAATCATAGCTTCTTAAGGGAATTAGGGCATGAAGGAAGGCCAAGAATTGATAATGATGGCAACTTTAAGTCAAAAGAGGCTATGAGATGTCCAGATCTGAAGTCATAGCTTCATGACATGCTCAAATCCAAGAATGATCCCAAAATGAGATAATAATGACCATAACCTCCGACATGAAGAGATCTAGCAATTAAATGACCAATGTATCAACTTTATACCTCAATATAGCTGCCACAACAGAGAAGACATCGGATCTACAACCTATCCCTTCTGCTATGCATCTCCTACTTCAAGACTCCTCAAACAAACACCAAGAATGCACTCTTTAAGCTCTCACACACTCAAAATGGTAGGAAAAGCACAAACTAGTGTTTCTCTGGACAAAGGGGCGATAAGGCCTTTAAATAGGATGCAAACCCTAAAAATTA
Organism: Lactuca virosa; assembly: GCF_052849685.1. Lineage (NCBI taxonomy): Eukaryota > Viridiplantae > Streptophyta > Magnoliopsida > Asterales > Asteraceae > Lactuca > Lactuca virosa. Next base: position 205,067,178 of record NC_136429.1, read on the forward strand.
GGGTTTCCCTTTCCAGCGTCTACTCGTCAAGTTGGGGCTCCCCAACTCGTCAAGTTGATTCCTTAATCTGTGTCCAACAATATCCCTACATGATGAGTTGGAGCTCCCAACTCGTTGAGTTCCAGCCCAAAACCCTATACTATTGAGAAATAAATAATACTTGGACCAAGCGTTACATAGTACCATGGGAGTACCCAGCTGGTACGCTGCATGTACTAGCCTGAGAAGAAGTACGCTAAGCGTACGAGTTGAGTACGCCCCACGTACTCAGCAGATGGGCCTTGTGCTTGACGTTTTCGGTATTGGGCAAATGTTTGGGTTTGAAAGTTTGGTCCTGGTTGGGCCGTTACCCTTCTTTTTTGGGCTTTGGGCTAGCATGTTGGGCTTCCGTGGATTTTAGGCCATGATGGGTTTTTGGCCCAATTTGGAAGATTGGGCCATATTTGGGCCTTAGGTTTCCATTAAGGTTTTGGGCCTTTTGAATAGTAATGTTGGGCTTTGGATTTGGGCCAAGTCAGATAATGGGTAAAATGGTCTTCTACCCTGGTTATGGGCTAAGTGGCTTAGACTCCGGTTATAATTTGATACCCAATGTATAATTGGATGTTACTGATATTGATAGCGCGGAGATTTTCCGGACCAGCAACCAAAAATTCATTCGAGTGATTCAACAGCTTGAGGTGAGTTTCCTCACTGTGTTTAGCGGGTTGAAGGCACCAATGTTGGCCGATGGTTTATTATGTTAGAATGCTAGATGTCTGTATGACTCTTGCATGTGTTATGTGTTGGTATGCTTACCGGGCATGGCCCGATACCTAGCGGGGCTCGATGAATTTACTGTATGCTATTATATTTGTGATTATCGCATGTGTTTGTATGATTTCATGTTTATATGTACACCGGGTGAGGCCTAATGCCAGGTAGGGCCTGATGACTGACAAATCTGTATATGGAGCGGGGCTCGATGTCGGGCGGGGCCTGATGACTGGCTGGGCCCACTGTATGTTTGATATGTATGGTAGTGATAGGGGTGAAATAGACCCGGTATCCAGTTGAAATAGACCGAAGGGGGTCGCAAGCACCCAGATATGCTTGGTTGTATGTTTGTATGGTATGTTGTATTTTGGGGAACTCACTAAGCTTTATGCTTATGGTTTTATAGTTACATTTTCGGGTAATTCCGGTTCGAAAGGGAAGGGCCCGACTTGACCGCAGCGCATCCACCCATGTTTCCCTATTATGATGATTTTAGGATTGTACTCTCATAATTGCTTTCTCATGAAATACTTTTGGATAATTAGAAAAAGGTTAATGAATGTTTGGCTAAAAGATAATTAGTGCTTTCATTGAATTAAAAATGAAATTTTTACCTCGTAATTTTTGGGACGTTACAAGTTGGTATCAGAGCCTTAGTTTGAGGGATTCAGGCATACTCTCGGGTGTGTCTGAACTCAAACTGAGGGTTTGGTAAAACTTTCATAAAATAAAATTTTTATTAAAGGATTTTCTAATAAAAGGGAGGTGTATGATGCGTGCAATCGGCCGAGCTCACGTAAGTGATTCCTAGAATACCCATACATGTTTATTATGTTATATGTTAAGAGAATTTCATGCCATATTGGGGCTAAGGATCTGCTCAGAATTTCATGTTAGGAGGGATGCCTTTAGATGCCTGATTGTTTGAGCTCTTAGAGTTGCATGCTAGTATGGTTTTCAGATAATTAGATAGAATGACTTGATTAATTGGTATGTTGGTTAGATTTTTCATTGCCTGGATGTTTCTTTCTTTGTGCTTTGTGGGACTCCTAGTAATGTGGGTTAGCTACTAAGTGAATATGTCAAGTCATATGTTGCATAGGTTAAATAATCTCAGAGTGATGGATTTGACCCTATTGCGCAGCTCTTGTCTGAGTCCAACCGTTGTAGGGTTGAGTCTTTTATTTGAAGAATTATTTAAGCTTTGTTGCATGTGATTGTATTCATGAGGTGGTTAATTGACACTATTGGAAGTTCTTCAGTAGCTGATGGCAATGTGAGGTTGGGAACCTGGGAGAACCTACGGTGTGCTGTAGTGGTTTGTTTACGCTGCTTAGCGAGTATCTGGGATATCAGTTTGAGAAGGTAACTTAGAGGATTCGGGATGATTCTTGAGGAAAGTATGGATAGGTGTGGAAGGTAGTATTGGGCCTGTACTACTGAAATCACAATATCCATACTCGAATTGAGGAGAGTCTTGGAGAATCTAGGAAACCTATGGGATGTGGATTCTTGGGTATGTTCTGATTATTGGTATGATTGTTTTGTCTTGGTATGGCGATGAGCACACTAGGAGGAGGTTCAGGTTCTGGTTCAGGCTCAGGTGCAGTTACTAAGTTGATTGATGAGCGGATGCGGGAGTTTATCTCATCGAAGATCATCCGCGATATTTTGGAGCAGACTCCTGTGATCTTTGGTACGGTCAAGGAGGGTATTATGGAGATTTTGGATGAGTGTTTGGGCGCATTCCGCATTGAGATCATGGCTATTGTTGGATCTCACGCTCTTTTCTTCTGTGAGTTCCATGCTTGTGGAGCTCCCGAGTCCTTTGGGAAGAAGGACCTCATTTCCAGTAGGAGGTGGTTAGCGGACGAGGAGATGAAGGAGGTAAGGTATCATGACATGCTGAGGGATGTCATCAAGGAGTTGGTAAGTTTTTCAGGGTGCGAGACCCTGAATGATATGATTTCTAAAGCCGAGAGCATGAGATTGATTTGGAGCACCTTGGGAAAAGGAAGTCAAAGCATACTCAAATTACAGTGGGTCAGGTGAAGAGGCCCATGACTCAGGATTCACTTTTGGGAGGCCATCGGGGTCGGGGCCATTGCACCAAGTGTGGGAGGATGTCGGCAGACAGGCCGAGGATGTTTCAGTTGTGGTCAGATGGGTCATTTTAGTAGGGATTTCCCCGTAGGTAGGTTCTGATGTGTTTGCACTGCAATCAGGTGGTCCACAAAAAGGCCGATTGTCCGATGTTGAGGGGTGGAGCAGCGAGTGCACCAGGTCCCATTACTTTGAGGATCATTGGAAGCCGTGAGGGTAGGTTAGGAGCCCCATCAGCGAAGAGCCAAGCATTACAGTGTCAGTCTGTGGATGCCAGAGTTTCATCAAACGTTGTTGCGGATATGCTATCTTTTTCTTTCTTCATGCTTATTATCAGTATTTATATTTGCCTTGGAATCTTTTATTGGTATGGGTAAGCATTAAATTTGGTTCAGTTCTCTGTTATCGCCTGAGTTATGTCATCAAGAATTGTTATATGCCATTTTTGCATGCCAAGAATTATTAGAGGGTCGTATCTTGCTCAGCGGGATTCAGTTGTTCGGTTGTTGTTCTGGTTCTTTGATGGGGTCAGTTTAGGGGTATTGTTTGGATGATCTATGGTCGAATCAGCAGGAGTAGTTCATCAGCGGAGTCAGAGTTCAGAAGTGTTAGCATTTGCTCCGGTAGGATCGACAACCGTCTATGGGAGGACCTTCAGGTCCAAATCACTACCGTTGCTAGGGAAGGAGCGGTAGCAAGAAGATGAAGGTGGCAGTCGCATGGGTTGTTTGGTCATTGGATGTGCCAAGGGAATTTCATAATCGCAAAGGTTAAAAATGGTTAAAATACAGAGATCCTTCTGGGAACGGGATGTTGGAGTGAAGATTCGCCAGTTCCGGTCAAGGGTTATAGTCTTTGTCACCAACATAAAGGACTTACGGATTTGGTGTTGTATCATGGGAAGTGATTGGGATTATTGGGCTTGCTAAGATTTCAGGGAGTATTCATCTGGATTTTAAGAGTTGTGCGATCATCAAGATTGGCTAGCAATGGAACGCTGGTATATGTAAGCTCAGGATGTCGACAGTTTGAATCGCAAGGTTGCGAGATGGATTGGAAATCCATAAAATCTTATGGAAATGAAGGTCGCAGTCGAGCCCAAGTGGGGAAGAATCATTGGTCTAAAGGATTGCACAAAGAAGTATATTTGGGTTTCGTTGCACAGTTGTAGTGACACATGGCGGGTATGTGGATGGATCCAGGTCGAGGGTGGTGTTAGGGCCTCTCTGCCTATTCTAGACTGATTAAGGCTTTGGGGTTCGAAGCATGAACCGAACACCTGATTGGGATATAGTTGGATGCGGGTTCGACTCAGGTCAATTTTGGTCGGTATGGTAGAGGTGTGGTAAGACCATGGGTGGTGACCATGGAGGAACTGAAGTGTCGTAATTCTGCAAGGTGGCCATAGCATTCACTGGATTGGAAGATAGTGTGGAAGTGTTGTAAGACTACGAGGTAGCCGTAGCATTGACCAGGATATTAGACAGTTGTGGAAATGTTGTAAGTATGCGATGGGATCGTAATATTTGCCAAATTAAGATAGACCATCGTTGGGGTGGTCGTTGGTATAAAGGAGGATCAGTTCGTGCCTTGGGCAAGGCGGACAGTATTGTCGGAGAGTATTTCGTTGTTATAGGAGGAGGACCATTAGGGTCCGAGGCGAGGTTAGGCCTATGCAGCTATTGATGGGGTGAGACCCATGAGTGTGGCCCGTTCGTTGGTATAGACTGGGTGAGACCCGTGGGCGAGACCCGTATGATTATGACAGTGCAGGTGAGACCTGGTGGAGACCAGTTGGGTCAATGTATTGGATCATGGTTTTAGTGGGATGATTATTTGGTCAGTGAGTGGCATAGAGTGATGAATAGGCTAGGGTAGCCTTATCAGTTGGACTCTCAAGAACCTGGTGGCTAGACCAAGTGTGAGACTAGCAGTCTCAGCAGTGGTTTGGGGATTTTTATATCCCGATTTAGTGAATGGTTGCCGTGAATCAGAATATTTCGGGTGAAATGCAAGTGTAAATCCTTGGATCTCAGGTTATGAGTTATGTACCGAGTTGGCTTTTGGTTGAGACTCGCGTTGGGAATCGTTAGTATATATGTGCAAGATCTTTATTTCAGCAAGATATAGATTAATGAATATGTATGTTGAGTGCATCAGCTGAAGGGATTCAGGGTCAAAAGGATGTTTTCAGTTCTGATGGTAGAAAAGGACCTTGTGATTGTGCTTTGGAATGGTTCTACCTGTGTGTAGGTCAGGAAAGTTATGGGGATTCAGAATTATAGAAGTAGCGTATTGGTTCGGCGGTTAAGGAATCAGTGACTTGTTCAGCACTAGAAGATTTAACCCCCAGATTGCCTCTTGTTGCTCATTATGTCCATGGATTCGTTAACTTCAGGATGAGTCTTTTACTCGAAGGATTATCTAATCCCTTTTACCAAGTGAAAAGTTTTCGGCAGCAACAAATGGTCGGTGATTCTGTTTTCCAATGGAAACAACAAGGTAATCAGAAGTTGGATTATCAGTTTTGAATACAAAGTGGAGTTGAATTAGAAGTGGTTCAGTATGAGTTGTCTGTCGGGGAGTCAGACAAGTTTTAAGATTTCATAATTTCGGGTAGAGTAGAAATGGTTATTCTTCAGGGGCTAATTTAAGTTGAGTAAGGATTCGTTCATCGTCAGGATCTAGGAGCCCTACTAAGGTTGGCTTCAGTTGCATTTTTGGAAGACTTTTGTATTCCCAGGGTTGCTTAGTTGGTCTACATCGGGGTTGTGGTTGAATTGTTCAATCTGTCTGGCGTACCTAGGATGGTAAGTAATGATTTCAAGGACGAAATCTAATTTAAGTGGGGGAGAGTTGTAACACCCGATTCAAAGTACTTTTCAGTCCCTTGGTGTGTTAATGTTTTGGAGAATTGGTTCCTAGGGGGCATATTTGCCAACTTCAGAAAAGTTGGAGTATGCTGGGCATACTGGCTCATTTCTTGATCGCGAGTCTTAACCACGTACGCGGGCCATACGTGGAGTACGCAAGGCGTACATGAGGCTAGGGCAAACCCTAATTTTTAGAGTTTTCACCCTATTTAAACCTCATTATAGCCTCATTTGGACATGTTGAACCATCCTTCACCTCTCCTTTTCCCAGAAATCGAAACCCTTGAGTGTTTTGGTGAGTTTTGAACTTGAAGAGTGTTTTTTGGTGGTTTGTGAAGGAGAAAAAGAAGAGGAACACTTGAGGGGAATTGCTTGAGCTTGTGGATCCAAGATCATCTCCATATTTTCAAGCTTTTTGAGGTAAAAAGCTTACATCTTTATGCTCTTATATGCTACATCAAGTTCATGGAGCATTTTGTGCACTTTTTGAGCCCTTTCTGATAAAAATGAGCTTTTGATCTACTCCAGAGGCAATGGATGCTAGATCTTAGCACCAATCACTTCCCATGTTGGTGGTGCGAGGATTTTCCAGACCAGCAGCCAGAGATTCATTCGAGTGATTCAAAAGCTTGAGGTGAGTTTCCTCATTGTGTTTAGCGGGTCGAAGGAACCAATGGCGGCCCATGGTTTATTATGTTAGGATGCTAGATGTATATATAATCTCTTGCATGTGTTATGTGTTGGTATGCTTACCGGGGAAGGCCTAATATCGGGTGGGGCCCGATGACTGTATTGTATGCTATTATCTTTGTGATTATCGCATGTGTTTGTATGATTATATGTTTATATGTATATCAAGCGGGGACCGATACCAGGCGGGGCCTGATGACTGACAGATCTTTATACTAAGCGGGGCTCGATGTCGGGCGTGCCCGATGCCGGGCAGGGCCCGATGACTGGCAGGGCCCACTATATAGTTTGATATGTATGGTAGTGGTAAGGGGTGAAATAGACCCGGTATGTGGTTGAAATAGACTGAAGGGGGCTGCAAGCAGCCAGATATGCTTGGCTGTATATTTGTATGTATTTGGTATTTTAGGGAACTCACTAAGCTTTGTGCTTACAGTTGTATGGTTACATTTTCAGGTACTTCCGGTTTCGAAAGGGAAGGGCCCGGCTTGATCGCAGCGCATCCACCAATGTTTCCGCATTATGATCATTTTGTGATTGTACTCTAATAACTGTTTTCTCATGAAATACTTTTGGATAACTAGAAAAAAGATAATGAATGTTTGGCTAAAAGGTAATTAGTGCTGTAATTGAATTAAAAATGAAATTTTTACATCATTATTTTTGGGACGTTACATACCAATACCCCTAACCCCAATATATGCATCTTCTCCGACCGACGCCTAACAATCTTCACCTCGAGTTGTTATTACCACTTCACACCCGATGTATTTTGATTTGTTATGGATGAAAACATCAACCCACTAAAATCTATCAATCTTATATAAAAACTAAAACCAATGTAATTTGTATCAAACATTACATGCAATTATAGAAGCCCTTCGTCAATTTATCCAATCAATCCTATATAAAACATGAATTTAACCTATATTCAGTCAGTCAATGCATTTGTTTGTTGTATAGTATAAGAGGAAATATGAGAGCTTTACAACAAAAAAAAGGCAATTGAGGCAAGTCTCTATGAGAAAGAAAAAAAAGCATAGGCTCGTCAATAATTTTATGGTGTGGTATATGAGCTTTGGTTTTGCTCATCCATAGTTTGTTTCGACAACACACTTCCTTTTTTGTCTCTATCTACTTCATCGAAATTATGGTTTTTCTTATATACATCAAGTATAATCCAAGATATTCAACAATTTATCAACCTAACACTCGAGAACAAACTATTGAGATATAAGACACATTATATAAGAATACTTTATAGTGGTTGTTAGCTTCAAATCACCATCATTGATGGGAAAAATACCAATATCTATTTTTAAAGTAGGGTTCATTATTAAAGGGGTAATATAAGGACGGTCATATTAGAGAGGGTCGAGGCCAAAATTTGTTTCCCATATGAAATGGATGTATCAGTACGAGGAATATTAGGGGTATGTGTGATTGGTCAGGTTCGCCGCCTAGATCCGACTAGGGGAGGGCCATGGAGAGAAGGATATGTCTTTAATGGGAGAAAATAAATAAGGTTGCACAAAATGGGGTGGACAGCATCCGATGTGGCTTGGATGGCAAACTTGGAACACCACACCCCTAGGGTCGACATGCAAAAAATCCTTTTTGGACGGCATGTTCTTGCCAAGTTTTTCTTCTCTCTCTTTCTTTTTTGGCTCACAAATCTTCTTCTTCTTCTTCTCTCTCTCTCTCTCTCTCTCTCTCTCTCTCTCTCTCTCTCTCTCTCTCCAACACCATCGAACACCACTCCTTGCTCATGGTAAATCCTAAGTGGATGCCTAGGTGGAGTGGTTTTACTAGACACCACTACTTTTAGCCAAAATATATAAAGATAAAAAAAACATATAAAAAGTATTTTTGTCATTTCACTCCAATCATAACCAAAGTCAAAACAACTTCCAAACATAGGACCCTATGGTTACTGTTAAGTATTTGAGATATTGAAACTGATTTGGCATATTTGGTTATTTAAGGAAGCCTTTTTAGGGTTAATCATTTTATGATTCCCTACGGTGCCTTTACAGTAGGAGTTCTTAATCGAGCTCTTCTAAGGCATTGGTTTTATATTAGGAATAGATTTAATATTTATGGCATATATTTATTGTTCCCTATAAATAATCATTAGGTTAACTTTTGGTGTAAGCTTTTTACCAGATTAGGGTTTTTCTCTGTACGTTCATGTGATAATCAATATACGAAAAACCTTTATCAAATTACTTGCATATTGTGGTGATTGATTCTGATTGTTCTTGATATTCTGCATTCGTCATCTCGGATTTATTCCCAACAAGTGGTATCAGGGCGGGTTCTTGTAGATCTCAGTGATTTTTGCAAGAATCGATCTTGTTTATGGCGATATTTTATCATGAATCTCACCTTGTTCTTCAAGTTTTGTAAGTTTTCTGAAAAGAAAAAGTCTATACCTCGTTTTATTGCAAATTCTTGTTCAGATCTGTTATCTTCTACTCATTATTTCATCTGATTTGTCCTTCAATCGTGTTCTGGAAGAGTATTAGAAGAAATATTTCGTGTTTATTCGAATTTTTGTGTTCAGATCTACTTTATCTCTCCAAAAATCGTTTCAGATCTGTTTTCTCTCTCTAGAAACCATCTCAGATCTGTTTTCTCTCTGTAGAATTTTCATCAGATCTAGTTTCTCTCTCTTCAAGTTTTCTTTCTTGTTGAAGATTAAATGGAGGATTATAAGGTGTTAAAAGAAATTAAGAGACTAGGATTAAAAGTTACTGATCCAAAGTTTCGTCTTAAAGAAGGATATTTGTTTTGGGATGTTCCTGAACAATCTATGTTGAAAAATGCCATTGAAATGTATAATCTCTATGTTGATGAGAAGATTGGTGATTTCACACAGATTTCTAGTGGTGGATTTGAAAGTAATCATGTACAGGAAAATAAAGATTTGTTAAAACAATTTATCATTATCAAAGAATACTTACTTTTGAAGCACATAAAACAAAAGTTAGAGAAAGAAAGAAAAGAAAAAGAAGGTGTTCTTGGTGTTATTAATAAAGTTCATGATGTTCTTCAAGTTTCTGAAGAAAAAAGTGACTTCAGATGTTCTTGTTGAGGGGGAGTCAAGTGTTTCAAGTCTTTCAGAAGCTTCACAATCCGAATCTAGTTCTTCTGAAGAAGAATCTCAAAGTAAATCTTCGGAAATCGTGAAAGTGAAGGAGTTTTGTTCTATTGGAACATCTACAGATGATTTTTTGTGTGTTGATGATGTCTTTGAAGGATTGGTTCCTTACAAAAAGCCAATAATTAAAGATGTTCAGATTTATCAAACTCCTAAGGATTGTGTTCAAAAGTCTTCAAATGTTCAGATTCAGAAAGAAGAAAAAGTTGTTCAGATCCGAAATTTATTTCTGAAGCCTAGAAATAAGAAAAGGAAGAAGAAGAGAAAGAACAAGGGTAAAACAAAGAAGGCTTGGATGCCCAAGGTACAAGTGCTCAATGCTTGTGAAAAAGCTGAAAAAGCTGAAATCAATAATGTTCAAAGAAAATTTCATTCAGGTGAATATGTTAAGAGTTGGAGAAAAGAAAAAATAGTGTTCGGTTGGTTTAATGAATTTTTTGGAAATTTTTGTTTTCAAACTAAGAAGTGGGTATTATTTTCAGAAGATGATAGATTTCTTCAAATAAGTGGGTATGGAAGAAACCAACTTCAATGTTGAACCTTAAATGGATTCCAAAAGTCCCATAAAAGTTTTGTCCTTTATTAAAAAAAACGAAAATGGGGACAAAATCTTGGTGAAATCTAGTGGATTTGGTTCAAAGATATGATATTGTGTTGAAGAAATCAAATTTATTGTTTTTTTTTGTGTTGGAATTGACAAAAGGCTGAAAAAGTTGAAAAATGGGTGAAAAGTGTCATTTTTCTACAAAAAGAAAGCTGCCTTCTGACACTTTTCTGCTTAAAGGGTACAAACTGTCAGTTCTCTACAATCAGGAGGGTCAGATTCGGTTTTATTGGAAAATTGGGGTTAGTTTCGCTTGTTTGCTGGTTCCCGTTCTTTGATGTTCGATAAGATCCAAGAGCGAATACTCACAAGCCAAACTCAAGATGCAATTGCTAAATCATAGAAGCGAACCTCATGAATAAGAACCGAACTCAAGTTAAAAAGCGAACCTCACAAATAAGAACCGAACTCAAGTTAAGAAGCGAAACTCAGATTAAGAACCGAACCCGAATCTATTGTTCATAGGCGAACGTTCGGTTGATTTCGCTTTGGGTATGAAATTGAAGCGAACCTGCGATTCACTTTCGGTTCATCATCAATTGACTAGATTTAGAAACGAACGTAATGGATTAAGTTCGCTTCCTCATCTACATCTACAGGTTCGTTTTCATGGCTCGATAGTTCACAGTTGCAAATCCAAATCGAAAGTCAAAATTAGAATTTGTACCACACACTCGTAGTCTTCTTACAATCGATTTGGAGTCGGAATTCACAAATCTACATTGAAATCGCATCAACATCAACTGGAAATGAAGGTTTGTGATTTAATCTCAAAATCAGAAATCTCATTCAGAACTTATGGAATGAAAGAATTTAATCGCAATCTGTTACTAACGAATGGGAGTCGGAATTAATTGATTCTGAAAATTGAAGTCGATCTCAGTGTTCGTAATTTGGTTCTCGACTACATCATCATCTGAAATCAGAATTTTTGTTGGAATCAAAATCGTAGGGACTCGGGAGTTCTTTGTTTTGGCGTCTGTAATCGGGATTTACAAACGAAATTGAAGTCAAAATTGGCTTGTAAAATCAAATCTCGATGGGGTAATGGGCATTTCATGGGTACCTGATTTCGATCTAATGTTCTTGGAATTTTGTATTAAGAATTTTGACTTTCAGAAGTCAATGAAACGTCGTTCCCTGAATGAACGAAGAAGATGACTCAATGTTACAACTTCAGTCCTCGAAAGTTATCAAGCTTTACAGTTTCAATTTTTTTTAACGCTGTTATTTCTTTCAGCGTTAAAATGAAGCAAATGGCGAATATTTTCCTCTTCATCCCCCTGACTTTCAGACCTTCACAAGTTCAACCCCATATCCGAAATTCTTTACAAATTTCTTGGATTTTTACCATTTTATCCCCTTCTTACCAAAATATTTTCATTTCTTATCCTTTTCTTTGGTCTTATTCTTTTTAAACCCTTCTAAATAATTGCTTCATTTCTATTCTTTTGTCTAAATTTAAAAATCGAAAAATACAAAATTACTTTTTTTTTGTTATTTTTCCAGTTTTAATTTTTGTGAATTGGGGATATTCTAAAGGGATTTATTTCATCATATCTGAAGGGTTTTGAAGATTGTTGGTGATTCTTCTTAACTTTCCGGATTCTCTCCATGGTATTTGTTGAAGATTCAAGGGGGAGTGATGATTATTCAAGGGGGAGTTCGTATTTGGAAGATTATTTATATTTCTCTCGCTTTAAAGACCTCATGTGCTGATGAGTATCACAATTTAGGGGGAGAAATGCCAAGAAGATCGGAAATCGTGATCTTCATCAGTTTCAACATCTAGGGGGAGATTGTTGAGTATTTGAGATATTGAAACTGATTTGGCATATTTGGTTATTTAGGGAAGCCTTTTTAGGGTTAATCATTTTATGATTCCCTACGGTGCCTTTACAGTAGGAGTTCTTAATCGAGCTCTTCTAAGACATTGGTTTTATATTAGGCATAGATTTAATATTTATGGCATATATTTATTGTTCCTTATAAATAATCATTAGGTTAACTTTTGGTGTAAGCTTTTTACCAGATTAGGGTTTTTTCTGTACGTTCATGTGATAATCAATATACGAAAAGCCTTTATCAGATTACTTGCATATTGTGGTGATTGATTCTGATTGTTCTTGATATTCCGCATTCGTCATCTCGAATTTATTCCCAACAGTTACGGAAAAACGTGTACATAAAATGTAATTTTCAGACAATCATGAATCATTCATTTAATTTACTCTTAATTTTATAACAAGAGAAAAATTTAATATTTATGGATGGATAGGGCTATGAAATTAATTTAAACCTTCCTACTTAATAAAAGAATCAATTTGTTACCACTTGTCATCTCCTAGCCCTATGTTATTAAAAGTTAAATTACATTTGTACCATATACTATTCACACAATTTTAAAATTCGTGATTCTTGCTCCTTAAATTTTGTTCTTTTTCATATATCTAAGAATTTGATATTAATACAATCCATAAGTTTTGTCAATACGATTCTCAAATTTTGAACGAGACTTCATATTTAACTCGGCGGCTCGACGCATTTATCCGCTTTCACTCATATTCCTTCATTGATCGTTTCTTTAATCATTATAAATTACAAACAAAACTTTTATTTTTATAAATTAATAAAATTTTTCAAATCTTTGATTAATAATTACGATTTGAAATTATAGATAATGTTTTTTATTTCTCTCTTTTCATCGATGATTTTATCTAATAAAAAAACAAACAAACAAACAAACAGATAAATGATATTTTGTGATTTTATTTTGATCAAAACCAAAATCGAAAGACGTGAAACTTAAGGACCTTATAGTTGGGGAAAAAACTTGTAAAAAATTACAAATTTCGAATAACTATATGATAGACTTATGTAATTTACTCTTGATTTTATAAAAACAAGAGCAGATTATAACATTTTTTAGCTTATAAGTATGTAACAATAGTGTTGCTCCTATAAATTTAAATAAAAATGGGAAAAGTTTATCAAGACTAAGAGAGAGAGAAAAAAGGCATGTCGATCATATTTCATATTTGTCGGTGATAGAAAGCAAGGATAAGCAATATGTTGACATTAACGGAACATGCGATCCTTTGTCTACAACCTTTTGTCCATGTTTTCCTGTGCTGATTCTTTTATAATAAAAAACAAACCATAAAAATATTTGTTTTCATGCAGCAGAAACAATAAAAATAATTACTTATATATGCATTTAATATATTTTTTTTGAACCGGCGGATATTATTAAAACCACGGCCTAAAGGAAAAAGACCGGGCATAAAAGAAAAGACAAAACAAAACTTACAAAATGTCAAAAGGGAACAAACCCAACATTCTCATCTACAATTTCCAAAATTACCCTTATATTTCAACCAACTAAAAACCATAGAAATCACATTATCCGCCAACTTTGAAGAGTTCACTTGGGTTCTGTTAAACCAAACGTTGTTCCTTGCTTTCCACATACACCATAGAAACCCATAGCAGATAGCAAGAAATATTTTTCTCTTTTTTGGACAGCTCCCCCATGAGGCAGCCAAATTAACAAAATCTGAAATCGAAAGAAACATTTGAATAGAAATGCCACACCAATTGAAAATCCAACATAGGGAATCAAAAGCAATCGGACAATCCAACAAAATATGATCCGCAGTGTCCACACCACTAAAGCACATTTAACAGGAAATAGAAGACGTGTCGGTACCTCTCCAGGAAAGAGCCACTGCAGTAGGAATACGCCTCATACAAGCCCTCCAAACAAAACTAATGCACTTGATAGGAACTAGGTGAAGCCAAACTGTGGGGTTATTTATCGGGATAGTCAATTTACTGTCAATGAGGGCCCTAAGATCACATACACGGAAAGAGCCATCGACAGTTAACCTTGATCTCCAAGTGTCAGGCCCATTGGATCTCACAACCATCCTTGTAACATCCAAAATAGATTTCAATTCCAGCAGCTCCTGAGAATTGTTGGGTTTCCGCTTCCAAGCCCACGAGAAAGTGTCATTCACCCATCTGTCACCTAAAAGGCAAGTTTTCCTCTTTTCTAACGCATATAAAAAAGTGAATTTCACTGCCAAAGTCTCGTTCTTTAGCCAATCATCTAGCCAAAACAAAATTTTCTTTCCGCCCCCACCTGAAATTCAAAAATATCTGAAACATCAATATTAATATTGCCAAGTGTCGAGAAAACATTGACAATACTACTCCAAGTGTCCGAGAGAGATTTTTTAGCCCAAAAGTGAATAGGCATTTAATATTTTTAACTTGAAATATATTCATCTTTTCTAATTGAGAAATTAAATATTCTCCTACTTTTTGTGCCTAATATCTTCCTATCTATTTTAGATTGTGACAAGTGTCATTTAATTTAATTTAAATTTGAATGAGATGTTAAATTTGTATACTTGTCACCGTCTAAAATAGATAGAAATAAAATTAAGAACAAAAAGTAGGATTTTTTCAAAGCCGCTTACCATATCACTATCAAATCAGTTTTTTTATCTTGTTTTAAGCTGTTTACCACATCATTGTCAAAACTCATTTTTCACGTACCTAACAACCCATTCAACTTTTTATATATACAAATCAATTATAAACAAACAAAACTAATTCACACACCATTAATCAATAAAAAATAAAACAAACTATTAATTTGGTTTAATACTAATCTTAAATTCAAATAATTAAAAAAAAACATGTTCTTTTTACTAATCTTAAAACAAACGATATATATATATATATATATATATATATATATATATATATATATATATATATATATATATATATATATATATATATATATATATATAGAGAGAGAGAGAAAGAGAGAGAAAAAAAAAAGGAGGTTCGATTAAGAATAAAAAATTGAGAACTGGGAAATAAATCTCAGTCATACATTTAATTTTGTGGTAAAACACTTTTGCCTACCAACGGAAATATACAATGGATACACATATGTTTTCAAACCAAACATGTTTCCTTAAACTATGAATCATTACCTTAATATATTAGAAAACGTTGGTTTTTCTTTATTTTTTTTTTATTTTTAACTAGCTATTTTTATCGAAAAATTATTTTAAATATATCAAAATTCATAATTTTTTATTCTCTATAATAGACATCCATATTGATATAGTTTTAATTTTTTTTATAGTTTCAGCTCTTATTATTCATAAGTGAATAAAAGTGAATCAGATTTTTATTATAATACATTCGTTACTCACGTAATAACGAATAAAATGTATGCTTAATTTTTTTTATTCATATATGAATACAAATGAATAAAAGGTATGCCTAACTTTTCTTACAATTTAAGTATCATTTATATATGAATATAACACGTAATAAAGTTTTCTTACCTAAAATATATTTTTTTACATCATATTTTGTCACATGTTATATTCATATATAAATAAAACGTGTATTAACTATCGTCATATGTTATATTCATATATGAACAAAACATTTATTAGATTTTTGTTACAGTTGATTTGTTATTCATATATGAATAAGTAATATGTTAATAAAAGACGAAGTGTTTTGAAAATTCGAATTCATAATTCATATATGAATAACAAATGAACCGTAACAAAATTCTGATAAATGTATTATACATATATGAATATAACTTGTGAGAAGAGCTAATACATGTTTCATTCATATATGAATGATAGTTAAACTGTAAAAAAAATTCACTAAATTAATTTTTGAATGATCAAAGAGTTGAAATATTAAGTCAGATTCACATTGTGAATGTTAAAATTGAAATATTTCACAGTTCAAATTCACAGTGTGAATCTGAACTGATCGTGGTTTTTTTTAACTGATGTTTATGTTTATTAATAGAGGACAAAAAATAAGATTTGTGATATAGTTATTATTATTATTATTTTGATAAAAATAAACTTAAATATTGAAAAAAAAACAATAAAACGAAGTGCGTTTTTTCGAAAAAGAAAAATTGTTTTTTATATATCAACATGGATCTTTATGGAAAGAGGATGAAAAACTGTGAACAACGGTATATTCGGTTTTTTTCGATAAAAAACATGGTCTAAAAAATTTTAAACGAAAAAAAGAGGTGTAGTTTTTGGTAAAGATGTGAGTTTTTTTTTTTTTTTGTATAATCTGGTGTATGTGCGTCCAATGTATAAATATACATTCATCCCCTTGGCCGTTGATCATTATGATTTTCGACGCTCACGATTGGTTAATTGGTTTCTTGTTAATAATGGTTTTCTATTGAACATCACTATCTATATATATATATATATATATATATATATATATATATATATATATATATATATATATATATATATATATATCCCCTACTCTAATAAAATAATCTTTTTTTCCACTTGGTAGCTTCTTCCGCCCATTTCCCCTTAAAGTTCAATTACTAAACTACCCTTCTACAACTTCAAATTTACCAGCCTTATAATCTGCATAAAGATATTGCTTATCAATCCCGTCAATCTTTCAACAAATAGGTTGAGCTCATCCCTAAATCACGATCACCCCGCCCCCAATTTTGCTTTTGCATTTTGAAAATTAAATCATGCAACCATATTTGTTCATCGGTTTAACCTGTTAACTCCATTATGTACGCTTAAATTATCTCTACTGATGAAACCTAGTCCCATTATATCTTTGTCATTTTATAAAACCATGACCATAAAAAATTAGGGACGAAATCGCAAGAAATCACACACATATCGCTTCCACCATCACTGAACAAACTACCAACTAATTTGTGTTTCTCATTCTGCAAAATAGCACTCTTTATTCTCTCTTTTGATTATTTGTCGACTCTTTGATGTACGACTTGTACATACCACCATATCTCTCTCCATAAAAGGTAATGGCGAAGCCAAGAAGTTAAGGTGAAAGATATATATATATATATATATATATATATATATATATATATATATATATATATATATATATATATATATATATATATATATATATATATATGTCAATTTGTAGATATCTTGGAGTAAAGCCCACGATGAAGAACGTAATAGCTATGAGGTCTGATTTCAAGGGTATTTCTTTGATTTTGTTCTAAGTTTGTATTTTTATATTTCTACTTTATATTGTAGATGTCTAATTTTCAGGTTTGAATCTCATATAAGTGTGATTTGATTCCCAACTTTTGTTGTTGATTTCCAAACCTCATATACACAACGCTTTCTCAGATATATGTTTATAATGTTTACATGTTTTCAATTCACCATTTTATAATAATTTTTGGTTGGTGGGGAGTTTATTGTTGTTAGTTTGTAGTACTAGATAGTTTTATAGTAATCGTTCTCCTCAAACCCAAAAAATGCTAATATGATGTTGAATAATTTGGGTTTTCTCTTCAGAAATATCCATTGATGTAAAGGATTTACAAGAGTTGAAAAAGATGTAACTAAACCTATTTGACAATTTGACGACTTCAGATAGTCCAGTTGATGGGTTTTTTTTTATAATCTTTGAATTACGTAATGTAAATTGTTGCTTAATCGTTGAATTATGTAATGTAAATTGTATCATCCATGGCTAAATTTAAAAAATGTTCAAAATACAAGTGTTTTTTTTTTGTATTTTTCATTGATGTTATTTAAAAAAGCTTATGATTGTGAGTAAAGTTGTTATAGGATAATAGTTTCTAAGTTCAAAATGAATTTTGCACTTTTTATTTAGAGTTTTGTCAAATAAATGTTACAGGTTAATAGGTTATAAATGGAGAAATTTTTTGTTAAATGATTAAATTATTTTGGTTCATTTCAATTAGCTTAAACAGTAAAAGAAAAAAATATGGTTATTAAAAAAATATTGAGACATGATGGTTTTAATTACTTATAATATACAATTATAACCACTGACTTGATTATTTGGTTCTATAGGTGTTTATGATATGTTTGATTTGGGGATTAGAATTAGGTCTTTTGTTACAATTTTTATGCACAAGAGATGGAGGCTCGGACTATAAAGGAAATGGACTTCAAGTATCAGAAAAAACAACCGTTGCAATAATGGGGTAGAAAGGAAAGTAAACAACACTGGATCGGCTGTCTCAAAACCAAAAATTTTGATTTAATTTGCAAGATAAGGCTAAAATAACAATGTACTTTCGAATTACATTGTTATTTTAGCCTTATCTTCAATAATTCCCTCATCATGTACATGTTGCTTATCTTTTTGTATGTGATTGTGTATTAATGTTGAGTGTATGTTATGTGTATGTGTGTTACAGTGTGTGAGTGTGTGTTTGTGATTCTGTATATTTTACTCTTTGTGTGTGAATTTGTATTTTGTTTATTGTACTTACACTGGAACCTAGTGTGCTTATAGCATTCTCTATATGTTTTTTTCTCATCATATTGGCCTAAAGCCAAGTTAGAAATCAAGTTCATTTGTTTTGGTTATGTGGAAGACTCATCCAAAGATCTTATTTGCATATTGAGATTACCGATCTCATGGGATAGATCCGGAAATTACCATTTTTGGTAAAAATGTAAAGGACCGAATCACTGTAACATGGTGTGTTCCATCATTTGAGAAAAAGTTCCTTAATTGTAGGCTTGCAACTATAATTCCACCATTGATTAATGATTATACTTTTGAAGAGTCAATATTATTTTGTTAACCGTGGTTTCGACAGGTATTAACCTACTATATATATATATATATATATATATATATATATATATAATACATTTCTTCGGAAATGTTTTGATAATATCATTATCATATTTTTGGGAACGAATTTCGCAATATTATTCTTTAAAAAGGATACTCTTATTTTAAATAAGTATAAATAAATTGGTTTTTTTTTTGCCATTAATTTGGGGATGTCACATCGTGACAGACATGCCACCATGTCATGGCTAACTCAAAACAAAACAGTCGCAAAAACTAGATCCACCACGTCGTGGAACCAAAATGGCTTCGTCTTGAACTCTGGTTGAAGACATTTTATTTTCATAAGCTCTTAATCTATAAGCCCTTAGCTTAAAATTTTTAGAAGCCTTTTTAATGCCCAATACCATCTAAAGATCGATGCTTTTCAGTCATGCATGTCTAATGCAAGCCTAGATCACAACCTAGGTCAAAAATGGAGAAATAACACCAAAATATCATGCATGTAGCTCAAAACACCAACACACTTCAGATCTGAAACTTATGTTCATCAAGGACCTCAAGGACCCATAAACTTGCCAACTCTATGGAATCACACCATTCCAACTAGCTCATCCTTAAAGAAAAAGGACAAAAACCTATATCTAGAGACATAGAACAATAAAGCTTGGATCTTGAACCCTTACAAAGGTCCAAAATATAAAATAAGAGATGATGATGAGGCTTGAAAGCTAGATCTATACACCAAGTGTGCTTCGTTCTCCTTCAAAACAACAAAACACCAACAAAAGATCAAGATATTCAACAATGGAAGCTAAGGTTTTGTTGAAAGGGTTAGAGGCTGAAGAGGATGTCCTAAACCTTGATTTTAGGGGATTAAATATGGGGAAAACCCTAAATATTATGGGCTTGGGCTGAAACAGCCGCCATGTCGTGACACCCCTCATGTTATGTCGTGGAGTCCATCCGAGACATGCATTTTCATCTCACATGCCACGTCGTGACACTCCATATGTCACGTCGTGGCACATAGTTTTTCCTCAAAAACCATGCCTTTTTAACTCCTTTACAACATCAATTGATACATTCATGGAAATGGGTGTTACAAGAAAGGTATAAGGAAACGGCCTATAAAATGACCTCAAGCATGTCACATGGGTTTGCATGGTAATTAACATCTTATATGTGATCCTCGGCATTCCAGTCACAAATTAAAGAGCATAATCAGAGATTAAACATGTCATCGAATAGTTCAATGATTCTAAAATGATCTGGGAATTTCATATTAGATTGAAATTGTTAAAATGTTTTACATACCTAAAATAAATTCGCTATTAGATTACGACATCCCTCTTCATAATTTCAAATTGTATTTATGGATCCTGGACTTTAATATTAATCTGAGTTAAAATATTAAGGAAATGAATCAACTATATAAAATCTTATCTCTTATATGTCGAGAAATAGTGATTTTCCTCCTCCTCTTACAACCACTCACAACTTCACTCTCTTATCTTTCCTCTCAAAAGACAAGCTTACGGTCCCAACTACATGGACTAGTTGCACAGTTTGAAGATGACGTTGAGATACGAGAATAAAGAATATGTTCTCAAGAATCCCATCCTAGAGATTAACAAAGAATTTGCTACTCTTGAAGAATTGGATGATTATAACCAGCATGTTGACGACGCTACAAAGGTCGCTTGCATTATGATTGCAACCATGGCACCTGAGCTCCAAAAGACCTATGAGGACATTCGCCCTATGACAGGAACTTGGATCTTTCCAATATGTTTCTCAAAAAGGAAAGACAAGAGTGTTATGAAGTCGTTAAGTCCCTTATGGAGTGAAAATTGAAATATGGGGAATCTGTGTGTGCTCATGTGCACAAAATGAAGAGACATGTAGAAAGATTGGAGAAGCTTATTGTGAACTTTAACAAGGAGCCTGACATTGACATGGTGCTCAAATCCTTGCTTAGTAGTTATGATCAGTTTATCTTGACCTATCATTTGAACAATAATGAGACCACATTTGTTGAGCTTCACAATCTATTGCAAATAGCTGAAGCAGGGATAAAGAAGTCCCACTCCAACAGTGTTGCAGTTATCCTAGTCATGCCTATCCAAAAATCAAAGGGTAAGAAGAGAAAGGCTCATTTCTAACCCAAGTGGAAAGGGAATTCCCATATTGGAGAGTCCATTGGGTCAAAGGGAAATCCCAACTTTGATACTCCTCTTGTTGCGGATCTAAAAGAAGTTGTGTGCTTTCATTGTGGCCAGAAAGTTCATTGGAGAAGAAGCTTCCCAAAGTACCTACAAGAGGTGAGACAGGCTATGTTTAACGTTTATGGCTCTTCATTTGGTATGTACTATATCCAAATAAACAAGACTTGTATTTTAAATTCTTGGGTCCTTGATACGGGATGTGGTTTCCATATTTGTTTTGATTTGTATGGACTAAAGGAAAGTGAAGAGGTCGAGCATGGGAAGTTGAACCTGATCATGGGGAATAGGCGAAAGTCAGTTGTTACAAGGATTGGGACTTATGAGCTTATTTTGATAGTGTTTGGTTTGATTTAAACAATTTTTGCTATTCATCAGAAATGAAAAGAAAATAATTTCATTTCATGCTTTATTTAGACAAGGATATCGTTATGGTTTTTATTATAATGATGGTATAATTTCTGTTTATGGTAATGGTGCGTTTATTTTCAAAGCTTATCCTTGTGATGGTGTGTATGAGACTATAGTTTATTTGAATGAACTTGGAAATAATGTTTATAGTATTGACTCTTCTAATAGTTTAGACAATGCATGCTTATGACATTGTTGTCTTGGGAACATCAACAAGAAACGCATCGCCCAACTTCAAAAGGATCGAGTATTGGAATCGTTTGACCTAAAATCTGACGATGAATGTGAATCTTGTTTGTTGGGCAAGATGACTAAATCACCTTTCACTGGTACTTATGAAAAAGGTGAAGATTTGTTAGACCTCATTTGTATTGATGGATGTGGTCCTTTCAAATCTGCCACAAGGGATGAAAATTGCTACTACGTGACATGTACTGATGATTATAGTAGATGTGGGTATATCTACTTAATTAAGCATAAATCAGATACTTTTGAAAATTTCAAAGAGTTTAAGCATGAAGTAGAGAATCAATTGGGCAAGAAGATAATAATGCTTCAGTCTGGTAGAGGTGGAGAGTATCTTAGTATTGAGTTCAACGACTATCTAAGGGAATGTGGAATTGTTTCACAACTGACACCTCCTAGGACACCACAACTTAATGGTGTGGCTGAGAGGCGTAATCGAACCTTGCTAGACATGGTTCGTTTCATTTTGATTCGAGTTTCCTCCTTATATCATTTTGAAGACATCCTTCAGAAACAACAGCCCACATTCTAAATCTTGTTCCTACTAATAAGGTTACCAAAACACCTCATGAGATGTGGACATGGAAACCTCCCTAGCTCGTACATATCAGGTTCTGGAGTTGTAAGGTTCTCGTTAGGCGTGAGACCCAAGATAAACTCGACTCTAGATTTGAGAGATGTATTTTCATTGGCTATCCATAAAAGTCCTTTGGATACTTGTGCTATAGGCCTAGTGAGAACATGGTCGTCGTAGATCGAAAGAGAGTCTTTCGTGCGAAAGAGCTCATATCTAAATAGGACAGTAGGAGTGCGATAGATCTTGAAGAAAGTCAAGAATCATCCAATGAAGGAACCTTCGATGAGACTATCTCTCAACCTGAGGCCGAACATGTTGAGCCCATTGACAATTCGTTACCTCTTCGTCGGTCCAGTAGAGTTAGCGCACCACTTGAGTTTTATTGTTTCCATATAACGGTAGATGGGGATATGTTTATCAGTGATAACAAACTGGTAAATTTGGATGAGCCGACTCACTACAAGGAAGTGATGACAATCCATGAGGCTGCTAAATAGAACGAGGCAATGGAAAGAAAGATCCAATCTATGTATGATAACCAAGTATCGACCTTGGTTGATCAAGTTCCTATTTGGAAGACTGTAGGTTGCAAATGTTTCTTCAAGAAGAAAATCAACATCAATGGTAACGTACATACCTTCAAGGCAAGTTTGGTTGCAAAGGTCTTTACTCAAACCTAAGTGATTGACTATGATGAGACCTTTTCACCAGTAGCTAAAATAAAGTCAATTATAGTAATGCTTGTCATAGCTGCTTATCATGACTATGAAGTATGGCAAAGTGATGTTAATATTTCTTTCCTTAATGAGAAACTGGTTGAGGATGTTTACACGGATCAACCAGAAGGGTTTGAACATGCCAAATTCCCTAATAAGGTGTGTAATCTTGTGTAACATCTCAAAATTCAAGGCCAAAATTTTCGTTTTTAGTTTAACAATTCATAAACCAACAGTATAAAAACATCTGTAATAATACCCCATGTCAAAACCAAAGTGTCAATAATCAAAACAAATTATTGTAAAATAATATCATAGTGTAATCCCAAAGATCTCATGTGCGGAAATCGTAGTATGATGCGCTGCGATAGAGTCGGCTCCTTTCCTTTGAAAACGAAGTACCTGAAACCAAAACTGAAAACCGTAAGCACGAAGCTTAGTGAGTTCCCCCATGATACCACATACCACATAATGCCTATCCCTCGGTATCTTTCAACCGGTATCTGTCTGGCATAATTGGGAGCTGGGCTCCCCTTCGGTATCTTTCAACCGGTAATCGGGAACTAACCTCCCCTCCAGTATCTTTCAATCAGTAACCAGGAGCTAACCTCCCCTTCAGTATCTTTCAACCGGTAACTGGAGACTATTTCAACCCCCCTACCACTACCACATAATAGCATAACATAAACATACTGCTAGGCATGCATGGGTTCTGACGACCACTTCGGTATCTTTCAACCGGTATCCGGGGATTATTTCACCCCTACTACTACTAACATGTATCACAGAGCATCCTAGCACACAAACATAACAGACAATGGCATACCAGATAATTATCACAAACACAGTCATCTAACAAACAACTCCAACTAGTGGGCCGACATTGTGGCCTTAGACCCACTTCTACTGGAAGGTAAATCACCTCGCACTGTTGAAGTCCCGCAGACGAAAACCCGGACTGCTGGATGACAGATTCCCGAACTGTCAACATCAAAACAATACCCAATTAATAATTAGGTTCCAGCACATAACCATAAGTCCATGCTTGGGGGTAAAGGATTACTTTACCCCCATCTTAGATTGATTCAAGCCCAAGGCCCAATCCAAAGGCCCAAAAGTCAACTATGAGTCAAAGCCCAACATATGGCCCAATTTTCCAAATTGGGCCCAAACCTTTGCTTGGTCTTACCCTAAGGCCCAACCATTTATTCCAGTCCAAATATGTGGCATTACAATGGTCCAATATCTCATAATCATCAAGGCCTAGTTAAGGCCCATCTATGGCCCAATATTCCAAATTAGGCCCAAACCCTCACATGGGCCTTATCCTAAAGCCCATCAAATTAGTCTAGTCCATATGATTGTTCTTGAATGGCCCAGCAATAGCCCAATCACCAAAGCCCAATAGAAAGGCCCAACTTAAGGCCCAATCAAGATTAAGGTTTTCACATAAAATGACGATTAGGGTTAAGTGTTTCTTACTTAACCCATTAATGACTTAATCCATTAAGTCCATCAATCTACTAGGTTAATCATGTAGTGTGGTCGGGCTTAATACATAATCCCAATCTGGTCATCTAAAATGCCGGTCCCGACAACCCATAATCCATATATATCCAAAATTAGGGTTTTTTAAACCCTAATTAGGGTTTCCAACCCAATCACAACCCAATAGGCCCAAAAGCTAAGTCTCTAGATCAATTAGGGTTTCATTAGGCCCACTAGGGTTTCATAAGTCGGGCACCAACCACTACCACCTCAGGTAGTGGTGGTCAACGGCGGCTCACCGCGGCGGCCACCACCTCATGGTGGTGGTTATGGTTCTAGTCCATTTTTGTCCAAGCATCCCAAACGAAATCTAAACACAAACAAAGCACACCGCCACCCAACACAGCGGCTGGTGGTGGTTATGAGTTATTATTATTATTATTATTCTAGCACCGATTACTACATCACAATGAAAAATCCCAAATAGCACATACACACACAGCCACCCTTGTGGTGGCTAGCGGTGGTAGATGGTGGCAGCCACCACCTTACGGTGGTGGTGGTGGGTTTTCTGGCCAAACCATCACACCCATACACAAAATCACAGCCACCCTCTTGGTGGCGTTTGGCGATGGCGGCAACAACAATATCGGCAATGGCGGCGGTTGATGGCGTTTTACAACAGCACAGACACTGCGGACGTTCTTCCGACTGCCTGACATCTCATCTTCGACTTCAACTTCGAATTCGCCGGCAAGAGGAGCACTGGTGGGTTAAGCAGTAGCATGGAGGTGGCACCGGAGAAGCAACGACGGAATACAGTGGAGGGAAGAAAGCCATTTGCGGCGCTGCAACAGTGGAACGGTGTGCGTCTTCAACCGATGGCGGAAGCTCCTCCACGGTTCGCTTATGTCTCTAACAACCACGTCGTGATGGCGTTCATCAGGGAGGCAGCAGGCGGCGGCCTTGTCATCATCGGCATCAACGGTTTGCGGTGGTTCGATGGAGGGACGGCAACGTTGGGGTGGGAGAGATAAGGTGGTGGCGGCGGTGGTGGGAGGCATAAGGGAGATGGTGGCGGCTGGTGGACTTCCGGTGATGGCGGCTGCACTCATCCGTTAGGGTTAGGGTTTACTGGGGTGATGGGTTTATATACCCCGATCCCCATAATCTTCCTTCCATAATGCCATATTTGGTCCCTCCCTTCCCATTTTCTTTCAATGTGAGCCCATAATTTACCATTTAAACTCTGCCTCCTGAAATCCTCTACAAATTAAGTCTGAATTTTACCAAGAACCCCTCCCTCTACAAATCCTTTTCAATTTAGGTCCAGAATTTACTCTTTATCCCCTTCTTCCATAAATCCTTTCATATTAGGTCCAAATGATACCAAACACCCGATGTCTTCTAAAAATATTTACAAAGTAAATCCCGGAACTTACACTTTTAACCCCCAACTTCTAAAACTGTGACAGTTAACTCCTCGAGACCAACCCTTGTTATATAATTATTGAGTTTAGGGCTACTATTCGTTCATTTATTTATTTATTCAATAAATGGGGTGTTACAACTCTCCCCCACTTAAATTAGATTTCGTCCTCGAAATCATTCCTTACCATTCCTTACACGCCAAACCACCCAAGTAACATGGCCACAATCCTGGGCACACCCTATCCTTCCTAGGCTAACCGTGACCAAACTTCGTAAGGCCCTAAAATCTGCAGATGAACGAATTCCTTGCAACAAGATCACATCTACTCCGTCTAAAATCTGCAGTCTCGAGGTGGTCTGATTCCCTGACAGATCGCTCATACTGAATCATTATTGTTGGACCCAGTCCACTTATCCCCTAACTGACTACTTAACTTCTGATAACTCGAGGTTCCCACTATAAAACAGGATCACAAACCCAATTATCCCTGCAGGTCACTTATACTTGGCCAAGGCTCAGATAATCCCGCTGTGAGTGACTTGTCACTTCCCATTCAATCAGCTATTTCGTCCATACTTACAACCTAAAGCGCAAATACTAATACTACCAAAACACTGAAACTGCCAGAAGCATTGAACTGCCTGAAATAGCATGCTGCCACATGGCTGCTTTCCAAAATCTACTAAGACCTCCCTGGTCTCAATTCACTCGCCAATCATCTGAAATACCGGGTCCCGACCCGATTGCTGAGCTAAAAGGACTCCCACACAGTCATCCCCACACGACTTTCGAACAAAATCCTCTTCTGTCAATAATTACCACTAGTTATCTTACCACTGTGGCTCTAACGACCTTCTGATCTAACTGATCGGGTCCATACTTCGAGTCCTGACGTCACCAGTCCCAGGCTAAAATTGATTGCTACCAGACCAATGGTAGCCTTATATGACAATCAATCTTATACGGTCCATTGTTTCCCTGATCCCATAACTGTAGTGGTGTTCCTACAGTCTTATCACCAGCTCAACCAGGTCTAATTCCTCTGGGGAAATCCATAAACCAATCTGTGGATTTGCCACGCCCTCACTGTTGCACCCAAACCGGTGGGTGCTACTGTTCCTTCCACGATCTAATAACACTCTCATGCTATCTACCAACCTAGTGAACGCTACGGCTTCACCCGCAGTCTTACAACACTCTAGTACTATCTGCCGACCTCGTGAATGCTACGGCTACACCCGCAGACTTACAACACTCTAGCACTATCTGACAACCTCGTGAATGCTACGGCTATGCCTGCAGACTTATAACACTCTAGAACTATCTGCCAACCTCATGAATATTACGGCTACACTCGCAAACTTACAACACTTTCCATACCGTCTGAACACGAACTCGACCGAACACTCAACTGAACTTGAGTCCTAATTGGAGCTCTAACCTGGTTCCCGAAACCTGCTATCTGATGCCAAGGAAAATCACAAACCAAATGTTGGAACGTTTTCTAAACTCCCAACTCACCCAATCCTCAATCAAGACGGCCACTCGACCGCCTTCCTTCCTGACGAGGATGCAAAACTCATCCTAGTCTCACACCTATTTCTGTTGCTGAATACATGATCGATTCTCCCCCACTTAGATTCGACTAAGTCTTCGCGACACGTGAGAATTGAAGGATTCCCAATCCTTCTCGCTTCCTAACATCCCACTAGGGTTTCATTAGGCTCACTAGGGTTTCATACGTCGGGCACCTCCCACTACCACCTCGGGTAGTGGTGGTCAACGGCGGCGGCCACCACCCCACGGTGGTGGTTAAGGTTCTAGTCCATTTTTGTCCAATCATCCCAAACGAAATCTAAACACAAAAAAAGCACACCGCCACCCAACACAACGGCTAGTGGCGGCAGCCACCACCTCACGGTGGTGGTTATGAGTTATTATTATTATTATTATTATTATTATTATTATTATTATTATTATTATTATTCTAGCTCCGATTACAACATTACAATGTAAAATCCCAAATAACACACACACACACACAAATACAAACACACACACAGCCACCCTTGTGGTGGCCGGCGGTGGTAGATGGTGGCAGCCACCACCTCACGGTGGTGGAGATGGGCTTTCCGGCCAAGCCATCACACCTACAATCTTATGAAAACAGAAAACAACATGTCAACTCGAATACACACCCATACACAAAATCACAGCCACCCTCTTGGTGGCGTTTGGCGATGGTGGCAGCAACAATATCGGCAATGGCGGCGGCTGACGGCGTTTCACAATAGCAACTACACCGCGGATGTTCTTCCGACTGCCTGACGTCGCATCTTCGACTTCAGCTTCGACTTCGCCGGCGAGAGGAGCACTGGTGGATTAAGCAGTAGCATGGAGGTGGCACCGGCGAAGCAACGACAGAATGCAGAGGAGGAAAGAAAGCCATTTGCGACGCTGCAATAGTGGAATGGTGTGCGTATTCAACCGATGGTGGAGGCTCCTCCACGGTTCGCTTATGTCTCCGTCAACCACGTCGCGATAGCGTTCATCAGGGAGGCAGCAGGCGGCGGCCTTGTCGTCATCGGCATCAACGTTTTGCGGTTGTTCGATGGAGGAGACGACAACGTTGGGGTGGGAGAGATAAGGTGGTGGCGGCGGTGGTGGGAGGCATAATGGAGAAGGTGGCGGCTGGTGGACTTTCGGTGATGGCGGCTGCACTCATCCGTTAGGGTTAGGGTTTACTGGGGTGACGGGTTTATATACCCCGAGCCTCATAATCTTCCTTCCATAATGTCATCATTGGTCCCTCCCTTCCCATTTTCTTTCAAAGTGAGCCCATAATTTACCATTTAAGCCTCCTGAAATCCTCTACAAATTAAGTCCAAATTTTACCAAGAAGCCCCTCCCGCTACAAATCCTTTTCAATTTAGGTCCAAAATTTACTCTTTAGCCCCTTCTTCCATAAATCCTTTCATATTAGGTCCAAATGATACCAAACACCCCCTGTCTTCTAAAAATCTTTACAATGTTAATCCCAGAACTTATACTTTTAACCCCCAACTTCTAAAACTGTGACAGTTAACTCCTCAAGACCAACCCTTGTTATATAATTATTGAGTTTAGGGCTACTATTCGTTCATTTATGTATTCAATAAATGGGGTGTTACAACTCTCCCCCACTTAAATTAGATTTCGACCTCGAAATCATTCCTTACCATTCCTTACACGCCAAACCACCCAAGTAACATGGCCACAATCATGGGCACACCCTAGCCTTCCCAGGGTAACAGTGACCAACCTTCGCAAGGCCCTAAAATCTGCAGATGAATGAATTCCTTGCAACAAGATCACATCTACTCCGTCTAAAATCTGCAGTCTCGAGGTGGTCTGACTCCCTGACAGACCGCTCATACTAAATCATTATTGTTGGACCCAGTCCACATATCCCTTAACTGACTACTCAACTTCTGATAACTCGAGGTTCCCACTATAAAACAGGATCACAAACCCAATTATCCCTGCAGGTCACTTATACTTGGCCAAGGCTACGATAATCCCGTTGTGAGTGACTTGTCACTTCCCATTCAATCAGCTATTTCGTCCGTACTTGCAACCTAAAGCGCAAATACTAATACTGCCAAAACACTGAACTGCCTGAAATAGCATGCTGCCACATGGCTGCTTTCCAAAATCTACCAAGACCTCCCAGGTCTCAATTCGTTCGCCAATCATCTGAAATACCGGGTCCCGACCCGGTCGCTGAGCTAAAAGGACTCCCACATAGTCGTCCCCACACGAATTTCGAACAAAATCCTCTTCTGTCAATAATCACCACTAGTTATCTTACCACTGTGGCTCTACCGACCTTCTAGTGCTGACGTCTCTAACTGATCGGGTCCATACTTCTAGTGCTGACGTCACCAATCCCAGGCTAAAAGTGATTGCTACCTGACCAATGGTGGCCTTATATCACAAGCAATCTTATACAGTCCATTGTTTCCCTGATCCCATAACTGTAGTGGTGTTCCTACAGTCTTATCACCGGCTCAACCAGGTTTAATTCCTCTGGGGAAATCCATAAACCAATCCGTGGATTTGCCACGCCCTCACTGTTACACCCGAACCGGTGGGTACTATTGTTCCTTCCGCGATCTAATAACGCTCTCATGCTATCTACCAACCTAATGAACGCTACAGCTGCACCCGCAGTCTTACAACACTCTAGTAATATATGCCGACCTCGTGAATGCTATGGCTACACCCGCAGACTTACAACACTCTAGCACTATCTGCCAACCTCGTGAATGCTACGGCTACGCTCGCAGACTTACACCACTCTAGCACTATATGCCAACCTCGTGAATGCTACGGCTACACTCGCAGACTTACAACACTTTCCATACCTGTCAAACACGCACTCGACCTAACACTCAACTGAACTCGAGTCCTAACTGGAGCTCTAACCTGGTTCCCGAAACCTGCTATCTGATTCCAAGGAAAAGCACGAACCAAACGTTGGAACGTTTTTTGAACTACCAACTCACCCAATCCTCAATCAAGATAGCCACTCGACCGCCTTCCTTCCTGAAGAGGATGCGAAACTCATCCTAGTCTCACACCTATTTCTGCTCCTGAATACCTGATCGATTCTCCCCCACTTAGATTCGACTAAGTCTTCGCGGTACGTGAGAATTGAAGGATTCCCAATCCTTCTCGCTTCCTAACATCCCATTGATGACAACCTGTGCTTACCAATGCTAGTGATCACTTACCAGTTAAACCCTAAGATCGCCCATCCTCTGAAATCTTGAAGAGTACTCTTGGAATCTGGTCTAGTTTGACACCTCAACCCACCTCACATGTTGACAATTAGAGGCCTTAATCTTCACTATGGCGGACAAATCCTCGTTCCCACTTCCAATCTCGCAGCACCACTGGACTCTAACTTCACTGGAGAACTATCGCTCTAACCCTGCCCAAATATCCTCTAAATAATACTCCTGCACAGATCCCGACAAAGATCCGGAATGATAACGGTAAACGCGGAATCCACTCCGCGGGATACGTCCCTACGTAAGTTCATCAAGGACTTATCGGCATGCAGAATGGCATATAACAATCCTTGATAACCCATACAATAGCAGAGAACCGACCCGAGATCTGACTTATCCAAACTCACTCACAATTCCAAAGCGATACAGATTCCCGATATCCACCTTGTAGCAGTAGAGGATGACATACCTGCCACATCTGAAGGAATCCTGATCACCTTCTCCAAAGATACTTCGATCAACCTGAGATCATGGTGCACAACTCCCTTTCGATCCCGATGACAGGAACTAACAATAGGATCCTCCTTCCTGAAGGACTCTAAGGATTCACGGGCTTTGGGCTTCGGATGAGCCCCTAACTGTCACGCGACAAATCTGTGTTATGAACCGAGAGAACACTGAACACCCCGAACGACCAAAAGGGAAACGATCTTACACTAACAACTAGTAATTCATGGTATGCAATTGGCATATGACGATATTTGATGATCTAACCCAACAGGAGCATAGAAATAAACCAGGGATACACTTACTCATCCTGCTACAGTATCCCAAACCACAGCATAATTCCCACAACAATGTGCAGATAAAACTGAAAGAAGGCAAGGTTACATACCCGCAACATCGCCTGCTGGAGTTCTGAATTCTCCTGCCTGACACTACAGGGCCTGACTCCTTCTGCTGACGTGACCAACCCCTCTACACTTGTAGCAGCCTAAACCCTTGGAATGTTGAACTCCCTTGTGTACTTTCCCGCACGTGCTGCACTGACTCCGGCCCTGCTGGCCTTTCTCCCGATGATCAGAAGTCTTGGGTCTCTCCCCGGGACCCTCTACTATATGCACATGGCACGATCCTCTCTTCTCAAAGTGCTCCAAATCGATCTCGCATCCTCGGACTTTGGAAGTCATATCCTCCAGGGTCTGACAACCTGTCACGCTCACTAGCTCACTTTTCCAATGGCTGAGCTGCTACAGCTGGAACGTACTCTGCCCCCAAACCGGGTCACAAACTCCTCCCCGAAGCTTCTCAGATTCTCCAAGACTCTCACCGATTCGGTATGGATCCTGTGCTTTCAGTAGTAGGGGCCCAATACTACCTTCCACACCTATCCATACTTTCCTCAGCAATCCTCTCGAATCCTCCAAGTCACTTCCTCAAACTAATACATCTAAGTCTCACTAAACCTCACTACTAACCCACTGAAACATATCCTAGGCTTTCCTAGGTTCCCGAACCCACCCAGTCCTCAGCTGCTGAAAGATTCCCAGTAATGTCAACTAGCTACCTCATGAATATAGCCACATGCAACAGAGATCAGATAATCCTTCGAGTAAAAGTCTGATCCCTAGAACGGTTGGACTCAGACAAGAGTTGCGCAATAGGGTCAAGCCCATCACTCTAAGATTATCCAGCCCGTGTCCCATGTGACTTAGCATATTCACTTAGTAGCTAACTCACATCACTAAGAGTCCCACAAAGCACAAAGCAAACAACATTCAGACAATGGAAAATCTAACCATCATACTCCAATCGAACCATTCTATCCTTTAATCATGGATCTGTCCATGCAATTCAAAGGCTCATGTAATCAGGCATAACCTAAACATGCTACCCTATTACTGACTGATCAGTACTAGCATGCAGATCTACAAGCACATACAGTATGCACATAAGGCATCATTCCTAGATCCTTAGCCCTAATCTAGCATGCAGTTCACATATTCTCAATTCATATCATAACATAACATAACATAACATAACATGTATGGGTATCTTGGGGAAAACTTACTTGAGCTCGGTTGATTGCACGCATCACACACCTTGTTGTTTTCAAAGTTCTTTTCTCTTTTCAAATTGTTTTCAAAATTCTTTTTATAAAAAAATGATTTTTCGTTTGAAAATTTTCATACCAAGTCCTTAGTTTGAGTCCAGACACACCCGAGATTGTGCCCGAATCCCTCAAACCAAGGCTCTGATACCAACTTGTAACATCCCAAATTTCAAGGCCAAAAATTTCGTTTTTAGTTTAACAATTCCTAAACCAACAGTATAAAAACATCAGTAATAATACCCTATGTCAAAACCAAAGTGTCAATAATCAAAACAAGTTATTGTAAAATAATATCAGAGTGTAATCGCAAAGATCTCATGTGCGGAAATCGTAGTGTGATGTGTTGCGATCAAGCCGGCTCCTTTCCTTTGATAACGAAGTACCTAAAACCAAAACTGAAAACCGTAAGCACGAAGCTTAGTGAGTTCCCCACGATACCACATACCACATAATGCCTATCCCTCGGTATCTTTCAACCGATATCTGTCTGGCATAATTGGGAGCTGAGCACCCCTTCGGTATCTTTTAACCGGTAACTGGGTGCTAACCTCCCCTTCGGTATCTTTCAACCGGTAACCGGGAGCTAACCTCCCCTTCGGTGTCTTTCAACCGGTAACCGAGGAGTATTTCACCCCCTACCACTACCACATAATAACATAACATAAACATACTGCTAGGCATGCATGGGTTCTGATGACCCCTTCGGTATCTTTCAACCAGTATTCGGGGACTATTTCCCCCTACTACTACTAACATGTATCACAGAGCATCCTAGCACACAAACATAATAGATAATGGCATACCAGATAAATATCACAAAGACAATCATCAA
Source organism: Lactuca virosa (assembly GCF_052849685.1). Lineage (NCBI taxonomy): Eukaryota > Viridiplantae > Streptophyta > Magnoliopsida > Asterales > Asteraceae > Lactuca > Lactuca virosa. Next base: position 205,100,834 of record NC_136429.1, read on the forward strand.
AAAAAACAACTCCTACTAGTGGGCTGACATTGTGGCCTTAGACCCACTTCTACTGGATGGTAACTTACCTTGCACTGCTGAAATCCCGCAGACGAAAACCGGACTGTTGGATGACAGATTCCCGAACTATCAACATCAAAACAATACCCAATTAATAATTGGGTTCCAACACATAACCATAAGTCCATGCTTGGGGGTAAAAGACTATTTTACCCCCATCTTAGATTGATTCAAGCCCAAGGCCAAATCCAAAGGCCCAAAAGTCAACTATGAGTCAAAGACAAACATATGGCCCAATTTTCCAAATTGGGCCCAAACCTTTGCTTGGTTTTACCCTAAGCCCCAACCATTTAGTCCAGTCCAAACATGTGGCATTACAATGGTCCAATATCTCATAATCATCAAGGCCCGGTTATGGCCCATCTATGGCCCAATTTTCCAAATTTGGCTCAAACCCTCACATGGGCCTTACCCTAAAGCTCATCAAATTATTCTAGTCCATATGATTGTTCTTGAATGGCCCATCAATAGCTCAATCACCAAAGCAGAATAGAAAGGCCCAACTTAAGGCCCAATCAAGATTACGGTTTTCACATAAAATGACGATTAGGGTTAAGTGTTTCTTACTTAACCCATTAAAGACTTAATCCATTAAGTCCATCAATCTACTAGGTTAATCATGTAGTGTGGTCGGGCTTAATACATAATCCCAATCCGGTCATCCAAAATACTGGTCCCGACAACCCATAATCCATATATCTAAATTTAGGGTTTTCTAAACCCTAATTAGGGTTTCCAACCCAATAGGCCCAAAAGCTAAGTCTCTAGATCAATTAGCGTTTCATTAGGCCCACTAGGGTTTCATAAGTCGGGCACCACCCACTACCACCTCGGGTAGTGGTGGTCAACGGCGGCTCACGGCGGCGGCCACCACCTCATGGTGGTGGTTATGGTTCTAGTCCATTTTTTCCAAGCATCCCAAACAAAATCTAAACACAAACAATGCACACCGCCACCCAACACGGCGGCTGGTGGCGGTAGCCACCACCTCACGGTGGTGGTTATGAGTTTTATTATTATTATTATTCTAGCACCGATTACAACATTACAATTCAAAATCCCAAATAACACACACACACAGCCACCCATGTGGTGGTCGGCGGTGGTAGATGGTGGCAGCCACCAACTCATGGTGGTGGTGGTGGGTTTTCCGGCCAAACCATCACACCAACAATCTTATGAAAGCCGAAAACAACATGTCTACTCGAATACACACCCATACACAAACTCACAGCCACCCTCTTAGTGGCGTTTGGCGACGGCGACAACAACAATATCGTCAATGGCGGCGGCTAAAGGCGTTTCACAAGAGCAATGACACTGCGTACGTTCTTCCGACTGCCTGACGTCGCATCTACGACTTCAACTTCGACTTCGCCGGTGAGAGGAGCACCGGTGGGTTATGCAGTAGCATGGAGGTGGCACTGGCGAAGCAATGACAAAATGCAGTGGAGGGAAGAAAGCCATTTGCGGCGCTGCAACAGTGGAATGGTGTGCGTCTTCAACCGATGTCGGCGGCTCCTCCACGGTTCGCCTAAGTCTCCGACAACCACGTCGCGATGACGTTCATCAGGGAGGCAGCAGGCGGCGGCCTTGACATCGTCAGCATCAACGGTTTGCGGTGGTTCGATGGAGGAGATAGCAGCATTGGGGTGGGAGAGATAAGGTGGTGACGGCGGTGGTGGGAGGCATAAGGGAGAAGGTGGCAGCTGAAGGACTTCCGGCGATGGCGGCTGCACTCATCCGTTAGGGTTAGGGTTTACTGGGGTGACAGGTTTATATACCACGAGCCCCATAATCTTCCTTCCATAATGCCATCTTTGGTCCCTCCCTTCCCATTTTCTTTCAAAGTGAGCCCATAAATTACCATTTAAACCCTGCCTCCTGAAATCCTTTACAAATTAAGTCCGGATTTTACCAAGCAGCCCCTCCCTCTACAAATCCTTTTCAATTTAGGTCCAGAATTTACTCTTTATCCCCTTCTTCCATAAATCCTTTCATATTAGGTCCAAATGATACCAAACACCCCCTGTCTTCTATAAATCTTTACAAAGTAAATCCCGGAACTTAAATTTTTAACCCCCAACTTCTAAAACTGTGACAGTTAACTCCTCGAGACCAACCCTTGTTATATAATTATTGAGTTTAGGGCTACTATTCGTTCATTAATTTATTTATTTATTTAATAAATGGGGTGTTACATCTTGAGAAGTCAATCTGTGGACTGAAACAAGCATCTCGTAGCTAGAATCTTTTTTTTCATGTAAAATTCAAAGAGTTTGGGTTTTCTAAAAGTGAAGATGAGTCTTGCGTGCATGTCAAAGCTAGTTTGAGAGTAGTGACCTTCCTAGTCTTGTATGTTGATGGCATACTCCTAATAAGAAACGATGTTCAAACTTTGCAAGATGTTAAGTCTTGACTTGGCAAATGTTTTGCTATGAAAGATTTGGGAGGGCTTATTTATATTCTTGGAATAAGGATTTACAGAAATAGGCAGAATCTCTTACTAGGACTGAGCCAGAGTACATACTTGGATAAAATATTGAAACATTTAAGTATGGAGAATTCCAAGAAAGAGGACTTACTTATGCATCATAATGTTAACTTGAGCAAGGCTCAATGTCCTAATAGGGATAAGGAAACAAATATAATGAGTCGAGTCCCATATGTTTCTACTATAGGATCGATCATGTATGCTTTGACATGTACTCGGTCTGATATAGCTTATGCTTTGAGTATGGTTAGCAAATATCATGGAAATTTTGGTTTGGCTCATTGAACTGCAGTGAAAAACATTCTTAAGTATTTGTGAAAAACAAAAGATGTGATCTTAGTTTTTGGTTGCAAAGATTAACTTAAGGTGAGTGGTTATAGTGACGCCAGTTTTTAAATAGGTCGTGATAACAGTTTTTCACAATCTAGTTGGGTTTTTCTATTGAATGGTGGAGCAGTGACTTGGAAGTCTTCCAAGAAGCAGACGGTGGTTGATTCTACTTCTGAATCAGAGTACATCGCAGCAAGTGAGGCAGCAAAGGAAGAAATGTGGTTGAAATTTTTTATTGGAAATCTTGGAGTTTATCCATCAATACAATAGCCAATGGAGATATTCTGCGACAACAAGGGTGTGATGGCTTTAAATAAAGAACCAAAGGATCATGGTAGATCCAGGCTCATTGAAAGGAAGTACCACTACATCAGACACAAAGTAGATGAAGCCGCTCTCTTGGTAAAACATGGATTGTCAGAGGATAATCCTGTTGATCCTCTTACAAATGGATTAGGCAAGGTCAAGGACTTCCAGCATGCTAGGAGCATCGGGTTTAGACATGATATTAGATTCTAGATTTTTGTAGTTACTTGATAGTTTTGAAACAATGTAACAATAATAAATTGTAACTAAATGGTAGTTAATTAAATAGAGATTTATTTATGTTCAAGGTGTGTGATACCATTTATCAATTAATTTATTCTTGTGTTTCACTTTGCATGTTTTATTTCTGGAATATTAATTTATTCAAAACGCCACAGTTAGTCATACTTTGGGAGTAAGTATTGATTTGAGGCTGTCATGAATTGTTGGTTCAACATGCATAAGGACTATTGCGATATTCATGAGTACTTATAAATAGGGATTTTGAGTATTGGTTAAATACGTTCTTAGAGATTACTTCGTGGATTATAATCACAAGTAATTCTAAGAAGATAATTGTTGGATTGGGTGTCTAACCCATAACTATAATTGGTATGTACTTGACCCGATAGTAGCATGGTCCATTTCAGGTTGCCTTCACCAGAACAATTTGATAAATGGATATTTGAGTAAGATATTATTTATGATTTATTAATATATTATAAGTATAATATATTAATTGAGGAATCATATTATTTACTTAGTATTGCTCAAGAATTAATTTAGAATTAATTTAGTGATCAAAAGAGACTAATTAAATTGATACATATGAGTTGGGCTAATGATCCATGGTTTGATTAGTGATGGGCTTATGGATTAATCCATGATGTATTTATCCAAATCAAATGGGTGGATCATAAGCTTATGGGTGTGGATTAGGGTTACACGTGAACCTTGATATTCTACACACACACACACATACACACACACACACACACACATATATATATATATATATATATATATATATATATATATATATATATATATATATATATATATATATATATATATATATATATCTGTGTGTGTGTGTATGTATTCATAAGCTAAAATCGACCACACCTTGCATTCCAAGAAGAAAAGTCGATTTTGAGTCTCCTTAGCCTCTCTCATATCCATCTAGTTGTTTTTTGGTGTTTGTGACTTGTTTGAGGCACAACACTTGGGGTGCTAAGTTCTCACAAGGCCAAAGTCTTACTAGCTACATAAAAGGTAATGTTCTAACTAGTATTATGATTCATGTATCAAATTTTGTATGCTAGTTTAGGCTTCATGCTTTGGAAAAAAATGTTGCATGTATAATTAGAGAAAACGTAGATCCAATGCATTAGGGTTGTATGTGCACCATAGGAATGTTAGAGTACATAAAACCCAACAGTGGTATCAGAGCAATGGGTGTTTTCTATTGTATTGATGCAATTGTGTAATTTTCAAAGCTGAAAAACTGCATTTCGCGATTCTGCCAGGGCCAACTCGCCGAGTCCATCTTCGAACTCGACGAGTTGGATGATGTTTTCCTTGAACTCAACGAGTCCATTATGGCACCCGACGAGTTGATGCATCTGATGGCAGAATCTTTGAGTTTTTGGCCTATTTTGGATTAGGAACATTACCACAAACTGTTTTGGTTCATAAAATTCGATTGTAATGATATGGTAATGTCTATCCCCATCCAATAACATGATGTTTATCAAATTCTAATATAACTACTTGTTTTTGTGATATACTAGTTATTTGTAAAATTTGAAGTTATCATGTACTATGAATCAAATTAGGTCAAATTGGTAAACGATCATCATATCATAATTAGATTAGTTAATTTGATCTATATGTGTTCTTGAAAAAGTTCCATAACTTGTCCTCAAGTTATGGAATATGAAAAGTTTTGATTTATGAAACCATTAACAAATGTAAGTTATAGAATTCAAAGAGTCTTGAAAGGTTTCATAACTTGTCCTCATGTTTGGAATTTGGAAGGTCTCATTCATGGAACTTTAAAATCCATAAGTTATGGAAATCAAAAGTCTTGCAAGTTACAAAACTTGCCTTCAAGTTTTGGAACTTGAAGAGTCTCATTTATGAAACTTTAATTCCAAACTCTAGAATTTTAAAAGTTTAAAATTCAACCCTTATACTATTATAATATTAATGTTTAGTAATTATATATATATATATATATATATATATGTACAAGACAAGTCAGTCTTACCGTTAGTAGGCCTCATTCACGAAGCCGTTCTATAAGGGGGGTATAAGGTTACTACCTATAAAATGGTGGTTTAATGGGTGTCCACTCTCACCCACCGCTTCCATGACTGGTGGAGGGTCGTTAGCCGAATGGGTAGGATATGACATTAATTCTCATTAATAAGTGTAATGAAATTATAAAGTAACTAAACTTTTATAAATTCCTAATCTTAGTTACTTTAGGAAAAATGTGAAATAGGTGCTATTCCATGAAATTGCACTTTGCACCTTGTTAAGTCCTTAGTGGAGCGTGTGTGGTTAACCGACACACTAATTTGGGACTGACAATGTGTTGCAAAGGGTAGCTTGATGTTAATCATGGATCAATGGATCGTGTGTGGTTAACCGGCACATTGATTAGGTGATTTGTAACATTAAGTGTACCAAGCACATTTGCATGGTTATTCACACCTTGTTTGTGATCCTCGGTATCCCAGTCACAAAATTGAAGGGCACAATCGAGATTTAAACATGCCATTGAAAAGTTCAAAGAATCTCAAAAGAATCTAGGAATTTCAATTCATTTAAAAATTAATAATCTATTTCGTTTTTCATGGTGGAAATTGGTAAATCGTCATTTAACTACCTTCAAATATTTTGCAATTGGATTACAACATCACTCTTCCGAATTGTAAAATATTGTGTTGGGTCCTAGCCTTAATATTTCATTTGGGTGATATATTAAGGATCATTATCTAATCTAAACTTTGTCTTTCTTTTCAGATGTCTTCCAACACTGCTTCAAACTTAAACCCTTCAGGATCTTTCTCCCTCATGAACTTATGTGGGAGGGTCATATTTGATGGATCGAACTTCAATGATTGGATTCGAAACATCCGAATGGCCATTCGCTATGAGGACAAAGAATATGTCCTAGATAAAGAGCTGAAGGAGATTGATTAATCTACCGCTACTCCCGAATAGATTGTTGAGTTCAAGACCCATGAGAGGGACGCGAAAAAGGTGTTGTGTATTATGATTGCTACCATGACAGCTGAGCTGCAGAAGTCCTATGAGGAATTTTGGCCCTATGAAATGCACCAGGATTCGATGGAAAGGTACCATCAAAGTGCTCGACAGGAGAGGTATGAAATCATAGCCTCCATGATTACTACCAAAATGAAGGATGTAGAGTCTATCACGGCCCACTTGCAAAAGATGCAAAGGTTTGTGGACCGCTTGTTAGAGCTGAATGTCAATTTCGATGAAGAATTGGCAATTGACATTATCCTACACTCTTTACCTCCTTGTTATGATCAGTTTCGTATGACTTATCATATGAACAAGGAGGAGGTGACTCTAAGCAAGCTTCAAGGTCTTTTAAGGACTGCTGAAAGTAGTCTTAAAGGAAAATATGTTGTTTCTACTCCTACTGCTACTGCCCCTGTCCTGGCAATTGGACATGGAAAGGGAAAGAAGAGGAAGATTCCTTCCAAGAGTCACAAGTGAAAGTCCCATGTTGGACCCTCTTCTAGTGGGACCAAAGTTGGTTCTGTCACACCCTCTTCCAATCCAAAGGAAGCCGAGTGCTTCCATTGTCATGAAAGAGGGCACTGGAAGCGAAGCTGCCCCAAATACTTGCAGGACATAAAGGATGGGAAGATCAAACCCTCCTTCGCAGGTATTTATACTATTTTGTTTAATAACTCATCACATGCTAATTCTTGGGTCCTTGATACAGGATGTGGTTTACACATTTGTTCTGATTTACAGGGTCTAAAAGGAAGTAGGGATGTGGAGCACGGGAAGATGAACTTAATCATGGGGAATAGGGGAAAGTCGCATGTCACCAAGATTGGAGTTTATTATTTATTTCTTAGTAATGGTTTAACATTAGATTTGAATAACTGTTGCTACTCGTCTGATATGGCGAGGAATATTATTTCCTTTCACAGTTTGTATGAACAAGGTTTTACCTTTTCTTTTAATAATGAAATTGGTAGTATTAATGCTTATTATAATGATGTATTTTATTTTGAAGCATTACCTTGTAATGGAATATATGAAACTATGATGATTGTAGATAACTTAGGAAATAATGTGTTGCATATCGATTTGTCCAATAGTTTGGATAAAGCATCCTTATGGCATTGTCGTCTTGGACATGTTAACAAGAAGCGCATAGTCCAACTCCAAAAGGATGGAGTCTTGGAGTCATTTGACTTAAATTCGGATGACACTTGTGAATCTTGTTTGCTTGGAAAGATGACCAAGTCACCCTTCACTGGTTCGTGTGAAAGGGGTGAGGGTTTGTTGGATCTCATACACACAGATGTGTGTGAACCCTTCAGAACCGCCACATGGGATGCTAACCACTTCTATGTGACTTTTACTGATGATTATAGTATATATGGATATGTCTAATTAATCAAGCATTAGTCAGAAACCTTTGAAAAGTTCAAAGAGTTTAAACAAGAAGTGGAGAATCAGCTGGGCAGGAAGATAAAGATGCTCTGATCCGATCGAGGAGGAGAGCATCTTAGTATCGAGTTCCACGGCTATCTTAAGGAATGTGGAATTGTCTCACAATTAACGCCACCTAGGACACCACAGCTTAAAGGTGTGGCTGAGAGGCGCAGTCGAACCTTATTGGACATGGTTCGTTCTATGATGAGTCGAGCTTCGTTACCTATCTCATTCTGGGGGTATGCCTTATAGACTGCCGCACATATCCTTAATCTAGTCCCAACTAAAAAGGTTTCCAAAACACCTCATGAGATGTGGACAGGGAAGGTTCCCTCGTTAGCACACATCAAGGTTTGGGGTTGCAAGGCTTTTGTGAGAAAAGAAACTCACGACAAGCTCGAACCTTGAAGTGAGCGATGTATTTTCATCGGCTACCCACAGAAATCCTTTGGATATCTCTTCTATAGACCGAGTGACAATGTTTTCTTCGTTGCAAGGAGAGGATTCTTTCGCGAGAGAGAACTCATATGAAAAGAGGACAGTGGGAGGAAAATTGACCTTGAAGAGCTTCAAGAGTTAAGCGATGAAGGAACCTCAAACACTAGCGCTCAACCCGAGGAGGAAACTCCTGTTGAACCGATTGACGAGTCCTTACCTCTGAGGTGTTCTAGTAGAGTTAGACAGACACCTGAGTTTTATGGTTTCCATATTACTTCTGAGGGTGATACATTTATCAGTGATAGTACACTGGTAAAATTGGATGAACCTAACAACTACAAGGAAGCCATGGCAGGCCCCGAGTCAGCTAAATGGAAGGAGGAAATGGACAGCGAGATTCAGTCCATGTATGACAATCAAGTTTGGAACTTGGTTGACAATGTACCAGGCCGTAAGACAGTCGGGTGCAAATGGATCTTCAAGAAGAAGACCGACATGGATGGGAAAGTACACACATATAAGGCGCGATTGGTTGCGAAGGGCTTTACTCAAACTCCTGGAGTTGACTATGATGAGACCTTCTCACCAGTGGATAAAATTAAATCTATAAGGGTTATGCTACCCATAACTGCATTTCATGATTATGAAATATGGCAAATGGATGTCAAAACCGCTTTCCTTAATGGGAAGTTGGCTGAAGATGTTTACATGAATCAGCCAGAGGGTTTTGTCAATGCAGAGTACCCTAATAGAGTGTGTAAGCTTGAGAAATCCATTTATGGATTGAAACAAGCATCTCGCAGATGGAATCTTTGTTTCGATGAGAAAGTCAAAGAGTTTGGTTTTTCGAGAAGTGAGGATGAGTCATGTGTATATGTCAAAGCTAGTGGGAGTATAGTTAGCTTTCTGGTATTGTATGTAGATGACATACTTGTTGGGTTTTGAGCATTCTAACACTCCTATGGTGTACATGCAACCCTATAAACCTTGGATCTATGTTTTCTCTATTATACATGCAAATATTAACTATTCCAAGGTTTCATCCTAACTAGCATATTATGAAGCACCTATACTACAAAGTTCTAGCTAGATGACATACCTTTTGATGTAGCTTGATGTCTTCAAGCTTTAAGATCTTAGCCCCAATAGTGTGGAAGCCTCAAATGGAATCACAAATCACCAAAACACCTTGGAAGAACTTGAGAGAATATGTATGCACACTAAAATCGGCCCACTCTTATTTTCACACACTTGTGCCAATTTTGTGAGCCAAGGACCCCTTTATATATTATGGAGGATTAGGGTTACATCCATGTAAACCCTAATACCCATGACCTTTCATTTACATAGGATCCATAGGATAAAAGCTCCATGGACCATCCATGAAAGCTTAGCCCAACCTAAATGAACTTGGCCCATTCCATATATATAAGAGTCCATATTTAATTAGTTCTTTTTGATCACTTAATTAATTCTAAATTAATTCTTGATCAATACTAATTAAATAATATGATTCCATATTAATATATTAGAACTTATAATATATTAATATAAATCATAAATATACTATTCTCAAAAGACTATCCATATAAATTGTGCCGGTGAAGTGCAACCCAAATAGACCATGCTGGGTCGGGTCAAGTACATACCAAATATAGTTATAGACTTAGACATTAATCCAACAGTCTCCCACTTGGATAAGTCTAAAACTATTATTGAGTATGACTTCAAAACCTAACTGGCAATCGTAGCTCTTAAAGCCGCTGTCGAACTCTGACCTTGTCAATGACTTGTCCATTAGATAAGGGATCATATATTCCTCCATTCTAGATATCATATGGACTGAGACATGGATTATAATCATTCTCTCTGTCCATTTGTTGTTTCCCGATTTTCGATTTATGATGACTGACTGATTGAACAAATCAAATCAGTCCTGGCTTGGCCAAGCACTCACATGTGTCATCGCTAAATCATCGAGGGGCCCACAGATATCGCTTTTATCCCGAAGGTAAAAAGAATGGATAAACTTCGACTCATATGGCTTGTTCTACTACTTGTTGAATCATACACAAAGGCACGTTTTATAACATCGAGTTACCAAATGCGTTTTCGTGCAATCAATGTATAACCAACTCATAGTAACAACTCATATCTCTAGGTTTGAAGAATATAAGATATTATCGTCTCATGATCACTCGTGATAAAATCCATGAAGTGATTCAAATGAGCGCGGGTTGAATCCAATACTCAGAACTTATGAGCACTCATGAGTGTTGTAGCACCACTTTGTCCACCAACTTGGACCTCTACAAACCAACCCATGACAGTCTTGATTCATATCTACTTCCAACATATGACCGACTGTGGATGGATTGAACAACTTAATCATTCAGGAAGAGCGACTTAGTTATTCTGGAAGTCAAAACATGCAAAGTGAAACACAAGAATAAATGAATCAAATATGGTATCAAACCCTATGAATATAAATAAACACTTTTATTTATCACCATATTGATTACTCATTATTCATTGTTTCGGTTTTATCAACTTTATACTTGAATTAAAAACACTAGTTGTCCCATGCTCCAAGCATGTACACTATGTTTTTCTTAAACAATAGCTTTGCCATACACCAAGTATGCACTCTATGTTTGTCTATGATCCTTACTTTGTGAAATAAACCAATTGAACATAATTTCAATGATTCTAATTTCACACTCCCAAATCCTTATCGAAAAATGTGAGAATTTCAAATTCCTATTATTTATCGAAATCTGTTTAGATTTTAAACTTATATGCACTGACCCTCCTGTAATGAATATGTACAAAGTCACAAAGACTTGTCAACAGTCATTATAAGGTATTCCAATGGAGATCAACTCCATGGAAACTAAGTCTCATATTCAAAGCACATTGCTTTGGACATGCTTCTTGCATTAAGTTTTCTAATCTTACACAGATAACTTCCACCTATGGAGACAACTCCATATTCTCATTTTGACTATCACTTCTGAATAAGAGATGCCTCTTTTCAGAATATGTCAATATGGTCCTTCCAAAATTAGCACTATACTTCCAACTGTCCCTGAGCAACCAATCTTTGGTAAACCTCAGATTGTCCTCGACAATTGCTTAATCATTTTAGTCATATCCAATTCTAGACCTTTTCCCTTCTTAATGCCTCTGGGCATTTGGAAAAATTTAGAAATGACAAATATTATAGCACATGCAATCGCTACTGTACCCAAAGCATATGGTACACGATTCATGATGTCTCACATAAAGACATGATTCTAAACCAGTCTTTTGCTACAATATTTTTATTTGCCATGTTTTCAAAATTTGACTATGAAGAGGGATGCCGTAATCATAATCGAATTTTGAGAACGCAATATATAGAATTTCCTTAAGTTGAACCAATCCAACATGAAATTCATATATATATTCTTGACTAAGGATGATTAAGGTCTCAATCTAAGCCTTTAGAACTGAAATGAAGTATATCCTCTCCCTTAATTATAGCAAAACAAAATTTTCAATCCCTGCAGCCTCACGAATTGAAACTTTTGTTTTCTATAATTAACATTGCTAACTTGAAACACTAACAATAATTATCATGCTCCCACTAACATGATGATTATTAGCATAACACTTATGCTCCCACTAGCTTTGACATGTACTCAGAAATCAGCTGGACTTCTAGAAATCAATACTTTATTGACTTTCTTACCAAAGTTCAGATTTCTGATACGAGATGCTTTGATAAAACTTTATCAAAATCATACACCTTTCCTTAGATAGCATGCATGTGTGTCTAAACAATTTCAGAACTATGAAAAGGGATGTCGTAATCATAGTCTCAGTTGTTTAGACCTTTTGCCATCTGCTTCAAATCTACTTGGTGGAAGTGTTTCCTCACCATCATTTTCATGAATCGGAGAGAAACCTTATGACCCTTAGATTTTATGGTGTATGTGTTCTTATCCATGTGAATCGTCAAAACCATAGTCACAAGACAAGGATAATGACAAATCCAAACTCATATGGAATGAACTTATGCAATCTTAACTTCTTGCCACCTGGCAGTACAGGGCCTGCCATTGCTTCCAAGTTGTTATGCAACCAATTGAGAACTTTCAGAACTCCTATGCAAAGCCAACTTTAACTGGAATGGGCACAGAATATGTCAACACGATAGGTTATAAACCTCAAGTCGTGTGCTAGTGAAGAACCTCAGGTTTTATTCTTGATTAGTTCTTGAAATTCTTTTTAGGATCTTTAAGACTCCCACTATCCTCTTGACATATAAGACTATCTTGCCAAATATTCAAGAGATAGTGCGGATTCTTTATCAAGACAAACACTTCACACAATTGGCCTTAGTTGGTCTTTGTTTTATCCAAAACATCACAACTTACCAATTTCAAATGTACAAGAGTAGGACACTTTTACTCTTACATTTGACAAGTGTTTTAAACCTTTTTTTAAGATATGTCACTCAAGTTACAATCTTGGAGTATGACTCTAAGAATTGTTTTGGAACGAAGTATGACTCATCTTCCTGATCTAACCATTTCAACAATTCATGACTCCTCTTCTTAGTCATAAGAATGCACTAAGATGACCTTTGGAGGACTAATTGTGATATGATTTCTAAATCATTAAGATGATCACAAACATGATACTAAAGTACTCTCCCATCTTTTCAGATTTGAGAAACTTTTATCTTTCTGCCTAATTTGATTCTTCCCATTCGTTCTGCCATACATTGAGACTTTTCCAATGTTTCAGAATTATACTTAAACTTGTAAGTATAACCATATTTACTAAACTTTAGTAAATCAAATAGTCTTAACGAGCTTTGTGGTGGACATGACCAGTGCACAAGAATGTGTACTCGATCCCTTTAGTCCTTCACTTGACTCACACATCCATGTGAACAAGTAATTAGTCTTGATTTTGCAATGCTTGAAAGTTCTCATTCATCATACTATTCAACTTGCATGATTCCAAATTTCGGTGCAATTGAAACTTGGGTGATGAGGAACTTTCCTGATTTGGTAAATTTAGACACTACCACAAATGAAAGAATCAAATCCATTTTCCAATATTGCTGTCAGTGGAATCATATAAGCAACAATTTTCCACAAATGCCATTGTAAGGATACTTCAAATAAATAAAATTAAACAATTTTCTTTTATTTTAAAACTTTGTGGAAAAACTTATCCTTACAATCCACATGGAAAATTGTTGTTATCTATTCCTTAGCAATATATCATAACTTCTTAAGCAACTGCTCAAAATTCTGATGCGATCGAAATCCACCTTCGCGATCAGAATCAGCATATACTTCCTTTAAGATTTCTCTCTATTCTTTGATTCTTAAAACATCAACATGTGACCCAGTCACATCATGTAATGAGGATCTCATAATAGAACTTAACAGAGTTAGATAATGGGCTCTACCTGATGTAGAGTCAAACTTATTGACTTTAACATCCTTAGGTAAATTTGGCAGCTTTGCAATCAACGCCCCTTCCTTTGGCAAAATAAACATATGGACCCTTTGGTAATGTGACTATCTCAGACTTAGCCTTTCTCTTTACCATTTGGTCAACCGGGTTGACTATGGCCAATCCCTTTCCATTGGAAAGAGAATGCTTTTTCTGGATTTCCAGTGTCACCATTGTCACTGTCCATAAATTTTTTTGGAAGTTGATCTTCTAATCAAATTTACTTTACTATCGTTCCAAATCATTGCTGATTCAGCAGCACCAAGCAAATAGATATGATCATTAAGGTTCATGTCATAGTTTGTTTCATAGTAGTCCCAAAGGAACTCACTATGTGACTTAGAAAGTGATTGAACATCCAACTTTCTCAAGACTTTGACACCCAACTCTCCCGGCTTGTCAATATGTGACTTCATCTCTAAGATGTGATCACACATAGACCTTGCTTGCCATTAGGGCTTGAGTGACCTTGAACTTGTGGGTTAGGGAGAATAATTGGAGGAGGTGGAGGAAGAGAAGTATGACTTCCATGAGCCAAACTCGGGAAGTCATATTCATTAGGAAATCTTGGTTTGGGAAGATCATTGTTGTGTAAACCAGACATCAACAATGGGAGAAATTCACGTAAAGTTGATTTAAGTCCTTAATATAACACCCAATATGATATATTAAGGCTAGGACCCAACAAACTATTTTATAACTTGGAAGTGGGATGCCGTAATCCAAGCTATAAAATATTTGAAGGTAGGTGAATGACGATTCACCAATTTCCACCAAGATAAACGAAATGTATTATTAGGTTTTAATTGGTTTTGAAACTCCTAGATTCTTTTGAGATTCATTGAGCTTTTCAATGGCATGTTTCAATCTCGAGTGTGCCCTTCAGGTTTTGTGACTGGGATGCCGAGGATCACAAAACAAGGTGTGAAGTAACCATGCAAATATACTTGGTACCCTTAATATTTACCCCTCAATCGATGTGCCGGTTAACCACACACGCTCCAATGATACTATGATAAACATTAAGTTACCCTTTGCCTACCTTGTTAAGTCCAGGTTAGTGTGCCGGTTAACCACACACGCTCCACTAACAGCTTAAACAAAGTGCAAAGTGTAATTTCATGGATTAGCACCTTATTCACATTTTCCTAAGTAACTAAGATTGGGAATTTATAAGTGTTTAGTTACTTAGTATTTATCATTATACTTATAATGAAGGGAGAATTATAGTCCTTGTCCTACCTGTTCGGCTAACGACCCTCCACCGGTCAAGGAAGCGGTGAGTGAGAGTGGACACCCATTAAACTGCCATTTTATAGGCAGTAACCTTATACCCCCCTTATAGACCGGCTTCCTGAATGAGGCCTACTAATGGTAAGACGACTTGCTCTTATACATATAATATATTAAACTTTTAATATTATAATAGTATAAGGGTGTATTTTAGACATTTAAAATACTTGGTGGTTTAATCTATTAATTAAACTAGACTTTTAATTTAATTAAACTCAAACCATATATTTATGGATTAATAATACTCTTTTAATTAAACGCTTTAATTAACTATTAATAAAGTCCATAAGAGTTAATTTGAACTATTCAACAAAACATCATAATTCCAATTATTAAACTCAAAATTAAAACCATTTAATTAATTGTTTAAGTTATGAACCCAAGAGTTTTAGAATTCAATTCTTTTTTTCATAAAAAACTTTTCTCAAATTCCAAAACTTGAGGGCAAGTTTTGTAATTCTTGAAAACCTTTGGATTCCATAACTTATGGAATTAATGGTGTTTTATGATGAAACTTTCCATGTTCCATAACTTAAGAACAAGTTATGGAATTCTTTAAAACATTAACACCAAATTTTGTAACTCCATAAAAACTTTGAATCAAATTTTTTTTTAAAAAAAAACTTTCATATCCATAACTTATGGAAGTTTCAAAAACCCTTAAGATCACAACTTTAAAAAAAACTTTTGAACTCCAAATTTTTATGACAAAATTTGTAACTCCTTAAAACATTTAGATCAAACTTTTAAAACTAATAAAATAATCATATCATTTTATCTTTTACTAAATTTGACCTAATTCAACTCATATAACAAATGATTCAAATTTTACAAATAATTCGTTTTTCACAAAACAAGTAATTATCTTAAAATTTGACAAACGTCATGTTTTTTTTTCCTTTTTTTTCCAACTTGAAAATAAAACATTTGCATCAATATAACAGAAAACAACTTGGCTCTGATACCACTGTTGGGTTTTGAGCATTCTAACACTCCTATGGTGTACATGCAACCCTATAAACCTTGGATCTATGTTTTCTCTATTATACATGCAAATATTAACTATTCCAAGGTTTCATCCTAACTAGCATATTATGAAGCACCTATACTACAAAGTTCTAGTTAGATGACATACCTTTTAATGTAGCTTGATGTCTTCAAGCTTTAAGATCTTAGCCCTAATAGTGTGGAAGCCTCAAATGGAATCACAAATCACCAAAACACCTTGGAAGAACTTGAGAGAATATGTATGCACACTAAAATCGGCCCACTCTTATTTTCACACACTTGTGCCAATTTTGTGAGCCAATGACCCCTTTATATATTATGGAGGATTAGGGTTACATCCATGTAAACCCTAATACCCATGACCTTTCATTTACATAGGATCCATGGGTTAAAAGCTCCATGGACCATCCATGAAAGCTTAGCCCAACCTAAATGAACTTGGCCCATTCCATATATATAAGAGTCCATATTTAATTAGTTCTTTTTGATCACTTAATTAATTCTAAATTAATTCTTGATCAATACTAATTAAAGAATATGATTCCATATTAATATATTAGAACTTATAATATATTAATATAAATCATAAATATACTATTCTCAAAAGACTATCCATATAAATTGTGTCGGTGAAGTGCAACTCAAATGGACCATGCCGGGTCGGGTCAAGTACATACCAAATATAGTTATGGACTTAGACATTAATCCAACAATACTGCTCATGGGAAACGACATCCCTACCTTGCAGGAGGTTAAGTCCTGGCTTGGGAAGTGTTTTGCTATGAAGGACCTTCGGGAAGTTGCTTACATTCTAGGG
Source organism: Lactuca virosa (assembly GCF_052849685.1). Taxonomy (NCBI): domain Eukaryota; kingdom Viridiplantae; phylum Streptophyta; class Magnoliopsida; order Asterales; family Asteraceae; genus Lactuca; species Lactuca virosa. Next base: position 205,117,813 of record NC_136429.1, read on the forward strand.
ATAAGGAAATTGAGAAATAGGAGTAAAAGACTAATAGGACTTAGTCAAAGTACCTACTTGAACAAAGTGTTGAAGCGTTTCAGCATGGAGGAATCCAAGAAAGGAGAATTACCTATCCAGAGCAATACTAAATTGAGTAAGACTCAGACTCCGAGTACAGAGGCTGAGATAGCAGAAATGAGTCGAATACCATATGCTTCTGCTGTTGGTTCGATCATGTATGCTATGACGTGTACTCGCCCTGATGTAGCCTTTGCTTTGAGCATGGTTAGAAGATATCAAGGGAACCCTTGTAAAGCACATTGGACTGCGGTAAAGAACATTCTTAAGTACATGAGGAGGACTAAGGACTGGGTCCTAACCCTCGGTGGGAGTGATGACTTGAGAGTGACAGGGTATAGTGACGCCAGCTTTCAGACCGACAGAGATAATTTTCGCTCTCAGTCGGGTTGGATATTTACCCTTAATGGAGGAGCAATAACATGGAAAAGTTCCAAACAGGAAAATGTGGCTAATTCAATGTGCGAATCAGAGTACATAGCAGCAAGCGAAGCAGCAAATGAGGCAATATGGTTGAAGAACTTCATTGGAGGCCTTGGAGTTGTACCAGCTATAAAGGAGTCTGTGGAGATTTTCTGTGACAACGAGGGTGCAGTAGCCTTAGCCAAAGAACCAAGGGATCATGGCAAATCCAGGCACATCGACAGAAAATATCACTTCATAAGACATCAAATAGAAGAAGGATTCCTCGTGATGAAGGGGGTATCATCAGAAGAAAACCCAGCAGATCCCATTACGAAGGGACTGATCAGGGTTAAGCACTTGCAGCACGCTAGGAGAATTGGGCTGAAGGACGATATTAGTTTTAATGATTAGATAGCTTTTTAGAAACTTGTAATAGCTAAAATGTAATTGACATTTGATGATTGAATAAAAGGAGTTTTATTTATAAGTAAAGATACTATCTTGTGTCAATTATTTAGTATTGTTTCATTTTGCATGTTTTGACTACCAAAATAATATAATTATTCAAACTATCCACAGTTGATCATACTTTGGAAGTAGGTTATGAAAATAGACTGTCATGAATGGGTTTTTGTAAGATTGTCTAAGGTATTAGACATAGCAAAGTTTGCTACAAACATTCATGAGTGCTCTTGAAATAAGATTTGAGTATTGGATTAAAACCACACTCACATGAGTCACTTCATGGAATTTATCACGAGTGATTGTGAGATGATAATATCTTATAGTCTTCAAACTAAGATATATGAGTTGTTGATTATGAGTTGGTTGTACATTGATAGTGCGAAAACGCATCAGTAACTCGATGTTATAAAATGTGCTGTTGTGTATGATTTAACGAGTAATTAGTACAAACATATAAGTCGAGGTTTATCTGTTCCTTTTATCCTAAGAGGATTAAAAGCAATATCTTGGGCCCCTCGATGATTTTATTTTGACTTATGTGTCGGGCCCTGTCAGACTCAATTGATGTGTTCAATTAAGTTCTATGTCAAACAAATCAGAAATCGGGAAACAAACTGTTGGACAATGAGTATGACTTTATTCCACGTCTTTGTCCACATGATATCTTGTAGAACAGAGGATTGTATGATCACTTATCTAATGGATGCATCAGAGTATAACAACGGCTTTTTGAGAGCTACGATTGCTAATCGGATTTTAAGCTGCATTGGCAATTATAGTTATTAGACTTATCCAAGTGGGAGACTGTTGGATTGGGTGTCTAAGCCCATAACTATAATTGGTATGTACTTGACCCGATAGTAGCATGGTCCATTTCGGGTTGCCTTCACCACAACAATTTGATAGATGGATATTTGAGTAAGAGGTTATTTATGATTTATTAATATATTATAAGTATAATATATTAATTGAGGAATCATATTATTTAATTAGTATTGATCAAGAATTAATTTAGAATTAATTTAGTGATCAAAAGAGACTAATTAAATTGATACATATGAGTTGGGATAATGATCCATGGTTTGATTAGTGATGGGCTTATGGATTAATCCATGAAGTATTTTTCCAAATCAATTGGGTGGATCATAAGATTATGGGTATGGATTAGGGTTACACATGACCCTTGATATTCTACACACACACACACACACACACACATATATATATATATATATATATATATATATATATATATATATATATATATATATATATATATATATATATATATATATATATATTCATAAGCTAAAATCGACCACACCTTGCATTCCAAGAAGAAAAGTCGATTTTGAGTCTCCTTAGCCTCTCTCATATCCATCTAGTTGTTTATTGGTGTTTGTGACTTGTTTGAGGCACAACACTTGGGGTGCTAAGTTCTCACAAGGCCAAAGTCTTACTAGCTACATAAAAGGTAATCTTCTAACTAGTATTATGATTCATGTATCAAATTTTGTATGCTAGAGTAGGCTTCATGCTTTGGAAAACAATGTTGCATGTATAATTAGAGAAAACTTAGATCCAAAGCATTAGGGTTGTACGTGCACCATAGGAATGTTAGAGTACATAAAACTCAACAATAATATCTTTTATTCTTAAAACAGAGATATATAATTCATAGATTGCAAATCAATTGTGCATTGATTTACTCCAATACATCTCGTAAATGGGTGTTATAAAGTGTAATCCATGCAATTTAGTGAGTAAATTGTATGATTATATAGTCAAAGTTTATTTGTTCCTTTTGCCTTAACAAGAGAATTGATATCTTTGGGCCCCTCAGTGATTTGATGTTGACATTATAGTGTTGGGCCCAACCATGACTAAATTGATGTGTTCAATTAGTAGTCTGGTGATGTCATCATAAATCGAGAAATCAGGAAATAAAATCTTAGAAAATGATATTGATTCTAATCCATGTCTCATGTCCATACAATATCATGAAGAATGAATGGATAGTTGATCACTTATCTTAGGACCAACTTCTAATTAGAGTTTGGTTGTGTCTTTGGAAAAGACTATTTACTAGTTATTTAGAGTTGTACTTGCAATTATAGTTAGCGATTTATCCAAGTGGGGTACTGGTTTGTTGGATTTTAGTGTCTAAGGTACTAACTAAATTGGTATAATGTTGATGAATAAAACTAAAGTCCGTTTTAGGTAGCCCTCGTAACCAAGAAATAGCTTGGATTGATCAAAGGAAAGAGATAAACTATTTATTAATATATTATATGATTAATATATTAATTAGAAATAATAATAATTAATTAAGAACTAATCAGAATTAATTTGAAATTAATTATGGGTTAATTAAAATTAATTAAAGGTAGAAGAGTTGAGCTGTAATTGTTCAATAGTTGAACAAAAGAGAGGATCTAGAATCCACTTATATGGTCGACGGTTTTGGAGGCTCTTAACGGAGCTTCTGGAAGCCTCCAGCTGGTAAAGGAAACTTGATAAATACTAATTTGAAATATTATTATTTTACGTTCAAATCTAGGGTTTCTGTGTTTATCAGGGAGCTATATAAAGGGATGTAACCCTTGGTATTTCGGCCTAAGAAACCGCAAATAGAAAACCAAATTTTCTCTCATCTCTCCTCTCTATCCTTCAATCCTAGAGTTTAATGAGTTTTAGTTGTGACTCATTAAAGGCGGACATACTTTTGGAGCTAGTTTTTCAAGAAGATTATCAAGAGTTTTTTATTAGCTTAATTCGATTTACATTATAAGTTATGCGTATCTATTCAGGAATTTGATTTCATAGGGTTTATAGTTTTTATTTGATAGGTATGTTGTTATTAATTGAGAAAAGACATAAATCCAATTTAGGTTGCATGTACCCTTAAGAGTTAAGTGAAATTCCGCATGTACAAATTAATTGTAAGCTAACAACCCCAATACCAATTACCTACTGACGTGAAATTTCGACATGTCATTCTATGGTGACGTAGCATGCTGACATGAAACTATTTGGTTATGTGGCGCTGACACAGTGGAGGAGCCAATGTCAAAGTAAAGGGGTATCCCAAACTAATGGGTTCGGTTCTTGGTTTTTCAAACTCAGTTTCGGGTTTAAGCCCAAACCCATTCGAAAGTTTAACCTGCCAAGAACTGAGAAGCTTGTGTTGCTTACATAACATATGTATAAGAGCTATGTTTCATGTTATGGCTGATATAGGACAATTTTAGAATTATAAGAAACAAGTTGAAGGGATCTAAGATAGAAACTAATAAACAAAATAAAATCCACCCGTTTCAAGGCCGAGATTTGAAATAGGGACATCCAAGTTAAAAGTTCAGTGCTTTACCACTTAGACAACTCGGTATTTGTGTTTAATTTTTACCACATCTTAATATAATAGGTATAAAATCCGTATAATGATATATTAAATCCTTTTATATAGTTGATAAAATAAAACAAATGTTTGAAAGAAGATTCAAACTTGCAACTTCTAGAAAATCGCCTTAACGCCATAACCATCTAAACCAACTACAACTTTTGTTAATATTTCGTTAAACATATTTATATTATGTATATATACATTACATATAACGAAATTTTCCTAAAAAATTTCACTAATGAAAAGAAAATTTTAAGGGGCATCCCAGTCTCTACACTGGATCCAACCCTGCGCTGACATGGCATAATAACGTTCAAAATTGAAAAAAAAGAAAAGGTCACAAAAGACACTAAGTTTTCATTTATTTTTCAATTTTGACAATAAGTTTGTTTTTTTCAGTTTCAACACTCAGTTTTTTTTGTTCGAAACCAAATATCATTTAATTTTGTTGGGTGTTGACCACTTTCCATTTGAAACCGTTGAATAATCATTTATTTTCTATATTTGAAACAATATAATCACATTTTTTATATTTAAAAAGATATTTTTATATAAATTCGAGTTTTTTACATTTAAACTCTAAATATTATGTATAAATATGTATTATTTATATTATAACTATATTTTTTATTTGATATGTAATTTAATATTAATATGTATTTTTACATATAAATATATAATTTTAATATAAAGATACAGTTTAAACGACGTCGTGTCACATGACCATATGTATTAATTTTTGTAACCATGAGTTCATATGTATAAATAATATGTAGCACATAGTATCCTAAATTAATATAATAATAGAATATATTAATGGTTTAGTTTTTTTATTCTTCTTTGATCATATTACATAATCTAATGACGGGTAAGCATGCCATCATATATATATATATATATATATATATATATATATATATATATATATATATATATATATATATATTGTATTGTATTGTATTGTATGACTTAATATGAGCCATTAATCAAATTCAAACTCTCAAAAGGTATAATAGTAACATTAATCATATTTAATTATGGTAAAACGATAAATTTCGTAACTATTTCCCTATCATCTTGTCTCCTTTAACCCCATCCCACCCCCATAATTATTTTTCACGAACTTCTTCTTATTTGGTCCATCCTCCACCAAGAAGATCTAAAAGGAAATTAAGCCATCACCCCCAACACTATCACCAACATTACATGCTTCCATAAAATCACAAAATCACCACCTCGAACACATCCAAACTTACATTATCACCTCCTTCCCCGTTTTTGTTCTTTTTCCATACATCTACAAGTTAAAGAGATTGAGAGGGATCTCCATCTGCATTGCCTTCTCTCCACCGTCGGGCCACGATCGCCACCCATCACCATATTGTGTGGACTCACCACATTCAAATAGTATCATCGTCTTCATCAACACGCTGGATGCCTCCCCTGTGGCCCGAGTAGAGACTGTTGAAGGAGACTTACCGGAGGTAACCCTTCGATCATATGTTTCTAGAGATAATCATCACATTCCTCTTCATTATTGGTTCAAGAATCTCCTTTCAAGTTACCTATATTCTCTTCTCAAAATCTTGATTTTCATATCATTTCTTTGCATATGAACTGAAATTTCATTAATCAGTCCTTTGACTAATTGATTATGATAACAATTTGGTTGTGTATGTTTTCTGATTTGGGCTGCACTTTGGTAGGTCATCAATCCTTAACTTTGTTTTATCTGTACTTAGATACAAAGTAAGTTTTTTCTCGATCAGATTTATAGTTAGAGTTGCAGTGATTAAATTGATGATGAAAATGTTTTCTTTCAATTTGTAGATTATAATAAGTAACTGTTAACTTGCCTTTCATCCATTTCAATTTCTTTCTTATAATTTCACAATCCAAAACGTTTCAATTTTTATACTAATTTTATTGGGTTCAATACTTTAATATGTTGTAGGGTTTTTTTGCTTGTTATTTTTGCGCCTGTAAGGGAACACTTACAACAAAGAACCATGATAATAAGATTTAACAAAGGAGCTTTTATCGGAATGCACTCCAACTGTTTGTGAAAATGTTAAGATATGTATTGTCACTGATATATCTCTTTTGTGAGAACTTTCATTTACATTGAATTGCAATTGAACTCGTATTCCGAATGATTTTATGAACATGGTTTATTGCAAGAAGGAGGTCCTTCAATAGTTATCAAGAAAACAATGCATAAAAACTAAAATCTTATTTTGGAGCCTGATTTGGTCCTATATAATGTGATTTGAGAGATTTTTAAAAGATTTATAGTTCAAATTTGTTAAGTTTGTTGTTTATATCTGCTACTATGACAATTGAAATCCATAAAGTAATGAAAGTGAACTAGATTTACTATCACTCTCTTATGATCAAGATTATGGTTGTTTTTGCTGCGTGCACAAACCATGGTTTTCATATATATATATAACCATGATTCTTATTTGATTTGTCTTTTTGCTCTTGAGTTTTTTTTTGTATCTCATGATATAGAGACTCGCATTCTTAAAGAACACACACACACACACACATATATATATATATATATATATATATATATATATAACTTAATCAGTTCATTCAACTTGAATATTTATTCATATAATAAGAATCACTGACTTTATGGATTATGTTTTTTAGTTAGGATTATTTGTGAATCAAGATTTAATTGATATTGTTTATGCAGTTTGTACTATAAAGAATCAACATTGAGGCCTCCATCATCATCTTCTGCAATAGCAGCTGCAAGAAAAACCACACACATTGATTGAAAAAAAGGCAGAGATCTAGTTACACCTTGATCAACCGCAATCACCATACATGTATGCCAAAAACCAATGCTTTTTTACATAATTGTTGCGAATAATAGATGTAAATTTCCTTTGGTTTCATGATTACAAATCTCAAACCTTATAATCGGTTTTAATGGTTTCATAATTTTGATTTGCATCTGTTCTGATATCGAGTTTACTCTTTAGAAGGTAGCTATAGATTGCCATTTTGTACTTGTAATCGGTTGATTTGTTCCACAGGTTCCACAGTTAGTTAAATTTTGTACTTATAATTTACATTCTTCTTTTATTTTCATGTATTATTCTTAAAGAATGTATTTTATTCTTTCAAGAATGTTAAATTGTTCTTAAAGAATGTCAGACGTACACTTCTGATTCATGTCTTATTCTTCAATACATGTCAGTTGTACACTTGTAATTCATGTTTTATTCTTAAAGAATGTTAGTTATACACTTCTAATTCATGTTTGATTCTCTTAATATGAATTTTGATTCTTCAAGAATGTATTACATTTATATTTATCAGATAGTTGATGATCATTCTTTCATATAAGTTCTTGCAATTAACAAACATTCTGCAAGGATTATGATTAAAGCTTTCCATATAGTTGAATATCTTGCAAATTTTAACCAAAATGTAGATAGATTCTTAAAGAATTTCATATATTCACTACTTTTTAAACCATGTTTTACCTATATGTTTGAAAAAAATTATTTTTCAAGACGAACTGTTAAAAAAAACATAAGAAATGTATGTACTTTAAAAACTTAATAAATTCTTAAAGAATTTCTTCGATCTTCAAATGCATATTCTTTGTATATAAATGTTTAGTGAGTTTTGATTGATATTTTGGTTTATTACTAATAACTGATTTGTGTTTTGGATAGTCATGATTGTTAACTCCTATATTCTCTCAACTTTAATGCTTATTAGTCAAATTATTCATTATACCCTTATTACTCTTTTTTTAATTAGACTAGTTAATAAAAAAATGTTTATGAGTATTGTATTCACCTGTAACTATTGTATACCATCGAATCTTAATCATTTATAATTTTAATCTAATGCTCCAATTTTTGTCATACAATCACACAATACTTGTGATTTACATTTAATCTTACCTCTCTCTCTCTCTCTCTCTCTCTCTATATATATATATATATATATATATATATATATATATATATATATATATATATATATATATATATATATATATAAAAGTTGGTACAAAATATGTTACAATCAATATACATATTTATCTATAAATACATAATTTTATTGTTTATTTTTATTTGAACCATAATTTTATATTAAAGTCACATATTTATGTAAAAATACATATTTTATATTAAAATTGCATATTTAATTTAAAATACGGTTATAATATAGATAATATATATTTATATATAACTTTACATTTTCTATATAAAAATTTATTTATATAAAAATATGGTTTATAAATGTAAAAAATATATTTATACGATTTTAAATGTAAAAACAAAATTATTTATATGACTTCAAATGAAAAATAGTCAGCATTGAACTAATTTGAAAAAAAAATGATTTTTCATATAGAACAAAAAATAGAGTGTCAAATTTGAAAACGAAAAATGAAAATTTAGTGTCAAAATGAAAAAAAAAATTAACGTCTTTTCTGTCATTTTTTCAATTAAAGACTAAGGCAGTCACTTTTTAAAGGTTACAAAGAAGAGTTCTTTTTATTTTTAACGAATTTATTTTGTAAAGGATAGTCAAAAAAGGAAATTCAAAACTGATTCAGGGTTGTTCCAAATATTTTTTGGGTCCAGAACTAAAGAGGAAGAAAAACCCTTAAAATATATAAATTTCATCAACTATTTTTATATTAACTTAATAATTGAAAAAAAAATTACTTATACTAGTTTCTAAATATAGCATTTTCAATTATAAAAACCTATATATTTAATAAAAATATTTATTTTAGCTTTTTGAAATGCAAAATCACTAATAATATCTTCAAAATCATAACATTATGTTAAGAAAAAACATCATAAATGGTCCCTGTGGTTTCCCAAAATCTGAAGTTTAATCCTCGTGGTTTAAAAACGTCATAGATGGTCCCTGTGCTTTCAAAACTTTTGATGTTTGGTCCTTTTTGCTAACTCCGTTAGCTTTCCACCGTTAAATGAAGGGTATTTTTGTCATTTAACTATCCAGTGACTTTTATGAGGTTTTATTTTCTTTTATTTTTTTTAAATTAAATTTAATATCAAAGGTCTCTCTCTTCCCCAGTTTAACCGTTCACCTTCATCGATCCTTGCTTCCTAATCTAATCATCCATCGATTCACTGCTGGTGAACCAAACCTCCCACCATTGGCGTTTCCGGTTCCCACCTCCTCCGATAACTTCCCCCTACCAAACCACCACATACCCTTCACCACCGCCATTATCTTAAATAAGAGGGCTCTCTCTCTCTCTCTCTCTATCTCTCTCTCTCTCCACACACACATACTGTATACCCACCTGTACACTTTTACTTCATCTTCTTCGTGTTTCCTCTTCTATCTCTTATAACTCTCCGAAAAATTATAACACATCGCACATACACACACACAAAGGATGTGATTTGAAGCAACACAAAGCTCTCTTTTGGGCCTATCTTTAAGACCGGTGACTTGAATCATTGAATTAACACCTCCAGGATTGAATTAAAGCATCTTTATTCCTCTTTCAAGAACTCGAACTCTCTATCGAAGAAACTTCTGTAATTACAGATATAACCGGTGATGACGAACAACTCTCGTTTTTTCAAACTAGTCCAACAAGTTCATGTCAAAACTCCATAGTTTTTGATGAAGAAGTCGTGAGCGACCTTTAGAAAACGAAACAGATGAGGAAAGAAGTGTTGGTAACAGTGATGACTTGTCTTTCTATAGCCTACCAGAATCTGAATCGGACGAACACAGTAGTCAAGAGGAAGAAGAAGAGTAGGTAGAGATGATATCATCGGCTGTTGGTCCAAAATCGACATCTAAATCTTTTAGATATGATGTAAATACACCATTAATACCTGATTTTGTCGATTTCAGTAAAGGAAAACACACCCAAATTGATTTTAGAAATGAAAACACACAAAGACACACAATTTCATATTTTATTTCAAGGAATCCACCTGATGAAACCCACAGCTTGAATTCATATTAGAAGATGAAATATGGAAGGTGATGATTTGTGATTTAGGGTTCATAAATTTAACAATGGTGTAGAGGGTCTTGATGGGTTAATGGTGGTGACGATCCAATGGTTCCCTGTAGTTGAAAAAACGACCAACAACCCTTAGTTCTTTCTCTTTCACATGTGTGCTCTCACCCCCACCCCTCACTTTCTGGTGTGTATCAGAAAAACAAACGAACAATAATGGCTTCCTTCTGAACTTAACTTTCTGCAGGTTTAATGGGGGTGGAGAATACCATCTGTAGGCTCGATAGTTGGTGGGTGCTCACTGCTCAGTAGTGAAATTTATGGAAGAGTGGTGATGGTGTAAGGTGTTAGTTTATGGTGGTGGGTTTTTCCATTTAAGGCTTCTGAGAGAGAGAGAGAGAGAGAGAGAGAGAGAGAGAGAGAGAGAGAGAGAGAGAGAGAGAGAGAGAGAGAGAGAGAGAGAGAGAGAGAGAGAGAGAGACTTTGGATATTAAATTTAATTTAAAAAAATAAAAGAAAAGAAAACCTCATAAAAGGTCCCTGGATAGTTAAATGACAGGGACCATCTATGACGTTTTTAAACCATGAGGATTAAACTTCAGATTTGGGGAAACCACAGGGACCATTTATGATGTTTTTTCTTATGTTAATAAAGTCTGTAAAAAATTTAGGCCCCTTTAAAATATTGGCCCTGAACGGTCGTCTCTATCGTCCACTTCTGAAACGGGCATGAACTAACTCTATAAAAAAAAACAAATGACTAGAATAAAATCAGATTTGTAGGCTGTCTTTCTATGATAAAAGATAACTCAAAACCAATTTTCTTTTCAAAGTCGTTATGTCTTTAGGTCATTTGGAGACAACGACCATTAATTAAAATTATATAAAAAAACAAATAAACAAATATAAACACAGCTATATATTAAAATTATAAACATAACATCTAGACATATTTACAAACCTGTCACATGTAAAATGTAAAACGGATTATTTTCAAATTAAATACGATCTAATTAATATCTCATTTATTTAGAAGAAGCGTGCAAGGACAACATCTTATTAAATATAATTTTAACGTAATTAATCAATAAGTTTTGGATCCTGATTAACCTCATAATTATATTCGACAGCTAACTTTTATCGATCTATAAAACCTATAGGTTTAAAATATTAGTACAAATTGCATATTATTTTTGTATAATATAAAGGGATAATGACTTAAAAGAGTAATATATTTTTCGATTTGTACACATTTAGTCACTGAGTTTTTTTTTCGTCCACATTTACCCCTTCAACTTCTTAAACTGTACACATTTAGTCATTATGACCGGCTACTCCAGGTTAGCCGATAAAAATGACTTAATAGGGTAATATATTTCTCACTTTGTACACATTTAGTCTTTAATATTTTTGTACACATTTAGTCCTTAATATATTTTTTTTGTTGCAAAATAAGTCATTTTTGTTTTTGTATTCATTCAATAATTATGAACGATTGTTTTAGGTTTTTCTCACGACATCTTATGTGGGATAGCCATATGGTGGTGGGATAGGTTGAGGTGGTCCTGCTATATGTTGTAGACCAAGATACCTGGTGCGGGCCGACTATAAGCTATAGGCACGAAGACTCGAGAAGAGCTGTTGGGTTAAGGCGACATGCCAACAAACCTTAGGTATTCCAGTCCGATGACTGATTGGACCTGTTGCATGTTGGCATTCCAGTCCGATGACTGATTGGGCCAAGGTATTCCAGTCTGATGAGTGTGGGTCCGTTATGCATGATAATACGTTTGTTGTATCGGGTATTTTGGGGGAAACTCACTAAACTTTGTGCTTACCCAGTTGTTTATGTTTTCAGGTTCTATCGTCGGTCGTGGGAAGAAGAATGCATGACTGTACACACTCATCAACAATATTGAGGATTCTGCGTTTCTTATATTACTCTGATTTTCGATAAATGTATTTTTGAATAAACGTTTTTTCTTAATATTGGATTTATAATTAGGAAGTTTTGCCTTATTTAAAAAATGAAAATTTTTTGTTGTGAAAATGAGACGTTACACATAAACATCAACAACCCCACACACTTCATCAATGATTGTCCCACGTAAGATATCGTGAGAAAAACCTAAAGAAAACATTCATAAGTACTGAATGTGTACAAAAACAAAAATGACTTATTTTGAAACAAAAAAATATTAAGGACTAAATGTGTACAAAATTAGAAATATATTATCCTATTAAGTCATTTTTTCCGGCTAACCTAGAGTAACCGGTCATAAGGACTGAATGTGTACAGTTTAACAAGTTGAATGGAGTAAATGTGGACGAAAAAAAAAACTCAGTGACCAAATGTGTACAAATCGAAAAATATATTACCCTTTTAAGTCATTATACCTAATATAAATCTATAAATAATAATAGTAGAAAAGATAAGAAAAAAATGGAATGGCACATTGCACATACGAGTGCGTTGGGTGGCCCGAAGAAGGGAATCATGTGTCAGGTAAGTGCACGCATGCAGGCACGTGAATTCTGACTCTAACATGTTGACTTCAATTCACACTTAAACTGCATAAAAAACTTGTACTGTACTAACATTGATAGCGTATCATTTAACATTTTAGTTCATACTAATTTATTAAACAATTTCATTAATTTCCATCATTAAGATTGACAACTAATTTCGGACACATAGCCAGCACATCCAACTCCGTCATGCACACACACAAACAAATTTGAATAAATCCGAAATAGTCCTTATAGTTTTATAAAATTATACATTTTAGTCCTACTCTCTTTTAGGTTGATCATTCTTAAAAGATTACTTTATTGATTATTTTATTTTGTCTCTTTTAACATCGTCCTTTGATTTTTGCCGTTAAACCACGTTAAAATAACCATCTTGACCTATTTATATAGTTATTATTATTTATTTTCGTTATAAATTCTATATGACCACTAATAAACATTATTATTATTAAATCAAAAAATTAATCTATCCCCATCCCCATCTAACCTTTCCCTCGGTCTCCATCACAGGAGACGAACTCCCTTCCTCGTTGGTTACCGGCTACCGGAGTCGTCTTTGATCTCTACCGGTCTCTCTCTACATTACCCATCAGTTCCCATTTCCCATATTCAGTAATACACTTATTCTTCTTCTATTCAAGCATTTATAATATTACCTTCCAAATTTGTGAATGTCCTAAGCAACCACAGTCGTTGATGTGGTCGACAGAGGTTGCCTTCGAATCCAAAAACTCTTCCCCTATTTTGAATACCTTGTTTTGTGATTTCCTTCTTTGCTTCTCACTAAATAAAGATACGATTGAAAATATAAATGAATAATATCATATGGATGAGCATAAGATAAAACCGGTACCAACTCGAGAATATCGAGTACCGAAATGTGTGAAAAATGATATTGCATACTTAACCGAACTAATCTTATATAGACCAGTTTTCGATACTTGCACCAGTACCGAAGTCATTGAATCTAGAGTTTCATGATTTTAGACTATCGAGTACCGTCCCATATTAACATAAATGATACTGAGGTCAGGAATTTCGGTTGTCTTGCTCTCCCCTATGTTACAGATTTGCAAATACGTTCTTGTTAGTGTTTCTTGTTCATAATATTTATATTTCTTATTCTACTTATTTTGTTTAAATTCTATTTCAATCTTAAATATGGTTATAATGAGTTCCATTTTGTAGTTCTATGTTTACATTGCATTTGTGTTTGGTGATTTTTATATGATCAATACATTTAGTATAGTCAGGATTATATTCGAGACATGATGAGTTCCACTTGGTTATATTATGACACAAGAAGTGCGGAGTGCACACTCAAATAACTAAAGTGGAATCGAGAACACGAGGTTCCGGAGGCAGAGCCCCAATTTCTAAGGAGCATCGTCCGTAGCGGGGTCTCAAGAAATACACTTAATGAGATCCAAAGAGCAAAGCATCTGACAATAGGGTCCATTGCAAAAGGGCACCGTTTTCCCTTATTAACTATCGTCTTCCTCATATAAAAAGAAGACTTGAAAGTTGCAAGAAACAACCAATGAGAAAACTACTTCTTCTTCTCTATGCATACCCTCTCAAGAAAACAAGAAAAACAATGTCTTTTATCTTCTTCAAATTTGGATTAGGCCTATATTCCAAGTCAAATTATTTTGGATTATCCCAAATCGGATTTTGTGACATTCAAGTAATTGAGGGCGAATTCACAAATTTTAGAAAAGTATTTTTATAAACGATCCTAGAATTATTCAAATATATTATTGATATTCGAAAGCAAGATCTACCAATTTGGGTTCCTATATTTGAACATGTTCCTACACAAGATGAATGTTATGTTTTTTCATTAAATGAACATGAAAAACATGATAGAATGTTATCTCCACATAATTACATTACAACTCCATTTCTAGGTTTGTTACCAAGTTATAATCATTTTTATTATTCAATTAGGTTAGCTTTGGCCTTTTTTTTTGTTCAATGCAATATGTTGGTATTTTTTACCATGCCATAAAATGGAAAGAATATGAGATTAGTGGTTACTATCCTCGAGTCTTTCTAGTTGGTTGTTTTCTTTCAGAATTGAATACGAAGAATTATTCGAGCTTTCAGCTTTCGACAACGGCTCGATGGATAAAAGGATGAGGGTGTAAGATAGAAATGGTGGGTTATAGTCCTCAATGGGTGAGGTCAGAAGTTCGACTCTTGGCTGAACACATTTGGGAGATTTTACCTGGAGTGGCGAATAAGGGGAAAGGCCGAGGTGTGTGGGCTTGTCCGTTACTGGATCCACATTACTAGAGCTCGGTATGCTTGCAGAGATATCTCCCGGTTCAAAAAAAATATAAATCATAATATTAAGGATACAAAAGTTATTTAAATACTTGCTAATAACATAAATTTAACGGTATTGATGTTAGGGATGAAATACGTAACTAAAAAGTATCTTTGGGATATTTTAGTGAAATATATTTTATAGGTACCAAACTTGCAAACTATCTCAAACATTCACGGATTTCTATAATTCACTCCACTAATTTTGTTTATATCAACACAATTAAAAAAAAACAATATAATTATAAAATTTTTTAACTATATGTTTGTATAGAATGTAATAGTTAAAATACAAGAAAAACTTGTTAATAACATAAATTTAACGGTATTGATGTTAGGGATGAAATACGTAACTAAAAAGTATCTTTGGGATATTTTAGTGAAATATATTTTATAGGTACCAAACTTGCAAACTATCTCAAACATTCATGGATTTCTATAATTCACTCCATTAATTTTGTTTATATCAACACAATTAAAAAAAACAATATAATTATAAATTTTTTTAACTATATGTTTGTATAGAATGTAATAGTTAAAATACAAGAAAAACATCATAAGGCTAAGCAGAGTGGAAGTGTCAGGAGGAGTCGACATGGTCGCCAACATACATGGAACACCGCCCCCTAGCTCTTGCCAGGGGGCTCGCCATTGATGAGTCGTCAATGTTTTAACGAGATGAAAGAGAAAGCTTCTTGCGTTTTGATGGGATGCATGGGGTTCCAGCTTTTGAGTATTTTGAGTATATGCGTAATACAAAATAACATTTTTAATATATATATATATATATATATATATATATATATATATATATATATATATATCAAACCATACTCTCAACAACTTACACACAAAATATCATCTCTCACAAACATTCTCTCTCAATTCACCAAGGAATCATGTCTTCATCTCAAACAAAGAAAAACCCAAGTACCAACAAAAAAAAATATTCAAACCTTCCATCACTACACCTTCCACCTCCAAACACTCAATCAACAAACCTTCCATCCCCAAACCTTCCATCACCACCATGTTATCGACCATCATTTGATCAACCAATTCACTCTTCCGCTAACTTCTACTTTCCTACAATGGCTCCCCAAATGTTTCCATTTAATCAGTTCTCTTCTCAACCAATGAGATTTTACCACAACCAATCTCAACCAACACCTCGTCCGGATATGGATCTTAATCCGTTTGAAAGCGTTCAAGAAACTCAATTCTTTTCTCAACCCCAACAACAAACTGACTTTCAATCTCAACCACGCCGCCTACTCGACGAGTCATCCGATTTTTCTAACGAAGGCCCCATTGCAAATCCAATTCAAGCATTCTCTCAAGACCCCAAAGTGGAACCACATGCACAAAAAAAGGAAAAGGTAGGGCTCCAAGTAAAGGGTGGACGGATGACGAAGAAAGGGCACTAGCTCAATCATGGCTAGATGTGTCGGAGGACCCGATCCACGGGAAAGACCAGGACTCAAAAACCTTCAAAGAAAAAGTTTGGAATAACTTTTGCAACCGCATGAATAAGAAGTACCGCAACCCCAATTCACTTTACTCAAAGTGGAGGAACGTAAACCGAGCCGCAATGGAGTTCAACGGCATATACATGAACGTGAAGAAAAATCCCCAAAGCGGTGCAACTGAGGTGGATGTCATGGCTAAGGTTCGAAAGATTTACAAGGCGAAAGTAGGAAAACCTTTTGTCAATGAATCGTTTTGGGGAGTTGTGAAGGGCAATCAAAAATGGCTAGATCTAAAAAGTCCAGACGATTACGCGGGGATGTCCAAACGAAGCAAAACTTCGGAGTCTACCCACAGTCAATCTTCTGATGCGCGTCTCGGAGGGATTGACCTCAATAATGTCACAACTAGCATTTTTAGCTGGGAAATTCTATTCTCAAGAAAACATCATCCATTGTAAAGCATGTATTTTAAGTGAATATCATACTCTATACTCATTCAAATACATCTCATATGTTTAACTAAGGGTTGAAAACCTTAGAAATCCCGGTTCAAGTTCTTTATGGACTAGGATTTTATTACTGGGCCTAAAACGAATTAGTTTACCTCTAATGGGCCATGTGGGCCACAACAAATCCCAATAGCCCTAATGGACCCTAAACCTCTTTAATTAGACTTCATTGGGCCGTGAACATCAATAAGGGCCCAATGGGCCGAGAAGTGATTATTGGGCCCCATGATTTCGAGCCAAGGCAAGTAATAGCCCAATTTAATTCTATTCTTCCTCTAGCCCAAAATTTTCGGCCATATCCAAATTAATAATAATAATAATAATAATGGAAGAATGCATGGACTAGGCTAATGACAACTCACAATTACATAACATACATCTAGATGATCACAAGTATCGAGAAGTGTATTACCCTTCATGCAAAACTCCTTATCCCTTCCTCCTCTCTTCTTATTTTCGGCCAACACACCTTCTCACCACCCCATTTCCTTCAAAATCTCTTAAGAAACTCTCTCTAGAACACCTCCTTCCTCCTCCAAAAATTTCGAAGATCTAGAGTGCTTTCAAGAGGATTTTTCACCAAGATCATTATCCTTGGTAAGATATTAGAAACCTAAGTTGATTTGTTTCATTTCTAAACTCAAATCACTTCTCTTACCACCTTGTTTTCATGAACCATACTCTAAAACTTCCTAGAATTCTAAGATCCTATCAAAGAAACAAGTTAGGCCGAAAACAACATCATCTTCTCATATTTCTTCTTCAAAACCGAAACATCAAAGCAAAGGGTGAGTTCATACCCCCTATTTTCGATTTTTACTTGGTTTTTGGGGGAGAATACAAGTTGCTTTATGTAGATCTATGTGTATATGCATGAATATGTGTGTTTTTCATGACTTATTTGGTGATTATGTGTTTCTTATCTCATAAATCTAAAAATATGTTAAGAATATGAAGTTTACCACTTGGATCTTCATAAATCTTGATAAAAGTATGTGTTATCACATATAATACATGTAAACTAGTAGATCTGGGAGTTATACACTTAAAATAGTAAAAATGAGTGTTGTGTTCCAAGATCTATAAACTAAACTCAAAAATCAGCCCTTCACATAAACGTTTTGGTCCAATCTCGAACTGTTTTGACCACCTAAAACATAATATTTTTCAAAAATGTTTTACATGCAAAAAGTTCAGGTTTCTACCTTTAAAATGACTACTCTCACGTTTTCATACGATTTTTCTACAATTTTTGGCGAATTTTACAAACTGCCTATCAGATTTGAAATAATTTCGGACCAGCCTGTGAAGGTGAGCAATTTCACACTTGTTAGAAGTCATTAAAAATTATGAGAAAAATTGTGAACAAGTAGACAAAATTTCCAAACTTCTAGAATTTACGGATCCAAATTTCGACTTACGATGATTTTTCTACAAATTTTCCAACAACTAAGTCAGAAAGCCCAAAACCAGAAAAATATGTGTTTTCACAAAAATCAAGCCAAAAATGATATTTTTGACAAAAATGGGTTTAAAATGTTATTTTTACCGCAAACTAGTCATCAACACAAGTTTTGAACAAAATGGAGACTAAAGTGTTATTCTTACAAAAATTGAGCCTTAATTGTAAAGTTTTGGTTTATTGGGCCAAGAACATCCTTTCTACAAGAAGTGGGCCTTTTATGCTATTTTAGTGAACACTTGAACCAAAACCAACAATAACTAACAAACGGATTAATTTTGAATCATTTATAGGTTATTGGGCCTTAGTGGCCCATTTATATGTTTGATAGGTTTTGTATACTATTTGCGTGCTATTTGGGCCTATAAATACTTTACATGTGAAATGGGCCTTAGTTGTCCTTTTACATATATTTTGGGCCCATGTTATATGAATCTCACTCCTAATAGGTCTTAAAATGACTCGCATGTTTAGCGATGCCCTAGTGGCTCACTTACATGGTTCGTTGGACCTGGAATGAGTTTTATACGTTTATTTTCGCGTAAATTCGATTAAGGATCTAGTGAGTTTTTGTCGGTTGACACCTATTAAGTGTTCGATCGTAGCCTGTAGTTATAATCAGAGTCTCCTGGAGGGAGAGTGGGGTTTTGTATATAGATCTATACGGGGGTGACACCTCACACCTGAGATGTTCGCTACAGTTAGACTACATCAGTCTAGGGTGACTATAACCTTATTCTATTTTTCAGTCGGCGTTCACAAACGCCAAGACAGGTGAAATTGTCATTATTTAGCATGGTTATAACGGCTCACTTAGAGGAATTAACGTTATGAAGTTTACGGAAGACCACTCTTTTTTTTTGGATTACTCGGAAACATACTCTCACTGGTACCCCACCTCGGTGTTGGTACGACAACATTATCTATTTTCTGTTATGATTGGATCACTCGGTAACTTACTCACATTGGTACCCCACCTCGGTGTTGGTACGGCAACATTAACTATTTTTTTTACGGGCAACATCGGGTTGTCCGGGGACATTCTATATACATTCTCTTCAATCACTTTTGACATTCTATTAAACAATAACACACATGCATTAATACAAGATCATACATAAACATACCAAACTATTTTAAGAAAATACAGGATTTTCTTGTGATTACAGAGTTATACAAATCATTTTATCAAATATACTTATGAACTCACCAACATTATATGTGTTGACCGTTTTCAAAATAACTTGTATTCTCAGGGACTCGTTAAGCAGAAGAATCAACAAGATTAGGGGATTCGGTTTTGTGTACTGTCAAACATCATACATTGAATGTTTTGGTCATGTTATTTAAAAGATTGTACTTGATGTAAACAATGGCAGTTGTATTATATTATGCATGGTAATGATGATGTTATGTTTCATTTATATTCATTGTAATGATATTTCAAGATGAAGTCACGCACAAGCCCCCGGACGTTTCTGCCGTCTGGTTCGGGGGTGTGACAGATTGGTATCAGAGCATTGTTTATAGTGAACTGGCATATCTAACCATACAAGATATGCAACTATAAATACAATGAGACTAAACTACTCTGAACATAATAATTAAAATACATACTTATGTGTGCATTTTTGAGTAATAACACAACAAGAACAGTAAAAGTCTTTGGAGGATTTGAACATCGCTATTAAACCCGGGCAATTATGTGATCGTATTGGGGGTGAATGTAGCCTGATCAACTACATTCATTCAAAATACGACCAATATGTGTTCGGGAGTAATTGTGATGGACAATGAATCAAAAACTTACCATTTAATTATCCAAAGAGCTTATAGAATCAAACCTAAACAAAATTTAAATACTATAGGAATATTTGGTGTGCTATTTGTTTCTAGTAATTATACCCCTTCGTGCAATACACTATAGACGGGCATCATCAGCCAGGAGACCCCTATTTCCCTAGTCAGGGGAATACAGGGTGGCTTGACCCAGAAGAAGACTCAAAGGAAGAACTAGAGGAGGAACATGAAGTAGAACTTACAGATGAACCCGCCGAGCCAGTAGTGAACCTCGAAGAGGAAGAGCTCGAGGGCGATGATGATGATGACTCGGATGCAGAATCCGATGTCATCAATCCTCCATACAGAGCCAGAGTACTGGCTTATCGTATGGGCCCTGATGGCCCCACGCCCCATGGGCACACGACATTTGGAGATGGAGTCACCAGCAGGGGATACGACCACACTACGGTAGGAACCGAGGTCTCTTCGATCTTAGTCATAGAAGACCAGTGGACCGGGCCCTCCCAGGCATGGTCCGACTCACTCGAGACATTGGCAACCAAGCTCAGGATACCCCAAATCAAACGGACCAAATGCGGTTGTTGTTGAGAGAGATGAGAGACAAATACAGGAGGTGAACGGAGACTCCCGAGCAAGACAGTTAGTTTGGGAGGTACGACTACGAGATACTGAGTGACAAGTAGCACGTCTCCGAGGTGCATCCACTTCATCAGAACCACCACCAGACACTTTCCGCCACAATTAGGATCAGTCTTTTCTTTTCTCCCCCTACTATCCGATATGACTCTCTTTCGAGTACTAAGACGGTACTTACCAATGAAACAATTATGTGCTATCTTTATTTCGTGTTATTGCATAAATTCAATTATATGCACAACCGAACCCTCGAAACCGCTAGATACTTAAGGATCTCGGAACCAAAAACAACCCATATACTCTAAGGATAGACATAACGATCGTGCCAAATTTGCGATTACCTACTACCGTAAATACATCATAGGGATGTAGATGGAAACAATGAGAATCATACGACAAGATGCGAAATTTGTAGAGTACAACCAGGAATGACGATCGCTACTTACGATCTGGTTTATCGTCATGTAGCAGGAAAATGTCATCCCACAGAAATAACAAGCACACCCACGAGACACCGCTCCTACAGATGGACTCTGCTACATTCTAAGCTGCTGTAACAGCGGCAGTAACCGCTGCTATGGCACAACTCAACACAAACAACACCAATAGAGGTGGAAATAGCATCGACAACTCCAGCCGTAGGAACGAGCAAGGAAACCAACAAGTGATAGCTTATCAAGGCACTCCAAACCCCAAGCTTAAGAACAGGAAGCGGAAGTCTGGAAGTAAGAGAAAGGGACAGCCCACTCAAGGGTTCTCGAAGAAGCAACATGTTGTTGTTGTCCATGCTACCATGACCCCTACTACATCAACACCAGCGAGACCATATGCTGGAAGCCTTCCAAAATGCAACCAGTGCAATTTCCATCATAAAGGAGCCTGCCGGGAGCTGCATTGTAAGAAATGCAACCGAAAGAATCACACCACCAAATATTGTAGAACTTATCCACAACAGAGTTGTCAGCCAAACAAAAACAACAACAACCGCAACAACCTTAACAACAACACCAATGATGAGACCAGCCACACTTGCTATGGGTGTGGAGGAACCGGTCACTTCAGGCACAATTGCCCCAAGGCTAACAATCAAGGAGCAGAAGGATCAGGAAGGGTTCTAACCTTGGGTCAAGGCGAAACAGTCCAAGACCCGACAGTTTTTACTGGTACGTTCCCACTTAACAACTCTTTTGCTTGCATCTTACTCGATAGTGGAGATGAACGAAGCTTCGTTAATAACAAATTCGAGCACTTACTAAAACAACAACCCCAGAAGCTAAACGAAGCCTTCACGGTGGAGATGGCTAATGGGAAAAACCGAATTAACCTAGGATATTTATGAAGGGTATACCTTAACACTAAGCAACCATTCATTTCAAATAAATTTAATGCCAATAAGTATTAGGAGTTTTGATGTGATAGTCGGCATGGTTGGGTTAAGCCCCCACCGTGCTGATACTATGTGTCGCGAGAAGGCCGTTTGCCTTCACCTTCCCAATCACGAAACTCTGATAATCCATGGTGATAAACCTGGCGCCAATCCTCGTCCTATCTCATGCATCAAGGCGCAGACGTGCCTGCACCAGGAGAACTACGTTTTCCTCGCTCATGTTGTGGACAAGACCAAGGAAGAAGTAGGCATACAAGGTTTTCCAGTAGCATGCGATTTTCCGGATGTATTTCCTGAAGAACTTCCCGGAATACCCCAGAGAGACACGTCGGATTTCGAATCGACCTCATACCGGGAACCACATCAATTTCCAATTCACCCTATAGGTTGACTCCCGCCAAAATTCAGAAGTTATCAGTCAATTAAGAAATTTTTTTTAGAAAAGGATCCATCAGACCAAGCTTCTCACCCTGGGAAGCTCCAGTCTTGTTCGTCAAGAAGACGAATCCTTCAGAATTTGCAGCGATTTTAGGAAATTGAATAAGCTCACTATCAAAAACCGATAACCACTTCCTTAGATTGACGTCCCATTTGAACAGCTTTAAGGAGCTAGTTACTTCTCCAAATAGAGCTAAGATTCGGATATCATCAGCTCCGATTCCGAGAAGAGAACATTCCAAAAACTACCTTTCAAAATCGTCGCGACCATTTCAAATTCGTTGTAATACCCTTCGGTCTAATAAATGCTCCCACGGTGTTCATGGACCCTATGAACCGAGTTCTCCCAAACATTCCTAGTCAGCCTTTTCATTATATTCATCAATAACATACTCGTCTGCTCACGAAGCAAGAACAAAACACTGTCAACACCTACGACCGGCCTGGGAAAGCATCAAACCCGGAGAATATCACGGAGGAAGCACTGCGTGGATCGAGATAACAGAATTACTTCAGGATTTTGACAGTCACTTCGGAAGGCTATATGAATACAGCTAGACATGAGCATTGCTTACCACCCTCAAACCAATATCCAAAGCGAACGGACCATTCAACCACTCGAAGACATGCTACAAGTCTGGGTGTTTGAATTCAACAAGTCATGGGATACCCAGTTGCCCCTGGTTGAATTCTCATACAACAACAGTTATCACACGAGCATCAAGGTTGCTCCTTTTGAGGCTCTTTATGGTCGTAAATGTCGATCGCCTCTATGTTGGGCTGAGGTGGGTGACACCCAACTAGCAAAAGGGCAATCACCAGCCAGTACTCTCACAGGACCAGAAAGCATTCGCGAAACGTCAGAGAAAATAATCCAAATCAGAACTCGACTTCAAGCATCACGAGACAGACAATAGAGTTATGCTGACAGATGACGAAAACCTCTAGAATTCTAAGTCGGATGTCGGGTACTATTGAAAGTCTTTCCCTGGAAAGGAATGATTCGCTCTAGGAAACGGGGAAAATTGAACCCGCGATACATTGGGCCGTTCGAGATTCTCGCCCAGATTGGTCCAATGACTTATAGGCTGCAGCTACCTGCCGAACTCAGCAACGTACACCCCGTGTTCAGCGTCTCGAATGTGAAAAAGTGCCTATCAGGAAAAACTCTTATCATTCCTTTAAAAGAGATCGAAGTAAATAAGAATCTCCTGTTCACCGAGAAACCAGTCAAAATCATGGATAAAGAAGTAAAGCGTACAAAACAAAGCCGCATTCCGATTGTGAAGGTTCGATGGAACGCCAAGCGTGGATCGGAATTCACATGTGAACGCGAAAACCAAATGAAGCAGAAGTACCCTCACCTATTCTCTCATTCATGATCCTATCTTACGAAAGAATTTCGGGACGAAATTCCCTCTAACGGGGGGATGATGTCACAACTAGCATTTTTAGCTGGGAAATTCTATTCTCAAGAAAACATCATCCATTGTAAGGCATGTATTTTAAGTGAATATCATACTCTATACTCATTCAAATACATCTCATATGTTCAACTAAGGGTTGAAAACCTTAGAAATCCCGGTTCAAGTTCTTTATGGACTAGGATTTTATTACTGAGCCTAAAACTAATTAGTTTACCTCTAATGGGCCATGTGGGCCAATTTGGGCCACAACAAATCCCAATAGCCCTAATGGACCCTAAGCCTCTTTAATTAGACTTCATTGGGCCGTGAACATCAATAAGGGCCCAATGGGTCGAGAAGTGATTATTGGGCCCCATGATTTCGAGCCAAGGCAAGTAATAGCCCAATTTAATTCTCTTCTTCCACTAGCTCAAAATTTCCGGCCATATCCAAAATAATAATAATAATAATAATAATGGAAGAATGCATGGACTAGGCTAATGACAACTCACAATTACATAACATACATCTAGATGATCACAAGTATCGAGAAGTGTATTACCCTTCATGCAAAACTCCTTATCCCTTCCTCCTCTCTTCTTATTTTCGGCCAACACACCTTCTCACCACCCTCATTTCCTTCAAAATCTCTTAAGAAACTCTCTCTAGAACACCTCCTTCCTCCTCCAAAAATTTCGAAGATCTAGAGTGCTTTCAAGAGGATTTTTCACCAAGATCATTATCCTTGGTAAGATATTACAAACCTAAGTTGATTTGTTTCATTTCTAAACTCAAATCACTTCTCTTACCACCTTGTTTTCATGAACCATACTCTAAAACTTCCTAGAATTCTAAGATCCTATCAAAGAAACAAGTTAGGCCGAAAACAACATCATCTTCTCATATTTCTTCTTCAAAACCGAAACATCAAAGCAAAGGGTGAGTTCATACCCCCTATTTTCGATTTTTACTTGGTTTTTGGGGGAGAATACAAGTTGCTTTATGTAGATCTATGTGTATATGCATGAATATGTGTGTTTTTCATGACTTATTTGGTGATTATGTGTTTCTTATCTCATAAATCTAAAAATATGTTAAGAATATGAAGTTTACCACTTGGATCTTCATAAAAATCTTGATAAAAGTATGTGTTATCACATATAATACATGTAAACTAGTAGATCTGGGAGTTATACACTTAAAATAGTAAAAATGAGTGTTGTGTTCCAAGATCTATAAACTAAACTCAAAAATCAGCCCTTCACATAAAACTTTTGGTCCAATCTCGAACTGTTTTGACCAACTAAAAGATAATATTTTTCAAAAATGTTTTACATGCAAAAAGTTCAGGTTTCTACCTTTAAAATGACTACTCTCACGTTTTCATATGATTTTTCTACAATTTTTGGCGAATTTTACAAACTGCCTATCAGATTTGAAATAATTTCGGACCAGCCTGTGAAGGTGAGCAATTTCACACTTGTTAGAAGTCATTAAAAATTATGAGAAAAATTGTGAACAAGTAGACAAAATTTCCAAACTGCTAGAATTTACGGATCCAAATTTCGACTTACGATGATTTTTCTACAAATTTTCCAACAACTAAGTCAGAGAAGCCCAAAACCAGAAAAATATGTGTTTTCACAAAAATCAAGCCAAAAATGATATTTTTGACAAAAATGGGTTTAAAATGTTATTTTTACCGCAAACTAGTCATCAACACAAGTTTTGAACAAAATGGAGACTAAAGTGTTATTCTTACAAAAATTGAGCCTTAATTGTAAAGTTTTGGCTTATTGGGCCAAGAACATCCTTTCTACAAGAAGTGGGCCTTTTATGCTATTTTAGTGAACACTTGAACCAAAACCAACAATAACTAACAAACGGATTAATTTTGAATCATTTATAGGTTATTGGGCCTTAGTGGCCCATTTATATGTTTGATAGGTTTTGTATACTATTTGCGTGCTATTTGGGCCTATAAATACTTTACATGTGAAATGGGCCTTAGTTGTCCTTTTACATATATTTTGGGCCCATGTTATATGAATCTCACTCCTAATAGGTCTTAAAATGACTCGCATGTTTAGCGATGCCCTAATGGCTCACTTACATGGTTCGTTGGACCTGGAATGAGTTTTATACGTTTATCTTCGCGTAAATTCGATTAAGGATCTAGTGAGTTTTTGTCGGTTGACACCTATTAAGTGTTCGATCGTAGCCTGTAGTTATAATCAGAGTCTCCTGGAGGGAGAGTGGGGTTTTGTATATAGATCTATACGGGGGTGACACCTCACACCTGAGATGTTCGCTACAGTTAGACTACATCAGTCTAGGGTGACTATAACCTTATTCTATTTTTCAGTCGGCGTTCACAAACGCCAAGACAGGTGAAATTGTCATTATTTAACATGGTTATAACGGCTCACTTAGAGGAATTAACGTTATGAAGTTTACGGAAGACCACTCTTTTTTTTTGGATTACTCGGAAACATACTCTCACTGGTACCCCACCTCGGTGTTGGTACGACAACATTATCTATTTTCTGTTATGATTGGATCACTCGGTAACTTACTCACATTGGTACCCCACCTCGGTGTTGGTACGACAACATTAACTATTTTTTTTACGGGCAACATCGGGTTGTCCGGGGACATTCTATATACATTCTCTTCAATCACTTTTGACATTCTATTAAACAATAACACACATGCATTAATACAAGATCATACATAAACATACCAAACTATTTTAAGAAAATACAGGATTTTCTTGTGATTACAGAGTTATACAAATCATTTTATCAAATATACTTATGAACTCACCAACATTATATGTGTTGACCGTTTTCAAAATAACTTGTTTTCTCAGGGACTCGTTAAGCAGAAGAATCAACAAGATTAGGGGATTCGGTTTTGTGTACTGTCAAACATCATACATTGAATGTTTTGGTCATGTTATTTAAAAGATTGTACTTGATGTAAACAATGACAGTTGTATTATATTATGCATGGTAATGATGATGTTATATTTCATTTATATTCACTGTAATGATATTTCAAGATGAAGTCACGCACAAGCCCCCGGACGTTTCCGCCGTCTGGTTCGGGGGTGTGACAAATAATGATTGTCCTTATGAAGTCCCAACTCGTCATATGGGACGAGACAAAACAAAAAGAAAACTGAAAGGAGTACAAAGTTTCATCAACTGAAACGGAGGAGATAAGAAACTCAATCAAATGGTTAGACGATAAGCTTGAGGGTTTTTTGGAAGTGGGAAAGTTAAAAGAAACAAACCGTGCTAGAAAGGAAAAGAACTGTGTGTTAGAACTTTACTTAAAACCCATGGGAGATCAATTGACTGAGGAGGAACGTCGGGTTATTATCAACGCCAAGCGGGATCTCGCTAAAGATTACAACTGGGAGTAGTCGTGTGTTTTGTCTATTATTAAGTCGTAGTTTTTTTTACGTCGTGTGTTTCGTCTACTAATAATGTAATCTTTTTTAATTAAATTTTAAGTGTTTGATTCAACCGAAGCTTCTACCAAATATTTTAGAGTGGACCCCGAGTTCGAGCTCCGCAAAGCGGACAAACCCAGCTCCCAAGAAGATTTTCAGAGGAAATTCCCCCACACATGGGGCATATTTGCAAGAGGCACACAAATTGTGCTTTACCGGGTTTGAAACCCCGACCTCAAACCCAAATGGGAATGTAAACACAATGCATCAAGCGAGTTGAAGTGGCCATCACTTGCGAAATTAGAAATTAAGTTTTGTTATCATTTTCGTTTAATAGAAGCACTGCTTAAATTAGAAATTAAAAAGAACTTCATGGATATTAATTGAGATTGTGAGTTACCTCATTCTTTGTTTCATTGTCCCTTTTTTTCTTCTTCTAAATCGCCATAAAAATTATGTTTTAAAATATATAGACTTTAATAACAGAATTTATAATTCTACGTTTCTCGACGGGCATACGAAAAAGAAAAAGTCCATTTTTTTAAACATATATAACTAGAAATTATATTTTACAATTAATTCAAATTATGATTTCAAATATCTACACAACTTCTGGCCCAAGTGAAGGTTCGTTTATTATTACTTTGGTGATATTTTAAATTTAAAATAGGATTATTTCGTCACCAAATGGACTATGATTGGCCAAATTGTTGCCATTTACAATATTTAAAAGAAAAGTGAGCTAAATGACAAAAAGACATCATCCATCATCTTGAATTCTTGATTATTAACTCTAATTTATTTTTCCTAATTTTCATTATGTGATAATTTATTTGGCTAATTTATTCATTGATGGAGATGATTAGAATTAGTGTAAAATGTTTTGTTATCATTTTTATTATATTTTTGAGAATCCGAGTTGGTTAAATTTTATCCATTTGTATTATATTTCAATTTTGTCGGTCCATAAATAAATCTATTAGCAAACACTTTTTAAGTTTTAAATTTTATTATATGACATTTTAATATTTCTACTTTACATTCCTTTATCAAAGATAAAGTTATATATAAAAAATTAATATTTTATAATTTTATGAGGTTATATATAGTGTAGTCTATTACTAATAATGTAATAAACTTAATCTTTTAATATCAGAGTATCTTTGTATAAACTAAAAACATGATCACATAATTTAATAAAAATCTATATGATAATAATTATAATATATTATTGTAAAACACGAAAATTAGTAGCACAAATAAATTATTAACTTTTTTTTTTTGTTTGTTTGTTTTTTTTTTTTTTTTGCTATTTATTGTTCTTTCGTTTCCTTCGTCGACACAAAGTCCTAACAGCAGTCTCCCACCACCACACAGGCGCACACCACCGTACAAATCAAACCCTCTTTGATTCCCTACAATTCGAATTCTTCATTGTTCATAAAAAAGATTCAAAACTCTTTTCCATTTCTAGATTCTCAATTGAATAAGCAACCAATATTTGATAGTTGTTCATGGAGCAGCCGGAGAACGATTCTGTATCTTATGAAACTGCCGAACAGATCATCCTCCGGTGGGACGCTACGGCTGCGGAAGACGCCAGGGTTCGAATGATCTTTGAAGGTGATCGCCAAGAGATTGATCGATACTTACAAGCAGTCGATCGAATCCAACTATCCATGGAGTCAACTACTCTATCGGACGATGACGGAGCCGCCGGAGTCCAGGAGCAGTCAAAGAAAATCAATGGCGCTATTCAGATTGCCATGGCTAGACTTGAGGATGAGTTCCGTAACATACTCATCTCCCACGCTAGTCCCGTCGAGACAGAGACACTCACTGAGTCGATGTCATCGGCTCACTTGACTCCTAGAACCAGCACCTCCATTAGCGAGTTTCCAGGAAACGACGATTACAGCAGCCGAGGTGATGAAGACTCCATATCCAGAGACGGTTCTTCTTCTCTAGAACGAGGCGAGAGTAGCAATACAATCTCGAGCTACAGATCTATGAGTAGTATTCGCGAGATAGATCTGATTCCTTCGGATATCGTATGTGATCTTCGCAGCATCGCGGAGCGTATGATCGCCGCCGGCTACTTCCGGGAGTGCGTTCAGGTGTACGGTAGTGTTCGGAAATCCGCGGTGGACGCGTGCTTCAAAAAGCTTGGAGTTGAGAAATTAAGTATCGGCGATATCCAAAGGATGGAATGGGAGGCTTTGAATGCGAAGATTGGGAAGTGGATGCGTGCAGCGAAAATGTGCGTTAGGGTTTTGTTCGCGAGCGAGAAGAGACTCTGCGAGCAAATCTTCGAAGGTTTAGGAACGGCGGCAGACGACGCTTGTTTCATGGAAACGGTTAAAGGTCCGGCGGTTCAACTGTTTAACTTCGCCGAAGCCATTAGTATCAGCCGTCGTGCTCCTGAGAAGCTATTCAAGATCCTGGATTTACACGATACCTTGTTTGATTTGTTACCTGATATCGACGCTGTTTTTGACGGAAAATCAGCCGAATCAATTAGAGTTCAAGCGACGGAAATATTCTCGAGGCTGGCGGAAGCTGCTAGAGGAATGCTAAACGAGTTCGAAAACGCAGTTCTTCGCGAACCTTCTAAAGTTCCTGTCCCTGGAGGAACGATTCATCCATTAACCAGATACGTGATGAATTACATAAGCTTAATTTCAGATTACAAGCAAACCCTAAGCGAATTAATCGTGTCTAGACCTGCAACTGGTTCTCGATACTCAGACGATCAAACTACTCCAGACATGGATTTCTCAGACCACGAAGAGCAATCGCCATTAGCACTCCATTTGATTTGGATCATAGTGATTCTCCAATTCAATCTAGAAGGAAAATCCAAGCACTATAAAGACAATTCCCTCGCTCATCTCTTCATCATGAACAACGTCCACTACATCGTCCAAAAAATCAAAGGCTCACCGGAGCTGAGAGAGATGATCGGAGATCATTACCTGCGAAAACTCACAGCAAAATTCCGGCAAGCTGCAACAAGCTACCAACGAGCAACATGGGTAGGAGTACTGTATTGTTTGAGAGACGAAGGGTTACACGTGAGTGGAAGTTTCTCATCTGGAGTTTCAAAAACTGCTTTGCGAGAACGATTCAAATCCTTCAACGCCATGTTTGAAGACGTTCACAAAACTCAAGCTTTATGGCTAATACCAGATACACAGCTTCGTGAAGAGCTAAGAATCTCCATTTCTGATCTACTAATTCCAGCTTACAGATCGTTTCTTGGGAGATTCAGGAGTCATATAGAGAGTGGGAGGCACCCTGAAAATTACATCAAGTACTCTGTTGAAGATCTTGAGACTGCAGTATTGGATTTCTTTGAAGGGTGTGCAGTTTCACAGCATTCAAGGAGAAGATCACAGTGAGAATTTGGAAAGGGTTTAGGGTATTATATTAATAGGACACAATTCTTTAATTTTTTTTGGGTGATTGGTTCTTATGACTCCAAACTTCTGATCATGGGGAATGGATGAAGGAAAGAAGCAGTATACAGTATACTCCCCTGTAAGCATTGTTGTTTTATTTGTTCAAGATTTTTGTTTCACTTTGTTTGGATGCCAACTTTTTTGTACATGTTTTTTTTTTCTCTTGTTATTACACGAAAATCAATATTCTCAAAACAGATATATGAGTTTAGTAATTGCTCTGTTTGGAATACCAAGAAGTTCAAACAAAGATTAATTCTACTTCTTTTTCCTCTTTCAATCTCCCAAAAGCTCTCAAACTCAACTATCCAATAGTCATTGACCAAAAGTGGTACTTTGAAAAAATGTTCCAACAAATTAATCGAACCCCTTTTTCCATCTTTTATAGCCTAGAAGCTAAAAGTTGGATAAAGGAAATTGGTAGTTGAGAAGTAGTAGTCAAGCATTAACAACATCGAATTTTTACAATGCCCACTTTCTATAGTGATGCAAATTCAAGAACTCAACAATCGATTTAATGAAAATAACACGACATTACTTGTATCTTTTAGAAAATGTTAATGATCAATTTAAGACTCCCCGAAAGATGCAACCTGGAAATATGAAAATTTTAATCAAAAGATACGACCTAAATCTAAGCCGGATGTGGAGAGCATGTTGATTAAGGCGCATATAGCACACACTTGAAACAAATTACACCCATATAAAATTCATAGCAAAATATGTGAATACTAATAAAAAAAAAAGATACATGTTCAAATGTTACACTACTTCAAAAATAGATATTCCTTCTTATAGTTTTAGATTAATCTTTCTCTTCAAGCAAGATAGCTCCGTATTGTTCATTGATCTTAAATTCATCTAATTCATATTCAACATCTTAATTCACTTCCTGCTCATCTTCGGACTCAAATTCTTTTTGATCAAGTTCTCTACAAAAATTCTTTGATATTTTTTAGATATTCATCGGCACCCTTGGATTCACTAACCGCCTTCCAAGGTAGTGCGAACTTAACTTCATCTACGACTGCATCACCTTCCACAATCCTATCTTGAGCCTCAATTCATCGATCACTAATAGTACTTCCATACCCTTAAACATCATTTTTTGTTAGTTTCCATCAAATTTGTATTAAATTAAACAAAACCAAGATTGATTGCCTCTTGTCTATTTTTTTCTTTGTATATACTTACAAAATTAAAATTAAGCAAAAAAAGATTTAATAAATATATAATATATGTTAACTAATTAACAATTATTATATATACTAATTTCAAACTTGAAATGAATAGTGAACTTGATGCATTTAGATTTTTGCCATAAATATTTTTAAATATTGGCATATTTAATCCTTATAATATTGTAATTTACAGAAAATGTTTTTTTTTTTTTACAGAAATAGTCTTTATATTTAAGATTTTTATACGCTGATAGTTTTGGCTCATGTGTAAAAAATAAATTACAAAGTTACCCGTGTAATTTATAGAAAATGTCATTGTGTAATTTTTTTTACATAAATGATCCATGTGTTTAAAAAAATTACAAAAATAGTCAGTACCTAATAGAAAATTTGCAGACTACACCCCGCACACCCCTACAATATATTGACATGTTTCGTCCCTACACTTTTTTGGTTTCACACTTTGGTCACATAAGTTTTGTATATTTGCAAGTTTGCTGCCTACACTTTCGTAGTTATACAAGTTCGGTTCCCCGCGAAGCAGAGGTAGTAACTTACTAGTTATGGCTAAAATTATTAACCTCTTTAAAAGTACATCAATTTCTTTTACATCCCAACGAACTAGTAGTTGAAAAACAATCTTCGTAATAATTTTTATCAATCGAGGAGTTTGAGCTTACCATAAGCTCCACCAATTGGCTACGATTTAAAAACAAACATATTATTAAATTGATAAATTTGAATTTTACTGAATATATAAAATATAAAAATGCAGTACTCGGATCAAATTTGTCGTCATTCACCTCACATCCTTTAAATATAACTTTTCGACTAAAATTTTCTAGTTTACCCTTATACAACAACAATTCAACCACCACGATGATATGTTTTGCTAAGTGTGATCTCTTGAAAATATTGTATCAACAAAATCAATAATTGCATCCGTCACAATGATATCATTTTGGATATCCAGATTTTTATAAAGATAATATGAGTTTAAAAGTTAATGTGACTTCATATCAAGCCTATCTTGAATCATTTTTAGAGGATATCCAAAATTGGCTTGTAAGTTTTTTTATTATTGCCCGAAGCATCGATAGTTTTTTGTTCCACGCTTTGAATCTCGCCATATATAAACCCATGGATGGATACAAAGAACTTTGACAAAAGGGGCTAAAACCTTTAACAAAAACTATGTTGTCCCAAAATGTGGTACTTACCATGATTGCATATGTCGATTTCCCTTGAACTGTCTTGAAATTTTTTACATATTTTCCATTCCTCGCTACTAAACATGTGTCTTAGTTGGGCTATCTTATTGGCCAAACTTTGAAAAGTGAGAAACATATAAACAAGTCTTGTAACTCCCGGTCTCATAATATCCCTTTTCTTAGTCTAGTCAATGCCGCATTTTTAAGATAGGAATAAATAAACAATGTTAGTTTGCTTGATTAAGATTTTTATAATTTGTATCCCACCAATACTATTTAGAATAAATCTCTGATTGGTTACACTAAAAAATAACATAGGGAAGCTCGAATATAAAGGGACATAACCTAAAAGTTAATGTGTCACAACCCCAGTCGGCGGCGGAAACACCGGGCGGTGTAACGTCATTCCTTGTATCACAGATATATAACATATATTGAATAGTACACAAGAGTTTTATAAACTACATACCTTTATTGATGATAGAAAGTTACGTTATTCTTGTTTCCTAATACTTATCATATAGTGTCCGAACTATCACACACGTCTTAAGACACTTTAGTGGACTCAGATCTGTGTTTGGAGCTTAAGGTCTTAAGGGATTAAGCACTTTTGGAGTTTATGGCTTAACAGGGTAGTACGTTGGGCGTACAAGCCCGTACGCACTGTTGGATTAGGTGTCTAAGCCCATAACTATAATTGGTATGTACTTGAATTGATAGCAGCACAGTCTTTTTGGGTTGCCCTCAACCTAGCAACTGGACAAGGAAATTATGAAAGGAGAGATATTAATTTATAAGATTAATAAATTAATATATATATATATATATATATATATATATAAATGATTTATTAATATGTTAATGGATTAATATATTAATTAGAAATCATTATGTTTAATTAATTGTTAGCCAGAAATTAATCAGAATTGATTTTGGGGTTAAAAGAATTAATTATAAGGTGCAGGGACTAGTTTGCAATTATCTAATAGTTGAGTGGAAGGCTCTAGAAACCCCTTGGAAGAGGGTGGACGAAATCTTTAGGGGAAACCCTAATAATTTCGTCCATAGGGGCTTGGATAAGGCCCTTGGGTTTGCTTAGGCCTTAAGCAAAGGATAACTAGGGTTTCCCTTAAACCCTAAATCCCTCAGCTATATAAGGAGCCACCTGGTTCATGTTTTTGGTCACTCTTTCTTTTGAAGAAACCCTAAGGCCGAGATTTTGCATACTCCCTCTCCTCTCTCTCTTCTACTTTCCTTCTTGCTAGTTTGGGTGTGATTCCATTAGAGGCATTACACTTGTGGTGCTAAAGCTTCCAAGAAGATCAAGATCAAGATCAAGGGATTATCAATTGTTTGCTATAACAATTGAAAGGTATGTAAACCCTAAACCCTAGTTTGTTAATTTCGAAATTAGCCTCTCTCCTCTAGGGTTCTTGTTTTGCAATTCAAAGTTGTATGTTCAATAGTTAAAACATAGATCCAAAGTAGGTTGCATGTGAACTTAGGAATTGTTTCTAGTTTATTTGTTGTACCTAAAACCCCTAAGTGGTATCAGAGCCATTATTGTTTTAAATTGAATTGCTACAATTGTTGAATTGCAAATTAGGGTTTATAGCTATTAAACCCTAAAGGCCAAATTTTCGATTTCTAGGGTTTTGGATCAAAGGGTTTTTTTCGAAAACCCTAGCCTCCAAAGAACCCTAATCGAAATTAGGGTTAGGGTTTTGAAAACCCTAGCCTCCTCCCTTGTAAATTTCGAAATATGCTAGAGGATAACTAGGGTTTCTTGTTTTGGATAATTGTTACTTAATTAGATTAATTGGATAATTATCCTTACCCTAATTTTCGAAATTTAGAGGGATAAGGATTAGGATTAAATTAATGGATTAATTTAATTAGATAATCCTTACAAGATTTAATAATTTGATTAATAGTTAATTAAAAGATAAATATTAAATCTAGTTAATTGGTTTATTTAAATTTAAATTTAATAGCTTAAATTTCGAAATTTATAAACCCTTGAAGTTTTAAAATGTTTTAAAACACACCTTATATATATATTATAATTAAAAGTTTAATATTATATATGTATAAGAACATGGTCAGTCAAATCGCTAGTATGCCTCATTCACGAAGCTAATCTATAAGGGGGGTATAAGGAAACTGCCTATAAAATGGTAGTTGAATGGGTGTCCACTCTCACCCACCGCTTCCTTGATTAGTGAAGGGTCGTTAGCAGAACGGATTTGATAGGACAACTACTTCTCATTAAAAGTATAATGATATTAAAGAAAGTACTAGAACATTATTTTCAAAATCCCAACTCTAGTTACTTTAGGAAAAATGTGAAAAGTATGCTAATCCATGAAATTGCACATTATGCTTTATTGGTCGTTAGTGGAGCGTGTGTGGTTAACCAGCACACTAAAAGGCACTAATAAAGAGTAGTAATGGGTATCTCATAATTGTCATTTTGATGGAGCGTGTGTGGTTTACCAGCACATCAATAGTTAATGATAAAGACAATGAGGTTACCAAGCACATTTGCATGGTTATTCACATCTTGTTTGTGATCCTCGGCATCCCAGTCACAAATAGAAGAGCATAATCTGAGATTAAAACATGCCATTGAATAGTTTCAATGTATCTCAAAAGAATTAGGAATTTCACTTCGTTTGTTTCGTCTAATGGTGGAATTGGTGAATCGTCATTCACCTACCTTTATGAAATTTGCACTTGGATCTCGGCATCGCATTTCTAAGTTGTGAATCTTCATAGTTGGATCCTAACCTTGATATTATATCTTTGGGTTATTCTATTAAGGTATCTTGAAATCTAACTAAAACTTTCTTTCTTTTCAGATGTCTACTCCTGGAAACACTTCTGCATCATCCTCCTCCAACCAGAACTTCTCTTTGCTCAATATCTGCTCCAAAGTCGTTATGGATGGCTCAAACTATAACGATTGGATGCGCAACATCAAGATGGCTCTTCGTTTCGAGAACAAAGAATATGTTCTTGAAAAGGAGCTCAAAGAGCTTGATGAGAATGAAGCTACTCCTGAAGATCTTGCTGCCTACAAGAAACATTACGATGATGCTACCAAAGTCGCATGCATCATGGTGGCAACTATGTCCCCAGAACTGCAGAGGTACTATGAGGACTACTGGCCTTTCGAGATGAACAAGGACCTTATGGAAAAGTACCATAAGCGAGCTCGTCAAGAAAAGTTCGAAGTAGTCAAGTCACTCATGGCTTGCAAGATGAAGGATGGGGAGTCGGTAGTGTCACATGTGCAAAGAATGCAACGCTACATAGAGCGTTTGGTCAAGCTCAATATTCACTTTGATGAGGAATTGGCCATTGACATGGTCTTGAACTCACTTCCTGAATGTTATGGTCAGTTTATTCTAACTTACCATTTGAACAATACTGAGCAGACCTTGGCCCAATTGCACAACTTGTTGCAGACAGCTGAGACAGGGATGAAGGGTAAAAGTATACCCTCCACACCTACGAGTGCCCCTGTTTTGGCTATTGGACAGGGAAAGGGGAAAAAGAGGAAAGGTCCTCCCAAGCAAAACTGGAAGAGCAAGGCTCAAGCTGGGTCATCTAGTAATGGCCCAAAGGCTAAGCCCAATGGTTCCACTCCCCATGTTTCTGATCCAAAAGAGGCAGTTTGCTTTTACTGCAACCAAAAGGGGCATTGGAAGAGATCTTGCCCACAATATCTGCAAGATATCAAGGATGGCAAAGTGAAGCCATCTTCGGCAGGTATTTACACTATTTCTGCTAATAACTCATTATCTTCTCGTTCATGGGTCCTTGATACAGGATGTGGTTTTCATATCTGTTCTGATTTGCAGGGTCTAAAGGAAAGTGAGGAGATAGAGCGAGGAAGGATAAACCTGATCATGGGAAACAGAAAGTCTTCACCAGTAACCAAGATCGGAGTTTATCAGCTTCTGCTTAGTAATGATGTTAGATTAGATTTAATAAATTGTTGCTATTCGTCTGAGATGACGAGAAACATTATTTCATTTCATGCATTGTTCAGACAAGGTTTTACATATTCTTTTAATGATTTGAATGGTTCAATTTCTGTTTATAAGAATGGTGTTTTTATGTTTGAAGCTTTGCCTTGTAATGGTGTGTATGAAACAGTGACTTGTGTTGATAGCCTAGGAAATAGTGTACTTAATATTGACTTGTCTAATAGTGTAGACAAGGCATGCTTGTGGCATTGTCGTCTTGGACACATTAACAAGAAACGCATAGCCCAACTCCAAAAGGATGGAGTGTTGGAATCATTTGACCTAAAGTCAGATGATATGTGTGAATCTTGTCTTTTGGGAAAGATGACAAAATCACCATTCACAGGGTCTTGTGAAAGAGGTGAAGGTCTGTTGGATCTCATACACACATATGTGTGTGGACCCTTCAGATCAACTACAAGAGAAGCTAATCGATTCTATGTGACTTTCACTGATGATTATAGCAGATATGGATATATCTACTTGATCAAGCATAAGTCAGAAACTTTTGAAAAGTTCAAAGAGTTTAAGCATGAAGTCGAAAATCAATTGGGCAGAAAGATAAAGATACTTAGATCCGATAGAGGCGGGGAGTATCTTAGTATCGAGTTCAACGACTATCTGAAAGAATGTGGGATAGTCTCACAATTGACTCCTCCTAGGACACCACAGTTAAATGGTGTAGCTGAGAGGCGCAATCGAACCTTGTTAGACATGGTTCGTTCTATGATGAGTCGGGCTTCGCTTCCTATTCACTTCTGGGGGTATGCCTTAGAGACAGCCGCCCACATCCTCAATCTTGTCCCTACAAAGAAGGTTGCCAAAACACCTCACGAAATGTGGACAGGGAAAGTTCCCTCGTTAGCACATATTAAAGTCTGGGGTTGTGAAGCTTTCATAAGACGAGAGACTCACGACAAGCTAGCAGCTAGAAGTGAGAAATGTGTTTTCATTGGTTACCCAAAGCAGTCTTTTGGATATTTGTTCTACAGGCCTAGTGAGAACGTGGTCTTTGTAGCACGAAGAGGAGTCTTTCTTGAAAGAGAGCTCATATTCAAAGAGGACAGTGGGAGCACTATTGACCTTGAAGAAATTCAAGAGTCAGCCAATGAAGGAACCTTAGATGACACTAGCATTCAACCAGAGGAAACAGTTCCTGTTGAACCAATTGATAACTCATTACCTCTTAGAAGATCCACTAGGGTGAGTGTGCCACCTGAGTTGTATGGTTTTCATATTACTTCAGATGGTGACACATTCATAAGTGACAGAACACTGGTAAACTTAGATGAACCAGTCACTTATAAGGAAGCAATGGCAGGCCCAGAGGCTTCCAAGTGGAAAGAGGCAATGGACAGCGAGATTAAGTCCATGTATGACAACCAAGTTTGGAATTTGGTTGATAGTGCACCAGGTCGCAAGACAGTTGGGTGCAAATGGATCTTCAAGAAGAAGACAGACATGGATGGGAATGTGCACACATTCAAAGCTCGACTGGTTGCAAAAGGTTTCACTCAAACCCCAGGGGTTGACTATGATGAGACCTTCTCACCAGTAGCTAAGATTAAATCTATTAGGATATTGCTCGCCATAGCTGCCTTCCATGATTATGAAATCTGGCAGATGGATGTCAAAACTGCTTTCCTTAATGGGAAGTTGGCTGAAGATGTTTACATGAGTCAGCCAGAGGGTTTTGTTGATGCAAAGTTCCCCAATAGAGTGTGCAAGCTTGAGAAATCCATTTATGGATTGAAACAAGCATCTCGCAGTTGGAATCTTTGCTTCCATGAGAAAGTCAAAGAGTTTGGTTTCTCTAGAAGTGAAGATGAGTTTTGTGTGTATATCAAGGCTAGTGGGAGTATAGTAACTTTTCTGGTGTTATATGTCGATGACATATTACTCATTGGTAACGATGTTCCAACCTTGAAAGAAGTTAAGTCTTGGCTTGGAAAGTGTTTTGCCATGAAAGACCTTGGAGAAGCTGCCTATATTCTTGGGATTAGAATATTGAGAGATAGAAAGAAGAGACTAATTGGACTTAGTCAGAGCACATACTTGGATAAGGTACTAAAGAGGTTTAGTATGGAAAACTCCAAGAAGGGAGAGCTACCTATCCAGAGCAATACCAAATTGAGTAAGACTCAATGCCCGAGTACAGATGTTGAAATAGATGACATGAGTCGTGTACCTTATGCTTCCGCTGTCGGATCGATCATGTACGCTATGACATGTACTCGCCCTGATGTGACATTTGCTTTGAGCATGGTCAGTCGCTATCAGGGAAACCCAGGTAGAGCTCATTGGGTAGCAGTTAAGAATATACTCAAGTATTTGCGAAGGACAAAGGACTGGGTCCTTGTGCTTGGTGGCAGTGATACTTTGAGAGTAGATGGTTACAGTGATGCCAGCTTTCAGACGGAAAGAGATAACTTCCGTTCTCAGTCAGGCTGGATGTTTTTACTGAATGGAGGAGCAGTTACTTGGAAGAGTTCCAAGCAAAATACGGTGGCTGATTCTACTTGTGAATCAGAGTACATAGCAGCAAGTGAAGCGTCGAAAGAAGCAGCTTGGTTGAGGAACTTCATCGGGGATCTCAGAGTTGTTCCAACCATCCAGGAGCCTATGGAACTGTTCTGCGATAATGAAGGAGCGGTTGCCTTGACAAAGGAACCAAGAGATCATGGTAAGACCAGACATATCGACAGAAAGTACCATTTCATCAGACATAGAGTAGAAGAAGGCCATCTTATAGTAAAGAGGGTGTCATCTGAAGATAACCCGGCAGATCCTCTCACAAAGGGTCTGAGTAGGGCTAAGCATATTCAGCATGCTCGGAGCATAGGACTGAAAGATGATATTAGTTTTAGTAGTTAGATTAGTTTTTGAAACTTGTAACAAAGTAAATGTAATTGACTTTTGGTGATTAAATAATAAAGTATTATTTATAAGTTTGGCTACTACCTTTTGTCGATTGTTTATTATTGTGTTTCATTTTTGCATGTTTTACTTCCTGAATAATGAGATTATTCAAACTCCACAGTCGCTCGTACTCTTGGAAGTAAGTAGTGAATTAAGACTGTCATGAATTGGATTGCAGATTGTCTAAGGATAGACATGGCAATAGAATTGCTGCAATGTTCATGAGTACTCAGAAATTGAGATTTGAGTATTGGATAAACCCTCGCTCAGAGTATTACTTCATGGAATTCATCACGAGTAATACTGAGACGATAATATCTTATAATCTTGAAACGAAGATATATGAGTTGTAATTTACAAGTCGGTTGTGCATTGGTGATACGAAAACGCATCAGTAACTTGGTGTTATAAAACGTATTGTCATGCATAATTTGATGAGTAAAAGATACAAGCATATGAGTCAACGTTTATTCGTTCCTTTTGCCCTAACAGGAAAAGCGATATATGTGGGCCCCTCGATGATTTGGTGTTGACTTATGTGTTGGGCCCAGCCAGGACTAAATTGATGTGTTCGATTAGAAGTCCTACATCATCACAAATCAGGAATCGGGAAACATAGATTCTGGACAAAGAGATTGATTACATTCCATGTCTTTTGTCTGGGGATATCAAGCAGAACGAAGGGTTATATGATCACTTATCTTAGGACACGTAACTGACTGGGCCAGAGTTCGGCAGCAGCTTTTTGGAAGCTACAATTTGCTGGTCAAATTTAGAAGGCATACTAGCAATTATAGTTACAGACTTATCCAAGTGGGAGACTGTTGGATTAGGTGTCTAAACCCATAACTATAATTGATATGTACTTGAATTGATAGCAGCACAGTCCTTTTGGGTTGCCCTCAACCTAGCAACTGGACAAGGAAATTATGAAAGGAGAGATATTAATTTATAAGATTAATAAATTAATATATATATATATATATATATATATATATATAAATGATTTATTAATATGTTAATGGATTAATATATTAATTAGAAATCATTATGTTTAATTAATTGTTAGCCAGAAATTAATCAGAATTGATTTTGGGGTTAAAAGAATTAATTATAAGGTGCAGGGACTAGTTTGCAATTATCTAATAGTTGAGTGGAAGGCTCTAGAAACCCCTTGGAAGAGGGTGGACGAAATCTTTAGGGGAAACCCTAATAATTTCGTCCATAGGGGCTTGGATAAGGCCATTGGGTTTGCTTAGGCCTTAAGCAAAGGATAACTAGGGTTTCCCTTAAACCCTAAATCCCTCAGCTATATAAGGAGCCTCCTGGTTCATGTTTTTGGTCACTCTTTCTTTTGAAGAAACCCTAAGGCCGAGATTTTGCATACTCCCTCTCCTCTCTCTCTTCTACTTTCCTTCTTGCTAGTTTGGGTGTGATTCCATTAGAGGCATTACACTTGTGGTGCTAAAGCTTCCAAGAAGATCAAGATCAAGATCAAGGGATTATCAATTGTTTGCTATAACAATTGAAAGGTATGTAAACCCTAAACCCTAGTTTGTTAATTTCGAAATTAGCCTCTCTCCTCTAGGGTTCTTGTTTTGCAATTCAAAGTTGTATGTTCAATAGTTAAAACATAGATCCAAAGTAGGTTGCATGTGAACTTAGGAATTGTTTCTAGTTTATTTGTTGTACCTAAAACCCCTCACGCACAACGTACAAGCCATGCAGCCTGTACGCTTAGCGTAAAAAGGAGTACGCCCCGCGTACTCACCGGATTCAGATTCTTCGTCGTTTGGGCCTCGGTTTGGGCCAATCTTTGGACTTCTTAGCTAGTGGGCTAGTAGAAGTAAGTTATTGGGCTAAGGACATGTTTGGGCTTAAGGGAAGGCCTATTTGAGGAGTTGGGCCCAATTTAGAAAATTAGGCCATTAGTGGGCTTGGAAATGTTAGATGGAATTGGGCCTAGGTTATGGTCCAAATTAGATCAGGGGGTAAAATGGTCATTTTACCCTAAGAAAGATTATTGGAGTTTGACTAAGTGTTATTTTGGTAATGTTAGCTCGAGGAGTCGTCGGAGCAGCCGTTAGAGATTCCTTATCGTGAGATTCTGCATTCAGCTTTGCAAGGTGAGTTTCCTCCTGTAGGAACGGGTCGAAGGCACTAATGCCGGCCCGTTTATGTACGTTAGTATGTTCCGAACTAAGGTCCGATGTCGGGCAGCGCCCAATGTAGGTTTATATGTTTCAGATTTCAGTCCGATGCCGGGCAAAGCCCGATGAATGTTTGTATGCTTGATGTCTTCGTGATTCTTGCATGTATCTGTTTTGTATGTTTCCGGACTTCGGTCCGATGTCGGGCAAAGCCCGAGGAATGTTTGAATGTTTCCGAATTTTGGTTCGATGCCGAGCGGGGCCCGAGGAAGGTTTATATGTTTATGTTATGTGATTATTTATGTGTATTTGTTGATATGTTTATATGTATACCGAGCTTTGCTCGATACTGGGCAGGGTTTCGATGTCGAACATTGTCCGATGCCGGGCGGGGCCCGATGTAGCAAGCAAGCCCCAAATATGTTATTATGTGATTATGTGATTATGTGTATGGTATGTGGTAGTTTGGGAAGACTCACTAAGCTTTGTGCTTACAGTTTTCATTTTTGGTTTCAGGTACTTCCGGTAGCAAGGGGAAGAGCTCGGGATGACTGCAGTGCACACACCATGATTTTAGCCTGGGATATTTTTACTCTGATATGTTTGACAGATGTTATAATATTTTAAGTTACAATGACTTATGATTTTATGTGATGATCTGATAAGTATGGTTTTATTTAATAATTAAAAACAAAATTTTTGGACCGTATTTTTGGGATATTTCAAGTTGGTATCAGAGCCTTAGTTTGAGGGATTCAGACATACTCTCGGGTGTGTTTGAACTCAAACTGAGGATTTGGTATAAAATTTTTAAAAGAAAAACCATTTTCATAAAAAGGATTTTGAAGAGAGAAAAAGGGTGTGGTACATGTGTAACATCCGGTTTTCCAGGTATATTAATTTAAGCATTTATTTTAAGCCAACTCATCCAGTGAGATCGCGACTTGGTGACGTGTTTAATGAATGGACTCGATGAGTCGGGTATCTGACTCGCCGAGTCAGCGCTGCTGAGGGAAACCCTAATTGATCGGGTTTGTGGCCTATTTAAAGGCTCTTACGCTCACAGAACCTTCAACATGTCTGGACCGCCTCACCGGGCCTTCAGCCTGTCTGGACCGTTCTTCGGGCCTTCGGAATGACTGGTACACCCCACTGGCCTTCAGTCTATCCGGGACTCCCTGGGTCTGTTGGTCTCCAGCTCAAAGCAGGTCCGCCTCAACCCAACCACACACACAAACCATGTCGACATATACATAAAAGATAAGCATACATATAATGTACCGATATAAACATTACAAGGTTTGTTGACTGGCAGCACTAAGCAGTACATTCTCAACCCAACCACACTACATCAACACATGCTACTGGAAAACATTTAGCCAGAATAGATAGCAGACAGATCTAACAGATCACTAAGCATAACATCATCCTATCTACCAGGATACTGATCTAACAGATCCTAACAACATAGCAACATCTTATCTACCAGGATACCGATCTAACAGATCATAACAATACAATAGCATGCATAACAGGACATCAATCCAATGGGATGTAACTGGTGCCTTCGACCCGCAAGTGCAGTGAGAATAACTCACCTTGAATGCAGAAGCTCCCCGAAAGAAAATCCCTAGTTGCTGCCCTATCGGCTTCCCGAGCTATCAATACCAACAACACACCCAATTAGCAATTGGGTTCCATGCTATAATCCATAATCCGTACTTGGGGTAAAATGACCAGTTTACCCCTGACCCAACATGCACCAAAACTAAGGCCCAAAATCAAAAGATCCACAAGGCCCACTAATGGCCTAATTTTCCAAATTGGGCCCAACCCCATATGGGCCTTATCCTAAGCCCATAAGTTTCCTTATTACAATTCAGATTACCATCTAGTACCCCTTAGGGCAAACTTGCTCAAAGACATAAATCGAAGGTCAAACTCAATGGTCCAAGTTGACCCAACTCGCCGAGTTGTCCTTCAACTCGTCGAGTTTCTCCATTGATCTTCACAAATCGGGAAAAACAAGACAACTCGCCGAGTTGACCCACCAACTCGTCGAGTTCCTCTATCAATCTAAAAATGTCAGGGAAAACCGATCCAGCTCGCCGAGTTTATCCAACAAACTCGCCGAGTTCTCCAGAAACCCACCTCTTAATACATTAAGCACTTAATCCACAAGGACAT
The DNA here is from genome assembly GCF_052849685.1 of Lactuca virosa. Taxonomy (NCBI): domain Eukaryota; kingdom Viridiplantae; phylum Streptophyta; class Magnoliopsida; order Asterales; family Asteraceae; genus Lactuca; species Lactuca virosa. The sequence continues at coordinate 205,162,720 of NC_136429.1, forward strand.
GACTCCAAATCATAGATCTGACTTCCTTGAGCTGGAAAACCATGTAAAGTTGCCAACTTTACGTTCATGCATGTCTAAATGAAGCTCTTGAGCTTGGAAAGGACTTAATAGATGACTTAATGCATGCATGACCCCAAAATCCTCATAAAGTTTGCACTTTTAAGCTCAAGGGTACCAAAACCAACTCATATTTGAAGGAACAACCCCTAAAATGACTCTACTCCATCATCATACTCAAAAAGAGACCAAAACACAACAAAAACCCAAAATAAGGAGATCTAATCACCCATAAGTCAAGGTATGAACTTGATATCTTAAAATGACTGCAAGAAATGGAGAGATTCAGGATCCAAGACTTCCTTCTCCAAGCTAGAAACTTCAAGATCTTCTAATTCCTTCACAATGCACAAAATGAACACCAAACTTCCTTCCAAGGCTCCAAAAACTTGACAATGGAGGCTACAACTCGATTTAGGGTTTGGAAAACAATGGAGACTGATAAGGAGGCCAGAATAAAGACATAAGGACTTTAAATAGGGTGCAACACCCTAACAATTAGGGTTTCTCAAACAGCGCCCAACTCGTCAAGTTTCCTTCACCAACTCTTCGAGTTGGTCCTTAAAAACACGCGTACCAAAATCCTTCAACACATCGAGTTTACACCAACAACTCGACGAGTTGTCCGTTGAAAATAATTTATTTTCATAATTGACCTTCTAGATTTCGGGTGTTACACATGAGAGATTAAATTCTTTCAAAGTTTCGGAACGTACCAGCAATCTAACTTCTTGACCATGTCGTCGTGCATATTGATCTTCACCATGCCACTACCTTTAATATTGATCACCTAGTCATCACCCATCTTGATTGTGCCATCCCACTCTTTGAAAGGAGTCGAACCAGTCATGATTATACGTCTTGTGATAGATGCTACAGAATCCAAGACCCAAGCATCTACAGAACTGGATGTACTAATAGTCGGTACATCACCATCGTTCCCTTCATTAGAACTTTCTTGAACCATAGAAAAAATGTTATTGCTATTTGATTCATTCTTGAACTTATTCTTCATTTGTGGAAAATTTCTCTTGAAGTGCCCCTTCTCCTTGTGGTTATTACATTTCGCATTTTGTGAACCTTTGGACTTTGATTTAGAACGTGATCTCCTTCTGTTCCCCTTTCCTCTCTTCTGTCCTTCCTCTCCCGACAAAAAAACCGGAACTGGACACCTCCTCTCCAACTGAAAATTTTCTTTTCATTTCCTTGGACATCAAAGAGTCCTTCACATCATTCACAATTATCGTTGTCCTACCATAGAGCATGGTATCAATTAAATTCTCATATGAATTAAGAAGAGAACATAAGAGAATGAGCACATGATCTTCATCTTCAATCTTCACATCAACCCCTTGTAGATCCAAGATGATGTGATTGAAGTTATCCAGATGATCTTTCACTTGGGTACTTTCAGACATTTTGAGAGTGTACAACCTTTGCTTCTGATATAACCTGTTCGTCAGTGAGTTTTTCTGGTACTTGTCACAAAGTTTATCCCAGAGCCTAGAAGCAGTTGTTTGATCCACGACCTCCCTCAATACTTCATCTGTTAAGCTCAATAGAATGACACTATGTGCCTTCTTCAGAATGTCCACCTTCTTTTCAGCCACCATGTTCTTTGGCAATTTTGCCTCTCCTTCCAGTGCACTACACATCCTTGTTGAACCAGAAGAGCCCTCATCTTCACCTTCCACAAAGTGAAGTAATTTGAACCATTGAACTTCTCCAAATCAAACTTATGAGTAGACATCTTTAATCACAGGAATACAAACCGCAACTCTGATACCACTTGTTAGGAAGTAAAGCGGATAACTAACAAAACTAAAAGCACACAAGACACATTATTTACATGGTTCAGTCAAGGTGACCTACATCCATGTGCAAGAGGGGAGTATTCTTTATTTCAGAACTCTCAAATAGAGGTTACCAGTACAATTTTCAGATAGATTCTCCAAACACTCTAGAATTTGAGATACAAAATGACCTAGCATGCATCCATATTTATACTTGAGGGATCAGACCTAAAACCCTAATGGGCCAATCCCATTGGCCCATAGGCCCATGAATGGTGACAACCAATCATATTCTGCCATGCATCATCTTATAGAACATTCTTCCATGTCATACAGCCCATGAGCATTAGCAACACACATGATGGATCACCTTGACCATAGTGGAGCAACATAATGCACGGTTGGCTCATCATGACCACTAATGGCCAACATCCATCATGGTGGCACAACATGGTGTATTTCTTGTGCACGATCATCTTCTAATCATAATTGGATGAACATGGAACAACAAAGGAATCAAGATGGTGCATCATGTACCAAGATGGTCCATGATGGCACAATATCTTCTCCATGACACATCATCCTCTTGGCACAACTTCTCATATATGTGGTGCAACATCTCCTTGGCTCAAAATCACCTTTGGTCAACCTCGCCTTGGCTCAACATCACCTTGGCCCAACATCTTTATGGATCAACATGTTGGACCATGTTACTCCATGTTGCTCCAAGTTGCTCCAAACCACCTTTTGGAAGATATGTTCATTTCTTACTTGATTCGTTCCTTTATCTGATGATCCATTCCTTTCTCAGAATATCTGTACCTTTGTCACATGCTCCATGAACCCATGGGCTCCATTGAGTTCGAAGTGATCCATTGAACCCAATTACTCCATAAGAATGCTCCAAATGCTCAAGTCACATTTAACAGGAAATAACTTGAATATAAGAGAACAAGGATCAAGGTGCAAACTTTATACCTCAAATGACTTAGAAATATGGAGGAAATGAAGGATCTAAGCTAACTCGTTGCTTCCTTGCACCAGTATGGAGTTCCTTCTTCCTCAAGCTTCACAAAATCAAGAAAACAAGCTCAAGATCAAGCCACCAAGCTGATAACCATGGAAAGCAGGCTAGGGTTTTGAAATAGGGATATGGAGGCGGAAGGAAATGTCATAAACCATGAGTGAAGGTCCTTAAATATGGGAGAAACCCTAAAATTATTAGGCTTTGGGCTGCAACAGCTACCACGTCGTGGTCACCCTCTCACCACGTCGTGGCAGCCAACCAGATATGTTTCTTCATTTAAGTGACATGGCCACGTCGTGGTCATCATCTTACCACGTCGTGGCATAAGATTTTCCTAAAAATCTTACATTTGAAATCCTTAAGTCTTCCAATGATCAAATCGGGAAAATGGGTGTTACAAAAAGTAGGATGTTTCATATAGCACTAAAAACATTTATCGGCCAATGTTTCATTTGTAAAAGATCTAAAAAATAGTAGCCATCCTATAATGAAAAGAATAAGCCAAAGAATTTGGTGAACTAGGAAATTACATGTGAAAGTCGGACACCAACCACTCCAAAAGCATACACTTGAAGACCCTGCAATCACCATAAGGCCCTTCTTGTTGATGATATGTTGAAGTGTAACAACATTTAAAATGACTGGCCGTGGCGGTAAACCTACTCTAGCCCAATAATTAATGCCTTCTAGAATGTTGGACATTATGCCTTGATATCTCAAAAATAGCCTTCACTGTAAAAATAATCAACACTTCCAAATGAAGTGAGACTGTCATATATGTAGAGGGTCTTGGTCTCGAGCCATAGCTCGCCAAGCATCCAATGTTTCCTATTGACGTGTACTAGAAAAGTACCCGGTAAAAAAAAATACAAAATTTAGATACAATATAATCATTAAAAACTATATGCATGAATAAACTAACTCACTCGATCAACTTCCCACCATGCTTTTGGAGCGTCAACCACATTAAATACCTCAGCAGCCTAAGGTACGCAAGGTCGCTACTTCAACAGTTGGAAGAAAGTTTCTAACATGATAGTCCAGCATCCTAAGGACAATGCCGCTTGTTTTCCTTTATTCATTCAAGCCAGTTGTTGAAGGGATACGTGTGGTGTACACTCATCGAATTCATTATTGATTTCTATTCTTGTACCAACGTCCGACATATCGGTGTAGTCATTTGATTCCAATGTTTTCAACTATTTGTTGAATCCGATTGATTGTGAAACAACTTCTGGATGAAGAACCCATTTCAAACCCTCTAGCATAACTAACCATTTTTTATGGTTAAATGATTTATCACTTTTGTTGTTCTGAAATTATTAAAGGTTAGTATTTAAAATGTTAAAATCGTTCGATCCACTTTTATGTATATTTGTAAGATTTTTGAACATGTCTTTGAATTTGGTGCAACTTGCTCTTCAGTCACACCATTTGTTGTAAAGACCGTTGTTGCTCCGATAAACGCCCTTTCCCATGTTTGCATGGAAGTTTTCTAAAACGCATTCCCAAAAAGCTATCATGGAGTGGTGGTTGCCGTTATGAGTATATTCGGAGATAAATATCCAATCTCGAGCTAATGTTGTTTCCTCGTATTCGATCCAACTCGTAGGACATTTTTTGTCTTCATTTTGTTTTTTTTCTTTTTGAAGGTTTTTTTGTTTCTCCACTTGTGATTCTAATACCAATTTTTCGTCTCCTTGGGAGGGTTGGGCTTGAAACTTATTCATGAAGCCACCAGTGGGTAAATCAAAATGTTGTTATTTTCGGGTTGGTGTGTTTAGCCTGTACGGACCGGAAGATGAATCTAAAATTTGCGTGTTTGGGATGGTTGATTTAAATTGTAGATTATAACGTAATAGAGAGAGTAAATTACATATTTACTTCACCTCTAACCTCCATCACCGCCTCGCCACCCCCTTTCAACCCATCAGCGCCTTTGTAACATCCCAAAAATCATAGGTAAAAATTTCATTTTTAATTCAACCCAAACCATCAAATATTCATATCAAATCATCCAAAAGTATGTCATAGTAAAATAGTTATCAGAGTACAATTCCTAAAATCATAAAAGTGCGGAAAACATGGGTGTATGTGGTGCGATCATGCAAGGCCCTTCCCTTTCGAACTGGAAGTACCTCAAACCATAAACATAAAATTGTAAGCACAAAGCTTAGTGAGTTTCCTCAAAATACCCTATACCATACATACATAACAGTCAAAAGCATAATTGGGTCTATTTCACGCCCTTTAGTCTCTTTCAACTGGTACTGGCTCTATTTCACCCCTTCGGTCTCTTTCAACCGGTACTGGGTCTATTTCACCCCCTTTGGTCTCTTTCAACCAAAATTGGGTCTATTTCACCCCTATAACTAAGCATATAATCATATCAACAAGAGTCACAAATACAACAAGCACATACATATATAATAGTAAGTGTCACAAAGAAAATATCATCCTACACAATGAAGGAACTCACCTCAGTATGAAGATAGACAAACCACACTCCCGTCTACTGCTACTATGGCTCCTCACACTGAACATTCCAAATTAACCCTAATAAATAATCAGTGTAATAACCCATAAAAGGTCCAGATTACCATCTAACATGCCAAGGGGTAGAACACCATTTTTTTCCCATTCCTTTAATGAGCCCATCAACCCATGACCCAAGTCCAAAATACCTAAGGCCCAACAAGGCCCAATAGACATAAGGCCCAATAATGGCCCAAAACCTAAGGCCCAACAATGGCCAAAAGACCTAAAGGCTAAAAAAGGTTCTTGGTGAGTACGCTAAGCGTACCACCTAAGTACGCCTGACGTACAACTTATACCACCAAGGGAAAACGGGGGCTCAAACACGTACACTTAGCATACACTTATGTACGCCCCGCGTACGCTCAAGATTACCAAAACCTCGTGGAGCACTTAATCCTTCAAGTCGAAACGTTAAATTTGCAGATGTGGCTCCAGGGGAATGTCTTAAGTGATAAAGTCATCAACTTGATGCCTTTTCATGGCTCAAAGAGATCCACCATGCATTTCTAACATTCTAACTTCATATTAAGACTATCAACTCATGCATGGTTGAGCTTAACCCATCAAGGTGCCATTTTTATGGTTCTACAATTCCAGAAATACCAAGAAATGACCAAGACAAGTTCTGGAGTAACTCCCACTCACAAGAACCAAACCAAAGGACCAAAACATACCAAATATGATCACAAATTTGGATCTAAGCTAAGGAGTCATAAAGTTTGAAGCTTTATACCTCCAAAAGCAGTGACGGAGCTTGAAGTGTTGATTGGGAGGGTGAATAGAATATGTACAAAAATTGAAGAACAAGAGGCAAAGTCAAATTTTATAGATTTAGGCCTAATATGTAAAAAAGTTTAATAGTTATGGGCTAGTTAAAAAAAACAGGGGGGGGGGGCACAACCCCTCCTGGCCCTATACAAGCTTCGTCCCTGTCTAAAAGCATGCATAGTTGAAGAGAGTGTTGGATCTTCAAGCTCTAAGCAAACTAATCCTCCTCCAATGAGCTCTTCTTCTTCAAGATGCATCAAACACACACCAAAACACACACAAGGATCAAATCTCTCTAAAAATGGATTAAGGTTTTAAGACATAGCTTTTAAGGACAATGGAGGCTGATGATGAGGGAACCTTGGGGCATAATGTGCTTAAATGAGGTCCAAACCCTAAAATTTAGGGTTTTCCCCTAGATTAAGTATGTCCAATGTACCATATGTACGCCCAGCTAACCAGGGGGAAAGTCTTGTGTCTAAGTTTCGCCATGGTACGCCCAACGTACCATGATTACACCCAGCGTACTCGACCCATACACAAAGTCAATATCCACTTACAATTTAAGGAATTTTACCTGAAGTCCGGGCGTTACAGCCTTCTTGTCCATCGTCGTTATAACTCTGTCTGTGTAAGGAAGACAAGCCTGCAAACCGATTTCTCTCAGGTTATGTTCAACAAAACCATGATCCATCATCAACAGTTTACTAGTGATGGTTCTAAAAATAGTTAAGTAAGATTAACTTATTAGAGATATGGGTTTTCTCAATCGAGATGGATCAATAAGGAATTCACATTGGACAACGGAAATCATCGATGAAGACTGCATTTTATTCAGAAGTTGTTATGGTAAATACCTAACCACATCAAACATGCCTTCAATTCCAAGAATCCGAGCTTGGTTTCTCAAACTTAGTTAAGCCTAACTAAAAAATATTAACCTTGGTGATCCGATGAAGGTCATCGATGATGTTTTGTTACTAGGAAATGGAGTTTTGCTCTTCAGTTGTTACCAGTTATGACAGTGGTTAGATTTGAAGCTCAATTGAAGACTTATTATGGTAATTACTTGCAACCGGATAAGGGTATGTCATCATTGGGGACGATAGTAACTCATGATCTTCCTCAAAAAGAAGGGTTGATAAACAAAAGGATTTAGCGGTAAGTTGAATAAGTAGAAGGAAGACCAAGAGGCCTATAAAAGGGATATGGACTCCCAAGTACAGAGACGAGCAACATTCAAATGGATGAGCATTTGGGTTCTTATGTGAACTGATTATATATGTGTTTTTAGGTTTTCATGGAAATCGGTGGGTTCCAACTAAATATAGGGGAATTGGAGATGCAAGTTAATCATTCTTCTATAGCTGTTGGGTAAGAAAAGGGATGTGGTGATGCAAATTTTCGTTGAAGAGACAAGAGGAAGGATGAAGAAAGAGGTAGATGGTGGTGGTGGTGGTGGTGGTGGTAGATGAGAGCGACAATGGAACAACAAGCAAATAAATGATGTTCATCTTTGTCTTTGGGTAAAAGGGAAGAATAGGAATAAAGGGCCCATATTTTATTATTTTTGAATAAATTAACTAATATAAAAAAGTAAAAAAAAAATATCAATAAGGGCAAATTTGCCTTTTTATCTTGATTTTCTAGAACGGCTTAACACACACAACCATTTAATTCTACTCATAAATCTATATTTTTTGTCCACTACACCTCAACCACTTAGGGAGAGAAACATTTCCAACACACCTGTAAAAACCCTTTGGTAATTTTTTTTAGAATGGCTAACCCACACACCTATTAATCATACTCTTAAATCTGCAGTCTTTTTATCTTGATTAGGGACCAAAATCGAAACAAAACGAAACTATATGGACGGTTCAATTAAAAAAAAGTTTAGGAACATGGGGACCATTCTTGTAGTTTACTCTGATAGATAGGATAGAGAAAAGGGTTGTAGTTTGGAAATGTTAATTGATAGTTGGTTAGTATTTATAGGTGTAAAATAGAAATATTTAATAATACCGCTGAATCCTTTTGTTCATCAACCCTTCCTTTTGAGGATTCTAAGCCCACTACACCTTTTGAGGATTTCTATTTAATAAGAAAAAACGAAACTATATGGACGATTCTAAGCCCACTCCACACTTCGCCTACGTGCCTAGAATGCGGGTTTCTCATGGCTACGCGGCTGCCACATCAAATGGATATTATACCGAGAGCCTAATGTTATATTTGCTTTTTAATATTCTGCTATAGTTTTTTATAAAAAAATTTATGAATTGTTAATACATAGCATAATATAGCTATTCTCATATTGGACGGAAATAAGGGTATGAGTTATGACATCTTTCAACCTTGTAAATAATCCAGTCTTTTGGCACCGTCACAAATGTGGAGTGTCCACTGGTGTAGATCCTAAATTTATAAAAGCTTAAACGTATTTTAATAAAAAAAAAAAAAGAGCTCTAAAGAAATATGAGGAATGATGAAGGTAAATAGGTTGTTTATCATTTCTTTGTTAAAGGTGGGTTGATACCCAAAATGGGGTTTTAATTTTATGCTGTATAAGTCGAATTTATAATTATTTGATATAAAGTTTCTTGACATTAACCTTTTATCAGAATGATTGAACACATTTGGGTAAACATTAATGTCCATATTAACTATTCAGGGGAAAACAATAACTACCATGGTGATTTAAAGCAATGACATTTGAGTAGGCCATATCAGAGATGCAATTATATATCTTTATATCTAACATTACAAATTTTGTATTTCATAGCTTTTGCTTTTTAAGAGGCACATCCCTTTTATGAGGGCCAAAACGGTCTTCCAAAAAATTAATCTAATTTTTTCTATCTTTTTCAGCCTATAGCCTAGTGTCCCCCCACCCCCCATGGGGCTTAGAGTGCCTATGCTGATTCCATTGATATAAAATTTCTGCTAATGAAAAGACAAATATACTCTGATATTATGTTCACTCCATTTTATCTTCTTCCAAATCACCACCAAACACTCCATAATCACTAGTGTAGATCCTAAATTGATAAAAACTTAAACCTGTTTTGATAAAAATTCTAAAGAAATATGAGGAATGATGGTAAATACGTTGTTTATCATTTCTTTGTTTATCCAAAATGGAGTTTTATGATGTATAAATCGAATTTATAATTATTTGACATAAAGTTTCATGACATAAACCTTTTATCAGAATGATTGGACATATTTGGGTAAAAATTAATGTCCATATTAACTGTTAAGGGAAAACATAGCTACTATTAAGCCAACTATGTCTTTTATTTCTTTAACGAGAAATACAATAGTGATTCAAAGCAATGGCAGTTGAGTAGGCCATATCCAAGATTCAATAATATATTTATATCTATCATTACAAATTTTGTATATCATATCTTTTTCTTTTTTTAGGGGAACGTCCCTTTCATGTGCGTGAAAAGGGTATTGATCAAATGTAACAACTTTTTGGAAATCTATTCCAACAAATTAATCTAATTTTTTCTTATCTTTTTCACCCTATAGTCTAGTGTTCCTCAAAGGGGCTTAGAATAACTATGATGATCTCAATGTTACCACAATGATGATCATAATGATATCCAGATGAATGCAAGAAACAAAACATATCAATATGTATGATATTCTTCATTTTTTTGGAACAACTATTTCATTCTCCCGATGTTAAAGATATGATGGAGAAAGAGATATATAGGAGGGAATATCTGAGGGAGCTTGTAAATGGGAGATAATTTAGTTAAAGGTGTTGCTAATAAGACACCCTTTAGACACCATATTGACACTTTTATAAAAAGTCAACCAATAATTAATTGATTATAATCAGATTTTTCGGAAAACAATGCAATTTCAGCCAATAAAATTATTAAAAAAAGTAATTAAGGTGTTCATATTGCAATATGGGATGATCTCAACAACTATTTCACTATCTTGATGATTTGAGTGGTAATCATTGTATCGAATGCTTAAAATGTATTAGAATCTAAGTTGTAATAAGTATTGGACGTCAAATCACAATTGAGAATCACAGCTCAAAGTCATTAAACTCACAATTAACCTTCAATTGGAAGATATGTTATACCTTTTAGGAGCTAAATGATAATTAACCCCATTGATTTCACTCCTAAATGCTTCATATACTAAAATCACCTCCCAAGGATCTTCATACTCTCACCTCATCTTTCAAATTTGTTTTGACCAAAATAAATGTAGGAATAGAACTTAATACTTCACAACCATCTCTTCTTGTTACATTTGGTCATCCTGTTTAGGTATTATTATAAAGAAAAAAATTACACAAATGGTCCTTGTGGTTGATAAAAAATGCCACTGCAAGTCATTTTGAAATTTTTTTAACATGGTTGACCGATTTCGGGTTTAAAACGCACACCATAGGTCCTTTTGACTAATATGTTTGTCCTTTTTAGGTAGGTTTAAAAGACAAACAATGGGTTCTTGTGGTTGGCAAAAATGATCCATCATGTGCTTTTAAATCTAAAAATGTCCAACCATTTAAAAAATTCTTCAAAAGGACTTCGAAGTTTATTTTCTAATAACCATAAAGACGATTTCTGTAATTTTGTCTATTATAAATTTACCGTATTGCATTATTATTGCTAGACTAGAATTCATATATAAGGTCCATATTTGAACATTGGGCTAATTACCAAAAAGCACTATATTTGGTATTTTTTTTAGATTTAACCACCTAATTTTCATTTGTGCTAAAAAATCATTTATTTTTAGATAAAAATTCTATGGTGATCGTCATAACTTGCATTTGTGCTAAATAAAAACAATCCATAAGTTGGTGGTTAAACCGAACTTTTGAAAAAATATAATGTTTTTTTTTGTAATTAATCCAGCACATAACAGGGAACACTTAAATAACAGGTAACTAGAGATGAGACTTAGAACTGGAACCGGAATCAGACCCGAATTTGAACCGTTTAGAACCGGAACATGTAAAATCGGTCCAGGTCCCGGGTTTAAAGAATGGCTCTATCCGGTTTCCGAGTAATCTGGGTTTCGGGTCCGGGTAAACCGGGTTTAAGAACCGGAACCGTGTTAGGAACCGAAACTTATTTTTGTGAAAAGTTTAAAAATGCATATCTCATTCGTTTGAAGTCAAATTGGCATGAGGTTTTTTCCAGAGTGTAATTTATAGCTTGTACATGATTTTAGACTATGTTTTTGTCATTTGGGTTTATATTCATTGGCATACAGTCTCTCAAAATCGGGATATCAAAGCTGAAAATTTTATATTTTTCAGCTTTTTTTATATTCTGTGATAGTTTTAAAACATACATATCTAATTCGTTTAAAGTCGGAATAGGATGTGGTTTTTTTCCAAAGTATAGTATAGAGTTTGTACATGATTTTAGACTTTAATTTTGACATTTTTGATTTCATATTCATTGATTTATAGTCTCTCAAAGTCGGAATATCAAAGCTGTGAATTTTCTGTTTTTCAGCTTTATTTTTGTATTTTGTAAACTTTTAAAACATGCATATTTAATTTGTTTGAAGTTGAATTATCATGAAGTTTTTTGCAATGTGTAGTTTAGAGTTTGTACATAATTTTAGACTATAAGTTTGTCATTTTTGGTTTAATATTTAATGATCTACAGTCCCTCAAAGTTGAGATATCAAGGTTGAAAATTTTCAAAGTTCAATCACTAAGTAATTATCAAAACATTCCGTTTTTCCCGGGTTTTCCGGTTCTAGACTCATTTTATCCGGTTCCATCCGACCCACTCTGATGTTTCCGGTTTTTCCTATTCTAGACCCACTTTACCCGGTACCTTACCCGTAATCGAACCGGAACCGTTTCTTATATACCGGTCCGGTTTTCGGTCCTGCAAAATCTCGTTAACCGGTTCCCGGGTTTTCTGGGTCTGGGTCTACCGGTCCAGGTTTGGACCCACTCTCATCTCTACAGGTAACAGTGTTCACACTGAAACATTTTACCAAAAATTAATGTTTTTTCGCAACTTACTAAAAATTGGTGCTTAAACCAAATATTTGAAATATATATTTCTTTTTTCGTAATTAATCATTTTTAACATTTAATCAACTCACCATCTAAACTTTCACACATATAGTCCTAATTAAAGTATGATTATAACAAGAAAGCCATATACGTTATTTATCCACTCTTACGATGACAGTAATATAACTCTTGCACGTGACCTACAATATAAAGTTTTACCATTATTGTATTTAACCTTACTGAGAGGTATTTGAGATATTGTAGCTTATAAGTTTCTCTACCTACTCAATTTAAAGCATTTTCTATTATTTAATAACTAATATGTTTAATACTACAGCGATAACTTTGTTTTTAAAAATCATTTAAAATGTTATATACGTTAGAAATACACTTAACCTAAATTTAACCCATTTAAGCTACTTTTTTATAATTATTTAACCCCTAAGGCCCCAATCCCCCTACTGTAAAAATGGCACTTCATGTATGCAAACAAAACAAATAATAATAATTATTTAAACATCATAAATCAGGGAATTAAAAACAAAGGCTTGACAATGTTACAAAAAAACTATGCAATTTATAATTAGAGACAAGAAAAAAAAAAACAGATGATCAAATCAAATCAAACCAGAGCATATCATCCACCACCCGCGATAATATTTGCGGAAGACATGGTTACAAAAACAGCAAATTACCATTATACCCCTCCTCCTCCTCCTTAATCCATATCAAGAAACTCCATCCTTTTTCTCATTGTACCCTTCAAATCCGAAGCCTCCCTCTCCACCTTCTGAGCCTATACACAACATATTATTATTATTATTATTATTATTATTATTACCTCTCAACATTTCATATTCTTTTATATTTTTTTTTTCTTTAATCATATACACAATTAAAAAAAAAGTATATAATAACATTAATAATTTAATAGCAACATTGCAACAGTTACCCTTTTTATCTCAGTTTCTGAAACACGAGTCATATGAGGGGGAAGTTCTTCCTTCTCCAATTCCTAACATTTCATGTCAACATATCATTAACAAAAATAACAATAATAATGATAATAGTAATAATAATAAATAAATAAATAAATGTTTAAATTTTATTCAGCATACCAGTTCGCCAATTAAGACAACATTTTCACCACGAATTACATAAAGACCTAATGGAATGTCACAATAAAGATCACCAACAATTACTCTTTCACATGCACCTTCAAGAACAGCATTTGCTAGATTTCAAAAAATAAAAAAACTCACTTGTAAGGTTTAATTATCATAGATTATTAAATAAAGTTTTGATGATTAATGAGAATTTGGTACCAAATTGATCAAAAGACCGAAGTATCCCCAATAGCTTCCTGCCATCTCGTAGCAATACAAGAAGCTTCTCTGTACAAAAAGGTAAAATTACATCGTTATACATGATAAAGTTAGTAACTTTTTTTTGTGAAAACTATTGTCTCCTTATTTTTGATTAAAATGTTTCTAGTAAGATAACAATTTGCACTTCTAATAAGATCAATAAAAGGATGCATTACACTATCAAACTTTAGTAATATGAAATATAATTGGTACAAGATAAGACTTGTAAATAATATCGTTACAAGAATCAACAATATTCTCTTTGTTTTTTAAGAATAATGACGTTAATTACCAAATCATATTGTCTATCATTTATATCGATATCTATAGTTTAATTTTCTTGAACGATTAACATCAAGCTAGAAAATAGATTGGGCAGAAAAAGCAGAGTAATTCATATGAAACAACCGAAATCTAATTATGATAGTAATATGCCCATTCCATTAACGCCATAAACGATGATAAGATTTAATTGGTGAGAAAAAAGGTATAACTTATTAGATGCATAACATCTGTAAATTCTACAGAGCTTAAAACACGAGAAAGATGTGAATCCAAGAAAGGGAAAACATCAAACTGAGTGAAATCAAGAGAATGTAAGAGTAAATCGAAATCAAGAACTTACTGTCGAGATAGCTTGCAAGAGAAGTTGACAGATAAATATCTTCAGGTCCTGCCCACGACATTGAATTCAAACTTTTCGGTATATGAAAAATCACCGAAAAATTCTTTGAAAAAACGAACAATTTTGCATTGGCGACAGCCTCTCGCTCTTAAGTCCTCGCCTTAAATTATACCCTACTTCTACAATTCTCCTATTTTCAGTGATGAAACAGCAAGACTAAAAAACCCTAGCCAAATCAGCGGAACTACTAAATCGATAGAAACCCCTGTAAGTATCCCCAAATCTTGAACTCAATACACACTCTCGAATTGTAAAACGTAAAGAAAGAGTGGTGGTCTTTTCTTTCAGATCTATCTATAAACCCTAAATTAACTAACCCCAAATCTGGGGGCGTTTGGAGGATATGAGGCGATGGGAGGGGAGCTGACCTGGTGACTCCCGTGGAGTTTAATATTTCACCAACAGTCCAAGTTGAGTCTTTTAGTTCAACAATTTTATTAATTGGACCTTGAAGATATCAAGTATTATCGATTCCTCCCTTTTGTTATAATAATGACAGTAGGATCTGGAATTCGAAAATCCATGTTCCTATTTATGTGGTCAGTGGAAAGTTGTCGAGAGCGAAATATTATTTATGATCATGGTTGAAAGATTGAATTAGGATAGAAATATCCTATTAAAATGAACTAGTCTTTAAGATTTGCTTATAAGGACTTGTTTGCATATTATTGTCGAAAGATTGAATTAGGATAGAAAGATCCTATTAAAATGAACTAGTCTTAAGATTTGCTTGTAAGGACTTGTTTGCATATTACCGTCGAAAGATTGAATTAGGATAGAAAGATCCTATTAAAATGAACAAGTCTTAAGATTTACTTGTAAGGACTTGTTTGCATATTACTCATTATAATTTGATATTCATTAAGACATATCGATAATGGAACCAACTTTAACTGTTAAGTGGTAACAATAAATCTTGTAGATGCAAAACACAACAATTAAGAATAAAATATCACAAGGTGTCTAACAAGAAGTTACTAACAAGGAGGTTCTGAGTTCTATCACAGGCAAATACTAACCCGCCGTTCTAAAAAAAAGAATAAAATATCTTAAGCAGTAAAGAAAACAAGATCATCGTGATCATGTACAACCAATGTTGTAAAAGCGTTCAACGGTAGCTAGTCGGTCGATTGGAGGTTAGGGGATTAATCGACATAGACGAGGATTAAGTGAAGACCTTAATTTATAAAATAATATTTAAAAAATAAATAAATATTACCAATATCTTAAAAAATAAGTAAATAACCATAAAAAAAACATAATCTATTTTTATTACATTTAAGTCACGAATCATCATACATTAAGTGTATAATTGGCGTTGATGTGAAAGTGCATAGAAACAATAAGTTGTAGATTTTATGAAGATAATAGAGAGGAAGTGAACTAATGATAAGTAAGAACTAGTGCTTTTTATTTACTTTTTTTTTTGTCTTTAATTTTGTTTTTTGTTTTTTGTTTTTTTTTTTTGTTTTTTGTGTTTAAGTTTTTATTGATTATTGGAGTTCTTTTTTTGAATTTTGTTGACTATTTTATTAGGTTTTGACCTTTTAATTTGGTTGGCAAATTTTTACCGATTGGGACCAACGCCTAATAAAATGACTAACTAGCAATAATTGTTGGATTACGAGCAATCAAAGATGCCACAAATGCGCACAACGGAATCATAATCTATTGAAACAAAACTAAAACAACCATAAAGGGTTACAAATACTTACATTTGTAGCATTTGATTGACGCGCTCTAGGTAGCTGATCAGATGTCTTAGGATCCAAAAGACAATCCCTTTAATGTAGTCATACACATGGGATACATCAAGCAACCTTGATAAGTCTGGATCAACCACCAATTGAAACCATAAACAATTAGGGTTTTTGATCGATGAACGTGGCGTGTGCAGGAGAGAGACGCGAAACATCAATAGGGATGATCCAAATTTCTTAGAAGTGTTAGAGGCTACTAAATTTCCTAGGTTTTTCCATTTGGGACCAACTCTTGAACGTGGTGTGTGCAGGAGAGAGACGCGATGTAACGCCCCGATTCCCAGGTATTGTTTAAATAAGAATTTAATTGGTTTCAAGGCCTACTCGACGAGTTGGTTGCCCTACTCGTCGAGTAGCAACGGGTTTGGTACGCGTGTTTAGTGACCTACTCGCCGAGTCCATGAAGGGACTCGACGAGTAGGAGCTGGCAGAGGAAACCCTAAATCCCGGGGTTTTGCACCCTATTTAAGGAAGCATAAGCCTCCTTTGGCTTCTTTGCAGTCCTTTGAGAACTCAGAAAACCCTAATTCATGTGGTGTGTCATTCTTGTGTGTGTAAAGCTTTGGAGAGGAGATCTTTTGAGAAGAGGAGCTTGGGGAACAAAAGGCTAGGAGCAAGGAAGTGTGAGAAATCAGAAATCTACCTCACATAACATCATTTGGAGGTATCAAGTCGTCACCTTTTCTCATTTTCCTTTCTAGACCTCTTTTGGTTGAGATCTAGGGTTTTTATGGTTTGGTTAAGATGGTAATGTGGGATATGAGCTAGATCTGAAGTTGTAACTTCAGATCTGTAACCTTCTTGGGTTCTAGAGTCATAAAGCTCCGATTTTGGTCATATATGAAACCTCTTTGAGTATGAAACCCCCATTGTAAGCTTGGATTTGACATTAAGAGCCTTTGTAGCTATGCATGCACGTAAAGTTTGCAAATTTACGTGAAAAGCACGCCTTAGAAGCTTGGATCTGTAGTTTGGAGCCGCTGCATGGCTCAAATGAATCTGTATGGCAAAAAGGGCTGAAGGGACTCGGCGAGTCATATGAAGATAGGCATGAACTCGGCGAGTTGGAAGAACAACTCGACGAGTCCAATGAAGATTGTCGTAGACTCGACGAGTGGATAAACAACTCGGCGAGTCCAATGGTGGTGCCGAGACGTGTTGCTACTGGATCCGGATAAGAATCAGGATCAGGATTGGGAGACGGAGGGTCAGAGGTGCCGATAGCACCTGGGCCCGTGGTACAGATAGGGACCGAGGAGTTGGATGCTAGGATCCGGGAGATTATGCACGACGAGATTGCCGCAGCGTTCCGAGCACAGCTGCCAGAGATGTTTGGGTCGATTAAGACCGTGATGGTTGAGTACTTTGATGAGCGTTATGCAGCTCTAGCAGAGACAGCTGCTGCTGCAGCCACTTCGGCTGTAACTGCGGCAGGGGTTGGAGGAGGAGCCGACAGGGCTTTCCAGTACCGGGACTTCGATAACACGAAGCCCCCGACGTTTGATGGTACACAGGATGCGATCAGGGCTATGAGGTGGTTATCTGACGTGGAGGTATGTTTCTTCACGTGTTCATGTCCTGCTGACCATAAGGTCAGGTGTGCCCTGAACCTGCTGAGGCTTGGGGCAAAGGACTGGTGGATATTGACGACAGGGTCGTACACTGATGATCAACGAGCTGCTGTTACTTGGGAGCAGTTTCAGAATATGTTTCACACCCGCTACGTTCCACGCGTTGAGCAGGAGCGGCTTGCTCAGGAGTTTTTGACATTGAGACAGGATGGGGAGTCAGTGATGGAGATCACTCGTACGTTCACGGAGAGGGCTATGTTCTGCCCGGAGTTTGCTTCAGAGCAGTCTCAGATGACTCGTTATCTGAGTATGCTCAAGACTGATATTCGACAGTTTGTTGCTACGCAACGTTGTGAGACTCTTTTGGATCTTCAGGAAGCCGCGAGGCGGCGCGAGTTAGAGATAGAGCTGCAGTTGAAGGAGCAGCGTCAGGTTCCGGCACAGTCGCAGCCGGCACCTAAGGGGTCCAAGACCGCTGATACTCGGACCGGGGGTCAGCAGAGCCGCACTTGTGGAAAGTGTGGCAGGGGTCATTCAGGGATTTGTCGAGCAGGAGGTGGTTGCCACAAATGTGGCAAGGAGGGGCACTATGCCAGGGACTGTCGCCAGTCCGCCCCTCCAGCAGATATGAGGATTTAATATCATTGTCATCAGGTTGGTCACGTGAAGACCAACTGCCCGCAGCTCGCCGCCAAGCCGGCGCAGGGATTCGCACCGGCTACTTTGAGGATTGGGGATGGGAGGCCAGTCAAGGCGGAGCCTCCAAAGGCTCAGGGGCGCGCCTTCCAGCTCACGGCCGAGGAGGCCAAGGCAGCACCTAATGTGGTTGCTGGTATGTTTCTATTTTCTGTTTCAGTCATTTTATCTATGTTGTGCTTATCATTGGTACCTGTGTTTAGGTACGTTTTTAGTAAACTCTTTGCCTGCATTGGTTTTATTTGACTCGGGGGCGAGTCGGTCGTTTGTATCTCAGACTTTCAGTAGAGAGTTCAGTGTGTCGGTAGATGAGCTTGAGTGTCCGTTGTGAGTTCCGATCGCCAACGAGCACAAGATTTCTGCTTCTTCAGTTTACCGGGGATGCGAGCTGGAGATTTTCGGGGTATCATTCCCGATAGATTTGATTTCCTATTCCCATGGGGGAAGTATGTGTGATCGTAGGGATGGATTAGCTCAGCCGGTTTGGCCCCATGATCGACTGTGAGGGACAGCGAGTAGTAGTTCGAACCCCAAGTGGGGGAGAACTGGTGGTATATGGTGAGGGCACCAGAGTAGGATCAGGGTAGTGTTCGGCCGCCAGGGCTCGGCAGTATATTCAGCACGGATGTGCAGGTTATTTAGCGTGTGTGGTGGACACTCGGGTCAGGGATCAGACTTCAGTTTCAGAGGTCCCGGTGGTTAGAGAGTTTGCCGACGTGTTTCCAGAGGAGTTACCTGGAGTGCCTACGGAGAGGCAGGTGGAGTTCAGGATTGATTTGGTGCCGGGGGCGGCCCCTATCGCTAAGGCGTCGTACCGACTGGCACCGCCAGAGATGCAGGAGTTGTCATCTCAGTTGCAGGAGCTGCTGGGTAAGCAGTTTATTCGTCCGAGTAGTTCCCCATGGGGAGCACCGATCCTCTTCGTCAGGAAGAAGGACGGTTCGCACAGGATGTGCATCGACTACAGGGAGTTGAACAAGCTAATGGTGAAGAACCATTATCCACTCCCAAGGATAGATGATCTTTTTGATCAGCTGCAGGGTGCATCTTGGTTTTCCAAGATCGACTTGAGATCCGGGTATCACCAGGTCAGGGTGAGGGAGGAAGACGTGGAGAAGACCGCGTTTCGGACTCGTTATGGTCATTACGAGTTCGTGGTGATGCCGTTTGGGCTCACCAACGCACCGGCAGTATTCATGGATTTGATGAATCGGGTCTGCAGACCGATGCTCGATCGCTCGGTCATTGTGTTCATAGATGATATCTTGGTGTATTCCAAGACCCGAGAGCAGCACGAGGAGCACCTCAGGGAGCTGCTGGAGGTTCTGCGACGAGAACAGCTTTATACCAAGTTCTCGAAGTGTGAGTTTTGGTTACGAGAGGTCCAGTTCCTCGGACATCTCGTTAACCAGGAGGGGATTTTGGTCGACCCGGCCAAAGTCGAGGCGGTTATGCAGTGGGAGATTCCGAAATCTCCCTCCGACATCAGGAGTTTCTTGAGATTAGCAGGGTACTACCGGAGATTTATTCGAGATTTTTCCAAGGTTGCAGTACCCCTCACTCTTCTAACGAGGAAGGGGGTGGATTTTCGGTGGGCCCCTGAGCAGCAGAGGGAGTTTGAGACCCTCCGGCGATGTTTGTGTGAGGCGCCAGTGTTGACGCTCCCCGAGGGAGTCGAGGATTTCGTAGTATTTTGTGATGCGTCCATCACAGGTCTGGGGGCGGTCCTCATGCAGAGGGGACGAGTGGTAGCCTATGCATCGCGACAGCTGAAGCCGCATGAGACGAGATACCCTACGCACGATCTTAAGTTGGGAGCGGTGGTCTTCGCTCTCAAGATTTGGAGGCATTATCTGTACGGGGTCCGATGTACTATATACACGGATCACTAGAGCTTGAGGCACATCATGGATCAGCCGAACCTGAATATGAGGCAGCGCAGGTGGCTGGATGTAGTCAAGGACTATGATTGTGAGATCCTTTACCATCCTGGTAAAGCGAATGTGGTTGCGGACGCTTTGAGCCGCAAGTCAGCTGGGTCTTCTACCCCGGCAAGGTGTATGAGGATAGCGGTGGATTCCCCGCTTGTGAGCTTGATTAGGGATGCTCAGGTCGAGGGCATGAGACCAGAGAACTGGAAGATGGAGCAGATTAAGGGCGAGAACGCCCGGTTTGTTTAGGATAGCCGCGGATTATTGACCCGACACGGTCGGGTTTGGGTTCCGATGTCCGGAGGGGTCCGTCAGACAGTGATGGAGGAGGCTCATAAGTCTCACTTTTCGATACACCCGAGGGCCACCAAGATGTACCGGGATTTGAGTTTGAGCTACTGGTGGCCGTGCATGAAGCGAGAAATCGCTTGGTACATCGAGAGGTGCTTGACTTGTAGGATGGTCAAGGCCGAGCATCAGAGGCCGCATGGTAAACTGCAGCCCTTGGAGATTCCCATGTGGAAATGGGAACAAATCACGATGGACTTTATTACCAAGTTGCAGAGAACGGCGAAAGGGCTTGATGCTATATGGGTCATCGTGGATCAATTGACCAAGAGTGCCCATTTCTTGGCCATACGGGAGAGTTCGTCGGCCGAGAGATTGGCCGATATGTACGTCAGCGAGATTGTCTCTCGCCATGGGGTTCCAGTTTCCATTGTCTCCGATCGGGATGCCAGGTTTACTTCCCGTTTTTGGCAGATGTTCCACGAGGAACTGGGTACGCGGCTGCACTTTAGTACAACATTCCATCCGCAGACCGACGGTCAGAGCTAGCGGACCATTCAGACCCTCGAGGATATGTTGAGGGCGTGTGTTATTGATTTCGGTGGGAGCTGGGATTCTCACCTACCGCTGGCAGAGTTCGCCTACAACAACAGCTATCATTCCAGTATTGGCGCTGCGCCTTTTGAGCTGTTGTATGGTCGGAGATGTAGAACCCCGGTCTGTTGGGGTGAAGTTGGACACACAGTGATGGGTCGGACAGAGGTAGTCTTGCAGACTACCGAAAAGATCCAGCAGATCAGATAGCGGCTGCGAACCGCTCAGAGTCGGCAAAAGAGTTACGCTGATAGACGCCGATCAGATTTAGAGTTTCAGGTTGGTGACATGGTACTTCTGAAGGTCTCGCCCTGGAAGGGTGTGATCCGCTTCAGGAAGAGGGGAAAATTGGGTCCCCGTTATATTGGGCCATTCAGGATTATTGCCAAGGTTGACAAGGTGGCTTATAGGCTTGAGCTACCGGAGGAGCTCAGCCGAATTCATAGCACGTTCCTGTTGGGTTTTAGTATACTACAACATCCTATGGTGCACATACAACCCTAAATACCTTGGATCTATGTTTTCTCTATTATACATGCAAATGGTTTCCAAGGCATTAAACCTATAACTAGCATGCATTTGACATAAACCATATAATATACTAGTTAGGGAAACATACCTTTTATGTGGCTTGAAGTCTTGATGTATTTGGCCTTAAGAGCTTAGCACCAATAGTATGAAATGCCTCAAATGGAATCACAACACACCTAGGACAAAGGTGGCTCTTGAGAGAGAATTTCATGCACCAAAACACCTCCATATTTCTCTAAGAAAAGAAGTGGTGATTTTGGCTATGGAGTAACCTATTTATATGTAGGATTCCAAGGGTCATGGGTATAACCCATAATCCATATCCATGGGTTTTATGATCCATGGTTCATGTGGCCCAACTCTTTATGTATCCATACATAAACTTGGTCCAACATGGATCATAAGCCCAACACATATAAATATAACTAATTATCATAATTAGTCCCCATAGATTTAATTAGTCTCTTTTGATCACTAAATTAATTCCAAATTAATTCTTGATCGATACTAATTAAAACATATGATTTCATATTAATATATTATAACTTATAATATATTAATAAACCATAAATAACCTTCTCTCAAAAGTCCATCCTAACATATTGTCCTGATGATATGCAACCCAAATGGACCATGCTACTCTCGGGTCAAGTACATACCAATAATAGTTATGGGCTTAGACATCTAATCCAACAGTCTCCCACTTGGATAAGTCTAAAACTATTATTGCAAGTACGACTTCATAACCCGACTAGCAATCGTAGCTCTTAAAGCCGTTGTCGAACTCTGAACAAATCAATGACGCGTCCATTAGATAAGGGATCATATATTCCTCCATTCTAGATATCATATGGACTGAGACATGGATTATAATCATTCTCTCTGTCCATTTGTTGTTTCCCGATTTTCGATTTATGATGACTGACTGATTAAACAAATCAAATCAGTCCTGGCTTGGCCAAGCACTCACATGTGTCATCGCTAAATCATCGAGGGGCCCATAGATATCGCTTTTATCCCGAAGGTAAAAGGAATGGATAAACTTCGACTCATATGGCTTGTTCTACTACTTGTTGAATCATACACAAAGGCACGTTTTATAACATCGAGTTACCAAATGTGTTTTCGTGCAATCAATGTATAACCAACTCATAGTAACAACTCATATCTCTAGGTTTGAAGAATATAAGATATTATCGTCTCATGATCACTCGTGATAAAATCCATGAAGTGATTCAAATGAGCGCGGGTTGAATCCAATACTCAGAACTTAGGAGCACTCATGAGTGTTGTAGCACCACTTTGTCCACCAACTTGGACCTCTACAAACCAACCCATGGCAGTCTTGATTCATATCTACTTCCAACATATGACCGACTGTGGATGGTTTGAATAACTTAATCATTCAGGAAGAGCGACTTAGTTATTCTGGAAGTCAAAACATGCAAAGTGAAACACAAGAATAAATGAATCAAATATGGTATCAAACCCTATGAATATAAATAAACACTTTTATTTATCACCATACTGATTACTCATTATTCATTGTTTCGGTTTTATCAACTTTATACTTGAATTAAAAACACTAGTTGTCCCATGCTCCAAGCATGTACACTATGTTTTTCTTAAACAATAGCTTTGCCATACACCAAGTATGCACTCTATGTTTGTCTATGATCCTTACTTTGTGAAATAAACCAATTGAACATAATTTCAATGATTCTAATTTCACACTCCCAAATCCTTATCGAAAAATGTGAGAATTTCAAATTCCTATCATTTATCGAAATCTGTTTAGATTTTAAACTTATATGCACTGACCCTCCTGTAATGAATATGTACAAAGTCACAAAGACTTGTCAACAGTCATTATAAGGTATTCCAATGGAGATCAACTCCATGGAAACTAAGTCTCATATTCAAAGTACATTGCTTTGGACATGCTTCTTGCATTAAGTTTTCTAATCTTACACAAATAACTTCCACCTATGGAGACAACTCCATATTCTCATTTTGACTATCACTTCTGAATAAGAGATGCCTCTTTTCAGAATATGTCAATATGGTCCTTCCAAAATTAGCACTATACTTCCATTTGTCCCTGAGCAACCAATCTTTGGTAAACCTCATATTGTCCTCGACAATTGCTTAATCATTTTAGTCATATCCAATTCTAGACCTTTTCCCTTCTTAATGCCTCTGGGCATTTGGAAAAATTTAGAAATGACAAATATTATAGCACATGCAATCGATCCTGTACCCAAAGCAAATGGTACACGATTCATCATGTCTCACATAAAGACATGATTCTAGACCAGTCTTTTGCTACAATATTTTTATTTTCCATGTTTTCAAAATTTGACTATGAAGAGGGATGCCGTAATCATAATCGAATTTTGAGAACGCAATATATAGAATTTCCTTAAGTTGAACCAATCCAACATGAAATTCATATATATATTCTTGACTAAAGATGATTAAGGTCTCAATCTAAGCCTTTAGAACTGAAATGAAGTATATCCTCTCCCTTAATTATAGCAAAACAACTTTTTCAATCCCTGCAGCCTTACGACTTGAAACTTTTGTTTTCTATAATTAACATTGCTAACTTGCAACACTAACAATAATTATCATGCTCCCACTAACATGATGATTATTAGCATAACACTTATGCTCCCACTAGCTTTGACATATACTCAGAAATCAGCTGGACTTCTAGAAATCAATACTTTATTGACTTTCTTACCAAAGTTCAGATTTCTGATACAAGATGCTTTGATAAAACTTTATCAAAATCATACACCTTTCCTTAGATAGCATGCATGTGTGTCTAAACAATTTCAGAACTATGAAAAGGGATGTCGTAATCATAGTCTCAATTGTTTAGACCTTTTGCCATCTGCTTCAAATCTACTTGGTGGAAGTGTTTCCTCACCATCATTTTCATGAATCAGAGAGAAACCTTATGACCCTTAGATTTTATGGTGTATGTGTTCTTATCCATGTGAATCGTCAAAACCATAGTCACAAGACAAGGATAATGACAAATCCAAACTCATATGGACTGAACTTATGCAATCTTAACTTCTTGCCACCTGGCAGTACATGGCCTGCCATTGCTTCCAAGTTGTTATGCAACCAATTGAGAACTTTCAGAACTCCTATGCAAAGCCAACTTTAACTGGAATGGGCACAGAATATGTCAACACGATAGGTTATAAACCTCAAGTCGTGTGCTAGTGAAGAACCTCAGGTTTTATTCTTGATCAGTTCTTGAAATTCTTTTTAGGATCTTTAAGACTCCCACTATCCTCTTGGCATATAAGACTATCTTGCCAAATATTCAAGAGATAGTGCAGATTCTTTATCAAGACAAACACTTCACACAATTGGCCTTAGTTGGTCTTTGTTTTATCCAAAACATCACAACTTACCAATTTCAAATGTACAAGAGTAGGACAGTTTTACTCTTACATTTGACAAGTGTTTTAAACCTTTCTTTAAGATATGTCACTCAAGTTACAATCTTGGAGTATGACTCTAAGAATTGTTTTGGAACGACGTATGACTCATCTTCCTGATCTAACCATTTCAACAATTCATGACTCCTCTTCTTAGTCATAAGAATGCACTAAGATGACCTTTGGAGGACTAATTGTGATATGATTTCTAAATCATTAAGATGATCACAAACATGATACTAAAGTACTCTCCCATCTTTTCAGATTTGAGAAACTTTTATCTTTCTGCCTAATTTGATTCTTCCCATTCGTTCTGCCATACATTGAGACTTTTCCAATGTTTCAGAATTATACTTAAACTTGTAAGTATAACCATATTTACTAAACTTTAGTAAATCAAATAGTCTTAACGAGCTTTGTGGTGGACATGACCAGTGCACAAGAATGTGTACTCGATCCCTTTAGTCCTTCACTTGACTCACACATCCATGTGAACAAGTAATTAGTCTTGATTTTGCAATGCTTGAAAGTTCTCATTCATCATACTATTCAACTTGCATGATTCCAAATTTCGGTGCAATTGAAACTTGGGTGATGAGGAACTTTCCTGATTTGGTAAATTTAGACACTACCACAAATGAAAGAATCAAATCCATTTTCCAATATTGCTGTCAGTGGAATCATATAAGCAACAATTTTCCACAAATGCCATTGTAAGGATACTTCAAATAAATAAAATTAAACAATTTTCTTTTATTTTAAAACTTTGTGGAAAAACTTATCCTTACAATCCACATGGAAAATTGTTGTTATCTATTCCTTAGCAATATATCATAACTTCTTAAGCAACTGCTCAAAATTCTGATGCGATCGAAATCCACCTTCGCGATCAGAATCAGCATATACTTCCTTTAAGATTTCTCTCTATTCTTTGATTCTTAAAACATCAACATGTGACCCAGTCACATCATGTAATGAGGATCTCAGAATAGAACTTAACAGAGTTAGATAATGGGCTCTACCTGATGTAGAGTCAAACTTATTGACTTTAACATCCTTAGCTAAATTTGGCAGCTTTGCAATCAACGCCCCTTCCTTTGGCAAAATAAACATATGGACCCTTTGGTAATGGGACTATCTCAGACTTAGCCTTTCTCTTTACCATTGGTCAACCGGGTTGACTATGGCCAATCCCTTTCCATTGGGAAGAGAATGCTTTTTCTGGATTTCCAGTGTCACCATTGTCACTGTCCATAATTTTTTTTGGAAGTTGATCTTCTAATCAAATTTGCTTTACTATCGTTCCAAATCATTGCTGATTCAGCAGCACCAAGCAAATAGATATGATCATTAAGGTTCATGTCATAGTCTGTTTCATAGTAGTCCCAAAGGAACTCACTATGTGACTTAGAAAGTGATTGAACATCCAACTTTCTCAAGACTTTGACACCCAACTCTCCCGGCTTGTCAATATGTGACTTCATCTCTAAGATGTGATCACACATAGACCTTGCTTGCCATTAGGGCTTGAGTGACCTTGAACTTGTGGGTTAGGGAGAATAATTGGAGGAGGTGGAGGAAGAGAAGTATGACTTCCATGAGCCAAACTCGGGAAGTCATATTCATTAGGAAAGCTTGGTTTGGGAAGATCATTGTTGTCTAAACCAGACATCAACAATGGGAGAAATTCACGTAAAGTTGATTTAAGCCCTTAATATAACACCCAATATGATATATTAAGGCTAGGACCCAACAAACTATTTTATAACTTGGAAGAGGGATGTCGTAATCCAAGCTATAAAATATTTGAAGGTAGGTGAATGACGATTCACCAATTTCCACCAAGATAAACGAAATGTATTATTAGGTTTTAATTGGTTTTGAAACTCCTAGATTCTTTTGAGATTCATTGAACTTTTCAATGGCATGTTTCAATCTCGAGTGTGCCATTCAGGTTTTGTGACTGGGATGCCGAGGATCACAAAACAAGGTGTGAAGTAACCATGCAAATATACTTGGTACCCTTAATATTTACCCCTCAATCGATGTGCCGGTTAACCACACACGCTCCAACGATACTATGATAAACATTAAGTTACCCTTTGCCTACCTTGTTAAGTCCAGGTTAGTGTGCCGGTTAACCACACACGCTCCACTAACAGCTTAAACAAAGTGCAAAGTGTAATTTCATGGATTAGCACCTTATTCACATTTTCCTAAGTAACTAAGATTGGGAATTTATAAGTGTTTAGTTACTTAGTATTTATCATTATACTTATAATGAAGGGATAATTATAGTCCTTGTCCTACCTGTTCGGCTAACGACCCTCCACCGATCAAGGAAGCGGTGAGTGAGAGTGGACACCCATTAAACTGCCATTTTATAGGCAGTAACCTTATACCCCCCTTATAGACCGGCTTCGTGAATGAGGCCTACTAATGGTAAGACTACTTTATCTTATACATATCTATATAATTAAAATTATAATAATAGTATAAGGGTTGAATTTTAAACTTTTAAAATTCTAAGGTCTAGTTTGGAATTAAAGTATACATGGGGGGTAACTTTACAAATTCCAAAACTTGAGGACAAGTTTTGAAACCTTTCAAAACTCTTGGATTTTTCATAACTTATGAGTTTAATTAAGGTTTAATGAAAAAAAAATTCAAGTTCCATAACTTGAGGACAAGTTATGGAAGACATTAAATCATTTAATGATGACATTAAAAATAGTGACTCTTCTATTTTCATAACCTATGAGACTTAATGACACTTTAAAAAGAAAAACTCTTCACTTTCCATAACTTGAGGACAAGTTATGGAGTTCATAAAAACCATTAAGATCAAATATTCCAATTAACACAATAATCAAATAATTTTTTTATGATCTAGATTAAACTCATAAGTAAAGATAATTCACATCAACAATTTTCAAGAAATTAGATAATCATATAAACTAATACAAATCTTGAAACTTTGACAATTATCCTTTGAAGACTCTTGGAATTCATAACCTAAAGAGTTAATAAATGAGACATTTCACATCCATAACTTATGGAAGTTTCAAAACTCTTAAGATCATAACTTTAAAAAAAACTTTTGAGTTCCAAAATTTTATGACAAAATTTGTAACTCCTTAAAACCATTTGGATCAAACTTTTAAAACAAATAAAATAATCATATCATTCTATCTTTTAATAAATTGACCTAATTCAACTCTTGTAGTAAAGTGACTCAAATTTTATAAATAATTAGTTTTTCATAAAATCAAGTAATTATCATAAAATTTGACAAACTTCATGTTTTTTTTTTCTTTTTTTTTCCTTCAACTTGAAAAAAAAAATACATTTGCATCAAATATAATAGAAAACAACCTGGCTCTGATACCACTGTCGGGGTTTAGTATACTACAACATCCTATGGTGCACATACAACCCTAAATACCTTGGATCTATGTTTTCTCTATTATACATGCAAATGGTTTCCAAGGCATTAAACCTATAACTAGCATGCGTTTGACATAAACCATATAATATACTAGTTAGGGAAACATACCTTTTGTGTGGCTTGAAGTCTTGATGTATTTGGCCTTAAGAGCTTAGCACCAATAGTATGAAATGCCTCAAATGGAATCACAACACACCTAGGACAAAGGTGGCTCTTGAGAGAGAATTTCATGCACCAAAACACCTCCATATTTCTCTAAGAAAAGAAGTGGTGATTTTGGCTATGGAGTAACCTATTTATATGTAGGATTCCAAGGGTCATGGGTATAACCCATAATCCATATCCATGGGTTTTATGATCCATGGTTCATGTGGCCCAACTCTTTATGTATCCATACATAAACTTGGTCCAACATGGATCATAAGCCCAACACATATAAATATAACTAATTATCATAATTAGTCCCCATAGATTTAATTAGTCTCTTTTGATCACTAAATTAATTCCAAATTAATTCTTGATCGATACTAATTAAAACATATGATTTCATATTAATATATTATAACTTATAATATATTAATAAACCATAAATAACCTTCTCTCAAAAGTTCATACTAACAAATTGTCCTGATGATATGCAACCCAAATGGACCATGCTACTCTCGGGTCAAGTACATACCAATAATAGTTATGGGCTTAGACATCTAATCCAACAGTTCCATGTTTCGCAATTGCGGAAGTGTATTATGGATCAGGAGGCAGTAGTATCGATGAATGATATTCAGGTCGATGAGCGCCTGAATTACGTGGAGAGTCCTGTAGCCATCTTGGAAAGGAAGAAGAAGATTTTGCAGAATAAAGAGATACCTTTGGTAAAAGTGCAGTGGGAGCGTCGGAGAGGATCCGAGTGGACGTGGGAGCCGGAGGCGGAAATGCGGGAGCATTACCCGACATTTTTTATTCCAACAGACTTCGAGGGCGAAGTCTAGTTCAAGTGGGGGAGAATTGTAACGCCCCGATTCTCAGGTATTGTTTAAATAAGAATTTAATTGGTTTCAAGGCCTACTCGACGAGTTGGTTGCCCTACTCGTCGAGTAGCAACGGGTTTGGTACGCGTGTTTAGTGACCTACTCGCCGAGTCCATGAAGGGACTCGACGAGTAGAAGCTGGTAGAGGAAACCCTAAATCCCGGGGTTTTGCACCCTATTTAAGGAAGCATAAGCCTCCTTTGGCCTCTTTGTAGTCCTTTGAGAACTCAGAAAACCCTAATTCGTGTGGTGTGTCATTCTTGTGTGTGTAAAGCTTTGGAGAGGAGATCTTTTGAGAAGAGGAGCTTGGGGAACAAAAGGCTAGGAGCAAGGAAGTGTGGGAAATCAGAAATCTACCTCACATAGCATCATTTGGAGGTATCAAGTCGTCACCTTTTCTCCTTTTCCTTTCTAGACCTCTTTTGGTTGAGATCTAGGGTTTTTATGGTTTGGTTAAGATGGTAATGTGGGATATGAGCTAGATCTGAAGTTGTAACTTCAGATCTGTAACCTTCTTGTGTTCTAGAGTCATAAAGCTCCGATTTTGGTCATGTATGAAACCTCTTTGAGTATGAAACCCCCATTGTAAGCTTGGATTTGACATTAAGAGCCTTTGTAGCTATGCATGCACGTAAAGTTTGCAACTTTACGTGAAAAGCATGCCTTAGAAGCTTGGATTTGTAGTTTGGAGCCGCTGCATGGCTCAAATGAGTCTGTATGGCAAAAAGGGCTGAAGGGACTCGGCGAGTCGCATGGTCGACTCGGCGAGTCATATGAAGATAGGCATGAACTCGGCGAGTTGGAAGAACAACTCGGCGAGTCCAATGAAGATTGTCGTAGACTCGACGAGTGGATGAACAACTCGGCGAGTCGGATGAGGTTGCCCCAACTTATGTATACGCGGGTAACTGTCGAGTTGCAGGAAGGAAGCTCGACGAGTGGCCTTAGGGTCTCGATCGTAAACCAAAGGAACTCGACGAGTCACTCAGGTGACTCGGCGAGTGGGTTAGTACTTCGAGGAACTCGGCGAGTAGCCGGGGGTACTCGGCGAGTCGAGGTCAACATGGACTGTTGACCTTGACTGATGACTTTGGCTTTGACCAGGATTGATTAGTTGGCTTATGGGTATGATTATACTATGGTAATAGGTGGTGGAGTTTGTAGCAGTGATCCGAGGGTTGAAGTTTATCTACCGAGTCGACATCTGCAAGGTGAGTTATGTTGGATAAGGTGTCTAAGTCCATAACTTATTTGGTATATACTTGACCCGACCCGGCATGGTCCATTTGGGTTGCACTTCACCCAAACTAGTTATGGATAATTTTATGAGAGTTGTATACTTACGATTTATTAATATATTATAAGTTATAATATACTAATATAAAGTCATGTTACTTAATTAGTTTTAATCTTGAATTAATTATGAATTAATTTAGTGATTAAAAGGAAGACTAATTAAATCATGGGCTATTATATTTATATGGTGTGGGCTAACACTCATTTGGAATGGGCTAAGCTTATATGGAAGTCCATGGATGATCCATGGAGCTTTTACCCATGGATCCTTGGAAGAGGAAAAGACATGGGTTATTAGGGTTTCATCCTAACCATGTACACTATATAAACAAGCTTATGTTGCATGAAAAAGACACTAATGTGTGTGTAAGTGTGGTGGCCAAAATCAAGAGTTAGTATACTCTCTCATACATTTTCCAAGTTTGTGGTGATTTGTGATTTCCATTTGAGGCATTCACATTATTGGTGCTTGGCTCTCAAACTCCAAGGAATCAACAATCAACAAAAGGTATGTAATTCATCTAGTTCTTTTATGGTTAAAAGTACCCCATGCCATGCTAGATAAGTTATAAACCTTGGAAAATAATATTTTGCATGTATCTTAGACAAACATAGATCCAAGGTTTAATAGGGTTGCATGTACACTTAGGAAGTGTTAGAATGCTCAAAATCCCAACAGTGGTATCAGAGCCTAGGCTTGTTTGTTTGATACTTGATGCAAAATAGTGAAAAAAGTCAAATTTCTGTCTGCCTGATGAACTCGCCGAGTCCATGGGGGGACTCGCCGAGTTCATGAGTAAACTCATCCTACTCGGCGAGTAGGTTCGTGCACTCGGCGAGTAGGAGCCTCGGAATGCAGATTTTTGACTTTTGCTGCTGGAGATGGACTAGAAACATTACCTTAAACTGTTTTGGTGTTTTAAAACTTGTTTTAGTTGGTGTAATGGTTGTTCTAATCCATTTACAATAGCTTATATCAAAATTTCATGCTTTGTATGTGTTCATATAATTCTTGAAACTTTGATGATCATGTTCATGTTCTTATGAATTTAGAAGATGGTAGGAATTATTTGCTGAATTGTTTAGGATTAATTCTTGATCATTTATGTGTTTTAATGGAGTCCATAATTTGTCCTCAAGTTATGGATATCCAAAGGTCACTTCTTTTAAACACACACTTAAAACACATAAGTTACATGGAAATGAAGAGTCTTCATTTTTATGAACCTTTAATTCATAAGTTATGAAATGAAAAGTTTTGAATAGTTTCAAAACTTGTCCTCAAGTTTTGGAATTTGTAAAGTTACACACACTTTAATATACTTTAATTCCAAACCCTTAGAGTTTTAAAAGTTAAAATTCAACCCTTATACTATTTATAACATTAATGGTTAATTATTATATATATGTATAAGATCAAAGTCGTCTTACCGCTAGTACGCCTCATTCACGAAGCCAGTCTATAAGGTGGGTATAAGGTTGTTGCCTATAAAATGGCAACTTAATGGGTGTCCACTCTCACCCACCGCTTGCTTGACTGGTGGAGGGTCGTTAGCCGAACGGGTAGGACAAGGACTTATAAATTCTCATTAAAAGTATGATGAATATTACAAAGTAACTAAACCTTTTATAAATTCCCAATCTTAGTTACTTTAGGAAAATGTGAATATGGTGCTAACCCATGAAATTCACACTTTGTACCTTACCAAGTCGTTGGTGGAGCGTGTGTGGTTAACCGGCACACTAACTTGGACTAGTAAGGATCACGAAGGGTGACTTAATGTTTATCATAGATCGGTGGAGCGTGTGTGGTTAACCGACACATTGATTAGGTGATAATATTAAGGGTACCAAGTGAATTTGCATGGTTATTCACACCTTGTTTTGTGATCCTCGGCATCCCAGTCACAAAACTTGAAGGGCACAATCGAGATTGAAACATGCCATTGAAAAGTTCAATGAATCTCAAAAGAATCTAGGAATTTCAAAAACCAATTAAACCTAATAATTCATTTCGTTTTCATGGTGGAATTTGGTGAATCGTCATTCACCTACCTTCAAATATATTATAGCTTAGATTACGGCATCCCTCTTCTAAGTTATAATATATTGTGTTGGATCCTAGCCTTAATATTACATTTGGGTGTATTATTAAGGATTCGATATATCTAATCTAAACTTGTTTTCTTCTTTTCAGATGTCTTCCAACAACAAAGCTTCGGGCTCTAACCCTACTGGCTCCTTTTCCCTCATGAACCTTTGTGGGAGGGTCATCTTTGATGGTTCCAACTTCATGGATTGGATCCGAAACATCAGGATGGTTACTCGTTACGAGGACAAGGAATATGTCCTCGATAAGGAGCTAAAGGAGCTTGATGAGTCCACTGCTACTCCTGAGGAGGTCGCTGAGTATCAGGCACATGAAAGAGATGCCACCAAGGTGGCATGCATCATGATGACCACCATGACAGCTGAACTCCAAAAGTCCTATGAGGACTATTACCCTTTTGAGATGCATCAGGATCTGATGGAAAGGTACCATCAGAGTGCTCGTCAAGAGCGGTATGAAATAATCTCCTCCATGATCACTACCCGTATGAAGGATAGCGAACCAATCATGAGCCACATGCAGAAAATGCAAAGGTATGTGGACCGTCTAATGAAACTGAATGTGAACTTCCCTGAGGAGTTGGCAATTGATATCATTTTACACTCCTTGCCATCGTGTTATGATCAATTTCGTATGACATACCACATGAACAAGGAGGAAGTCACACTCAGTAAGCTTCAAGGACTTCTGAAGACTGCCGAAAGTGCTCTTAAGAGTAAGTCGGTTGCTACTCCTACTCCTACTACTACCCCTGTTTTGGCTATCGGGCAAGGCAAAGGGAAGAAGAGGAAGCACCCTTCGAAGGGTACCAAGGGAAAGTCCCTTGAAGGCTCCTCATCTGGAACCAAAGGTGGTTCTATCACTCCTTCTGCCATCCCTAAGGATGCTGAATGCTTCTACTGTCAAAATAAGGGGCACTGGAAGCGAAACTGCCCAAAGTACTTGCAGGATGTCAAGGATGGGAAAGTGAAACCATCCCATGCAGGTATTTACACTATATTGTCTAATAACTCACCATATTCTAATTCTTGGGTTCTTGATACAGGTTGTGGTATTCACATCTGTTGTGACTTGCAGGGCCTAAGAAGAAGTGAGGATGTGGAGCATGGAAAGATAAACTTAATCATGGGGAACAAGAAGGTTGCACCTGTTACCAAGATTGGAGTTTATACTTTGTTGCTAGATAGTGGGTTAAAGTTAGATTTGAATAAATGTGTGTACTCGTCTGAAATGGCGAGGAATATTATTTCCTTTCATGCTTTGTACAAACAAGGTTTTACCTTTTCTTTTGATAATGAAGTTGGTAGTATTAATGCTTTCTTTAATAATGTTGTTTATTTTAAAGCATTACCTTGTGATGGTGTGTATGAAGCTGTATCGGTTGTAGATAATTTAGGAAATAATGTATTGTGTATTGATTCTTCTACTAGCTTGGATAAAGCATCTTTGTGGCATTGTCGTCTTGGACATGTAAGCAAGAAACGCATAGGCCAGCTCCAAAAGGATGGAGTCTTGGAGTCGTTCGACCTCAAGTCGGATGATAGTTGTGAGTCTTGTCTACTTGGAAAAATGACAAAATCACCCTTCACTGGTACTTGTGCAAGGGGTGAAGGTTTGTTGGACCTTATACATACTGATGTATGTGGACCATTCAAAACCGCCACAAGGGATGCTAATCGCTATTATGTGACTTTTATTGATGATTTTAGTAGATATGGTTATGTCTACTTAATCAAACATAAGTCAGAAACTTTTGAAAGGTTTAAAGAGTTTAAACAGGAAGTAGAAAATCAATTGGGCAGGAACATTAAGATGCTTCGATCCGATCGAGGTGGTGAGTATCTTAGTACTGAGTTCCTCGACTATATTAAGGAGTGTGGGATTGTCTCACAATTGACACCTCCCAGGACACCACAGCTGAATGGTGTAGCTGAGAGGCGCAATCGAACTTTGTTGGACATGGTTCGCTCTATGATGAGTCGAGCTTCGCTACCAATCTCTTTTTGGGGGTATGCCTTAGAGACTGCCGCCCACATCCTTAATCTAGTCCCTACAAAGAAGGTTGCCAAAACACCTCATGAAATGTGGACTGGGAAAGTTCCCAATTTGGACCATATCAAGATTTGGGGTTGCGAGGCTTTCGTGAGGCGCGAAACTCATGACAAGCTCGAACGTCGAAGTGAAAGGTGTATTTTCATCGGCTACCCACAAAAACCCTTTGGTTATCTCTTCTACAGACCCAGTGAGAATGTGGTCTTTGTGGCTAGGAGAGGGGTCTTCCTAGAGAGAGAATTTATAAACCAAGGAGACAGTGGGAGGCAAATTGACCTTGAAGAAATTCAAGACTCAATTGGTGAAGGAACCTCAGACACTAGCAATCAACTTGAGGAGGAAATTCCTGTTGATCCAGCTGACGAATCTATACTTTCGAGGCGTTCCACAAGGGTTAGGAACACACCTGAGTTTTATTATGGATTTCATATTACTATGGAAGGTGATACATTTATCAGTGATAGTACACTGGTAAATCTGGATGAACCTAACAGTGTTAAGGAAGCCATGGCAGGCCCAGAGTCTGCTAAATGGAAGGAGTCTATGGACAGCGAGATACAGTCCATGTATGACAATCAAGTTTGGAACTTGGTTGACAATGTACCAGGCCGTAAGACAGTCGGGTGCAAATGGATCTTCAAGAAGAAGACCGACATGGATGGGAAGGTGCACACTTATAAGGCTCGACTGGTTGCGAAGGGGTTTACTCAGACTCAGGGTATTGATTATGATGAAACCTTTTCACCAGTAGCAAAGATTAAGTCTATTAGGGTTATGCTAGCCATTGCTGCATTTCATGATTATGAAATATGGCAAATGGATGTCAAAACCGCTTTCCTTAACGGAAAGTTGGCTGAGGATGTTTACATGAATCAGCCAGAAAGTTTTGTCAGTGCAGAGTACCCCAATAGAGTGTGCAAGCTTGAGAAATCCATTTATGGATTGAAACAAGCATCTCGAAGTTGGAATCTTTGTTTCGATGAGAAGGTCAAAGAGTTTGGTTTCTCAAGAAGTGAAGATGAGTCCTGCGTGTATGTCAGAGCTAGTGGGAGTATAGTTAGCTTTTTGGTACTGTATGTGGATGACATACTACTCATAGGAAATGACATCCCAACCTTGCAGGAGGTTAAGTCCTGGCTTGGGAAGTGCTTTGCTATGAAGGACCTTGGAGAAGCTACCTATATCCTAGGGATAAGGATATTAAGAGAAAGGAGTAAAAGACTAATTGGACTTAGTCAGAGTATCTACTTGGATAAGGTGTTGAAAAGGTTTAACATGCAGAATTCCAAGAAAGGAGAATTACCGATCCAAAGCAATGCCAAACTGAGCAAGGCTCAGAGCCCGAGTACAGAAGATGAGATAGCTGAGATGAGTCGATTACCTTATGCTTACGCTGTTGGTTCGATCATGTATGCTATGACTTGTACCCGTCCTGATGTGGCCTTCGCTTTGAGCATGGTCAGCAGATATCAGGGGAACCCTGGCAAGGCTCATTGGACTGCGGTAAAGAATATTCTCAAGTACCTGCGGAGGACTAAGGATTGGATCCTTACCCTTGGTGGGAGTGATGACTTGAGAGTAGTAGGGTATAGTGATGCTAGCTTTCAGACTGATAGGGATAACTTCCGCTCTCAGTCGGGCTGGGTCTTTACCTTAAATGGAGGGGCAATCACTTGGAAGAGTTCCAAACAGGAGACTGTAGCTGATTCGACTTGTGAATCAGAGTACATAGCAGCGAGTGAAGCGGCAAAGGAGGCGATATGGCTGAGGAACTTCATCGGAGACCTTGGAGTTGTACCAGCTATTAAGGAGCCTATGGAGATTTTCTGTGACAACAATAGTGCGGTTGGCTTAGCCAAGGAACCAAGAGATCATGGCAGATCTCGACACATTGACAGAAAATATCACTTCATAAGACACAAGATAGAAGAGGGACTCCTCGTGGCAAAGAGGGTATCGTCAGATGAGAACCCTGCGGATCCCCTTACGAAGGGACTGACGAGGGTGAAGCATTTGCAGCATGCGAGGCGCATCGGGCTGAGGGACGATATTAGTTTTACAGATTAGATAGCCTTTTCTGAAACTTGTAAAATGTAATCGACGTTTGATGATGAATAAAATTTGTGATTTATTTATGAGTAAAGTGTTGCTATCATTGTCAATTATATACTATTGTTTCAGTTTTGCATGTTTTGACTTCCAGAATAATTAATTTATTCAAACTCTCCACAGTCAGTCATATGTCGGAAGTAGGTATGAATCAAGACTGTCATGAATTGGGATTGTAGATGACTAAAGGTGTTTAGCCATAACAATGGTTGCTACAACATTCATGAGTACTCATAAGTTATGAGTATTGGAATAAACCCACGCTCACTTGTATCACTTCATGGAATTTATCTCGAGTGATCGTGAGACGGTAATATCATATAAGTCTTCAAACCTAGAGATATGAGTTGTTACCTATGAGTTGGTTGTGCATTGATTGCACGTAAACGCATCAGTAACTTGATGTTATAAAACGTGCCTTTGTGTGCAATTCAATAAGTAGTAGAACAAGCATGTGAGTCGAAGTTTATCTGTTCCTTCTAGAAATAGAAGCGATATCTGGGCCCCTCGATGATTTTGTGTTGACCCATGTACCGGGCCCGGTCAGAACTAAATTGATGTGTTCAGTTAAGTTCTTTGTCAAACAAATCGGAAATCGAGAAACAACTGCTAGACAATAAGTAAGACATTGTTCCATGTATTTGTCCGGCTGATATCATGAGAGCAGAGGATTATATGATCAGTTATCTAAAATGACGCTTCATAGTTCACAAGAGTTTTCGAGAGCTACGATTGCCGGTTGGTTCCTGAAGTAATATAGGCAAATACAGTTATTAGACTTATCCAAGTGGGAGTCTGTTGGATAAGGTGTCTAAGTCCATAACTTATTTGGTATATACTTGACCCGACCCGGCATGGTCCATTTGGGTTGCACTTCACCCAAACTAGTTATGGATAATTTTATGAGAGTTGTATACTTACGATTTATTAATATATTATAAGTTATAATATATTAATATAAAGTCATGTTACTTAATTAGTTTTAATCTTGAATTAATTATGAATTAATTTAGTGATTAAAAGGAAGACTAATTAAATCATGGGCTATTATATTTATATGGTGTGGGCTAACACTCATTTGGAATGGGCTAAGCTTATATGGAAGTCCATGGATGATCCATGGAGCTTTTACCCATGGATCCTTGGAAGAGGAAAATACATGGGTTATTAGGGTTTCATCCTAACCATGTACACTATATAAACAAGCTTATGTTGCATGAAAAAGACACTAATGTGTGTGTAAGTGTGGTGGCCAAAATCAAGAGTTAGTATACTCTCTCATACATTTTCCAAGTTTGTGGTGATTTGTGATTTCCATTTGAGGCATTCATATTATTGGTGCTTGGCTCTCAAACTCCAAGGAATCAACAATCAACAAAAGTTATGTAATTCATCTAGTTCTTTTATGGTTAAAAGTACCCCATGCCATGCTAGATAGGTTATAAACCTTGGAAAATAATATTTTGCATGTATCTTAGACAAACATAGATCCAAGGTTTAATAGGGTTGCATGTACACTTAGGAAGTGTTAGAATGCTCAAAATCCCAACAAGTTATCCTCACTATATCGATAGGGTCTAAGGCACCAAGGCCGGCCCTTTTTAGTTGTTATCGTTATGGTATGCTACATGTGGATATGATCTGTTAGATCAGAATCATGATAGACAGTATGTTATGCTTTTATGATCCGTAGGGATTGATATGTTAGTGACCTGTTAGGTCAGTGCTCTAGTTATGAGAGATTGATATGTTTGGTAATCAGTGAGATAGATATGTTCGTTGTTTGTATATGCTAGTAAATGTTAGTTATGCGCACATGGTTATTTGCTTGTTGCTTGGGTTGAGGCGGTCCTGCTTTGTGCTGAAGGCCAACACACCCTATGAGCGGTCCGGGAATACTGTAGGCCCACGTGGCGGTCCAGTCATGCCGAAGGCTCGGTATAGATTCAGTTGGACTGAAGGCCCTGTAGGGCGGTCCAGTTAGGCCGATGGCCCAGTATGCATGATGATTGATTGATTATTACGGTTATGGTATTATCAGTGTGCTGTTGGTATTTTGGGGTAACTCACTAAGCCCTCGGGCTTACAATTTTCAGTTTATTGTTTCAGGTACTTGAGGAGGTAATGGCAAGGCGAAGGCGTGACTGTACCGCTCCTCATCCTTATGATCTAGTTATTGGGACACTCTGATGAATAATGATTGAAAACATTTTTGTAAACAATTACTATTTGGTTTTATTTATGATTGAAAAAGTTTAAATTTGGCGTAAAATTTTTGGATGTTACACGCGAAACATCAATAGGGATGATCCAGATTTCTTAGAAGGGTTAGAGGCTACTAAATTTCCTAGGTTTTTCCATTTGGGATCAGCTCTTGAATCCACTTATGAAGCCTTTTATTTATAGGGGAATCTTTGAAACCCTTAAGAGATAATTACTTGGTCATTAAGTAGTTATCCTTAAGTTTGGTAATTATCTTACTTTCAAATTCTTACACTTACACCCATTTAAGTCTATAAGTGTTGGGATACATATTTGTATTGATTTGATGATGCAAAATATCTACATTATAGTTATAATTTATTTGCTCATTCTAGACAGTTAGTATTGTCTAAGCAAGTGTAAATAATACACTTAGACAAGCCGATCTGTCAAAATTTGTTTTGTTGGTTAAATCTGAAGATATGTTGATAGAAGTTCATGTGTCAAAGATTGAAAATCATTCCTTGATGAGAAAAAGGTCCTAAAGACACTATCAACAGCAAAGGCACTTAAAGTATTATCAGGATGAAGATCATTCACTGAAGACCTGATCAGTGTATCCATATGCTGAAGTACTTGATCTACACCGATAACACATTGATCATATGATACACTGATACATTGATGACTGATGTACACTGATGGTTATATACTATCTGCTGAAGTTGAAGTTGATCAGTGTAACTCCCTGACGCTGATGCCCCTGTTCAGTGTATGACATGTTGGTGTTGATGTCAGAATCATGGAGCAGATTAATATTACTTGATGAAGAAGTATTTTGAAGATCTGATCTTATCCATTCCTTAAAATATCATATCTGTATTTATCATTGAAGATTTAATCCCATTAAATAAGGAATTTGATAAAACAGAAGATTTGCAGAATCTGCAGAAATCGTATCTCCCAGGTTTAAACTAGTATTTATATTAGCCTCTCTCATTAGTTGAAATTCGATGATTTATATTGTATTCTGAGAGTTAGAGTTTCTGTAGAGATAGATCTTAGAGTTCTTGGTGAGTTCTTAGATTGTACTCATTGTCTTTATGACCTGCTTTGTGCATCTGTTCTCTTTGTGAGAACCTTTCTTTGTGAAAGATATATGTGTGATAATTCTATTGTTCTGACTTGTTCTTACTTGTTTGTATCCGATCAACGAACCTATAATATCAATACTTGTGTCATTATTCCGCGTTTCTTGTAGATTCATATACAAGTATTAGGGTTTGGTACCTTTCAATAAGTTTCATCTAATAATTCAATACTTAATTAATTAACAAACTAAATTTCTGTAATTCTTCTTAAGCCAATATTTCTTATATATGTCCTTACATGTAACCCAAAATGATTATGACATTAATAATAATATTACCAACTGTTGTGATTGTGGACACTATTTCCAATAATCTCCCACTTGTATAAGCCATTCAACATTATGTGGTCCAAGATTCACTAATAATGAACAAAGACTTTGTTACCTAATACAAATGATGTAATCATACGAAGTATCTATGAAATAGCCCTTAAATAAGTATCAAATATTCATTTGCTCTTCAAGATATTTGCAAACACTGAGATTGACATGTTATCTTGAGTCATGTATAACATGTCAATTTTAATGTTCACAATAAGTGATCAAATATTCATTTTCTCTTTAAATATTCATTTACTCTTCAAGATATCTGTATAAACCTAGGCACTATTTCCAATAGTCTCCCACTTGGCCAAGAATTTGATTATCAACACCAAATCATCGAGGGGTCCAAATATTGATGGGTTTTGAGCATAACAAACAATCCCTATGTGTGCATGCAACCCTAATTTTCTTGGATCTATGTTTTCTCTAATTGAACATACAAGTATGAACATCAAAAGGTAAACCCTAATAACACTAGTATAATTTCAAAATTTGTAACTAGGGTTAGTAAACTTACCTTTGATTGTTATGTTGTAATAACAATGAAAATCCAAGTCTTCTTCAACCTTGAGAGCAAGCGTCACAAGTGTCACGCCTCTAATGGTTCACACCCAAACTAAGCAAGAGGATGAGAGAGAAGAGAGGGGAGGAGGCTTGAGATTTTTGGCTATCCTTCTTAGGGTCAGAGTGGCCGAAATCATGAAGGGGTGAAGCCCTATATATAGCTGAGGTAGCTTAGAGCCAAAGCTAGGGTTTGCTCGAGGAAACCCTAATTCCTTAGTTTAAGGCCTAAGCAGTCCACACACTCCCCATCCAAGGCCTTGGACGAAAATTCTAGGGTCTCCTTAGAAGTTTTCGTCCAACCCTTCTAGGGTGGTCCAAGAGCCCAGTTTCTCAACTATTAATAAATTGCTAAACAGCCCCTGCACTTTTAATCAATTCCTTTAATTCCAAAATTAATTCCACATTAATTTCTAATTAAATATTAATTAAACAATATGATTTCTAATTAATATACTATTTTCATAATACATTAATAAATCATTTATCTTAATTTATTATTCAAATAATAAATTCAACCTCTTTCTCCAAAAGTTATCATGTCCAGTTGCTAGTATGAGGGCAACCCAAAAAGACTGTGTTACTATCAATTCAAGTATATACCAATTATAGTTATGGGCTTAGACACCTAATCCAATAGTCCCCCACTTGGATAAGTCTAATAAATATAGTTGCCAGTATATCCTTCAAAAATTGATTAGCAAATTGTAGCTCTCAAAGGCGTTTTCAAACTCTGACCTAGTCAGATATGAGTCCTAAGATAAGTGATCAAATATTCCTCCGTTCTACAAGATATCGTATGGACATGAGACATGGATTATAATCAATCTCTCTGTCCAAGATTTGTTTCCCGATTTCTGATTTATGATGACTGAAATCAGATTACTAATTGAACACATCAATTCAGTCCAGGCTTGGCCAAGCACTTTAGATGTCATCATCAAATCATCAAGGGGGCCTACAGATATCGCTTTTCCCGTTAGGGCAAAAGGAACGGATAAACTTCGACTTATATGCTTGCACTATTCACTCATGAAATCACACATAACAATATGTTTTATAACATCAAGTTACTGATGCGTTTACTTATTATCAATGCACAACTGACTTGTAAACAACAACTCATATATCTCGGTTTCAAGAATATAAGATATTATCGTCTCAAAATTACTCGTGATAAAACCCATGAAGTAATTCTCTGAGCGTGGGTTTATCCAATACTTAAAATCCCTATTTCCAAGTACTCATGAACATTGCAGCAAAACCATTGCTATGTCTAAAACTCTTCTGACAATCTACAATCCAGTTCACGATAGTCTTAATTCGCTACTTACTTCCAAAAGTATGAGCGACTGTGGATGTTTGAATAATCCAATTATTTGGGAAGTAAAACATGCGAAATGAAACACAATAATAACCTAATTAACTATGGTCTCAAAACTATTGAATATTGTAACGCCCGGTTCCTGGTACGTATGTTAATTAAAATTTATCCTCTTTTGTATAGAAACTCGACGAGTTGGAGGCCTCAAACTTGTCGAGTAGGAACGGAATTTGGACGCGGGATGCGAAGCCTACTCGACGAGTTGAGAGCCTCAACTCGACGAGTAGGACTGCCAGAGTGAAACCCTAATTTTCAGGGTTTTGCACCCTATTTAAAGGACTTAATCCTTTCCCTCAGCCTTCCATCATCCTCCATGAAACCC
Organism: Lactuca virosa; assembly: GCF_052849685.1. Classification (NCBI taxonomy): domain Eukaryota; kingdom Viridiplantae; phylum Streptophyta; class Magnoliopsida; order Asterales; family Asteraceae; genus Lactuca; species Lactuca virosa. Next base: position 205,205,795 of record NC_136429.1, read on the forward strand.
TAAATCGCATTGTGAGCTCTTTGGTGAGAAACTTGAAGTTTTGAGTGGATTTGCGTGTGTTTTGTGCTTGGTGAAGGAGTTGGAAGAACTAGAAGTCATCAAGCTTGAAGAGGAGAATTAGATTTGGGATTTCGTCCATCCTTGGCATCATTTTGAGGTAAAAAGTCCTCACCTTGATGATTTATAGCTTAGATCTTTTTTAGTTTTACTTTATGGGTCTTTTGAACCCCATTGTGGGAGTCATGATACCTTTCATAGATCTTATGCTAAGGATTCCCATTTCCAGTGTTATTTGGCCCTTAGAATCATAAAAAGGGTCTTAAACCCGTCCTTGTCCAAGAAAAGGCCATGTCCATGAAAGTAGGTTGCTATATCTCGAGTTTGGGTCTATTTGAGGCATGCAAAGCCATCAAGTTGTCAACTTTACAAAAATGGATTATGGAAACAATATGGATCTGTATTATGGAACCTTAGATCTGAGAAAAGGACTGAATAGACTATAAATGCAAGGGACTCAACGAGTTTATATATGAACTCGACGAGTTTGGTCGAACGTTCCCGAATATGTCCATGGAACTCGGTGAGTCCACAAGGGAACTCGACGAGTTATGTTAGGAAGTCCCATTTCGGTTAAGAAAGAGGAACTCGACGAGTTGGAGGAAAACTCGACGAGTTGGATCGTAATTTCAGAGTTTATGATTTATGGAACTCGGCGAGTTGATGGACCAACTCGGCGAGTCGAGTCAACCCAGAATGTTGGCTTTGACCAGAACGTTGACTTTGACCAGAATATTGACTTTGACTTGGATTTTGACCAAGGTTTAACCTTAAGGGGTTATGAATATGAAAGGGTAATTAAAGGGAATTTATTGTCTGTAGGAGTTTGAGTGGGATTGATTTCAGAGCCGAGGACAGTTCAGCTACTTCACGACATTTGAGGTGAGTTACCATCCAGTAGAAGTGGGTCTAAGGCACCAATGCCTGCCCACTAGTAGGAGATATAGTAGAGATGATTGTATTTGTGATAATTGTCTGGTATGACACTATCTGTTATGCTTTATGTGCTAGTATGCTATGATATTATGTGATAGTGGTAGGAGGGGTAGGACAGACCCCGTTACCGGTCGAAAGGACCGAAGGGGTAGGCCAACACCCTGATATGCTAGGCAGTATGTGATTTATGTGTTTATGTATTAGAATGATATATGGTAGTAGTAGGGGGTGAAATAGACCCCGATACCGGTCGAAAAGACCAAAGGGGGAGGCCAGCACCCTGATACGCTAGGCAGTTATCGGTTGAAAGATACCAAAGGGGTAGGCCAGCACCCTGATATGCTAGGCGGTTACCGGTTGAAAGAGACCGAAGGGGGAGGCCAGCACCCGGATATGCTAGGCAGTATGTGTATTGTATGGTATGTGGTATGATGGGGGAACTCACTAAGCTTCATGCTTACGGTTTTCAGTTTTGGTTTCAGGTACTTCCTCTTCGAAGGGAAAGGAGTCGGCATGATCGCAACACATCACACTACATTTTCCGCACATGAGATTCTTGGGAGTTGTACTCTGATATTGTTTTATCATGACATGATTTGATTATTGATACATTGGTTTTGGATATGAGTTGTTTCTATAATGTTTTCAGACAAATGGTTTTATAATTATTAAATTGAAAATGAAATTTTTGGTCCTGAATTTTGGGATGTTACAAATATAACTAAAACTCTTATTATTTAATCACCATATTAATTAGACTTTATTCATTGTATAATGTTTCGAGTAATCAACTAAACACTTGAATTAAACATCAGTCATGCCATGTTATAAACATCTATACTATGTTTCTCTATGGTCATTCCTTTGTGAATAGATCGACTAGACACTATTCCAATGATGCTCATTTCACAATTCCAAATTTTTATCACTACTAGGATGTGTTAGAGTTCAACCTTTCAGTAAACCTCAGACTGTTCTTCACAGTTATTTAACAACTTTAGTCACACAAAGTTCTAGTCCTTTTTCCTTCTCAATACCCAAGGCATTTGGAAAAATCAGAACAAATGAATATTATAGCATATGTAATCAATCCTATATCTGAAGCATATGGGACTTGCCACACAATGTCTTACATAAAGACGTGATGTCCAATTAGTCTCTTGCTATAATATTTCCATATATTGAATTTGCTATGTTGAATCATTTCAATAAGATATTCATATATGTCCAAGACTAAGTTCCAATAAAATCCTTTAATCTAAACTTTTATATTTGAAACGAAGTATGAGTGCCCTCTCCCTTAAATCCTTTTATAGCGAAAAAATTCCTCCACTCTGCAATTTGAAATCTTTGTTTCCTATGATTAGTATTGCTAACTTGCAACACTATCATAACAATTATGCTCCCACTAGCATAACAATTATGCTTCCATTGCATAACAATTATGCTCCCGCTAGCTTTGACATGTACCCAGAAATCAACTGGACTTATAGAAATCAATACTCTTGACTTTCTTACTAAAGTACAGAATTCTGATACATGATGCTTTGATAAGTCTCCATCTAGACTTCTCAAGCTTATACACCTTCATTAGATAGCATATGTGTGTGTTTAAACCCTTTCAGAACTTACATGTATAAGTCCTGAATGTTCAAACTGTACCTTGCCATTTCTCACAATTCAAACTATAAAAAGGGATGTCGTAATCATATTGCGAATTCGAGAACACAATTATCACAACTGCTGACCATAATGATATTAATCAGATTTAAAATCTACTAGCGAAAATGTTTCCTCATAATCATTTTCATGAAATAAGCGAAACCTTTTGCCACCTAGATTTTATGGTGTATGTGTTCCCATCCATGCGAATCTATCATTTCCAACCTACAATCATAAGACAAGGCTTTTCTAATTTAGCTTTTATGGACCGAACTTTACTTGTTCTTAATTTCTTACCTTCTGGTAGCATAATGGCCTACCAGCGCTTCCATGTTGTTTAAGTAGCTCACCCATATGGATCAATGTACTTTCACTGACCAATATGCTCTGTCGTTTGCAGTCAAATGGGAAGCATAGAACTCATAAGAATTGCCAACTCAACTAGAATGGGCACAAAAATAAGAATGTGTCAATTTAACACGATAGGTTATCAACCTCAGGTCGTGTGCTAGTGATAACTAAAAAGGTTTATTCTTGATTGACTCCTGAAACTCTTCAAGATCAATAAGACTCCCACTGACTTCTTGACATATAAGTTTCTTTCTTCAAGGAACATTCCTTGATGAACTAAAAAAAATATTCAAAAGTTAGTGTGGATTCCCGACAAGAAAACACTTCATGAAACTGGTCTAAGTTTATCCTTTGTTTTAACCAAAACATCACAACTTCCAATTCTAATGTGCTAGAGTAAGAAAACATTATTACTCCACATTTCATGAGGTGTTATAAACCTAAATAGTACGAAACAAGCTTCAAGATGCGATTTATAATTACTAGAGCATGGCTCTAAAATTTTAACTGGATATGAAGTATGACTCATCTCTCGATTGAACCATTTCAACAATATCCGATTCCTCTTCTTAGTCAAACAATTGTACTAAGATGCTCTTCGAGGATCAATTGTAATATAGTTCCACAATCATTAGGATGATCATAAAAACATGATAATAAAGTACTCTCCTTTCCTTTCAGATTAGAGAAACCTTTATCCTTCTTCCTAACAGATTCTCTTATTCGTTTTGCTACTCTTTGAACCTTTTCAAAGTGTCAGAATTATGCTTAATCTTATAAACACAACCATATTTACTGAAAACATCAGTAAATCATGACGAATAAGGTTATCATCCTTTATGGCGGATCTGAATAGTCCACAACAATGTGTACTAGATCCATTAGTCCTTCACTTGACTCACATAAACACGTGGTCAATGAATCAGTCATAATCTTTCAATGATCAAGATTCTCATACATCACGCAATTCAAATTGCATGACTCCAAGTTTCTATCCAATTAAAATTTGGGCGATGAGAATTCCTTTTCACTTGGTTGATTATGACATTTCCACAAACGACATAATTAAGAATAAAATCCACAATTAATATTGCTAATAATATAAATGTTACCAACACTTTCATAAATGCCATTGCAAGGAAATACAAAGTAAACTTGATAAATCAACAATTTACTTTTATTGATAATAAGCGGAAATTTTTTTTCCTTACAATGCAAAATATGAAAACAATGTTTATAGACATTTCCTAAGCAATCTATTAAGTCATCATAACTCCTAAGAGTAGTTTCCAAAATCTGATCATCGAACCATGCGACCAAAATCCATCTCTCATGATCATATTCAACTCACTCTTCTTAAGCTTACTTCTTTCTCTTAGATCTTGAAAAACATCAAAATGTAATCATCACATAATGTATTAAGAATCTATGAATAGGAACTTAATAAAACAATGGAGTTAGATAATGGATGTACCTGAAGTAGAGTCATATGACTTGACTTTACCATCTCTGAGATCTTTTAGGTAATCAGGGTAGCTTTGCAACCAATGTCCCTTCATCTGGCAATAGAAACATATGGACCTTTTATGATTAGCACATGGAGCTATCTCAGAACTAGCATTTCTCTTTACCACACGGTCAAACAGTTTGACCTTGGCCGATCGCTTTCCATTGGGAAGAGAAATTTGTTCTGGACTACCATTGCCATCGTCAATGTCCATCGAAATTTGGGAGACAGATCCTTCAAACACTTTTGCTTGACTTGTACTCTAAAGCATTTCTGCTTTAGCAACAATCAACATATGTGTCAGATCAATTAGGGTCACGTCGTGATCCCTCATATAGTAGTATGTAATGAACTGACTATATGACTCAGTAAGCGAAAGTAGAACCAAGTCAGTGGTTAGCTCCCTTGGGAAAACGACACCCAACATCGCCAATTTGTGAATGTACGATTTCATTTTCAGAACATGTGCGCACATAGACTTTCCATCTTGATGTTTACATGCCAACAGGGCTTCAGTAACCTCGTATTTTTCAGCTTGAAGGAAACATGACTTAGGGAGAGTCACTAGAGGAGGAGGAGGAAGAGTTGAAGAAGCAAGATCTTGAGTTCCACCATTACTTGAAAAAGGGAACATTCTTTCACCTTGATCAACATGTGGAAGATCATCTTCCGATAGAGGAAAAACATTTCCAGAAGAACGAGGAAGACTACTGTTGTATGAAATTGACATCTATAATAGGAGAAAATAGAATTCAAGTTAGTTGATTTTAATCCTTAATTATTAACCCATAATTTAAATTAAGGCTAGGATCCATATTTTCGATTCGAACTTTGAAGAGGGATGTCGTAATCAAATTCGAATCTGTTTTAGGTAGGTAAAGCATTTACCAATTCCAGTCTCATGAAACTCCTAGATCTTTGAGATTCATTGAACTATTCAATGGCATGTTTAATCTCGATTATGCTCTCACTTTGTGACTGGGATGCCGCGGATCACAAACGAGATGTGAATAACCATGCAAATTTGCTTGGTACTCTTGATGTCATTTATCATCTGATTTTAATGTGCCAGTTAACCACATGCGCTCCATTAATCAATGATAATTTATGAGACACCCATTGCCAGTCCATATTAGTGTGCCGGTTAACCACATACGCTCCACTAACGACCAATAAGGTGCAATGTGCAATTTCATGGATTAACCCGACCGAAACGCTCTCTGTTACGGCGCCGTCACGATCCAATCAATCAGTCGGTATGATGACGGGAATGTGTTTGTATCGACTTTGATAGCTCCGATTCACGATTGGGTTCAGCGAATTGATGATTTATTTGGCAATTGGATCGCTGATTTAGCGATTGGCAGGAATTCCGTCGACGATTCCAAAAAGCACCGATTCATCAAAAAACCGCTTCGACTCTGGTTTTGATTCATCGATACGAGGTATGATTAGCATATTATTTCAGACCCCTCTCCCCTTATACTTCATCTTCTTTAATTACACGATTCTCGTTTTCCACTGTTAGCAATTTACCACCGAGCACTGACTTTCAGTATCCGATTTATATTTTTGCTTCTCTTCTACTGCTATTCTTCGTATTGAGTTCACGTGGTTCATCAGTTAATATGAACTTAACTCAAATCCTTGAGTTTTGTACATGAATGTGGTTCAATATATTAATTACTCTCTTACAACAGAATAGGATCGTTTTCTCTATCTATCTATGAGTAATTTAATGATTTCATGTAACTTGAGAATGGATATTGAATTTCATCAATTTGAATGTATGTACTGTTATCTTATAAACTCACTCTGACATATTTTATAGAAATGTATTGATGCGAACTGGGTTGATGCACTAGAATACAACCCTGAAGCTTTTGCAAAAGTGGTATGCTATGTATTTTATACAATTAAATCTTGTTCATAGTAAGTTTCCAATTATTTGAATTACTTTTTTAGGTTATGTTATATGTTGACATGGAAGTTAATGGAATTCCAATGAAGGTAATGATTATCAAATATTATGTTGACACCAAATACCAAGCAACAGCTATATGATTTTTTTTTTAATTTGATTCTCGTGTTCTTTAACTTTTTGGAACATATGTATAGACTTCCACACCAAAGCTGTTAAATGAGTAGTAATTTAGGTATTGGTTATTAAATTTCAGGCGTTTGTTGATAGTGGAGCACAATCAACTATAATATCAAAAAGTTGTGCTGAGGGTTTGGGGTATCCATTCTTTTCGCATTATTATAACATATCATACGTTCCATTATTATTGCATTTGTAACCTTGGGGTGTCTACTTAATACCTGCAACAGGTGTTTGTATATTTATTCTATTGAGCTGTTAAAGGTATGCTATTGTAGCTTATGTTCTACATTATATTAATGACAAATATACCCTTCTATATGTAATATAGAAAATTCACTTGAAACAACATAAATTCATAGAAAAATGCAAATCTGGAGCTTCTGCAATGTTGCCCAAGCTTGAGAAGGCAAAGTGTAACATCCCAAAATTCAAGGCCAAAAATTTCATTTTTAAATAAGTTATTACATAAAATCCATCAGTATAAATACATTCATAATAATATCTCGTGTCAAACCAAAGTGTCAGTAATCAAAACATATTATCATAAAATAATATCAGAGTGTAATCCCAAAGATCTCATGTGCGGAAAACATAGTGTGATGCGCTGCGATCAAGCCGACTCCTTTCCTTTGAAAACGAGTACCTGAAACCAATACTGTAAACCGTAAGCACAAAGCTTAGTGAGTTCCCCCATCATACCACATACCACATAATACCATCGGTATCTTTCAACCGGTAACCGGGGACTATTTCACCCCTACCACTATCACATAACAATGTATCATAACCATACAAATCACATACTAACATCATAAACATACTGATCACATACTAACATCATAATATACTGATCACATACTAACGTATCATAAACAGACAGATAAGCATTGCATGGGTTATGTATACCCCTTCGGTATCTTCCAACCGGTAACTGTCATCGGTATCTTTCAACCGGTATCTGCCATCGGTATCTTTCAACCGGTATCTGCTATCGGTATCTTTCAACCGGTAACCAGGGACTATTTCACCCCTACCACTATCATACAATAACAGGATATAACCATACAGTTAGGCATATCTAGGGTACTGACCTACCCTTCGGTCCTAACGACCGAGTCAGGGAAAAACTATTCCCTGCTACTACCATTAACACACATAGCATATCACATAAGCATATCACATAAGCATATCTCACAAGCATATCATACCAAGATAATTATCACAAAGACAATTATCTACCAACTACCCCTGTTGGTGGGCCGGCATTGTGGCCTTAGACCCATCCCTACTGGAAGGTAACTCACCTCGCACTGCTGAAGTCCCGAAGACTCAATCCCTCGCTGCTGAAGTCCCGCAGACTCAACCCCAACTGCTGGATGACAGATTCCCGAACTGTCAATACCAAAATAACACCCAATTAATAATTGGGTTCCACTGCATAACCATGAGTACATTCTTTGGGTAATTACCACATTACCCCTAGCTTGGCTTATTCAAGCCCAAGGCCCAATCCATGGCCCAAAGTCAATTAGGAATCAAGGCCCAACACATGGCCTAATTTTCTAAATTGGGCCTAGGCCTATACATGGTCTCATTCTAAGGCCCAACATCATATAATCATTAAGGCCCAAACTAAGGCGCATCTATGGCCCAATTTTCCAAATTGGGCCCAAACCCCTTACATGGGCCTTACCCTAGGCCCATTAATAACGCAATCAACAAGGCCCAATAGAAGGCCCAACAATACACCCATGTGAAATTGGGGTTTCACATAAAATAACGATTAGGGTTAAGTGTTTCTCACTTAATCCATTAAGGACTTAATCCATTAAGGACTTAATCCATTAAGTCCATCATTCTTCTAAATAAGTCATATGGTGTGATTGGGCTTAATCACACAATTCCATTATTCCAATGGCCCAAAAGTGGGTCCCAATAAATCCAAGCCCATGAATCCAATATTAGGGTTTTCTAAACCCTAATTAGGGTTTCCAACCCCATCTTAGCCCATTAGGCCCAACTGATATGTCTTTTAATCAATTAAGGTCCACTAGACTCATTAAGGTTTCACTAGGCCCATTAGTCATCTGTTTGGGCTTTTAGGTCCATTAATCTTCATCATGCCCATGAGGGTTTATTAGGCCCATTAAGCCTTATTGGGCCCATTAGGGTTTCTTAGTCCCTTGTCCAAACATCCAAACGAGATGAAACACCATCAAAGCACACCGCCACCCGACACAGCGGCCGGTGGCGGCAGCCACCACCCTAAGGTGGTGGAATTTCCTTTCATTATTCCATTTTACAATTTACAAAGAAAAATACTAAAAATAAACGCACACACACTACACTAAGCAAAGTAAGCACACACACGCAACCACCTAATGGTGGCCGACAGTGGTAAGTGGTGGCAGCCACCACCTCACGGTGGTGGTGTCGACCTTCCTCGATTTTCCGATCAAACACAACCATACACAACACACATACATGCTCTGGTTGCAAAAGGACCCAGCCATCTTCTTGGTGGCATAAGGCGGCCGGCAGCGAAGGTTTGGCGATGACAGCCACCACCTCATGGTGGTGGCGGTGGTTTCTCATAGTTTCCCGTCAAGCAGCAACTGCAACACACACGAGCATTCATCCCACGACCGGGAACGAACCGACTTCAACGGAAACAACAACATCAACGTCATCAGGTGGTGATGGCGAGTGACAGCGTATCAACGGGCAAGCAGCAACCACGATGAGCACAGCATCCTTCGTCGGCAGTGAGACGACAACGATAGCCTCACGAAGGTTTTATGGCTCCTACGCGGTGGCTGGTGGTCTGAGAACGAAAGAACTCACTGATGGCAGAGAAGCGGCGGTGTAAGGCTCCGTTAACAACTTTAAGTTTTGGTCTCAGAGGCCCAAGACGTCAGGCAGCAGCGTTGTAGCGGTGTCCGGTGGATGACAACCTCAACGGAGGTGGTGGTGCGGCGCCGGAGGTCAAGCAAGTGGGAGTGGCAGCTAGAGATGGAGAGAAAAGTGGCGGCTGTCTTCACCCGCTAGGGTTAGGGTTTAGAACCGGGGGTGAAGGGTTTATAAACCCCGATCCCCCAAACTTGTTTCCATAACAACAAGTTCAACCCCTCCCTCCATAAATTATTTCGAAATAAACCCCCATAATTACCATTTAAACCATGACCTCGAAAATCCCTTTCAAATTAAGTCCAACTTTTACCAATTAGCCCCCCTCTCTACGTTTCTTTTCAAATGAAGTCTAAAATTTACTATATAACCCCTTCCCTCATAATTCTTTACGGAACCCATCCAAAACTTACACTTTTAACCCCCGACTTCTAAAATTATGACAATTAGCTCCTCGAGACCATCCTTTGATATATATACTTATTTATTTTAGGGCTACCATTTGCTCATTAATTAATTTATTTATCTAATAAATAAACAGGGTGTTACACAATGATAAATAGGGCTGATATGGCTTTGAAAGCAGAAAATGTTGCTTCATAGACCATACTGTTCTATCTAAGCCTTATCAAGTGCCTAATGGAGTATCTCTTGTGGGTAGTTCAGTAAAACCTGATGTTTTCAGAAGGAGATATGCCTGATAGATTATATATGATTTTACATTTTTTTTTATTTTCAAAAGGAGATATGCCTTATGGAAGCTGGAAGTGTGGTAAATGTAACAACATAAACTACCCATTTAGAACGAAATGCAACAGAAAGAAATGTGGTGCTGAAAATAAGAAAATCTACATCCAAATGGAATTGTGTGATCAGATTCTTTCCATGATCAAGAACTCCAACAGATTATGTGCAGAGAGTGAAGTGTTGGAAGCAATGCACCAGGTTAATTTTTTTAGTCTTCAATAATATTCATATCATATTACATTATATTACTAAAATTATGATTATAATTATGGGTTTGGTTATATATTGCCAAGGCATTGCAATGTATTAAAGTTCTTTAAACTTATTTTTTTTGCTCTGTTATTTTCGGGTTGCTTCTTAAAACTGAAAGATGCAATATCAAAACATGTATATTTCTGGTCAAAAGTAGCCGCATGTGTTCTTCCACGAACCTATGATCACTCCTCCATTTCTTCTATACAAGTAAGTATTCCCATCCCTCATCTTTTACATTGTTTTAGTTTAAGGTTAAAAGTTGGTTTTAGTTGCTCTTTACAATATCCCAATAAATTTATTGGGATTTGTTGGTTTATGTGAATCTAATGGTTGCATTATTTAAATTTGCAGGTCTTGTTGATGTGCATAGTGTCAAGTAAAGTAGCTCGGATGTTGTGAAGGTGGGTAACAAGTTCTTGTAGTTCGACTAGTATTTGTTGATGACTTTCATCTCTTTTACATTTGATGTATTACATTTGTCTACTATTGGAATGACTATTTGTATGACAATAATTTTTTTGCAATGGATTGTATTTTTTGTATATGGTATTTTATTTTCTATTATGAGACATTAAATGCAAATTTAATTTGAAAATTAGTAAATCTATAAATATTTTTTTTAAACATTTAAATTTACGATACGCAAAAATGTGTGTCATCTTCATTTATGACATGACCTTTCTTGACAGGAGCTTTAATGATACGCATTGCGTGTCGTAAATTCGCGTCATAAAGTTACGACACACAAATGCGTGTCGTCTTCCTTTATGACATGGCCTTCCTTAACACGCATACAAATAATGAACATCAAAAGGAAAACCCTAATAACACTAGTTGTGACATCCCCAAATTCACGGTCAATTTAAAAATTTAGTTATGCTTATTTGAAAATCAGAGTATTCATTTTTAAAGAATAATATTGCGGAATTTGTTCCCAGAAAACATGATAAATATATTATCAACGCATTTCCGAAGAAATGTATTTTGTTTATATTAAAACTTTGGGATGTCATCGTCAATACAGAAACATAAGCATAAACAAACCTTACATTCATCTACACTAGTGATCTACATCTCCTTTAATCTCTCAGTGTAATGTAGCTTCGTATCGACACCTGTGATACAAATAAACTGAATGGATCAGGTTGGGAAACCTGGTGAGTACATAGTGTTTTCAACCCACAATAATAAATTTATTATGTTTCATCATCAAACAATTAACCCAATTACCCATCCCCAATGTCTTCTTTATTCTTAAGAATCCCTAAGAATCATCTATCATTCACTCATTCATTCCTAAGGATTGTCCTAAGGAATAGGCACGAAGTCCATCATTGCCTATGGCACAACTGCCAATGTTATCTATTAGGCACAACTGCCAATATTATCATTTAGGCACAGCTGCCAGGATTATGACGTTCTCTATTAGGCGTAGCTGCCAATATTATCATTTAGGCGCAACTGCAAGGATTATGATGTTGTCTATTTGGCGCAGCTGCCGATATTATCCTTTAGGCGCAGGTGCTAGGATTTTTAGAGTATATCGTAGTTTAAAAACATCTACAGGTTGTGGCGCAACTGCCAATATTCATCTATATCATCTTTCATCCCTCATCATTCATCTACCCATGTTCTACCCAACATATTCGTAGATATAAAATACATATACAATTTAAATCATTTAAAACATGTATAAATCGTTCATCCAACATAGATATCAGGAAGACAAATAATATGCACACATAGCACGTAATTTATATCAAACACTTCATATCTATGTGTAAGATGAAATTAACTACGCACTCACTTGTTAAAGTGACGATTCCAAACTCGGGCAGTGCTTCGCTTCTAACGATTCTATCTTCCTTCGACGAAACCTAGTATTATTACCACTAGATTTTAGTCTAATATTTATTGCGACTATTTACCATCGATATTGTTTTATAAGTCTTAGACAATAATTTTCAACCACTATGTACAGACAGGGGCCAAACATGAAACACTGGAGGACAGGACCATTTTGGCATTATAGCACTTCTAAAATCCAACAACCCTATACGACCCTTCAAACCAGATTCCCCATACCGTGAGTAGTTAAAGATATTATAATAACACTTTGTATATTATATTTTATAATATATATATATTTTATAAGTTCATAATAACGATATTGAACTTAAACATAAGCTACACTTAAAGTAGGGTAAGCATAACTCACTTACCGGGAGGTTTGGCTAGGAACCGGGCTCTGCGGGGGTATAACTTTTGAGCCGAAAGATCTTCTTCTCGGAGCCTTTTGGCTCTCCAGGGCTCACCTCTTATCACTTGGGATGTACTAAGGTTTGGGAGGGGTTTACAGAGAAGTTAGAGAGAGAGAGAGAGAGAGAGAGAGAGAGAGAGAGAGAGAGAGAGAAGGGTTAAGGTGTGAGGAAAATGAGTGAGCCTCACATGGTATTTATAGGCTAAAAATGGCTCAAATTGGTGAGTTCTGAGCCTCCAACTCATCGATTTGGTTGCTAGGTGTCACCATCTAGTGGCAAGGCGTGGGGAGGAAGCTGTGGCTCAGATCGCGCCACGTCACCCACTTCGTATTAGCCCATCCCGACTTCTAAAATCCGTAACTTTTGCATACGAGCTCATTTTTGGATGTTCTTTATACCTCGCGTAGGTATTGACAAGATATACAACTCTCCTTTTGACTCCATCAACTAATTCTCGACCGATTTTAAATTTAACAGTATGAGAAGATTACACTGTTTAACGACCGTGTAAAATTCATAACTTCTACATACAGACTCCGTTTTCGACTGTCTTTTTATCGTTGAGCTCCTATTAATGAGATCTTCAATTCTCATTTAGGTTGTGTCGTCTAAAAGTCGATCGATTAAAATTCAAATTCCGGGTTGTGCACTGCTATGCTAAATCTTAGAAAAATCATAATTTCTTTAGACAAAGTCAGACTTGGACGTTCTTTATATGCACGTTCTCGGTTTAACATATACTACGAATTTTGTTTAGATATCTAACGCTAAAAAGTAATTTATCAAAAAATCACTTTTTACGTTACGCGGTGCCGTGCTCGTTTAGCAGTAAAACTTCGATAGATCATAACCTTTTCGATATAACTCGGATTTCGGCGTTCTTTATATGTATGGAACCCTTTTACATATAATATAACTTAGTTAAGATTATTCCTTCTAAATAATCTTATATCAAAAAGTTATTTTTTTACACTTATTGTCTCTATATTGACTAGCCCGAATCTGCGGGCGTTACAATTATCTCCCCCTTAGGATGATTACGTCCCGGAATCATCAACAAAACAGGGCTTGTATAATGACTCCATACGTTATATTTTCATCCTAGGTAATAACCGTAACTCTTATGTCCTTTCAAATTAGTATCTAACTCTTGGACTTACTTGACTGCTAGCGGTGCTCAATCTTGCACCCGCTCTTTATCATATGTTGGACTTTCAATCGTAACCTTCGAGTTACAAAATCGATCCTTATTGGAGACTCCTACTTCTTCTTAAACAAACTTAACTTAAGAGAAGTTCTTTACTTCGATTATCATGACAGACCGATGGGTCATGTTCTAATGACCTCATGTCGTATGATGCAACGCTTAGACTCAGGTCTTTTAGAGTCAAATTCCAGAATGGAATATACCTTTCTTCATGTTCTAATGTGATATAATCACACTATAGTATGTAGCACTTCTAGCTACAAGTTCTTATTTTAACAACGATCGCGATACTTCTAGTGATCGCTTCAATTATCTTTTATTTCAATCTCCTGGCTTAAGCCAGATGCAACATCGATCTTGGTCCTCTGAACCACGTAACATACTCGTCTTAGTTAGACTCGATTTCATATGACCACTAGGGTCGGAATAATCATCTTCTTAGTCATTAACGAAACAATGGTAACGACAGACATGAATAAAAAAGAATCAATTACTAGTTTCTTGGTAACCTTTTGACTTTCCCTGATCCAAGTGCGAGTCCTGTGCTTCTGGTAGTATAGGCCTCTACTACCTTTCACACCTACTCTTAGTCGTCCCAAAGTATTGTCTCGCAGTTTTTCCAAGTTCTTATTTCCTAAAATCACAAAACGATTTAACACATACGAATGTGTCCAAATAATCATAAAAATTTCCTTAGACTCTACCAGGACTTCTTCTATGCGTATCTTCAATCACCTGCTTCAACTCGGTTAATGGTGGAAATGTCAGACGATGGGATAACTTCATGGATTATACCAAAAGTTCTTTCTTTCTGCTAATCGAAAGTGTACTTCTCCCGTACTAGACATATTATTTATTAGACGCATTCTAAATGCAAGATACTTCTCTTACGGTATCTTCTGATAGGTATCATTCACTATCATCAACTTTCTTATTTCCTATATTTTCTCAATCTGGTGCGAGTCCTTATCATGACATTCTGTACACCAAAGCAAACGTTCGGTGTATCGAGACGAGAATATAGATAGAGGAAGGTTTAGACATGTATTCCTCCTTATTACTCCGAAAAGTTATATGCCAGTTCTAATACCGTAATTAAACGTTTAGAAATCTGAACACATAAAGTTTCCATATCCGGTTAGCAACAGACCATAGATCCGATCAAACGATAGCATCATAAAGCATTACAAATCATTTAGCACATAAAAGCATTTTAGGCATCTTCCCTAAATAAACTACTGTTTGTGTCTATTCATGTGTACTTCCTAAAATATATTAGACACACTCCTCACGATCATCGCTTAGCATTCTAAGTGTAAGTCTAGAAATTTCCTAGAAATTCCTAGTTCGCTTAAACTAATGCTTTGATACCAACTGTAACATCCCCAAATTCACGGTCATTTTAAAAATTTTATTTATGCTTATTTAAAAATCAGAGTATTCATTTTTAAAGGATAATATTGCGGAATTTGTTCCCACAAAACATGATAAATATATTATCAAAGCATTTCCGAAGAAATGTATTTTGTTTATATTAAAACTTGGGGATGTCATCGTCAATACATAAACATAAGCATAAATAGACCTTACATTCATTTACACTAGTGATTTACATCTCCTTTAATCTCTCAGTGTAATGTAGCTTCGTATCGACACCTGTGATACAAATAAACTGAGTGGGTCAGGTTGGGAAACCTGGTGAGTACATAGGGTTTTCAACCCACAATAATAAAGTTATTATGTTTCATCATCAAACAATTACAATTAACCAAATTACCCATCCCCATTATCTTCTTTATTCTTAAGGATCTACCCTAACAACCATCTATCATTCACTCATTCATTCCTAAGGATTGTCCTAAGGAATAGGCACGAAGTCCATAGTTGCCTATGGCACAGCTGCCAATGTTATCTATTAGGCACAACTGCCAATATTATCATTTAGGCGCAGCTACCAGGATTATGGCGTTCTCTATTAGGCGCAACTGCCAGGATTATGATGTTCTCTATTAGGCGCAGCTGCCGATATTATCCTTAAGGCGCAGCTGCTAGGATGTTTAGAGTATATCGTAGCTCAAAAAAATCTACAGGTTGTGGCACAACTGCCAATATTCATCTGTATCATCTTTCATCCTTCATCATTCGTCTACCCATGTTCTACCCAACATATTCGTAGATATAAAATACATGTACAGTTTAAATCATTTAAAACATGTATAAATCGTTCATCCAGCATAGATATTAGGAACACAAATAATATGCACACATAGCACCTAATTTATATCAAATACTTCATATCTATGTGTAAGATGAAAGTAACTATGCACTGACTTGTTAAAGTGATGATTCCGAACTCGGGCAGCGCTTCGCTTCTAACGATTCTATTTTCCTTTGACGAAATCTAGTATTATTACCACTATATTTTAGTCTAATTTTTATTGCGACTATTTACTAGCGATATTGTTTTATAAGTGTTAAACAATACTTTTCAACCACTATGTACAGACAAGGGCCAAACATGAAACCCCGGAGGGCAGGACCATTTTGGCAGTATAACACTTCTGAAATCCAACAACCCTATACGACCCTTCAAACCAGATTCCCCGTACCGCGAGTAGTTAAAAGATATTATAATAACACTTTGTATATTATATTTTATAATATATATTTTTTTATAAGTTCATAATAACGATATTGAACTTAAACATAAGCTATACTTAAAGTAGGGTAAGCATAACTCACTTACCGGGAGGTTTGGCTAGGAACCGAGTTCTGTGGGGGCAGAACTTCCTAGCCAAAAGCTATTCTTCTCGAAGCCTTTTGGCCCTTCGGGACTCGTCTCTTAGCACTTGGGAAGTACTAAGGGTTGGGAGGGGTTTAGAGAGAAGTTAGAGAGAGAGAGAGAGAGAGAGAGAGAGAGAGAGAGAATGGTTAAGGTGTGAGGAAAATGAGTGAGCCTCGCATGGTATTTATAGGATAAAAAATGGCTCAAATCGGCAAGTTCTGAGCCTCCAACTTGTCAAGTTGGGTGCTAGGTTTTGGGTTTTGAGCATTCTAACACTCCTATGGTGTACATGCAACCCTATAAACCTTGGATCTATGTTTTCTCTATTATACATGCAAATATTAACTATTCCAAGGTTTCATCATAACTAGCATATTATGAAGTACCTATACTACAAAGTTCTAGTTAGATGACATACCTATTGATGTAGCTTGATGTCTTCAAGCTTTAAGAGCTTAGCCCCAATAGTGTGGAAGCCTCAAATGGAATCACAAATCACCAAAACACCTTGGAAGAACTTGAGAGAATATGTATGCACACTAAAATCGGCCCACTCTTATTTTCACACACTTGTTCCAATTTTGTGAGCCAAGGACCCCTTTATATATTATGGAGGATTAGGGTTACATCCATGTAAACCCTAATACCCATGAACTTTCATTTACATAGGATCCATGGGTTAAAAGCACCATGGACCATCCATGAAAGCTTAGCCCAACCTAAATGAACTTGGCCCATTCCATATATATAAGAGTCCATATTTAATTAGTTCTTTTTGATCACTTAATTAATTCTAAATTAATTCTTGATCAATACTAATTAAATAATATGATTCCATATTAATATATTAGAACTTATAATATATTAATATAAATCATAAATATACTATTCTCAAAAGACTATCCATATAAATTGTGCCGGTGAAGTGCAACCCAAATGGACCATGCCGGGTCGGGTCAAGTACATACCAAATATAGTTATGGACTTAGACATTAATCCAACAGTCTCCCACTTGGATAAGTCTAAAACTATTATTGAGTATGACTTCAAAACCTAACTGGCAATCGTAGCTCTTAAAGCCGCTGTCGAACTCTGACCTTGTCAATGACTTGTCCATTAGATAAGGGATCATATATTCCTCCATTCTAGATATCATATAGACTGAGACATGGATTATAATCATTCTCTCTGTCCATTTGTTGTTTCCCGATTTTCGATTTATGATGACTGATTGATTGAACAAATCAAATCAGTCCTCGCTTGGCCAAGCACTCACATGTGTCATCGCTAAATCATCGAGGGGCCCACAGATATCGCTTTTATCCCGAAGGTAAAAGGAATGGATAAACTTTGACTAATATGGCTTGTTCTACTACTTGTTGAATCCAATACTCAGAACTTATGAGCACTCATGAGTGTTGTAGCACCACTTTGTCCACCAACTTGGACCTCTACAAACCAACCCATGACAGTCTTGATTCATATCTACTTCCAACATATGACCGACTGTGGATGGTTTGAATAACTTAATCATTCAGGAAGAGCGACTTAGTTATTCTGGAAGTCAAAACATGCAAAGTGAAACACAAGAATAAATGAATCAAATATGGTATCAAACCCTATGAATATAAATAAACACTTTTATTTATCACCATACTGATTACTCATTATTCATTGTTTCGGTTTTATCAACTTTATACTTGAATTAAAAACACTAGTTGTCCCATGCTCCAAGCATGTACACTATGTTTTTCTTAAACAATAGCTTTGCCATACACCAAGTATGCACTCTATGTTTGTCTATGATCCTTACTTTGTGAAATAAACCAATTGAACATAATTTCAATGATTCTAATTTCACACTCCCAAATCCTTATCGAAAAATGTGAGAATTTCAAATTCCTATCATTTATCGAAATCTGTTTAGATTTTAAACTTATATGCACTGACCCTCCTGTAATGAATATGTATAAAGTCACAAAGACTTGTCAACATTCATTATAAGGTATTCCAATGGAGATCAACTCCATGGAAACTAAGTCTCATATTCAGAGTACATTGCTTTGGACATGCTTCTTGCATTAAGTTTTCTAATCTTACACAGATAACTTCCACCTATGGAGACAACTCCATATTCTCATTTTGACTATCACTTCTGAATAAGAGATGCCTCTTTTTAGAATATGTCAATATGGTCCTTCCAAAATTAGCACTATACTTCCAACTGTCACTGAGCAACCAATCTTTGGTAAACCTCAGATTGTCCTCGACAATTGCTTAATCATTTTATTCATGTCCAATTCTAGACCTTTTCCCTTCTTAATGCCTCTGGGCATTTGGAAAAATTTAGAAATGACAAATATTATAGGACATGCAATCGATCCTGTACCCAAAGCAAATGGTACACGATTCATGATGTCTCACATAAAGACATGATTCTAGACCAGTCTTTTGCTACAATATTTTTATTTGCCATGTTTTCAAAATTTGACTATGAAGAGGGCTGCCGTAATCATAATCGAATTTTGAGAACGCAATATATAGAATTTCCTTAAGTTGAACCAATCCAACATGAAATTCATATATATATATTCTTGACTAAAGATGATTAAGGTCTCAATCTAAGCCTTTAGAACTGAAATGAAGTATATCCTCTCCCTTAATTATAGCAAAACAACTTTGTCAATCCCTGCAACCTCACGAATTGAAACTTTTGTTTTCTATAATTAACATTGCTAACTTGCAACACTAACAATAATTATCATGCTCCCACTTACATGATGATTATTAGCATAACACTTATGCTCCCACTAGCTTTGACATGTACTCAGAAATCATCGGGACTTCTAGAAATCAATACTTTATTGACTTTCTTACCAAAGTTCAGATTTCTGATACGAGATGCTTTGATAAAACTTTATCAAAATCATACACTTTTCCTTAGATAGCATGCATGTGTGTCTAAACAATTTCAGAACTATGAAAAGGGATACCGTAATCATAGTCTCAATTGTTTAGACCTTTTGCCATCTGCTTCAAATCTACTTGGTGGAAGTGTTTCCTCACCATCATTTTCATGAATCGGAGAGAAACCTTATGACCCTTAGATTTTATGGTGTATGTGTTCTTATCCATGTGAATCGTCAAAACCATAGTCATAAGACAAGGATAATGACAAATCCAAACTCAAATGGACTGAACTTATGCAATCTTAACTTCTTGCCACCTGGCAGTACAGGGCATGCCATTGCTTCCAAGTTGTTATGCAACCAATTGAGAACTTTCAGAACTCCTATGCAAAACCAACTTTAACTGGAATGGGCACAGAATATGTCAACACGATAGGTTATAAACCTCAAGTCGGTTGCTAGTGAAGAACCTCAGGTTTTATTCTTGATTAGTTCTTGAAATTCTTTTTAGGATCTTTAAGACTCCCACTATCCTCTTGACATATAAGACTATCTTGCCAAATATTCAAGAGATAGTGTGGATAATTTATCAAGACAAACACTTCACACAATTGGCCTTAGTTGGTCTTTGTTTTATCCAAAACATCACAACTTACCAATTTCAAATGTACAAGAGTATGACACTTTTACTCTTACATTTGACAAGTGTTTTAAACCTTTCTTTAAGATATATCGCTCAAGTTACAATCTTGGAGTATGACTCTAAGAATTGTTTTGGAACGAAGTATGACTCATCTTCCTGATCTAACCATTTCAACAATTCATGACTCCTCTTCTTAGTCATAAGAATGCACTAAGATGACCTTTAGAGGACTAATTGTGATATGATTTCTAAATCATTAAGATGATCACAAACATGATACTAAAGTACTCTCCCATCTTTTCAGATTTGAGAAACTTTTATCTTTCTGCCTAATTTGATTCTTCCCATTCGTTCTGCCATACATTGAGACTTTTCCAATGTTTCAGAATTATACTTAAACTTGTAAGTATAACCATATTTACTAAACTTTAGTAAATCAAATAGTCTTAACGAGCTTTGTGGTGGACATGACCAGTGCACAAGAATGTGTACTCGATCCCTTTAGTACTTCACTTGACTCACACATCCATGTGAACAAGTAATTAGTCTTGATTTTCCAATGCTTGAAAGTTCTCATTCATCATACTATTCAACTTGCATGATTCCAAGTTTCGGTCCAATTGAAACTTGGGTGATGAGGAACTTTCCTGATTTGGTAAATTTAGACACTACCACAAATGAAAGAATCAAATCCATTTTCCAATATTGCTGTCAGTGGAATCATATAAGCAACAATTTTCCACAAATGCCATTGTGGAAAATAAATAAAATTAAACAATTTTCTTTTATTTTAAAATTTTGCGGAAAAACTTATCCTTACAATCCACATGGAAAATTGTTGTTATCTATTCCTTAGCAATATATCATAACTTCTTAAGCAACTGCTCAAAATTCTGATGCGATCGAAATCCACCTTCGCGATCAGAATCAGCATATACTTCCTTTAAGATTTCTCTCTATTCTTTGATTCTTAAAACATCAACATGTGACCCAGTCACATCATGTAATGAGGATCTCAGAATAGAACTTAACAGAGTTAGATAATGGGCTCTACCTGATGTAGAGTCAAACTTATTGACTTTAACATCCTTAGGTAAATTTGGCAGCTTTGCAATCAACGCCCCTTCCTTTGGCAAAATAAACATATGGACCCTTTGGTAATGAGACTATCTCAGACTTAGCCTTTCTCTTTACCATTTGGTCAACCGGGTTGACTATGGCCAATCCCTTTCCATTGGGAAGAGAATGCTTTTTCTGGATTTCCAGTGTCACCATTGTCACTGTCCATAAAGTTTTTGGGAAGTTGATCTTCTAATCAAATTTGCTTTACTATCGTTCCAAATCATTGCTGATTCAGCAGCACCAAGCAAATAGATATGATCATTAAGGTTCATGTCATAGTCTGTTTCATAGTAGTCCCAAAGGAACTCACTATGTGACTTAGAAAGTGATTGAACATCCAACTTTCTCAAGACTTTGACACCCAACTCTCCCGGCTTGTCAATATGTGACTTCATCTCTAAGATGTGATCACACATAGACCTTGCTTGCCATTAGGGCTTGAGTGACCTTGAACTTGTGGGTTAGGGAGAATAATTGGAGGAGGTGGAGGAAGAGAAGTATGACTTCCATGAGCCAAACTCGGGAAGTCATATTCATTAGGAAAGCTTGGTTTGGGAAGATCATTGTTGTCTAAACCAGACATCAACAATGGGAGAAATTCACGTAAAGTTGATTTAAGTCTTTAATATAACACCCAATATGATATATTAAGGCTAGGACCCAACAAACTATTTTATAACTTGGAAGAGGGATGCTGTAATCCAAGCTATAAAATATTTGAAGGTAGGTGAATGACGATTCACCAATTTCCACCAAGATAAACGAAATGTATTATTAGGTTTTAATTGGTTTTGAAACTCCTAGATTCTTTTGAGATTCATTGAACTTTTCAATGGCATGTTTCAATCTCGAGTGTGCCCTTCAGGTTTTGTGACTGGGATGCCGAGGATCACAAAACAAGGTGTGAAGTAACCATGCAAATATACTTGGTACCCTTAATATTTACCCCTCAATCGATGTGCCGGTTAACCACACACGCTCCAACGATACTATGATAAACATTAAGTTACCCTTTGCCTACCTTGTTAAGTCCAGGTTAGTGTGCCGGTTAACCACACACGCTCCACTAACAGCTTAAACAAAGTGCAAAGTGTAATTTCATGGATTAGCACCTTATTCACATTTTCCTAAGTAACTAAGATTGGAAATTTATAAGTGTTTAGTTACTTAGTATTTATCATTATACTTATAATGAAGGAAGAATTATAGTCCTTGTGCTACCTGTTCGGCTAACGACCCTCCACCGGTAAAGGAAGCGGTGAGTGAGAGTGGACACCCATTAAACTGCCATTTTATAGGCAGTAACCTTATACCCCCCTTATAGACCGGCTTCGTGAATGAGGCCTACTAATGGTAAGACGACTTGCTCTTATACATATAATATATTAAACTTTTAATATTATAATAGTATAAGGGTGTATTTTAGACATTTAAAATACTTGGTGGTTTAATCTATTAATTAAACTAGACTTTTAATTTAATTAAACTCAAACCATATATTTATGGATTAATAATACTCTTTTAATTAAACGCTTTAATTAACTATTAATAAAGTCCATAAGAGTTAATTTGAACTATTCAATAAAACATCATAATTCCAATTATTAAACTCAAAATTAAAACCATTTAATTAATTGTTTAAGTTATGAACCCAAAAGTTTTAGAATTCAATTCTTTTTTTCATAAAAAACTTTTCTCAAATTCCAAAACTTGAAGGCAAGTTTTGTAATTCTTGAAAACCTTTGGATTCCATAACTTATGGAATTAATGGTGTTTTATGATGAAACTTTCCATGTTTCATAACTTAAGAACAAGTTATGAAATTCTTTAAAACATTAACACCAAATTTTGTAACTCCATAAAAACTTTGAATCAAATTTTTTTTTTTAAAAAAAACTTTCATATCCATAACTTATGGAAGTTTCAAAAACCCTTAAGATCACAACTTTAAAAAAAAAAACTTTTGAGCTCCAAAAGTTTATGACAAAATATGTAACTCCTTAAAACATTTAGATCAAACTTTTAAAACTAATAAAATAATCATATCATTTTATCTTTTACTAAATTTGACCTAATTTAACTCATATAACAAATGATTCAAAATTTACAAATAATTCGTTTTTCACAAAACAAGTAATTATCTTAAAATTTGACAAACGTCATGTTTTTTTTTCTTTTTTTTTCCAACTTGAAAATAAAACATTTGCATCAATATAACAGAAAACAACCCATGGCTCTGATACCACTGTTGGGTTTTGAGCATTCTAACACTCCTATGGTGTACATGCAACCCTATAAACCTTGGATCTATGTTTTCTCTATTATACAGGCAAATATTAACTATTCCAAGGTTTCATGCTAACTAGCATATTATGAAGCACCTATACTACAAAGTTCTAGTTAGATGACATACCTTTTGATGTAGCTTGATGTCTTCAAGCTTTAAGAGCTTAGCCCCAATAGTGTGGAAGCCTCAAATGGAATCACAAATCACCAAATCACCAAAACACCTTGCACACTAAAATCGGCCCACTCTTATTTTCACACACTTGTTCCAATTTTGTGAGCCAAGGACCCCTTTATATATTATGGAGGATTAGGGTTACATCCATGTAAACCCTAATACCCATGACCTTTCATTTACATAGGATCCACGGGTTAAAAGCTCCATGGACCATCCATGAAAGCTTAGCCCAACCTAAATGAACTTGGCCCATTCCATATATATAAGAGTCCATATTTAATTAGTTCTTTTTGATCACTTAATTGATTCTAAATTAATTCTTGATCAATACTAATTAAATAATATGATTCCATATTAATATATTAGAACTTATAATATATTAATATAAATCATAAATATACTATTATCAAAAGACTATCCATATAAATTGTGCCGGTGAAGTGCAACCCAAATGGACCATGCTGGGTCGGGTTAAGTACATACCAAATATAGTTATGGACTTAGACATTAATCCAACACTAGGTGCCACCATCTGGTGGCAAGGCGTGGGGAGGAAGCAATGGCTCAGATCGCGCCACGTCACCCACTTCACATCAGCCCATCCCGACTTCTAAATTCCGCAACTTTCGCATACAAGCTCCATTTTTGACGTTCTTTATATCCACGCGTAGGTATTGATAAGATCTACAACTCTCCTTTTGACTCCATCAGCTAATTCTCGACCGATTTTAAATTTAATAGTATGAGAAGATTACATTGTTTAACGACCGTGTAAAATTCATAACTTCTACATACGGACTCCGTTTTTCACTGTCTTTTTATCGTTGAGCTCCTATTAAGGAGATCTTCAATTATCATTTAGGTTGTGTCGGCTAAAAGTCGACCGATCTAAAATTTGAATTCCGGGTTGTGCACTACTATACTAAATCTTAGAAAAATCATAAATTCTTTATACGAAGTCAGACTTGAACGTTCTTTATATGAACATTCTCGGTTTAACGTATACTATGAATTTTGTTTAGATCACTAAGGCTAAAAAGTAATTTATCAAAAATTCACTTTTTACGTTACGCGGTGCCATGATGGTTTAGCCGTAAAACTTCGACATGTCATAACTTCTTCGATATAACTTGGATTTCGACGTTCTTTATATGTACGAAACCCTTGTGACATATACTATAACTTAGTTAAGATTATTCCTTCTAAATAATCTTCTATCAAAAAGCTTTTTTTACGCTTATTGTCTCTATATTGACTAGCCCGAATCTGCGGGCGTTACAATTATCTCCCCCTTAGGATGATTACGTCCCGGAATCATCAACAAAAAAAGGCTTGTATAATGACTCCATACATTATCTTTTCACTGTAGGTAATAACCGTAACTCTTATGTCCTTTCAATAAATTGCTAAACAATCCCTGTACTTTTAATCAACCTTTAATCCCAAAATTAATTCCAAATTAATTTTTGATTAAATTAATTAAACAATACGATTTCTAATTAATATATTATTTTCATAATACATTAATAGATTATTTATCACAATTTATTTTTCAAATAATAAATTCAACCTCTTTCTCCAAAAGTTATCCTGTCCAGTTGCTAGTATGAAGGCAACCCAAAAGGACCGTGCTACTATCAATTCAAGTATATACCAATTATAGTTATGGGCTTAGACACATATTCCAACAAATATATCGACTTCCCTTGTTAAGATAGAAGGGCCAAATAAACTTTAACCACATATACTTTGCCTATTCCTCATATCATATTTGGTCAATCCCAGTATGGTTTCATTTATGAAAAATATTGGGGAAAAACCAAGATACAACAAATTGTAGGATAAAATCTCATACATCTCCATTTGAAGAATATGAGATATTATTGTCTTAGAATTACTTATGATGAAATCCATGAAGTAATATCTAAGAGTGGATTACTCCAAAACCTAAAATCCCCATTTAAACTACTCACGAGTATTTGACACAATCTCTATGTTATGCCCATCCCCATAGACAAACTACCAATACTCAATGACAATCTTAATGTAATGTCCCAGTTTTCAACTCAAAATTTTCATTTTTATTTATTTAAATATATCAAAGTATAGTTACATTACGCGGAAAAATGTTGTGAATGCGCGTGTGTACATTCGAACCTTGCCCTTCTCTCGAATCAATGAAGTAACTGGAAAACATGTATAATCAACTAGGTAAGCATGAAGCATAGTGAGTTCCCCAAAATACCATATAGTACAATACATATATATATATATATATATATATATATATATATATATATATATATATATATATATACATGCATACAAACAATGGTTCACCGATCTACCAATAATATGTGTACTTACTGCCTTCATGTCATTTCGTCAACACATGTCTATGTGTACTTAAGGCCTACATTCCATTTCGTCAACACGTGGGCCTATAGGCTCCCGACCTTTTTTGTAGTTCCACCATAATCCCCTATCTAATATCACAACAATTACGCACATAAACACTTCACTTTAGACTTTACTAGTACATACACATTTATACTTTCTACTCTTCAGGTTTTAAGCACATAGAAACTATACTATCAGCTCTTATTCTACTAGCTCTCTATCCTAATATACATGGATATATATTTTAATACATAGTATAGTGAGATAACTCACCTTGACAGTTATTCAGAAGATTGGCAGCTATATGGGTGATCCTAGTGGCGATCCAACTGGCGGGTAACGCGCCTAACAAGTATTAACCAATAATACTATAACTTATTATTCTCTATGATGACCAGGTAATGAAAGTTAGATCTTTCATTAATCCCACTGAATGTTGAGAGTTTGATCAAATAAGGATCAGCCTGTAACGCTCTGTTCCAAATCGATTCCTAGTCTGAGGCTGTGGGCCGAAGATCGGTCATCATCAGGATTAGGGCTTTTGAGAAGGTAAGATCTAGGCCTATTTGGGTGTGGGTGAAGTATTAGAAGTGATCCGAGTGTTCGGTTCGTGTTTTGAGGCCTAGGGGTATTTCGGTAAAGTGGCAGTTTGGGCTTTTGTGGAAAATGGACTTTTGTTCGGAAGGTCTTAAGAGAGGTATGAGTTGATAGAAGTGTAGGGCTTCTCGTCACTTTTTCGTGGATATAAAGTTCATCGGAAACAGACTTAGAACGAAGAAGTTATAGTACTTTGAAGTTGTTGGCAGAATTGGTCCCTGAATGGAAAAGCTTGCATTTCAGCCCATGCATGCAAGGTGGCAACTAGGTGGGTACGCCCAGCGTAAGCAAGGGTACCCCCAACGTAGTTTGGATAAGTGAAAAATGGGAGGTTCAGGCAGTACGCCCAGCATACTGGAATTACGCCCAACGTAGTGCCCAGGATCTTCAAACCCTAAATGTGCACTATTTAAGCAACTTAAGACTCAAGACTCTTCATTCTTTCAGCCCCCACTGCACCTTAAGCCTCCTTTCGAAACCCTAACCCTAATTGTGGGTATGTGAGCTTGGAAGGCCATCTTTGAGTGTATTTTAGTGTTGTTAAAGAAGAGTGATCATCTTGGAGAATCATTGATCAAGGAAGAGCTTTTGGATCCAGGTTCCCCAGCTCATTTGCAAGTCTCAGAAGGTGTAAAGTTTCTATCTTGCTATCTTATAGCTTAAGATCTGGATTAGGGCTTGTTTGGTGCTTCTTATGATTATATGGATTATCTTTTAGGAGTTTGAGCAACTCCAGAGCTTAGGAAGAGTAGATCTGAGGTCCTTTGGTCCATCTACCTCATAAAAGTGTAGTCTTGATAGGTACTTTAACCTCATGCATGGATCAAGACCCTTGGAAAGGTCTTAATGGGTTGTCGGGAACATATGGAGCATGTAAAGGCATAAAGTTGGCAACTTTATGCCTTAATACGTCTTAATGGACTGAGATCTTGAGTTAGATGTTGAAATCCCAAGTATTAAGTGCTTAATGGCCATTTGTGCATGACTGACTTGTACGCTGCGTGTAGCAACATGTACGCAACGCGTACTGATCAAACCCTAGTACGCTAAGTGTACTGAAGGGGTACGCTGAGCGTACACATTAGTAGGATTTTGGGCTTCGGGTGGGCTGTAGGCCTTTCTGGTCCTTGACCAGTTTTGGGCCTGGATTTGTTTTGGATTGGTGGATCAATTTATCTGTTTTGGGCCATGATTGCTATGGTTGGGTCTTATTGGGCCATATGGCCCATTTAAATAGTTTTGGACATAGACTTTAGGCCCGTTAGTAAGGAGAGACTTTTGGGCCGTTGTGAAAGGTCTTGGGCTAAGAAGGTGTTTGGAATTTAGGTAGGGTCCAATAAGGGTTTGGGCCCAATTTGGAAAATTAGGCCACTAATGGGCTTCTATGGAGTTTAGGGTTTTGGACTCCATTGGTTTTGGACTTAGGCCTTTCTTAAGTATCTCGTGGGCCAGGGGTGAAATGGTCATGTTACCCAAGTATGGATTATGGATTATGGATCATGGTATAAAACCCAATTGCTAATTGGGTGATATTTTGGTATTGATAGCTTGGGAGGTCGGTAGGGCAGCAGCTAAGGAGTTCTTGCAGGAGGCTTCTGCAGTGCGAGGTGAGTCTTCTCACCATACCAATGGGTCTAAGGCACCAAGGTCGGCCCATTTATTTAGTTGTGATGATTGTTGCGAATGTGCTATTGATTCATCATGTATTTATGTGAAGACCATGCGAGGGTTCCCAGGGCAGAGGGCTAAGACCACATGGGGGTTCCAGTGGCACCCAGTGTAAGACCTTGGAGGGTTTCCAAGGCATCCTTATATGTTCATATGTTTAGCTCATATGTTTGTATGTATAGTTTGCATTATGTCTTGTTTGGCAGGAAGACCTTGTGGGGGTTCCCAAGGCAGGAAGACCATGTGGGGGTTCCCATGCCAGATAAGACCACGTGGGGGTTGCTGTGGCACTAGGTGTAAGACCCTGGGGGGTTTCCATGGCTTCCTTATATGATTATATGCAGGGCTTATGTGGTAGAGATAGCTTTTACAGTTAATATGATATGTGTTATGTGGATTGTGTGTGGGGTATGCTCTGGGGGCCTCACTAAGCTTTGTGCTTACGGTTTACAATTTTGGTTGCAGGTATCATCGAATTGGAAAAGAAGAGCTCGGATTGATCGCAGTGCACACACCTATGATTTCCATAATGAAGGATTTTGGGATGAACTCTGATAAATGTTTTACTCAACGATGATTTGAAATGTTTGAAATAAATGGTATCAATGTTTTAGCTATATTAAAAATGAAATTTTTACCCTTGATTTTTGGGTCGTTACACAGCCAGGCAGGACAGTTGGGATGCAGGACCATTTCGACATATAGCCTTTCTGAAATGCAACAACCAAGCCAATGTGACCACTCTAGACACATCTACCGGAAGTAGATCAATCATTATTATAACTGGAATTACTGATAAATCTTATTTATACATTCATAACAATGACTTTGAATATAAATATAAGCTACGCTTAAAGTGTAGTAAGTGCAGATTAACTTACTGGGATTTCTAATGGAAACTGGAAAAAGTCACGAACAGGACCCCGATACATAGCACTTCTTTCTTCCTAGCTATCTGCTATTCCAGAGCTTTGTTAAATCAGAATTCTTTAGAACCCCGAGAATACCAAGGTAAATCAAACCTAGAGAGAGATATGTGAGAAATTTGAGTGAGGAATAAGTGAACCCCAAGATCCTTATTTATAGTTGGAAGGCACGTCACGTACACCACAGAGGCACGCCACGTGCTTGGTGTTCGCTGTTAGCTGGAGCCACATGTCAGCACAAGGGTCGGCTGTATCTCATTTTCTAGAAAGGCAAGCGCACTGTGCCACGCGCACATGCTTGCAAATTTCTAATTTTTCAAAAAACCATATCTTCTTCATACAACCTACGTTTTTGACGTTCTTTATATCCACGCGTAGCTATCGCTGATATCTACAACTTGCATTTAGACTCTGTCGGATAATTTTCACTATATTTTTAAAGTTATATTTTTAACAGGCTTAGACTATTAAAGTCCGTATAAAAATCATAACGTTTTCATATGACATCCATTCTGGACTGTCTTTATATCGACATATTCCTATTCATGAGATCTTTAACTCTCGTTTCTATTGTTTTGGCTAACAATCAATCGATTTCTATTTTGATTTTTGTGTCGCCTATTATTGCGCTGAAACTTCTAAAATTCATAACTTCCTCATACGAAGTCAGATTCATGTGTTCTATATATCTATGGAAATCGTATTGACGTTTTCTATGTGTTTATAATGATTACTTTGGCTAAAAAGTAATATATATTTCTATTTCACATTTTATAAACAAGTGTTTATATCAAATTATATTGGAATGTGAAAGCGGGGTGTTACAACTCTCCCCACTTACAAAGATTTCATCCTCAAAATCTTGATCCTAATTCTCTTAGATGTCGACTTATTGGAGATTATCGAGGTCAACTTGTGATCTAGATAAAGTTTCTGCATTAACATTCGCCGTAGAATTTCATTTTGTATCATATTCGTACTCCCAAACTCCTCGTGAAGTCTTCATTAACTGGGAAATCGTCAGTCTGCACTTCCATAATTTATTCCTTACGAAGAATGATCACATTCAGACGTGAAATACCGATTTGTTCTTTTGACCAGGAACATTGTCGAATCGTTATAAAGCGATTAATTGGGGAAATTTATCTATGACATCCTAACAAAATCTACTGTCCGGAACATTGCTCTAAAATGTCTTACGGAAGACCCTTAAAACACACATGAATTTAAATCACAAACAGTATTCCAATCTAGTTCAAGTGTTCCAACACCCTGAATTTTAACCAAAAGTACTATAACATGTTTACTGGCTTGAAAACACCAGAACCAATACTCTAATATTGGTGACGAACTCATTATAAGGATTGCTCCTTTTTCAACTTGCAAGATTATAATGAATACTTGGCCACCAATAGCCTTCTCACAAGGTTTTATCTACTTTACATGTATCAAGGTATGACTATTGCTCGAGTAATTTGTTTCTATACCTACTCATGACATGTCGCAATACCTGCCAACTATTGAAGTTTTTATGCTTGATCTCTCCTGTCACCATCCTTCCTTGATCGCAATAGATCTCTGCTACTTAAACTTTTGAGGCTATATAATCTTTTAAATTGACAAAGTGTCTCCAAAGCTGATTTTTTCATGCTTGACGCTTTCTATTTGCGAACTACGTTGCAAGGATATTTTAACAACCTTGGGGGTGCGAACCTATCAGGTTCTCTTGGCTATCTGAGTCGCACCCACGAATCCGGTCAATTTCTAAATCCTATTAGATGTTTGGGAGGAAAGGCCAACCTTTCCTTGAGAAGCAAGAAACTCATAGCGTATGGGTAATCTTAGCAGAAGAATTCCTTCTTCTTTTACCCTGAACAACCAAACCTAAACAAACAACTTTTATCTGCTTGCATTGTACCCTCCTGGTCCTCAACGTAGAGACCAAAAGTCAAATTTCTCTTTGCACTTTCGTCTTATGGGTCGGTTCTCCCCCACTTGGGTTCGACCTATTATCTGTTGCTACTTGTCGTTGATCAAAGCCTAAGCTGGCTTTGTTTATGCTTTCAATATTTTATTTTTACTTTGAATAAACTCATGTTTGTCATATCCAATGACCTTCAATAATCTATCTGAGTACTACTACCTGTATCATTGTGAGTGATCCTCTTATATAGTATGACCAAAACAGGATAAGGTTGTGACAAGCACACATTGTTTTATTAAAATGTACAAATACATACATATAACTAAATTGGGTATGGGGATATTACTCTCTTGATACTAGTCACAACATAAGGTCAACACTCCATTTTTATTATATTATTGTCATCACACATTTATTACATATACCAGAGGACTTTAGTGATAGTCTGAAAGCACTATTAATTTCCTTCGATGCGAGCATATTCCTGATAGAGCTTTTCCTCGATCAGAAGAACAACTAGCTACGACATTTGTCACACCCCAAACCGGAACACTGGAAACGTTCGGGGGTGGATGACGTCATGTACAGTATCACAACAATTGAATAATAGTAATCAAAGAAACAACAACCATTTTATTAATATTAAAGTGTTTACATTATATTCGAATCATAGCTAGATAACATCAAAAGTATATAGCAAAAACAAAGACTTGAAGCTACTATGCTCCGTCTTCACAAAACCTGCGGGTGTACCTGTCTACTGGTTTCCTGAGAATACAAGTGGTTTTAAAAGTGTCAACATTAAAGTTGGTGAGTTCATAATCATTTTTGTTATAGAAAGTATATTCTTTGTTCTTCGAAATTGTTCGGGTGTTCCTCCAGAAAATCCTATATTTTCTTAGTATAATGGAATGTAGTCTTAGGCCTTAAGACCAAAATATATATGTTTCTTATGCTTAAAGAATAAAATACGACACTTTGAATTTATATAAGTAATCGTATTTGCTTCCGGATAGTGGATTTGTAAACTGTTTACTTGTAAAATAATGATGTTTATCCTGGAAAATCCTATATTTTCCATAAAACCGAATGATAGACTTAAACGTTCCAAGACTGAAAAGTACAAGTATAATTGCCATACTTGATTTGATGATACCTAGTTTTATTCATAAGTAAAACTAGCTGAAGATGTGTTTGCCTTGTAAACTAGATATGATGTTAATACCCTCCTATTATTACTTAGTACATACGAGTTGTATATAATCGATATCGAACAGACAATCGAATGGGTGATCCTGCCCTAAGCCCACAACCAAACAAGGAACAGGAAGTAAGGCGGAAATCACACATTCTGATGCCTATCAGATATTGTTTATATATAACCCTAATGTATATACTAAGTAATCATAGAGTTAATACCCCTTGAGACTGTTTAAAAAGTATATTACTACGTAAATGTGTCGTTGTTTTCTCCATGTGAGTTCTTATAACCATACTGACCCAGTCGTCCTGATCGCGATGTTCTTCAGGCGTCAGAATGTTAACGACATTTGTCACCCCAGGCCTGCCGGCCTAACTGTAGCTAATAGTTAAGGTGTGCGATTGTCAGTCCCAAATAGATCTATACACAAATATCTCGCTCTCCCTACAAGAGACTCTGGTTATAAGTCAGGACTTTAATGGGTACTTAGGTACGTACGTGAAGACGTCTTACAAATTGCTTCATCGAGTTTACTAGTAATAAAGTGAAAAACCTTTTAGTAAATAACATGCAACTTTTCCTTAGAAAGGTCTATGATGACAAATATTGTGAAAAGACTCATAAATTATACCTATTATAATTTATATTTTGTTTTGGTATTGTTATCAGACTTAGTAAAAATAGTATATAAGTACCCTAAACTATACCTATTATAGTTTATATGACAACAATAAAATATATAAGAAAGATACCCTTTTTGCTCGGCAAGTTACAAAAGGGCTACAGTTTTATTTAAATAAGTTTTATACTTATATATATATATATATATATATATATATATATATATATATATATATATATATATATATATATATATATATAATTTAGATTAAAAAGGCAGTCAGACAAGTGATTCTTCCCTAAGCCCACAACCAGACAAGGAACACGAGTTAAGGCGGAAACACCAGTCCTAAGCGTGTTGAATCTTAATTTATATATATATATATATATATATATATATATATATATATATATATATATATATATATATATATATATATATATATATATATAGTTTTAAGATAAACAAGAACGTAAATAATTTTAAATAGCTTGAAATAGTTTGAAGCAGTTTGAAATAATTAAAAATCTTAACACAAGATTTCTTGTGTTTTACTTGTATTCCCCCCCCCCCTTAAAAACATTGAAAAGGCTTGGAAAAATATGGGGGAATGAAATCACCTCGAATGCACGTTTTCGTTTGGATACGAAGTGGCAGTGATGATCCTCGGGTTAGAACTCGTGCGAATAGTCATATCCTAAAAATAATTATACCCGACGTCGTATTTAAATTAATAAGATATTAATTTAAATAATAAATTAAGTAATGGTTTAAATAATAATTAAAGTGTTAGACAACACTTTAATTATGTAAGAAACACTTACAAAAGCCTTAGGAATTATTTGGAATAGTTCTAGGCGTTTTCGGTGTGCTTGGGTGAAAGCTTGAAGATTTGAAGATCGGTCTTGGTGTTCTTGGTGTTCTTGGTGAAAATAAGAAGATTTGGGCAAGAATATTATGAATATATGTTGTTTACAGATGAGTTTTGAGAGCAAATTTGAGAGGATTTATGTGCACAAAATGAGAAATGAGGGATGTTTGTGGTTGAGAAGATATATATAGGAAAGTGTTTACGGTTCATAATGGGCCATGGCTTTGGGTTTTCTGTCCCTTAATGGACTTTTGGTTGTGTTTTCGGTCACATAAGACCGAAAACCCTTTTCTCTTTGAAACAAATGGCCGAAAACTCTACATTGGTAAGATTCCCAAACCGTAAACCCATTTGCTTTAGTCTTTTGGACCGAAAACTAAGAGACTCTTGGATCTTTGGACCGAGAACTCATATATGGGGGTTATTTTATGGTTTAAACTTTAAACTTTAGCCTCAAATTAAATTATACTAACATAAATCAACTTAGGTTTCAAACTATACTTAGTTATTAGCTTAAGCATGCCCTTTAGGCAATAGAGGATACAATGCAACAAGGATTGCAATGTGGTTTCACTTGTACTAGGTTAGGGTTTAGACTTTGTTGGGTTTAAAATTTCCCAGTTGTGACAACATTCGGTGTCTCCTTGGCTTCCTCTTCCATGAGGTAAAAGGCTCACTCCTTGGACCTTGGAGCTTCAGCTTTGCCTTGTTGTCCATCAGTTATCCTCAAAGTCGTAGGTACTGGAGCTTGTAGTGCGCCTGTTGGGTTCAAAAGAGGACATTCGGCCCTGATGCGACCCATTTGGTTGCAGTGGAAACAAATGCGCATTCCTTGTATTCCCTGCTTACAGTTTCCGCTGTAATGCCTCTCCTTTCCGCACCTGTAGCATATTAAATCACAACAAACTCCTTCGTAGGACTTCCTACACTTGTTACACCGAGGACCCTTCTGTCCTCCAGACCTTGATTCGTCGTGCTTGTATCTCTTGGATATTAGTTGAGATGGAGTTGGACTCTGCCTTTTTTCCTTTTGTTGAGTCTCCAACTCAATTTCTCTTCTTCTGGCATGCTCGTGCATCTCTGCTAAGGTTTTGTATCAATTGTTCGATATGAACTCCATTATATCAGTCATGAGCATACTCAAGTATCGAGACATCTGCACTTGCTCTGATGAGGCATATTCTGGTCAAAATAGGTCCCTCTCGGTGAACATCTTAGTGATCTATGTCACTGAATTCAGTGATTTGTTTGAGTGATAGATATTCTTGTGCAATTCGCTCCCTCTCTACCAGTGAAACATACTCTGCCTTGAAATTTTTGAAAAACTGTTCACAAGTTACCGCGCTCTTCTCAGTAAGTGAATACATCTTAGTGACAAAGTTGCACCAGTCCTTTGCTCCTAATCATAGAAGATTTTGCACATATCAGAACTTCAGGTTTGCCGAACAAGCACAAGTGTAAAAGCATCCTTCCACATACAAGATCCACCTCATGGCAACAATTGGATCCTAACACCATCAAACTCAGGAGGTTTGGTGTTATTGAACTCTCGATAAGGCATTTCCTTTT
Organism: Lactuca virosa; assembly: GCF_052849685.1. Classification (NCBI taxonomy): domain Eukaryota; kingdom Viridiplantae; phylum Streptophyta; class Magnoliopsida; order Asterales; family Asteraceae; genus Lactuca; species Lactuca virosa. The sequence continues at coordinate 205,241,490 of NC_136429.1, forward strand.
CTCCTAACGGGGTTGCAACAACGACAATGTACCGTTCATGAAACTGGGCTATCAATTTAGTCATAATAGTTCCGAACATTTATGGAATCGTCTCTATTACAGCCGCCGATACCACCGCCTCCACCCAATCGCGTATTAGTCTCGCTTGGTCTTGAACCTTCAAATCTAGAACTCGTCTCGCTTTCTCTTGTGATCATCACCATGCTGAAGGTGTAATGGGAATATGTTAATACAAATCGAACTAACTCCAAAATGATATTCGAATCCTCTCAAGTTCCTTAGCAACTTTGTGTCCTTTCTTGATTCATGTATGGATCTTGTGTTTCCAGTAGTACGGGCCCATACTACCTTCCACACCTATCCATACCAGATCCAAGAATTTCCCCAAGGTTTCCCAGTCACTACACTCTGGTATTGATAGTTCCTTTCATACACAATGTTACAAGGACCTAATTATTACTTTCCTAGACTTCATTAGGATCTTGCGTCTCTACCGATGCCCTACCTCACGAATATATGCCCTTTTATGCATATACTAAACTTCCTAGACTCTCTTTTTAGCATTCCTTCCACTTCATTGTACTATTTGTCGAGGAAGAATTCTACAAACGTTAACTATTTATCTGACAAATATGATTACATGCCTTTAAAATCAAACCACATGTTAACTGAAAGATCCAACACTACAATGGTTAGACTCGGACGAGAGCTGCACAATAGCGCCAAATCAATCAATCTAAGCTATTTAATTTTGGGAGCATGCAACCTAATGTATTTGTCAAATAACTAATTAATTTCCATATAGGTTCTAAGCAACAAATGACAAGTAATTCTCGAGGAGGCAGGACATCTTAAGCATCACACAATCCTAACTGTAAATTCTAAAAAAGATAGCGAATCTAAATACGAGCATGCATTTCTAACATTTCTTATATCATTAATCATAACAATTATGGATATTTTTGGAATCACTTTCCTTTCTAAGCTCTGACTGACTGTATGCATCACATTCCTTGTATTATTCTTTTTATAAAAAGATTTATTAATTATTCTGATCCTTATTTTGAGTCTGGACTCACATGAGTGTTCATCCAGTTCTCTCAAACCAGGGCTCTGATACCAACTTGTAACGTCCCAATTTTCAAACTCAAAATTTTCATTTTTATTTATTCAAATATATATCAGAGTATAGTTAGATGATGCAGAAACATGTTGCGAATGCATGCGTGTAAAGTTGAATCTTGTCCTTCTCACGAATCAATCAAGCACCTGAAAAAAATTTATAATCAACTGGGTAAGTACAAATCTTACCGAGTTCCCAAAAATACCATATACCACAATACATATACATGCATACAAACAATGGTTCATGATCTGCAAATAATATGTATATTTTAGACTTGCGGCCCAACCATTTTGTCCTCAACATGGGTCTACGTGTACTTACGGCCTTCATGCCATTTCCTCAACATGGGTCTATGTCTACTTACGGCCTACATGCCATTTCTTTAACACAGGTCTGTTGGATTAATGTCTAAGTCCATAACTATAATTGGTATGTACTTGACCTGATTGGCATGGTCCATTTGGGTTGCATGGCATCGGAACAATTTGGATAGACTTTTGTGAGAAAAGGATAGTTATGATTTGTTAATATATTATAAGTTCTAATATATTAATATGAAATCATATTATTTAATTAGTATTGATCAAGAATTAATTTGGAATTAATTTTGTGATCAAAAGGAGACTAATTAAATATATGGGGATTGATTGTGTAAATCATTCATTCTTATATATGTGGGCTTATGATCCATAGTTCTTCATGTTGGGCTAAACTCATGGAGTAACCCATGGATACTCCATGGAGGTTTTAACCCATGGAGCATGAAGAATATGGAAAGACATGAGTTACATGGTGTAACCCTAGTAGCCACCATATATAAGGACCCCATGGCTCAAGAAATTGGCACTAGTGTGTGTACACATGAGGGTTAGCCAATTTGAGCATAGGAACCTTTTCTCTCAAGTTATTCCAAGATGTTGGTGATGTTGTGTGAACCATTTAAGGTGTCACACTTGAGGCACTAGGCTCTTAAGCTCCATGGAATCAAGCTACAACAAAGAGGTATGTAATTCTACTAGAATTTATATTATATGTTCTTCATATTATGCTAATTAGAACAATACCTTGGAAAAATTGATATTTGCATGTATAATAGATAAAACATAGATTCAAGGTATTTAGGGTTGCATGTACACCTTAGGAGTGTTAGAATGCTCAAAACCCCTTCAGTGGTATCAGAGCCAAGGCTTGTTTTCAATTATACTTGATGCAAATTGCTGAAAAAGATGAAAAAATCGATTTTTTGGATGTCTGGGCACTGGACTCGCCGACTTCACTGATGGACTTGCCGAGTCCATGAAGAAATTCATCCTACTCGTCGAGTAGGTTCATGCACTCGACGAGTAGGAGCCCCTGACAGCATATTTTCGAGATTTTTGGCTGGAATTGGACTAGGAACATTACCCTAAGCTGTTTTTGAACTTGTAAACCTGTTTTTGATGTCGTAATGTTCATGCTAATCCAATTTCATAGATAATTGTCAATAGATTCATGTTTTGTATTAGTTTAATGATTAGGCTAATTACATGAAAATTGTTTGATTTGAATTATCTTGTTCTAATGAGTTGATTTAGATTAATAGAAAAGTTATGTGATAATATGTTTTCAATCCGAATTAATCTAAAAGTTGTTCATAATATGTGTTTTTGTAACTGTCCTCAAGTTATATGAAAAGTCACATTTATGTTTTTTTAAACACTCATAAGATTTCCATAAGTTATGAAAGTGAAGAGTCTCATTTTTAATTGTTTTAAAGACTTACATAACTTGTCCTCAAGTTATGGAACTTGAAGAGTTTTTTCATTAAAACTACTTTAAACACATAAGTTATGGAATTGAAAAGTTTTGTAGTGTTCAAAACTTTCCCTCAAGTTTTGGAATTTGTAAAGTTTCCCCATGAATACTTTAATTCCAAGTTAACCCTTAGAATTTTAAAAGTTAAAACTCAACCCTTATACTTTATAGTATTATAAGTTAATAATATATATATGTATAAGAGCAAGTCAGTCTTACCGTTAGTAGGCCTCATTCACGAAGCCGGTCTATAAGAGGGGTATAAGGTTACTGCCTACAAAATGGCAGTTTAATGAGTGTCCACTCTCGCCCACCGCTTCCTTGACTGGTGGAGGGTCCTTAGCCGAACGGGTAGGACAAGGACTATAATTCTCCCTTCATTAAAAGTATTAATGATAAATACTAAGTAACTAAACCTTTTATAAATTCCCAATCTTAGTTACTTAGGAAAATGTGAATTTGGTGCTAACCCATGAAATTACACTTTGCACTTTGCTTAAGTCGTTAGTGGAGCGCGTGTGGTTAACCGGCACACTAACCTGGATTTAACAAGGTAGGCAAAGGGTAACTTAATGTTTATCATAGTATCGATGGAGCGCGTGTGGTTAACCGGCACATCGATTGAGGGGTAAATATTAAGGGTACCAACTATATTTGCATGGTTATTCACACCTTGTTTTGTGATCCTCGGCATCCCAGTCACAAAATTTGAGAGGGCACAATAGAGATTGAAACATGCCATTGAAAAGTTCAATGAATCTCAAAATATCTAGGAGTTTCAAATCCAATTAAAACCTAATAAATTATTTTGTTTTTCATGGTGGAAATTGGTGAATCGTCATTCGCCTACCTTCAAATATTCTATAGCTTGGATTACGGCATCCCTCTTCCAAGTTATAAAATATTGTGTTGGGTCCTAGACTTAATATTTCATATTGGGTGTTATATTAAGGACTTTAAATCAACTATCTTGAATATCTCCCAAAAGATGTCTGGTTCAGACATCTATGATCTTCCCAAAAACTATTGGAACAAACTTTCCTAATGAAGATGATATCCCGAAAATCATTCTTCACTCCCTCCACCTCCTCCAATTATTCTCCCTAACCCACAAGTTCAAGGTCACTCAAGCCCTATTGGCAAGCAAGGTCTATGTGTGCTCACATCTTGGAGATGAAGTCACATATTGACAAGCTGGGAGAGTTGGGTGTCAAAGTCTTGAGGAAGTTTGATGTTCAATCACTTCCTAAGTCACATAATGAGTTCTGTAAGGACTAATATCTAAAAGACTATGACATGACCCTTAATGATCTTATCTATTTGATTGGTGCTGCTAAATCAACAATGATTTGGAGCACTGGTAGAGCAAATTTGATTAAGAATATCTACTTCCCAGACTTCCATGGACATTGACAATGGTAGCATTGAATATCCAGAAAAGCTTTCTCTTCCCAATGGTAAGGGATCGGCCATAGTCAACTCGGTTGACCAAATGGTAAAGAGAATGGCTAAGTCTGAGATAGTCCCATGTACCGTTCCCAAAGGGTCCATATGTGTCTATTGCCAAAGGAAGGGGCATTGGTTGCAAAGCTGCCCTAACTACATGAAAGATCTGAAAGAAGGTCTAGTCAAAAGTTTGACTCTGCTTCCGGTAAGTCCACTATCTAACTCTCTTAAGTTCCTATTTAAAGATTCTTAATACATTTTGATGTATGGCAAGATCAAGCAAAGGGAAGGGAACTTAGAGAAAGAGTATGCTCAATCTGATCGCGAAGATGGATTTCAATCGCATGGTTCGAATATCGGATTCTTGAGCTACTACTTAGAGAGTTATGATAGATTGCTAGGAAATATGTAATAGCATAGTTTCCATTTAAAGTTGCATTGTAAGGAAAGTTTTTTTTTTCCGCATTTGATAAATAAATAAAATTTTGTTTTATTTTATATGTCCTTGCCATGGCACTTATGGAAAATTGATGTTTGTATATTTCTAGCAATAATGGAAATATGAATTTGATTCTTTCATTTGTGGTAGTGTCTAAATTTACCAAATAAGGAAAGATTCTCATCACCCAAGTTTTTAGGTGGATAAAAACTTGGAATCATACAAATTGTATAGTATGATGAATGAGAATTTTCATCTTTGGAAAATTAAGACTAATTCCTTGTTCACATTTATATGTGAGTCAAGTAAAGGACTAAGGGATTGAGTACACATTCTTGTGCACTGGTCAAATCCACCACAAAAGATCGATAAGACTATTCGTCATGATTTACAAAAGTTTAGTAAATATGGTTATACTTACCAATTTAAATATAATTCTGAAACATTGGAAAAGTTTCGATGTATGGCAGAAAAAATGAGAAGAATCAAATTAGGCAGAAGAATAAAAGTTTCTCAAATCTGAAAAGATGGGAGAGTACTTTAGTATCATGTTTTGTGATCATCTCAAAGATTAAGAAACCATATCGCAATTGGTTCTCTAAGGACATCTTAGTGCATTCCTATGGCTAAGAAGAGGAATCAAGAATTGCTGAAATGGTTAAATCAAGAAGGTGAGTCATACTTCGTTCGAAAACAATTCTTAGAGTCATACTCCAAGATTGTAACTTGAGTGACATATCTTAAAGAAAGGTTTATAACACTTGTCAAATGTAAGAGTAAAAGTGTCCTACTCTTGTACAATTGAAATTGGTAAGTTGTGATGTTTTGGATAAAACAAAGACCAACTAAGGCCAATTGTGTGAAGTGTTTGTCTTGATAAAGAATCCGCACTATCTCTTGAATATTTGGCAAGTGAGTCTTATATGTCAAGAGGATAGTGGGAGTCTTAAAGATCTTGAAAAAGCTTCAAGATCTAATCAAGAGTAAAAACATGTAGTTTATCACTAGCACACGACTTGAGGTTTATAACCTATCTTGTTGACATATTCCTATTTCTGTGCCCATTCCAGTTAAAGTTGGCTTTCCATATGAGTTCTTAGAGTTCTGAATTGGTTGCATAACAACTTGGAAGCAATGGCAGGCCCTTGTGCTGCCAGGTGGTAAGAAGTTAAGACTGCACAAGTTCAATCCATATGAGCTTAGATTTGTCACTAACCTTGTCTTCAGATTATGGTTTTGACAAATTCACATGGATAGGAACACATACACCATAGAATCTAAGTGTCATAAGGTTTCTCTCCGATTCATGAAAATGATGGTGAGGAACCACTTTCACTAAGTAGGTTTTAAGTAGATAGCAATTGTGATATTTGCATTCTCAAAGTCATTATTGGAGTGTGTGTGGTTAACCGACACACTAACATGGACATGTGAGGAATGGCAAAGGTCTAAACAATTGAGAGTATGATTACGACATCCCTTTTCATAGTTCTGCAATTGTTTAGACACACATGTGTGCTATCTAAGGAAAGGTGTATGATTTTGATAAAGTTTTATCAAAGCACCTCGTATCAGAAATTTGAACTTTGGTAAGAAAGTCAATAAAGTATTGGTTTCTAGAAGTCCAACTGATTTCTGAGTACATGTCAAAGCAAGTGGGAGCATAAGTGTTATGCTAATAATTTTCATGTTAGTGGGAGCATGATAATTATAATAAGTGTTGCAAGTTAGCAATGTTAATTATAGAAAACAAAAGGTTTCAATTGGGAAAAGTTGTTTTGCTATAATTAAGGGAGAGGAAATTGTACTTCATTTCAAATCTAAAAGCTTAGATCATGAGATTTTAATCAAATTTAGTCAAGTATATATATGAATGTTATGTTGGAATGGTTCAACATAAGGAAATTCTATATATGTGAACATTATTTGCGTTCTAAAATTCGATTATGATTACGGCGTCCCTTTTCATAATCTGAATTGTGAGAACATGGCAAATAGAAGTAGAAATATTATAGCAAAAGACTGGTCTAGTATCATGTCTTTATGTGAGACATCATGAATCGTGTCCCATATGCTTCGGATATAGGATCGATTGCATGTGCTATAATATTCATCTATTCTAAATTTTTCCAAATGCCTAGAGCATTAAGAGGGAAAAATTACTAAGAACTAGATATGACTAATTTGATTAAGCAATTGTCGAGGTCAATCTATGGTTTACCAAAGATTGGTTGCTCAGGGACAATTGGAAGTATATGTTGGATAAGGTGTCTAAGTCCATAACAATATTTGAGATGTACTTGACCCGACCCGGCATGGTCCATTTGGGTTGCACTTCACCCGAACTATTTATATGGATAACATTATGAGAAGAGTATATTTGCGGCTTATTAATATATTATAAGTTATAATATATTAATATGAAATTGTATTATTTAATTAGTATTCGTCTTAAATTAATTATGAATTAATTTAGTGATCAAATGGTGACTAATTAAACATGGGCTATTATATTTATATAGTGTGGGCTAACACTCATTATGGTAATGGGCTAAGCTTATATGGGAGTCCATGGATGATCCATGGAGCTCTTAACCCATGGATCCTTGGAAAGGAAAAGACATGGGTTATTAGGGTTTACCCTAATCATGTGCACTATATAAACAAGCTTGTGATGCATGAAATGAACCCTAGTGTGTATGAAGAAAGGTGGCCGATTTCTAGAGCATAGATATACTCTCTCATAAGTTTTCCAAGTTTGTGGTGATTTGTGATTTCCATTTGAGGCATTCACACTATTGGTGCTTGGCTCTCAAACTCCTAAGGAATCAATTCACAATCAAAGGTATGTAATTCATCTAATTCTTTTATGTTTAAAAGTTCCCCATGCCATGCTAGATAAGTTATAAACCTTGGAAAATAAATTTTGCATGTATTTTAGACAAACATAGATCCAAGGTTTATTAGGGTTGCATGTACACTTAGGAAGTGTTAGAATGCTCAAAACCCAATAGTGGTATCAGAGACTAGGCTTGTTTGTTGATACTTGATGCAAAATTGTGTTAAAAATCGAAATTGTTTGCTGTCTGAACAGTGGACTCGCCGAGTCCATGGGGGGACTCGACGAGTCCAAGTGAAAATTCATCCTACTCGTTGAGTAGGTTCGTGCACTCGACGAGTAGAATGAACTGACAACAGATTTTCGAATTTTGTTGCTGGAAATGGACTACAAACATTACCCTAAACTGTTTTGGTGTTTTAAAACCTGTTTTAGATGGTGTAATGTTTATGCTAATCCATTTAAAATGGCTTATATCAAAATTCCATGATTTTATGTGCTCATATAATTCTTGAAATCTTGATGATCATGTTCATGTTCTTATGAGTTTAGAAAAATGATAGGAATTATTTGCTGAATTGTTTATCATTAATTCTTGATCATTTATGTGTTTTAATGGAGTCCATAATTTGTCCTCAAGTTATGGATATCCAAAGGCCACTTTCTTTTAAACACACATTTAAACACATAAGTTACATAAAAATGAAGAGTCTTCATTTTTATGAACCATTAACTCATAAGTTATGAAATGAAAAGTTTTGAAAAGTTTCAAAACTTGCCCTCAAGTTTTGGAATTTGTAAAGTTACACACACTTTAATATACTTTAATTCCAACCCTTAGAGTTTTAAAAGTTAAAATTCAACCCTTATACTATTTATAACATTAATGGTTAATTATTATATATATATGTATAAGATCAAGTCGTTTTACCGTTAGTAGGCCTCATTCACGAAGCCGATCTATAAGGGGGGTATAAGGTTGTTGCCTATAAAATGGCAACTTAATGGGTGTCCATTCTCACCCACCGCTTCCTTGATCGGTGGAGGGTCGTTAGCCGAACGGGTAGGACAATGACTTTAAATTCTCATTAAAAGTATAATGAATATTATAAAGTAACTAAACCTTTTATAAATTCCCAATCTTAGTTACTTTAGGAAAATGTGAATATGGTTCTAACCCATGAAATTCACACTTTGTACCTTACCAAGTCGTTGGTGGCGCATGTGTGGTTAACCGACACACTAACTTGGACTAGTAAGGATCACGAAGGGTGACTTAATGTTTATCATAGATCGGTGGAGCGTGTGTGGTTAACCGGCACATCGATTAGGTGATAATATTAACGGTACCAAGTGAGTTTGCATGGTTATTCACACCTTGTTTTGTGATCCTCGGCATCCCAGTCACAAAACTTGAAGGGCACAATCGAGATTGAAACATGCCATTGAAAAGTTCAATGAATCTCAAAAGAATCTAGGAATTTCAAATCCAATTAAAACTTAATAATTTATTTCGTTTTTCATGGTGGAAATTGGTGAATCGTCATTCACCTACCTTCAAATATTTTATAGCTTGGATTACGACATCCCTCTTCCAAGTTATAAAATATTGTGTTGGGTCCTAGCCTTAATATTTCATATTGGGTGTTATATTAAGGACTTAAAATCAACTAACTTGAATATCTCCCATTGTAGATGTCTGGTTTAGACAACTGTGATCTTCCCAAATCTCATGGAAATCATACTTCTCTACCTCCACCTCCTCCATTTATTCTCCCTGACCCACAAGCTCGAAGACTTGAAAAATTCAAGGTCACTCAAGCCCTACTAGCAATGAAACATAAAGATGGAAGACCTGTGTGCACTCATGTCTTAGGAATGAAGTCACACTTTGACAGGTTGAGAATGTTGGGTGTCGTTGTCCCAAGGAAGTTGGCTATTGACTGGGTTCTTCAGTCACTTCCAGAGTCATATAGTGAGTTCATTCAGAACTACTATGTGATAAATCACGACATGACCCTAATAGATCTATCTTATTTGCTTGTTGCTGCTGAGTCAGAAATGATGTGGCGCAATGGTCAAGCAAATATGGGTGGAAGGTCTATTTCTCAAACTTCCATGGACATGGACAATGGTAACATTGGAAGTCCAGAAAAGCCTTTTCTTCCCAATAGAAAGGGATCGGCCTTGGTCGACCCTGTTGACCAAAAGGCAAAGGGAAAGGCTAAGTCTGTGATAATCTCGTGTACCATTCCCAAAGAGTCTATATGTTTTTATCGTCATGAGAAGGGTCATTGGAAGTGAAGCTGCCCTGAATACCTAAAAGATCTGAAAACAAGTAGAAACAAAAGGTTTGACTCTGCTTCAGGTAAGTCCACTATCTGACTCTGTTAAGTTCCTTATTGATGATTCTTAATACAAAATGTGACTTGGTTGCATTTTGGTGTTTGGCAGAATCAAGCAAAGGAAAGGACACTTAATAAAAGGAGTATGCTGAATCTGATAGCGAATATGGATGGTTCGAAGATCGGATTCTTGAGCTGTTACATAAGAGTTATGATAGATTTCTAGAAGATATGTAATAGCATAGTTTTCATTTAAAGTTGCATTGTAAGGAAAGGTTTTTCCACATTTATAAATAAATAAAATTTTGTTTTATTTTATTATATCTCCTTGCAATGGCATTTTATGAAAAATTGATGTTTGTATGGTTCTAGCAATATTGGAAATGTGCATTTGATTCTTTCATTAGTGGTAGTGTCTAAATTTATCAAATAAGGAAAGATTCTCATCACCCAAGGTTTCAATTGGAATGAAACTTGGAATCATGCAGGTTGTATTGCATAATGAATGAGAATTTTCATTTTTGGAAAGTTAAGACTAATTCCCTGACCACATGTATATGTGAGACAGGTGAAGGACTAAAGGATCGGGTACACTGGGTGTGTGCAGGTCAAAGTCCACCACAAAGATCGATAAGACTATTCGTCATGATTTACTAAAGTTTAGTAAATATGGTTGTACCTACAAGTTGAAGTACAATTCTAAAACATTGGAAAAGTTTCAATGTATGGCAGGACGAATGGGAAGAATCAAATTGGGCAGAAAGATAAAAGTTTCTCAAATCTGAAAAGATGGGAGAGTACTTTAGTATCTTGTTTTATGATCATCTTAATGATTAAGAAACCATGTCACAATTCATCCTCTAAGGACATCTTAGTGAATTTTATGGCTAAGAAGAGGATTCATGAATTGCTGGAATGATTAAAATCAAGAAGATGAATCATACTTTGTTCAAAAAACAAGTCTTAGAGTCATACTCCAAGATTGTAACTTGAGTGACACATCTTGAATAAGGTTTATAACACTTGTCAAATGTAAGAGTAAAATGTTTTCTACTCTTGCACATTTGAAATTGGTAAGTTGTGATGTTTTGGATAAAACAAAGACCAATTGACACCAATTGTGTGAAGTGTTTATCTTGATAAGGATCCGCACTGACTCTTGAATATTTGTTTGGTTGTCAAGGAATGGTTCTTGAAAAAGAGAAACTTATATGTCAAGAGGACAATGGGAGTCTTAAAGGTCTTCAAAGTTTCAAGAGCTAATCAAGGATAAAACCTATAGTTTATCACTAGCACACGACTTGAGGTTTGTAACCTATCGTGTTGACATAATTCTTGTTTCTGTGCCTATTCAGGTAAAAGTTGACTATGTATGTGAGTTTTGTGAGTTCTCAATTGTGTACATAACAACTTGGAAGCAATGGTGGGCCCTTGGGCTACCAAGAAGCAAGAAATCAAGATTGAACAAGTTCAATCCATATGATTTTGAGTTTGTCACTAACCTTGTCTTGTGATTAAGGTTTTGACAAATTCACATGGATAGGAACACATACATCATAAAATCTAAGTGTCATAAGGTTTCTTTCCGATTCATGAAAATGATGGTGAGGAAACGCTTTCACTAAGTAGATTTTAAGTAGATAGCAATTGTGTTGTTTGCATTCTCAAAGTCGTTAGTGGAGCTTGTGTGGTTAACCGGCACACTAACATGGACTTGTGAGAAATGGCAAACATGTCTAAACATTATGATTACGGCATCCCTCTTCATAATTGTTTAGACATACATGTGAGCTATCTAAGGAAAGATGTATGAGTCTGAGAAGCTTAGATAAAGTTTTGTCGAAGCATCTCGTATCAGAAGTCTGAACTTTTGTGATGAAAGTCAATAAAGTATTGATTTATAGAAGTCGATTTCTGAGTACATGTCAAAGCTAGTGGGAGCATAATTGTTGTGCTAAATAATTATTATGCTAGTGGGAGCATAATCAATTATGATGAGTATTGTTAATTATAGAAAACAAGAATTTCACTTGGAAAAGGTTGTTTTGCTATAATTAAGGGAGAGAAGATATACTTCATTTCAATCCTAAAAGTTTAGATTGAGATTTCAATCATCTTTAGTCAAGGATATATATATATGAGTTTTTATGTTGGAATGGTTCAACATAAGGAAATTCTATATATATTGTGTTCTCAAATTCGATTATGATTACAGCATCCCTCTTCATAGTCGATTTTTGAAAACATGGCAAATAAAAATATTGTAGCAAAAGACTGATCTAGTATCAGGTCTTTATGTGAGACATTGTGAATCGTGTCCCATATGCTTCGGGTATAGGATCGGGCACATGTGCTATAATATTTATCCGTTCTAAATTTTTCAAAATGCTTAGAGCATTAAGAAGGGAAAAAGTCTAGAATTGGATAAGACTAAAATGATTAAGCAATTGTCGAGGACAATCTAAGGTTCACCAAAGATTGGTTGCTCAGGGACAGTTGGAAGTATAGTGTTAAATTTTGGAAGGGCCATATAGATATATTCTGAAAGGAGGTAGCTCTTGTTCAGATATGATAATCAAAATGAGAATATGGAAATTTTCCATATTGGGAGTTGGATATTAAGAATCTATGAGAAAGTTAGAAACTTTTATGCAAGAAGGATGTTCAAAGCAATGTACTTTGAATATGAGACTTTGTTTCCATGGAATTGATCTCCTTTGGAATACTCTGTAATGACTGTTGACAAGTTTTGTGACTTTTGTGCATAGTCATTGCAAGAGGATCAATGCATATAAGTTTGGAATCTAACAGATTACAGTAAATGACAAGAATTTGGTATTCTTACATTTACGGTAAGGATTTGGGACTGTGAAATGAGCATCATTGGAATCATGTTCAATTGATCTACTTCACAAAGTAAAAAGATCATAGACAAACATAGTGTGCATACTTGGTGTATGTCATGACTATTGTTTAGAAAACATAGTGTACATACTTGGAGCATGGGACAACTATTGTTTTAATTCAAGTGTTAAGTTGATAAATCGAAACAGAATAATGTGGAATCAATATGGTGATGAATAAAAGGTGTTTTATTTATATTCATAAGTGCTGAGACCATATTGGATTCAATTATTCTTGTGTTTCACTTTGCATGTTTTGACTTCCATAATAACTAGGTTATTCTTTACGAATGATTAAGTTATTCAAACCATCCACAGTCGGTCATATGTTGGAAGTAGATATGAATCAAGACTGTCATGAGTTGGTTGTAGAGGTCTAAGATGTTGGACATGGCTACAACACTCATGAGTGCTCATAAGTTATGAGTATTGGATTCAACCCAAGCTCACTTGCATCACTTCATGGAATTTATCTCGAGTGATCGTGAGACGGTAATATCATATAAGTCTTCAAACCTAGAGATATGAGTTGTTACCTATGAGTTGGTTGTACATTGATTGCACGAAAACGCATCAGTAACTTGATGTTATAAAACGTGCCTTTGTGTATAATTCAACAAGAAGTAGAAACAAGTATATGAGTCGAAGTTTATCTGTTCCTTCTAGTCCTTGGAGGATTAGAAGCGATATCTGGGCCCCTCGATGATTTTGTTTTGACCTATGTACCGGGCCCGGTCAGAACTAAATTGATGTGTTCGATTAAGTTCTTTGTCAAACAAATCGGAAATCGGGAAACAAACTGCTGGACAATAAGTAAGACATTGTTCCATGTATTTGTCCGGCTGATATCATGAGAGCAGAGGATTATATGATCACTTATCTAAAATGGCGCTTCATAGTTTAACAGAGTTTTCGAGAGCTACGATTGTCGGTTGGTTCCTGAAGTCATATCTGCAAATATGTTATTAGACTCATCCAAGTGGGAGACTGTTGGATAAGGTGTCTAAGTCCATAACAATATTTGAGATGTACTTGACCCGACCCGGCATGGTCCATTTGGGTTGCACTTCACCCGAACTATTTATATGGATAACATTATGAGAAGAGTATATTTGCGGCTTATTAATATATTATAAGTTATAATATATTAATATGAAATTGTATTATTTAATTAGTATTCGTCTTAAATTAATTATGAATTAATTTGGTGATCAAATGGTGACTAATTAAACATGGGCTATTATATTTATATAGTGTGGGCTAACACTCATTATGGTAATGGGCTAAGCTTATATGGGAGTCCATGGATGATCCATGGAGATCTTAACCCATGGATCCTTGGAAAGGAAAAGACATGGGTTATTAGGGTTTAACCTAATCATGTGCACTATATAAACAAGCTTGTGATGCATGAAATGAACCCTAGTGTGTGTGAAGAAAGGTGGCCGATTTCTAGAGCATAGATATACTCTCTCATAAGTTTTCCAAGTTTGTGGTGATTTGTGATTTCCATTTGAGGCATTCACACTATTGGTGCTTGGCTCTCAAACTCCTAAGGAATCAATTCACAATCAAAGGTATGTAATTCATCTAGTTCTTTTATGTTTAAAAGTTCCCCATGCCATGCTAGATAAGTTATAAACCTTGGAAAATAAATTTTGCATGTATTTTAGACAAACATAGATCCAAGGTTTATTAGGGTTGCATGTACACTTAGGAAGTGTTAGAATGCTCAAAACCCAATAGTGGTATCAGAGACTAGGCTTGTTTGTTGATACTTGATGCAAAATTGTGTTAAAAATCGAAATTGTTTGCTGTCTGAACAGTGGACTCGCCGAGTCCATGGGGGGACTCGACGAGTCCAAGTGAAAATTCATCCTACTCGTTGAGTAGGTTCGTGCACTCGACGAGTAGAATGAACTGACAACAGATTTTCGACTTTTGTTGCTGGAAATGGACTACAAACATTACCCTAAACTGTTTTGGTGTTTTATAACCTGTTTTAGATGGTGTAATGTTTATGCTAATCCATTTAAAATGGCTTATATCAAAATTCCATGATTTTATGTGCTCATATAATTCTTGAAATCTTGATGATCATGTTCATGTTCTTATGAGTTTAGAAAAATGATAGGAATTATTTGCTGAATTGTTTATCATTAATTCTTGATCATTTATGTGTTTTAATGGAGTCCATAATTTGTCCTCAAGTTATGGATATCCAAAGGCCACTTTCTTTTAAACACACATTTAAACACATAAGTTACATAAAAATGAAGAGTCTTCATTTTTATGAACCATTAACTCATAAGTTATGAAATGAAAAGTTTTGAAAAGTTTCAAAACTTGCCCTCAAGTTTTGGAATTTGTAAAGTTACACACACTTTAATATACTTTAATTCCAACCCTTAGAGTTTTAAAAGTTAAAATTCAACCCTTATACTATTTATAACATTAATGGTTAATTATTATATATATATGTATAAGATCAAGTCGTTTTACCGTTAGTAGGCCTCATTCACGAAGCCGGTCTATAAGGGGGGTATAAGGTTGTTGCCTATAAAATGGCAACTTAATGGGTGTCCATTCTCACCCACCGCTTCCTTGATCGGTGGAGGGTCGTTAGCCGAACGGGTAGGACAATGACTTTAAATTCTCATTAAAAGTATAATGAATATTATAAAGTAACTAAACCTTTTATAAATTCCCAATCTTAGTTACTTTAGGAAAATGTGAATATGGTTCTAACCCATGAAATTCACACTTTGTACCTTACCAAGTCGTTGGTGGCGCATGTGTGGTTAACCGACACACTAACTTGGACTAGTAAGGATCACGAAGGGTGACTTAATGTTTATCATAGATCGGTGGAGCGTGTGTGGTTAACCGGCACATCGATTAGGTGATAATATTAACGGTACCAAGTGAGTTTGCATGGTTATTCACACCTTGTTTTGTGATCCTCGGCATCCCAGTCACAAAACTTGAAGGGCACAATCGAGATTGAAACATGCCATTGAAAAGTTCAATGAATCTCAAAAGAATCTAGGAATTTCAAATCCAATTAAAACTTAATAATTTATTTCGTTTTTCATGGTGGAAATTGGTGAATCGTCATTCACCTACCTTCAAATATTTTATAGCTTGGATTACGACATCCCTCTTCCAAGTTATAAAATATTGTGTTGGGTCCTAGCCTTAATATTTCATATTGGGTGTTATATTAAGGACTTAAAATCAACTAACTTGAATATCTCCCATTGTAGATGTCTGGTTTAGACAACTGTGATCTTCCCAAATCTCATGGAAATCATACTTCTCTACCTCCACCTCCTCCATTTATTCTCCCTGACCCACAAGCTCGAAGACTTGAAAAATTCAAGGTCACTCAAGCCCTACTAGCAATGAAACATAAAGATGGAAGACCTGTGTGCACTCATGTCTTAGGAATGAAGTCACACTTTGACAGGTTGAGAATGTTGGGTGTCGTTGTCCCAAGGAAGTTGGCTATTGACTGGGTTCTTCAGTCACTTCCAGAGTCATATAGTGAGTTCATTCAGAACTACTATGTGATAAATCACGACATGACCCTAATAGATCTATCTTATTTGCTTGTTGCTGCTGAGTCAGAAATGATGTGGCGCAATGGTCAAGCAAATATGGGTGGAAGGTCTATTTCTCAAACTTCCATGGACATGGACAATGGTAACATTGGAAGTCCAGAAAAGCCTTTTCTTCCCAATAGAAAGGGATCGGCCTTGGTCGACCCTGTTGACCAAAAGGCAAAGGGAAAGGCTAAGTCTGTGATAATCTCGTGTACCATTCCCAAAGAGTCTATATGTTTTTATCGTCATGAGAAGGGTCATTGGAAGTGAAGCTGCCCTGAATACCTAAAAGATCTGAAAACAAGTAGAAACAAAAGGTTTGACTGTGCTTCAGGTAAGTCCACTATCTGACTCTGTTAAGTTCCTTATTGATGATTTTTAATACAAAATGTGACTCGGTTGCATTTTGGTGTTTGGCAGAATCAAGCAAAGGAAAGGACACTTAATAAAAGGAGTATGCTGAATCTGATAGCGAATATGGATGGTTCGAAGATCGGATTCTTGAGCTGCTACATAAGAGTTATGATAGATTTCTAGAAGATATGTAATAGCATAGTTTTCATTTAAAGTTGCATTGTAAGGAAAGGTTTTTCCACATTTATAAATAAATAAAATTTTGTTTTATTTTATTATATCTCCTTGCAATGGCATTTTATGAAAAATTGATGTTTGTATGGTTCTAGCAATATTGGAAATGTGCATTTGATTCTTTCATTAGTGGTAGTGTCTAAATTTATCAAATAAGGAAAGATTCTCATCACCCAAGGTTTCAATTGGAATGAAACTTGGAATCATGCAGGTTGTATTGCATGATGAATGAGAATTTTCATTTTTGGAAAGTTAAGACTAATTCCCTGACCACATGTATATGTGAGACAGGTGAAGGACTAAAGGATCGGGTACACTGGGTGTGTGCAGGTCAAAGTCCACCACAAAGATCGATAAGACTATTCGTCATGATTTACTAAAGTTTAGTAAATATGGTTGTACCTACAAGTTGAAGTACAATTCTAAAACATTGGAAAAGTTTCAATGTATGGCAGGACGAATGGGAAGAATCAAATTGGGCAGAAAGATAAAAGTTTCTCAAATCTGAAAAGATGGGAGAGTACTTTAGTATCTTGTTTTATGATCATCTTAATGATTAAGAAACCATGTCACAATTCATCCTCTAAGGACATCTTAGTGAATTTTATGGCTAAGAAGAGGATTCATGAATTGTTGGAAAGATTAAAATCAAGAAGATGAATCATACTTCGTTCCAAAAACAAGTCTTAGAGTCATACTCCAAGATTGTAACTTGAGTGACACATCTTGAATAAGGTTTATAATACTTGTCAAATGTAAGAGTTAAATGTTTTCTACTCTTGCACATTTGAAATTGGTAAGTTGTGATGTTTTGGATAAAACAAAGACCAATTGACACCAATTGTGTGAAGTGTTTATCTTGATAAGGATCCGCACAGACTCTTGAATATTTGTTTGGTTGTCAAGGAATGGTTCTTGAAAAAGAGAAACGTATATGTCAAAAGGACAGTGGGAGTCTTAAAGGTCTTCAAAGTTTCAAGAGCTAATCAAGGATAAAACCTATAGTTTATCACTAGCACACGACTTGAGATTTGTAACCTATCGTGTTGACATAATTCTTGTTTCTGTGCCTATTCCGGTAAAAGTTGACTATGTATGTGAGTTCTGTGAGTTCTCAATTGTGTACATAACAACTTGGAAGCAATGGTGGGCCCTTGGGCTACCAAGAGGCAAGAAATCAAGATTGAACAAGTTCAATCCATATGATTTTGAGTTTGTCACTAACCTTGTCTTGTGATTAAGGTTTTGACAAATTCACATGGATAGGAACACATACATCATAAAATCTAAGTGTCATAAGGTTTCTTTCCGATTCATGAAAATGATGGTGAGGAAACGCTTTCACTAAGTAGATTTTAAGTAGATAGCAATTGTGTTGTTTGCATTCTCAAAGTCGTTAGTGGAGATTGTGTGGTTAACTGGCACACTAACATGGACTTGTGAGAAATGGCAAACAGGTCTAAACATTATGATTACGACATCCCTCTTCATAATTGTTTAGACACACATGTGAGCTATCTAAGGAAAGATGTATGAGTCTCAAAACCCAACAGTATAATGTTAATTTTGGAAGGACCATATTGACATATTCTGAAAAGAGGCAGCTCTTGTTCAGAAGTGATAGTAAAAAATGAGAATATGGAAATATTGCCATAGGTGGAAGTTATTCATTAAATCCGTGTAAGATTAGGAAACTTAATGCAAGAAGGATGTTCAAAGCAATGTACTTTGAATTTGAGACTTCGTTTCAATGGAATGATCTCCATTGGAATACTCTGTAATGTCTGTTGACAAGTCTTTGTGACTTTGTGCATAATCATTACAAGAGGATCAATGCATATAAGTTTAGAATCTAACAGATTTAGGTAAATGGCAGGAATTTGGAATTCTTGCATCTGCGGTAAGGATTTGGGATTGTGAAATGAGAATCATTGGAATTATGTTCAATCGATCTATTTCACAGAGTAAAGATCATAGACAAACTTAGTGTGCATACTTGGTGTATGGCATAACTAATGTTTAGACAAACATAGCTTGCATACTTGGTGTATGGCATGACTAGTGTTTAGAAAACACAGTGTACATGCTTGGAGCATGGGACAACTATTGTTTTAATTCAAGTATAAAGTTGATAGTTTGAAACAGTATGCAATGAATGATGGGTAATCAATATGGTGATAAATAAAAGGTGTTTTATTTATATTCATAAGTTCTGAGACCATATTGGATTCGATTATTCTTGTGTTTCGCTTTGCATGTTTTGACTTCCAGAATAACTAGGTCGTCTTCCCGAATGACTAAGTTATTCAAACCATCCACAGTCGGATTGTAGATGTCCAAGGTATGGGGCATAGCAAGTGTTGCTGCAACATTCATGAGTGCTCATAAGTTCTGAGTATTGGATTAAACCCACACTCATTTGTCCCACTTCATGGATTTTATCACGAGTGATCATGAGACGATAATATCTTATATTCTTCAAACCTAGAGATATGACTTGTTGCCTATGAGTTGGTTACGCATTGATTGTACGGAAACGCATTGGTAACTCGATGTTATAAAACGTGCCTTTGTGTATGATTCAACAAGTAGCAGAACAAGCATATGAGTCGAAGTTTATCCATTCCTTTTACCCTTAAAGGGATAAAAGCGATATTTGTGGGTCCCTCGATGATTTAGTGATGACACCCCGAAGTGCTTGGCCAAGCCAGGACTAATTTGATTTGTTCAATTAGTCGGTCATCATAAATCGGAAATCGGGAAACAACAAATGGACAGAGATAATGATTATAATCCATGTCTCAGTCCATATGATATCTAGAATGGAGGAATATATGATCCCTTATCTAATGGACAACGTCATTGATTTCTTCAGAGTTCGACAGCAACTTTTAAGAGCTACGATTGCTAGTCGGGTTTTGAAGTCATACACAATAATAGTTTTAGACTTATCCAAGTGTGAGACTGTTGGATTAATTTCTAAGTCCATAACTATAATTGGTATGTACTTGACCCGATTGGCATGGTCCATTTGGGTTGCATGGCATCGGAACAATTTGGATAGACTTTTGTGAGAAAAGGATAGTTATGATTTGTTAATATATTATAAGTTCTAATATATTAATATGAAATCATATTATTTAATTAGTATTGATCAAGAATTAAGTTTGAATTAATTTTGTGATCAAAAGGAGACTAATTAAATATATGGGGATTGATTGTGTAAATCATTCATTCTTATATATGTGGGCTTATGATCCATAGTTCTTCATGTTGGGATAACCTAATGGAGTAACCCATGGATACTCCATGGAGGTTTTAACCCATGGAGGAAGAATATGGAAAGACATGAGTTACATGGTGTAACCCTAGTAGCCACCATATATAAGGACCCCATGGCTCAAGAAATTGGCACTAGTGTGTACACATGAGGGCTAGCCAATTTGAGCATAGGAACCTTTTCTCTCAAGTTATTCCAAGATGTTGGTGATGTTGTGTGAACCATTTGAGGTGTCACACTTGAGGCACTAGGCTCTTAAGCTCCATGGAATCAAGCTACAATAAAGAGGTATGTAATTCTACTAGAATTTATATTATATGTTCTTCATATTATGCTAGTTAGAACAATACCTTGGAAAAATTGATATTTGCATGTATAATAGAGAAAACATAGATTCAAGGTATTTAGGGTTTCATGTACACCTTTGGAGTGTTAGAATGCTCAAAACCCTTCAGGGTCTATGTGTACATACGTCCTACATGCCATTTTGTCAACACGCGGGCCTATAGGATCTCACACTCTTTTATTGTTCCACCATCATCCCCTATCTAATATCATAACAATTACACACATAAAGACTGCACTTTAGACTTTACTAGTACATACACATTTATACTATCTACTCTTCCGGTTTCAAGCACATAGAAACTGTACTATAAGCTCTTATTCTACTAGCTCTCTATCCTAACATACATGGACATATATTGTATACATAGTATAGTGGGATAACTCACCTGGACAGTTATTCAGAAGATTAGAAGCTATCTGGGAGATCCTAGCGGTGATCCAACTGGCGGGTAACACGCCTAACAAGTATTAACCTATAATACTATGACTTATTAATCTCTATGACGATCTGGTAATGAAAGCTAGATCTTTCATTACTCCCAATGAGTGCTAAGAGTTCTATCAAATAAAGATCAGCCAAGCAGGACAGTTAGGAGGGAGGACCATTTTGGCATATAGCCTTTCTGAAATCCAACAATCAAGCCAACGTGACCATTCTAGAGACATCTCACATAAGTAGATCAATCAGTATTATAATTAGAATTACTGATAAATCTTATTTATACATTCATAACAAGGACTGTGAATATAAATATAAGTTACACTTAAAGTGTAGTATGTGTAGCTTAACTTACCGAGATTTCTAACAAAAACTGGAAAAAGTCACGGATAGGACCTCGATACCGAGCACTTATTTCTTCCTGGCTATCTGCTATCGTAGAGCTTTGTAAAATCAGAATTCTTCAGAACCCCAAGAATACCAAGAGAAATCAAACCTAGAGAGAGATATGTGAGAAATTTGAGTGAGGAATAAATGAAACCCAAGATCCCTATTTATAGCTAGGAGGTGCGTTGCGCACACCATGGAAGCGTGCATCGCGCATGGTTTATGTCGTTGACTGGAGCCACATGTCATTACAGGGGTCGGCCGTGTCTCATCTTCTCGAAAGGCAAGCGTGACGCACTACGCGTACACATGCGGATTTCTGTTTTTTCGAAAAATCATTTGTTCTTCATACGAGCTCCATTTTTTATGTTCTTTATATCCACATGTAGATATCGATGAGATCTACAACTTTCATTTAGACTCCGTCGGCTAAATTTTTCTTTATTTTTGAAGTTATATTTTTAACAGATTTAGTCTGTTAAAGTCCATATAAATATCATAATCCGTTATCGACTGTATTTTTATCGACATATTTCTATTCATGATATCTTCAACTCTCGTTTAGATTGTTTAGGCTAACAATCAACCGATTTCTTTTTCCATTTTTGTGTCGCATACTGGTGCACCGAAACTTCTAAAAATCATAGCTTCCTCATACGAAGTCAGATTCAAGCGTTCTATATATCCACGTAAATGGTATTGATGTTTTCTACATGTTTATAATGATTAATTTGACGAAAAATTAATATATTTCTATTTCAAATTTTATAAACAATGGTTTATATCGAATTTTATTGGAATGTGAAAACGAGGTGTTACACTTAAATCACTACTTATTTCCAGAATTTAGACGAACTGTGTAGGTTTGAATAAATTGTGTAGGTTTGAATAAATTAATATTATGGAAGTAGTTCAAAACATGCAAAATGGAATACATAAATGTATTAATGTAAGTGGTAACAATTGAACTTATTATCAAGTTTCCACAAAATAATCACCAAATCAAATAAAATACAAAATGTATTAGTTCCAGAGTATCAAACTACAAAATAAGTAATCAAATCAATTCACTAGAAAATCTAATACCTATTGATTTAGCATTACCATCGTGCTTGATCTGTGATAGTGGCTTCGTGAAGAAATCATTCAATTTCTCTTCCGAAGATAATCGACTCAGTATGATGTCTCCACCATCCATGAGCTTTCTGATGTAGTGGTACTTTCTGAGGATATGTATTGAGCACTTGTGTGATCTGTGTTATTTAATCAAGGCGAAACACCTTCGTGTCCCATAAGATCTCAACAGGTTCATGGATTCTTGGAATAAAATCGATATCACTTATGAACTTCCTCAACCATATAGCCTCCTTTACAGCTTCATTTGTTGTGATATACTCTAACCCAGTGATTAAATCCACTACTATATCTTGCTTGGAACTCCTCCAAGTCACTACTCCACCATTCATCAAGAACACAAATTCCAAATGCGAACAAGAATCATCTCTAGTAGTTTGGAAACTTGCATCTATGTAAATCTTTACACCATAACCCAAGAACATATATTTTTGTCCTCTGAAGATACTTAAGAATGTTCCAACCGCCACGATCCAATGATTTTCTCCTTGGTTGGCCTGATAACAACCCGTCATGCTTAAGCCACATGAGACATAAGACCTAGTACATATCATGGCATACATGAACGATCCTATAGTAGAAGCACACGAGAATCGAATCATCATTCCCAGTTCTCCATTGACACTAGGACACTAAGTCTTAGTCAATATTGGGTCACATTGCATAGGCACAAGTCCTTTTATAAAATCTTGCATCTTGAAATTCTTCAATATTGTGCCATATACACATTAGGGCATCATTTCCTATGAATAATATATCATCGATATAAAATATAAGGAAGACTACAGCAGTCCCACTAGATCTAACGTATACGTCTGGATAATCTTCACTTCTTGACAAAATAAACTCTTTAAATTTTTCATCAAAGAAAATGTTCAAAGTTTGAGATGCTTGTTTGAGTCCATAGATAGAACTCTTTAGGTTGCACAATTTTTTTTTGGATATTTGGATTGTACTAAACCTTCATATTATTCCGTATACATGTACTATGCTAGTTTTCCGTTAAGGAAATCGGTTTTTACATTTGTTTGCCATATTTCATAATCATGAAATGATGTTATGACAATAATATGCTAATAGATTTGATCAGAAGTGTAGCATGAGTAATCATAGAGCAAACCATATCAAACAATGTTCTATTTATCCTCTATTGATGCATTAAATGTTGGAATTATGAAGGAATAATAGCATGTTAGCTATTTCCCTTTATCCCACATTGGTGGGGGGAAGAAACCTTATGTAGGTTTATAAGACTTTTCCCTTAATAGGCCTTCAATGACTTTGGTGGATCAAGGGATGGGCCTAGCCAAGCCTAGCACTAACCCACGCCGCGAGTGCACGAAATGGCACGATTTAGGCGCACTTGGCACTTGGAACGACGCATCGGTCGCTAAGAGCTAAGGAGATTTTACTTTTGGCGAGTTCTGGTCAATTTGGTTTGACCGATCTGGTCAAACGGTTGACCAAAATTGACTTCGTGAACAAGGCAACATAATATTCTAGAAGGCTTAGAAAACGGCTTGCTTGGAGAGCAAGTCGTCGCCCTAGGGTCTTATTTGTAGGGGGCTGGCCCATGAGGGACCGCTTTATTGCTTTCTAGGATTTCGATACCTATAAATACAACCCTATGGGAGCCGTATTTGATACACGAATTTCAAAGCTCTCTCTCTCTCACTGCGATTTCTTCCGGTTTCTTAGTATTCACTTTGTGTTTATCCTTTTCCATTACTATTGGAAACTCGGTAAATATGTACTAAATCCTGTGGTTTTACTCTGTTGCTTATGGGTCCGCCACATCGCACCTCATGAAAGAATCCTTAATAGAATCAGTTGAGGAATACGCCTCTTACACAGGTATAAAAGGATTCTTCTTCCTCATGAAGAAGGGGACTGAATTCTCTCTTCTCTGAAAACACTTACCATCTCTCTCAGATCTCATACTAACTAGATCGTTGGAGCTTCGTCCCGGGAACCCCTCCCGGGCGTCGACTAACGATCTCTTTCCTGTTTTATACTGTGATATCAAGGGAAGTCATTTCCACAAGGTTCACCGGCAATCTCGATTCAACCATTCTCCACTATATCACAACATTGGGGGACAGAACAAGAAGAACTTCGGACCCAAGAAACAAAGCTTCAAGAAACCAGGTCATTAGAATCCTAACTCAAAGCCAAAGAAATCTAAACCTTTCACGTCTTCGGAGAGATTGGGCACTATGCGAGAGAATGCAAAGATCGCAAATTAGGACCGATAGCACAATAAGTCGAGCAGGTCACTGATATGGTGGCAATTGTGAAAATTAGAGAGATTTTCATGATCTATTCCCTTACCCGAGCAATCTGTGCTCAAGGATGGTTCGTGGACACTTGAGCCACTATGCATGTTTGTGGGCAATGAGAGAGCTTCTGCACTTACCGTCCAATGCCACTAGGAACGGTAGTCGTTTGTGCTGATGGTCACAAAGCTGAAGTTCAAGGAAGAGGTGTTGTTCGTTTGAAGTGCACCTATGGTGAATGGGTTACCCTTCGTGATGTTCTTCATGTTCCTACTATCTCTAATGGGTTGGTTTCTATGGGCAAGTTTGACAAGGGTGGGTTCAAGATGGTGCTTGAGAATTGGAAAATTGCGATCACTAAGGGAAGAAGATATGTTGGGAGGGCGAACAATTATTCAGGAATGTATTGTTTGCGCCTTTGTGATGAGGGTAATGTAAGTGGGCCAAGTGTTGGAGTAATGGTGCTGGTGCGAGTGTTTCAAGTGTGTTTAGTCTTGCTAGTAATGATATAATTGGTAGATTGGTTGCTAATGTGAATGAAGTGAACTTTTCTTGTGATTTTGTTTGTTAATTTTTTTATGGCATAAACGTTTAGTACACACTAATGTTAAAAACATTGAAAAAAAATGCAAACTAAAGGGATGTTAAAATATGACTCAAAATATTTTGAAAAACGTGAAACTTGTGTGAAATCAAAGTTTACAAAGAAACCATTTCCATCAGTTAAGAGAAATACATCATTACTTGAGTTGATTCATTTTGAGATGTGTGAATTAAATGTAATACTTACTCGAGGAGGAAAATGGTATTTCATTACATTCTGTGACGACTCCAGTTGATATCAACATGTTTATTTGCTGAGATCAAAAGATGAAGCTTTTGATGCATTTAAACTGGATAAGGATGAAGTCGAAAATCAACTTGAAAGACACATCAAAATTCTTCGCTCGGACAGAGGCAGCGAATACTTCAACAAGGAGTTTGACACATTCTGTGAAGAGAATGGAATCAAACATGAGAGAACTTCATTATATGTTGAACCAAACGGGTCAACCAAACGATCTGTGGGGGGGGGAGCGTTATTGACTACTTGTTATGTTCATAATAGGATCACTAGTCGTGTGATTCCTACAAGCCCTTATGAGTTGTGGAAAGGTAGAAATCCTAACGTAAACTACTTGAAAGTGTGGGGGTGTGTTGCTTATTATCGGACTCTCGATTCTAAGCGAACCAAATTGGGAGCACGAGCTAATAAGAGTATATTTGTTGGATATACTCACAATATCAAGGCTTACCGATTATTAGATATTGAATCAAGTGTTGTTGTGGAATCCAAAGATGTAGAATTCTTTGAGGACAAGTTTTCTAGGGATGATGAAAACTCCAGTTATTCAACACCTACAAGTACTTCTCGAAAAATACTCCTACCTCCTCCTATTATGAAGGAACCAAGGAGAAGTACTAGGGCTAGAATAGAGAAAAGTTTTGGAGATGATTTCTATTCTTATTTGGTCGAAGGAACACAAAAAAAGTGACAAGATAGGTCATCCTTGCCATTAACTTGGATGATGATCCTAATGTTGGATTAGGTGTCTAAGCCTATAACTATAATTGGTATATACTTGAATTGATAGTAGCACAGTCCCTTTGGGTTGCCCTCAAAACTAGCAACTAGACATGATGACTTTTGGAGAGAGAGGTTGAATTTATTATTTGATTAATAAATTGAAATAAATAATTGGTTAATATATTATGAGAATAATATATTAATTAGAAATAGCAATATTTAATTAATATTTAATCAGAAATTAATTGGAATTAATTTTGGGATTAAAAGAATTAATAAAAAGTGCAGGGGCTAAAGTGCAATTGTTCAATAGTTGAGCAAGAAGTTCCAGAGCCTTCCTAGGGAAGGAGGTGGACGGTCTCTATATGGATAATCTAGGCTTTCTAGATTATCCCATGTGGATAAATAAGGAGCTGGGTAATTACCCATTTGAAATATTAATATTATATTTAGACTAGGGTTATCCAGGGCATCCTATCAGCACTATAAATAGGCCTCTACCCCTTAGGAATTTCAGCTACCTGAAACCCTAGAAGGATAGCCGAAATTCTCAAGCTCCCTTATCCTCTCTCATCTCTCATCCTCTTGCTAGTGTTGGGTGTGATCTACTAGAGGCACAACACTTGTGGTGCTTTCTCTCGAAGCTTCACCAACACCAAGGATTAGTATTTTTATTGCTATATAACAATTAAGGTATGTTTTCTTAACCCTAGTTAGTGATTTCTAAAATATACTAGTAATCTTAGGGTTTTCCATTTGATGTTCAAAAGTTGTATGTTTAATTAGAGAAAACATAGATCAAGCAGTAGGGTTGCATGCACACATAAGTTTTTGTTTGTTATGCTCAAAACCCATCAGTGGTATTAGAGCCTTGGCTTGTTTTCTATTGAATGGATTGCAATTGTTTGAATTTGATCAATTAGGGTTTATGGAAATTAAACCCTTTTGGACTTTGGGATTTTTGATTCTAAGGTTTCTTAAGCCCAAGGGTTCAAAAATTAGGAAAGGGTTTTAACCCTTTCCCTTGCCCTACAATTTTCGAGATTAGGGTTTCCTTAACCCTTAAGGTTTCGAAAATGGCAAGGATTGAAATCCTTGCCTTCCTCCCCAAGATAAGCCATTTTCGAAAATTAGGGATTTTGGTAGGGTTATCTTATTTTTGGTAATTATCTATTTACTTGTTTAATTGGATAATTATAAAATTTGTTTTATCCCTCCCATGATTTTCGAAAATTAGGGGGAGAGGATTAGGGTTAAATTATCTTGATTAATTTAATTGGATAATCCTCAAATTGATTTAATAAATTAATTAAATTTTTAATTAATGGATAATTATTAAATCATATGGTTTAATTTTAAATTTAAATTAAAATGTTTTAATTTTCGAAATTTAGTAATTAAACCTAGTATTTTGAAATGTTTAAAATACACCTTATACTATATGTAAAATTAAATGTTTAATATTTACTATATGTATAAGACTAAGTCAGTCGAACCGCTAGTGCACCTCATTCACGAAGCCGATCTATAAGGGGGGGGGGTATAAGGAAACTGTCTATAAAATGGTAGTTGAATGGATGTCCACTCTCATCCACCGCTTCCTTGATTGGTGGAGGGTCATTAGCCGAACGGGTTTGATAGGACAAATAATCCTCATTAATAAGTATAATAAATTATAAAGTAACTAAATTCTTTTTTAGAAAATTCCCAATCTTACTTACTTTTGGAAAAATGTGAATTTGTATGCTAACCCATGTCATTTTGCACATTGTACTTTATAAGTAGTTAGCGGAGGGTGTGTGGTTAACCGGAACACTAATAGGGACTAATAAAGGGTGGAAATTGGTGTCTTGTAAATTATCATTGATTAATGGAGCGCGTGTGGCTAACCGGCAAATTAAAATTAGATGATAAATGACATCGAGAGTATCAAGCTAATTTGCATGGTTCTTCACATCTTGTTTGTGATCCTCGGTATCCCAGTCACAAATGGAAGAGCATAATCGAGATTAAACATGTCATTGAATAGTTCAATGAATCTTAAAAGATCTAGGAATTTTATTAAAAACCTAATTTGTTCAAATCTCATTTTTTCGTGGCGAAATTGGTAAATCGTCATTTACCTACCTTTATTTAGTTCACAATTAGATTATGGCATCCCTTTTCTAAGTTGTGAATTATTTAGTTGGATCCTAGACTTAATATTTCATTTGGGTGTTATATTGAGGATTATTCTTATCTAACTAAAACTATCTTTCTTCTCTTTCAGATGTCTACGCCAAACGATGCTTCTGGTTCCTCCTCCAACAACAATTTCTCACTCTTGAACATATGCTCTAGGGTAACTTTTGATGGCACCAATTATAAAGACTAGATGTGAATCATCAAAATGGACCTACGTGTCGAGGACAAGGAGTATGTGCTCGAAAAGGAACTTCTCGATATTAATGTAACTAAAGTGACTGCTGCAGAAATAGCTGAGTATAGGAAACACTATAATGATGCAACAAAAGTTGCTTGCATCATGGTGGCGACTATGACTCCCGAGCTACAAAGTTTCTACGAGGATTATTGGCCATACAAGATAAACAAGGACTTTATGGAAAAGTACCATCAACGAGCTCTTCAAGAAAAGTATGGGGTAGTAAAGTCCCTTATCACTAGGAAGATGAAAGATGGAGAGTCCGTCAGTAGCCACGTGCAAAGAATGCAACAATACATGGAAAGCTTGCTAAAGCTAAATGTGAACTTTGATGAGGAATTGTCTATTGATATAGTCTTGCACTCATTGCCCAGTTGTTATGATCAATTTATTTTGACTTATCATCTGAACAATCAAGAGACCACATTGGCTCAACTTCAGAACCTCCTGCGAACTACTGAAGCAGGAATTAAGGGAAAAAGTGTTGCCTCCACCCCTATTGTTGCTCCATTCTTGGCCATTAGTCAAGGAAAAGGGAAGAAGAGGAAAGGTCCTCCAAAGCATAATTGGAACGGAAAGTCCCAAGTCGGGTCATCAAGCAATGGAGCCAAAGGAAAGGCCAGTTCTGACGCTCCCCCGCTGCCGATCCCAAAGAGGCTACTTGCTTCTAATGCCACGACAAAGGGCATTGGAATGAAAGCTGCTCGAAGTACTTGCAAGATATTAAGGATGGCAAAGTAAAGCCAACCTCGGCAGGTATTTACACTATCTTATCTAACAACTCATCATATTCTCATTCTTGGGTCCTTGATACAGGATGTGGTTTTCACATTTTTTCTGATTTGCAGGGGATAAGAAGAAGTGAGGATGTGGAGCATGGAAGGATGAACTTGATAATGGGCAATAGGAGATCTTCACCTGTTACTAGGATTGGAGTTTATAACTTGGTGCTTAGTAGTGGGTTAGGTTTGGATTTGATAAATTGTTGCTACTCGTCGGAGATGACCCGAAACATCATTTCATTTCATGCTTTACTTAAATAAGGTTTTAGATATTCTTTTGTGTATAGCAGAGATGAGAGGTAAGTAGTAAAAGGAGTAATTTAGGATATATATCATTAATCATAAAACTAATAAGCCGTGGGTTAATTGTGTGATTATCAACCTTCCATGATTTTGTGCCAATGTTGTAAAACATGGTGTCTTGGTGTGATTATCAACCTTCCATGATTTGTTCCAATGTTGTAAAACTTGGTTTCTTGGCCTACTCGGCCGAAAACTTTGTTTCTTCGCCTACTCGGCCGAAAACTTGGTACTTGACTCGAGGTAAATTATGGAAAACCGGTCTAAAATCTCGGACTCGGTTAAATTGGTCGAAACTTGAATAAAATCGATCTAAAATTATGTGAAATGGTTTAAATCCTAAAAAATCAGTAAAATTTGATGCAAGTTAGTACAAATAAGGAAGCTAGAGGAGATCTAGATGGGAGGTTAGAGGCAGTGGGTGCTCTTTATCACGTCTTGTAAGGAGCTAGAGGAGAATAAATATAGGATAGATAGTGTAACATCCCGACTCCCAGGTATAAAATTTAAAGCTTTGTATTCATATTTTTAGACCTACTCGACGAGTTGGATACCCCAACTCTTCGTGTAGAAACGGATCAGGCCGCGTGAACTTTAGGACCTACTTGACGAGTTGGAGGACCCAACTCGACGAGTTGAGGCTGTGCTTGAAAACCCTAATTTTTAGGTTTTGCACCCTATTTAAAGGACCTTAAGTCCTCCCTCCAGCCTCCCTTACCACCTTCACGTCCATAAACAAACCCTAATCGAGCTAACCTTCTATTTTGAGTGTGTGTGAGGCCAAAAAGTGTGTGTTTGGTGCATTTCTTGAAGAGACTTGAAGACTGAGAAGCTTGGAACGAGAAAGAACTTGTAGATCCAGCATCTACTTTGTTTTGGCATTCATTTGAAGGTAAAAAGTCATTACCTTGATCATATTCTTGTTAGATCTCTCCATTCAAGAGTTTAGGGTCTTTTTAGCCCACTTTGGATCCATTTTTGGATGTTGAGCATGATTTGAAGTTATAACTTCAGATCTGGACACCTCTAGGCCCCCATAGTCATAAAGTTATCGGCTTATCTAGTCTTGGCCTTTCTCCATGCCCTAAACCTCTTCCTAAGACTAGTTTTGGGTGTTTTAGCCTCTTGAGATCTTGCATGCGTGTAAAGTTGGCAACTTTACGTGGTAACTACACCCTAGGAGGCTAGATCTACAGTTTGTAGCCTTTGTTTCACTTAAAACCGTTTGAATGAGAAAAGGGCTAAGGAACTCGACGAGTTGCATATCCAACTCGAGGAGTTGTTTAGGGTTTTCCCAAACCTTCTGGACACTGCATGGACTCGACGAGTTGTTTGGTAACTCGGCGGGGTCATCGTGTGGTAGTTCGAACCCCAAGTGGGGGAGGACTGGTTATCTACGGCGAGGGCACCAGATTGGGTTCAGGGTTTTGCTCAACTGCCAGGGCTCGATAGTATATTCAGCATGGGTGTGCGGGATATTTGGCGTATGTGGTGGATACGCGGGTCAAGGATCAGGTTTCAGTTTCAGATGTTTCAGTTGTCAAAGAGTTCGTTGATGTGTTTCCGGAGGAGTTACCCGGAGTGCCTCCGGAGAGGCAGGTCGAGTTCAGGATCGACCTAGTCAGTTGCGGCCCCTATCGCCAAGGCGCAGTACCGATTGGCACCACCCGAGATGCAGGAGCTGTCATCTCAGCTGCAGGAACTACTGGGCAAGCAGTTCATCCGTCCGAGCAGTTCTCCGTGGGGAGCGCCGATTCTATTCGTTAGGAAGAAGGATGGTTCACACCGAATGTGCATAGATTACCGACAGTTGAACAAGTCAACGGTGAAGAATCGTTATCCACTCAAGAGGATAGATGATCTTTTCGATCAGTTGCAGGGAGCATCTTCGTTCTCCAAGATAGAATTGAGGTCTGGATACCATCAGGTCAGGGTTAGGGAGGAGGACGTGGAGAAGACCGCGTTCCGGACACGTTACGGACATTATGAGTTTGTGGTGATGTCGTTTGGGCTCACCAACGCGCCAACTATATTTATGGACCTGATGAATCGGGTATGCAGACCGATGCTCGATCGCTCGGTTATCGTATTCATAGATGACATGTTGGTGTATTCCAAGACCAGAGAGCAGCATGAGGAGCATCTTTGCGAGCTACTGAGAGTTTTGAGGCGAGAACGACTTTATGCCAAGTTCTCGAAGTGTGAGTTTTGGTTGCGAGAGGTTCAGTTCCTTGGACACCTAGTTAACCAGGAGGTGATTTTGGTCGATCCGCCCAAGATCGAGGAGGTTATGCAGTGGGAGGTCCCTAAATCTCCCTCAGATATCATGAGCTTCTTGGGATTGGTAGGGTACCACCCGACATTCATACAAGATTTCTCCAAGATTGCAGTACCCCTCACTCATCTGACGAGGAAGGGGTTGGATTTCCGGTGGGGTCCTGAGCAGCATATGGCATTTGAGATCCTCAGACAGCGACTTTGCGAGGCTCCAGTCTTGACTCTCCCAGAGGGAGTTGAAGATTTTGTAGTTTTCTGTGATGCATCTATCACTAGACTGGGAGCGGTCCTCATGCAGAGAGGACGAGTGATAGCCTACGCGTCACGACAGTTGAAGCCGCATGAGACGAGATATCCCACACACGATTTGGAGTTGGGAGCGGTGGTATTCGCTCTCAAGATTTGGAGGCATTATCTCTACGGGGTCCGATGTACCATATACACGGATCACAAGAGTTTGAGACACATCATGGATCAGCCGAACCTGAACATGAGGCAGCGCAGGTGGCTGGACGTAGTCAATGATTATGACTGTGAGATCCTTTACCATCCGGGTAAAGCAAATGTTGGCGGACGCCCTGAGCCGCAAGTCGACTAGATCTTATATCCCAACGATATGTATGAGGATATCTGTAGATTCTCCATTGGTGGGCTTGACCAGGGAAGCCCAAGCTGAGGGTGTACGGCAGGAGAACTGGAAGCTTGAGAGGATTAGAGGCGAGAACACCCGATTTGTGCAGGACAGTCGCAGGTTGTTGACCTGTTGCGGCCGGGTGTGGGTTCCGATGTCTGGTGGGGTCAGACAGATTGTACTGGAGGAGGCTCATAATTCTCGCTTCTCTATTCACCCGGGGGCCACCAAGATGTACGGAGATATGAGTTTGAGTAACTAGTGGCTGTACATGAAGAGAGAGATCATGTGGTACATCGAGAGGTGCTTGACCTGCAGGATGGTCAATGCCAAGCATCAGAGGCCGCATGGCAAGCTGCAGCCTCTAGAGATTCCCATGTGGAGAGGGGAGCAGATCGCGATGGACTTCATCACCAAATTGTCGAGAACGGAAAAGGGTTTCGACTCTATTTGGGTCATCGTGGATCGGTTGACCAAGAGTGCCCATTTTCTACCCATTCGGGAGATCTCATCGACCGAGAAGCTGGCTGATGTGTATATACGTGAGATCGTTGCTCGCCATGGGGTTCCGGTCTCTATCGTTTCAGACCGTGATGTTCGGTTCAACTCCGGTTTCTGGCAGAAGTTCCACGAGAAACTTGTGACAACCCGAAATTTCTATTCTGTACAACCCTACAATTCAATAGAAGTCAGAAGAGTTGCTGCTAAGTTTCAAACTTTTTGGAATAAGTTTGGGTATTATAGGATTTATGCTTTAGGAGATATCAGGAGAGAGGATGCCTTAGGGTTATAGTGCATCACTGTTATTCCTAAACTCCAAGAAATTGGGGTTTACTGCTTGAATAAAATATTTACAGCCAAAAACCCTAAATTTGGGAGTATATATATGACACTTAGTCATTATTTACACTTTTTCCAAATCTCAAGATCCAAATCCATTTCTCTCTCAAGTATCATCCAAAAACTTTTCAAGATCTTCAATGTAGTAAGTGTTTCTAGCTTTCTTAAGCTGTTATATGACTTAATCTAGTGTTTTAACACACTTCTATCCGTGAAATCATTCCAAAAGGGTCAATCTTCAAGTTTCACCAAGAACACCAAGAACACACACTAGTGTTCTTGCACTTTTGGACCTTTTCGAGCTTCTACCTTGTAAGTACTTCTATCCTAGAGTATCTTAAGGCTTGTTACACTTCTATATCACAAGAAATCATCCAAGAACACCAAGATCAAAGGTGTTTACGGTCCAAGAACACCTTGGACCGTAAACCCTATTTAGGGTGCCAATGTGTGCCCTAGCTTATCCTAAGCCTTAGCAACTAGCTTAGATCCCTTCATTGATATATTAAGGACTTGAAAACATCAAAACACCATAGATAATATGTTTTTACGGCCGTAAACACATGGAATAGTGGTCCATGGGCCGTAAACTACATATAGGGGTGTTTTGATGCCACAAACACTTCCCTAGACTTATGCTTCAAGTAGAATTGCTTCTATGGACTTATAAGGCTTCAATACACAACGTGGTCAAAGAAGCATGAGTTTACGGCCGTAAACTCATGGGTTTACGACCGTAAACTCATTGAGTGATGGTCTAAAAACCGTAAACTCAAAAGGAGGGTTCCTTTGAACCCTAAACCCAATAGCTAAGTCCCACAACACTTAGATGCAATCCTTAGGACTTATAACACTTATATAAGGTGTTTAACATGCCCTAGGATTTCTTAACTTTGTTATTTAGTTGTTTAAAGACTAATTGGTTACATATATGTGTTAATATATGTTAACTAGGATCATAGAGTGTGTACAAGTCTTCACTTGACACCTAGCATCCTATACAGTCCGTTCAATCCCAACCACTTGCTACAGGTGAGTTCATACCCCTTAATCTACCTTTTAAATGTTTTTAAATGCTTTTATGGGGGGGATACAAGTTGAATCATGCTAGTTATTATATCAATCACATGTGATTAATAACTAGCATACAAATGAATTTACTACACTTTTAGCTGTTTTACTAAACAGATTTCTTCAAATGGATTTCCAAAACATTTTTACTAGTTTAAAACTATTTATTAAACTGTATTACATACTAAATGTTTCTTGTCAAAACCCTGTTACAATTGTGTTTCAAACAAAGGTTTTCCTTATACTTAAAACTGTTCTTATATACTGCTTTCAAACCGTTTTACAAACTGACATCAAGTCATCTTTCTTAGTAGTTTAAAACTCTTCAAAGATTTTACAAAACTTCTTTTATGCTTTTATATTATTAAATTGCATGCCTATATATGTATAGTTATATAAGTAATGTTTAAAGGACTTAGGAAGGCTAGCTCGCTTTATCTCCTTTTCCTCGTTGGGATGTGGCTTTAGGGCATCGGTCATCCGTCCGAAGGTCGTTTAAATATTAGTTATATACCATGTGTACATATATAGTCATAAAGGTTCTTCCAGTCAATTCAATACCCTTGGGAAGCAAGGGTATACTTCCATGTTCATACATTACTAGTAAACTACTATAGGGGTAGTTTAGGAAGATACTAATACTAGAACAATGAATCATACAATGAGTCAGTTCATTCATGAGTCAATACATGCTAGATAGAGACAGAGCACACAATACAGCTAGTACACATAGAACATTCCAATACATGCTAGATAGAGAGAGAGCACACAATACAGATAGTACATGCAGAACATACAATACTATATAGAGAGAACATACAGGCTAGACAGAAGGAGAACATACAATACAGCTAGCACACAAATACATTACATATACAGTTATACATTTATGTGAGCCATTAAACGGGGCATGGCACTACCTGCCATGATTGTTTTTGTATCCAGAATCTCCTTAATTGGGGAGCGTATGAGTTTGTGTATAGATCTATACTGGATTGACTATCCTACACCTTGCTGCTCGCTACAGTGGGACTTGCAAGTCTACGGGTGCCAAACGTCATTTTTACGGCATCTTACATTGTCGTTTTACTATTGAGTGGGTAGCAGGATACATGCCGATCACATGGTACTTTAAATTACATTTAGTTTAAGGTAGTTAGTACAGCAGTAGTCACTTATTTATAATACTACAGTACTTGATTATTTTCCCATTACATTCACTTCGTGAACATTCACACGATGCACGGTAATGTAGAAGTTATATTTTTGGTTAATGATAGGCAGATTTGGGAAAATACACACTCTTACATGAGACACAGATAGATACTAGATGCCTTGGTAGAAGGCTACTTTTAGTAGGAAACATAGGGTTTTCTAGGAGGTTCAAAACTTTTACATACTTATACTTCACATACTTACAAATTCATATTTACAAATGCTTTTTCACAAATACAGACACTAAAATACTTATGATCTCACCAGCTTTAAAGCTGATACTCTCTTTCAAAATAACTTGTATCCTCAGGTCATCAGTAGACATGTACAGATGCAAGGTTTAGAGAAGATGGAGCTTATTCAAGACTCATCTTTCATTTTGATTTATAATTTGGTGTCTATATAATTTGACAGAACACACTTGTATTAAAATTATATTATTAATGCAATGGATGATGTTGTTGCTTGTTTACTACTATTCATTGTCGTGATACTGTACATGACGTCCTCCGCCCTAGAACGTTTCCGCCGTTCTTAGGTTTTGGGGTGTGACAGATTGGTATCAGAGCATTGTTTATAGTGAATTGAGTATATCAACCCATAAAAGATATACAGACTATAAATACAATGGGATTAAAATACTCTGACCAAGAGTTTATACTTTAAATAATAAAATATTTAATTAAGTATACGTGCCTGCATTCATACTAAAATCAGTGTCACAACGACAAGAACAAAAGTATTACGATTGTTGAATATCACAATTAAGCTTGGGGATGTATGGTCAGTCCTGGGAATGGCATAGCCTGATCAACTATGCTGGTCCGAGGAGTGATTAGCATATGCCCAAGAATGGTTGTGATGTGACGACAAGTCTAAAAACTTACCAACACGACCACAATGAAATACCATAGGGGTATTTAGTGTTACTGTAATTACTTATCTGAGAACTAAATATATTTTTATTAGTATGTCAATAGTTGTTTAGTGGATACACTAAGGTTATATGTACTAGGATGTCATAGACTTAGAATCTGTGAATCTTTGCTTTATGTCCTGTCCTCGTTGGGTTGGGGGCTTAGAGTTAGGGTCACTTATTCGAAGGTCTATCCTATCCTAAATACATATAACTGGTATGCGCTAAACAAGTATTGAAACAACTGATAAAGATCATCTTATAATTATCTTAGTTAGTTCGTCTATTTAGTTAGTTCTCATTGTCTCCTTTTCTTGCGTATATAACATGGCTGGATTCCATCCCTACGGCAACTTGTACTTCCCTAACCAGGGTAATGAAGGCGGGTTTGAAGCTGACCCAGGAAATGACCACCCAATCCCTGTGGAAGGTCACCAGGCTGAAGGCTTAGGAGATGGTTCCGAATCCGAGCCTGAAGTGGAGAACCTACCCCCGATGGCTCTTGTTCCAAATCCTAACCCTCGTCCGGCCTTTCAAGGCCCGACGCCTCCATGGGTGCAAAGCTTGGAAACATAGAGCCAAGGGCAGGACCAGCCCATGCCATTTAATGGAGACCGAAGCTTTTATGACCTAAGCGAAGGGGGCTCAGCAGACAGAGTCTTGCCAATCCTGGTCCGTAGAGTGGCCCGGAATGAGATTCAAGGCAGGACAACCCTACACCAAATCACAGAAGTCGTCGCCAATGCGAGAATGCATACCCTCCGCACCATTCGACTGGAAGATGCTCGTGAGAGATCTGAGAGAGACCATGAAACCCTACTGCAAGCCCTGGCTGAATCACGAGCCGAAGTCATAGAACTCCGAGTACGCCAGAGGGTGTACGAAAGACACCTGCTTGATGTGGAACGTCAACTGGCTGATCTAAGGGTTCACCAGAGGGATGACCGTCACCAGTAGTAGATGCCTTACTTTCTTTCCCGGTTATAAGGAATCGTTTTCCTATCTATGTCCTAAGTGGCATTTTTCTATAAAACTATCTTGTACTTTAGGTACTTTTAGTTAGGCCTTTATGCGGCCAAAACCTTTCTACTCTAGATATGATGTAAGACCTTCTACAAGGTCAATTTTTCCGAACTCTTTACGTCATGAATATCAAGGATATTGACGGTCGGCTAACTTCTGAGTCATTCTTTGTTCAAATACTTTCATCATGCTATCATGGGAGTCTATCTGAAACCCACTCTAGTCGAGTTATTAAACTAGGGAAATTTAACTCAGGGATCATTCCCAATTCTTTTCAAGGGTTGGATCATGTTATTTACCAACCGATAGTACCCGGTTTTAGACGTCAAGCGTCTTGTGACCATTCTATGAACTTACTCCTACTCCGTACTAGGACTGCATCATAGGGATGTAGGTCAAACCTGCGAGAACATACTTCTTCTCTTTAGGTGATCGATCGAAATACATCTAGGTTCAATGGTAGCCTTTTCTAGAAATTCTAGTTCGTTAAGAAAGATTAGTAAGAAGATTATTATTATGATTTCCTCGCTTATACATTCCCAAATTATATATAACGAAGACCTGGTAGACAATAGAATGTGAGATTTCTAACTTAGTTTCTTTTCCTCGTTGGGATGTGAAACTAAGGTAGAATCACACATTTTACTATCCTCCCAGTCTTGATTATAACATAATGTGTATAAGCTAAGTTCTCATATATAATAACTCATCTCTTAGTCAGAATCAAGATAATCTAGGTTCAGCCTTAGTCACTCACGAACTCCTTGTCTTTCGTATTACAGAATCATGTCATCATCCGGAAACAGTCAGCCGAACAACGAAACCCCTACCTTTCCTATGGACGCTGCTATTTTCCAAGCCGCAGTTACAGCTGCCGTGACGGCTGTCTTTGCAAACCGCAGCGCTATCAACGCAAGCAGTGCTGACAAAGGAGTTGAAAATCCCAATCGTAGTATCAATCCAGGAAGCCATCAGATGATAACAGTCGTAGACCTGCAAAGCCAAAAAACAGAGAACAAGAAACGAAAGCGCCAAGCCCAGAAGGAACGCAAGCGATTCCAAAGACTTGCCATGAAACAACAACAAGTGGAAACTCCTGCCATCCCAGTACCGAGCAGACCATACGAAGGAAAACTTCCGAAGTGTGACAAGTGTAGTTTTCATCATGATGGGGCTTGCCATGAAATGCAATGTTGCAATTGCCTAAAAATAGGGCACCATGCTCATAATTATGGAGCACCGGCCCGAACCATCACTCAAGCCCCCGACATCGAGGTCAACCAGGCTTCCAAGAGAAGTGGTAAAGCAGGACACTTTAAAAGGAAATTTTCAAAGTGGACGAACGAGGAGGGCACTCGTGTCCACATAACTCTGACTCGACATATCACTTCCACCACCGATATTGGTGCTAGCCGGATATGTCACCAATGTGGTGAGATAGGACATCTCGAGAAGGATTTCCCGATAACGAAGAACTCCGGTGCAGACGGAAGAATACTGAGGATCACAGCTGCAGGAGAGACTACGTCGGACCCACGTTAAAGTATCTAAGGCGTTCGTAGTAACAGACACTTAAAACTTTTTAAAACTAGTGCAACTTGAGTCGTATCTTTTGCGAGATTCCATCGGTAAAGGGATGCTCGTGCTGCGTATACTTGTCTTTTGTAGTATACCTAGTTCGCAGCAATAGTCTTGTAGTGAATCTATAATACTGTAACTCTGTTAAAAGTTGCACTGTTGGATTTTGTCTGTAACGCCTTTATGATCAAGTCTAATGTATTTATTCCCAAGTGAGTCCGATATTATCATATGGCTAGATTCGATTCGATCCATGCAATACCAGTTTCGTACGTGCATCTCTTCCTCCGTACACGTCTTTCTAGCGAAGCCGTCATTCCAGAATTTTGAGATACTCATGCTGAGAGTACCTTATGTCCCGTACCTTTCCCGAAGACACTTCAGCAAAACTCCCAAGAATACTACTCATACAGTACGTCAAGTTCAACCCGAAGATCCATACGATTGATCTATCACTAGAGAAGGTATACACAAGGGTGGTATATAATCAAGGTTCTACAGGTTTAGAATTGATGATTCCACCTTAACTTCTTTTCCTCGTTGGGATGTGAGCTTAAGGAAGAATCATTTATTCGACTACCTTTTCAATCTTAGTTTTATACGACTCGTATACACGAGACTGTGATCGATGAACCATGTATGACTTCTAATTTGAACTTCAGGACGGAGACTGCCCAAGACTACGAGTAATCACACCGTCATGAGAACAAACTTAGAACCCAGTATGACTCCTGTAACCAGATCGCCCTACAGTCTAAACACCTACAGAGATGCAAGAACAGTCCCGACAACGTAACGAACTACTCGGCAAAAGAACAGGAAGACCAAGCTCCTCGCCCTGGAGAGCTCCGGTCTTATTCTTCAGATAGGCGGTCAAATAGTATCATCAGTATATCGACTATCGGAGACCTCGTCAAGATTTCTATTGGAAATCAGTATCTCTGCCTCGCATAGAAGAGTTGGTTGAGCAACCACAAGGAACGAGTTACCTTTCAGAAATGGACCTGAGATCCGAATATCACCAATTTCGAGTGTTAGCGAAGGATGTCCCAGAGACGACCTTCCGAACTCGATGCGGACACTGCGAGTCCGTAGTGATACCCCTCAGATAGGACCAATACGCCCATAGTATTCATGAACTTAATGGATAGGGTACGCCATTCTTACTTGGATCAGTTCGTCATTAACCTTGTAAATGACTTACTTATCTTCTCTAGTTGTAAGAAGGTAATCATAAAGAACATCTACAACAAACCATGGAACCAATACGATCAGAGAAATATTGCGCGGAGTTCTCTAAATACGGGTTTTGGAATTGAAGAGTCAAATTCCTAAGACACACTATTAGTGATGTGGGAATTCTTAAGGACCCTTTCAATTTATCAAAACCGTTGAGAATTTGTCAGCACCTAAGACACCGTCGGGAATTCGCCAAATTCTAGGTTTCACAGACCTACAGTCGTAGTTCATTTAGAACTCCTCGCAAATTACGGAACCTCTTACGACTTTGACCCAGAAGGGAGCGACCCTTGACTGGGAAGAAAAGCAAGAGGGAGGAACCCGTGGAACTCCAGGTGAGAGACCAAATTCTTTTAGAAGTCTCACCCTGGGAAGGATTAATACGCTTCGTAAAGCGTGAAAAGTTATATTCAAGATAGTTAGGACCTCCGAGATTCTTGCCAGAATCGGCCCTGTAACTCATAAACTCAATCTACCTCGCGAGCTTAGTAACAAACATTCTACTCTTCACGTCTCGAACTTGCAAAAGTATCCGTCCGACGAGACTCTTGAAATCCCACTCGAAGAGATCGAGTTCCACAAGAGCCTCACCTGCGTGAAATGACCGTAGCGACCATGGACCGAGAGGTTATGCGAAGGATTCGTAGCCGTTTCCCATTAGTGAAGGTTCGCTGGAATGCCAACCAAGGACCTACATTCACTTGAGAGCGCGAGAATCAATCGATTAGGAAGTATCCCCACTTCTTGGCTCGATTATTCATGCCTACTTCCTTACCTAAATTCTAATTTCGGGATGAAATTCCTTCTAAGGGGGGGATGATGTGACAACCCAAAATTTCTATTCTGTACAACCCTACAATTCAATAGAAGTCAGAAGAGTTGCGGCTAAGTTTCAAACTTTTTGGAATAAGTTTGGGTATTATAGGATTTACGCTTTAGGAGATATCAGGAGAGAGGATGCCTTAGGGTTATAGTGCATCACTGTTATTCCTAAACTCCAAGAAATTGGGGTTTACTACCTGAATAAAATATTTACAGCCAAAAACCCTAAATTTGGGAGTATATATATGACACTTAGTCATTATTTACACTTTTTCCAAATCTCAAGATCCAAATCCATTTCTCTCTCAAGTATCATCCAAAAACTTTTCAAGATCTTCAATCTAGTAAGT
Source organism: Lactuca virosa (assembly GCF_052849685.1). Classification (NCBI taxonomy): domain Eukaryota; kingdom Viridiplantae; phylum Streptophyta; class Magnoliopsida; order Asterales; family Asteraceae; genus Lactuca; species Lactuca virosa. Next base: position 205,283,472 of record NC_136429.1, read on the forward strand.
GTTTCTAGCTTTCTTAAGTTGTTATATGACTTAATCTAGTGTTTTAACACACTTCTATCCGTGAAATCATTCCAAAAGGGTCAATCTTCAAGTTTCACCAAGAACACCAAGAACACACACTAGTGTTCTTGGACTTTTGGACCTTTTCGAGCTTCTACCTTGTAAGTACTTCTATCCTAGAGTATCTTAAGGCTTGTTACACTTCTATATCACAAGAAATCATCCAAGAACACCAAGATCAAAGGTGTTTACGGTCCAAGAACACCTTGGACCGTAAACCCTATTTAGGGTGCCAATGTGTGCCCTAGCTTATCCTAAGCCTTAGCAACTAGCTTAGATCCCTTCATTGATATATTAAGGACATGAAAACATCAAAAGACCATATATAATATGTGTTTACGGCCGTAAACACATGGAATAGTGGTCCATGGGCCGTAAACTACATATAGGGGTGTTTTGATGCCACAAACACTTCCCTAGACTTATGCTTCAAGTAGAATTGCTTCTATGGACTTATAAGGCTTCAATACACAAAGTGGTCAAAGAAGCATGAGTTTACGGCCGTAAACTCATGGGTTTACGACCGTAAACTCATTGAGTGATGGTCTAAAAACCGTAAACTCAAAAGGAGGGTTCCTTTTAACCCTAAACCCAATAGCTAAGTCCTACAACACTTAGATGCAATCCTTAGGACTTATAACACTTATATAAGGTGTTTAACATGCCCTAGGATTTCTTAACTTTGTTATTTAGTTGTTTAAAGACTAATTGGTTACATATATGTGTTAATATATGTTAACTAGGATCATAGAGTGTGTACAAGTCTTCACTTGACACCTAGCATCCTATACAGTCCGTTCAATCCCAACCACTTGCTACAGGTGAGTTCATACCCCTTAATCTACCTTTTAAATGTTTTTAAATGCTTTTATGGGGGGGGATACAAGTTGAATCATGCTAGTTATTACATCAATCACATGTGATTAATAACTAGCATACAAATGAATTTACTACACTTTTAGCTGTTTTACTAAACAAATTTCTTCAAATGGATTTCCAAAACATTTTTACTAGTTTAAAACTCTTTATTAAACTGTATTACATACTAAATGTTTCTTGTCAAAACCCTGTTACAATTGTGTTTCAAACAAAGGTTTTCCTTATACTTAAAACTGTTCTTATATACTACTTTCAAACCGTTTTACAAACTGACATCAAGTCATCTTTCTTAGTAGTTTAAAACTCTTCAAAGATTTTACAAAACTTCTTTTATGCTTTTATATTATCAAATTGCATGCCTATATATGTATAGTTATATAAGTAATGTTTAAAGGACTTAGGAAGGCTAGCTCGCTTTATCTCCTTTTCCTCGTTGGGATGTGGCTTTAGGGCATCGGTCATCCGTCTGAAGGTCGTTTAAATATTAGTTATATACCATGTGTACATATATAGTCATAAAGGTTCTTCCAGTCAATTCAATACCCTTGGGAAGCAAGGGTATACTTCCATGTTCATACATTACTAGTAAACTACTATAGGGGTAGTTTAGGATGATACTAATACTAGAACAATGAATCATACAATGAGTCAGTTCATTCATGAGTCAATACATGCTAGATAGAGAGAGAGAGCACACAATACAGCTAGTACACATAGAACATTCCAATACATGCTAGATAGAGAGAGAGCACACAATACAGATAGTACATGCAGAACATACAATACTATATAGAGAGAACATACAGGCTAGACAGAAGGAGAACATACAATACAGCTAGCACACAAATACATTACATATACAGTTATACATTTATGTGAGCCATTAAACGGGGCATGGCACTACCTGTCATGACTGTTTTTGTATCCAGAATCTCCTTAATTGGGGAGCGTATGAGTTTGTGTATAGATCTATACTGGATTGACTATCCTACACCTTGCTGCTTGCTACAGTGGGACTTGCAAGTCTACGGGTGCCAAACGTCATTTTTACGGCATCTTACATTGTCGTTTTACTATTGAGTCGGTAGCAGGATACAGGCCGATCACATGGTACTTTAAATTACATTTAGTTTAAGGTAGTTAGTACAGCAGTAGTCACTTATTTATAATACTACAGTACTTGATTATTTTCCCATTACATTCACTTCGTGAACATTCACACGATGCACGGTAATGTAGAAGTTATATTTTTGGTTAATGATAGGCAGATTTGGGAAAATACACACTCTTACATGAGACACAGATAGATACTAGATGCCTTGGTAGAAGGCTACTTTTAGTAGGAAACATAGGGTTTTCTAGGAGGTTCAAAACTTTTACATACTTATACTTCACATACTTACAAATTCATATTTACAAATGCTTTTTCACAAATACAGACACTAAAATACTTATGATCTCACCAGCTTTAAAGCTGATACTCTCTTTCAAAATAACTTGTATCCTCAGGTCATCAGTAGACAGGTACAGATGCAAGGTTTAGAGAAGATGGAGCTTATTCAAGACTCATCTTTCATTTTGATTTATAATTTGGTGTCTATATAATTTGACAGAACACACTTGTATTAAAATTATATTATTAATGCAATGGATGATGTTGTTGCTTGTTTACTACTATTTATTGTTGTGATACTGTACATGACGTCCTCCGCCCCAGAACGTTTCCGCCGTTCTTAGGTTTTGGGGTGTGACAAAACTAGGCACGGGGCTTCATTTCAGTACAACTTATCATCCGCAGACAGACGGTCAGAGCGAGCGGACCATTCAGACCCTCGAGGATATGTTACGCGCCTACATTATCGACTTCGGTGGGAGCTGGGACTCCTACCTACCCCTTGCAGAGTTCTCCTACAACAACAACTTTCACTCCAGCATTGCTGCTCCACCTTATGAGCTGTTGTATGGACGGAGATGTCGTACCCCAGTCTGTTGGGGCGAGGTTGGTCACAGGGTGATGGGTTGGACCGAGGTAGTTTTGCAGACTACCGAAATGATTCAACAGATCAGGCAGCGGTTGCAGACTGCTCAGAGTCGGCAGAAGAGTTACGCCGACTGGCGCCGATCTGAATTAGAGTTTCAGGTCGGTGACATGGTACTACTGAAGGTCTCACCCTGGAAGGGTGTGATACGCTTCAGTAAGAGAGGTAAATTGGGTCTCCGATACATCGGACCATTCAGGATTATTTCCAGGGTTGGTAAAGTGGCGTATAGATTGGATCTTCCGGAGGCGCTCAGTCAGATTCACAGCACTTTCCACGTTTCACAGTTGCGGAAGTACATATTGGACGAGTATGTGCTCGTGTCGCTGGATAACATTCACGTGGACGAGCGCCTGAACTATGTCGAGAGGCCCATAGCTATATTGGAAAGAAAGGTGAAGGTTTTGAGGAATAAGGAAATACCTTTGGTAAAGGTACAGTGGCAGCTAGGGGTGTTCGTTTGGATGGATCGGTTTGATCCAATCCAATCAAGTGAATCCAAATTGATTTCGGTTTTCAAAACATGGATCCGAATATTCTAAACTAAATTCAAATCCGATCCGATCCGATCCAATTACAAATCGGTTGAATCGGTTTTTATAATTCGGTTTTTAAAAACTAAAACATTTTAAAACAAAATATAATTATAATATTACGGAATTTTACACATGAAGAAAAAACAAATTATTTAGTTACGATTTGAAATTTATAAGCAACTATTATGAAGGTATATTATATTTTAATATTTTATAGATAAAAAAACTTTTAAGAGAAAACGCATATTAATATTTTTTATTAGGTGAAACTTTTTGAACCTAGTTCAAAAAATAAATTACAACATTACTAATAAATAATTATAGATATATATATATATATATATATATTAAAAATAAATAAATAATAAACTGTTATTCGGTTTTTTTGGACTATTCGGTTCATATTTTATAAACCATAACCAATCCGAAATCCAAAATGATAATTCGGTTTTATCGAAAACCAATCCAAAATTCCGAATATCCGAACCAAATAGTCCAATCCAAATTGTCCAATTGGACAATTCGGTTTTATCCAAATACTGAACAACCCTAGTGGCAACATCAGAAGGGATCCGAGTGGACTTGGGAGTCGGAGGCAGAGATGGGGGAGCATTATCCGGAGTTGTTCCCCACAGCAGACTTCGAGGACGAAGTCTAGTTCAAGTGGGGGAGAACTGTAACATGCCGACTACCGGGTATAAAATGTAAAGCTTTGTATTCATATTTTTAGACCTACTCGACGAGTTGGCTGCCCCAACTCTTCATGTAGAAACTGATCAGGCCACGTGAACTTTAGGACCTACTCGACGAGTTGGAGGACCAAACTCGACGAGTTGAGGCTGTGCTTGAAAAACCTAATTTTTAGGGTTTGCACCCTATTTAAAGGACCTTAAGTCCTCCCTCCAGCCTCCCTTACCACCTTCACGTCCAGAAACAAACCTTAATCGAGCTAACCTTCTATTTTGAGTGTTTGTGAGGCTACAGAGTGTGTGTTTGGTGCATTTCTTGAAGAGACTTGAAGATTGAGAAGATTGGAACGAGAAGGAACTTGTAGATCCAACATCTACTTTGTTTTGGCATTCATTTGAAGGTAAAAAGTCATTACCTTGATCATATTCTTGTTAGATCTCTCAATTCAAGAGTTTAGGGTCTTTTTAGCCCACTCTGGATCCATTTTTGGATGTTGAGCATGATTTGAAGTTGTAACTTCAGATCTGGACTCCTCTAGGCCCCCATAGTCATAAAGTTATCGACTTTATCTAGTCTTGGCCTTTTTCTATGCCCTAAACCTCTTCCTAAGACTATTTTTGGGTGTTTTAGCCTCTTGAGACCTTGCATGCACGTAAAGTTGGCAACTTTACGTGGTAACTACACCCTAGGAGGGTAGATCTATAATTTGGAGCCTTGGTTTCGCTTAAAAGCGTCTGAATTAGAAAAGGGCTGAAGGAACTCGACGAGTTGCATATCTAACTCGAGGAGTTGGTTAGGGTTTTCCCGAACCTTCTGGACACTGCATGGACTCGACGAGTTGTTTGGTAACTCGGAGAGTTGACTCGAGTTTTCGGTCTCTGAGTTCTTAAGGAACTCGACGAGTCAATAGATGAACTCGGCGAGTTGGGTCAACATTGTCACACCCCCAAACCAGAACGGCGGAAACATTCGGGGGTGGAGGACTTCATGTATAGTGTCACAACAATGCATAATAGTAATCAAAGTACAACAACAACCATTGTATTTACATAGTTATAAGTTTTACAACTGTGTTCAAAACATAATGTATATGAACTCAAAAGTACAAGTTTAAAAGACACGAGTTTATAGATCTCCGTCTTCACAAAAGCTGTTGTTGTACCTGTATTACTGTTTCCCTGAGAGTACAAGTAGATTTTGAAAAGGTGTCAACAATTAAGTTGGTGAGTTCATAAGTCTGTTTGCAACTGAAATCTGTTTTCTTGTTCATTGATAAAGTAAACATGTTTTTCCCAGAAAATCCTATATTTTCTGCTATGTTATCTTGTAAGCAAAATGTGTGATACTTTTTGAACTATGAATTTGTAAAATGTAGTTTAGTTCTCATAAAACCATGAAAAGTATTTTTCTCTGTATTGAAATAGTAATCTATGTTTATACTTGTAGTCATACTGTATTATAGTCTTATAATTAAATAAAACTATGTGAAGTGTTACTTATTCATACACTAATCATTTAGTTCAATATCAAAGTGTGAGTTATTATAACCATACTAGATGATCTAGGATGGCCTGAACACGACGTTCTTCAGGCGTCGCAAAAGCTACAACATTTGTCACCAGAAGTCTGCCGACCTAGCTGTTGCAAGCAGCTCTGGTGCGGGATTGTCAGTCCCGTATAGATCTATACACAAGTGTCACGCTCCCACTCAAGGAGATTCTGGTTATAATTTCAGGACTTTTGTTGGTACTTGGAAAAGTACATGAAGGTAGACTCACAAATTCTATATTGATGATTATGCGTAGAACATTGAAAGGTTACTTTGTAATAAATACACTGTAAGTAAGTTTCATAAACTGTATAGAATATGATTCATATGTTTGTTTTTCAGTAAGGTAATCTGTTCGTTCTCTAATAGTTATCCTCTGTTTGTTTTCCGTTATGTACTATGTTTGTTTTCCTGCTATGTACTTTGAAACTTGAAACTAATGAATGAGTTCTCTAAACTATACGTATTATAGTTTAGCTGTTTGTTTTACTATAAGAATCTGTAATACTGTTATTCTATGAAATTCTCTGTTTGTACTCATGTAGTATCAAACAGTTTGAAAATCATTTTATATTTATATAAATGTAATATTTATATAATTGTGATTAATTAGATCTTCGATTAAATAACTTTACCCCAAGACCACAATCAAACAAGGAACAAGAAATGGGGTCAAATTACATATTCTAAATCTTCAGAATCCAAATTATATAATTTACACATATATAAATATGTAATTTTAACAATTATAACAATTTAGAATATACTAAAACATTTAAAAATCTTTTGAGATATTAACACAATTTTATTGTGTTTCACTTGTATTCCCCCCTAAAATAGTTAAAAATCATAAAAATGTAGGGGTATGAACTCACCTTTCGTGAGTGATTTGATTGAAGATTTGATTTAGGATGTTACTTCCACGAGTGAAATCCCGTAGTAAAACAAGTCCTATATAGCAATTTGTATAGTATATATGCAACCAATTAGTGAATATAATCATAGGAATGATTGGAAATTGGACTAATTTGTAAGTATAACTTACAAATAGGAGTGTTAGAAGCTAAGATGGAGGCTGCAAAGAGTTCACAGCCAGATGAAGTGTTCACGGCCCAAGAACACTTGATGTTCTTGAGTTCACGGCCCAAACATTGATGATGTTCTTCGGTTTTCGTTTGGTGCTCTTGATAAATTGAAGAACACTTGAAGATTCAAGTGTTTTTGGCGCAAGAATATGAAGATTGGAAGGTGATTGTTTGATAAAGATGAAGAATACTTGATGTTCTTGAGGAGAGAGGAGGTTTTTGACCCTTGCTACTTGAGAGAGAATGAGAGTGTTTGCGGTTGAAGTGTGAAAAATGAGAGAAAAATGAGTGTCTCTCATATATATAGTCCAAGGTTCACGACCCGAAGGTTCACTGCCCAAAGGCGGTTTGCGAGGGTTCACGGCCTGCGAAGGGTTCACGGTCGTGAACCGTTTGCGGTCCGAGGTGGTTTGCGGCCAGAATGTTAATGGTCTTCGGACTTCATGTTTTCACTTCTTAAATTATACAACACTCTTATCAAGTGTTTTTGATGTTTCAAATATAATTATTTTAACTTTATTAAAATAATAAATAATTAAGTTTGACTTTTATTTGACAGGAATTGATTTGAGTTGACTTTTATTATACTGGAAATAACGGGATGTTACAAACATGGACTGTTGACCTTGAACATTGACTTTGACTTTGACCAAGGGTTGACCAAGTTTGACTTCTAAGGGTACTTTGGTAATTTGGGTCTTGATAGAATTGGTCCTATGATGATTGTAGGCATTTGAGTTTGGAGTTGTGTTTGGGAGTTTGACATTATCATCTAGTGCTACTTGCGAGGTGAGTTTTCCTCACTATACTCAAGGGTCTAAGGCACCAAGGCCGGCCCTTTGGATTCTTATCCTGCTTTATTACTGTTGTGATTTGTTAGATCGGTATCCTGGTAGATAAGATGTTTCTATGTGGTTATGATCTGTTAGATTGGTATCATGGTAGATAGGATGTTGCTATGCTTAGTGATCTGTAGATCGGTTTGACTGCCTGTAGACTGTTATGTGATTATCTGATATATGTGCACATGTTTGATTGGTGGTTGAGGCTTTTCTGCTTTGTGTATGAGCCAACAGACCAGGGCAGTCCAACCCGATGGTTGTGGGCTGAGAGTATTCCATCATTTGGATGATTGGACTCATAGTATGTAGGCATTCCAACCCGATGGTTGTGGGCTGAGGGTATACCATCCCGAGGATGATTGGACCCATAGTATGTTGGCATTCCAACCCGATGGTTGAGGGCCTGGGGCATTCCAACCCGATGGTTGATCGGGCCTATAATATGTTGTTATTGTATGTGTGTTATTGGTTATGCGGGTATTTTGGGGGAACTCACTAAGCTTCGGGCTTACAATTGTTGATTTTGTTTCAGGTACTTTGGATGATTGCGGGAAGGCGAAGGCTTGATCATGCACTTCCTCACATTTTATGATTTTGATTTCTGGGATACTCTGACATGAAACTATTTTGAAAACACTTTGTAATAAATGATGATTTTTGAATGTTTGAAACATGTAGTTTTTAAAATATTTATGCAAAAGGGCCCAAATAATTAATCAAATAGAGGTCGATGATCTATTCATCTCTACTTTATTGAAAAGTTATTAGAATAAGAGGAAACATGTAGTTTTTAAAATATTTATGCAAAAGGGCCCAAATAATAAAATAATAATATAGGCTCAACCTTTTTTTTGTAGAATTCATTATTATATATCTAAACTTTAATAACATTATTACTGAATGGTAATTGTTCAATTTGATGAAATAATTTGACCTAACCAATCAATATATAATCATCATGGTTTAAATATTAATCAAATAGCATTAGAATTTGAAATAGTTTGTCATTTGAAAGTATAATATTATTCTATTCTAGTATGAACTTATGATATTTTTCATATATATATATATATATATATATATATATATATATATATAAGTTGCTCAAATTATTTGTTTTACGAGTACCCATAGCCGAGTACTCCTGAATCCTGATAGAGATGCATAGAGACCAGTTTTTGTTCTAAACAATTTAGCTTTTTGGAATATAAAATGACTAAGGCCCATACAATTCTTACTTTATTTTTTTCTCTTTACATTTTTCCATCATTTTTAGGATGTCAGTCCGGGTCAAATTTTTCATTGTCTCATATTTTTCTGACAAAAATAAGTTGTTTATATATTTTATTTATTGTTTTTTTTCATAATGTATGACAATAAATTTTAAATCTCTAACAAGGTATTATTGACTTTTTGTATAACTTACAGTTACAATGTACAATTAGGCTTTAAAAGGTCAATATATATATAATAATTGTTAAATCTTTAATCCTTTAAATTTTAAAAATGTGTAAAATATTTAATCCTTAATTGTAAATTTTGTATATGTTGTTTTTAGGTACATCCATTATCTAACTCCATTATTTTAATAAGTTCCTCTTCATAGATTCTTAATACATGATGTGATGATCACATTTTGATGTTTTGCAGGATCTAAGAGAAAGAAGAAAGCTTAAAGAAGAGTGAGTTGAATCTGATCGTGAGAGATGGATTTCGGTCGCATGGTTCGATGATCAGATTTTGGAAGCAACTCTTAGGAGTTATGCTAACTTAATAGATTGCTTAGGAGATGTTTAGAAACATAGTTTTCATTTTGCATTGTAAGGACAAGTTCCAAATTTTTGGTTTATGATTAATAAAAGTGAATTTTTGGATTTATCTAGTTTACTTTATATTTCCTTGCAATGGCATTTATGAAAATTGGTGGTTACATTTCTAGCAACATTAATTGTGGATTTGGTTCTTGTTATATCACTTGTGGTATTGTCATAATTAACCAAGTGAAAAGGAATTCTCATCGCCCAAGTTGCAATTGATAGAAACTTGGAGTCATGCAATTTGAATTACGTGATATATGAGAATCTTGATCGTTGGAAGATTATGACTAGTTTATTGATCACATGTTTTTGTGAGTCAAAGTGAAGGACTAATGAATCTAGTACAAATTGATGTGGACTATTAAAATCCGCCACAAAGGTTGATAAATTTATTCTTCATGATTTACTGATGCTTTCAGTAAATATGGTTGTGTTTATAAGATTAAGCATAATTATGATACTTTGAAAAGTTTCAAAGAGTGGCAGAACGAATAAGAAGAATCTGTTAGGCAGAAAGATAAAAAGTTTCTCCAATCTGAAAGGAAAGGAGAGTACTTTAGTATCATGTTTTATGATCATCTTAATGATTATGGAACTATGTCACAATTGATCCTCGAAGAACATCTTAGTGCAATCGTTTGACTAAGAATAGGAATCAGATATTGTTGAAATGGTTCAATGAAGAGTCATACTTTGTATCCAATTAAAATTTTAGAGTCAAAATCTAGTAACTACAAATCATATCTTAAAGCTTTTTTCATACTAATTAGGTTTATAACACTTCATGAAATGTGGAGTAATAATGTTTTCTTACTCTAGCAAATTGGAATTGGAAGTTGTGATGTTTTGGTTAAAAACAAAGGATGAACTAAGACCGATTCATGAAGTGTTTCTTGTCGAGAATCCACACTAGCTTCTAAGTATTTGTTTTTTTCTCATCAAGGAATGTTCCTTGAAGAGAGGAACTTATATGTCAAGAATTCAGTGGGAGTCTTAATGATATTGAAGAGTTTTAGGAGTCAATCGAGAATAAACCTTTTAGTTATCATTAGCACACGACCTGAGGTTGATAACCTATCATGTTAAGTTGACACATTCTTATTTTTGTTCACCTTCCTATTAAGTTGGCAATGCTTATGAATTCTATGGTTCTCATTTGGCTGCCAGGGTCAAACACATTGGTCGGTGAAAGTACATTGATTAATACGGGTGAGCTGCTTAAACAACATGGAAGCACTGGTAGGCCCTTGTGCTACCAGAAGGCAAGAAATTAAGAAAAAGTAAAAGTTCAGTTCATGAAAGCTAAATTAGAATTTTAATTTGTCATAAACCTTGTCTTATGATTGTAGGTTGGAAATGATAGATTCACATGGATGGGAACACATACGCCATAAAATCTAGGTGGAAAAAGGTTTCTCTCTAATTCATGAAAATGATTATGAGGAATCACTTTCGCTAGTAGATTTTAGAAGATTTGATAAATATCATTATGGTTAGTGGTTGTGATAATTGCATTCTAAAACTCGCAATATGATTACGTCATCCCTTTTCATAATTCGAATTGTGTGAAATGGCAAGGAATTGTTTGAACTTTTAGGGCATGTAACTATATGTTCTGAAAGGGTTTAAACACACACATCCATATTCTATCTAATGAAGATGTATAAGCTTGAGAATTCTAGATGAAGACTTATCGAAGCATCACGTACCATAAATCTGCACCTTAGTAAGAAAGTCAAAGAGTATTGATTTCTATAAGTTCAGTTGATTTCTGGATACATGTCAAAGCTAGTGGGAGCATAACTGTTATGCTAAGTGTTGCAAGTTGGCAATACTATTTGAGGGAAACCAAGTTTTCAAATTTAAAAATTGCAAAGTTTGGAAATTGTTTCTCTATAAAAGGATTTAAGGGAGAGGGCATTCATACTTCATTTCAAATATAAAGGTTTAGATTGAAAGTTTAATAAAACTTAGTCTTGGACATATATGAATATCATGTTGAAATGGTTCAACATAGGAAATTCAATATATGGAAATATTATAGCAAGAGACTAATCAGATATCAGGTCTTTATGTAAGACATTATGTATTGAGTCCCATATGCTTCGTATATAGGATCATTTACATATGCTATAATATTCACTTGTTCCGATTTTTCCAAATGCCTTGCATATTGAGAAGGAAAAAGGACTAGAACTTGGTGTGACTAAAGTTGTTAAACAACTGTCAAGAAAACTATAAGGTTTACTGAAGATTGGTTGCTTGTGGACAGTTGGAAGTATAGTATTAATTTGGACAGACCATATTGACAAAATTCTTAGTGGAAGTGACTCTTGTTCAGAATTGATAGTCATATGGGAATATGGAAATGTTTCCATAATGTGATTTGGAAACTTTAATGCAAGAAAGATGCTTAAGGAGTGTACGTTGAATTTGAGACTTCATTACCATGGAACTATTTTTTACTAGCAAACTTCCATTGAAACATTTTGTAATATCGTTAGCTGAGTCTTTGCGACTTTGAAGCCTCGACATCACAGAAGGACAATGCATGTAAGGTTGGAACTCTATCACATTTAGTAGTAAAAATAATTTTAAATTGTGAAATGAGCATCATTGGAATAGTGTCCAATCGATCTGGTCACAAAGGAAGGACCATAGAGAGACATAGTATGCTTATTCATAACATGACATGACTGATGTTAAATTGAAGTGTTTAGTTGATTACTCAAAACATTATACAATTAATAAAGCTTAATTAATTTGGTGATTAAATAATAAGAGTTTTATTTATACTTAATAGCTTTGAGACCATAGTTAGTTAGGTTATCATTGTGTTTCACTTTGCATGTTTTACTTCCCGAATAATTGGATTATTCAAACATCCACAGTCGCTCGTACTTTTGGAAGTAAGTAGCGAATTAAGACTGTCATGAACTGGACTTTAGATTTTCTGAAGAGTTTTAGACATAGCAATAGTTTTGCTACAATGTTCATGAGTACTCTGAAAATGGGGAAATTGAGTATTGGATAAACCCACGCTCAGAGAATTACTTCATGGATTTTAGCAAGAGTAATTCTAACACGATAATATCTTATATTATTGAAACAAAGATATATGAGTTGTTGTTTACATGTCGGTTGTGCAATGATAATACGTAAACGCATTAGTAACTTGATGTTATAAAACATACTGTTGTGTGTGATTTGACGATTGAATAGTACAAGAATATAAGTCGAAGTTTATTTGTTCCTTTTGCCCTAACGGGAAAAGCGATATCTATGGGCCCCTCAATGATTTGATGATGACATCTAAAGTGCTTGGCCAAGCCTGGATTGAATTGATGTGTTCAACTGGTAGTTTGATTTCGGTCATCATAAATCAAAAATCAGGAAACAAACACTACTAGAAAAACAGCCTTTTACGACGCGCAATGCGTGTCGTAAAATGCTCAGACGATGCGCAAATGCGTGTCAAGGAATCACCTGTCATAACGAGATACGACACGCTTTTGCGCGTCGTCTATAGACGGCGCGCAATTATGAGGTGCATTTATGACACACAATGCGTATCATTAAAGTCGTTGTCAAGAAAGGCCATGTCATAAATGAAGATGACACACATTTTTGCGTATCGTAATTTTAAATTTTTTTTAAAAAAAGTTATTTATAGATTTACTAATTTTCAAATTAACTTTGCATTTCATGTCTCATAATAGAAAATAAAATACCAAATGCAAAAAATATAATCCATTGCACAAAAGTTAATGTCATACAAATAATCATTCCAATAGTAGACAAATGTAATACATCAAATGTGAAAGAGATGAAAGTCATCAACAAATAATAGTTGAACTACAAGAACTTGTTGCCCACCTTCACAACATCCGAGCTACTTTGCTTGACACTATGCACATCAACAAGACCTATAAATTTGAATAATGCACCATTCGATTCACATAAACCAACAAATCCCAATATGTAAAAATGAGAATAACTATACTTATACTTACATTTACTGCTGACATGTGGCAGTCGCACCACATGAATAACAAATCACAAGCAAAAATGGTGGATTTTATTTTTGAGTATAAGTGATGCAAATTCAGCAGGAACATCTTCTTATTAATTTATTTATTTCCATTTATCCTTGATGCTAGTTCTATCTAGTTTAAGTTAAGGCAGAGAAATGCTCAAATTTGCTATTTAAATTACCTTAAAATGCATAGGATGCCCGACTCTATCAACATGACGAGGAACCGTATCGTGAAGTATACCCAAATGTCTCAACCTGTCGCAACTTTTATGTTCAACAACAAAATTAATTCAATACATAGATTTACAAAATAATATAACAAATATACATCATCAAAATTCAGCTGGTGATCCTACTTGTGTGAAACACAGGATGTATTTTGAAGCCAAAAGTCCAAAACTTGACATTTTTACCCTCTCAATAGTGGGGAAAATGATTCTGATAGATGGATTTCTAAATTTTTGGCTAGCACTCCAACAGCCCTACTGAAACATTATGAAAACAATTTATATTAATAATAATTAATAATGAAACTCATCTTAGAGTTCAAGGATAAATGGAAATAAATAAATTAATAATGAAACTCATCTTAGAGTTCAAGGACACTGCCCCACAATGGAACCGCACTAGCAAGCTATCTCCTAAATGACTCCCTTAAAAGAAGAAAGAGCTTCCAACAGTAGTGTGATTCCCTGTAATACAATAAAACCTCATCACATGTTGCAAAAATAGGCCAAATTAATTCCTTTTCATATCTTTATAGTGTTATCACAGGGAGAAAATTGTTACCATTTTTGTTCAATCCTATCAAGTGCCAGTAGTACCTACAAATCGCCACACAAGATTATTAACATATACACACCACACAAGATGTTAATTAATTACCTCATATAACTCACATTCTACTTTTTGAAGGTCGAAATTATGATCAAAACTGACATATAACTCACCTGATTTTTTTTATTTAAAAATCTCAATACTTTCTGCTAAAAAATCCATTTCTTTCATGAATGAGGTGATGTCTACCAAACACAGTCATACCTCTGGAATGAAATTGAGCAGAAAAAGGATTTCCTCTTTTTGTAATTTTCATTTCTTTCACATTTACAAGTTTTGTCCTCCTATTTCACAATTCATATCAACTTACATTCATAAAGATATAAATAAATAAATAGAAGTTATGAAACTTAACATTTAACACAGAAACAAGCCTGATAAGCTGGTGTTCGAAGCACTGAATTGAGCAAAAAGTGGAAAGCACTGAATTCCAGCTGTGCTAAAAGTTTCAAAAGCCAAACTCTCTAAATCAAAGAAAAAAAAAGTAAAGATTTTACTATTTCTCTAAAATAAAAAAAGTTAATTACCTAAAATTCCATTCAGGACAAGAATAAGGACTAACTCTGATGTGATAATGTAAAATTGATAAAAACAGGATGTCCATGAATGAGAAGCTTACATCACTTATCATAAAAGCAGCAATGGATCCAAATCCAAGGGCGTATCCGTCTTTTTGCTTATTTCTTCCTTGGCTGCCTCCATGGAGCAAAAAGTAGTTTGTTAGAAGTTAGAACTTAGAAGCAATCTTTGTTTATTATGCATCAATATATGTATATAATAAACATATTCAAAAAGACAAATGTGATCAGGAGTAAAGCATAACAGACAACTGAAATCAAGAGGTTACCTTGTCATATTACAATCACATAAGCACACCAAATGAACAATAGATTCGCAATCAAGAAGGCAGGAGCTGAACCATGCAGTCCAAATAACCTCTTGCATCTTCTCTTTAATGCTGCCATCCCTATCAATGTCATCAGTGAGCATAGAAAAACCTCAAAATTAATTCGAAATCGCAAAAATAAAAATCACCACTACCACACACACAGATATTCAACCTGAGAATATAAAAAGGTATGGAAGGCGAAGAAGGAAGATATCAAGTAAAAGGATAATTGCGCCAAGCAAACACAGATAAAGGACACTGTGCTCCGGCCAATTAACCTCCATGGATCCCTACTCTTTCTCCGATGCCTGAATGCCCATTCCATTTTGTAAATAGATTTTATGAAATCGATTTCATGAATCAATCATGGGAATCGAATAATGAAGAAGAGGATCGGTGGTGATGGAAGAAAAGGCGATCGATTGAAGATAATGAAATCGATTGAAGACATTGAAGCGGTCGATTGAAGATAGTTGAAAAGATCTAGGTTTTTCTATTGGGCGTTTTAGGGATGATGTGCTAGGGTTTTTCCAGGATGATGATGTAGATAGGGTTCGAAATCGAATTGAAAAAGGAAGGCGACTTCATCCAAGTTCTCATCATCGTCATCATCTATATAGATGGCCGTGAATGCGGAGGAGATGGAAGCCGGAAGAAAATCAACCGATCATGGGTTTAGAAACTGAAGTGCAGGTGATGTTGGTGGAGTCACTGCTGATGTTTGAGGGAGGCGGAGTAAAGAATCATTCTTAGGGCTTAGGGAAAAGAGGGAAACAAAAATGAGGGAGAAGAAGGAAGGCGGGCATTTCTAATTTTTAGGATTTTCATCTCCTACTCGTAGCTACCAAAGGAGGCGTGCGTTTACCTGAAAAAATTATAAAATGACACATATTTCTAGGTCACGCAAAAATGCGTGACCTAAATCCTTCAATTTTTATTAGAGATGATGTTTTTTTACAATACACACTTTTGCGTATCATAAATCAGTGCGTGTCATAAATTGCGTGCCTTAAAGGCCTGTTTTCTAGTAGTGAAATCTTGGACAGAGAGATTGATTATAATCAATGTCTCATGTCTATAAGATATCTTGTAGAACGGAGGAATATTTGCTCACTTATCTTAGGACACGTAACTGACTAGGTCAGAGTTCGACAACGGCTTTTGAGAGCTACAATTTGCTAATTGGTTTTTGAAGGATATACTGGTAATTATAGTTAGTAGACTTATCCAAGTGGGAGACTATTGGATTAGGTGTCTAAGCCTATAACTATAATTGGTATATACTTGAATTGATAGTAGCATAGTCCTTTTGGGTTTCCCTCAAAACTAGCAACTGGACAGATGATTTGGAGAATGAGGTTGATTTATTATTTGATAATAAATTGAAATAAATAATTTTTTAATATATTATGAGAATAATATATTAATTAGAAATAGTAATATTTAATTAATATTTAATCATAAATTAATTTCAAGATTAAAAGAATTAATTAATAGTGTAGGGACTGAATTCTAAGTGTTCAATAGTTGAGCAAGTGGCAATCTAGAACCATCCATAAGGTGGGACGATTTCTTGGAGCCTAAGGGTTCTAGAATAATCCCTAATGGATAATCAGGAAAGTAGATAATTACCCGGTTTAAGATAATCTTGGATTTGGGATTATCTAGGGTTTCCTGACTGCACTATAAATAGGGCATAACCCTATGATTTTCGGCCAACTATTTCTTTGGAAGACCTGGCCGAAATTGCTAGTCTCTCTCCTCTTTCTCAATAATATTCCATTTCTAGTGTTGAGTGTGAACCATTAGAGGCATGACATTTGTGACGCTTGCTCTCAAGGCTTCAACAACACAAGGATTTCGATTGCTATTACTATATAGTGATCAAGGTATGATTACTCTAACCCTATTTGTGGATTTCGAATATTATAGGAGCATGCTAGGGTTTTCTATTTTGTTGTTCAAGTTGTATGTTCAATTAGAGAAAACGTAGATCAAATTATTTAGGTTTGCATGCATACATATGATTGTTTGTTATGCTTAAGACCCATCAATTTCTACCCTACATGCTTCCCTAAGTTTACTAGATGGGTGATCTAACAACTTCTGAAATTCGGGAGTAATATAGCTTTTATCGGCGCCGGTATCAAAAAGTATATTTACATATAAATTATTGATTAGGAACGTACCCGTCACTACCGTAGGGTCTTGGACAACCTCTCTTGCTCTTATGACAAATGTTATGCTTCTAGCATGATCTCCCTAACATTTCAACTTTGGACAAGCCCTCCTGGTATATCCAATCTCCTTACATTCATAGCACGCTCGACTATCTTCTGTTGTGGTTCCTCGATTGGGTGGGGTTTTGCATCTATTGGCAAGATGACATTTCTTGCCACAGTTGGTACAGACCTAACATGCTCCATTGTGACGAAACCCACACTCATTGCATCTAGGGCTACTTCTAGAGGTAATCCCTATCGAGGGTGTTAAAACAGCAAATGCTTGAATAACTTCTCGCTTCTTCTCCGCTGGTTCCCTAGCCTTCTTTTTGGACTCTTTGCCAAACTTCCTTTTTCTACCCTCCACCTTCGGAAGGTCAGCCTTCTGAACCATAGTTCCACGATGAACCTCTTGATGGGTCAGACTAAAGGCTAGTCTCTTGGTGTTGTTGAAGGTAGTCAATTTTGAGGCAGTGACTAATCGTTGGATAGGATGAGGCAAACCCCAAATATACCTCTCCGTCTTCTTTTTTTCTGGGGTAACCATCCTAGGACATAAGGTTGCAAGGTCGTTGAAATAGCTTGTGTAGGCGGCAACATCAGCCTCCTGCATCATAACATTTCACAGCTCCTGCTCCAGCTTCTACATCTCTTCGCATGGACAATAGTCTCCAATCATGAGTTGCTTCAACTCATTCCAATACATGGTGTTTGCTACGTTAACGACCATGGTCTTGGTGTAACTGTTCCACCACCTTAAGGTTGCGTCTTCTAGTGTGCGGGTAGCGAACTTACTTTACAGTCCTCCAGACAGAAGCTTATCTTGAAAACAAACTCCATCTTTTCCATCCACCTAGTCAGCCCAACTATGCCTTCGTTTCCATAGAAGGGTTTTGGCTTACAGTTCATAAAATCTTTATATGAACAGAGTCTAGTTGGACCTCGATTATCTCCCTGCGAGCTCATGCCTCCAGTACCTCCTGATCCTAAATTCCTAGGGGTTTCAAGCTTGCTATGGCATCAGTTACGTGTTGGGCCACTAGTGCGTCGATCGCGGTTGAGCTCATAGGCTCGTGATTGATTTCAGTTTGACCTGGGTTCCTTCTAATGCGAGGCTTGATTCTAAATTTTAGGCATATGTTAGTTGGTATTTTGAGTTTTACTTTGATATTTTAGTTAGAAGAGCTAACTATATCATGAAAACAAAGCAAACAAGTAACACAATAAACATTAAGATCACATAGTTTTCATTAACTTTTCATAAACTTTGTACATTAGATTTAAAAAAAAAAAGAGTGTACAATGGTGTGGTTTGAGTAGGAATAGTTTCTATTTTACACAAAAGACGTCGCGATTACCTAACATCGGCTACACTACTATTCCATCCCTCAAACCCAAAAAATCATAGTTCCTAGCTTCCCTAGGCTAGAACTATCTACCATAACCCAAAACAGACTAATATCCAGGCCACTATCTGCGCTAACTGATGCTGGAGGCAACTGATTATCACCTCCATAGTGGCCGCTCCTATCTCAAACACCAACAACATCAACTTTGACTCCCTCACCCGCTATTCAAGACTCTCAATAACGATCTGTTGATACTGTACGAGAGAATGTGTCTCCTCCAGATGATTATAAGCATGAAGGATCCTCATCTCGTCGTAATCTCTGTCATGCTCTAATTCCCTAACTCTACCAGCTAACATCCTGACCTCCCTCCTCAAGGAGTCACGATCCTCCTCCAACCGATGTATGCGATCCTCGTTTCGTGAAACACATGGGGCTAACACTGAGATCACACGATCTATGGGTTCCTCTGGGATGGAATCGCGTCTCGGTGCCTGGGACGACTCTCCAACCTCATAAAAACCAATAATATCCTCCTGGATCCACTCATCTACCTGGCGGTCCATCTGTGGGTGGGGCAGGGTTTCTTTGATGGATTTGGGGACGATGGTGGTGAGGCTGCCCTCTTGCGGGACATATAGGAATGGAATTTATAGGGGTAGTAATAATTCAACGTCATGGGGCATGAATCTAAGAGAGGATGGGGGAGGTGGGGCAACAGTCTCTGGGGATGACTCTGACTCAGTAGGGTCCTCCTCCTGAGTCTCATCACGATCCTGGTGGGAAGAAGAATCTGGATAGGCGAACTGTCTACAGGTACTCAACTGATCGCATCGCTAGGCTGCTCCTCCTTACTGGGTTCATCTTCGAATGGGACCTCATCAGCTGATACTGGATTAGGCGGTAGGGGCATCGTCGAACCATAATTTCTCTCAGTCTTGTGCATGTGTGGCACCACCTGTTCTTCCTCCGGATAAGGATGTGACACCCAGTCCCATATGTCCTCCATATCTCTCCGATTTCCTACATAATACATCAAACATGTATATGTTTATGAGAAATAATATATAATACGTATAATTTCCTATTATAGTATAATATATATATATATATATATATATATATATATATATATATATATATATATATATATATATATATATATATAGAGAGAGAGTAGATTGTACTGTGTCTTAGGTAGCTTTCTATATGGGTGGTTTGTCGTATGCCTGTCTCTATTCCGGATATCCTCAATGTGTACCATCCTCATGCACTAGCTCTTGATCTAAAGCTCTAGTCTTCAGGAAGTCGATCTATGCTACTGATCCGAAGATCATCTAGTCGTAGCCCCCTAATATCCTAACTAGGCATACTAAACTACTGATCCATAAATCCTCAAGTGTTTAGATTGTTAACTACAACATCCAGGTTTAGGCGTGCATCAGTTGGACCATACTAAAATTTAGTTGCTCATTCTAGGTCTAGTTGTTGTACGGCCGTAGTACTTAACTAACCCTAGGATTCGTTTTTGACCTAAAATCTTAAGTTGTGATTTGAATGGATAGTTTTTATGATATACAAGTGTATTTATAAGAGTTGATATAACTCTTTATTTTATTAGTGTTTGATTAAGGTATCTTATTAATTCTATGTTTGTGTACCTCAAGACTACAAGGATCGGCCAGGTAGGAAAAGTTAGAGGGCAGGACCATTTTGGCATATAACCGTTCTGAAATCCAGCAACCCAAAGTAAATTTCCAATTTGATGAACACAAGGATTTACTCTTCCTTTTTTTAGGAATTCTTCACAGAGGTTAGATAACATTACCTTCTCCAGCCAGTTGTAATTTACCCATGTAATCTATAAGGTTATCTTACTAGCACCATTAATTGTTTAAGAATAATTTCACCTATCTTGTTTTTAATTTCACCCATTATGACACGTCTAATTGCAATTGCATCTACCAAATGGTATATTCTTCACTTCTTCATCATCAGTTTGCCTATAACTTTGTAATACATGGGATATGTTGTTTTATGGACTGATTAAAACTTTCAACCATTATTAATCAATCCCCAAATAAACCCAAACGACAATGAAATTACTTTAGGTCGAAATATCAATCTAAAGACATTTCTATCCCAAACACCTCTACTTATATTATATAGTTAAGCAACAAATTTTGTACAACCTTCACATACCCATTCATACAAAATTGTCAATTCCAAAGTTTTTGGCTAGCGGCGCAGCTTGTTGCCCATTTGCCTTCCATCGATATGTATTAAAATATCTTCATTAACTTAAAAAAAATGCGTCCAAAAAGAAGATATAAAGTTGGTTTACAAATCAAATAAACCATTCCCATCTCATAACCAAGCAAATGTGTTTATTTTTATCCAGCTTCATTATGTTATTCCATTGCTTTGCGATTACAACACACAAAATATGTTGTTGACGATGAGACATAAACCTCTAATTCTTGGTTATAATATTTTAAAAGGCGGTAAAAAGTTGGTTTTTATTTTCCAATAATCTTTAATATCCAATCCTACAACCAATTACATATACATGCTCTTATGATGCAATTGTAATGTCACAGGCACAACTAATATTAATATATGCAATGACAATGTCATACTTTTGATGGTTGATCCAATTCCCATGCTATAGTTATAATAATAGTTAATGAAGTTGGAGCTTGTTGATTTTTCTCTTTGTTTTGTTTGTTTGCACCATGGTGTTCAACTGTCAACAGGTTCCAGGAGTGCTATGAACATAACCAGTATGGCGAAGAAGGAAAAGTATGTGGAGTCAAGTTGTAGTATAGTAGTATACACATAATATATCATATAAATGCTCAAGTGACTTGTGAAAGATTCTCGTAATGAACATCATATGAGTTTACTTTGCTTTTCATTTGGTTATTAGTATTGGAATCAAAAGACACGAGAATTCATGAATTTTAAGAAAGAATTTGATAAGTTATTACAAAATGTCGACTATTGTTCTTTGTCTAATGAAATATGAGTTATATGTGTATGTTGTAGTGATGAAAGATGACTAACATACAAGGTACCTGGCAGAAATATAGTAAAAAAAACATGACACATAACTTGAACTTAGCTTCATGACAGTAGCAGCTGTAGATTTTAAAAAAGAAAAATTATTATCGAATAAATTTTGGAACAAAAATAAAAGAACCTTACATGTGGTGACATCTTAGTGGTCCAATTAGGTAAATCAATGTAATTAGTGAAAATACACACATAAGCTGCTCCCAACCCCACCCATCCACCCATTCTCCATTTTTCTTATAAAAGCTTAGGTCTTTTGCTATATACTATTCTATATTTGACACCTCTTGTATGCCAAAGCCCAAATGCACTTCATAATAACTTTAAAATAAAAAAAACAACTTATATTCTTCAATATTTTCTTACTACCTGAAAGTCAAAATTGAACCAATATAGGAATATCAAGCAACTATTCATTAACTCCCTACTTGTGGTGGCCTTGAGACCTGGTAATATTCATCCTTTCAAGAATGCATTTATAATGTTGTATTTTGAATAATATTTTATAGGTCAAATGAATGCAATAGATGATGAAGTCATACCTATGTACCAGAAAGCATCTATTTTAAAAATACTTTTGAAAGTGTATTTTAGTGATTTACAACATCATACATGTATTACTTGGTTTGTTGTTATTTTCTAATATTAAAGATTCATAATTGTATACTAAAAAGGATAGTTTGGTCATACAAAACCTGATCTTGAAAGTTATAGTCAAGCACAAGACATTAAAAATGATGACTTCCTCTTTGTACAAAGCCAAGCTTACCTAGCATGAGTAGGTTTACATGATATTTTAACATGTAAGTTATCACTATAATTATTCATAAATAGGATCAAGAACTATGGATAGTATTAAATGTCATTTACATGTTGCAATGCGAAAAGTATATTGTTATATTAAAATAATATGGGGTTCTGGGTTCTTCTTTATGATGTAATAAAAAACAGGAGGTTGTTCTTCATCATATTTGTAAATAAGAGCTTAAAACATCCACATCATTTATTTACTATCTTTTAAATTCCATTTTCATGGCCTACTATCAATAATTTTTTTTATAATTGTTTGTTCTTATTAATTCTTCTTTCTTGGTTAATTTATATTTTATGGCAACATAGTTGGTTGGTTTATTTGGTTAAGAACGCTCCTAAATTCGCCTTATCCGACACATACACTATAAAAATTGAAGTTTGTAGCTTTAGAGTGGTAAATTTGAAATGTTGACCGGTTGAAAGCCATTAGAGAGGTCAAAAATCAATTAATTTCGTTCTTCTATATTCCATTTTTTTTGTAAATGTTGTTAAAATGATTATTTTAATTGAAGTTCAAGAGTAAGATCTAAAATCTGAACAATTACTTGTAAGATTGAGCACCCCGAAATTCCACGATATTGATTCCTAGGCCAAAATGGTTGATCCCAAATGACATGTAGCCTAATTAAGAATCTTGTAAGAAGTGAATTGAGGCGTGATCAGATTCTTTCTTACATGTTTTATCAATTACAAATTATGTGTTTTTTAAGAGATACTGACTTATATAAATGAAAATCAAATTATGGTAATGGGGATTTAGTCATAATGTTTAATGTCAGCATTATTTCCTTCAGTGTCATTCAATAGGTGTCTTTCAATATCTGATATTGGTCAAATGTTTTACTTGAACTGCACTTTGACTCTTTATGATGGAAGGTTGTGCTTGTTGTTGGAGACCTTTCATATGCATATGTGAATCCATTTCATGATAATAATAGATCGATTCATGGGCAAGGTTTGTAGAAAGAAATGTTATTATTTGTTGCATTTAACTTTATACAAAAAAAATAAATAAAAACTAAAGAATTCAAGAAATGACATTGCAATGTGTTTGTTTGAGTATGGTTTGTCAGTGTAATCTTATGAAAATACCGAAAATACTATTCATGGTTCGTGCTTAGCATAGGCCTTAAACTTTTTTGGTGTATATATATATATATATATATATATATATATATATATATATATATATATATATATATATATATATATGGGTTCAATGGAGAATAAACCTAAAAAACCTTAGAAACCCTAGAAATACATAAAAAATACTGTGAGATATCTATTTTTTTTTACTTTATAAACTTTAAAATTGCATATACAGATATATATTTGCTGAAAAAAAATAAAAAATATAATAATTTTTTTTCAACGAATTGATATATATATATATATATATATATATATATATATATATATATATATATATATATATATATATATATATATATATATATATATATATATATATATATATATATATATTAGCCATATACCAGTGCAAAGCGGCGGTAGCAAATAATTTCTTTTGGCAATTAGTTCCATTCGACAACAAATTGTTTTTTTTTGCGTAATATTTTTATGCGACGATTTTTTTGGCACACTATTTCAGGTTAATAGTTTCCTTTCAACATATATTTTCTTTTAAAGAAACATGTCTTCGATTTTTTAATTTCATTTGGAAATCAAACCTTCAAGTTCACTCCAAAAGCATAAATTAAAAACCAAACTTTACGGAACCTAAGTATTAGATAGGTGGGGAGAGGGTCGGGGGGATTAGTTATCTTTCGATTTTGGTTCTTGTTTTTCGCCACAATCATTTTATCTTTCGATGGGCGACAAATAGTTATATTTCAACTAATATGTTATCTATTTATCATCAACATTTATTATGAATTAGAACCTGATATTCAACCCCCTAGGTTCTTAATATTTTAAAATTTACAAATCTTTGTTTTATATTTTGGTGACCATAATGTTGTTGAATATTATAACAGTACAAATCAATGTGTTATTCGAAGAATGAATTAGAAATGGGAAAAAAAGTATATCACCAAATACAATGCATATATTTTAACAATTTGTAGTAATTTATGTACTTATATATATATATATATATATATATATATATATATATATATATATATATATATATATATATATATATATATATATATATTAAATTATTAAATTTTCAAAATTTATTTTTAATAATAAGAACATGTTATCTTGATTTACTTTTGATTACAATACACAAACCGTAAAAAGAACCAATATAAAAAGAAACAATATAGCCTTAACCATTAGTCAACTTAAGGAAAATGTTTAAACCATAAATGGTATAGAAGATTTCCATTAGGGTATACTTTATTTCTTTAAAAATACATAGGTTAGCAAAATAGTAAAACAAATTGAGCAACAAAAGGTTCATAAAACTGATATTGTTCTTCATTTAGCAGCCCATTTAGAGCATATATTGTAACCTACATCACGCAATTTAATAATAAGCCACAATGCTGATTATTGGTAGCCCAAATTCTTTCTCTTATACTAGCAAAAGTCATCATTAAACATCAACATAAACCCTAAACCTCAAATTTCAAATCTAAAATATCAAAACTAAAAACAAAAATGATTCACCATTGGAAAGCATTCAGTGCCCATGCAATTAAACAATACACCAATGGTTTATTTATGATGAATAGTTTTTGGACGATGCTAAGTTTCCTTTCTGGTGGTTGTTTTTTGTTTAAAATATTATGTTGCTGATATTTGTTGCAAATAATAGTATGGGGTCGTTTTGGGATACAACTAAAAATATATTGGTGTTTTTTATTAAAAACAAAAGTAAATTGTTTTGGGATAAAAATAAATTTACATTGTTGTTCTAGGTAAAAATAAAAGTTTTCTATCCTTTGACTGAAAAATAAACATACATTTTTGTTTTCGGACTAAAAATATATATATTTAAACAAATACCCATAGGTCAAAGAAATATTAAAGCAAATATCGAGTTAATTTATTATTCGATTATTCGTTGACTTAGGAAACTATAATTTTTAAAGATTCGCATACAAAGTAAACTTCATGTGCCTAGCGTGCCATTTTATAAATTTTAGATATACATAAAGTTTTATAAAAAAAATCATACAACAATAAAAGTTGAATGATAAACCGTCAATCTCATTTCCAAGAATAGAACGTGTTATTATTGAATGTATATGTTCAACCCTTTAATTAAGCTTTACATATATATCCAATAAACAATCAAAACTTGGCCAATTTGTAATTCGGATTTTATTGGACGATACAAATAAAATGGTATTTAGATAATCAAAAGGTGCAATGCTATATTGAATATGGAAAGAACATCTGGTTCAACTTTTATTCCATTTCAATCCACAAAAACTAACTCATGGTACAAAACCTACAACATTACATGAGAAATTGATGTTTTTATGAAATAAAAGGATTATTAGGAAACAAATAAATCCAAATAATAGAACAATTTACTATTTTCCAATTCATAAAGATTTAATATTGTTTCAGCTTAGAACATCCACAAAATCACAAAATAAATCAGTTAGAGGCACAAATTCTAAATCCCAAAAAGAAGAGCATAAACTGTACAATAACTATATGTGGAACAATATAAAATCCAAAGCACATTAAAGATCCTATTAATCTTTAAAACATGATCTTTTTATTAAGAAATAGGAACCAACATATTCTCACATCATTAGCCAAATAATTACCAAATAACGTTTTCTTGGTTAGTAAATGACTTACATTTTGGTTACTTATTTTCTTCTGAATTTTGTTCTTCATCCACGACCTTAACTTTCTATAAACAAAGAAATTTTCAGAAACCAAAAGAGAAATAACCATAGAAGTATCCATACCTGATTTCAATGTTGCTTCAAAACCCAATTAAACAAATCTGCCATAAATAATATTTTTTTCATTACATTAGATATTTAGGAAAGAAAATAACATATGAAGTACATAAAAAGCTTACCTAATTTCATGGTTTAAGATTCCATCGAGAGAGATAGAGAAAGGAAACAATTCGTTAACCTAAGAGACAGATGCTGAGTCGATTTTTGGCCATTATCTTCACTATTAACCCCCTCTTTCTCCAGTGATACCCTTTTCCAAATCCAAACACATATCTTATCAACAAACCAAAATGGAGTAATAAACCTAAACCAATCCCAAAGCAAAACATAACCCATATCGAACCTTCAATCACAAATAGAACATTCAAGACTATCGAAAATGGATGTTTAATCACTTATGATTATCTAATTAAAGCGCAAATGTTTGGGGGTCAAGACTATCGAAAGAAATGAATGTTTGTTGCTGGAACGAAATGCACGAATGAAACGCGCGTAGCCATCTCCCTGGAACATACTTGGGACACGTGTCAACATACGGATTAATAGTTTTTTTTTTGTTTTTTCCAAATATGTTTTTTTACAATAACTTCTTTTTTTTTTCTAAAAAAAATTTAAAAAATCCAAAATACTTAAAATTTAATTTTCTACAAAATGAGCATATATATGAAAATTTGAAAAAAATGATTTTTTTAATTTTTAATTATATAAAAAACCTAAAACAAAAAAATTCTCCGAAAATAATGAAAATTTAAAGGATATTTTTGCTCATTATACTTGTGAATTTCTAAACAAGGATTGTTTTAAAAATAAGTTTTTGAAGTGTTTATTTTTTAATTATATATATATATATATATATATATATATATATATATATATATATATATATATATATATATATATATATATATATAATGGATTTTTTTACCGAAATTCAAAAAAGCAAATGATAGAGTGCTTGGTAATACTATTTTAATGAGTTTGTAAAAAAAATAAAAATATATTGTTAAGGATACAAACAATTTATTTAAATAATTTTAAATTTTTATTAAAAATAAGATGTTGAAATTTTCGTTAATTAAAAATCATTTTAATGGTTTATTATATATCACATATATGAAATGTTTTAAAACAAATCTTTATAAATAAAGTTGTTTAGCTACCAACTTTATTTTACAAGATTATAAGTTTTTTTTTAAATATTGAACATTATATAATCCAAAATTAGGTGATCCAAATTTTTTTATGATTTTTAAATTATTATGATTTAAATATTTTATGATCCTTAATTTTATCTTTTAGGATTCAAAATTAAATTATTATAAACATATAATGATCCAAAGTTTGTTTTTTGAACAAATATTTTATTTAATTGAATATATTATTGATTAAAAATTATATGATTTAAAAATGATATTATCCATATGATTCAAAATAATTTAATTCAAAGTTTTATAATCCAAAAATAATATGATTCAAAAATAGTATGAAAAGAAATATTATGACGCCTAATATTTTTATTATTTAAAACTTTTATAATTCTTATACATTAAAAACTCGAACCGATATTTAGTTTAAAAGATTGAAAAAAATAAAAAAAAATCAAAAGTAAAATCGAAAATAAACAAAAACACAATTATCTTCAAGTTGTAATAAAGAAATTAAAAATATTAAAAAATGAAATAAAAACAAAAAATGTAGAAAAACTTAAAATTTAAAAAACAAAAACATCAAAAAAATAAATAAAAAAACGAAAAAACGAAAAAAAAAATAAGAAACTTAAAAACAAAATATATTTGTATAAAAACAAATTAAAAAATAAAGAAAAACGAAAAAAACGAACATAAGTAATAAAACTCACTTAAATGACGTTCAATGAACGTTCGTTACACGCGATTAAATCATCGAGTCCGTATTAATTACTACTGACGTGCGTCACATGCGAACATGTCACGCCCAACTATTGGGTTTGACGTTTGTGTCATTAACGAAGTAGGTGGTGGAGAATGGTACTCGCAGTCGTCACCATATATATATATATATATATATATATATATATATATATATATATATATATATATATATATATATATATATATATGAGCTTTGGTTATGATATTCTAACTAATTATTGTATGGATGTATGAATGATTGTGAGCCAATCATTTTATTTATTTTAAGAAAGTGATTAATACATATTAATAAATTAAATATAATTGAAAAATACCATCTAATTTCATTCTAAGGGTATTTTAGTCAATTAACATAAATTTAAAAAAGAAAAATTACAGATTTTAGGGAATAATTAATTCTCTAAACTTAAAAAATCTGATTTTTTGGATAATAAATATATTAATTCGGACATTCTAAAAGAATGTGTTTATTATTATCTTGAAAAAAACATTGAATTCTGACAGAATACTATAAACATATATTATCAAGATTAATACTTTTTAATGAATACAAATTTTATATGAAAAGAATTTTAAGATCTTAAAATTAGTACTTGCATTCATTCTTAACTAATACAACTATGAAATACATAAATGACATTCATTATGAAAGAATACAAGTAATAATGGTTAACAAATACATTTATTCTTAAAGAATAAAACTGATACTGGTTAAAAATCAGATAAAAACATTGAAATCTAAGTAAAACACTAATACATTCTGATAGAATATTGTTGCTAATCCATTCTGACAGAGAAACATGCTAATCAATTATGAACGAATATTGTTGCCTTACTTTCCATTCTTCATCAGGCTTCAAATCGACTTCTCAATTGTTGCTGCCTCTACACATATAATGTGTTTGTACTCATCATCTCCAACATTGTTTTCAATCCTATAAGAAGTTTACAATTTCACTTCATCTTCTTTTTCAACTTCAGAAACAGTCTTTAGGTTGCCATGATTTCTAAGATAATCATTACACCTAATCTGTAAACATTGAGTTTCTTAAGGCTTTAATGCAAATTCAATATGGTGTAAGAAACAATTACCTTATACTATTCCTATTACATCATTATGTTTACTACAAAGTCTAAAAAAACTAACAGCAGAACAAACCCAAGGGATTTCAGACTCACACAATGAGGTTATTATCAGCCCTATATGTCACATGTAATATCTCCATGAAATTGTGTCTAGTTTTTAGACATTCAAAAAAGACACTTTACAAGAATGTTTTTTGTACATATAGTTATGCAGGATCTAAAGGGAGCTTTCTGTCATTAAAGAAACTGTTATAGACAATATTAAAAACCAGTTTTTTTACGAGAGAATCCTCCCTTCAACATGTCTTATTTCCCAAGAATCTACACTGTGATTTGATTCATATTTAACAAGAACTTCACAGATAAAGTAAGAAGTTGTTTAGATCTTGCTTGATTAAACAATACCTACAATACCAATTACCAATCACTTAAAAGTTAATGAACCTTTTCGAATAAAATAAAAGAGGTCAAATGTTTGAGACTGAAACAATATTCCACTGAATTGATTGCAACTCAAAGAAGGGTATTTTGGACCTAAACGATTACTACAAAAATCAATAACTTAGAGATTCTAGAACCCCTTTATATCTGGTACACTCCTGTTAAACAGATTATCTGATAAATCAACACCACCTTAGGTTTTTAATTGACAAAAGACAAAACTGCACAAATGGTCCCTGTGGTTTGCTCAAAATTGCCACTTTGGTCCAAAAAAGTTTGGACTAGCGCCAGAAGTCCAAAGTTTTCATTTTCTTGCGTCTTTGGTCCATACAGTTAACTTCCGTCTATTTCCCTCTGTTAACTTATGTTTGATTAGTCAAATTAGGGGTATTTTGGTCATTCCCTATTTAGGCCCCTTATTTTATACTAATAAAAGAGAGTACGTATGTAAGCATCACCATACGGATAATGTCGAGCCTAATTCTCATTTATAGTCCTTAAAAACCGTGAGTCGATACAATTTCCCTCCTCATTGACTGAGGATCAAGAACCCTAATCTGATTACCAAGGTTGATAGCTTCGATCAGGCGACTTTCGTAGTCAATGCATATACCAATGTGGAACTTAAGGTTGTCAAGCACGTCATTCGACCCAAGGGTGGTTTATGGTACGTAATTTTGTTTTTGATCATTTTCTTGATTTGCTTACAAGAAATCATACCTTCTGAAGCTTGTTTTTTGCTCTTGTGTTGAAGATGGACACCCTACATGTTGGATTAAATGTCTAAGCCCATAACTATTATTGGTATGTATTCGACCCGACTTGGCATGGTCCATTTGGGTTGCATGGCATCGGAACGATTTGGATAGACTTTTGTGAGAAAAGGATATATATGGTTTATTAATATATTATAAGTTCTAATATATTAATATGAAATCATATTATTTAATTAGTATTGTTCAAGAATTAATTTGGAATTAATTTGGAATTAATTTTGTGATCAAAAGACACTAATTAAATATGTGAGGATTGATTGTGTAAATCATTCATTCTTATATATGTGGGCTTATGATCCATAGTTCTTCATGTTGGGCTAAACCCATGGAGTAACCCATGGATACTCCATGGAGGTTTTAACCCATGGAGCATGAAGAATATGGAAAGACATGAGTTACATAGTGTAACCCTAATAGCCACAATATATAAGGACCCCATGGCTCAAGAAATCGGCCCTAAGAGGGTTAATATGAGAGGGCTAGCCATTTGAGCACAAAGACTTTTCTCTCAAGTTATTCCAAGTTGTTGCTGGTGTCGTGTGAACCATTTGAGGTGTCATACTTAAGGCACTCGGCTCTTAAGCTCCATGGAATCAAGCTACAACACAAAAGGTATATTACCCTAACTAGTATCTTATTTGGTATATGAGAATGCATGCTAGTTATACCTTGGAAACCATTTGCATGTATAATTAGTGAAAACATAGATCCAAGGTATTTAGGGTTGTATGTGCACCATAGGATGTTGTAGTATACTAAAACTCATTAGTGGTATCAGAGCCAATGCTTGTTTTCAAGTTATACTTGCTGAAATAGCTTAAAAATCAAAAATTCTGGCTTTCTGGGCACTGGACTCGCCGAGTCCATGAAGAAATTCATCCTACTCGTCGAGTAGGTTCATACACTCGACGAGTAGAAGCCCCTGACAGCATATTTTCGACTTTTAAGGCTGGAATTGGACTAGAATCATTACCCTAAGCTGTTTTTGAACCTATAAACCTGTTTTTGATGTGGTAATGTTCATTCTAATCCAATTCAAAAGATAATTGTCAATAGATTCATGTTTTGTATTAGTTTAATGGTTAGGCAAATTACATGAAAATTGTTTGATATTAATTATCTTGTTCTTATGAGTTTGCTTAGATTAATAGAAAAATTATGTGATAATGTGTTTTCAATCCAAATTGATCTAAAAGTTATTCATAAAATGTGTTTTTGTAACTTGTCCTCAAGTTATATGAAAAGTCACATTTATGATTTTTAAAACTCATAAGATTTCCATAAGTTATGAAATTGAAGAGTCTCATTTTTAAATGCTTTAAAGTCTTCCATAACTTGTCCTTAAGTTATGGAACTTGAAGAGTTTTCATTAAAACTACTTAAAACACATAAGTTATGGAATTGAAAAGTTTTTGAATTGTTCAAAACTTTCCCTCAAGTTTTGGAATTTGTAAAGTTTCCCCATGAATACTTTAATTCCAAGTTAAGCCCTTAGAGTCTTAAAAGTTAAAATTTAACCCTTATACTATTATAATATTAATAGTTAATAGTTATATATATATATGTATAAGAACAAAGTGAGTCTTACCGTTAGTAGGCCTCATTCACGAAGCCGGTCTATAAGGGGGGTATAAGGTTACTGCCTATAAAATTGCAGTTTAATGGGTGTCCACTCTCACCCACCGCTTCCTTGACTGGTGGAGGGTCGTTAGTCGAACGGGTTTGACAGGACTATAATTCTCCCTTCATTAAAAGTATTAATGATAAATACTAAGTAACTAAACTCTTATAAATTCTCAATCTTAGTTACTTAGGAAAATGTGAATTTGGTGCTAACCCATGAAATTACACTTTGCACTTTTTTGCTTAAGTCGTTAGTGGAGCGCGTGTGGTTAACCGTGTGACATCCCCATTTTCACGGCCAGAAAACACCGATTTTGTTTATGCTTGTTTGAAAATCAAAGTAACATTTTAAATAAAAGTGTTGCGGAATTTGTCCCAAAACAAAATATGATAAGGATTTATCAAAAGCATTTCCAAAGAAATGTATTTCATTAAAAGACTCGGGATGTCATGTTCGATACAGATCAAAAGTATAAACAGTACAATATAAGCCTTACTACATTATTTCATATCTACAGGCCTATATCCGTAATCCCTCATCCAAAACATCACATCTATGCTCGAGCGCCACTACCTGTAATACATGAAACTGAGTGGGTCAGACTTGGGAGCCTGGTGAGCACATAGGGTTTTCAACCCACAACAAATAAGTTTATTAATTTCATCAATCAACAATAACCCGATTACCCGTTCCCGTTATCCTCACTTTACGTCCCTAAACACCTATCATAAGGGACCTAGCCTAAGGATCATCATCGGGATGGACACTACTGCTAAGGGGGTTCCTCAGCAATAAATGTGCTAAAGGCAACCATGAGGGGGATGGAGTACACCGGTGAACACATCGTTCACAAACACCTACAGGTTGCGAGCCTGCTAGCGTTACACTGGACTGTCTAAAAGAGTCTGTGGTCGTCATCTATACTCCGCTAGATGACTGGATCACCAACAACATTGAGGCCTCTCATCATTTTATCACACATCGTCTTATTACATCTACCCAGGTTTTACCCCAACATTTTTGTAGATATAAAATACATATACAGTTTAAATTATTTAAACATATATAAAAATCTTTCATCAGCATAGGCAGCAAGTATTCAGATAATATGCACACATAGCACGTAATTTATATAAAATACTTCATATCTATGTGTAAGATGAAAGTAACTATGCACTCACTTGAAAAGAGGTGATTCTGAACACAGACAGCGCTTCGCTTCTTAAAAATAATTTCCTTCGACGAAACCTAGTATTATTACCACTAGAGTTTAGTCTATTATTCGCCGAGACTAATTAATAGTCTAGCTATTATTACTATTATATAAGCGTTAAACAATACTTATATAACCCATAATAATAGCCCAAGTACTTTATTATAAGTTCCTAATAACGTTACTATAATTAAATAAAAGCTATATTAAAAATAGCGTAGGCGTAGCTCACTTACAGCGGGTTTTATAGATAACCGGGGTTTGCTTGGAGCAGCGTTCCAGAGCCGAAAAGCTCTTCTTCTCGGAGCCGTCGATCACTCCGGGGCTTCCGCCTCGTGCTAGGGAGGTTCCCTAAGCTTTTCGGGGGGTTTCGGGGCTAGAGAGAGGTTCTAGAGAGAGTAAAGAGAAGAAAGAATGGGAAAGGTGTGACGAAAATGAGGGTGGGAGAGGTTCTATTTATAGGGTGAAAAATGGCTGAACTTGGTGCCACATGTCACCATCTAGTGGCAAGACTTTGGGAGAAAGCAATGGCCAAGATTGTGCCACATCACCCATTTTCGCACAACACACTTCCGACTTCTAAAATCCGTAACTTTCACATACGACCTCCGTTTTTGGCGTTCTTTATATCCATGCGTAGGTAAAAATAAGATCTACAACTTTCATTTTGACTCTGTCGGCTAATTCTCGACCGATCTTAAATTTAAAAGTACGAGGAGATTATACTGTTAAATGTCCGCGTAAAATTCATAACTTCTACATACGGACTATGTTTTCGTCTGTCTTTTTACCGTTGAGTTCCTATTAATGAGATCTTCAATTCTCATTTAGGTCGCATAGGCCAAAAACCGCTCGATCTAAAATTCGAGTTTCGGGCTGTGCACTGCTAAGCCAAATCTTAGAAAATTCTTAGCTTCCTCATACGAAGTCAGATTTGGGCGTTCTTTTTTTGTATGTTCTCGGTTTAATGTATACTACAACTTTTGTTTAGATGACTATGGCCAAAAAGTCTTTCATCATAAATTCACTATTTACGCTTCCCGGTGTCGTGCCGGTTTTGCCGTAAAACTTCGACGAGTCATAACTTCTTTGTTATAACTCGGATTTCGGCGTTCTTTATATATCCGGAATCCTTGTTTTGCACCACTATAACTTTATGTAAAGATATCGGGTTTATCTCACACTTTAATTTTGACGCTTATTTTATCCTTTATTTATTTTACCTTTATAATTAAGTATAAAGCACATAATTTCACATAATTCACATAATACTCAAATAATTCATCTTTATTATTTCAAAAAGTGTTATAGTAGTTGAACTAGACTATTACATCATCTAATTAATGCTTAGCCCCAAAACACGGGCGTTACAATTCTCTCCCCCTTAGGATGATTCCGCCCCGGAATCATGCATCAGCAAACATATGTGGGTAGCGACTAATCATGTCACTCTCTGTTTCCCAAGTGAGATTCGGCCCATTCGAATGTTTCCAACGGACTAGCACTAATTCGACCATCTTGCGTCGTAACTTCTTAGTCTTACAGTCAACTATTGCCTCGGGCTCTTCGATTAGCCTCTTATTCTCATCCATCCTTAACTCTGAGATTGGAATTATGTCGGGAACTTCTCCCGTGAACTTTCTCAGGTAACACACATGGAAGGTGTTATGAATTCCATCTAGTTCTTCGGGTAATTTGAGCTTGTAAGCTTGGTTCCCAATCTTCTGAAGAACTTTGAAGGGTCCAATAAACCTTGGACTCAACTTTCCTCGCTTTCCGAATCTTATAAGTCCCTTCCACGGTGAGACTTTAAGCAAAACGGAATCCCCAACTTCAAAAGTCATTGGTCGTCTTTTCTTGTCAGCGTAGATCTTTTGACGATCCTGAGCTGCTAACATTCTTTCCCTGATCACCTTCAACTTTTCAGCAGTCTCATGGACTATCTCGGGGCCCATAAACTGCTTTTCCCCAGCCTCAAGCCAACAAGACGGCGTACGACACTTCTGTCCATACAAAGCTTGATAGGGTGCCATCTTGATGCTCGAGTGGAAACTGTTATTGTAGGAAAATTCTACCAGAGGTAAGTGCTCATCCCAGTTCCCTTGGAACTCCAGGGTACATGCTCTCAGCATATCTTCGAGTGTTTGTATCGTTCTTTCGCTCTGACCATCAGTCTGCGGATGGTAAGCAGTACTCAAACAAAACTTTGTACCCAATTCCTCTTGTAGACTTCTCCAAAACCTCGACGTGAAATGACTATCTCGATCTGATACAATCGTTAGAGGAACACCGTGAAGTCTTACAACTTCCTTCACGTAAGCATTTGCAAGCTTATCCATAGACCATTTCTCATTGGCTGCTATGAAGTGTGCACTCTTAGTGAAACGATCCACGACTACCCAAATCATGTCGTGACCGTTCTTCGTTCTAGGTAGTTTAGTCACAAAATCCATGGTGATGTCTTCCCATTTACCCATGGGTACAGGTAAAGGTTCTAAACTCCCATACGGTTTCTGATGTTGTGCCTTAACCCTTGCACAAGTTACACACTCGGCCACATACTTCGCAACATCGAGCTTCATCGTCGGCCACCAGTAGTAGGGTTTTAGGTCCCTATACATTCTAGTGCTACCGGGATGAATTGAGTACATGGTCTTGTGTGCTTCTTGCATCAGAAGATCTCTCATTCCTCCCGTCTTAGGTACCCAAATCCGATCTTGGAATACCTTCAGTCCTTGACTGTTTGTACCGAACTCCAATGTTTTGCCCAAACGTTCTTCTTTTCGGTCATTATTCTCTGAAGCTTCTTCTTGAGCTTTTTTGATGCTTTCCACAATGGTCGAGACAACTTCAATTCTCAACGCTCTTGGCCTTTTCCTTTCAAGATTGACTTTTCGACTTAGAGCATCGGCGACAACTTTGGCTTTACCAGGGTGGTAAAGTATCTCACAGTCGTAGTCCTTGAGTAATTCTAGCCAGCGTCGTTGCCTCAGGTTCAATTCCTTCTGATTAAAGAGATACTTGAGACTCTTATGATCAGTGAAAAGCTTGCACTTCGTGCCATAGAGGTAATGCCTCCATATTTTCAAGGAAAATACTACCGCTGCCAACTCCAAATCATGAGTGGGGTAGTTCTTTTCGTGCTCCTTCAATTGTCGAGATGCGTATGCTATCACCTTTTCTCTTTGGGTCAGAACACAACCCAACCCGACTCCATATGCGTCACTATAGACCGCGAAGTCTTCAACTCCATCGGGTAGAGAAAGAATCGGTGCTTCACATAACTTCTTCTTTAGCTTCTCGAATGCCTCATCGTGTTTCTCACTCCATGAATATGTAGCTCCTTTGTGGGTCAACGCTGTCAATGGAGCAGCTATCGAAGAAAAGCCTTGGATAAATCTTCGGTAATATCCAGCTAATCCTAGAAAGCTTCAAATCTCTGTGGGACTCTTTGGACGTTCCCACTTTATCACAGCTTCGATTTTTGTTGGGTCAACCATTATTCCCTCCTGGTTAACCACATGACCCAAGAATTGGACTTCTCGGATCCAAAAATCACACTTGGAGAACTTTGCATACAACTTCTCCTTCTTCAAGAATTCCAACACTTCTCGTAGATGCTGGCCATGCTCCTCCTGACTTTTCGAGTAGATGAGAATGTCATCTATAAACACTATCACAGACTTATCGAGGAATGGTTTACAAACCCTGTTCATCAAATCCATGAACGCTGCTGGAGCATTGGTTAGTCCAAATGACATAACCAAGAACTCGTAGTGTCCATATCTAGTTCTGAATGCAGTCTTCTCAATATCCTGCTCTCTCACCTTCAGCTGATGATACCCTGACCTAAGATCGATCTTTGAAAAATAGCTCGAACCTTGCAGCTGATCGAATAGGTCATCAATCCTTGGCAATGGATACTTGTTCTTCACCGTTGCCTTGTTCAGCTCTCGGTAGTCTATACACATTCTCATGCTCCCGTCCTTCTTTTTTCACGAATAATACCGGAGCTCCCCAGGGTGATGAACTCGGTCTAATGAAACCGTTGTCCAACAACTCCTGAAGTTTCATCATGAGCTCCTTCATCTCCGTCGGTGCTAATCGGTATGGTGCCTTCGCTATCGGTGTTGTTCCTGGTAACAAGTCTATTCTAAACTCTACTTGTCTATCAGGCGGTAATCCAGGAAGATCTTCGGGAAAGACCTCCGGATAATCACATACAACCGGTATATTTTGCACCTCTTTCTTTTCCTTCTTAGCCTCGATTACGAATGCCAAGTATGATGCACATCCCTTGGTCAAACATTTTCTGGCTTTCATCAGGGAGATGATTCCAGAATTTACTCGGCGTTTGTCCCCGTACACCATAAATGACTCTTTTCCAGGTGGGTTTACCCTTACTATCTTCTTTCGGCATTGAATCTCAGCATCGTTGGCGCTAAGCCAATCCATTCCCAGAACGATGTCGAAACCGTTCAATTCTATGGGTAACAGTTCCTCGTGGAATTCATTTCCGTTTAGGTCGATGACGATGTTCTTAATACGATTACTAACAGGTACGAACTTGCCACTGGCAACTTCCACAATTAGGGCATTATCAAGTTTTTCTACAGACAATGCTAATTTTCCTCCAAATCTATGCGATACAAAGGAATAGTTTGCTCCCGAATCAAATAGTATATTGGCAGGCAATCCATTTACAAGAAAGGTACTTGAAGCGACGTCTGCTGCCTCCTTTGCAGCCTTGAGCGTCATCTGGAAGGCTCTTGCCTTCGGCTTCGGTGGAACGTTGGGTCTTCCTGCGTCCTTCTTCTTCGGACAGTCCCTCGAAATGTACCCTTCCTCGTTGCACTCATGACAGACCTTCTTAGTGAACGTGCACTCGTTGGCATAGTGCCCAGGTTTTCCACATTTGAAACAAGTGACTCCTCCGTCACATTTCCCCTAGTGCTTCTTCTTGCACTTGTCGCACCATTTGGCTTCACCTCCTCCAGACTTCTGCGTACCAGACCTTGAGAACTTGCTTTTCTTGCTGAATTTCGACGACCCATCAAATTTCCTTTTCTCTCCCACCTCCGCTCTCTCCAGACCCTTCTCTCGTATCTGGGTCTCCACATTCTTAGCAGCCCGGATGGCGGCTTTCAGAGTGGTTGTTTGCTTGACCATTGGACCGAAGTCTGCTGGTAATCCGAGGGCAAACTTGTTAACCTTGGAGAGTTCAGTTGGGACGAGGTGAGGAACAAGCTTCATTTTCTCTGTAAAGCTTGCAGCGTATTCAGTAACGCTCATTCTTCCCTTCTTCAGATTCTGGAATTCGTTGTTGATCTCCAGAAGATCCTGCTCAGAGCAGTATTGCATCTTTAACTGCACCAGAAAATCCTCCCACGACATCTTGCTCGCTTCTCCTTTGGGCATTGAATCAGATAGTAGCTTCCACCAGCTTAGTACTCCAGATTTCAACAGAGGAACCGCGAGAGCAGTCTTCTGCCTGTTGCTACACTCGCAACTCTCAAACATCGTTTCTATCTCGGAGATCCAGTTCATGACTTCCACCGGCGTCGGGCTTCCAGATAGACACAGTGGTTTAGATGCCATGAAATCCTTGTATTTGCATCCACGTCCGTCATTTCCTCCATCCTGGTGGTTTTGCCTAACTATCGGTGGGTTGGCCTGACCAACAGTCCCACTGTAGTTTCCTCCTTCTGACTGCCCATTATTCAACTCGGGCTCTACGATTGGTATGGAAGCTTCCTCGCGATTTTGTTGGAGAAAACGCCTGGTTTCCTCCATTTGACGATCCAACATCATCTGGATCATCGCTTGCAGTCCGGCCATCGTGATTGGCTCAGGAACATCTGCTGCTACAACAGGTATTTGCTGAATCACTGGGGGTTGATTCCTATTCCCATTTGCATTCCCAGCTCCACTGCGGGTTCTTGCCATTTTGATCTATACACCGAATAAGGTGAATTTAGATCTTTATTCAGGATAGACGTTTAAATCATCCTTATCTCTCCGAAACGTTTACATGCTAGTTCTAATATCGTAGTCGTACGTTTAGAATCCTAAACACATAAGGTTTCCAGATCCGGTCGGCAACAGACCATAGATCCGAACAATTAACAACATATCAGGCACAAAGCATTTAGCACATAAAAGCATTTTAGGCATAATTCCTAAAATAAGCTAGTGCTCACACCTCACAATCATCACTTAGCATTCTAAGTTTAAGTCTAGAAATCCTACAAATTCCTAGTTCGCTTAAACTAATGCTCTGATACCAACTGTGACATCCCTATTTTCACGGCCAGAAAAGACCGATTTTGTTTATGCTTGTTTGAAAATCAAAGTAACATTTTAAATAAAAGTGTTGCGGAATTTGTCCCAAAACAAAATATGATAAGGATTTATCAAAAGCATTTCCAAAGAAATGTATTTCATTAAAAGACTCGGGATGTCATGTTCGATACAGATCAAAAGCATAAACAATACAATATAAGCCTAACTACATTATTTCATATCTACAGGCTTATATCCGTAATCCCTCATCCAAAACATCACATCTATGCTCGAGCGCCACTACCTGTAATACATGAAACTGAGTGGGTCAGGCTTGGGAGCCTGGTGAGCACATAGGGTTTTCAACCCACAACAAATAAGTTTATTAATTTCATCAATCAACAATAACCCGATTACCCGTTCCCGTTATCCTCACTTTACGTCCCTAAACACCTATCATAAGGGACCTAGCCTAAGGATCATCATCGGGATGGACACTACTGCTAAGGGGGTTCCTCAACAATAAATGTCCTAAAGGCAACCATGAGGGGGATGGAGTACACCGGTGAACACATCGTTCACAAACACCTACAGGTTGCGAGCCTGCTAGCGTTCCACTGGACTGTCTAGAAGAGTCTGTGGTCGTCATCTATACTCCGCTAGATGACTGGATCACCAACAACATCGAGGCCTCTCATCATTTTATCACACATCGTCTTATTACATCTACCCATGTTTTACCCCAACATTTTTGTAGGTATAAAATACATATACAGTTTAAATTATTTAAAACATGTATAAAAATCTTTCATCAGCATAGGCAGCAAGTATTCAGATAATATGCACACATAGCACGTAATTTATATAAAATACTTCATATCTATGTGTAAGAATAAAGTAACTATGCACTCACTTGAAAAGGTGGTGATTCTGAACTCAAACAGCGCTTCGCTTCTTAAAAATAATTTCCTTCGACGAAACCTAGTATTATTACCACTAGAGTTTAGTCTATTATTCGCCGAGACTAATTAATAGTCTAGCTATTATTACTATTATATAAGCGTTAAACAATACTTATATAACCCATAATAATAGCCCAAGTACTTTATTATAAGTTCCTAATAACGTTACTATAATTAAATAAAAGCTATATTAAAAATAGCGTAGGCGTAGCTCACTTACAGCGGGTTTTATAGATAACCAGGCTTTGCTTGGAGCAGCGTTCCCGAGCCGAAAAGCTCTTCTTCTCGGAGCCGTCGAGCACTCCGGGGCTTCCGCCTCGTGCTAGGGAGGTTCCCTAGGCTTTTCGGGGGGTTTCGGGGCTAGAGAGAGGTTCTAGAGAGAGAGAGAGAGTAAAGAGAAGAGAGAATGGGAAAGGTGTGACGAAAATGAGGGTGGGAGAGGTTCTATTTATAGGGTGAAAAATGGCTAAACTTGGTGGCACATGTCACCATCTAGTGGCAAGACTTGGGGAGAAAGCAATGGACAAGATTGTGCCATATCACCCATTTTCGCACAGCACACTTCCGACTTCTAAAATCCGTAACTTTCACATACGACCTCCGTTTTTGACGTTCTTTATATCCATGCGTAGGTAAAAATAAGATCTACAACTTTCATTTTGACTCTGTCGGCTAATTCTCGACCGATCTTAAATTTAAAAGTACGAGGAGATTATACTGTTAAATGTCCGCGTAAAATTCATAACTTCTACATACGGACTCTGTTTTCGTCTGTCTTTTTACCGTTGAGTTCCTATTAATGAGATCTTCAATTCTCATTTAGGTCGCGTAGGCCAAAAACCGCTCGATCTAAAATTCGAGTTTCGGGTTGTGCACTGCTAAGCCAAATCTTAGAAAATTCTTAACTTCCTTATACGAAGTCAGATTTGGGCGTTCTTTTTTTTGTATGTTCTCGGTTTAACGTATACTATAACTTTTGTTTAGATGACTAAGGCCAAAAAGTCTTTCATCGTAAATTCACTATTTACGCTTCCGGGTGTCGTGTCGGTTTTGCCGTAAAACTTCGACGAGTCATAACTTCTTTGTTATAACTCGGATTTCGGCGTTCTTTATATATCTAGAATCCTTGTTTCCACCACTATAACTTTATGTAAAGATATCGGGTTTATCTCACACTTTAATTTTGACGCTTATTTTATCCTTTATTTATTTTACCTTTATAATTAAGTATAAAGCACATAATTTCACATAATTCACATAATACTCGAATAATTCATCTTTATTATTTCAAAAAGTGTTACAGTAGTTGAACTAGACTATTACATCATCTAATTAATGCTTAGCCCAAAACACGGGCGTTACAAACCGGCACACTAACTTGATTTTAACAAGGTTGGCAAAGGGTGGCTTAAGGTTTATCATAGATCGGTGGAGCGTGTGTGGTTAACCGGCACATCGATTAGGTGATAAAAATTAAGAGTACCAAGTATATTTGCATGGTTATTCACACCTTGTTTGTGATCCTCGGCATCCCAGTCACAAACTTGAGAGGGCACAATCGAGATTTAAACATGCCATTGAATAGTTCAATGAATCTCAAAAGATCTAGGAGTTTCAAACCAATTAAAAACCTAATAACTATTCTGTTTTTCATGGTGGAAATTGGTGAATTGTCATTCGCCTACTTTCAAATATTTTATAGCTTGGATTACGACATCCCTCTTCCATGTTATAAAAAGTATTGTGTTGGGTCCTAGCCTTAATATTTCATATTGGGTGTTATATTAAGGACTTAAATAAACTAACTTGAATATCTCCCATTGTAGATGTCTGGTTCAGACAACTATGATCTTCCCAAATCCCTAGGAACAAGCTTTCCTAATGAAGATGATGTCCCGTGGTTGGTTCATGGAAATCATACTTCTCTTCCTTCACCTCCTCCAATTATTCTCCCTAAACCACAAGTTCTTGAAAAGTTCAAGGTCATTCAAGCCCTATTGGCAAGCAAAGTATATGTGTGCTCACATCTTGGAGATAAAGTCACATATTGACAAGCCGGGAGAGTTAGGTGTCAAGGTCTTGAGGAAGTTGGTTGTTGACTAGGTTCTTCAATCACTTTCTAGGTCACATAGTGAGTTCCTTTAGGACTACTATATGACAGACCATGACATGACCCTTAATGATCTTACCTATTTGCTTGGTGCTGCTGAATCAACAATGATTTGGAGCACTGGTAAAAGCAAATTTGATTGGAAGATCGACTTCCAAACTTCCATGGACAATGGCAATGGTAACATTGGAAATCCAGAAAAGCTTTCTCTTCCCAATGGAAAGGGATCGGCCATAGTCAACTCGGTTGACCAAATGGTAATGAGAAAGGCTAAGTCTGAGATAGTCCGGTGTACCATTACTAAAGAGTCCATATTTTTTTATTACCAAAGGAAGAGGCATTGGTTGCGAAGCTGCGCTATTTACCTGAAATATCATGAGGATGGTAAAGTCAAAAAGTTTGACTCTACTTCAAGTAAGTCCACTATCTAACTCTATTAAGTTCCTATTTGGAGATTCTTATTACATGATGTGACTGGGTCACATGCTGAAGTTTTAAGAATCAAAGAAAAGAGAGGAAGCTTAAAGAAGAGTAAGCTGATTCTGATCGCGAAGATGGATTTCGATCGCATGGTTCGGTGATCAGAATTTTTGAGTTGCTGCTTAAGAGTTGTGATAGATTGCTTAGGAATAGATAACAACATGTTTTTCATATTCATTTGCATTGTAAGGATAAGTTTTTCTGCAAGTTTTAAATAAAAGAAAGTTTCATTTTTTATTTATTTTAAATATCCTTACAGTGGCATTTGTGAAAAATTGTTGTTTATATGATTCCATTGATAGCAACATTGGTAAATAGATTTGATTCTTTCGTTTGTT
This sequence comes from Lactuca virosa, assembly GCF_052849685.1. Classification (NCBI taxonomy): domain Eukaryota; kingdom Viridiplantae; phylum Streptophyta; class Magnoliopsida; order Asterales; family Asteraceae; genus Lactuca; species Lactuca virosa. The sequence continues at coordinate 205,327,311 of NC_136429.1, forward strand.
GTAGTGTCATAATTTACCAAATAAGGAAAGATTCTCATCACCCAAGTTTCAGTTGGATAGAAACTTGGAATCATGCAAGTTGTATTGTATGATGAATGAGAATTTTCATCTTTGAAAAAAAAATTAAGACTAATTCATTGTTCACATGTATATGTGAGTCAAGTAAAGGACTAAGGGATCGAGTACAAATGAAAAGAATCAAATTCATTCTTGTGCGCTGATCAAGTCCACCACAAAGAACGATAACATTATTCGTCATGATTTACTGAAGTTTAGTAAATATGGTTATACTTACAAGTATAAGTATAATTCTGAAACATTGGAAAAGTTTCACTGTATGGCAGAACAAATGAAAAGAATCAAATTAGGCAGAAAGATAAAAGTTTCTCCAATCTGAAAAGATGGGAGAGTAGTTTAGTATCGTGTTTTTTGATTATCTTAGTGATTATGAAACCATATCGCAATTGATCCTCTAAGGACATCTTAGTACATTTGTTTGTCTAAGAAGAGGAACCATGGATTGTTGAAATGGTTAAATCAAAAGATGAATCATACTTCGTTCCAAAATTGAATCTTAGAGTAATACTCCAAGATTGTAACTTGAGTGACATAATCTTAAGAAGGTTTATAACACGTGTCAAATGTAAGAGTAAAATGTGTTCTACTCTTGTACATTTGAAATTGGTAAGTTGTGATGTTTTGGATAAAACAGAGACCAACTAAGGCCAATTGTGTGAAGTGTTTGTCTTGATAAGAATCCACACTAACTCTTGAATATTTGCTTTGTCAAGGAATGGTTCTTGACAAGAGAATCTTATATGTCAAGAGGTCAGTGGGAGTCTTAAAGATCTTGAAAAAGTTTCAAGAACTAATCAAGAATAAAACCTGTAGTTTATCACTAGCGCACGACTTGAGGTTTGTAACCTATCGTGTTGACATACTATTATTTACGTGCTCATTCCAGTTAAAGTTGACTACACATCTGATTTCTACAAGTTCTCATTGTTTGGACAACTACTTGGAAGCAATGGCAAGCCCTTGTGCTGCCAGGTGGCAAGAAGTTCAGATTGCACAAGTTCGGTCCATATGAGTTTGGATTTGTCACTAACCTCCCATTGTTGTTATGACAAATTCGTATGGATAGGAACACATACACCATAAAATCTAAGTGTCATAAGGTTTCTCTCCGATTCATGAAAATGATGGTGAGGAAACGCTTTCACTAAGTAGATTTTAAATAGATAGCCATTGTGATATTTGCATTCTCAAAGTCGTTAGTGGAGCGTGTGTGGTTAACCGACACACTAACATAGACTTGTGAGAAATGGAAAAGGTCTAAACAATTGAGACTATGATTATGGCATCCCTTTTCATAGTTCTGGAAATTGTTTAGACACACATGTGAGCTATCTAAGGAAAGGTGTATGATTCTGATAAAGTTTTATCAAAGCATCTCGTATCAGAAATCTGAACTTTGGTAAGAAAGTCAATAAAGTATTGATTTCTAGAAGTCCAACTGATTTCTGAGTACATGTCAAAGCTAGTGGGAGCATAAGTGTTATGCTAATAATCATCATGTTAGTGGGAGCACGATAATTATGATAAGTGTTGCAATATTGGCAATGTTAATTATAGAAAATAAAAGTTTCAATTGGGAAAAGTTGTTTTGCTATAATTAAGGGAGAAGAAATTATACTTCATTTCAATTCTAAAATCTTAGATTGAGATTTTAATCATATTTAGTCAACGATATATATATGGATTTTATGTTGGAATGGTTCAACATAAGGAAATTCTATATATATATTGCGTTCTCAAATTCGATTATGATTACGACATCCCTCTTCATAGTCGAATTACGAACACATGGCAAATAAGAAATATTGTAGCAAAAGACTGATCTAGGTTCATGTCTTTATGTGAGACATCATGAATCGTGTCCCATATGCTTCGGGTATAGGATCGATTTCACGTGCTATAATATTTATCCGTTCTAAATTTTCCAAATGCCTAGGGCATTAAGAGGGGAAAAAGGGCTAGAATTAGATATGACTAAAATGATTAAGCAATTGTCGAGGACAATCTGAGGTTTACCAAAGATTGGTTGCTCATGGACAGTTGGAAGTATGGTGTAAATTTTTGGAAAGGACCATATTGACATATTCTGGAAAGAGGCAACACTTGTTCAGAAGTGATAGTCAAAATGGGAATATGGAAATGTTTCCAAAGGTGGAAGTTATTCTTTAAATCTGTGTAAGATTAGAAAACTTAATGCAAGAAGGATGTTCAAAGCAATGTACTTTGAATTTGAGACTTCGTTTCCATGGAATTAATCTCCATTGGAATACTTTGTAAATGTCAGTTGCCAAGTCTTTGTGACTTTTGTGCATAGGTCATTACAAGAGGATCAATGCATATAAGTTTAAAATCTAACAGATTTCAGTAAATGGCAAAGAATATTGTATTCTTACATTTGCGATAAGGATTTGGGATTGTGAAATGAGAGTCATTGGATTTATGTTCAATTGGTCTATTTCACAAAGTAAGGATCATAGACAAACATAGTGTGCATACCTGGAGTATGGCATAACTGTTATTTGGACAAAACATAGTGTGCATGCTTGGAGCATGGCATGGCTGTTGTTGTGATTCAAGTATAAAGTTGATTATTTGAAACATTATACAATGAATAATGAGTAATCAATATGGTGTTTAAATAAAAGGTGTTTTATTTACTCTCAAAGGTGCTTGGGACCATAGAGGATTAGTATTATTCTTGTGTTTCACTTTGCATGTTTTGCTTCAAGAATGGCTAGGTTATTCTTTCCGAATGACTAAGTTATTTAAATTATCTACAGTCGGTCATATGTTGGAAGTAGATATGAATCAAGACTGTCATGAAGTTGGCTTGTAGATGTCTAAGGTGTTGGACATAGCAAGAGTTGCTACAACATTCATAAGTGCTCATAAGTTCTGAGTATTGGATTAAACCCACACTCATTTGAATCACTTCATGGATTTCATCACGAGTGATCATGACACGATAATATCTTATATTCTTCAAACCTAGAGATATGAGTTGTTGACTATGAGTTGGTTATACATTGATTGTACGAAAACGCATTGGTAACTCGATGGTATAAAACGTACCTTTGTGTATGATTCAACGAGTAGTAGAACAAGCATATGAGTCGAAGTTTATACATTAATTTTACGCTTGGAGGGATAAAAGCGATATCTGTGGGCCCCTCGATGATTTAGTAATGACAAACGTAAGTGCTCGGCCGGGCCTGGACTGATTTGATTTGTTCAATTAGTCAGTCGTCATAAATCGGAAATCGGGAAACAACAGATGGACAGAGAGAATGATTATAATCCATGTCTCATTCCATATGATATCTAGAATGGAGGAATATATGATCCCTTATCTAATGGACGCGTCATTGATTTGTTCAGAGTTGGACAGCGACTTTAAGAGCTACGATTGCTAGTCGGGTTTTGGAGTTATACGCAATAATAGTTTTAGACTTATCCAAGTGGGAGACAGTTGGATTAAATGTCTAAGCCCATAACTATTATTGGTATGTATTCGACCCGACTTGGCATGGTCCATTTGGGTTGCATGGCATAGGAACGATTTTGTAACATCCGGATTTCCAGGCATGACAATTTGAGTATTTCTTTTTAAGTTATGAGGAAGGACTCGACGAGTTGATGCCTAGACTCGTCGAGTAGGATCGCGATTTGTTGACTGGATTAATGAAGGGACTCGACGAGTCGATGGGTGGACTCGACGAGTCCGCACTGTGAACAGAAACCCTAAATCCTCGGGCCGGTGCCCTATTTAAGGGTCCTTATAGCCCTCATTTGCGGCTACCAGTCCAGAGAGAGATACCCTAGAGAGCTTGGGCGAGTTGTGTGTGAGAGCAAGCCATTTTAATCCTTTTTGGCGTTGTTTTGCAAACAAGAAGGTGTTTCCAGCTAGAGGAGGTCAAGAGGATTGCTAATCCGTGGTTTTCAAGCTTGGATCTGCAGTATTGAGGTAGCAAATCGAACTCTCCTTCTGTTTTGGTTAAGATCTATGAATCTAGGGTTTTCTATACCCTTTTTATGTCTTGAATTGATGACTTTATGGTCCCTTTATGTGTTAGACTTCAGATCTGGACCCATAGAGGTCCAAAGAGCATTATCCATCTTGCTTTATGAAGTGTTATGGAAGGAATGAACTTAGGTTGCCATTTTTGAGGCTATTTCTTCAAAAGGAACCATATATATGTTGCATGAGTGTAAAGGTTTCACCTTTACGTTATTAGTGGGTATGGAAAGGTCAGATCTATAGGTTAGAGAAGCGGATCTGACCTCAGAAGGTCATTTGAGTGTTGCCATGGACGCTACTCGCCGAGTTCATAAGTGGACTCGACGAGTCGAGTCGGGGTTGCCCCACGATTCGTGACAGGAGTAACCCGTCGAGTGAAGGGATGACTTGACGTGCCAAGTAAGGTTAGAAGGATTCAGAGGACCCGCATGGACTCGCCGAGTCGCCCATGTGCACTCGACGGGTCGGGTCAAAGTTTGACCGTTGACTTCAGTTGAACTTAGGGTTTTGGTCAAGTTGATTCAGGAGAGTTCAGGGAGGGGTAGAATGGCCTTCTACCCAATCTTTAGAGATGATTCTATGAGAGGGTATTGATCAGGAATGTTATTCGGATGATAGGAGGAGGCTAGGTCGGGACGTCAAGCACGAGAGTTTATCCGACTTCGTACGAGGTGAGTCTTCTCACTATACTGTACCTAGGATGGTACCTATGTGTGACCGAAAGGTCTTATATGCTATGAGATGTATGTGTTGTATGCTGTTATATGATATGTATGTTATGAATGAGAAGGACCGGAAGGTCATTATGATGTGGACCGGAAGGTCATGATGATATGGACCGGAAGGTTATTACGGGTAGGACCGGAAGGTCTATCAGGGTTGCGGGACAGAAGTCCTCTGAGACACAGTGACCAGAAGGTCTTATAGCCTTGAGTGGCGTATGTGCATATGTGGTATTTTGGGGAACTCACTAAGCATTTATGCTTACCATTTTATGTGATATGTGTTTCAGGTACTAACGAGGATCGCGGGAAGGCGCCGGCATGATCTGTACACACTGATGAAGATTTATGTACTTGAGATTCTGGGGTTGTTTATTGAGTTAATATGTGATGCAATGGGTTTTGAAATTGTTCTTATGAAATTTATTATGATTGAAAATGAAAAATTGTTTTGGAAATTTACGTTGTTACAAGTTGGTAGCAGAGCCTTGGTTTGAGGGATTCGGATACACCTTCGGGCGTATCTGAACTCAAACTGAGGATTTGAGAAAGTTTTTCATAAAAAGGAACAATTTTTCTAAAAGAGTAGAAGACTTTGAGAAAAGAAGAAAGGAGCAGTGTGTACGATCAGCCAGCGCCCGAACGGTGATTTCCCAAAATACCCTTACATTATGTATTATGAGATATGATATGATATGCTATGCATGATAGAGTAGGCTAGGTATTCATATTAAGACTAGAGTGGCCTGATTTGTGACGCCTTAGCCTAGGAGATTACTGCTGCTATGTGTTGCTTCGAGAGTGAGTAGGTAGCAGTGAGGAGCCTATGAGAGGTCTACCGAAGGGTAGCCTATGCTTAGCGAGGTGTAGAGTACTTGTGATCTGGGATCCTAGGAGGAGGACTTGGGATGAATACTGATGCGGTGTGAAAGGTAGTATAGGGCCCGTACTACTGGAAACACCGGATCAGTGAGCAATCCAAGTAAGAATCCTTAGGGTACCAAGGAACAAGTAGGGTTGGGTGATCGAGTGCGAGTATACTCGATAGAGTCTCTGGTATCTTTGTGTTGTGTTTCAGAGACATCATGGTTGGTACACCACACATACCGGAGAGCAGCGGTGTTAGCGATGATGAGATTCGCCGTATGATTCATGACGAGACGACCGCGACGATCCGGAAGGCTAATCCGAAGGATTTTAAGTAACGGATTGAGAAGTGATGTCATGGTTCGAGTACCATGATAAGTAGTAGATAGAGAAGTGATGACATGGTTCGAGTACCATGATAAATAGTGGATTGAGAAGTGATGTCATGGTTCGAGTACAATGATAAGTAGCGGATTGAGAAGTGACGTCATGGTTCGAGTACCATGAGTTGTAGCAGGTCGAGAGGTGATGTCATGGTTCGAGTGCCATGATGTGAGGTGGAATGAGAAGAGGGAACATGGTTCGAGTACCATGATTAGTAGAATATTAAGAGGAGATAACATGGTGCAGGTATCATGATTCATAGCAGATCGAGAGGTGGCCATGCAGTTTGAGTACCATGACATGTGGCGGTTAGTATTTCTGGTTTTTACCGGTTATTCCGTGGGGATTGTCTAGACTGAGATCAGAGGTGAATGAGTATGGGGCCAGAAGTCCTTGATGAACAAGTTTTAGTGGAGCATCCCTTAAAAAGGGAAATCGAGTGAGCTCCGAGGGATTGTGGGTGATATGTCAGTTGAAGTCGCAAGACTAAGGGATGAGTAGGGATGGTGCATTATGAGAGAATACTGTCTGGGCTGGGCGACCGGCCGATAGTGGAGAGGTCACTTTCTGTGACCCGAGTGGTGCTATTTTCGTTTCTTGTGGGAGACGTAAGAGGTAATGAGATTTCGGTTTTTGAGTTTGGGGGTGAGCCCTGTGGGATTGCACGGATGGTGATCTCTAACCAGAGTATATGGCAGTAGATCTGCCGTGAGGTAAAGATATAGCTTGAACAGGTCGTAAGTGGGGACTGAGATGGTCAAGGACCAGGATACACCCTATTTGAGTATAGTAGGGCATGTGTTAGCTGCAGCGTCGGACGATCAAGAGGAGTATATCAGGGCGGTGGCCCTTGTTGTCTTTGATGGGTATTAAGAGTGGAAATATGGTTTCTGCTCTTATGATAAGTGACGTGATGGAACATTGATTGAGGAGTCGATGATGAGGAGTACAGTAGATCATTACTTCCAGACTAAGAGTCAGGGCTAATACTGGACAGTTGGGAGGTCCGGTGATGGAATGGTGTCAGATTCTGAATGACTAGAGGCAGTCATGGTGGGAAGTTCTGAGGGTTTCATCTGAGTTTCAGGGCATTTGGATTTGCTCGATCTCTGTCGGGAGATCATCGAGCGTTGCGTAGCACCTTCCAAGAATAGGTGCGATGATTACTGGTGGAAACAGTCGGTGTGATAGATTGCTGGTGCGCCGATTGGGGATGGTTCGAACCCTAAGTGGGGGAGAACTGGGTATTTTATTGAGGGGATCAGAGATTCGATCGAGAATGGTTAGAGATCTGGATATAGAGACCGGCGGTGCGAATTCATTGAGCCTAAGGTTGTTGGTGATTGAGACAAGGTGCAGAGCGAGATAATGCATGTGTTACATTTAAAAAGGATGAGTGTCTCCACGGCAAGTGGCCGTTGATCGAAGACCTTGGGGTGAACGGGAATTCTTCAAGGTCATAATGGTGAATTCGAGGTGGTTGGCTCGTAGGGTGAGTTCGGCGGTTGAGAAATTCTGGTTCAATGATGGGGCTGTTATTCAGCTTGGAAAGGGCAGAAGTTGATTAGACAACCAATTTCAGGTTGTGGAACAGGAAGATCAGTGGATGAGACGAGACGTCGTGAGGCCCCATGTGGTGTATCGAGGTATCCGAATTTAATGCATTGGATTTCGGATAAATTTTGAGTCATGAGTGGAGACGGCAAGTGGTGGGTCAAGCATCGATGATTCCAGTGGGAGCCCTTTCGGTTAATGACGGCAAGTGAGATTGTCCAAGAATATGGATCGTAGCAGGGAAGGGTGTTTTGTTAGGATGATTGCCGCCAGATATAGTGATGCATAATTTGGGTAAGTGCATGCACCTATCTATGATTGATCTGCGGATTGTGAATCAGTTAGAGGTTGTTGTGATGCTACGGGAAGCCGTAGTACTCACTAGTCAGAGGTTGTTGTGATGCTACGGGAAGTCGTAGTACTTACTAGTCAGAGGTTGTTGTGATGCTACGGGAAGCCGTAGTACTCACTGGTCAGAGGTTGTTGTGATGCTACGGGAAGCCGTAGTACCCACTAGTCAGAGGTTGTTGTGATGCTACGGGAAGCCGTAGTACTCACTAGTCAGAGGTTGTTGTGATGCTACGGGAAGCCGTAGTACTCAATAGTCAGAGGTTGTTGTGATGCTACGGGAAGCCGTAGTACTCACTAGTCAGAGGTTGTTGTGATGCTACGGGAAGTCGTAGTACTCACCAGTCAGTGAGAGGTTGTGGTGATACCGCAGGAAGCCGTAGTACTCACCAGTCAGTGAGAGGTTGATGTGATGCTACTGGAAGACGTAGTACACACTAGTCAGCGAGAAGTTGTCATGATAAAGTACTCTTTGATCAGAGCATGGCGCAGAAGAGTTTTAGGCATGGGGTGGCCCTAATTTATGAGTTTTTGGGAACCTGGTGGTTGGACCAGGGGCGAGGCCGGGGTCTCCTCAATGATAGGGAGTCATTATGTTCTGAGTAAGGTGTGGTCATCGCAATCCGAAAGAATGGGATAAGTGAGGTACACATGGGTTGCGGGAAATGAGTTCTGAGTTGAGTGCTTCGTTGGGACGAGTGGTTGCAACTCTGGGTCAGACCAAACTCTCGAGTTTGAGTTTGGCTCTGATGGTACTTTGGACAGGCGAGATGAGATTCTGGATTCTGAGGTGGGTTCCAGGTTGAGAAGTATTGTTTGTTATCTGATGCCTTAGACCTCTGTGGGTCAGTACTCGGGTACGGGAGGTACCGCAAGTTGCATGGAACGGTCAGTAACAGATGACAGAGGTCGGGGTTGAGTCGATCTCCAGTTGGGAAGGTAGCATTCGCTTAGGGTTAAGCGAACTTCGTTACTTGTGTGTCACATTGGGCCGACGTGGTTGTAGTAAGAAGGAAACCATGAAGACAGTTGGGATAATGCAATGGATGACCTTGGAGGTTCAACTGTTGGGTCGAGATCAGACCTGGTACTCAGTGTTAAAAATGGATACGAGGGATGCAGCTGAGGCTTATGATTTTAGATGTCTGAGGACTTCTGAGCGAGCATGATTCTCTTGTGTCAGAGAACAGGATGTTGAAAGTTTATTGTTCGGATGGATTCACATAGTAATTCAGTGGATGAGCCTGGGATGTAAACCCCTTTCGTTCCTTGGGGCGTGATTCAGACTGTTTTGGTACGTTGGTATGAGTGATCGGTAGCCGATTGTCGGATTTTGTCTTGTGAGAATCAGAGGAGCAGTGAGTTATCAGGGTTTGATGTTCGAAGAATGAATATCATGGTGAAAGCGTGAGTGGGCGGTCTGGCGGCGGGCCAAGCCACTAGAGTTTCCCGATTCTGGGAAGGTCATAAAGGGGTATTTTAGAGACAGAGGGGTCGGTTTTGTTCCAAATTTGGAGTTCCTGGTCGGATCCAGGTATTCATGGAGAAAGATATTGTTTTGGTGTGAGAACCTATCAGAGGTGCTTTTCGAGTGTTTGGTTTCTATCTATGTGGTTGAGGAGCGATTTCGAGGGCGAAATCTATTTCAAGTGGGGGAGAATTGTAACATCCGGATTTCCAGGCATGACAATTTGAGTATTTCTTTTTGAGTTATGAGGAGGGATTCGACGAGTTGATGCCTAGACTCGTCGAGTAGGATCGCGATTTGCTAACTGGATTAATGAAGGGACTCGACGAGTCGATGGGTGGACTCGACGAGTCCGCGCTGTGGACAGAAACCCTAAATCCTCGGGCTTGTGCCCTATTTAAGGGTCCTTATAGCCCTCATTTGCGGCTACCAGTCCAGAGAGAGAAACCCTAGAGAGCTTGGGAGAGTTGTGTGTGAGAGCAAGCCATTTTAATCCTTTTTGGTGTTGTTTTGCAAATAAGAAGGTGTTTCCAGCTAGAGGAGGTCAAGAGGATTGCTAATCCGTGGTTTTCAAGCTTGGATCTGCAGTATTGAGGTAGCAAATCGAACTCTCCTTCTGTTTTGGTTAAGATCTATGAATCTAGGGTTTTCTATACCCTTTTTATGGCTTGGATTGATGAGTTTATGTTCCCTTTATGTGTTAGACTTCAGATCTGGAGCCATAGAGGTCCAGAGAGCATTATCCATCTTGCTTTATGAAGTGTTATGGAAGGAATGAACATAGGTTGCCATTTTTGAGGCTATTTCTTCAAAAGGAACCATATATGTGTTGCATGAGTGTAAAGGTTTCACCTTTACGTGAATTGTGAGTATGGAAAGGTCAGATCTATAGGTTAGAGAAGCGGATCTGACCTCAGAAAGTCATTTGAGTGTTGCCATGGACGCTACTCGCCGAGTTCATAAGTGGACTCGACGAGTCGAGTCGGGGTTGCCCCACGATTCGTAACAAGAGTAACCCGTCGAATGAAGGGATGACTCGACGTGCCAAGTGAGGTTAGAAGGATTCAGAGGACCCGCATGGACTCGGCGAGTCGCCCATGTGCACTCGACGAGTCGGGTCAAAGTTTGACCGTTGACTTCAGTTGACCTTAGGGTTTTGGTGAAGTTGATTCAGGGGAGTTCAGGGAGGGGTAGAATGGTCTTCTCCCCAATCTTTAGAGATGAGTCTATGAGAGGGTATTGATCAGGAATGTTATTCGGATGATAGGAGGAGGCTAGGTCGGGACGTCAAGCACGAGAGTTTATCTGACTTCGTACGAGGTGAGTCTTCTCACTATACTGTACCTAGGATGGTACCTATGTGTGACCGGAAGGTCTTATATGCTATGAGATGTATGTGTTGTATGGTGTTATATGATATGTATGTGTTATGTATGTTATGAATGAGAAGGACCGGAAGGTCATTATGATGTGGACCGGAAGGTCATGATGATATGGACCGGAAGGTCATTACGGGTAGGACCGGAAGGTCAACCAGGGTTGTGAGATGGAAGTCCTTTGAGACACAGTGACCGGAAGGTCTTATAGCCTTGAGTGGCGTATGTGCGTATGTGGTATTTTGGGGAACTCACTAAGCATTTATGCTTACCATTTTATGTGATATGTGTTTCAGGTACTAGCGAGGATCGCGGGAAGGCGCCGGCATGATCTGTACATACTGATGAAGATTTATGTACTTGAGATTCTGGGGTTGTTTATTGAGTTAATATGTGATGCAATGGGTTTTGAAATTGTTCTTATGAAATTTATTATGATTGAAAATGAAAAATTGTTTTGGAAATTTACGTTGTTATAGATTTGGATAGACTTTTGTGAGAAAAGGATATATATGGTTTATTAATATATTATAAGTTCTAATATATTAATATGAAATCATATTATTTAATTAGTATTGTTCAAGAATTAATTTGGAATTAATTTTGTGATCAAAAGACACTAATTAAATATATGGGGATTGATTGTGTAAATCATTCATTCTTATATATGTGGACTTATGATCCATAGTTCTTCATGTTGGGCTAAACCCATGGAGTAACCCATGGATACTCCATGGAGGTTTTAACCCATGGAGCATGAAGAATATGGAAAGACATGAGTTACATAGTGTAACCCTAATAGCCACAATATATAAGGACCCCATGGCTCAAGAAATCGGCCCTAAGAGGGTTCATATGAGAGGGCTAATCGATTTGAGCACAAGGACTTTTCTCTCAAGTTATTCCAAGTTGTTGTTGGTGTTGTGTGAACCATTTGAGGTGTCACACTTGAGGCACTCGGCTCTTAAGCTCAATGGAATCAAGCTACAACACAAAAGGTATGTTACCCTAACTAGTATCTTATTTGGTATATGAGAATGCATGCTAGTTATAGGTTTAATGCCTTGGAAACCATTTGCATGTATAATTAGTGAAAACATAGATCCAAGGTATTTAGGGTTGTATGTGCACCATATGATGTTGTAGTATACTAAAACCCATCACTACATTGTTTACCATCAAGCTACATCATGGAGGTAAGTTTAAAAAGTTTCCAGTTGTCAACTACATTGAGGGTACTGTGACGTACGTTGATATGGTGGATATAGAAGAGTTTTCTATTCACGAGATGGATGCAATTATGAAAGGGTTAGGATACTCAGTTCCTCCAGTTATCTACTATCATTTTCGAGAGCCAAAGGGAGACATGCATTTTGGGTTACGGGCCCTAGGAAATGATGATGATGTCCTCAATCTTGCCCAGTATGTGAAGGAGCATAAACTGATAAGGGTTTACACCGAACATGGTATTACTAACTTGCTTACTTACTTTATGGCTCCTAAACCTGTAAGAAAAGTTATTATTGAGCAATTAGAGGAGATTGAGGAACATGAACCCCCCCCCCCCCCCAACTGACAACCAACCCAGTGGCATGCCACAAACATGCATACCACCTGTAATAGCAAATGAAGCTGCTTTAGCCTTGTCGATATCCCCTGAATATACTAATAAAAGGGAATTTATCTAGGACAACCCATTGTCATCATGTATTAAGAAATTGGTCATGGATGATGTTGGTGTTGATAGAACTTGACCAATGTGCCCTTTTAAACAAAACATACAATTGTCATTGATAATGTTAAAACCACAAACAAAATAGAATGACCAAAATGTACATACCAAATATAATTACCATTAACAAATTCTTGCAAAACATGTCTTACATTGCTTACATTTTAACCACAAAAGACTACCACAAAGTACTGCCCAAAAGATTACATTGCTTAAACAAGATACTGCCCAAAAGATTACATTGCTTAAACAAGATACTACCCAAAACATTAAAACACTACCCAAACCATTACACTTCAATCTACTTCTTATAAACCACCCAAACCATTACACGACAATCTACTTCTTATAAACCAGAACAAACACAAACAACATCCAACTGCATAACAGGTAACACTTGAGTCTTGTGTTTTGTGACTTCAACTTGTTGATTGTCCTTAGCAGCCTAGGTATAATAGCTTTTGAACGTGCACACAGTGGACCATCAAACCACCCAATAAATCGATATTTGGATCCCTTCAAAATTGAAGAAACAAAAGAAGATCGGAACATGTAATGGGAGATTTATGCTGAAATCCAAAAAAAACCTTTGCGTACCTCAGTAGGGCATCCCCAGAAGCGTCTACCTGGATTTTTGTCAGTCCATGCGGTGCAAACTATGGCCATTTTACCACAAAAACAAAGCACCATTTTGAAGAACACGCAGTTGAGAACGACGACAAAGAGGGATTGATAAGATGATGTTGATGGGATATGGTACACATAAGTTGATGGTGGTTGTGGTTTTTGGGGGAAAACGGCTGTAGATATAGACCGGGAGAAATTAGGTTAAAAGTCAATCTATCAATACCATGATTATAGGAAGTATTTATGGAAGTTATTAATGAAATTAGTAAATTACCCTTATTTATTTAATTATTTAATTATTTATTTAATTTTGATTAGTCCACATTTATTCCTACCTCCACACAATAATTAGTTAGAATATTTGAACATATATATATATATATATATATATATATATATATATATATATATCGGTTCACTTGAGATTAAAAAAAAGTAGAGATCTTGAGATTCAACCTGAGCCATATATTTCTCATTTCCCACTTTAACGCTCCAGCGTACAGACAGCAATAATGTATGCCTAATCATAAATGATTATACATATATGTCTGTTCACAGACTGAGTAATCATATATTATTATGACAGTTTGTGGCAGAATAGGCGGTGATGACAGAGGTGAAAGTGGTATAAATGAGGTGACATTGGTATAAGTGATGGAGGTGACAATGGTGTGGTCGGCTGGTGTCAGAGGTGGTGGTAGTGGTGGTGGCGGTGGCGGTTGTGGTTTTGGGGATGGTGGTGGGGGAGAATGGTACGGGCGACGCTATATAATCATTTATGATTATAACAGGCCTGCCGCACCGGTACGCCGGATGATTAGAATAGCAGATTTGAAATATGTGGCTACGGTTGAATCTCAAGATATATATTTTATTTTTAGTCTCAACGGAACTTCTCTCTGTGTGTCATATACACAGTGTGTGTATATATATATATATATATATATATATATATATATATATATATATATATATATATATATATATATATATATTTGTGCGTGTGTGCACTGTTTCCGTGGTTAGCTAGGAGAAGTTTGCGGAGTTTGTCCCTCACAAGTATTTGGGAGCTAAGAGAGATATAGAAAGAAGAAAAACAAGAGACACGAAAAGGAGAAAAGGAGGCTAACCATTTCTCCTTTCTTATTACCATCTTCATACATTGCATGTTCTTCAAAGCAAAAATTTCTGGGCTTGATGATGTTAATGATCTTCTCTCATTTAATGATGATGCCGAGAATGAAACTATCATTATCAGGTATTCTTATTTTACTTCTGTGTCTTTCACATGAATGCACTGGTCGACATCTTAGTAGCATTGATAGTTTGGCCATGGATGACAATGCAAAGCTTCTCAGCCATCCCACCATCAAGGTCTACTTAGCTTGACATCTCTTTCTTCTTATTTGATCCTACTTAATGTTAATTGTCGTTTTCCTTAACGTTATTTTTGAACTCTTTTAGGGTTTTGAGAACGATCTACTCACAGTTCCTGATCATTTGAACCTCAAAATGACGGAAAACGGAAAGGATCAGAGCAGTAAGGTTGATAATGATCATCACAAGAAAACAGACTCCAAATCACAGAACAAGAAAGACGTGAACAACGACCAAAAGTTAAAGAAGGTTCAAGAAGAACTGGTTATTCATCATCATCAACATCAACCTAAGTCACATACTACTGTCACTTTTAGAGTCCCTCCTAGAAACAAGCGGATACATCAGCAACCTGGTTTTAATCTTGATTATTCTCCACCAAAGACACACCCTCCCAGTCACAACTAAGAAAGGTTGTTGCATGCTTTCGTGTTACTTAATTTCCTTATCTTACTTATAAACTACAAAAGGGAAAAGAGGAGTTTTCTTCTGTTTAGATCTCAGAGGATACATATATATATATATATGATATTAGTAGCGAAGTTATCAATCTGAAAATATGTTTTTATTTAGGGTTTTAGGTTTTGAGTGAGCCTCTTCATATTAGTAATCGTCATGTTCCTTATCAATATATACTAGCTTTGCTGGAAAGTATCAACCTAAAAACCTTTACAGAAAAAGGAAAAAAGTGAGCTCAATATATCTATCTTAAGGGCAAGTCTTTTCTTAAATGCATATTGAATATATGAGTTTTGGAGAAATTTTGAAACATATTATATGATAGTTATATGAATCTTGTTCTGCTTGTTCTTTTTTCTTATATTGGTTTTCAAAGAGATGGGGAACTATATCTGGGAGGAGCAATATTTGCATCACACCGGTTTAACAATCACTTTTAAAAGTTAATGATATTTGAGAAGTAAATGAAATGGAACCCCAGTTTAATTCATTTTTCCTTTGTTCATTCTTTTCCCTCATATATGACCCGTTTGGTTTTTCTTTTGACCCACAGTTGCCTATTTGCCTTTCCTCATTATCTTATTTCATATATGTTTATATTTAAACATGGTTTTGACTTTATTAACTATACAAAATAAACTAAATAAGTAAACAAACATAATATAACAGATTAAAAATGGTGAAAACCTAAGACATTGCAAGCGTCCCCTATTTTAATTCAAGGGTCAAAATGAAAGTCAACTTGAAACGTAACCTTGTTTAGTTTGTTTAGTTTGATGGGAAAAAGTACAACATTTACATCTAAGCATTCATTAAAATTCCCAAAACATTGGATCAAACCCCATTTTTCACGTTTTTTACTAATAAAAGTGGAAACAATCCACTGAAGTTCCCAAGATTGCCTGCCATCTTTCAACTCTAATGCTTTGAAATGCGAGAATGTCTCTTTGTGTTTTCTTTACACACATTCTCCTATACCTAAGCATGATCTTCACTCATTTTCATGTCTCAAATACTTACTTAGATCACCCATATCAAAACACGAGTAAAAAGATGATCAACTTTCTTTATGGTTTTTAGTCATTAAGTATTAATTAAGATATTATCAGCATGTTAGTCATCAAACTTTAAGCTTTTAGTTTTTTAAAAAAACTTATGTTAGGCGGTAAGAACTTTTTATTTTGGAAAACGGCAAATAAAATATAAAAATAACCACAACAAGATGATGTGGCAAAGAGTACAAAAGCAGCAGAGTAATGGTTTCAGAAACAGAAAAAACTACAAACAATGAAATGGGCAAACATTCCACACTCTCCTATCTATCTTCTTAAATGAAGTTCTATGCTTGCTCCAGATGTAAGATAAAACTTTTATTTTTTCCACAATCATTGTTAGTCTCATGTAAACGTCCTCGAAATTCCGTTTATTCCGTCCAACCCATATGCACCATAACGTACCACATAATATCATATTCAACAAACTTTGTTTCTTCTTATTACCGGACCATCTTGATATGAAAAGAAGCATGTCCATAACCGAGGAAAACTTCTCACTCCTAATTCCACACCAATCAAGTATCGAATCCATAATCTCCATCGCCATCGAGCATGAAATCAGGATATGATCATCCGTCTCCTCATCATTATTACAAGCTCCGCACATTGTAGTTGGTATGTTGATTCATCGATGTCTAAGGGCCACTGCAGAAGGGATTCGTCCCAGCTTAGCTCTCCAAACGAATGCTAGAATCTTGAACGGAGTCGCCTTACCCCAATCAAATGGTCCATCATTAATAATGAATCCTGCTAATTCAATTCTTTCTCGTAACATACAAACCATAAAACGACATTCAACTGTAAATTCTGATTCCCACCTGTCATCATTCGAATTCCAAGATATAATTTCTTTAGGGTCAATGTTTATCTTTTCCAAATACGATCTAGATTTAATAATATTCTTCCACACTCCTTTGTTTGATCTGTTAGTCAAAACCGACCAATGCCTTCCATCTAACTTGTGGATACATCGAATGACCCTTGCCCACAAAACAGAATCTTCAGTTTTCAACCGCAACATCCACTTTGCTAGTAATGAAATATTGAGGGACTTAATGGAGCCCAGCCCCATACCACCCACTTTCTTTGGCAAAATAAGCTTTTCCCAAGAGACCCAACATATGCTTTTTTTATCATACAACCTTCTCCAAATAAAATTCCTTCTAATTCTTTCTAAGGTGTCGATAACACCTTTAGGAACAGCAAAGATAGACATATAGAACGTTGGAAGATTTCCAAGTACAACCTTTGCAAGCGTTACTCTACCTCCAAAACTTAAGGTTCTCGCTTCCCAAGTCGTAAGCTTTGCATGAAATTTATCAATAATTGGTCTCCAAGCATTCTTCAAATTCATATTTTCACCTACCGGAATTCCAAGATAGGTGCATAGGATAGCCGAAGGTTCACATCCCAGCGGGGCTGCCCAGTTTGAAATTTCCACTTGTGAAGCACCTACTCTATAAACCTTTGACTTCCTGAAATTTACCTTTAGACCTGACGATACATGGAAGCATCTTAGTATCCGAGCTAGATTTGCAATATTCTGTCGTGACCATTCACCTATAAACAACCTATAAACAGTGCATCATCAGCATAAAATAAATGGGATAAGAAAAGATTGGATTGTGGGAATTTGATGCCATCGAATATTCCTTTTTCCACTGCTGTCTTCATCGCCTGATTTAACCCTTCCATCGCAACGATGAAGAGAAATGGAGAGAGTGGGTCCCCTTGCCTGACACCTTTTGACATAGGAAATTCATTTGTCGGACTGCCGTTAATGATTACCGAAGCTCTTCCTGATCTCAGACACCCACTTATCCATAAGCTCCATTTCGACCCAAAACCCATTTGCTCCATGATCAAATCTAAGTACGCCCAATTTACAGAGTCAAATGCTTTATTGAAATCAGCTTTAAATAAAAGCATCTTCTTTCCATTCGCCTTCGCCCATGAACAGAGTTCATTAACTATCATCGAACCTTCCAAAATGTTTCTTCCTTCAATGTAGGCAGACTGGACCTCTTCAATGATACTTCCAATAACTTTCTTCATTCTTATTGCAAGCAATTTTGCAACAATTTTATTATAAAAAAAGGCTCTTAATACAAAAGTTAATTTAAATACAATACATTTTAGTTATCATGTAGTTTACTTTTGATGAATACTTACTAACAAATAAAAGTCACATCTTGTCTCATTCAACTACATTTGTTAAACACATTTCATGTATTGGAGAGTAAGACCATATATTTGTTATCGTTATTTTTTTTTATCATTCCTTGCATGTATTGTTATAAAATTTTATATTCCTAAACATCTTGAACTCCATTTTGGACCTTGAATTATCTAAAATTCACATTTTTTGTTATTATCACTAAATCCCACAAGCCGAAAAATACACTACAAGAAAAGTCACTTGTAGAAACAATTTTTTTCGTTCCTAGATGTCGTGATTTTGTTCCTATAGGTTTTAGAAACAAAATTTTGTTGCTATAAGTGTCGTTGCTATAGGCTCGATGCTATAGGTCCCCTCCCCTTGTAAAAACAAAACTTTTGTTTCTATAGCCTATTTATTTTTATTATTTTAATACTTCCTGGAACAATAACATGTTTTTTTTAATTTATTTTAAAATCTCTATAGAAACAACATTTTGTTTTGACATAATCATACTGTAGGTACATAGTTTTGTTTCTACAACATGTTCTAAATAAATATATTACGTTTTTTTTTTTCAAAATTTTGTACACAAATATTTTTATTTAAATATACAGATTTTGTACCAAAACGTTTTAATTATATTTCTAGATTTTGTACTAAAACATAATATCATCCATTAAATCCAAAAGCTATCAAAGCTAACACAAAAGTTAACATCCAATTTCATACAAACCGGTCAAGGTATTAAGAAAACAAAATCGTGCAATATCTAAAATGTGAAATTACTCCTCGTCGCTATTATTTTCTTGGTCATTGATGAAATCTTAGTGTCGGATCATTGAATTGCATTGGCGGTTGGTAGTTTGGATTTTGAGCTCCTAAAGCTTGTTGCATGTTGTAATACATCATTCCCATCACTCGTTGCATACCTAACATCTTCTCTTCCATTGCAACAATTGTAGATGTTGAAGATGCACCTTGACCACTAGTGGTTTGACTAAGCTCGGGGTAATGAGATACGCTTTTTAGCTTACGCCCAACTCCACGATTGTGACAACGACCTTCCTCGATAGCATTTCTTAATTAGGACAATAGCCTCGTCCACCAAAGATGATCCAGCAGCTTGTTGTTGTGCCTCCAACTCTGCTAAGATCTTCCCCTGCATTATTGGTGCATGAATTAATCAGTAAGTAATAATGATGGAAAAATAAAATCATATCCAGGTTAATTAGTCAATAAGAAACCATCATATAAATATTTGTCCAAGTTTTATGTTCTTAACCCATTTAGCTCACCAAATCAAAAACAAACAGCAACTAAAATGATATATGTTGAGCTTATTATTAGAAAATAAACAAATGTCAATGGGAAGCTATACCAGTACTAGAGTTTAATAAGTGTTCACCCATACTCCAAGATCAATGTTTTCTGGAGGATGTGCTTTTGCCCTGTTTACATCTCCATAACCTCCACAATTTAATAAGTGTTCTTTGATACGTCGTTTCACCAGTGGTATCAAACACAACAGGTAGAGGAGTTTTATCGTTTTTTTGTATTCTTGAATGAGGTTTAGGTTTCTACCCTTTCCACGCTTGTTTTTTGCTACATCAACACATGAATTCAAACGTTAACAATTTAAAATTTTATTCAACATAAATACATATATTTAAAGGAAGCAAATAGCATACAAGACTTGCATGCTGTCAGGAGACGATTTCCATCCCCAAAGGTGGTCTATCCCACCCATCTCCGTCATGCCCTCGCACAACAACTACATTAGTACATACATATACATTAATCACATACATACTTAATTAGTGATACATTAGTACAATGTATACATATATTAGTACATTACACACATATAAATTACAATATTACATTAAGAAAGTGAAAAACAAGGTCCATGTGATGGAATCAAAAATTAACAGTTTAATAATAAATAGATAAAAATTGGTCCTAGTGATGGAATCCCATTTCACAATAGCAAAACAACTGAATAGCTTATAATCATAATAGCTTAACAACTTATGATCAAAACTGATTAATAGCTCAACAACTTAATAGCTTATAATCACAACTTAATAGAAATCAAAAAGATTGTAGTGAACTTTTTATTCTGAAAAAGAAAAAAAACATAAAAACATAAAAAAACAAAAAAAAAAAAATAAAAGCTGAAGTTTTTGAACTCAGAAATCGATGGGAGATGGTAAAACAGTGGAGGTCGGAGGGGTCGCCAGAGATCAGCGACTCAGCGATGAGGGTGAGTTGAGTTTCACAATCGACGATTGGGGGTGAGAGAGACGATGTAGGCATTCTTTTCTTTGACGGGAATCAATGTTGAACCCTACTTCTCTATTTATAACAGAAAATTAAGAAAAAATAAGTTGAATCTGGTAAGAAGATAGCGGCTTATATCATGAATAGAAACAAACAGGCAAAATCTGAAAAGAAGGGGTTGAAAGAAAAGCAGGGACGAGAAGATGGAAGAATACTTGTCGGAGATACTTCCTCGCCAGCGGTGCTTCTTTCGCTTGAAATAGTTAAACGATGATGCTTCCTTCGCTTTGGTCGCCGGTCGTCTCCTGATTTTATTTTAGGGAGTGAACAAGGGGAAGGACTTTGGCCTTTTACACCCTGTTCCCGAGTTCATCTTAACGAGAGAAATGAAAGGAAATGGGTGGAAATGAGAAGAAAATAAAAGAAATTGGTGTTCCCGAGTTTCATTAAAGGAGGGAAGTGGAGGGAAATGGGAGGATCACTTTCCCTCCTAACTTTCCTTCCGATTTGGAAGGATTTGGAAAGAAAGAACAAAATGATTCATTTTCCTTCTACTTCTCTCCAACTCGGGAACACAAAAGATAATTTTGTTTTCCTTTCACTTCTCTTCTTTTCTCTCTTGACTTTCTTTTCTCTTCTCTTCTTTTCTTTTGTTAAACTCGGGAACGAGGCGTTAGGGTTAGTTGTACAAACGAATTTTTGTTTCTACAGAGGCCTAATAAATATCATTTTCATTATTTTATATTTTTTGAAAACAAATTAATTTAAAAATAGAAAACATAAATCTATAGAAACGAATTGTAGTTTCTATAAAATTTTCATGACTTTTACGCGAGGGAAAATTTCCTGCCTATGATATTGCAACAAATTTTTGTTCCTAAAGGCAGGGGATGGTGAAAAAGGATGAAAAATACCTAAAACTCTATTACAACAAATTTTTGTTCCTATAGGATATATCTACAACAACGACCTATTTTTGTTTCTACAAAGTCATTGATGGAAATGCCTTTTCTTGTAGTGATAAGACACAAACTGGACCAACTCAACCACTACTCGCATCTAATAAATCCTCACGATCCAACGTTCAAATTCTGATAAAAGAATGCTCCCAGATTTGTAGGCGCTATTACCATATATATATTTTCAAATTCGAATTCATTGTGTGTGTGCATGTGTGTGTGTATATATATATATATATATATATATATATATATATATATATATATATATATATATATATATATATATATATATATATATCACTGTTGTGAAAATCCCGACTAGGTCCCGATTAATCTCCGATTAATCCCTAGGCGCTACTCGACCGATTAGAGAGCGTCTAATGATTAATCTATGCATACATAATGAGTGAAACATTATAAAACGATGAAATTTTACTATTTTGAAGAAGTTTTATTTCAATGGAAACTATTTGAGGCATGATTAGTGTTGTATTAATCATATTAACCTATTTTGTTATCATATTACTGGTATTTACGAATATTGATATGCTATTAGTCATATTTAATTTTTTTAAAATTCAACAAATTAGCAATTAATAGTCCCCGATTAATCCCCCGATAAATCTCCGCCTAGTCGATTAATCCCTTGACCCCAGTCCACCGACTAGCTAACGTCGAGCGTTATTTACAACCTTGATATATATATATATATATATATATATATATATATATATATATATATATATATATATATATATATTAGGTTACAACCCATGGAAACCACATATCAAAAATTTATAAAAACGTCTACATACCTATCTATTACCCTTGGTCCCTTGTTTTACTACAAGTACTATAACACATATCAATTTAACAACAAATAGCTTTGTTTAATGCTAAGTACATTTGTAAGACTATAATGTTGATTCGTCAAATTTAATTTGTATATTAACTAAATGAATTTGGTTAATAATTACTAGAAAAGATCCCCACCTGTGTTGCAGGGGGTTGGAAGGTAAGTTGAAAGTGATATACTACGATTACCAGAGAACAAAAAGTACATTGTTATTTTTGTGTGTTTTGTATTAACACTTCTGAGTTTGGAGATGATATATAAACTAAAATGCATGATTACATAAGGGAATTACATAAAGGGCTTCATCAACAGAACCCACACTATGAAGTTTGACTTTCCGAATAAATGGTTGACCCCTTGGAAGTTTAAGAAGCAGTTGGAACTCCTACATTAACAATCATATAAAAAACATTTTAGATAATTCTCATTCGCTTTTGAACAATGGCATATATATATATATATATATATATATATATATATATATATATATATATATATAATACCTTATAAATTTTGCTGATCAATAAATAATACTTGAAGCATAATAACTTCCTAGGCTCCTGTGTAGGCTATAAAAAAAAAATAAGAAATTCATATTTCATAATAAAAAAGATAAGAAGGTATTAAATTATAAATAATTCTAGTTATTCATATGAGTAAAAGACCATTCTGCCCTTCTGTTTAGAGTGATGCTGAGGTGAGTAAATGATGCATCATGCATGTCTAAAGTATGTGTTGTATACACAAATTATGTTCCGCTTTTGGACCGAATAAGTTGTCTTTATTTTTTTCAACTGAATGAGAACAAATGACCATTCTACCCTTCTGTTTAGAGTGCTGTTGAGATGATATTTGTCCAGAATATATATATATATATATATATATATATATATATATATATATATATATATATATATATATATATATATATATATATTAATTCCGTGTTCCGTTATTATGAACAGTGCTTAACTCTAGGCACTATTCATCGGGTTACCACATGGTTAAACCTTTTAATTCCCGATCCTTCGACCACCGTCCACATTATCTTCCGTCGCAGCTTCCTCACAAAATCAAATAGGCGCCACCTCAAACGAAATCATGTCGGCCGATGGGTGAACTGGTAAGAAAAACCCTCTTCAATGCCCCCTTTTTTAAAGCTTTCCAATTGTTTCTCCAATCTACATAATCAACGCATCACCTATTTGTATCCAGAAGCATCCAATCGACCTTCATAACCCAAGGCGAACCTCCTTTGCTTCTTCTTTTTTCCTTTGGGCCACTACCATTCTACCCTTCTGTTTAGAGTGTTGTTGAGATGACGTCTGTCTAGAATATCTATTTGTATATGATGGGTTTTATACAAAAGAACATCCTATGTGCTCATGCAAACCCTAAAGCTTGGATCTAGGTTTCTCTATTGTACATGCAGTTCAGCCAAGACTTATGAACCCTAGATCTAGCATACATATTTCGAAATTATCATATAAAATCAGATCTAGATGATTACCTCGTCAAGAATGGCTTGAATATTCTTCTCTTGGAGCTTAGAGTCACAAATGTCACTCCTCTAATGGCCCACATACACCACAAGCAAGAGGATGATATTGGAAAGAGGGGAGGAGGCACATTTTCGGCTATGAACTCTTCTAGGGTTTCCAATGGCCGAAAACTGATGCCCTATGGGTCTATTTATACTTGTGATGCTAGGGTTTCAGTCAAAACCCTAATGGACAGCTTAGGCCTTAATAAGTCCAAGGAACCTTCTGGAATAAGGCCTCTATGGCCGAAATTAAGATGGACACATACTTAATTTCGTCCATGCCTAATCCATAAGGCTTCTCAGCCCAATATTCAACTATCACACAATTGACAGTTCTAGTCCCCTTTATTTAATTAATGTCTTTTAGCCACATAATTAATTCTTAATTAATTCTTGGCTAATATTAATTAAACTATATGATTTCTCCTTTAATAAATTATTCATATAATATATTAATAAACCATAATAACCTCTCTTTCTCCTTGAATCATCCTATCAAGTTGCTTTGGTGAAGGCAACCCAAAAGGACCATGCACAGCCGGGTCAAGTACTTATCAAATATAGTTACGGGCTTAGACACTAATCCAACAGTCTCCCACTTGGATAAGTCTAGTAACTATAGTGTGAGTACAATCTGATTAGCAATCGTAGCTCTCAAAGATGTTGTCGAACTCTGATCTTATCAGTAACTTGTCCTTTAGAGAAGGGATCGTATAGTCCTCCGTTCTAGATATCATGCAGAACATAGTCATACTTATTGTCCAGTAGTTTGTTTCTCGATCTCTAACTGTCTGACATAGAACTTAATTGAACACATCAATTCAGTCCTGACCGGGCCGACACATAAGTCAAACCAAATCATCGAGGGGCCCAGATATCGCTTTTACCCTCTTAGGATAAAATGAACAGATAAACATCGAATTATATGCGTTTACCATTCACTCATCAAATCATGCACAATAATGAGTTTTATAACATCAAGTTACTGATGCGTTTACGCATTATCAATGCACAACCAACTTGCAAATAATAAACCATATATCTAGGTTTTAAGACAATATTATCGTCTTGCGATCACTCGAGATAAATTCCATGAAGTGATACCAACAAGCGTGGGTCTAATCCAATGCTCAAATCAAATTCATAAGCACTCATGAACGTTGTAGCACACTTTTGCTATGTCTAATACACTTTAGACAATCTACACACCAATTCATGACAGTCTTCTTTCATACCTACTTCCAACATATGAACGACTGTGGACTGTTCGAATAATTTTATTATTCAGGAAGTCAAAACATGCAAAATGAAACAATAGGTAAATAATCAACATAAGACAGTAACTTTACTCATAAATAAAACTCTTTTATTTAATCATCAAATGTTAATTACAATTTATCTATTACACGTTTCTAAACTATTTAATCAAAACTGATACCGTCCTTTAGCTCAATGCTCCTAGCGTGCTGAAAGTGCTTCACCCTACTCAGTCCCTTCGTAAGGGGATCTGTTGGGTTCTCCTCTGACAATACCCTCTTCACTACGAGGAGTCCTTCTTCTACCCGATGTCTAATGAAATGATATTTCCTGTCGATATGTCGAGATTTGCCATGATCCTCGGTTCCTTGGTCAAGGCAACCGCTCCCTCATTATCACAGAAAATTTCCATGGGCTCCTTTATGGCTGGCACTGATGGGTTTTCAGCATTCTAACACTCCTATGGTGTACATGCAACCCTAGAAACCTTGGATCTATGTTTGACTAAGATACATGCAAATAATTATTTTTCCAAGGTTCTTATCCTAACTAGCATGGCATGGGGTACTTGAATCAAATAAAACTAGTAGAATTACTTACCTTGTAGTAGTAGTTGATTGCTTGGAGTTTGAGAGCCTAGCACCAATAATGTGGATGCCTCAAATGGAAGTCACAAATCACCACAAACTTGGAAACTTGAGAGAATAGTCACAAACTTCTTGAAATCGGCCCTCTTAGTTTACACACATCAACTAGTGCAATTTCAAGAACCAAGGCCTCCTTTATATAGTGTGGTGGATTAGGGTTACATCCATGTAAACCCTAACACCCATGTCTTTTCATTTCCATGAGATCCATGGGTTAAAGCTCCATGGAGTATCCATGGACTTTCTATGCAAGCCTAGCCCATTCCAAATAAGCATTAGCCCGCACTATATAAATACAAGAGCCCATATTTAATTAGTCATACGTTTGATCTCTAAATTAATTATAAATCAACACTAATTAAATAATATGATTTTATATTAATATATTAGAACTTATAATATATTAATAAATCATAACTTATACTATTCTCAAAAGATTATCCGTAAATTGTTCGGGTGAAGTGCAATCCAAATGGACCATGCCGGGTCGGGTCAAGTACATACCAAATATAGTTATGGACTTAGACACTATATCCAACAGTCTCCCACTTGGATAAGTCTAATAACTATAGTTGCAAGTATGACTTTAGGAACCGATCAGCAATCGTAGCTCTTTGTTGAACTATGAAGCGCCATTTTAGATAAGTGATCATATAATCCTCTGTTCTAGATATCAGCCGGACAAATACATGGAACATGGTCTTGCTTATTGTCCAGCATTTGTTTCCCGATTTCCGATTTGTTTGACATAGAACTTAACTGAACACATCAATTTAGTTCTGACCGGGCCCGGTACATAGGTCAAAACAAAATCATTGAGGGGCCCAGATATCGCTTCTAATCCTAGAAGGAACAGATAAACTTCGACTTATATGTTTGCTCTACTACTTGTTGAATTACACACAAAAGCACGGTTTATAACATCGAGTTACCAATGCGTTTTCGTGCAATCAATGCATAACCAACTCATAGGCAACAAATCATATCTCTAGGTTTGAAGACTTATATGATATTACTGTCTCACGATCACTCGAGATAAATTCCATGAAGTGATACAAGTGAGCGTGGGTTGAATCCAATACTCAGAACTTATGAGCACTCATGAGTGTTGTAGCCTCGCTTTGTCTAACATCTTAGACCTCTACAAGCCAACCCATGACAGTCTTGATTCATATCTACTTCCAACATATGACCGACTGTGGAGAGTTTGAATAATATGATATAAACCATAACATAATTATTCTAGAAGTCAAAACATGCAAAAAGAAATAATAGTAAACAATTGACAAGAGATAGCAACACTTTACTCATAAATAACAGCTTTTATTTATCATCAAATGTCAATTACTTTTACAAATTTCAAGATTATCTAACTACTAAAACTAATATCATCCTTCAGCCTTATGCTCCGAGCATGCTGGAGATGCTTAGCCCGAGTCAGTCCCTTCGTGAGGGGATCTGTTGGGTTCTCATCCAATGATACCCTCTTTGCCACGAGGATTCCTTCTTCTATTCGATGTCTGATGAAGTGATATTTTATGTCAATGTGTCTGGATCTCCCATGATCTCTTGGTTCCTTGGCTAAGGTAACCGCACTATTTCTGTCACAGAAAATCTCCATGGGCTCCTTTATAGCTGGTACAAATCCAAGGTCTCCGATGAAGTTCTTTAGCCATATAGCCTCCTTTGTTGCCTCGCTTGCTGCTATATACTCTGATTCACAAGTGGAATCAGCCACTGTCTCCTGCTTGGAACTTTTCCAAGTAATTGCCCCTCCGTTTAGAGTAAAGACCCAGCCCGAATGAGAGCGGAAATTTTCCCTGTCAGTCTGAAAGCTAGCATCACTGTACCCTACAACTCTCAAGTCCTCACTGCCACCGAGGGTAAGGACCCAGTCCTTAGTCCTCCGTAGGTACTTGAGGATATTCTTTACCGCGGTCCAGTGTGCCTTGCCAGGGTTCCCCTGATACCTGTTAACCATGCTCAAAGCAAAGGCTACATCAGGTCG
The DNA here is from genome assembly GCF_052849685.1 of Lactuca virosa. Taxonomy (NCBI): domain Eukaryota; kingdom Viridiplantae; phylum Streptophyta; class Magnoliopsida; order Asterales; family Asteraceae; genus Lactuca; species Lactuca virosa. The sequence continues at coordinate 205,355,090 of NC_136429.1, forward strand.
AGTACACGTCATAGCATACATGATCGATCCTACAGCTGAAGCATAAGGTATTCGACTCATTTCTGCTATCTCAGCCTCAGTAGTAGGGCTTTGTGTCTTACTCAATCTGGCGTTACTCTGGATGGGTAACTCTCCTTTCTTGGAGTTATGCATGTTGAACCTTTTCAACACTTTGTCCACATAGGTGCTTTGACTAAGTCCAATTAGTCTTTTACTCCTGTTTCTCAAAATCCTTATCCCTAGGATATAGGCAACTTCTCCAAGGTCCTTCATAGCGAAACACTTCCCAAGCCAAGACTTTACTTCCTACAGGGTTGGGATGTCATTTCCTATGAGTAGTATGTCATCCACATATAGTACCAAAAAGCTGACTATACTACCCCTAGCCTTGATATAGACACAAGATTCATCTTCACTCCATGAAAAGCCAAATTCTTTGACTTTCTCATCAAAGCAAAGATTCCATCCGCGAGGTGCTTGTTTTATTCCATAAATGGATTTCTCGAGCTTACACACTCTACTGGGGTACTCTGTACTGACAAAACCCTCTGGCTGAACCATGTAAACATCTTCAGCCAACTTTCCATTAAGGAAAGCGGTTTTGACATCCATTTGCCATATTTCATAATCATGAAATGCATCAATGGCTAACAGAACCCTAATAGACTTAATCTTGGCCACTGGTGAAAAGGTCTCATCATAATCAACTCCCGGAGTTTGAGAATAACCCTTTGCAACCAGTCGTGCCTTATAAGTGTGTACATTACCATCCATGTCGGTCTTCTTCTTGAAGATCCATTTGCACCCAACTATCTTACGATCAGGTACATTGTCAACCAAGTTCCAAACTTGATTGTCATACATGGACTGTATCTCGCTATCCATAGCCTCTTTCCATTTAGCAGCCTCAGGGCCTGCCATGGCTTCCGTGTAGCTGTTAGGCTCATCCAGATTTACCAGTGTGTTATCACTGATAAGTGTCTCACCTTCTGCAGTAATATGAAAACCATAATAATGCTCAGGTGCATTCCTAACTCAGGTGGAACGCCTCAGAGGTATAGATTCTTCAGTCGGCTCAACAGGAGTTTCCTCCTCAGGTTGAGGGCTAGGGTTTGAGGTTCCTTCACCACTTGACTCTTGAATTTCCTCAAGGTCAATTTGCCTCCCACTGTCTCCTTGGCTCATGAATTCTCTCTCTCGAAAGAATCCTCTTCTTGCTACAAAGACCACATTATCACTGGGTCTGTAGAAGATGTAACCAAATGATTTCTTTGGGTAGCCGATGAAAATACACCTTTCGCTTCGGGGTTCGAGCTTATCGTGAGTCTCGCGTCTCACGAAAGCCTCGCAACCCCAAATCTTGATGTGGTCTAGATTGGGAACTTTTCCAGTCCACACCTCGTGAGGTGTTTTGGCAACCTTCTTTGTAGGGACTAGATTAAGGATATGGGCGGCAGTCTCTAAGGCATACCCCCAAAATGAGATTGGTAGCGAAGCTCGACTCATCATGGAACGAACCATGTCCAACAAGGTCCGATTGCGCCTCTCAGCTACACCATTCAACTGTGGTGTCCTAAGAGGTGTCAATTGTGAGACAATCCCACATTCCTTAAGATAGTCAAGGAACTCAGTACTAAGATACTCACCACCACGATCGGATCGAAGCATCTTAATGTTCCTGCCCAACTGATTCTCCACTTCTTGCTTAAACTCTTTGAATTTCTCAAAGGTTTCTGACTTATGCTTGATCAGGTAGACATATCCATATCTACTAAAATCATCAGTAAAAGTCACATAGAACCGATTAGCATCTCTTGTGGCGGTTCTGAAGGGTCCACACACATCCGTGTGTATGAGGTCCAACAAACCTTCACCCCTAGCACAAGTGCCAGTAAAAGGTGACTTTGTCATTTTACCAAGCAAACAAGATTCACAACTATCATCTGACTTTAGGTCAAATGACTCCAAGACTCCATCCTTTTGGAGTTGGCCTATGCGTTTCTTGCTTACATGTCCAAGACGACAATGCCATAAGGATGCTTTATCTAAGCTAGTGGAAGAGTTAATACACAATACATTATTTCCTAGATTATCTACAACATATACAGTTTCATACACGCCATCACAAGGTAATGCTTTAAAATAAAGAACATTATTAAAGAAAGCATCAATACTACCATTATTATTATCAAAATAAAAGGTAAAACCTTGTTTATACAATGCATGAAAGGAAATAACATTTCTTGCCATTTTCTGGCGAATAATAACATTTATTCAAATCTAATGTAAACCCACTATTTAGCACTAAGGAATAAACTCCTATCTTGGTGACAGGTGAAACTTTCCTGTTTCCCATGATCAAGTTTATCTTTCCCTGCTCCACATTCTCACTTCTTTTTAGTCCCTGCAAATCACAACATATGTGAATACCACAACCTGTATCAAGGACCTAAGACTTAGAATGAGGTGAGTTATTAGACAATATAGTGTATATACCTGCATGGTTGGGTTTTACTTTCCCATCCTTCAAATCTTGCTGGTACTTTGGGCAGTTTCGCTTCCAGTGCGACTTTTCATGGCAATAGAAGCATTCAGCCCCATTAGGGTTAGCAGAAGGAGTGACAAAACCTTTCTTGGTTTTGCTTGAAGAGGAGCCTTCAAGTGTCTTACCCTTGGTACCCTTAGAAGGGTTCTTTCTCTTCTTCCCTTTGCCATGCCCGATTGCCAAGACATTGGCCGCAGTTGGAGTAGGAGTAGGAGTAGTAACAACCGACTTACCCTTTAGACCACTTTCGGCGGTCTTCAAGAGTCCTTGAAGTTTGCTGAGGGTGACTTCTTCCTTGTTCATGTGATATGTCATGCGGAATTGATCATAACACGATGGCAAGGACTGCAAAATGATGTCTATTGCTAACTCCTCAAGGAAGTTCACATTCAGCTTCAGTAAACGGTCCACATACCTTTGCATTTTCTGCATGTGGCCCGTGATGGGTTCACCATCCTTCATTCGGGTTGTTATCATGGAGGATATTATTTCATATCGCTCTTGACGAGCACTTTGATGGTAGCGGTCCATCAAGTCCTGGTGCATCTCAAAAGGATAATAGTCCTCATAGGACTTTTGGAGCTCGATTGTCATGGTGGCCATCATGATGCATGCCACTTTTGTAGCATCTCTTTCATGTACCTCATATTCAGCAAGCTCTTCAGGAGTGGCAGTTGGCTCGGGTACCTTCAGCTCCTTGTCGAGAACATATTCTTTGTTCTCATACCGAGTAACCATCCTGATGTTTCTGATCCAATCTGTAAAGTTGGACCCATCAAAGATGACTCTCCCACAAAGATTCATGAGAGAGAAGGAGCTAGTAGGGTTTGAGCCAGAAGCATTGTTATTGGAAGACATTTGAAAAGAAGAGGGAATAGATTAGATTAGATATAGAGATAGTCCTTAACAAAACACCCAAATGTAATATTAAGGCTAGGACCCAACACAATATTTTATAACTTAGAAGAGGGATGCCGTAATCTAAGCTATAAGATATTTGAAGGTAGGTGAATGACGATTCACCAATTTCCACCATGAAAAACGAAATATTTAATTAGGTTTTAATTGGTTTAGAAACTCCTAGATTCTTTGAGATTCATTGAACTTTCTTCAATGGCATGTTTCAATCTCGAGTGTGCCCTTCAAGTTTTGTGACTGGGATGCCGTGGATCACAAAACAAGGTGTGAAGTAACCATGCAAATTACTTGGTACCCTTAATGTATTACCCCTCAATCGATGTGCCGGTTAACCACACACGCTCCATCGATACTATGATAAACATTAAGTCACCCTTTACCTACCTTGTTAAGTTCAAGTTAGTGTGCCGGTTAACCACACACGCTCCACTAACGACTTAAACAAAGTGTAAAGTGTAATTTCATGGATTAGCACCTTATTCACATTTTCCTAAAATAACTAAGATTGGGAATTCAATAAAGTTTAGTTACTTTAGTATTATCATTATACTTTTAATGAGAATTTATAAGTCCTTGTCCTACCCGTTCGGCTAACGACCCTCCACCGATCAAGGAAACGGTGGGTGAGAGTGGACACCCATTAAGTTGTCATTTTATAGGCAACAACCTTATACCCCCCTTATAGACCGGCTTCGTGAATGAGGTGTACTAGCGGTAAGACGACTTGATCTTATACATATATAAATATTATTAAACTTATAATATTATAAAGTATAAGGGTTGAATTTTAACTTTTAAAATTCTAGGGGTTGGAACTAAAGTTTTTAATATGACTTTACATGTTCCAAAACTTGAGGGCAAGTTTTGTAAACTTTCAAAACTTTTCATTTCTCATAACTTATGAGTTAATGGTTATTAAAAATGAAGACTCTTCATTTTTTGTAACGTATGTGTTCTTTTAATGGTTATTTATAAATGTGACTTTTGGTTATCCATAACTTAAGAACTAGTTATGGACTCCATTAAAACACATAAAGATCAAGAATTAATCTAATCAATTATTTGCACATAATTTCTATGATCTTCTAAACTCATATGTTTATGAATGTTCATATCAAAAATTTCAAGAATCGTAAAATCGTAAGTACATATACAAAACTTGAAATTTTGATACGAGCTTTTGAACAAAACTTCGATTTTCAAGTTTTTTTTTTGCATCAAGTATCAAATAAACAAACATGTCTCTGATACCACTGATGGGTTTTCAGCATTCTAACACTCCTATGGTGTACATGCAACCCTAGAAACCTTGGATCTATGTTTGACTAAGATACATGCAAATAATTATTTTTCCAAGGTTCTTATCCTAACTAGCATGGCATGGGGTACTTGAATCAAATAAAACTAGTAGAATTACTTACCTTGTAGTAGTAGTTGATTGCTTGGAGTTTGAGAGCCTAGCACCAATAATGTGGATGCCTCAAATGGAAGTCACAAATCACCACAAACTTGGAAACTTGAGAGAATAGTCACAAACTTCTTGAAATCGGCCCTCTTAGTTTACACACATCAACTAGTGCAATTTCAAGAACCAAGGCCTCCTTGTGGTGGATTAGGGTTACATCCATGTAAACTCTAATACCCATGTCTTTTCATTTCCATGAGATCCATGGGTTAAAGCTCCATGGAGTATCCATGGACTTTCCATGCAAGCCTAGCCCATTCCAAATAAGCATTAGCCCACACTATATAAATACAAGAGCCCATATTTAATTAGTCATACTTTTGATCTCTAAATTAATTCTAAATTAATTATAAATCAACACTAATTAAATAATATGATTTTATATTAATATATTAGAACTTATAATATATTAATAAATCATAACTTATACTATTCTCAAAAGATTATCCGTAAATTGTTCGGGTGAAGTGCAACCCGAATGGACCATGCCGGGTCGGGTCAAGTACATACCAAATATAGTTATGGACTTAGACACTATATCCAACAGGCACAACTCCAAGGTTTCCAATGAAGTTCTTCAACCATATCGCCTCCTTTGACGCTTCGCTCGCCACTATGTACTTTGATTCGCACGTTGAATCAGCTACGGTCTCCTGCTTGGAACTTTTCCAAGTCACGGCTCCTCCATTAAGGGTAAAGACCCAGCCCGAATGCGAATGGTAGTTGTACCTGTTGGTCTAAAAACTGGCGTCACTATACCCTCGCACCCTTAAGTCATCACTCCCACCGAGGACTAGAAACCATTCCTTGGTCCTCCGAAGGTACTTAAGAATATTCTTGACTGCGGTCCAATGTGCTTTGCCAAGGTTCCCTTGATATCTGCTGACCATGCTCAAAGCGAAAGCCACATCAGGGCGATTGCAAGTCATAACATACATGATCGAACCAACTGCGGAAGCGTAAGGTACTCGGCTCATCTCTGCTATCTCGACTTCGGTACTCGGACTTTGAGTCTTACTCAACTTGGCATTACTTTGGATTGGTAATTCCCCTTTCTTCGAATTCTCCATACTAAAACGTTTTAGTATCTTGTCCAAGTAAGTATTCTGACTAAGTCCTATCAGTCTTTTACTCCTGTTTCTCACTATCCTTATTCCCAGAATATAGGCAGCCTCTCTGAGGTCCTTCATAGCGAAACACTTCCCAAGCCAGGACTTGACTTCCTGCAGCGTCGGGATGTCGTTTCCTATGAGTAGTATGTCATCGACATACAATACGAAGAAGCTAACTATACTCCCACTGGCTTTGACATACACACATGATTCATCCTCGCTTCGCAGAAAACCAAACTCTTTGACTTTCTCGTCAAAACAAAGATTCCATCTGCGAGATGCTTGCTTCAATCCATAAATGGATTTTTCAAGCTTGCACACTCTATTGGGGTGCTTCACATCGACAAAACCCTCTGGCTGATTCATGTAAACATCCTCAGCCAACTTTCCATTAAGGAAAGCGGTTTTGACATCCATCTGCCATATCTCATAGTCACGAAATGCAGCAATGGCCAACATCACCCTAACAGACTTTATCTTCGCAACCGGTGAGAAGGTCTCATTATAGTCAACTCCGGGAGTTTGAGTAAAGCCCTTCGCAACCAATCACGCTTTATAAGTGTGCACATTCCCATCCATGTCGGTCTTCTTCTTGAAGATCCACTTGCACCTGACCGTCTTACGACCTGGCACATTGTCAACCAAATTCCAAACTTGGTTATCATACATGGACTGAATCTCGCTGCCCATAGCCTCTTTCCATTTCTCAGACTCCGGGCCCACCATGGCTTCCTTGTAGCTGTTAGGTTCGTCCAAATTCACTAGTGTACTATCACTAATGAACGAATCCCCCTCTGTAGTAATATGAAAACCATAAAACTGGGGTTGAACCCTAACTCTTTCAGAACGTCTAAGAGGTAAGGACTCGTCAATCGGTTCAACCGGAGTTTCCTCCTCGGGTTGAGCGCCAGCGTTAGAGGTTCCTTCATCGCTCGACTCTTGAATCTCTTCAAGATCAATTTGCCTCCCACTGTTCCCTTGGCTTATGAGTTCTCGTTCTCAGAAAACCCCTATCCTTGCAACGAAGACAACATTGTCACTCGGTCTATAGAAGAGATATCCAAAGGACTTCTGTGGGTAGCCGATGAAAATACACCGCTCACTACGAGGTTCGAGCTTGTCGTGAGTCTCTCGTCTTACGAAATCCTCGCAACCCTAAACCTTGATATGTGCCAACGAGGGAGATTTCCCTATCCACATCTCGTGAGGTGTTTTGGCAACCTTCTTGGTAGGGACTAAGTTAAGGATATGGGCGACAGTCTCTAAGGCATACCCCCAGAATGAGATAGGTAGCGAAGCACGACTCATCATGGAACGAACCATGTCTATCAAGGTTCGCTTACGCCTCTCAGCCACACCATTCAACTACGGTATCCTAGGTGGCGTCAATTGCGAAACAATTCCGCGTTCCTTGAGGTAGTCGTGGAATTCAATACTTAGGTACTCTCCACCTCGATCGGATCGAAGCATCTTGATTTTCATGCCCAACTGATTCTCCACTTTTTGTTTAGACTCTTTGAACCTTTCAAAGGTTTCTGACTTGTGCTTGATTAAGTAGATATACCCATATCTGCTGTAATCATCGGTGAAAGTCACATAGAAGCGGTTCCCATCCCTTGTGGTGGATGTAAAGGGCTCACACACATCGGTGTGTATGAGATCCAATAAGCCCTCACCCCTTTCACAAGTACCAGTGAAGGGTGACTTGTCATCTTTCCAAGTAAACAAGACTCGCACACGTCATCGTCCCTAAGGTCGAATGACTCCAACACTCCATCCTTTTAGAGTTGGGCTATGCGTTTCTTGTTGACATATCCAAGACGACAATGCTACAAGCATGCTTTATCTAAACTATTGCAAGAATCGATACACAACACATCATTTCCTGAATTATCTACAATCATCACAGTTTCATATATTCCATTACAAGGCAATGCTTCAAAATAGAAAACACCATTGAGATAACAATTAATAGAACCCTTTTCATTATCAAATGAATATCTAAATCCTTGTCTATATAAAACATGAAAAGAAATGATGTTTCTTTCCATATCTGGCGAATAGCAACAATTATTTAAATCTAATCCTAATCCATTACTAAGCACTAAAGAGTAAACTCCAATCTTGGTGATAGGCGACGATCTTCTGTTCCCCATGATCAAGATTATCTTCCCGTGCTCCACATCCCTATTTCTTCTTAGGCCCTGCAAATCAGAACAAATGTGAAAACCACATCCTGTATCAAGAACCCAAGAAATAGCATGCGATGAATCATTAGATTTAATAGTGTAAATACCTGCGAAGGACGGCTTGATCTTTCCATCCTTGATATCTTGTAGATACTTCGGGCAGCTTCGTTTCCAATGCCCTATTTATTGGTAGTAATGGCACTCTGCCTCCTTGGGGTTGGAGTTGGGTTGGAGTTGGGTTTAGCAGAACCAACCTTGGTTCCACTAGAAGAGGTGCCATCATGGGACTTTCCCTTATGGTGGCTCTTTGAGGGAGCCTTCCTCTTCTTACCCTTTCCTTGCCCAATTGCCAAGACTGGGGCAGCAGCAGGATTAGGAGTTGATGCAACAGATTTGTCTTTAAGGTTGCTCTCAGCAGTCCTTAGTAAGCCTTGAAGGTTACTCAAAGTGACTTCCTCCTTGTTCATGTGGTAGGTCATGCAGAACTGGTTGTAGCGATCAACATATCTCTGCATCTTTTGCAGATGAGTAGTAAGGGACTCTCCATTACCCATTTTGGAAGTGATCATCAAAGGGATGATCTCGTACCTTTCTTGCATAGCGCTTTGGTGGTACCGGTCCAGCAGATCTTGATGCATCTCATAGGGATACATGTCCTCATAGGACTTCTGGAGTTCTGCAGTCATAGTCGCCAGCATGATGCAATGGACTTTCGTAGCGTCACGCTCATGGGCCTCAAAGGCAGCGATCTCTTCAGCAGAGGCAGTGTTGATGTTGATTTCCTTCAACTTCTCATCGAGGACATACTCTTTGTCCTCGTAACGAGTGACCATTCGGATGTTGAGGATCCAATCATTGAAATTGGACCCGTCAAAGATCACTCTCCCACACAAGTTCATGAGTGAGAACGAGCCAGAGGAACTTGAGTCGGAAGCGTTGTTGTTCATGTTAGACATCTAAAATAGAAAAGAGACAAAGTTTGATTAGATAAGAATCCCTAATTAAACACCCAAATGAAAAATTAGGGCTAGGATCCAACAACATTATTTGCAATTTAGAAAAGGGATGTCGTAATCTAAACAACAAATAATTTGAAGGTAAGTGAATGACGATTCATTAGTTCCCACCATGAAAAACAAATTAAAAATAAGTTTTAAATGTATTGAAAACTCCTAGATCTTTTGAGATTCATTGAACTTTTCAATGGAATGTTTAAATCTCGATATGCCCCTCAAGTTTGTGACTGGGATGCCGAGGATCACAAAGCGGGTGTGAATAACCACGCAAATGTACATGGTGCCCCCAATGTTACAGTCACCTATTCGACATGCCGGTTAACCACACACGCTCCATCGAACTATGACAAACATCGAGTCACCCTTTTACACCTTTGCTTAGAGCCCAATTAGTGTGCCGGTTAACCACACACGCTCCACTAACGTCTTAGCAAGGGTACAAAGTGTAATTTCATGGAATTGCATCAATTCACTTTTGCCTAAAGTAACTAAGATTGGGAATTTTGAAAAACATTTAGTTACTTTATAAATTCGTTATACTTTTAATGAGGAAAGGTTTGCCCTATCCTACCCGTTCGGCTAACGACCCTCCACCAATCAAGGAAGCGGTGGGTGAGAGTGGACACCCATTAAACGACCATTTTATAGGCCACAACCTTATACCCCCCTTATAGATCGGCTTCGTGAATGAGGCCTACTAACGGTAAGACTAGCATTTAAGTTATACATATATATAAGTATTATTCTTATAATATTATAATAGTATAGGGTGAATTTTAAACTTGTAAAATTCTAGGGTTTGAAATTTAAATGATTTAAATTAAACTTTTAATTAAAAATTTTAAATTCCAAAACTTGAGGGCAAGTTTTGAACTTTTCAAAACACATAGGATCAAATAGCAAATAATTTAAATCAAACATTTAATTTAATAATTATCGAAATTTGACCTATTCCATTTTATTCACAAGATAATTCATTAAATAATTCAAATAATCAAATTTTATCATATAAGGAATTTATTATTCAAATAATTGGTAATTATCTTTTGTTTTGGTAAGGATAATCACATAATAATAATAAAATTCACATTTTATTAGTCAAAAACAGTTTTGGTAATTATCCTTCAGCAAAACAGCAAGAAATCCCGAATATCCCTCTGTCTGACTCCCCGACTCGCCGAGTCACTCACTGGTCTCGCCGAGTTGGGCCGACTCGCCGAGTTCAGCAAGTGACTAGCCGAGTCAGGTCGGGCAGAGGGCAGAAAAATGATTTTCAGCAAGATGAACATATAAGGCATCAATACAATAGAAACCAATTAAGGCTCTGATACCACTGATGTGTTTTATACAAAAAACATCCTATGTGCTCATGCAAACCCTAAAGCTTGGATCTAGGTTTCTCTATTGTACATGCAGTTCATCCAAGACTTATGAACCCTAGATCTAGCATACATATTTCGAAATTATCATATAAAATCAGATCTAGATGATTACCTCTTCAAGAATGGCTTGAATCTTCTTTTCTTGGAGCTTAGAGTCACAAATGTCACTCCTCTAATGGCTCACAAACACCAAAAGCAAGAGGATGATATTGGAGAGAGGGGAGGAGGCATAATTTCGGCTATGAACTGTTTTAGGGTTTCTAGTGGCCGAAAACTGATGACCTATGGGTCTATTTATACTTGTGCTGCTAGGGTTTCAGTCAAAACCCTAATGGACAACTTAGGCCTTAAGCAGTCCAAGGAACCTTCTGGAATAAGGCCTCTGTGGCCGAAATTAAGATGGACACATCCTTAATTTCGTCCATGCCTAATCCATAAGGCTTCTCAGCCCAATATTCAACTATCACACAATTAACAGTTCTAGTCCCCTTTATTTAATTAATGTCTTTTAGCCACATAATTAATTCTTAATTAATTCTTGTCTAATATTAATTAAACTATATGATTTCTCCTTTAATATATTATTCATATAATATATTAATAAACCATAATAACCTCTCTTTCTCCTTGAATCATCCTATCAAGTTGCTTTGGTGAAGGCAACCCAAAAGGACCACGCACAACCGGGTCAAGTACTTATCAAATATAGTTACGGGCTTAGACACTAATCCAACAGTTTACACAATATTTGTTCCCACTGAAGTTTGTTACAATATAAAGTCAACGAAACTGGTCAAATCCCATTCACCAAGACCATCAAAATCGATTACAGTTAAGAGAAATAAAAAAAATGTTACGGTGTCGGATGTCCCAATAGACGCACCAATTTCCTGAGAACGAATTTTGCGCCATGTTCTTCTGTATGTATCAATTTATTTCGTATGTAAGCCCCATCAGTTTTAGAATAAACGTTGACCTAATCGGGTTCATAGTTTATGGTATCTAGAGTTAGCTTCTTTCAAGCAAATTGGGAATCATTACTTGAAGATATCATCATAACAAACGAACAAAGAATTAAGAAACGGGAAGAGGGAGAAACAGAGGGTTTGTGTGATGAGGACTGAAAATCGTAAGTGTTAAAGAGTGTGAGGATTAGAAGCTGACGATGGAGGCAGTGGCCCAAGGGAAAAAGAAGAAGCGAAGGAGGTTCGCCTTGGGTTGTGAACAGGGGTGAAGGCAAAAAAAAATTTTAGGGTGTTCCCATAAGTTTCATTAAAAAACATATATATATATATATATATATATATATATATATATATATATATATATATATATATATATAAACCAATTAGAGACTAGCCAAATGAAGAAAAATTTAACAAATTTAACATGAGAAAAAAGTTACGTATTATGTTATTTTTTATGATTGAAATTTATAGAAATTTGTTGTATTTGCAATTTTAACTCCAATGAGACAGAAACACTAGTTGAATTAATTATTAAGTTCTGGTCCATTTTTATCTTATAGCAAAGAAGAATAGGAATATAATATATTTTAAAAGCAAAAAAAAAAAAAAAAAAATAAAATAAAATTGAGGGTGGGCCTGGGCTTACCTTGTTGCTATGGTGGCTCCGCCATTAGCTGTGAAGGTCGATCAGATGCTTCTAGATACAAATAGGTGAGGCGGTGATTATGTAGATTGGAGAAACAAATGAAAAGCTTTAAAAAAGGGGGCAACGAAGAGGGTTTTTCTTACCGGTTCACCCATCGGCCGACATAATTTCGTTTGAGGTGGCGCCGATTTGATTTTGTGACGGAGCTGCGACGGAAGATAAAGTGGACGGTGGTCGAAGGATCAGGAATTAAAAGGTTTAACCATGTGGTAACCCGATGAATAGTGCCTAGAGTTAAGCACTGTTCATAAGGGAACACGAAATTAATATATATATATATATATATATATATATATATATATATATATATATATATATATATATATATATATATATATATATAAAAGCTTAGGTTATTATATTCAAAGTAATTATTGTGTTATTGTATACATAAATGTGAGCCAATCATTTTACTTATTTTAAGAAAGTGATTAATACATATTATTGAATTAAATATAATTGAAAAATACCGTCTAATTTAACTAGAAGAGTATTTTAGTCAATTAACATAGATTTAATAAAGGAAATTTGCATATTTTAAGGGATCATAGATTCTATTAATTTTAAAAATCCAATTTTACGAATTATAAGGTTTTTAATTCGGACATTCTGACAGAATATGTTTGAGTATGTTCAAAAATAAAAATATTCTTGAACCATAAAATAATAAAAATATTCTTGAACATATTTCTTGATCATGACTTTAAAAGTTTCTTGTAGAATAACAAAATTCTCGAACCATCAATTGAAGAATTAAAACAAAAATTACATTAATTCTTATAGAATACATGTAACAATTGCTAAAGAATTACATTTATTGTTAAAGAATAAAACTAAAAAAAACTTTCAAATCTGAAAAAAAAAACATCAAAATCTAACAAAGACACTAATAAATTCTAAAAGAATAATGTTGCTAAGAGGCGTTGTTCAAATTTAGTGGTCCGTTCTTCAAGCATCAGCTTCTGTAGAAACAAATCCAATGAATAAATTAATGAGAAAATATTCATATTCCATTCCAACATAATTGGAATTCGTGATTCCATTCTGATAGAATTGGAATTCATTTACCAATAATTATATTAAGTTGGGGAATTCTAACATAATATGTTCATGATTATCATAAAAAACATTCTTTTCTGATAGAATACTATAAACGAAGAAATATCATTCAGTTAAAGCATTTTAGTGAGCACTTGGTGTGCATCAAAACAACTTTCAATTTCGGATGAACAACATACAAAAATTGTTCATACCACATCAGTCTTCACATAAATGAATAACATTATTCCAAGATTCACAATGTACAGAAAGCCAAACAGGATCTGAAATAACAAGAAAGATATTAAGCCAGCAACAAATTTATGTAATTGTTAAATACCAAATGCAAGTAAAAAATCACCTAGGCAGGATACACCTGGCCTCCTGTAACATATTGTATGGCAGAGTAAACATAAAGAAAGCCAGAGTTGTTACCAGATTCTTGGTCGGCAAGACTCAGATGCTTGAATATAATGACGTCAGGTCTCGAAGGATATGCAAAGTCAACATGTCGTAACTCGATTTCGCCTCTGATCGTTTCAACGGATTCGGAAGCTGGATCGTTGGGGTCGATTCTGGTTGACCTATCGAGAACGGAAAACACAGAGTCGATGGCTTCACCGCCTCCGCTACTGAATTAGCGGTGATGACTAAAACGACAAACACTTTGATGAATTTGAAGAAAGTGGAGACACCGTTTTTAACGAGATGTGCGCCGTACCAGAGGATTAGGGATTCGGAGGCGAAAAGAGCGAGTTGGGAGACGCCAAATAGGATGCCGGAGATTTGACTCCGGCGAAGGCTTTGCTTCTGTGGGACACGAAGTTCGTCGGAGAATAAGGACAAGATTTTGTCTTGGGTTTTAAAACTGATATTCCTAAATTAAAGGGTTATTAATTGATCTAGATATTTACCATAATTAATTAAATGTATGATTACATACTTACCCTTTTGAAATGATTGGCCTACAGTTATTCATACAATAACACAATAATTACTTTAAATACATGAACCTAGCTCTCTCTCTCTCTCTCTATATATATATATATATATATATATATATATATATATATATATATAGAGAGAGAGAGAGAGAGAGAGAGGAGGGTTCAATTGAGAAAAAAAAGGTTGAGAATGGGGGAATCATTCTCAGCCTCTCATTTATTTTTGCCGCAAAAGCCTACGTCGTAGCAGCGGAAATGGGAAATGAATAGATATGTGTTTTCCAACAAAACATATTTCCTTAAACTATGCTAATCATTACCTTAATATATACAAAAACATAGTTTTTTTCGTTTTTTTAATTTTTAAGAAGCTATTTTTTTATCGAAAAATGATTTTAAATATACCAAAATTCATTATTTTTTATTCTCTACAAATAGACATCTATATTGATATAGTTTTAAGATAAAATAAAAAATTGATTTTTTTAATATTTTCAGCTATCGTTATTCATAAGTGAATAAAAATGCATCAGGTTTTATTACAGTACATTCGTTATTCACTTATGAATAAAAAGTATGATTAATTTTTTTTACAATTTAAGTATCATTCATATATGAATATAGCATATAATAAACATAGTATATTCATATTTAAATATTAGACGATGCATTCACTTGTGAATATTAACATAGTATATTTACTTGTGAATATTAGATGGTATATTCACTTATGAATATTAAATGATATTTTCATATATGAATATTACATTGTATTACATGGTATATTCACTTATGAATATTACATAGTATATTCACTTGTGAATATTAGATGGTATATTCACATGTGAATATTACATAGTATATTCACTTGTGAATATTAGATGATATATTCACTTATGAATATTACACAGTATATTCACATATGAATATTACAATGTATATTCACTTGTGAATATATTCACTTATGAATATTAAAATGTATTTTCACAAATATATATAATTTTTATATGTTATTCACATATGAATAACATACAGACTTGCATATTTGTTTTGTGTTTTTAATAATCATAGACTGATTCAGGTGAGAAAAAATATTCATATGTGAATATAAAGTGGTAATTTAGTTTATGCATTTCATCAAATAGTTGGAGTGCATACAAGTTAACTATTTTAAAAATGTTAAAAACATGATACTTCCAATTCAAGTTATCAATTCCAAATCATCATATACTTCCGATTTCGACTTGAGATGCGACATCCGATGTCTGATCGATTTCTCATTTTGATTTTGATTTCCGAAAATCCGATTGGGAACCTGTGAGTACCGATTCCAAGTCCTTCAATGTTGACTGTGACTGCGAGTCTAGAACTCCGATTCCAATTTCATGAACAACGAAGAAATTCCGATTCCAACTAAGTTCGTTTGCGAATCTGGGAAATTCCAGTTCCATATCCGTTATGAACTTTAACAAATGCTTACAAGCTAAGAACATTCGGAGTATTCAACAAAAAAATAGATGAAATTGATGAATTTGGTTTGCGAATCTATCTTGAACGACGAACCTCCCAGCCACGAATATCGATGATTGATTAACACTGGATGACATTGATGATGGTTTAGTTGAAGAAATCTGGATGATTGTTGAAGGTTGGAGGAGAATTTTGATGATGAACGAACTGTTATCGAATTCTATATAGTTACGTATTTGAGATTGAAGGTTATTAACATATTTACAAGTTTGTCACCGTGTCTTTTTATGCTTAGATTAAATGAGTGGCTAAGAATGATTCCCCCATGCTCAACCTTTTTTATTTTCTCAATTGAACTTACCTATATATATATATATATATATATATATATATATATATATATATATTATATATATATATATATATATTATTCTAAATTAAAGTATCATTTAAGGAAAGAATATTAAAAACCATTTAAATATGAAAACGTATATTATAATAAATAATAATAGGTATGTATAAATGAAAATTATCTTTTATTTTTAATGGTAAAAACTATTTTCTAGAGAATAAGTTACAAATTAATAAAGAACTAAAATTTATATTTAATGTAGTCTAAATAATTACAACATATACCATGTCATAAACTTTTAAAAAGTAGAAATTATAGATTTGATCTTTGTGATATATTGCTTACTTCAACTTTAGTTCAAAGATAAAAGAGCTGATCTATCATGGTTTAACAATATCAAAGCGCTAATCTATGCTTGCATATTTGGATATTGATGAAAATGAATATAGCAAATGAAAAGGATAGATAGATAATAGATTAGAAATCACAGAAGAAGATATATATGAACCGCAATCATATCATCGATTTTAAATATGGATTGTATTAAAATATGAATTTTTGCCTAATTAATGAAATTCAAATATCTTTGTTGATTTTTTTGGATATGATGGTTAAATGAATATTGATTGAGATAATTTGTACCTACCTAAATCAAGGAGGTGGGTATGTTATGTATTAGATAGAAGAGCAAATTAGAATAAGTAGTAGATCTGTTAGAATTTGAATCCAAAAATTAAATATTAAACGAATTTAATCATTCAAAGGAAGCAAGGGCAAAATATGAATTTTAGGTAGATGGAAAATAGATTGTAAAAAGGATACGTGGCAAGATGATTCTTTTATTAAGATAAGGAAAGAATATAGCAAAACTGATACTTTTATTAAGATAAGCAAAGGAGATATTATATTATTAGAATTGTCTTTTAAACCCACATTGAGAATAAGGTATAATCCCTTTAAACTTTACAAACATGAACAAACTAATTCGATTGGTGGATTATTAGTCATTAGTTGATTTAAAATAGAGTTTAGAGGTTGTAATTTTGTAAGTTGGTTTTAAGAAAAATTAACATGTAAGTCGGAAACATTTATTAGTTTTTAGACAAAACTTCATAAATGGTCTCTGTGGTATCTTGAAATCTGAAGTTTAGTCCTTAAGTTCAAAAAATCTCACAGATGGTCCGTGTGGTTTTAAAACTTTTAACAAAAGATCATTTTCACTAACTTTGTTAGCTTTTGGCCGTTAACTGAAGGGCGTTTCTGTCATTTCACTACCACATGCACCATTTATGAAGTTGTCTTATTTTAGAAAAATAAAAAAATTATAAATATAATTGTTTAATATACAAAGGGCCTCTCTCTCTCTCTCTCTCTCTCTCTCTCTCTCTCTCTCTCTCTCTTATCACCAAAAAACACCCCACCCCGTATTTCTTCTTCCCCATTTGCAGCTCCATCTTTTATTTATGTAGTCCAAACAACCAAGTGAAAAATGATGATAAATCACAAAACTTTTGATTTTGGATCTTGACTCAATTTTATGTAACCACAAAACTTGTGTCAAGATTCTTGATAAATCTGTAAAACACCATCTTGATTTTTGTTTCTTTTGTTCTGAATTGATGTTAAAGCTAATGGATTATGGTTATGAAGATTTAGTTGATAAATTTGGGAACTTACTTTATCTGTATAAAAATCGTAAGAAAACTGCAATTACTTAGTGTCGAATGAGGTGGATGACAAGAGTGTTGTTGCAGCACCGACTCCTTGAAGAATAGAAGCCATTCAATTCACTAGAATCCCAGAAGAAAACAAAAAACTCAACAAACTATCAGTGTTTTCAACTCAATATAACACATGAATAAGTGATTCCAGGAAGGAATCATCAGTTTCTGAACAAATCCTAGGTGGGGAAACTGAAACCGAAACATGAATGCAAGGGCAGAGTAAGGGGAAAGGGTGAATACATAGACCAAATAAACGAGTGACTGATGATCTAGAATTTACCAGTTTCAATTTGGATTGATTAAACCAAATAAACAAGCATAGATATTTATAATTTCTAAAATGGCTTTCAAAACAAGGTATAACTTTGACGATCAAACCTCCATAACTAGAGCTTCATTCGATGTTAGAATACTTGAATCGACGGCAGAGGAACTCTTGGCTAGGGTTAAGCGGCCTCTGAATCGGCCTCCATTGGATGTGGTTGCAAGAATCGTCGATAAATAAAGCACATGTAGGGTTTTAGCAGTGTTAGAGCTTACAAAAACTTCAATGGGTTGAACAGGAAGGAGCATCTTGTACTCATGTCGATTTCAGTTTAGTTTAGAGAGAGAGAGAGAGAGATGCATCGATTGTAGAACAATGTTGTCGACGGCTCGTGGAAAATCAAGGGCTTGCACTGGAGAAAGCCCTATGTCGTTGCCCTTTTCCGATGGTGGTGTTCATGTGGTGGCGGTGGAGGCGACAATGTTCATATCTTCCTGGAAAGTTTGGTGGTGGTCGTAATTCTTTGTGAAAATGGAAGAAGATGGTGTGGTAGGCTGTTGGGAGAGAGAGAGAGAGAGAGAGAGAGAGAGAGAGAGAGAGAGAGAGAGAGACCCCTTGCATATTAAATTTCATTTAAAAAAAATAATAAAAAACCTCATAAATGGTCCTTGGGTAGTGAAATGACAAAAAACCCTTTATTTAACGAACAGATTCAGACGGAGTGAGCCATAAGGACTAAACATTAAAAGCTTTGAAACCATAGGGACCATCCGTGAGGTTTTTTAAAGTTAGGGACGAAACTTCAGATTTTGTGAAACCACAGGGACCATTTATGAAGTTTTGTCTAGTTTTTATTGTAAAAAGATGGTTGTTTCATTTCGATGGATTTTTTTGTTGTAGCAATTGGCTTCATTTCAATAACATCACAATGCACTGTAAAATATGAGATGCTATAGAAAATAAATGAGTGACTATCATTTTGATATACTATGAACTTGTTATATAACATTATGTGTGTTAAACATATCAAATCTATGTAATTTTGATACACAAGTTAATAACTATTTAGTTTGAATTTTGTTAATGATAAAAATAATCAAGGGTTTATTTATTTATTTTCTATTTATTTTGTTTATTTGTTTTGTTCCCCATTCCATTACATGTGTTGGTACTTCTTATTGGTCTTTATTTTGTTCACCATTCCATTACACGTGTATTCCATTATATGTGTTGGTACTTCTTATTGGTTTTACTTGGTGAATCTTTTTTGGAAAGACCAAAACAACACCAAAATTGGAAAAGAAAATGTGCACACTGTTCTTTTTTTTATTCTAAACATGACATCATATTTTCTATTATAAAAGCAACTTTGTCAGATACAAGTAAAGATTATATGAAAACATCAATTTAACTGAGTGTCATATGAAAAAAAATGTAATAAATCATTTTTAGCTTCATTTATACTACCATTACACATACATTCCTCATTCCATCCTAAACTATACCTCACTTTTGTAATACAAATTAATCATCTATTTGTGATATGTAAACTTATACAAAAAAGAAAAAAAAAACAGGGCATTAGAAAAGCCCACCAATCATCATCTAATGACCAGGAAACCTTTAGTAATTTAATACCCAACAATGTAAATTAACGGAACACTATATTTATTATATGAAACAGGTAAAATAAATCAAAGCTTGCCTTGCATTCTAATCCAAGAAATTCCTGGGGATCCAAATCTTCAAATGTCAACATGTTTCCAATACCTAAAGTTGGTATATTTTGTAGTTATTAGAAGAAATAAATGGAATTACTTGGAATAGACGATGTCTAACCAATCTCTTAGTGAGACTTGCATTGGTGGTGGAGAGAGGGTATAAAGAGAGTAAAAAATATATGTACATATCCATTATCACTAAAGAGAGAGGGATACACAGTTAGAGAGAGGGTCTAAAGCACATATCAACCACTAGGACCTACAAGATAATGTCTTTTTATAATGTTTCTTGGTTAGTAGATGATAATACAGAGATGCATATAGGGTAAATGCAAACATATAATAGAGATGCCTCCATGCTTCTACAGTAGAGATAAAGAGACATAAGATAGAAGTTCAAGTTTCTTCTTCATAAACTCGATTTGTCAAAATCAAGAAAGAAAAGGGTAACAAACTGAAGTTTCTTCTTTCCAATAAAGTTCAACATACATGTCAAAAGAATCATCTTATTTTGGTCAAACATACCAGTATTTAAACATTAGATTTACATGATTACACACATAAAGATTGTGTATCGTATCTAGATATATCTTAAATTAGTTGTGCATTCCTGAATTTAATAGCATGTGTTTAAGGAACAAAAAAAAGGAAGAAAATATGAATGTACCATTTTTACCTTGAAATGAGGGTCTCTTCCAACACCAATCATTTTTACTTTGAAGATTGAACTGTATCCAAATTTAAGAAATTTAGTGACTAATTCAATCTCGTATTAGTAAGGGAATCAAGCATATGGATTCTAATCATACATTATTTGAAGATTGAAGATTTACCTTAATTTATAGAAAACCGGGTAAAGTAGATAACATCCTTCTTACCTTTCATAGTGGAATCAACTCATCACCGTTGTCAAAAAAATCGTTCGTTAGTTAGAATACCTCCTAATATAAAGAGCAGTTCTGAAATTTATAAGGGTAAATAATAAATTCTATCAAGGATTTATAATTGATAATTTTTAACACTTTTTATAGCCATACAACCACCACCACCACATGTGCTTAAATCAACCATAGAAACTAATTTTTAACCTTAAATATTTGACGAGATTGGTCCCGAAAACTATTTGGGCAGTGGAAGTTGTAACATCCCGTTATTTTCTATTTGTAAACTCAACTCTAGTCAACCAAAGTCAAACAAAGGTCAACTAAAGTCTTTTTATTGTTTGGGTTTTTAATTAAGGTTATGAAATACCTTTAATTGCTAAAATCCTTATAATATCCATAGTTGAATTTGGAAGGAAAAGGCTTGAAAATCCGAGAAACTTCGCAATTATCCCTTCACCTTGGACCGTAAACACTTCGGACCGCAAAGAGTTTACGACCGTAAACACTTCGGACCGTAAACTCCTCGCAGGCCGTAAACGAGGCTTCGGCCGTAAACATCAAACCGACTTCGGACCGCAAATTCCTCGGCCGTAAACCCTCGCATATATATATATATATATATATATATATATATATATATATATATATATATATATATATATATATATATATATATATATATATATATATATATAATATATATATATATATATATATATATATATATATATATATATATTTCCTTCATTTTTCCTTCATTTCTCATATCCTTCAGTCAAGAACTCTCAAATTCTCTCAAGTATCATCAAGAACACCTCTAATTCTCACCAAATAAGTAAGTGTTCCTTCCATTCATTTGTTGATACTATGCTTAATCTAGTAAAAACCTTATGATTTCATCCGTGAAATCATCTCTTTTGTCTAGATCTTCAAGAACACCAAGAACACATACTAGTTCTTTCGACCGTGAACACCTCATTCAAGCTTCAAAACGTAAGTATACATCCTAATACTAGTTATTCTATAGAAGCTCATAACATACACCCTTGAAATCAACCATTTCCTAAGAACATAAGAGTTTACGGGCATGAACATCTCCCTTGGCCGTAAACTCAAGATCTTCTTAGACCATAAACATCATTGGCCATAAACTCCATGGCCGTGAACACCTTGTGTGACCGTAAACACCTTTACAGCAATCACATGTGATTGTAACACTTAAATTCAAGTGTTTCCTAGTCCCTAAAGTGGTTTCTTATATAATTAGTTGTTATATACACTAATTATATCCATATATGTATCATTATATGTTATTAGGATCCGTTGTGTTCAAGACTTCACTTGACACTTAGCATCCTACACCAACCTTACATTTGAATAACTTACAACAGGTGAGTTCATACCCCCACATTTTCATAGTTTTTACTGTTTTAAGGGGGGGGGGGGGGGGAATACAAGTCTAACACAAAGTTTTTGTGTTATAAACAAGTGATTTCAAATATCTTATCAAAATGGATTTCAGTTATCATTAAATCAAATGGTTTTCAATGACCTTTCAAAATGACATCAAGTCACCAAAATGAATTTCAAAATATCCAACTTCTTTTAAATATTTTATAAACTTATATTTTTCCCCAATAATCATACTAGTATACATATATTTATATAAATAATATTTAAAAGATTTAGGACTAATAACCCACTTTGGTTCATTTTCCTTGTTTGGATGTGGGATTACAAGTATTAGTTGTTTTTCCGAGTGTCATTTAAATTTTACTTATATATATTTGTATATGTATACAAGTATAAAAGTTTGTTCATTTAGTTTCAAATACCCTTTGTAACATGTTGAGCAAAGGGATTGCATTCATGAATACTCGGTATCAATTCCGAAAGTACATATAAATTATAATAGGTATAATTTATGAATCACAGAAACATTAATTCATAATTCAAGTATACTAGAGTACATTGTTTTACAAGAACAAATGTTTGATTCAAAACTAATCAAGGATATACATCTTTCAGATACATGTTAAGAATACTAATTCAAGAACATACTATCAATCATGTATTTCAGAATGATTGGGTTTTCATAACTATTATACATGTAACGTTTATATGCTTTTATGAGTCAAGTAATTCAGGTTGTTTAATTCATTTTAAACAACATAGTTAAAGTCCTGACATTATAACCAGAATCTCCAACCGGGGATCGAAACAATGTGTGTATAGATCTATATTGGGATTGATAACCCCGCACTCGGACTGCTAGCTACAGTTAGTCATTCACGCTTGTGAGTGACAAATTGTTATCAACATGTTTTCAGCGCACTCATAGCGTTGGATCAGGACATCTAGTTAGTATGGTTATAATAACTCATTTAAAAGATATTAACAATACGTTAGTGTATAATTTACTAAACATAAGTACATTTTCAAAGTACTAGTTTACAAGATACAGTTTACAGTATTACATTACAGTTTACAATAACAATTGATGAATTCAGATAAACTCTCAGATACTCGTTTACAAATGGATTACAAATACATAACATTGGTTTACAAATAGAACAGTTTTATACAACTAAGATTACTTTTCACATACAACAGAAAATATAGGATTTTCTGGAAACAATTTACATATTCAAGAAACAGAAGACATTCTTTCAAAACATAAATACTTATGCACTCACTCAACTTTATGTTGATACTCTCTTTTCAAAATTAATTGTATTCTCAGGAAACCAGTAGATAGGTACACCACGAGCTTTTGAGAAGATGGAGCTATTTATGTCTTGTCTTCTTCTTTTGTACAACTATTTACTTTCAGTATACAATATTGAAACACATGTAAATATTTAACCTTTTTAAATATAATGGTTGTTTGTACTTTGATTACTATAATGCATGTGTTGTGATACTACAAATGATGTCATCCACCCCCGGACGTTTCCGCCGTCTGGTTTGGGGGTGTGACAGAAGTCAAACATGCTAAGTGGATCCACTAAGGGAACAATTGTACAGGGTCACGTTTATGTAAAAAATAGAATGATATGCTTCATAGGCAATGTTTTAAAAACTGGTTTGAATCGGCCGATCGAACCGGTTGGACTGGGAACTGGGGGAGGGAGCGATTCAACTATCACCGGTTTTATGTCGCTTTCTAAACCGGATTGAACCGGCCGGTTTTTAGAAAAATCTGGTTGAACTTATCAAAATAAACGGGTTAAACCGAATAAAAACACATGGAAAAGAACCATTTGCATAATAAACTTTGGTGATTCTTTTCAAATCTATTTAGTTTTCTCTAAATAAAAACATATGGTAATGTTATAAAGTTTTTTAATGTGTTTGTATTAATCTAAAACTATATTTTGTTTCGGTATTATACTTTATTTTCTTTTTGACGTATATTGATTGATGTAAAACAATAAAACTTATGGTTATGTGTTATTTTAATGTATTTGGATTGATCTATATATATATATATATATATATATATATATAATGTTTGAACTTGTAAATGTCAAATTCATGATTTATATATGTATGTATGTGTAGGAAAATAGAAAAAAAGATGAAAATTATAGAAACCGGTTAAACCGGGAACCGGTCGCCATACCGGTTTAACTAAAAAACTGGTTTTGAAAACATTGTTAATAGGTCATGATAAACAAAAAAACTGATTAAATCTTTAAAACAGAACTCTATGATAGGAACCCATATGGTATAAGACTCGTCATCACTCAACAACCATCATATACAGAGAAGCATTTCTTTACAAAACTATAATTAAACGAATGCCTAAATGATAAGATATGTTTAATTATACCTTGTGTGTTCCATAATGGAAGAACAATGATCCAAGATTTGATTTTCTCCTTTAAAAAATCATCAAAAAAACACAAATTTAAAGCCTACAACAAATTTCACACAAAAGAAATTCAATCTAAGCCTGCAATAATGAACAAGTGTTTGAAATGTTAAACTATATGAAAGAAGTTATCATACACTTATCTTCCAATGAGGTTATTTCACTCAACACATGTGTCTATAAACCAAAAATTGTTAGAAACAAAAAGAACAAAACATGAAGACTAAGTGATACCTACGTTCTTCCAAACATCAAAAACAACAAAATGAAGGTGAATCTGAAAAGATATCGATTGAGAAAGGAAAAACACGTACCCTTAAGTCTTTCAAACTGAATGCGATGAAAGGATTTCCAGTTCCTTTGACTCGTCTTCCCTTGTGTCTTCTTAAACTAAGAAAATGTTAAAAATTTAACATAGTTAGGGGGTGGAGCTTGTAAGAGAAACATACCAGAGTGCTTGTCCGAAAAAGATGGGAACTACTGGGCCGAGAGAGCAGGAACATAACCAAGTGGCTGCAGTTATAGAATTAGGGATGACGGCTGAATTTATATGCATAAAGAGTCGAGAGAGCAGGAACATGTGGAAGTACATGGAAATATGGGGAGGAGCATCGTAGAGACGACAGATGGGATATAGGTCTGGGATTAATATAGCCTGATCAACTATATTGATTTGAGATATGATCAACATGTGTTCGGGAGTGATAGTGGTGTTGCGATATGTCTAAAGCTTACCAACTATACATATTCAGAAGAACTCTAGAACAGAACATAAAGATTAAAATACTATAGGGGTATTTTAGGCACTATATAGTAATAACAAACATGCGAAAACAATAGAACTATTAAGGGTAGAACTATAAATATTAAGGTTATATTACAATTATATATAAATAGAGTTATATAGACCTAGAATATGTGATTTAGCTTCATTTCCTGTTCCTTGTTTGGTTGTGGATTTAGAGCCGGGTCATTTAATCAAAGGTCGAATATACCCAAGTTATATATAATTAGTATACACTTTATAGTTATAGTAATATCTAGAACAAGTTATATAGAATACTTTACTTGTTAACTGTAGGTCTCTTTTGTAGAAAACTTGTATCCCTAACCAATCGTTACTAACTATATTCTATATCTCTTATCCCTATTCTCGTTTAGATAACAATGGCTGGATTTCACTTACCCGAAGACCCATACTTCCCCAACCAAAATAACGGAGGATGGCTTGATGATGAGCCAGAAGAGAATCATCTGATCCCTTTGGATGATGACTTCGCAGAAAACTTTCCGGAGGATTCTGATTCCGAGCCAGAAGTCAATGACCTACCTCTGGTGGCTCAAAACCCAAATCCTAACCCTCGTCCGGCTTTTCAAGGCCCGACGCCTCTGTGGGTGGAAAGTTTAGAGACATGGAGCCAAGAACAGGTTCAACCAATCCCATAAAATGGAGATCGAAGCTTCTATAACCTAAGCGAGGGAGGCTCAGCGGATAGAATCCTGCCTATTCTGGTCTGTAGAGTTGCTCGTAATGAGATTCAGGGTAGGACAGCACGCAACCGAATCGTAGAAGTTGACGCCAATGCAGGAGTCAATACTGTCCGCATTCGTCGGTTGGAAGATGCTCGTGAGAGAGCTAAAAGAGACAATGAGTCTCTACTGCAAGGGTTAGCTGAAACTCAAGCTGAAGTTATAGAGCTACGAGCACGTCTGACAGTATATGAAAGACATATGCTTACTATGGAGCGTCAACTGGCTGAGTTGAGGTTTCATTCGAGAGATACCCATCGACAGTAGAAGATGCTCTACTTGTTTCTTATTTACTCTTTTGGTTATAGTTAAGTCTACGGATAAGTTATAGCGTTATTTTTCATGTTGTTCAGTAAGACCACATAAATTTTATTTATTTCGGAAGGTCTGTATGATGTCGATGTATTCCCAGAATTTGGTATATTGTAGACCTGTTTAGGGTCAAGCTTTCCAAACTTTATGTAATCAATATGCCAATTCAATCGATATGTATTTTCATAGTCTTTGAAAAATAACCATTCAATTTCATATCATTCCGTTACAAGTTGTACTTGTCGTAGAATTTTATTTCCAATTCATTACATAATTCGTGTTGAGCTATGTGTTTTAGTTCAGAGATATCAAAATTCATATTCACTCTTGATATCTTACCATATTGTATCTTTTGACTTTTATAGAAAAAGATGCCTCCTCGTAAAAATCCAAGGTGTAACATTGTTAATGAAGCACCGGTGCCACCTCCGCCACCACCTCCTCAGTTCGACCCCGCTATGTTCCAAGCGGCGGTCACGACGGTTGTAGCTGCTGCCATGTCTCAAATTAATACTCCTGGATCTAGTGGGTCAGGAGCTGGTGCAAATCCTTCTAACCATGGCGAAGGTCATGGGCACTCGCGAGAGTGCACGTATAAAGATTTTTCCAATGCCAAACCCAGGACCTTTAATGGAACTGGAGGAGTTATGGCATTAAGGCAATGGATAGAAAAGACAGAAGCAATTTTCGAAATCTGCTCCTGTCCTGAAAGCAGCAAGGTCAAATTCGCTGCTTGTACCTTTTCGGAAACAGCTTTGACGTGGTGGAATGGCCACGTTAAGTCACTTACTCTGGTTGTGGCTAATTCAATAAGCTGGGAGAACTTCAAGGCCATGCTAATGCGGGAATATTGCCCGCGAGGCGAAGTCCAAAAAATTGAGCAGGAACTCGGGGGTCTTTCAATGGTTGGTTCTGATATATCAACCTATACTAGTAGATTCTGCGATCTGGCAATTCTTTGCCCAGATATGGTTGCTCTGGAGAGGAAGAAGATTTAAAGATATATTTGGGGATTGTCGCCCCAAATTCAGTCAAGTGTTTTAGCATCGAGGCCTGTTACTTTTGACAGTGCCAAAGAGCTGGCACAATCTCTTATCGACCACGGAGCCCACCAACACTCAGTGGTTGCTGTACCAGAACAACCGAAAGGAAACAACAACAACAACAACAACAGCAAGAAGAAGGGTCGGAACAAGAGGAAGGGCAAGTTCTCACAGGATTCGTCAAAGAAGCAACAACTGGTTACAGTTAATGCTGCTACTGTACCCGCTGCTGTTCCTGTTAACCCAGCACCGGCTAAGCCTTATGCTGGTAATCTCCCGAAGTGCAACAAATGCAATTTTCACCATAATGGAAATTGCAGATAAATGCAGTGTCGTAACTACAACAGAAAAGGGCATACTGCCCGATTCTGTAGAGCACCACCCCAACCACTTAACCAAGTACTTGCTGCTGGAGTAGGTCAAGCGTGCTACAATTGTGGTGAAGTGGGACATTTCAAGAAATATTGTCCTAAAGCTGGAAATGCTGGTGGAGTCGGGAGAATATTAGCCCTAGGTCACAATGAAGCGATAACAAACCCAGCTGTAGTCACGGGTACGTTCCTTCTCAACAACACTTATGCATGCATTCTATTTGATTGTGGTGCTGAGAAGAGCTTTGTGAGCCATAATTTCAAACACTTGCTAAATCAAAACTCCCAACCATTAAAAGAAACATTCACAGTCGAAATGGCTAACGGAAAGTCCGAATCCACCAACGATATATACATAGGATGTACTCTTACTTTGAATAACTTTTCGTTTCCAATAAACCTATTGCCGGTCTCTATCAAGAGTTTTGATGTCATAATCGGTATGGATTGGTTGTGTCCTAACCGTGCTGACATCCTATGCTATGAAAGAGCCATTCGTCTGAACTTGCCAACTAACAAAACTCTTGTTAGTTACGGCGACAAACCCAGAACGAACCTATAGATCATTTCTTGCATCAAGGCACATAAGTACCTTCGCAAAGAGTACTGTGCTTTCTTAGCTCACGTGGTAGATAAAAAGAAAGAAGTGAAAGACATAGCAAGCATTCCTGAAGTTTGCAACTTTCCCGACATATTTCCCGATGATCTTCCAGGAGTGCCTCCCGAACGACAAGTCGAATTCCGAATCGACTTAATTCCAGGCGCTACCCCTGTAGCAAAATCTCCCTATCATCTTGCACCTTCTAAAATGAAGGAATTATCCAGCCAACTCAATGAACTCCTTAGAAAAGGTTTTATAAGACCAAGCTTCTCACCCTGGGGAGCACCGGTCTTGTTCGTGAAGAAGAAGGATGGATCATTCCGTATGTACATAGACTACCGCGAGCTGAATAAACTTACCATTAAGAATCGATACCCTCTGCCTCGCATTGATGATCTGTTCGACCAACTTCAAGGTGCGAGCTACTTCTCAAAAATAGACTTAAGATCCGGGTATCACCAGTTACGAATTTTGGAGAATGACATTCCCAAAACCGCGTTCAGAACTCGTTATGGTCATTATGAGTTCGTAGTGATGCCATTCAGATTGACGAATGCACCTGCTGTGTTCATGGATTTAATGAACATAGTGTGTCGTCCTTTCTTGGATAAATTCGTCATAGTCTTCATCGACGATATCCTTATCTACTCAAGAAGTGAAGAAGAACATGGCCAAAATCTTCGTCAAGTTTTGCAAACTCATAGATCAGAGAAACTCTATGCGAAGTTTTCAAAGTGTGAATTTTGGATCAGGAAGGTTGATTTCCTAGGTCACGTGGTCAGTTCAGAAGGAATACATGTCGACCCTTCCAAAATAAAGGCAATTGAAAACTGGTCAACACCCAAAACACCTACAGAAATCCGTCAATTCTTAGGTCTTGCTGGCTATTATCGCAGATTCATTCAGAATTTATCTCGAATAGCTAAGCCTCTTACCACCCTGACGCAAAAGGGTGTAACATTTAGCTAGGGAGAGAAGCAAGAAACAGCGTTCCAAACGCTGAAGCGGGCCTTGTGTAGTGCACCAATCCTATCTCTTCCTGAAGGGACAGAGGATTTTGTAGTGTACTGTGATGCTTCTAATCAAGGGCTTGGATGTGTTCTTATGCAAAGAGGAGAGGTTATATCATATGCCTCAAGACAGCTAAAGACACATGAAGTCAACTATACAACACATGACCTTGAACTAGGAGCAATAGTATTTGCTCTGAAGATCTGGAGACATTACTTATATGGCACGAAATGCACAGTATTCACGGACCATAAAAGTCTCCAGCATATCTTCAATCAGAAAGTGCTGATCATGAGACAACGACGATGGGTGGAGCTACTGAACGACTACGATTGTGAGATTCTTTATCACCCTGGTAAAGCTAACGTAGTAGCTGATGCCCTTAGCAGATAAGAATACTCCGGAGGCCGAGTAAAGTCGTTGACCATGACAATCCATTCACATCTGTCCACATAGATCATAGAGGCTTAACTCTAGGCCTTAAAACTGGAAAATGTGACAGGTGAAACCTTGAGAGGAATGGATAAAAACTTTAAAATCAGGGATGATGGAGTTTATTGTTTCATGAACCATATCTGGACACCAAAGTTCGGTGGTTACAGAGATGTGGTTATGAATGAAGCACACAAAAACCGATACTCCATTCATCTGGGTTCAGACAAGATGTACCTGGACCTCAAGAAACTATACTGGTGGCCAAACGTGAAGGCTAAAATTACTACCTTTGTGGGCAAGTGCCTTACTTGTGCCAAAGTCAAGGTAGAATACCAGAAACCTTCAGGTTTATTGCAACAACCTGAAATCCCTGAATGGAAGTGGGAGCGGATTACAATGGATTTCATAACCAAGTTACCCAAGACATAGGGTGGTTATGATACTATTTGGGTAATACTCAATAGATTAACCAAATCCACACACTTCTTACCAATCAAAGAGACAGACAAGATGGAGAAGCTAACAAGAACTTACCTCAAAGAAATCGTTAGACTGCATGGTGTGCCAATATCTATTATTTTTGACCGAGATAGTAGATTCACTTCTCGTTTCTGGCAGTCTTTACAAAGATCTTTGGGAACTAGGTTGGACATGAGTACAGCCTACCATCCACAAACTGATGGACAAAGTGAGAGGACGATTCAAACTTTAGAAGATATGTTGCGAGCTTGCGTGATAGACTTTGGTAAGGCATGGGATACTCATTTACCCTTTGTTGAATTCTCTTACAACAATAGTTATCACACTAGTATAAAGGCTGCTCCTTTCGAAGCTTTCTATGGCCGCAAGTGCAGATCACCTATGTGTTGGGCTGAAGTGGGTGATACGCAGCTAGCTAGAAGTCAAGTTCCTGATAGTAGTCTCCCTGGTCCGGAAATCATTCGCGAAACCACAGAGAAAATCGTACAAATACGGGAGCGACTTAAAGCTTCCAGAGATAGACAGAAAAGCTAAGCTGACAAAAGAAGAAAACCTTTGGAGTTCCAGGTTGGTGACCGCGTCATGTTGAAGGTCTCACCCTGGAAGGGCATGATACGCTTTGGAAAGCGTGACAAGTTGAATCCAAGGTATATAGGACCATTCGAGATTCTTGCTAGGATCGGTCCCGTAGCTTACAAACTCCGACTACCTCAAGAATTAAGTAACATACATCCGGTTTTCCACGTCTCAAACTTGAAAAAGTGTCTGTCCGACGAGACTCTTGTTATCCTACTCGACGAAATAGAGATCGATGAGAGCCTCAACTTCGTGGAAGAACCAGTAGAAATTATGGACCGAGAGGTCAAGCAAACAAAGCAAAGCCGTATTCCTATAGTGAAGGTTCGCTGGAATGCCAAGCGGGGACCTGAATTCACTTGGGAACGTGAGGATCAAATGAAATTAAAATATCCTCGTCTTTTCGCTTAGTTATTTGTAATTGCTTATTTGCTTAAACTCTAATTTCAGGACGAAATTCTCTCTAACGGGGGGATACTGTAACATCCCGTTATTTTCTATTTGTAAAATCAACTCTAGTCAACCAAAGTCAAACAAAGGTCAACTAAAGTCCTTTTATTGTTTGGGTTTTTAATTAAGGTTATGAAATACCTTTAATTGCTAAAATCCTTATAATATCCATAGTTGAATTTGGAAGGAAAAGGCTTGAAAATCCGAGAAACTTCGCAATTATCCCTTCACCTCGGACCGTAAACACTTCGGACCGCAAAGAGTTTACGACCGTAAACACTTCGAGCCGTAAACTCCTTGCATGCCGTAAACGAGGCTTCGGCCGTAAACATCAAACCGACTTCGGACCGCAAACTCCTCGGCCGTAAACCCTCGCATATATATATATATATATATATATATATATATATATATATATATATATATATATATATATATATATATTCCTTCATTTTTCCTTCATTTCTCATATCCTTCAGTCAAGAACTCTCAAATTCTCTCAAGTATCATCAAGAACACCTCTAATTCTCACCAAATAAGTAAGTGTTCCTTCCATTCATTTGTTGATACTATGCTTAATCTAGTAAAAACCTTATGATTTCATCCATGAAATCATCTCTTTTGGCTAGATCTTCAAGAACACCAAGAACACATACTAGTTCTTTAGGCCGTGAACACCTCATTCAAGCTTCAAAACGTAAGTATACATCCCAATACTAGTTATTCTATAGAAGCTCATAACATACACCCTTGAAATCAACCATTTCCCAAGAACATAAGAGTTTACGGCCATGAACATCTCCCTTGGCCGTAAACTCAAGATCTTCTTAGACCATAAACATCATTGGACGTAAACTCCATGGCCGTGAACACCTTGTGTGACCGTAAACACCTTTAGAGCAATCACATGTGATTGTAACACTTAAATTCAAGTGTTTCCTAGTCCATAAAGTGGTTTCTTATATAATTAGTTGTTATATACACTAATTATATCCATATATGTATAATTATATGTTAATAGGATCCGTTGTGTTCAAGACTTCACTTGACACTTAGCATCCTACACCAACCTTACATTTGAATAACTTACAACAGGTGAGTTCATACCCCCACATTTTCATAGTTTTTACTGTTTTAAGGGGGGGGGGGGATACAAGTCTAACACAAAGTTTTTGTGTTATAAACAAGTGATTTCAAATATCTTATCAAAATGGATTTCAGTTATCATTAAATCAAATGGTTTTCAATGATGTTTCAAAATGACATCAAGTCACCAAAATGAATTTCAAAATATCAAACTTCTTTTAAATATTTTATAAACTTATATTTTTCCCCAAAAATCATACTAGTATACATATATTTATATAAATAATATTTAAAAGATTTAGGACTAATAACCCACTTTGGTTCATTTTCCTTGTTTGGATGTGGGATTACAAGTATCAGTTGTTTTTCTGAGCGTCATTTAAATTTTACTTATATATATATATATATATATATATATATATATATATATATATATATATATATTTGTATATGTATACAAGTATAAAAGTTTGTTCATTTAGTTTCAAATACCCTTTGTAACATGTTGAGCAAAGGGATTGCATTCATGAATACTCGGTATCAATTCCGAAAGTACATATAAATTATAATAGGTATAATTTATGAATCACAGAAACATTAATTCATAATTCATGTATAGTAGAGTACATTGTTTTACAACAACAAATGTTTGATTCAAAACTAATCAAGGATATACATCTTTCAGATACATGTTAAGAATACTAATTCAAGAACATACTATCAATCATTTATTTCAGAATGATTGGGTTTTCATAACTATTATACATGTAACGTTTATATGCTTTTATGAGTCAAGTAATTCAGGTTGTTTAATTCATTTTAAACAACATAGTTAAAGTCCTGACATTATAACCAGAATCTCCAGCCGGGGATCGAAACAATGTGTGTATAGATCTATATTGGGATTGACAACCCCGCACTCGGACTGCTAGCTACAGTCAGACATTCACGCCTGTGAGTGACAAATTGTTATCAACATGTTTTCAGCGCACTCATAGCGTTGGATCAGGCCATCTAGTTAGTATGGTTATAATAACTCATTTAAAAGATATTAACAATACGTTAGTGTATAATTTACTAAACTTAAGTACATTTTCAAAGTACTAGTTTACAAGATACAATTTACAATATTACATTACAGTTTACAATAACAATTGATGAATTCAGATAAACTCTCAGATACTCGTTTACAAAAGGATTACAAATACAGAACATTGGTTTACAAATAGAACAGTTTTATACAACTAAGATTACTGTTCACATACAACAGAAAATATAGGATTTTCTAGAAACAATTTACATATTCAAGAAACAGAAGACATTCTTTCAAAACATAAATACTTATGCACTCACTCAACTTTATGTTGATACTCTCTTTACAAAATTAATTGTATTCTCAGGAAACCAGTAGACAGGTACACCACGAGCTTTTGAGAAGATGGAGCTATTTATGTCTTGTCTTCTTCTTTTGTACAACTATTTACTTTCAGTATACAATGTTGAAACACATGTAAATATTTAACCTTTTTAAATATAATGGTTGTTTGTACTTTGATTACTATAATGCATGTGTTGTGATACTACAAATGAAGTCATCCACCCCCGGACGTTTCCGCCGTCTGGTTTGGGGGTGTGACAGAAGTCAAACATGCTAAGTGGATCCACTAAGGGAACAATTGTACAGGGTCACGTTTATGTAAAAAATAGAATGATATGCTTCATAGGCAATGTTTTAAAAACTGGTTTGAATCGGCCGGTCGAACCGGTTGGACTGGGAACTAAGGGAGGGAGCGATTCAACTATCACCGGTTTTATATCGCTTTCTAAACCGGATTGAAGCGACCGGTTTTTAGAAAAATCTGGTTGAACTTATCAAAATAAACCGGTTAAACCGAATAAAAACACATGGAAAAGAACCATTTGCATAATAAACTTTGGTGATTCTTTTCAAATCTATTTAGTTTTCTCTAAATAAAAATATACGGTAATGTTATAAAGTTTTTTAATGTGTTTGTATTAATCTAAAACTATATTTTGTTTCGGTATTATACTTTATTTTCTTTTTGACATATATTGATTGATGTAAAACAATAAAACTTATGGTTATGTGTTATTTTAATGTATTTGGATTGATCTACAACTTATATATATATATATATATATATATATATATATATATATATATATATATATATATATATATATATATATATATAATGTTTGAACTTGTAAATGTCAAATTCATGATTTATATATGTATGTATGTGTAGGAAAATAGAAAAAAAGATGAAAATTATAGAAACCGGTTGACCCGACGGTCGAACAGGTTAAACCGGGAACCGGTCGCCATACCGGTTTAACTAAAAAACCAGTTTTGAAAACATTGTTAATAGGTCATGATAAACAAAAAAACTGATTAAACCTTTAAAACAGAACTCTATGATAGGAACCCATATGGTATAAGACTCGTCATCACTCATCAACCATCATATACAGAGAAGAGTTTCTTTACAAAACTATAATTAAACGAATGCCTAAATGATAAGATATGTTTAATTATACCTTGTGTGTTCCATAATGGAAGAACAATGATCCAAGATTTGATTTTCTCCTTTAAAAAATCATCAAAAAAACACAAATTTAAAGCCTACAACAAATTTCACACAAAAGAAATTCAATCTAAGCCTGCAATAATGAACAAGTGTTTGAAATGTTAAACTATATGAAAGAAGTTATCATACACTTATCTTCCAATGAGGTTATTTCACTCAACACATGTGTCTATAAACCAAAAATTGTTAGAAACAAAAAGAACAAAAACATGAAGACTAAGTGATACCTACGTTCTTCCAAACACCAAAAACAACAAAATGAAGCTGAATCTGAAAAGATATCGATTGAGAAAGGAAAAACACGTACCCTTAAGTCTTTCAAACTGAATCCGATGAAAGGATTTCCAGTTCCTTTGACTCGTCTTCCCCTTTGTCTTCTTAAACTAAGAAAATGTTAAAAATTTAACATAGTTAGGGGGTGGAGCTTGTAAGAGAAACATACCAGAGTGCTTGTCCGACAAAGATGGGAACTACTGGGCCGAGAGAGCAGGAACATAACCAAGTGGTTGCAGTTATAGAATTAGGGATGACGGCTGAATTTATATGCATAAAGAGTCGAGAGAGCAGGAACGTGTGGAAGTACATGGAAATATGGGGAGGAGCATCGTAGAGACGACAGATGGGATATAGGTCTGGGGTTAATGGCTACCGATATAGATGAAAGATGGTGGGTGTAGGAGTAAAAGGGTAAAGACTTTATTCTTCCTTACTTAAAAATAGTAGCATACAACTCAACTTATATACAAAGAAATTAACAGAAAATACTTGAAATAAGGAAGCAAAGAAGGCACGTTAGAAGACACGTGAGAGACTAAGTCTTGGGTTGAACTCTTTAATTTACTTTGGCCATAATTTATGCGTATTACCCCCGGGCAAGCTCAAGGGCGGGTCGGACTTGAAGCTTGGAACGAAGATGAGCAACTCGTGCTTTTCCAAGTGGTTTAGTAAAGATCTCCGCAAGCTGGTCTGGAGAAGAAACATGGCTGACTTTGAGAAGACCATCTTCAACTTTTCACGAACAAAATGGAAATCCAAGGCTATATGTTTCGAACGAGTGCTTATAACTGGGTTCTTGGTTAAAAAAATAGTGCCTGCATTGTCACATAACAACAGAGGAGGACCGGTGATGGGAGCACGCAAGTCAGAAATGAGTTGTTTAAGCCATAATAATTCTGCACTTGTATAGGTAAGAGACCGATATTCTGCTACCGTACTCGAACGAGCAACCACTTTTTGTTTGCGTGATGTCCAACTTATAAGATTCGATCCAGAAAAAATAGCAAACCCATATTGTGAACGATTATTATCCGATTCGGACATCCACCCTGCATCCGAATAAGCAAGTAAAGAGGACGAGGTGGTGGGTGAAAAATGAAGGCAGTGGGAAAAAGTCCCGTTGAGGTATTGAAGAATGCGTTTTACGACTTGCCAACGAAGAGTTATGGGTGCATGCATGTATTAACAAACCCATTTAGCTGCAAATGAAATATTTGGTCGGGTGATAGTGACATATTGGAGAGATCCAACAATCTGTCGGTATTTTGTGGGTTCGGGAAATGGGTCACCAAGACGATGTAATTTGAAAGCCGGATCAGCAGGAGTAGAAACAAATTTGGAAGAGGCCATATTGGCTCATTTTATGACTTCTTGAATATATTGGGTTTGAGACAGTGTAAGGCCTGTTGAGGAGCTATTGATTTGAAGACCTAAGAAATAATGCAGTGTGCCAAGGTCACGTAGAGCAAAGGTTGCATCAAGTTTCCGAATAAAATTTGCCACAATAGAAGCATCATTGTCGGTGATTATGACGTCATTGACATATACCAACATGTTGATGGTGACAGTTGCAGAGTGGTGGACAAACAAGGGATGGGTTTTATACAAAATAACAATCATATGTGCTCATACAAAACCCTAAAGCTTAGATCTAGGCTTCTCTATTGTACATGCAATTCATCTAAGACTTGAAAACCTTAATCTAGCATCCATTGAAATCGAAATCTATAATGAACTAGTTTAGATGATACCTTTCAATGGTTGCAAGAATCCTTTGATCTTCAAGAAGCTTAGTGTCACAAGTGTAACACCTCTAATGGCTTACAAACACCACAAGCAAGAGGATGATGTTTTATGAGAGAGGATGAGAGGCAAAAGTCGGCTCCAAGCTTCCAAGGGATCAAGTGGCCGATTTTGCTAGCCCTAGGGGTCCTTATATACTTGAGCTTCTAGGGTTTCAGTCAAAACCCTAATTGGATGACTTAGGCCCTAAGTAACTTGAGAACCTTCTGGAATAAGGCCTCCTTGGACGAATTTAAGATGGACTCCTCCTTAATTTTGTCCATGCCCTAATCCATAAGGATTCTCAGCCCAATATCAACTATCACACAATTGACAGTTCTAGTCCCCTTTAATTAATTAATGTCTTTTAGCCACAAAATTAATTCTTAATTAATTCTTGTCTAATATTAATTAAACTATATGATTTCTCTTTTAATATATTATTCATATAATATATTAATAAACCATAATAACCTCTCTTTCTCCATAAATCATCCTATCAAGTTGCTTTGGTGAAGGAAACCCAAAAGGACCATGCACAACCGGGTCAAGTACATACGAAATATAGTTATGGGCTTAGACACTAATCCAACAGTCTCCCACTTGGATAAGTCTAGTAACTATAGTGCAAGTACAATCCGATTAGCAATTGTAGCTCTCAAAGACGCTGTCGAACTCTGATCTTATCAGTAACCTGTCCTTTAGATAAGGGATCGTATAGTCCTCCGTTCTAGATATCGTGCGGACAATTACATGGAGCATAGTCATACTTATTGTCCAACAGTTTGTTTCTCGATCTCTGATTCATTTGACATAGAACTTAATTGAACACATCAATTCAGTCCTGACCGTGCCTGACACATAAGTCAAACCAAATCATCGAGGGGCCCAGATATCGCTTTTACCCGCTTAGGATAAAAGGAACATATAAACTTCGACTTATATGCATTTACCATTCACTCATCAAATCATGCACAACAATGCGTATTATAACATCAAGTTACTGATGCGTTTACGCATTATCAATGCACAACCAACTTGCAAATAATAAACCATATATCTAGGTTTTAAGACCATATGATATTATCGTATTGCGATCACTCGAGATAAATTCCATGAAGTGATGCCAGCAAGCGCGAGTCTAATCCAATGCTCAAATCTTATTCATAAGCACTCATGAACGTTGCAGCAAACTTTTTCTATGTCTAATACATTTTAGACAATTTACGAACCAATTCATGACAGTCTTCTTTCATACCTACTCCCAAAGTATGAGCGACTGTGGAACATTCGAATAATATTATTATTCAGGAAGTCAAAACATGCAAAGTGAAACAATAGGTAAATGATTAACATAAGACAATAACTTTACTCATAAATAATACTCCTTTATTTAATCATCAAATGTTAATTACAATTTATCTATTACACGTTTCTAAGCTATCTAATCTAAACTAATATCGTCCTTCAGCCCAATGCTCCTAGCGTGCTGCAAGTGCTTGACCCTACTCAGTCCCTTCATAAGGGGATCTGCTGGGTTATCCTCTGACGATACCCTCTTCACTACGAGGAGTCCCTCTTCCACCCGATGTCGAATAAAATGATATTTCCTATCGATATGTCGACATCTGCCATGATCCCTCGGTTCCTTGGTCAAGGCAACCGCTCCTTCATTATAATAGAAAATTTCCATGGGCTCCTTTATGGCTGGCACAACTCCAAGGTCTCCAATGAAGTTCTTCAACCATATTGCCTCCTTTGACGCTTCGCTCGCCGCTATGTACTCTGATTCGCACGTTGAATCAGCTACGGTCTCCTGCTTGGAACTTTTCCAAGTCACTTCTCCTCCATTCAGGGTAAAGACCCAGCCTGACTGAGAACGGTAGTTGTCCCGGTCGGTCTGAAAATTGGCGTCACTATACCCTCGCACCCTTAAGTCATCACTCCCACCGAGGACTAGAAACCATTCCTTGGTCCTCCAAAGGTGCTTAAGAATATTCTTGACTGCGGTCCAATGTGTTTTGCCAAGGTTCCCTTGATATCTGCTGACCATGCTCAAAGCGAAAGCCACATCAGGGCGAGTGCAAGTCATAGCATACATGATCGAACCAACTGCGGAAGCGTAAGGTACTCGGCTCATCTCTGCTATCTCGACTTCGGTACTCGGACTTTGAGTCTTACTCAACTTGGCATTTCTTTGGATTGGTAACTCCCCTTTCTTGGAATTCTCCGTACTAAAACGTTTTAGTATCTTGTCCAAGTAAGTATTCTGACTAAGTCCTATCAGTATTTTACTCCTGTTTCTCACTATCCTTATTACCAGAATATAGGCAGCCTCTCTGAGGTCCTTCATAGCGAAACACTTCCCAAGCCAGGACTTGACTTCCTGCAGCGTCGGGATGTCGTTTCCTATGAGTAGTATGTCATCGACATACAATACGAAGAAGCTAACTATACTCCCACTGGCTTTGACATACACACATGATTCATCCTCGCTTCGCAGAAAACCAAACTCTTTGACTTTCTCATCGAAACAAAGATTCCATCGGCGAGATGTTTGTTTCAATCCATAAATGGACTTCTCAAGCTTACACACTCTATTGGGGTGCTTTGCATCGACAAAACCCTCTGGCTGACTCATGTAAACATCCTCAGCCAACTTTCCGTTAAGGAAAGCGGTTTTGACATCCATCTGCCATATCTCATAGTCATGAAATACATCAATGGCTAGCATCACCCTAATAGACTTTATCTTCGCTACTGGCGAGAAGGTCTCATCATAGTCAACTTCGGGATTTTGAGTAAATCCCTTCGCAACCAATCGCACCTTATAGGTGTGTACCTTCCCATCCATGTCGGTCTTCTTCTTGAAGATCTACTTGCACCCGACTGTCTTACGACCTGGCACATTGTCAACCAAATTCCAAACTTGGTTGTCATACATGGACTGAATCTCGCTGTCCATAGCCTCTTTCCATTTTGCAGACTCCGGGCCTACCATGGATTCCTTGTAGCTATTAGGTTCATCCAAATTTATTAGTGTACTATCACTAATAAACGTATCACCCTCACTTGTTATATGAAAACCATACAACACAGGCGGAACACTAACTCTACTAGAACGTCTAAGAGGTAAGGATTCGTCAATCGGTTCAATCGGAGTTTCCTCCTCAGGTTGAGCGCGAGCGTTAGAGGTTCCTTCATCGCTCGACTCTTGAAGCTCTTCAATATCGATTTGCCTCCCACTTTCTCCTTGGATTATGAGTTCTCGCTCTTGGAAAACCCCTCTCCTCGCAACGAAGAAAACATTGTCACTTAGTCTATAGAAAAGATATCCAAAGGACTTCTGCGGGTAGCCGATGAAAATACACCGCTCATTACGAGGTTCGAGCTTGTCGTGAGTCTCTCGTCTCACGAAAGCCTCGCAACCCCAAACCTTGATATGTGCCAACGAGGGAGCTTTCCCTGTCCACATCTCGTGAGGTGTTTTGGAAACCTTCTTCTTAGGAACGAATTTAAGGATATGGGCGGCAGTCTCTAAGGCATACCCCCAGAATGAAATAGGTAGTGAAGCACGACTCATCATGGAATGAACCATGTCTAGCAAGGTTCGATTACGCCTCTCAGCCACACCATTCAACTTCGGTGTCCTAGGTGGCGTTAATTGCGAAACGATTCCACATTCCTTGAGGTAGTCGTGGAATTCAAGACTTAGGTACTCTCCTCCTTGATCGGATTGAAGTATCTTGATTTTCCTGCCCAACTGATTCTCCACTTCTTGTTTAAGTAGATATATCCATATCTGACTTGTGCTT
The DNA here is from genome assembly GCF_052849685.1 of Lactuca virosa. NCBI lineage: Eukaryota > Viridiplantae > Streptophyta > Magnoliopsida > Asterales > Asteraceae > Lactuca > Lactuca virosa. The sequence goes on from NC_136429.1 coordinate 205,396,046, forward strand.
GATTAAGTAGATATATCCATATCTGCTATAATCATCAGTGAAAGTCACATAGAAGCGGTTCGCATCCCTTGTGGTGGATCTAAAGGGCCCAAACACATCGGTGTGTATGAGATCCAATAAACCCTCACCCATCTCACAAGTGCCAGTGAAGGGTGACTTGGTCATCTTTCCAAGTAAACAAGACTCGCACACTTCATCGTTCCTAAGGTCGAATGACTCCAACACTCCATCCTTTTGGAGTTGGGCTATACGCTTCTTGTTGACATGTCCAAGACGACAATGCCACAAGCATGCTTTATCCAAACTATTGGAAGAATCGATACACAACACATCATTTCGTAAATTATCTACAACCATCACAGTTTCATATATTCCATTACAAGGCAATGCTTCAAAATAGAAAACACCATTAAGATAAGCATTAATATAACCCTTTTTATTATCAAATGAATATCTAAATCCTTGTCTATACAAACCATTAAAAGAAATGATGTTTCTTGCCATTTCTAGCGAATAGCAACAATTATTCAAATCTAGTCCTAATCCATTACTAAGCACTTAAGAGTAAACTCCAATCTTGGTGACAAGCGACGATCTTCTGTTCCCCATGATCAAGATTATCTTCCCATGCTCCACATCCCTATTTCTTCTTAGGCCCTGCAAGTCAGAACAAATGTGAAAACCACATCCTGTATCAAGTACCCAAGAAATAGCATGTGATGAATCATTAGATTGAATAGTGTAAATACCTGTGAAGGACGGCTTGATCTTTCCATCCTTGATGTCTTGCAGATATTTCGGGCAGCTTCGTTTCCAATTACCTATTTCGTGGCAGTGATGACACTCTGCATCCGTGGGGATGGAGTTGGGTCTAGCAGAACCAGCCTTGGTTCCACTAGAAGATGTGCCATCATGGGACTTTCCCTTATGGTGGCTCTTTGAGGGAGCCTTCCTCTTCTTATCCTTTCCTTGCCCAATAGCCAAGACTGGGGCAGCAGTAGGAGTAGGAGTTTGCGCAACGGACTTGTCCTTGAGGCTACTCTCGGCAGTCCTCAATAGACCTTGCAGCTTGCTCAACGTGACCTCCTCTTTGTTCATGTGGTAGGTCATGCGGAACTGGTTGTAGCATGGAGGTAAGGAGTGAAGAATTATGTCAATTGCCAGCTCCTCGTTGAAGTCCACATTTAACTTCTGCAGGCGATCAACATATCTTTGCATCTTCTGAAGATGAGCAGTGACAGACTCTCCGTCTCTCATCTTGGTCGTGATCATCGAAGTGATGATCTCGTACCTCTCTTGCCTCGCGCTTTGATGGTACCTATCCATCAAATCTTGATGCATTTCATAGGGGTAGAAGTCCTCGTAGGACTTTTGGAGTTCTGTGGTCATGGTAGCGAGCATGATGCAATAGACTTTCGTAGTATCACGCTCATGAGTTTCATAAGCAGCAATCTCCTCGGGAGTAGCAGTTTCGAGGTTTATCTCCTTCAGCTCCTTGTCGAGGACATATTACTTGTCCTCGTAGCGGGTAACCATCCTAATGTTGCAGATCCAATCATTGAAATTGTTTCCTTCGAAGATTACCCTCCCACACAAGTTCATGAGTGAGAATGAGCCTGAAGAGTTTGAGCCTGAAGCGTTGTTGTTGTTCGAGTTCGACATCTTTAAAAGGAAAAGATACAAGGTTTTATTAGATAAGAATCCCTAATTAAACACTTAAATAAAAAATTAGGGCTAGGATCCAACAACATTATTTGCAATTTAGAAAAGGGATGCCGTAATCTGAATAGCAAATAATTTGAAGGTAAGTGAATGACAATTCACTAATTTCCACCATGAAAAACAAATTAAAATTAAGTTTTAAATGTATTGAAAACTCCTAGATCTTTTGAGATTCATTGAACTTTTCAGTGGCATGTTTAATGTGACATCCACATTTTCACGGCCAGAAAAGACCGATTTTGTTTATGCTTGTTTGAAAATCAGAGTAACATTTTAAATAAAAGTGTTGCGGAATTTGTCCCAAAACAAAATATGATAAATATTTATCAAAAGCATTTCCAAGGAAATGTATTTCATTAAAAGACTCGGGATGTCATGTTCGATACAGATCAAAAGCATAAACAGTACAACATAAGCCTTACTACATTATTTCATATCTACAGGCCTATATCCGTAATCCCTCATCCAAAACATCACATCTATCCTCGAGCGCCACTACCTGTAATACATGAAACTGAGTGGGTTAGGCTTGGGAGCCTGGTGAGCACATAGGGTTTTCAACCCACAATAAATAAGTTTATTAATTTCATCAATCAACAATAACCCGATTACCTGTTCCCGTTATCCTTACTTTACGTCCCTAAACACCTATCATAAGGGACCTAGCCTAAGGATCATCATCGGGATGGACACTACTGCTAAGGGGGTTCCTCAGCAATAAATGTCCTAAAGGCAACCATGAGGGGGATGGAGTACACCGGTGAACACATCGTTCACAAACACCTAAAGGTTGCGAGCTTGCTAGCGTTCCACTGGACTGTCTAGAAGAGTCTGTGGTCGTCATCTATACTCCGCTAGATGACTGGATCGCCAACAACATCGAGGCCTCTCATCATTTTATCACACATCGTCTTATTACATCTACCCATGTTTTACCCCAACATTTTGTAGATATAAAATACATATACAATTTAAATCATGAAAAACGTGTATAAAATCATTCATCCAACATAGACAGCAAGTATTCAGATAATATGCACACATAGCACGTAACTTATATAAAATACTTCATATCTATGTGTAAGATGAAAGTAACTATGCACTCACCTGTTAGGGTGGTGACTTGGTACTCGGACAGCGCTTCGTTATCTCAAAACAATTTTTCCTTTGACAAAACCTAGTATCAATACCACTAGGGTTTAGTCTAACGTTGACCGTAACTAAATAATAGTCTAGCTATTATTACTATTATATAAGCGTTAAACAATACTTATATAACTCTTAATAATAGCCCAAGTACTTATTTTGAGGTCCTATTAACATTACTATATTTAAACATAAGCTATACTTAAGATAGGGTAGGCATAGCTCACTTACAACGGGTTTTCTCGAAAACTGGGCTTCGCTGGAGCAGCGTTTCCGAGCCGAAAGGCTCTTTTCTCGAGACTTCGGGAGCCTCGGGGCTTCCTTCGGGTGCTAGGGGGTTTACCTAGACTTTAGGGGGGCTTAGGGAGCTTAGAGAGAGAGTGTAGAGAGAGAAAGAAGGCTTGAGAGGTGTGAAGAAATGGCAAGACCCGACACCTCTATTTATAGTGAAAATATTTGATGGACTCACCGAGTCTTGACAAGGACTCGCCGAGTTGGTGCATGTGGCAGCCTTCTGGTGGTGCCATGTGTCCTCTTTCTGGTGGTGCCATGTCACCCAAACTCGCGTATCAGCCTCCCGACTTAAAAAAATCATAACTCTTGCATACGAGCTCCGTTTTCGACGTTCTTTTTTTTCCACGTGTGGGTAAAATCAATATCTACAACTTTCATTTAGACTCGGTCGGCTAAATCTCGACCGATCTTAAATTTAACAGTAGGAGGAGATTAGACTGTTAAATGACCACGAAGAATTCGTAATTCCTTCATACGGACTCCGTTTTCGTCTGTCTTTTTACTGTTGAGTTCCTATTAATGAGATCTTCAACTCTCATTTAGGTTGCGTAAGCCATAAACCGCTCGAACTAAAATTCGAGTTTCAGGCCGTGCACTGCTAAGCCAAATCTTAGAAAATTCATAACTTCCTCATACGAAGTCAGATTTGGGCGTTCTTTTTATGGATGTTCTCGGTTTAACATTTTCTATGACTTTCGTTTAGATTACTAAGGTCAAAAAGTCTTCTATCATAAATTCACTATTTACGCTTCCCGGTGTCGTGCCGGTTCCGTCGCGAAACTCCGACGGGTCATAACTTCTTCGTTATAACTCGGATTTCGGCGTTATTTATATCCCCGTATCCTTGTTTCGACCATTACAACTTTATGTAAAGATATCGGGCTTATCTCACACTTTAATTTTGACGCTTATTTTTATCCTTTGATTATTATATTTTTATAAATACGTAATAAGCACATAAATGCACACAATTCACATAATACTCAAATAATTCATCTTTATTACTTCAAAAAGAGTTACAATAGTTGACCTAGACTATTACATCATCTACTACTGCTTAGCCCTGAAACACGAGCGTTACAATTCTCTCCCCCTTAGGATGATTCCGTCCCGGAATCATGCATCAGCAAACAGATGCAGATAGCGACTCATCATGTCACTCTCTGTTTCCCAGGTGAGATTCGGCCCATTCGAATGTTTCCATCGAACTAGCACTAAGTCGATCATCTTGCGTCGTAACTTCTTAGTCTTATGGTCAACAACTACCTCGGGCTCTTCAATCAGCCTCTTGTTTTCATCCATTCTTAACTCTGAGATCGGAATTATGTCGGGAACTTCTCCCGCGAACTTCCTCAAATAACACACATGGAAGGTGTTATGAAGAACTTTGAACGGTCCAATAAACCTTTGAACGGTCCAATAAACCTTGGACTCAATTTTCTGAAGAACTTTGAACGGTCCAATAAACCTTGGACTCAACTTTCCTCGCTTCCCGAATCTTATAAGTCCCTTCCACGGTGAGACCTTAAGCAAAACCGAATCCCCAACTTTGAAGGTCATCGGTCGTCTTTTCTTGTCAGCATAGCTCTTCTGACGATCCTGAGCTGCTAACATTCTCTCCCTGATTACTTTCAACTTTTCAGCAGTCTCATGGACTATCTCGGGGCCCATAAACTGCTTTTCTCCAGCCTCGAGCCAACAAGACGGCGTACGACACTTCTGTTCGTACAAGACTTGATAGGGTGCCATTTTGATGCTCGAGTGGAAACTGTTATGGTAGGAAAATTCTACCAGATGTAAGTGCTCATCCCAGTTACCTTGGAACTCTAGGGTACATGCTCTCAGCATATCTTCGAGTGTTTGTATCGTCCTTTCGCTCTGACCATCAGTCTGCGGATGATAAGCAGTACTCAAACACAATTTTGTACCCAATTCCTCTTGTAGACTTCTCCAAAACCTTGACGTGAAACGACTATCACGATCTGATACAATTGTTAGAGGAACACCGTGAAGTCTCACAATTTCCTTCACGTAAGCATTTGCAAGCTTATCCACAGACCACCTTTCGTTGACAGCTATGAAGTGTGCACTCTTTGTGAAACGAATCACGACCACCCAAATCATGTCGTGACCGTTCTTTGTCCTGGGTAGTTTATTCACAAAATCTGTGGTGATGTCTTCCCATTTACCCATGGGTACAGGTAAAGTTTCTAAATTCCCGTATGGTTTCTGATGTTGTGCCTTAACTCTCGCACATGTTACGCACTCGACCACATACTTCGCAACATCAAGCTTCATCGTCGGCCACCAGTAGTAGGGTTTTAGGTCCCTATACATTTTAGTGCTACCAGGATGAATCGATTACATGGTCTTGTAAGCTTCTTCCATCAGAAGATCTCTTATTCCTCCCGTCTTAGGTACCCAAATCCGATCTTGGAATACCTTCAGTCCTTGACGGTTTGTACCGAATACCAACGTCTTTCCCAAACGTTCTTCTTTTCGGTCATTCTTTTCTGAAGCTTCTTCTTGAGCTTTCTTGATACTTTCCACAATTCTCGAGACAACTTCAATTCTCAATGCTCTTGGCCTTTTCCTTCCAAGATTGACTTTCCGACTGAGGGCATCAGCAACAACATTTGCCTTACCGGGGTGGTAAAGTATCTCACAGTCGTAGTCCTTGAGTAATTCCAGCCAGCGTCGTTGCCTCATGTTCAATTCTTTCTGATTAAAGAGATACTGGAGACTCTTATGATCAATGAAAAGCTTGCACTTCGTGCCATAGAGGTAATGCCTCCATATTTTCAAGGCAAATACTACCGTTGCCAACTCCAAATCATGAGTGGGGTAGTTCTTTTCGTGCTCCTTTAATTGCCGAGATGCGTATGCTATCACCTTTTCTCTTTGGGTCAGAACACAACCCAACCCGACTCCAGATGCGTCACTATAGACCGCGAAGTCTTCAACTCCATCGGGTAGAGAAAGAATCGGTGCTTCACATAACTTCTTCTTTAGCTTCTCGAATGCCTCATCGTGTTTCTCACTCCATGAATATGTAGCTCCTTTGTGGGTCAATGCTGTCAATGGAGCAGCTATCGAAGAAAGGCCTTGGATAAATCTTCGGTAATATCCAGCTAATCCTAGAAAGCTTCGAATCTCCGTGGGACTCTTTGGACGTTCCCACTTCATTACAGCTTCGATTTTTGCTGGGTCAACCATTATTCCCTCCTGGTTAACCACATGACCCAAGAATTGGACTTCTCGGATCCAAAAATCACACTTGGAGAACTTTTCATAAAGCTTCTCCTTCTTCAAGACTTCCAACACTTCTCGTAGATGCTGGCCATGCTCCTCCTGGCTTTTCGAGTAGATGAAAATGTCATCTATGAACACTATCACGGATTTATCGAGGAATGGTTTACAAACCCGGTTCATCAAATCCATGAATGTTGCTGGAGCATTGGTTAGTCCAAATGGCATAACCTAGAACTCGTAGTGTCCATATCTTGTTCTGAATGCAGTCTTCTCAATATCCTGCTCTCTCACCTTCAGCTGATGATATCCTGACCTAAGATCAATCTTTGAGAAATAGCTCAAACCTTGCAGCTGATCGAATAGGTCATCAATCCTTGGCAATGGATACTTGTTCTTCACCGTTGCCTTGTTCAGCTCTCGGTAGTCTATACACATTCTCATGCTTCCGTCTTTCTTCTTCACGAATAGCACCGAAGCTCCCCAGGGTGATGAACTAGGTCGAATGAAACTGTTGTCCAACAACTCCTGAAGTTGCGTCATAAGCTCATTCATCTCCGTCGGTGCTAATCGGTATGGTGCTTTCGCTATCGGTGTTGTACCTGGTAACAAGTCTATCCGAAACTCCACTTGTCTATCAGGTGGTAATCCGGGAAGATCTTCGGGAAAGACTTCCGGATAATCACACACAACCGATATATTTTGCACCTCTTTCTTTTCCTTCTTAGCATCGATTACGAATGCCAATTATGATGCACATCCCTTGGACAAACATTTTCTGGCTTTCATCAGGGAGATGATTCCAGAATTTACTCGGCGTTTGTCCTCATACACCATAAATGACTCTTTTCTGGGTGGGTTTACCCTTACTATCTTCTTTCGGCATTGAATCTCAACATCGTTGGCGCTAAGCCAATCCATACCTAAAATGATGTCGAAACCGTTTAACTCTATGGGTAACAGCTCTTCATGGAATTCATTTCCGTTCAGGTCGATGACGATGTTCCTAATACGATCACTAACAGGTACGAACTTGCCACTGGCAACTTCTACAATCAGGGCATTATCAAGTTTTTCTATGGGCAATGCTAGTTTCCCACCAAACTTATGTGATACAAAGGAGTAGTTTGCTCCGGAATCAAACAGTATATTGGCAGAAAAACCATTTACAAGAAAGGTACCTGAAGCGACGTCTGCTGCCTCCTTTGCAGCCTTGAGCGTCATCTGGAAGGCTCTTGCCTTCGGCTTTGGTGGAATGTTGGGTCTTCTTGCCTCCTTCTTCTTCGGGCAGTCCCTGGAAATGTGCCCCTCCTCGGTGCACTCATAATAGACCTTCGTAGTGAACGTGCATTCGTTGGCATAGTGCCCAGGCTTCCCACATTTGAAACAAGTGACTCCTCCGTCACATTTCCCTTGGTGCTTCTTCTTGCACTTGTCGCACCATTTTGCTTCGGCTCCTCCTCCTCTCGAACCAAACTTTGAGAATTTACTCTTTTTACCGGACATCGAGGATCCGTCAAATTTCCTTTTCTCACCAACCTCGGCCCTCTCCAGACCCCTTTCCTTCTGTTGGGTTTCCACATTCTTAGTTGCTCGAACAACTGATTTTAGAGTGGTTGCCATCTTGACTGTTGGGCCAAAGTCGGCTGGCAGTCCATTTGCGAACCTCTCAATTTTGGAGAGTTCGGTTGGCACTAGGTATGGAAACAACTTCATCTTCTCCATGAATGCAGTAGCGTAGTCGTCGACGCTCATCCTTCCCTTCTTCAAGTTTTGGAACTCATTGTTCAAATCAATCAGATCTATCTCTGAATAGTACTGCATCTTCAGTTGTTCCAAGAACTCTTCCCATGACATTTTCAGGGCTTCTCCTCGCGGCATTGTATCCGCCAATAGCTTCCACCAGCTCAAGACTCCAGTTTTCAGTTACCTAACTGCAAAGACAGTCTTCTGTTTCTCGCTACAGTTGCAGCTCTCGAACACCATCTCCATTTCGGAGATCCAATCCATAATCTCAACAGGCTTTGGGCTTCCTGAGAGACTTGGGGCTTGGCACCCAGGAAATTCTTATACATCCGCCCATCCTTATCGTTTCCCCTCTCCGGGTCATTCCTTCGTTCTCCTTGAGTCCCAACTTGACTCACATGGCGGCTATAGTTCCCTTCCTCTGATTGCTCGAGACTCAGCTCGGGTTGCTCAACGGGCATGGTAGGTTCGTCCCTATTTTCATGCAACATCTGCCTTATTTCCTCCCTTTGTTCTGCTAACATAGCCCGAATCATGGCTTGTACTCCAGCCATAGTGATTGGCTCGGGTGCAACTTCTACTACAACAGGGATTTGCTGAACCACTGGGGGTTGATTCCTATTCCCATTTACATTTACGTTTCTGCTACGGGTCCTTGTCATCTTGATCTATACACCGAATAAGGTGAATTTAGATCTTTATTTAGGATTGACGTTTAAATCATCCTAATCACTCTGAAATGTTTACATGTTAGTTCTAATATCGTAGTCGTACGTTTAGAATCGTAAACACATAAGGTTTCCAGATCCGGTCGGCAACATACCATAGATCCGAACAAATAACATGATATAAGGCATCAATCATTTTGCACATAAAGCATATTAGGCATACTTTCCTAAATAAGCTAGTGCTCACATCTCACAATCATCGCTTAGCATTCTAAGTTTAAGTCTAGAAATCCTACAATTTCCTAGTTCGCTTAAACTAATGCTCTGATACCAACTGTGACATCCCCATTTTCACGGCCAGAAAAGACCGATTTTGTTTATGCTTGTTTGAAAATCAGAGTAACATTTTAAATAAAAGTGTCGCGGAATTTGTCCCAAAACAAAATATGATAAATATTTATCAAAAGCATTTCCAAGGAAATGTATTTCATTAAAAGACTCGGGATGTCATGTTCGATACAGATCAAAAGCATAAACAATACAACATAAGCCTTACTACATTATTTCATATCTACAGGCCTATATTCGTAATCCCTCATCCAAAACATCACATCTATGCTCTAGCGCCACTACCTGTAATACATGAAACTGAGTGGGTCAGGCTTGGGAGCCTGGTGAGCACACAGGGTTTTCAACCCACAATAAATAAGTTTATTAATTTCATCAATCAACAATAACCCGATTACCCGTTCCCGTTATCCTCACTTTACGTCCCTAAACACCTATCATAAGGGACCTAGCCTAAGGATCATCATCGGGATGGACACTACTGCTAAGGGGGTTCCTCAGCAATAAATGTCCTAAAGGCAACCATGAGTTGGATGGAGTACACCGGTGAACACATCGTTCACAAAAACCTACAGGTTGCGAGACTCCTAGCGTTCCACTGGACTGTCTAGAAGAGTCCGTGGTCGTCATCTATACTCTGCTAGATGACTGGATCACCAACAACATCGAGGCCTCTCATCATTTTATCACACATCGTCTTATTACATCTACCCATGTTTTACCCCAACATTTTTGTAGATATAAAATACATATACAATTTAAATCATGAAAAACGTGTATAAAATCATTCATCCAACATAGACAGCAAGTATTCAGATAATATGCACACATAGCATGTAATTTATATAAAATACTTCATATCTATGTGTAAGATGAAAGTAACTATGCACTCACATGTTAGGGTGGTGACTCGGTACTCGGACAGCGCTTCGTTATCTCAAAACAATTTTTCCTTTGACAAAACCTAGTATCAATACCACTAGGGTTTAGTCTAACGTTAACCGTGACTAAACAATAGTCTAGATATTATTACTATTATATAAGCGTTAAACAATACTTATATAACTCATAATAATAGCCCAAGTACTTATTTTAAGGTCCTAATAACATTACTATATTTAAACATAAGCTATACTTAAGATAGGGTAGGCATAGCTCACTTACAGCGGGTTTTCTCAAAAACCGGGCTTCGCTGGAGCAGCGTTTCCGAGCCGAAACGCTCTTTTCTCGGGACTTCAGGAGCCTCGGGGCTTCCTTCGGATGCTAGGCGGTTTACCTAGACTTTAGGGGGGCTTAGGGAGCTTAGAGAGAGAGTGTAGAGAGATAAAGAAGGCTTGAGAGGTGTGAAGAAATGGCAAGACCCGGCACCTCTATTTATAGTGAAAATATCTGATGGACTCACCGAGTCTTGAGAAGGACTCGCCGAGTTGGTGCATGTGGCAGCCTTCTGGTGGTGCCACGTGTCCTCTTTCTGGTGGTGCCACGTCACCCAAACTCGCGTATCAGCCTCCCGACTTAGAAAAATTATAACTCCTTCATACGGACTCCGTTTTCGTCTGTATTTTTACCGTTGAGTTCCTATTAATGAGATCTTCAACTCTCATTTAGGTTGCATAAGCCAAAAACCGCTCGAACTAAAATTCGAGTTTCGGGTCGTGCACTTCTAAGCCAAATCTTAGAAAATTCATAACTTCGTCATACGAAGTCAGATTTAGGCGTTCTCTTTATGGATGTTCTCGGTTTAACATTTTCTACCACTTTCGTTTAGATTACTAAGGCCAAAAAGTCTTCTATCGTAAATTCACTATTTATGCTTCCCGGTGTCGTGTCGGTTCCGTCGCGAAACTTCGACGCGTCATAACTTGTTCGTTATAACTCGGATTTCGGCGTTATTTATATCCCCAGAATCCTTGTTTCGACCACTACAACTTTATGTAAAGATATCGGGCTTATCTCACACTTTAATTTTGATGCTTATTTTTATCCTTTATTTATTATATTTTTATAAATACGTAATAAGCACATAAATGCACACAATTCACATAATACTCAAATAATTCATCTTTATTACTTCAAAAAGAGTTACAATAGTTGACCTAGACTATTACATCATCTACTACTGCTTAGCCCTGAAACACGGGCGTTACATTTAAATCTCGATATGCCCCACAAGTTTGTGACTGGGATGCCGATGATCACAAACCGGGTGTGAATAACCATGCAAATGTACATGGTGCCCACAATGTTACAGTCACCTAATCGACGTGCCGGTTAACCACACACGCTCCATCGATCTATGACAAACATCGAGTCACCCTTTTCTTAGAGCCAAATTAGTGTACCGATTAACCACACACGCTCCACTAACGTCTTAGTAAGGGTACAAAGTGTAATTTCATGGAATTGCATCAAATTCACTTTAGCCTAAAGTAACTAAGATTGAGAATTTTTGTAAAAACATTTACTTACTTTAGAAATTCATTATACTCTTAATGAGGAAAGGTTTCCCCTATCCTACCCATTTGGCTAACGACCCTCCACCAATCAAGGAAGTGGTGGGTGAGAGTGGACACCCATTAAACGACCATTTTATAGGCCATAACCTTATACCCCTTATAGATCGGCTTCGTGAATGAGGCCTACTAACGGTAAGACTACCATTTAGTTATACATATAATAATTATTCTTATAATATTATAATAGTATAGGGTGAATTTTAAACTTGTAAAATTCTAGGGTTTGGAATTTAATAATTTCAAAAGTAAACTTCTAATTTAAAAATTAAATTCCAAAACTTAAGGGCAAGTTTTCAAACATTTCAAAACTAACTAGATCAAAATTCAAATAAATAATTAAACAATTAATTATGGTGATTATCTAATTTTGACCTAATCCAATTTTATGCAAGATAATGATCAAATAAATTCAAATAATTAACATTTATCATATAAGGAAATAATCATTCAATTAATTTGAAGTTATCTTTAATTTTGGCAAGGATAATCACCAAATATTAATAAAATTCGTACTTTATCAATTAAAAACGATTTGGTAATTATCCCACAGCAAAATAGGCATAAAATCCAGAAAATCCCTCTGTCTGATAGCCCGACTCGCCGAGTCCCCTTATGGACTCGTCGAGTTCATCCTACTCGTCGAGCCCGCTTTGGGACTCGCCGAGTCTGTCAGTCAGAGGGCCAGAAAATCGATTTTTTAAGCATGAATGAAACACAAAGCATCAAATACAACATAAGTCAATCAAGGCTCTGATACCACTGATGTGTTTTTATACAAAAGAACAATCATATGTGCTCATACAAAACCCTAAAGCTTAGATCTAGGCTTCTCTATTGTACATGCAATTCATCCAATACTTGAAAACCCTAATCTAGCATACATTAAAATCGAAATCTATAATGAACTAGTTTAGATGATACCTTTCCATGGTTGCAAGAATCCTTTGATCTTCAAGAAGCTTAGTGTCACAAGTGTAACACCTCTAATGGCTTACAAACACCACAAGCAAGAGGATGATGTTTTAGGAGAGAGGATGAGAGGCAAAAGTCAGCTCCAAGCTTCCAAGGGATCAAGTGGCCGGTTTTGCTAGCCCTAGGGGTCCTTATATACTTGAGCTTCTAGGGTTTCAGTCAAAACCCTAAATGGATGACTTAGGCTCTAAGTAACTTGAGAACCTTCTGGAATAAGGTCTCCTTGGACGAATTTAAGATGGACTCCTCCTTAATTTCGTCCATTCCCTAATCCATAAGGATTCTCAGCCCAATATCAACTATCACACAACTGACAGTTCTAATCCCCTTTAATTAATTAATGTCTTTTAGCCACAAAATTAATTCTTAATTAATTCTTGTCTAATATTAATTAAACTATATGATTTCTCTTTTAATATATTATTCATATAATATATTAATAAACCATAATAACCTCTCTTTCTCCATAAATCATCCTATCAAGTTACTTCGGTGAAGGCAACCCAAAAGGACCATGCACAACCGGGTCAAGTACATACCAAATATAGTTACGGGCTTAGACACTAATCCAACAACAATGAGGTATCAAATTGGCATGCTCTAAACCCATTTGTGACCAAGAATTGTTTAAGCTTGGTGAACCATGCCCATGGGGCTTGTTTTAAGCCATATAAAGCTTTGTGTAGCCGACAAACATGATGAGGTTTGGATTTGTCTTCAAAGCCACGAGGTTGGGCCATATAAACCTCTTCCGAAAGATCACCGTTTACGAAGGCGTTGTTAATGTCTAGTTGGCCTAGACATGAACCTTTTGAGAGAGCAATGGAGAGAACCAAGCGAATGGTAGTTGGTTTGATAACCGGACTAAAGGTCTCGAAATAGTCAATACCCTCCTCTTGACTAAATCCTTGAGCCACTAATCGAGCTTTGTGTCTTTCAATGGAACCATCGGAACGCAACTTGATCCTGTAAATCCATTTACAACCAACCAAATTGACATTAGTAGGACGGGTAACAAGGGACCATGTCTTGTTTATCATTAGACCACCATATTCCATTTTCATAGCAAGTTGCCAATGGGGAAATTTGATAGCTTGAGAGAAGGTACGAGGTTAAATAGGTTGGGGAGAGGGGGAGAGAGAGACAAGAAATTGTTTGGGTTGAAGAGAGTGAGTACGAGCACGAGTAAGCATTGAGTGAGTAGAGGTGGCAGTAGTTCGAAAATAAGAGGGCGCAGCAGGTTTGGATTTGGCAGTGGAGCTGATTGTAGGTGTTTGATAATGAAGAGAGGAAGAGGAAGGAGGTTGCGTGGGTGTTAGGGGAAGATTAAGTAAAGGTGGCGTAGAGGGAGAGGAAGGAATGGCAGTGGAGGAAGTAGTAGGCGAGGTTTGCGAAGTTAGAGAGATGGGAATGGAAGCTGCATGAGATAAAAGATGAGGAGAAATGGGTGAATCAGGTATAGAGGAAGGGGATCGAGTGGTGGTAATGTGGTGTTGATATGGAAAATTATCTTCATTAAAAAGAACATGACGAGCAATATAGATGCGAGAGGTCGTGTAATGCCTGGCTCCTGTTATGCATTTAACTTATTTATTTATTCATTTTGGAAGGGCTACTCGACGAGTTGGTAGCCCTAACTCGTCGAGTAGAAGACAGATTATGCGCGGGTTTTATGTGAACTACTCGACGAGTTGGGAGTCTCGACTCGACGAGTAGGACGGCCAGGATGAAACCCTAAACTTTAGGGCTTGCACAGTATTTAAGCATCATATCTGGCCTCCACCCCAGCCTCTATCACCTCCAAACCCTAATCTCGAAACCCTAATCAACCTTGAGTGATCTTGATCTATTATCTTGCCATTTTTGTGATTTAAAGCTAGAAGAAGGAAGCAAGGACTTGGAGTTACAGGAGGAAGGCTGAAGATCTGGAGCTTAGGATTAATTTCTGTCTTGATAGAGGTATTAAGCTTATACCTTAGCTTCTATTCACTTAGATCTTCATTTGAGCTTGCATATTGTCACTTTTGGGCCATTTCCAAGGTCATTTCCGAGATTTGAACTCTTGGTGATGTAAGGACTTCAGATCTGGGCACTCTTGAGCTTTAGAAGCTCAAAGTTGCCACCTTTATTCGGCCATGGCCCTATTCCATGACTTAGACCTCCATTTTTTAGCTTGTGGTGGGTGTTTTAGCTTCATAACACCATCCATGCACGTAAAGTTAGCAACTTAACGTGTAATGCTAGTCTAAGGAGTCCAGATCTGTGAGTTGGAGGCATTGGAATTGATTAGAATCGACTATATGGATTTGACATTGGGGGACTCGACGAGTTGTTCATGCGATTCGGCGAGTCTGGTCGTGCTCCGCTAACCTTTTATGGTTTTGAGTAAACCCGTTGAGTCTAGGAGATGACTCAGCGAGTTGGGCATGATTAGGACTCGGAAACTGAAGAACTCGACGAGTCCAAGGAGGGACTCGACGAGTTAAGTCGTTTTGTCCCGATTCTGTACAAGGTAGAACTCGACGAGTCTGTGAAGGGACAAGACGAGTTGACTCAGTTTATCACAAGACTGGATATCATAGAACTCGACGGGATAGGAGATAACTCGACGAGTTAGATTGACCGGGAGTTGACCTTGACTTTGACCTTGACAGAACGTTGAATTTGACCAAGGGTAAAATGGTCATTTTACCCTGAGAAGGATTATCATATTTTGACTAAGTATTATTGTGATATTGATAGCCAGGGAGTCATCAGAGCAGCTATCAGATATTCCTCACCGTGAGATTTTGCAGACAGCTTTGTGAGGTGAGTTTTCTCCTGTAGGAATGGGTCTAAGGCACCAAGGCCGGCTCGTTTAGATGGTAGTAGTTCCGGACCACGGTCCGATGCCGGGTGGGGCCCGAAGTAGGTTTATATGTTTTCCAGAATTCGATCCGATGTCGGGGCGGTCCCGAGGAATGCTTGTATGCTTGATGTCTTTGTGATTCTTGCATGTGTTTGTTATGTGTTATGTGTTCTGGGCTTAGGTCCGATGTTGGGGCAAGCCCCAGGAATGTCTAGTTAATATGTTATGATAGTATGTTCCAGGCTCCGGTCCGATGCCGGGGCGGTTCCCGAGGAATGTTAGTATGTTCCGGATCTCGGTACGATCTCGGGCGGGGCCCGAGGAATGTTTACATGTTAGTATTATGTGCTTATTTTATATGATTGGTTGATATGTTTATATGTATGCCGAGATCTGCTCGATGCCGGGCGGGGCCCGATGCCGAATAGGGTTCGATGTCGGGCGGGGCCCGATGCCGGGAAAGTCGATACCGAGCTTGACGTGATGTAGCAGGGGCGGGGCCCAGGATATGTTATGTGATATGTGTATGGTATGTGGTAGTTGGGGAGACTCACTAAGCTTCGTGCTTACAGTTTTCAGTTTTGGTTTCAAGTACTTCCACTAGCAAGGGGAAGGGCTCGGGATTATCGCATGGTACACACCACAGTCTTAGCCTGGATTGTTTAGACTCTGATATTTTTTCTCATATGATTTTGATACAGTATTTGACATGATATTTTGAGATACATGATTCTTGATTTTCTTCATGATGATAGATGGTTTATGGTTTTAGTATAAGTTTTAAAACGAAATTTTTGGTCTATATTTTTGGGATGTTTCAAGTTGGTATTAGGGCCTTGGTTTGAGGGATTCGGGCACACTCTCGGGTGTGTCTGAACTCAAACTAAGGACATGGTATGAAAATTTTCAAAAGAAAATCATTTTTACAAAAGAATTTTTAAAAGGGAAAAGAACTTTGAAAAGAGAAAAAGGGTGTGATGCATGTAATCAGCCGAGCTCAAGTAAGTACTCCCAAATTACCCATACAAGTTATGTTATGATATGTTTATGAGAATTGCATGCTAGATTAGGACTAAGGATCTAGGAAGGATGCCTTATGTGCCTATTATATGTGTAGCAGCTTTATTAAAATTGCATGCTAGATTAGGGCTAAGGATCTAGGAATGGATGCCTTATGTGCATGTTATGTGTATCTCAGCTTTATAAACCGCATGATAGTACAGATTAGTCAGTGATGGCCTGAATGTGATATGCTTGATTATGTGTACTCGATGCTCAAATTCTACTTGCTTTGTGCTTTTACGAGTTCTATTTATCTCTTACTAACTAGTAAATGAATATGTTAAGTTACATATTGTGAGGATTAAATCATTTCAGAAGGTTAGGTCTAGCTCTATTGCACAACTCTTGTTTGAGTCTAACCGTTGTAGGGTAGGATCTCTCATTCGAAGAGTTATCTAGTCTTAGTGATATCTAATAGTATTCACGAGCTAGTTAGGGGAGGTAGTAGGGACTTCTTATGCAGCTGATAGCGGAGAGTGGGTTGGTGATTACCCTAGGGCAAGCCTAGGATGAGTTTAGCATGAGATCAGCAGTAGTAGTAAAAGGGACTTGGTGGAGTCGAGGCAGTTCTTGAGGAAAGTACGGATAGATGTTGAAGGTAGTATGGGCCCGTACTACTGAAAGCAGAGGATCCGTACTCAAATCAAGGAAGGCTGAGATGAATCCATGAAACTTGTAGTATGTTATATCCCTTGAGATATGATGAGTATATTGATGTTTGTTATGATGTATTTTCAGTATGGTGACACTATGCACTAGGCCGATTGGCACTTCAGGCACTGGTGAGGGATTAGGCTCGGGCTCTGGAACCGAGCAGATGGATGAGCAGATGAGGGAGTTTATTTCGTATGAGATCATGCGCAACATTTTATAGATGACTCTTATAATCTTTGGTTCGGTCAAGGAGGGTATTTTGGAGCTTCTACATGAGAAGCTGAGCACTTTCCGCACCGAGGTGGCGGCCATGATGGGGTCGTGCACACTGATATTCCGGGAGTTTAGGGCTTGTGGAGCTCCCGACTATCATGGGGCGAGAGACCCCATTTCTAGCAGCATATGGTTGGCTGATGTCGCTAACGCATTCCGCGAGCAAATGTCTTAAGGGGGGACAAGGTCCGACTTGCATCCTGTCTTCTGAAGGACAGGGCATGCGATTGGTGGGAGGAGGTCGGACGAGCCATTGGGGATGATACCGTTCTAGATGCTATGACCTAGAGTGATTTCTCGGCCAGGTTCAGGACCGAGTTTGCACCTGTGATTGAGGTGCAACAGCTAGCGAGGGAGTTCCAGGATCTTGAGCAGACGACAGAGACTGTGGTGGAGATCACCGCCAAGTTTAGGGAGAGGACCCTTCTTGTACCGCAGTACGTGGCAGACGAGGAGATGAAAACGGCCCGATATCATGAGATGTTGAGGAGCGACATACGACAGTTGTGAGCCATTCCAGCTGCAAGACGCTGGAATATATGATTGTGAGAGCTCGGGAAAGGGAGCTAGACTTGGAGATGGAGAGGAAAAAGAAACCCGACGGGGTGCAGACAGTGAGTGTGGGCAAGAAGCCCAAGGTATCAGATCACTGATCGAGGAGCCAGCAGGGCCGCATCCGGTGTGGTAAATGTGACACGATGCACGAGGGGGAGTGCAAGGCTGGGAGTTCGGGCTGCTTCAAGTGCGGTCGGACTAGTCATATGAGCAGGGATTGTACTGCTACTACCACTACGACAGGATCAAATCTAATTTGCTTTCAGTGCAATCAGAAGGGACACAAGCGGTCCCAGTGTCCGCGTTTAGCTACAGCAGGACAGGTGGCGACACCTCCTCCTGCCACATTGAGGATTACAGATGGTCGTCAGGGTCGGGCGGAGGCGCCCACATCGAGGAACATGGCTTTTCAGCTGACTATAGAGGGGGCACGTGCGGTTCCCAATGTTGTGACTAGTATGTATTCTCTCCTTATCTCTTTATTTATATTGATTGTCGCTCATGTTTAATGTTTTATTATAGGATCGTTCTTAGTGAACGGTATATATGATCTGGTACTATTTGATTTAGGGGCTACCCGATCCTTTGTGTCGCTCGCACTTAGCAAGCAATTCGTTGGAGCTCCGGGGGAGCTAGAGTGTCCATTAGATGTCGAGATAGCAGATGATAGGACGGTACGGGTCACGAGGGTTTACCGCGGATGTACGCTGCAGTTGTTTGATGAGCAGTTTTCAGTGGTTCTAGTCCCTATTCCCTTGAGGGGGAATAAGGTTATAATTGGTATGGACTGGTTGAGCCCCAATGGGGCAGTGATCGACTGCGAGTAGCAGCTAGTGAGAGTTCGGACTCCTAGTGAGGGAGGGTTAGTAATTCAGGGCGAGAGGTCGCAACATGGGTTGACTCTATGTTCAGTAGCGAGAGCTAGGCGCTACCTTCAGCAGGGGTGCGCATGTTATATCATATATGTTATGGATACCCGGGATAAGGGTAAGGCGACAGTGCATGACGTACCATTTGTACGAGAGTACCCAGATGTGTTCCCAGAGGATCTGCCTGGGGTACCTCCGGAGAGGCAGGTCAAGTTCAGGATTGACCTAGTCCCTGGTGCGGCTCCGATAGCCAAGGAACCGTATCGGTTGGCTTCTCCCGAGATGCAGGACTTGTCTACGTAGCTTCAGGAGCTGCTAGACAAGGGATTCATGAGACCGAGCAGTTCGCCATGAGGAGCCCCGATCCTGTTTGTGAAGAAGGAGGATGGGTCACATCGCATGTGTATAGACTACCGGGAGCTGAACAAGGTGACGGTGAAGAACCGTTACCCACTCCCGAGGATAGATGATTTGTTTGACCAGCTTCAGGGTGCATCTTGGTTCTCCAAGATTGATCTACGGTCAGGTTATCACCAGATGCGAGTCAGGGATGAGGATGTCCAGAAGACAACTTTTAGGACTCGCTATGGGCACTATGAGTTCGAGGTGATGCCGTTCGGGCTCACCAATGCTCCAGCCGTATTCATGGACCTCATAAACCGCGTGTGCATACCGATGCTGGATCGGTTTGTGATAGTCTTCATTGATGATATCTTGGTCTATTCCAAGACTCAGGAGCAGCATGAGGAGCACCTGAGGGAGGTGCTGGAGACACTAATGAGGGAGAGACTTTTCGCAAAGTTCTCCAAGTATGAGTTCTGGTTGCGCGAGGTGCAGTTTCTAGGGCATATCGTCAACCAGAAGGGTATTCTGGTCGATCCGGCCAAGATAGAGGTCGTGATGCAGTAGGAGGTTCCGAGGTCTCCAACTGAGATTCGGAGTTTCCTCGGTCTAGCGGGTTATTACCGGAGATTAATCCAGGATTTCTCCAAGATCGTCGTTCCCTTGACCCGACTGACCAAGAAGTCAGTGACATTCCGCTGGGGGCCTGAGGAACAGGCAGCCTCCGAGACTCTTAGACAGCGGTTATGCGAGGCACCGATTTTGACTCTGCCCAAGGGAGTTGATGACTTCGTGATTTATTGTGATGTGTCGATTACAGGCATGGGTGCAGTTTTGATGCAGAGGGGTCATGTGATAGCTTACGCGTCGAGGCAGCTGAAGCCTCACGAGGCTAACTATCCGTCACATGATTTCGAGCTGGGGGCTGTGGTGTTCGCCCTCAAGATTTGGCGGCATTACCTCTACGGGGTCCGTTGTACCATTTATATGTACCATAAGAGTTTGAGGTACCTCATGGATCAGCCGAATTTGAACATGAGGCAGTGTTGGTGGTTATATGTGGTAAATGATTATGACTGTGAGATCCTTTACCACCCGGGCAAGGCCAATGTGGTGGTCGACGCCCTAAGCCGCAAGGCGGTAGCGGCTCCGATTAGAGATTTATGTTTGAGGATGACAGTGATCACTCCACTGTTGGAGCAGATTAGATAGGAGTAGGTTGAGGGCATGAAGGAAGAGCGCCAGAAGTGTGAGAGGATTGTAGGCCGAGTGGCCTCATTTGATTATGATACCCGAGGGTTGTTGACCCTGCATCGGAGGGTCTGGGTTCCGTACTGGGCGGAGTACGACAGGTTCTGATGGATAAGGCCCATAAGTCGAGGTTCCGCATCCATCCTGAGGTAACGAAGATGTATCGGGATCTTCGCCCTGATTACTGGTGGCCCTGCATGAAGCGGGACGTAGCGTGGTATATGGAGAGGTGCTTGACTTGCAGGAAGGTCAAGGCTGAGCACCAGAGACCACACGGCAAGATGCAGCCGCTAGACATTCCCGTGTGGAAATTGGAGGATATCACCATGGATTTCATTACCAAGCTTCCCAGGACCGCACGTGGAGTAGATTCGATATGGGTCATCGTGGATCGGTTGACCAAGAGTGCTCATTTTATTCCGATTCAGGAGAACATATCGGCCGAGAAGTTGGCCGAGATATACCTGCGCGAGATAGTGGCACGACATGGGGTGCCTGTCTCGGTGGTGTTAGACCGAGATGTCCGTTTCACTTCCAAATTTTGGAAGCGGTTTCACGAGGAGATGGGTACCCGTCTCCACTTCAGCACCGCTTTCCACCCTCAGACAGACGAACAGAGCGAGAGGACGATACAGACTCTCGAGGACATGCTACGTGCATGTGTTTTGGATTTCGGTGGCTGTTGGGATACGTATCTTCCGTTAGCGGAATTTTCGTATAACAACAGTTACCACGCCAACATAGACCGACCTCCCTTCGAGATGCTTTACGGGAGGAAGTGTAGGACCCCAATCTGTTGGGGTGAGGTTGCTCAGAGAGTCATGGGGAGTACTGAGGTAGTACTCAAGACTACTGAGAGGATTCACCAGGTCCGGAGCAGGCTCTAGACTGCTCAGAGTCGGCAGAAGTGCTACGCCTACAAGAGGCGTTCAGATTTAGAGTTCCAGGAGGGCGACATGGTCCTCCTGAAGGTGTCACCTTGGAAAGGTGTCATTCAGTTCTGGAAGAGGGGTAAGCAGGGCCCCAGATACATCAGTCCGTTTAGGGTTTTGGCCCAGGTGGGCCGGTTTGCTTACCGGTTAGATCTTCCAGAAGAGCTCAGCCATATCCACAACACCTTCCATGTTTCTCAGTTGCGGAAGTACTTAGTGGATGATTCAGCAGTGGTACCCCTAGAGGATATTCAGGTTGATGATATCCTGAAGTACATTGAGCGACCAGTATCTATCCTTGACAGGAAGTCGAAGGATTTGAGGAACAAGAGGGTGGAGTTGGTAAAGGTGCAATGGCAGCACCGCAAGGGCTCAGAGTGGACTTGGGGGCCCGAGGAGGAGATGAGGGAGCACTACCCAGAGTTGTTTTCAGACACAGCAGACTTCGAGGATAAAGTCTAAGACAAGTAGGGGAGAATTATAACGCCTGGTTCCTGGTATGCATTTAACTTATTTATTTATTCATTTTGGAATGGCTACTCGACGAGTTGGTAGCCCTAACTCGTCGAGTAGAAGACAGATTATGCGCGGGTTTTAAGTAAACTACTCGACGAGTCAGGAGTATCGACTCGACGAGTAGGATGGCCAGGATGAAACCCTAAACTTTAGGGTTTGCACCCTATTTAAGCATCATATTTGGCCTCCACCCCAGCCTCTATCACCTCCAAACCCTAATCTCAAAACCCTAATCAACCTTGAGTGATCTTGAGCTATTTTGTTTTTAATAGAACATTCGGTTTTGAAAGCTGTTGAGGTTTAAAAACCATACCATCAGATTTAGCAATGAAAGCAGAGGAAATAGTCCGGGGAGAGTTATTTCTTGTGGGACAAGTATCCATAGTCTTTTTCGGAATGAGACTGATAGCTTTGTTTTGAACTATAGAACTAGGAGGGATGGATGGCCTTTTAAGAATCTTAACAGGCGCAAATGTTTTATGGTTCCTAGTGGTTGGGCTTACACTCAGAGACACTTTCTTTTTGGAATTCTCAATGAACCTGGAATTTTGTCTACACCAAATTTCCTTTTTGATTGAATTTTTAGCTTCTATCTTAGGATCGACGACATCTTTTCTATTCAATGAAGGTTTCTTCCTGGAGTCAGATGTTGACTTGGAAGTTTGGCCAATAGATGGGTTGTTAAACTTGGGTTTGATTTTCACTAAGGCGATTCTAGAAATCACTTGAGAGTCTGAAACACACGAATTGGATGAATTATCACTTATGGTTTCTACACCAATGTCATTATCTAAGGATGCAAAAACAAAATTTGATCTTTCAGAGTCAGGTCCAGTTGTCTCCAGAATAATTTCCTCAACAAGGCAATTGTTAGGAGGACTATGGTTCGGAATTTGAACTACAGTGTTGGGAATGTTGGGAGAAAATTTTGAGGTCTGATTCAGGTCCAGGGGTATTAGAGGCGGAAGAGGCATGGAATCAGGACTCTTGACAACTATCAGTTGAAACTCATGAATCAGGGAAGAAAAACTATCCGAGGTCTCATGAAGGGGTGACAAAGGTGACACAAGGGTATTCGCATGCTTGCGGTTCGGAATGTCTCCCATAAAAGTTAGATTCTGTAACTCCTTCAAGGGACGAGCAATTGGTTTTGGAAACTCGCTTCCGAGACCAGGTGCTTTGGACCAAGGATGACGAAAATTGTGAATCATCCTTTCATTTGCTTCAAGAATATCTATGGAATGATGTAAAGCATCAATTTTGGCATTCAGACATTCGTTATCAGAATTTAAAACATTCCTTTTAGAATAAGTGATTTCACATTTGTCTTTAAGAATGATACATTCATCTTTTGACATTACAAGTTCATGTTCTGAAGACTCTATTTTAAGCTTCTTATCTTCGAAACGTAATCTAATACGACTTAATTCACTCTCCATCTTCTCACTGGCTTCTATGTCTGACTCATAGGCTTTGTAAATGATGTTCATATCTGATTGTTTCTGGGTTAGATATGGTTCACAAGGAGATAAATCAAAATTATTATCAGTAATCATAGATTTTACCTATTGAACAATGCTTCTGTCGGGTGGGTCGTTGGTCTCCATGTAGCAGTAGTTTGGTTCAACATCATCATAATCTTCCTCTGATCCAGATTACCAGTAGTCTGTATCACATTCGATGGTTTGTCTATCCATAAGACACATGTTTCTACCAGTACTCACATCATCTTCATCTCCAGATGACTAATATCCTTCCACATCTCTCGACACAGTGATAATAAAAGATTTCTCTCTAACAGCCATCTCTTGGGCTCGAAGTGCATAATACGCAGAGTCCTTAATCTTCGATTTTTGTGGTACTTCAGCCAAGCAGTCTTTGGCAAAGTGGTTTGCATGACCACACTTGTGATAAACATTTTTTGGTTTGTCTGACTTCAGAGTCTCATGGGATTCCGAGGAGTGATTTTGTGTCGGAATGTTTGGCTTGTATGCAGGTGGATTCTCGGAAGGTTTAGGATATGGTTGGGGATTACTTTGATGAGGAGCTTGGAAATGGTTGTGGTATGGTTTGTGAGTGGGATTGAAAGGAAGCTTATATTTCATGGAGAGTAAAGCAAACTCTTGTTGAAAACGTAGTTCGTAGTCCACTGCTTCAGGGTCGAGGTCTCCATCGAACTGATAGTTTGAACTGGCAAGAGCAGGTAAGGTTGGTGGAGAGGGTTGACCAGGTGGGATAGATGGGATAACAGATTTGAACGGGTCCGAAATAGAGGGGTTTGAGAAGTGAGGATCAAAAGAACTGACTAGAGCAAGAGGACCTCTTGAGAGTTCTCTCAAAGTTTGTGCAACATTTGATTCATGACCTTGAAGCTCGTCAAATAGTTGGTAAAGCTTTAGCTTCTTCAGAGATCCATTACTCTGAAGACACAATTTCACGTTTCCCCATCCTTTACCAAGAGTATTGATGAACTTGAGATTGTACTCTAGAGGAGTTCGGACAATCCCATGAGCTTTCATGTTGTTGACGACGATTCGGTATCTGTTAGAAGCCGAGGCAACTGATTCACTGGTAGTTGTGGTGAAAGTATCGAACTCGTTGACGACAGAAGTCAAACGTTTATCCTTCATGTTTTCTGATCCCTCGAACAGGTCTTGGAGAGTGTACAAAATCTCTTTAGCAGATTTGCACAACTTAATGTGCTCAAAGAGAGAAGGAGGAACACCAAGCACCATTTCCGAAAATGCAACTTGATCTGCATGCAATTTCTCGATGTCATCAGCAGTAAGAGGTGCTTGACACTGTTCATCCTTCCCCATGAGAGTAGCAGCAACATCTCTCATAGTTTGTCTCACAGGAACATGTGGACCTTCTTTAACGGATCTCCCGATAGCTTCACCTTTTTCTTTACCAAGTAAGAACCTTTCCATTCTGACTTTCCAGAGATCATACTCTTCAAAAACTAGCAATGGGGCACGAGAAGGGCAACCCACACTATTTGCTATTTGCATTGAATACATTTGTTGAGAATTAGGAGCAACCATTGAATCTAAGATATAAGAGCAGAAGCGGTATATAGTAGAACTTTTATCCTGAACACAGAAATGATCGAAATAGCAAGGTAATTTCGAATCAACTATAATATGTTCTTATGGATTCAAAGGACAACCACTCAAGCTCTGATCGAAATTGTGAGCACAAGAACCAATGCTCAAGGTCAAGGTTTGAAAACTCAAACCTTGAGTTAATCTTAAAGATCAATGTCTTTTCTTAACTGATGTTCCAGTCAAGTTTGGTAATACCGGTCGAGACTTGAAGTAAAGAATCAACAAAGTACTCACGTATTAAATGAAGAAACTATGAGTATAATCAATGTAAAGACAATAAATGAACAAGAGAAATGTTATCAAAGATCTTGACTTGAGCGAAAAGTTAAAGAGAGTTAAGAAGAATATTTGATATCTCTAGAGGAACAATCCGTGTATTTCTTGTCATTAAAATCACTCCTTAAATAGGCAAAGGAGGAACATCGTACAAACTTCAATATGTTCCTAGGACTGGATAATAAACAACTACTGACAACTGATTATCTAACATATACAAAAAGCTAAGTCCTATGAAACGTTACATCATTAAAAAGACAAGAAACAAGAAATGCATAAAAAGACTGTCAATCTCGGATCTTTGCACCATCTCGGAATGGTCTTAACTTCGGACTCCATCTCTACTTCAGAACTCACTAACTTCGGATCTTCAATACTTGTGATTGCTAGAGGGTCACCTTTCATGTTCCAACATAATGTTTCTTATGTTTTTTTATATATTGAAAAGAAATATGGATATTCGCAAAAGAAATGAGGAATGTATATACCTTGAAGAAAGTACAATAACACATAACATTTTTAATAATGAAAAATATTGTTCTTACTTATCAGTTAGAGAAGGAAATGTTAATACAATAACAGGTAGTGCAAAAATGATTAAAGGCTCCAGAAGACGGAATATAGTATTATGACAAGGGATAATAATTACAATTTGTGGTGCATTATTTTCATCCAAATCACCAATAAATTTATTAACATTTAAGGATATTTGGTCTAATGTATAATGGTGAAACAACTAATGATGGTAATAAAGAGTATCTCAATATTACAAAAATGATATCGGGTAGGAAAAGTCTTTTGGAAATATTACTCGTATTGTCCTTTAGAATGTATTATAAAAATATTAGAATGATTGAATCCTATGTTACTGAAAATAAAAGGTATGATATTTGAAACTTCAAAGTTTGTCATGACTGGTTGAGCCATCCCGGATCAATTATGATGTGTAGAATAATTGAAACTTCAAGTGTTCATTCCTTGAAAAACCAGAAGATTTTTCAAGCTAATCATTTTTCTTGTGATGCATGCTCTCAAGGAAAATTAATTTCCCATCCATCATTGAGCAGAGTGGGGTATGAAAGTTCAAGTTTCTTAAAAAGAATTCAAGGGGATATAGGTAGACCAATTCATCCACCATCTGGACCATTTAGATATTTTTATGATTTTAATTAACGCATCAACTAGATGGTCACATGTGTGTTTGTTGTCTAGTCATAATATCGCTTTTGTAAGATTACTTACACAAATAATCCGCCTAAGGGCACATTTTCCCGATTACTTAATTAAGAAAATTCGACTTGACAATGTTGTAGAATTTACATCACAAGCTTTTAATGACTATTGCTTGTCGATTGGGATAACTATTGAACATCCTGTTGCATATGTTCATACACAAAATGGTTTAGCTGAGTCGTTAATAAAACACCTTCAATTAATTGCAAGACCATTACTAATGCATTCTAAACTTCCTACATCGACATGAGGACATTCAACTTTACATGCAACATCACTTATACGCATCATGCTAACTAGTTATCATAAGTTCTCCCCTATTCAACTGGTTTGCAATCAGGAACCAAATATTTCCCATCTAAGGACATTTGGATGTGCAATTTATGTACTCATTTCTTCACCTCACCGCACAAAAATGGGTCCTCAAAGAAGCATGAGAATTTACGTTGGATATGAATCTCCATCTATATTAAATTATTTAGAACCATTAACTGGAGATTTATTAACAACTAGATTTGATGATTGTCATTTTGATGAATCGTTTTTTCCAACATTAGAGGGAGAAATAAATTATCACTCTCATTTTTAGATCTTCATTCAAGTCAATGTGAACTTAAAAAAGATAATTCATTTACAAAATGTAGCATATCAGTTGCAAGATGCATTTATTGGCCCTAAGTGAGTAACAAAGTCTCATATACCAGCTGTAAATGCTCCAATTAGAATTGATATCCCTGAAGGAAAAAAATACAACTGCAAATGAATCTTAGGAATGCCTGAAGCCTGGAAGATCAGCCGGTTCCAAATATAAAAATCCTCACAAATGAAACGGAGCAAATATAATTTATGGCCCAAAAGAGAAAACAAAATCTCTTGAAAAGATTAATGAAGCTCTAGAAGAGCCCAATGACATAACAAAAGAAACTAAGGTACCTGAAATTATGAAAATGAAGAGATCTCAATAAATTATGTCATAACATGAATAAGATAGAACCGAAATAAGACAGACGTCGACGATAATTTTTCATATCATGTTCCACGCGAGATTATAAAGAAAATGAGGATATTAAACCTAAATCTATTGAGAAATGTAGGAATAGAAAATATTGGCCAAAATGGAAAATGAGATAAGAAAAGAGCTTAATTCTCTTACTCAACGAAAAGTTTTTGGAGCTGTAGTCCGTACACCAAATGGGGTAAAACCAATGGGACAAAAATGAGTATTTATGCTTATAAGAAACGATAAAAATGAAGTTGTGAGATATAAATCAAGACTCGTTGCACAAGGTTTTACCCAAAGGCCCAAAATTAATTATGAAGAAATGTATGCTCCTTTGGTTGATGCAATTACATTCTGTTATCTAATAAGTCTAGCAACACATGAAAAACTGGAGATGCATCGGATGGATGTAGTTACCGCCTATTTATATGGTTCACATGACAATGATATTTGTATGAAAATCCCAGAAGGGTTTAAGGTGCTAGAAGCACAAACTCCTAATTCTCGAGAAGTATATTCGGTAAAATTAAATAAATATTTGTATGGATTGAAACAATCTGTCCGTATGTGGTTCAATTCTTTAAGTACATTTCTGTTGAAGAAGGGCTATAAAAATGATCAATTAAGCCCATGTGTATTCATAAAAAGATCCATATCAGAATTTGTGACAATTTTTTTTACGTAGATGATTTGAACATAATTGGAACTCCTAGAGAATTGGAAAATGCCACTTCTTGTTTAAAAGAAAATTTTGAAATGAAAGATCTTAGTAAAACGAAATTTTGTTTGGGTCTTCAAATTGAGCACACCACAAATGGAGTTTTTGTACATCAATCCAGTTATCTAGAAAAGGTACTTAAAATGTTTTATATGGATAACTCACATCCATTGAGTAACCTGATGGTAGTAAGGCACTTAGATGCTAAAAGGACCAATTTCGGCCTTGTGAAAAACTACTTGGTCCTGAAGTACCATATCTTAGTGCTATTGCTCCACTAATGTATCTTGCTAATAATATGAAACCTGATATATCTTTTGCTGTAAAGTTATTAGCACGATATAGTTCTTGCCCAACAAAAATACATTGGAATGGAGTCAAACATATTCTTCGATATCTTCGAGGTACAATGGATATGGGCTTATACTATTCAAATTTATCAAATGAGGAGTTAATTGGTTATGCAGATGCTAGATATTTGTCTGATCCACACAAAGCTCGATCTGAAACAGGTTATTTATCTACTTGTGGAGGTACCGCAATTTCTTGGTGTTCTGTTAAACAAACTTTAGTTGTTGCTTTTTCTAACCATGCAGAGATTATAGCAATTCATGAGGTAAGCCGTGAATGTATTTGGTTAAGAAATTTAACTCATCACATTCATGAGAATTGTGGTCTAACTTATAACAAGGACGTTCCAACCATACTATATGAAGATAATGCGGCTTGTATAGCCCAATTCAAGGAAAAGTTTATCAAAGGTGACAGAACCAAGCATATATCACTAAAGTTTTTTTCACTCATGATCTTCAAAAAGAGCGTAACATCAACATCCAGAAAATTCAATCAAGTAACAACTTGGCCGATTTGTTTAGTAAAGCGCTTCCTACATCCAAATTTAAAAAGATGGTACGAAACATTGCCATGCGTCGCTTTAAGGAAATCACTTGATGTGATTATTAGGGGGAGTTGGAAACATATTGTACTCTTTTCCTTAACTATGTTTTCCGACTGGGTTTTCTTAGCAAGGTATTTAACGAGGCAATTGTTCCCAATATCTATTATTAATCATGTATTCTTTTTCCTGAATAAATGGTTTTTCCATTGGGGTTTACCTATTAAGGTTTTAACGAGGCATGATACAATCGTCATTCAAAGGGAGTGTTATGAATTATTATTTAGTGAATGACTATTGGATTCCCCATATTCCCCCATCACTCTCCATAATTAGTGAGCATCATAACAAATATTATTATGAGTTTTATGAATGTAGTTATGCACCACTATAATGAACATTCATAACATATATACCCTTTCATCTTCTTTTTCTAGTATAAATAATGAGTCATATGCATTAGAAAGTTGATGTTCATCACAAGTATTGGAATAAAAGTTCTCTTCATTCTCATGTCTTTCTTTACTCTATAATTTATCTTGTTATTTGATCATATTTTATAAAATTTCATATTTAAGACCGGGTCAAGATAAATATTTTCAAGTGCTTGTTGCAAATGAGAACAAATTCTAGGTTTTATATTAGTGAAATCGAAAATGGACCATTCTGGACTTTATGCTCATTCAGCGTAAGGGGAATTGAGTAATCTAACCATTATAAATGAGTTTTTTTTAAGTAATAATAAACATCATTTTTTATTTTTTGAAAAATAGTCATTTTCTCCTGAATGCCCTCATTCCACAGTACATGTTCATTTTCTAATTTTTTTTTCTTTATTTCTTTATTTCCTTATTTTTAATAATTTTCAAAGAATTTTTTTGTTTTGTTTTTTGCGATTTCTAATGATAAATGTTGTAATGTTTTATGTCACCGTTTTTCAATATAATGTCTAATTTTATCCACTAATATTGTATATAGTTCATATAACTATGTTTTTTTAAATTTTTGTTAAATTAAGCAAAAAAATGATTTTTTTTCTTGAAATTCTAGATTTGTTCTTCGGACTTCGGACTTGTTCTTAAAGTTCTGCAGTTATTTATTTATTTATTTTTTCAAAATACCAAATTTTAGTC
Source organism: Lactuca virosa (assembly GCF_052849685.1). NCBI lineage: Eukaryota > Viridiplantae > Streptophyta > Magnoliopsida > Asterales > Asteraceae > Lactuca > Lactuca virosa. The sequence goes on from NC_136429.1 coordinate 205,426,371, forward strand.
TGGAATTCGGAATGTTGGTAAGGAATCCAGAATGTCGTTAGCGTATCGGTCAAAAAAAGTTTTTTTTCTTGGTCCAAAATATCCATTTCGGACAAAATGGTAAATTTTGTTAAATTTTTTTTGATTATTATCCTCAAATATACATTAAAAATGAATAAATTTCTTAATTTCCAATTAGGTAAATGCAAAAGGTTGGGACATTTACTTTAATTGAGGTTCTCAATAATTATGTTTAATTCTCAATAATTATGTGGTTGTTTATGTGAATATCACATAAAAAACCTTTTGAAAGTTAAAGATCAATTCCTTCATCCTTAAGAATAGTTATTATTCTTTTGAGTTGTGCATTTTAAATTTGGCCGGTTATTTCCATTCCTTCTAAACAAGTACGGACCTAATGTTTAGCACGGTTTAGCCTGAGTTATACCTTAAATCTTACCGATAAATATAAATTTAATATATAGGTGCAACCTCAAGTCCAAAAGGCTTAGAAAATTAAATTAAACAAAGTTAACCCATTAGTCTAACTCTAATATACTGGTAATTGATGTACCAACTCAATTTTTACATCTCATTCCAATTCATAACAAAAAAAAAAAAAAAGACAAATTTAAGACTTCGGCATCGCCCATGTAGGGGCGGACGCAGGATCTCATACTAGGGGTGTGACGGGAAAGTCCGGGGTTGCACGATAGTAGTAAATTTTTTTTTGAACATTTTCGGAAAATTTTACAATGTGTTCGGAAAAGCCAGGGGTTGCACAGGCCACCATGTGTCCTATATTAAATCCGCCACTGCGCCCATGCCCCCTCGATTTCACAATTTCACTATATCGACTCTTGATTTCACCCTTAGTAGGCTCACACGACGACTTCAAATCTCGATTTCATGGCCACAAGAATAAAACAAGTAAGGCTTTAGCATTTTAGGTTTTTTTGTTGAAAACTTGAAATTAGCCAATTATGTTTTTTTCATTAGGTTTAGTTGTTTAAATTAGTTATTCTTGAAATAGGTTTAAGAGAGAGAGATAATGTTTGCTTTTGATGTAAAAAGTTGAATTTAGAATATTTTTATATACAAATTTGTTGAAATCTTTAGAGGGTTCTATTTTTTTCAAAAAAGAAAATTAAATATTGGTAGTGATGAAAGTGGTGATTTATCGATTTTCCACAAGAAATCACTCTAATGAAATTACTTAAACACCACAACCTACCTCTACATCAGCTACTCCAAGAAGTTTTGATTTGAATGATCTTGCTTCGAACCCATAACACCAAGATTACTAAGCAACATCACTTTGAACTTGTGATTTTTCATATAGTTTTGGATGGCATGTTCAACAACTTAGAGATCGGTTTAGAGAAGTAAGCACTATATTGCTACGACACATAGCAATTTTGAGTATTTTGATTCATTTTATAGGTTTGATAGATAAAAGCTGATTAACTTAAGTGAGATGCACCAAAATGATTTTAATGATTTGGAACGGATACATCTTATTGGTTAACTTGATATCGATTATTACTCTTTAATACATAATGACAAATGTGGTAACTTAAAGGAATTGTAAACCTTTCTGGTTTGATGGTGGAAACAGGAAAACATCGTTCTTTTCCTTTGCTCTATTAAGTTATTAAACCTTACTTTGGTCCTGTTCGTTACAACGACGGTTGGATGATGTTTTTGTATAATGAAACTCTTGAAAACTAACTTGGGTAATAAAATGAGTAACGATTTTGTGAATGACACTTTGATATGCAGTGTAGAAAAATAAAACTTATAGATGTTAAAATTGAAAATCCGCATGCTCCTTCGATGTTCGTTCCTTAGCAATATATGTGTTGTATACTTGTATGTATGATAAAACATACCCGACCAAACATGTTTGCTAGGTGACATTATTGTTTCATATGTGCATGGGCTTGACCCGGCCCGCCTTGTCTAGAGATAAAACTATGCAAAACTATTATTTTTATGCTTACAAACTTACAAGTTACAATGGACATCATTGGTTGTTTACTTTGTATTTAACCTATGCCTATATATTGATCATAACATGGGTTAGTTATTTTCTTTTTACGCTTCTATAGTATTTTTTTTTATGTGACTTTGAACCTTATCAAACCCCCAAAAAATGAAAAAATAGCAACTTCATATATAAAATGATCACAAACGACATTATTTTAAGAATGGGGATTTTTTTTTAAAAAAAAATTAGGTAGCAAAGGCAAATACGTAATTTTATTCTAGTATAATCCAAATTTATACAAATATTGTTTCCAAAATAAACACGTATAATCCAAATTCGTTTTCAAATATAAAAAACTAATTATTATGACATCAAATTGCCATAATCAAACAATCAATTTCAAAAGAAAGCCCTTAACTCTGACGTTAATAAATTAACCTGATCATTTTCATTCAATCAATAGTTTTTCCATTCGGAAAATATGTCTAAAGAGTTTACCATGCACTAATGAGAAATATAAATATCAATGTCTAGCCTTTGAATTCATAAGATAGCATATATGAACTTCAAGAAGGCTCCACAATATAACATAACAAAGTATTGAACCCATAGACATGATTCCAAGCACAAAAAATAGAAGGCTTCAAGTATATGTCCCCCTATCCTTTGCTCCTGATCAGATGGCAACTACTGGGCAAGAGCCCAATCACTCTTATACAAAGTGTTAAATAATATATGATTCAGCAGATATCCAGTAATGATGGTGTTCATGTTCATATCTCTAACACAATATCTGAATAAGAAAGTGGAATTATCAATATTTAATACACTTTTATTTTGGTAATACTTTGGAGGAAATTAAGCTACGAAAGAACTTCATTCAACTTACATTCGGAATCAGTTTTCACCCATTTAGAGCCATCATTTGCGTCCTCCTCCTGTTTTTCTATTGCTTTTCCTTTCCCCTTCCTGGGTGATTGTCTGTTTTCGATAAGTTTCCTTGTGGATGATGCTCGAGAAGAGTTCTGAGGATTGATCTTATTTTTAAGCATTGCCCTTAATAACTGCAGTTTAACGATATATTTACTTAAAATAAATTCATCAATACATATAAACTTATGTTTGGAAAAGGATGAGGAAAAATAATGAAGTTTACCCTCTCCATTCTTGATTCTGGAAGTCGATCTTGCAAGCTAGGCATTGGTGGCAAACCGCTGCTGCATACAAACATTTTCTTCAAGAAGAAAGAAATTGATTTTTGTTTTTTCCCGATTGCCTTCTTACTGTTTTCCATGCAAATATCTTTGCACCTACCAAGAATTACTCTAATTGTGCGATCAATATCTTCCTCTTTATCATCTTGATTAGTGATAACTGTGGTTGAAAGCCTACGATCAACCTCTAAGCTTGATGGACAATTAAGAAATCTATCCAATGGAAGATCAGCACTGATTTCTCCTTGTTTATTAGCAGCAGGTTTCTTGGACAAAAGCTTTGTTAACTCCTTCTGTAGTTTTCCGATTTCTTCAGGTGTGAAGTCAGATAGATCTGGAGAGGATGATGCTGTAACTTCTTTATTATCTTCGATTTCTTCATTTTCAGTTGGTATATCATTGTTTCCAAACGTTCCTATTGCCAGCAACCCATGAGGCCAATCATTGAATTCTTCTTTCTGAGAGTCTTGTTTCACGTGAACTATATGATATATGTTATTATAAATGATCAGTATAGAACAAAGCTCGTTTTCCTCTAACATTTTTGGAGAATTAAATAGAGAGAAATGAAAAGGTTACATACGAGTAGTAGAGGTGGCTGTATGCGAGTTTTTATGCTCTTGCCCACCATTGAATTTACTTTGCATCCAATTAAAGAACTGCAACCAAAAGATATCACCTTGTAAAACACCATTGATTGTAGATTATTTACAAAAACTGCAACAAGAACAGTACTTGCTCTTACCTTCATTTTGATACCAATATGAAGAGAGATTGGTGATGGTGAAAGCCAAAATGGGTCTCTAAAAAAAGTGTTGAGATGAGTGGAAGCAGATCCTAAAAGCCAATGAAAGATGGGGTTTTGAAATTAATAGTTAAAGGAAAGAATGATGAAAGAATTTCATTAAGTAGTTATAGTTGAGTAACTGTTGCTGTAGACCTCCCTGTAGGCTTAAGAAGCTGATTGGTACAAGTATCCAAATGCAGCAATTGGACAACTCGTATTCAGTCCTATTCCTTTGTGCATCAAATCATTAAGTTCTACGTTATATTGGAATTTCTTAATGTTTTAAAAGAAGATGGTTTGATGATAGCCCCCAGTATCCCATGCATAATGAAATAGACTTATTATAATAATGCCTTCATGTTTCCTTCTAATAATACATGCCCTACAATTTTTAGTGCAGAGGTTGACACTGCACACGTAACACCATTGGATCCATCTTGATACACTCTTCTTCTCTAAGGTAGACTACGTGGTGTTATGGGCTAGCTAATTACCTTCATTAAATAATTTATTTTCTCATAAACAATGGTCAAATTGAATTCAACTTCACACCTTTTTAATTATTTCTCTTTACATCCAAAACCAGAACCATTTTTTAGCTATTTTTTTTATTGATCACAAAGTAAATTGGGTCGCATATATTCATTATAGCAATTACGAACCACATGTTTGTGATAACATGTAAACAACGTTGTTTTCATATAATTTTAGTAGTTTCTTGAAGCTAGCTACCGACATGATTAAATTTTTTTTTCCTTATGAAGGGGATTGACTACTGTCTGTAGAAAATATAGATGTTGCATGTGACGTTCCTGTTGTGACCTTCCAGCACTTACTGTCTCTAACAGAACTAAAAGGAAACTCATTATGTGAAGGGTTGTCATTTTCAGTAGTGAAAAATAGCCTTGCGACAACCATCAAATTACAAAAGACATCAAAGATTCGGAAGATGTGAATGTCTACCACTGCGTGTTGGGATATACCCTTTACTTGAATCTTCCAATAATTACACTAGCTACAAGATATAAAGTACGGTTGCATTTATCTAATTACATATAGACAATGTATCTGCCAACACACGTGTAGGAATGGTATCATTTTTATTGCATGAGTTACAACTACTATAATGCAAAATCAGGGCTTCATAGTTAGACATTAAATTGTATTGATCGTAGATTACATATACATATAGGGTGAGGTTCAACAGAGAACCATAATATAGGGTGAGGTTCAATAGAGAACCATAATTAACCAAGGAACCAAGGAACCAATCTTTTTTTTTAACTTTTAGAACTTATTTTTTTATCAAAAAAAAAACTAAAAATACAGAAATTCATAACCTTTTATCATTTTTCCAATGACATAAAATTCGATTTTTTTTTACGTCAAATTCACAATGTGAATCTTTGAAAATTCACAACGTGAATCCGGATTCACACGGTGAATCCGAAAAATATTTTTCACATTCACAATGTTAATATATGAATTTAGATATTTTTAGATTTTTTTTTTCGATAAAGAATAAGCTCTAGAAATTGAAAAAAAGATTTGGTTCCTTGAAAAACCAATAATTATAGTTCTCTATTGAACTTTTCTCTATACATATATAACATAATTCATATGCAACGTTGAATACTCCTAGAAATGTGCCAACATACAATCCATCGGGAATCAACAACAGAAAAGTCATTTGCTTTAGAAAATAATTAACTTCAAATAATAAAGTTTTGGCATAAAACAGAATTTTTAGTAAAATGACCATATAATGGAAGAGTTGTCTCCAGTCTACCACTTTTACAACTACCACTTTTACAAAAATGACAGGCGCACAGCTTTCACATTTCATTAATATTTTCTAACATAAAGAAACACCACTTATGGTTTGCAATTAGAATCTTGTTTATATGCCTCTAGTTACCTATGCACAAACTAATCTCTAGTAGGAGACATTTTAAATCATGTATTTAAAATTACAAATCTTCATAAATGGTCTATGCGGTATTCTAAAATGTCAAGTTTGGTCCCTATTTTTTTTGTCTTCAAGGATGGTCCTAAAAGTTAAAAAACTTTTCATAGATAGTACTTACAGTTAACGCCGTCTATTTTTGTCTGTTAAGTCATAACACGTGCAAGACATGTGAGGGCCAAATTGTGTTTCATAAACCAAAGGACCATTCATTAAGTTTTAAATAAATAAAGAAAAGATCTTCATAATTGATCCATCTGGTTTCCAAAGTATAAACTTTAGTCCCTAGTTTTTTTGGTCTTATGAAACATCCTTGTGGTTTCAAGTTTTATTGTGGTTGGCCCCTCATCCATATAAAAAGATTTTTATACCCATTTTATTTTATTTTTACTATTTCCTTGATTAAAACTATTCAAAAAAGTCACGCCTACCTACGCACACCTTTCTCTCATCAATAACCAAACATCACACAAATGAAAACAAACTTTTCTATCCTCTTCTTCATCTCTCTCCCTCTCTCTCTCTCTCAAACACACACCCATCCATCGTCGGAGATTACAACCACCGTCGGATATCGTATCGACTAGGTCGGACCACGTTCGTCGCTGCAAATGTCCAACCCAAAGTTCGTTAGGGTCTTCTGGAGAGAAAGGAGCTGAGAGACGCCATGAGAATCATACAAAGCGCTACACAATCGGAGTTCAGACTTAAAAACTACTCATATGGGTAAAATGGACGTTCTAATCATCCCCTATTTCCAGTCGTTACGTACGCTTGTATATAATCATTCCTACTATTTCCAATCTAAGCTTAGGAAGGCTATGATAATATGTTGGAAAAAGATTTGGTGTTTCAAAAATATATGTCACACTACCTATACGGATCTGTCACACCCCCAGCCGGCGGCGGAAACGTCGGGCAGTGAGACGACATCATGTATCACAGTAATTAAGCATACATTGAACATACAACAGTACAAAAGTAAATAGATACTTTTATTCATTGAAAAGAGTAGACTACAATATCCCCTAGTCTAGGGTATAGGAAACTGAAAGGTACAAAACAAGCCTTAACAGTATGCAACAAAAGGAAATACTAAAATCCAAAAGACGACTGCAATCCCTGAGAATACATGCATTTTGAAGAAGTGTCAATTAAAAATTTGGTGAGTGCAAAAGTTTGTAATGATTGAACCATAACATACTTTCCTACTAAAGTATAACTATATTCAAGTTGATAAGTGTTTTTCGAGTGCGAAATGTATATCTGGATATATAGATAGTTTCCTTTCCTATATATATATATATATATATATATATATATATATATATATATATATATATATATATATATAGGTTCAAATGTTTTCAATAAGTATTGTGTGCCTCTAACAACCAATCAGAATTAAGCCAAAATAAATTCAATAATAAATCATAAAATGGTATAATAGTAATCTAGGCATAATTATTTATGGTACATTGACTTTTACCCTAATTTCTCCCATATTTATCTACGGTCGTTCTTTTTCCCTCACCCCACTTGTGTTTGTGTGTGCACGAGAGCATAATCTTCATCATCGACAAACGCTCCTGCATCCCTCGTCATCATCATCTCGTGTTGCGATTCTCCCTTGATTTCTCGTCAAAGAAGAGACCAAATTCAAGGTAATTTTACATAGTACTAGATTGCTCAGTTCTTTTTTGAATCTGTTTCTCTCCTCCTTAAATTCTTCTTTTTCTTAAGCTGTTTTTATTACACTAACAAAAATCCTCCTTCAAACCAACTCGACAACCGTTTTTTTTTGTTTTTAACGATTTTTGTTTGTTTGATGGATGGAACACACTTAATATGTATTCTATTCTCAAAAAAATCTTTAATATGCTAGAAATATTGTAGCGTTTTTATTTTATTTAAGGATTAGTGTTTATTTGAAATGCTTACCAGGTGTTCGGTTAAATGCCTTTTGAGATTTTACAATAGGATCATACATGGAATGACATAAAAATCACTATTTTTAATTTTTTGTTTTTCTAAGTGAAGAGATATGTACATGTATATTGGTTAGTAAACGATCAAGTTTTCTTAGTAGATTTTAATAGGTTTATGTAAGGCAAAATGGTGCATGTGGGTGTATGTGATCAAGATGGATTTTGGCTAGGAATGTGATTAACGAGATTAAAGATGTATTAATACCATTTAGAGTTGAATACCAGATTTTGAAAAGAACTATTCATTGTGAAAGTTAAAGAAGAGAAAATCATGTAAGTTATTCATGCCCCTGTAAAACCATTTTGAAATTTCTACCAGGTTTTTGCTATAACTAATTTAGTGAATTACTTGTTTTTTCCTTAATCTAGTTAACTTTTGTATGTATATGCTGCTTACACCTTGTTATGGAATAATCTTGTAGAAATTTATTACAGTAACTATGATACATTTTTTACCTTTCAAAACTTATTAATCGTAATGATACAACAACTTACTATCCTTTGCATTAAGTAAATTCATACTATTTTTCTGTTTCAGTTATGGTGAACAGTGACTTGAAGCTAACATTTCAGAAAATAAAAATAAAATGTTATAATATGTATATAATCTTGATTTTCATATTGTTTTTTTTTGTCTAAACGAAAAACAGGTGATTTATGATGAATGATAAGTTAAAACTTGTGTGTATTCTGTCAGAATTTATTTATATAAATGCATTTTGTCAAAATGTCGTTAAGAATGTTTTGTTAACAACAAATATATTTGTTTAACTGGTAATGCATTCTAGCATAATTACGAGGAAAGCATGTTATTAAAATAACGATAGTATATTCTAGCAGAATAACTAGTAAAGCATGTTATTAGCATAAATTACAATTGTTTAATGTCTACTACATTCTATCAGAATTTATAATTTTTATTCTTTTAGAATGCTCCGAATTTTTTAATATTTGAAAGTTGATTATGTTTTTTTTTTTTTTTTTTTTTTTTTGTCGAATTAGGTTTTGAAGAGACTGCCATGGATGTGGAGAATGAGGAAAAACATGGAGAACTAGAGTGTATTCTTGCAAAATGTATTATGCTAAAATGTATAAAGTGTTTCTTAACAATAATATTCTTTCGGAATGGATTAGTGTTTTTGTTATATTTTGATGTTTTTTTTTTCTTTTTTTAACCATTTTTAGTTTTAATCTTTAAGAATAAATGTAATCCTTAAACCATTATTAATCATAATTTTTTTAGAATAATAGTAATAATTGTTTATAGCCTTTTTCTTTACGCATGAATGTATAGTGATTCTTAAAGAATAAAATTTGTATTCTTTAGAAAATGTTATTCTTGATAATATGTTGTATAATTCTTTAAGCATGTTTAATATAAAAAGTATCTTGAATGAAACAATATTCTGCAAGAATAAAACCGCAAATATATTTACTTGTTTATTGTTGACTTTTTGTCATTCTGACAGAATAAAATCGGTTATTATTAAAAATAATATTAAAATTTAATTATAATTAATTTAAAATATTCAGATTTTAAAAAATAAGGGAATTAATGATCCCTTAAAATCCGAAAATTTCCTTTTTTAAAATAGGTTAATTGACCAAAATACCCTTTTGCTGAACTTTGTGTGATTATATGATACATGCTACTCTATTGTAATATAATAGACCCTAAGATCATGATTGTTGATTTTATTCATCCGGTGGTCCAAATCTGTGCATTCTGGAACACAATAGTTAGTAAAAACAAAATAACCTAAGCCTATATATATATATATATATATATATATATATATATATATATATATATATATATATATATATATAATGCATATTTATTATCCGGATTTTTTGAAACTGAGTTTACGATAAAAAGATATTCATTGTATGTATGTAGATATTTCAAGTTTCCGATACATATAAATATTCATATGCATATAGGTATTTCAAGTTTTTTATACATACAGATGTTCACTATGAGGTGCTATATCCGAGCTATTTCAGAATGACCTACCTCTCCCGACGCTTCATCACAACTCGTAAAAATAAAAGATAGTTATCACCTAGTGTCACTAGGGTGTTAGGGTTGTAGCTAGCAACCATATGTGCGGGTGTCAACCCATATAGATCTGTACATAATTCTTGTGCTCCTTAAGATTTAACGGTTAAAAGCCAAAGGTCTTTCTAAGTATAGGGATACTCAGTTCGAGGAAAAAGGCTCACACGAATTTAATACATATTAATAACCCTAATTTTAGTAACAAGTTTTCGGGTATTATTCCTTAAGTAATATGCAATAACTATAACTTTTTCCACAACAATACACAATATTATGATTATTCCTTAATTCGAAGTTCCATAACATTAATATTGTATTTGGTACTGATATAGAGTTATTATAATACCATTCTAGTATATCCATTGTTTAAATAGAGTTTTGACATAGTTTAAATACATTTCTACAAGTATAATAGAAATAATATAGTTTATTGCATGTATTCTCTCTCTCTCTCTCTCTCTCTCTCTCTCTCTCCCTACCCCCCGAAAACGATAAAAAAAATTAGATGGGGCCATTAATACTGTATTTGTTATTGATATAGAGCTATTATAATAATATTCTACTATATCCATTGTTTAAACAGAGTTTTGTCATAGTTTAAATACATTTCTATAAGTATAATAGAAATCTCCAGTTTATTGCATATATCCCTTCCTCCCACCCCCCGAAAAGGACAAAAGATTTAAAATGGGATTGTGACATTCACTTGGTTGAAGCGTATATGAGAAACCGAAGAAAATATGATTTTCCAGAAATTGGTAGTTTTTCACTCCGATGAATAGTAACCTTGATCGGCATGAATAGTGATCTTGACTGGTAGTGAGTAATGTTCGATCCAAATCTAGCTAGAAAACTGGCTGGAAAAGTCTCCGGCGATGGCAACGTACAACAACGCTAGGTTGTCGGCGGCGGCTGTAAGTTTTGTTGGCTTCGTCGGAGATGGTTGGTCAACAGGTGGTGGTCAGAAGGAGGCTCGCCATTAGCTGGATTGGAGAAAAGAGGGCAGAATTCATTCGTCGGACTCGCTCTCGATTTATCGGCGCGACGTTCTTTGGCGGCCAACGGTGGTTCCGGCCGGCGGAGATAGGTTGTCGAGAGAGGGAGAGATCCAGTGGGGAGAGAGAGAGAGAGAGAGACGGGATAGAAATTGGTGCATTTTTTTATGAAGGGAGACATCCCGTTTTATAGGTTTACAATATTCGCTCCAAGGGTCGAGAGTGAAAGCAATCCAACGATCGAGAATGAAATCTAGTTTTTAATCTTATCTGACCCACGCAACATGATTTCGGGAAATTTCAAGTAGCGACATTTTCGTTAATAAAATCAAATAGTAGATGATTTTCTAAGAAAAGCACTTCGATTTCTAGTCGCGAAGAAATAGCATAGCCATCCTAATGAAGCATTTGAATGTGATTTTATGGACATTATCCGTTTACAGTTACGAACTATCCCTTCGTAAAAGAGTCGATATGACGTGAGATGGAAAAATTAAATCTTATGTAACGTCCCAAAAATCACAATAAAAGTTTTCATTATTAAATTAAGGGAAACCATTGTTTTCAAACAAAACTCATATCAAAATCAAGTATCGAATACAAATATCCCCAAGATAAGTGTATCATAAAATCTCCAAAAGCATATTATCGAAGGATGTATACAGTCACACCTTAGCCTTGCCACGGTCATCTGAAGTACCTGAAACTATACACTGAAACCGTAAGCCAAACCTTAGTGAGCCCCCTAAAGTACCACCACACAACATATAACTGCATGCATATTGGGTCCACAACTAACATATTGGATTACCCCTGGGTCCACAACACGAGTCTGGCTTGCCTTCCGGCCCACAACTCATGTCGGGCTTACTCCCGAGCCTAAATCATAAGTTAGGCACACCTCTCGGGCTCACAACTTTGTTTGGATTGCTCCCAGGTTTGTTGTCCTCCGCATAGAGCAACATCGCCGCAACCCAATCGTATAATGTCGAAATATACATAAAAGATAAATGACCGGTAATAGATAAGCATATAACTAGTCAACAGACTCACATGAAGATCTACACATCATTATCACATAACAACATCCTATATACCAAGATACGGTTCTAACAGATCAATACAAATAGAGACATCCTCTAAACTAGGATACATAACCTAGTGGGCCGACATTCGTGCCTTCGACCTATAAGTACAGTGAGGAAAAACTCACCTCTCAGTCTGAAAAGATCACTGAACAGGACATAGCTCTGAAAATCAGCTCCATCGGTCACCTATTCATTGGAACATGACCAAACTTAACGTATAATCACAATACTCAAAATACCCTTCGGTTAAACTTGGTCAAACCCTGGTCAAAGTCAAAAAGTCAACAAATCCAGCCAAGCTAACTCAACTGAGTACGTTGGGCGTACTCAGCCGAATTGACAACTGAAAGCTACATGATATAAGTACGGTTGTATTTATCTAATGAAATATAGACAATGTATATGCCAACACACGTGTATAAATGGTATCATCTTTATTGCATGAGTTACAACTACTATAATGCAAAACCAGGGCTTCATAGTTACGACATTAAATTGTATTGTTCGCAGATTACATATACATGTATTACATAACTCATAAGTGTGATCTTGAAAATCTTGACACCAAAGTAGGTGGAGACGGAATATATTTATAAAACAGTAATTTACGCATTGGGTACAAGAGAAAAGGATAATTACATAATACACATTTAAATATTTCAAATGCTTATTTATCTCTAATACCCCCGCTCAAGCGAAAAGGTGGTGGTCTGAGACGAAGATTGGAACGAAAGAATTCAAATTGAGGTCGAGGAAGACTCTTGGTAAAAATATCTATCACCTGAAGCTTGGTTGGAACAAATTTTGTATAGAGTTTGCCCGAGGAAACCAATTCACGAATAAAGTGATAATCTAAATCAATATGCTTATCCCATTTATGTGAGACTGTATTTTGGCTAAGGAAGAGAGAACTTTTGTTGTCAAATAACAAAGTTGGACGATCTGGAGGTAATACATAGTGCTCACGAAGTAGATGAGTTATCCAAACGATCTCGGCCGCCGTGTTTTCCATAGTTGTATATTCCGATTTACAACTTGAACGAGAAAAGATAGGTTGTTTCTTTGCACTCCACGAGACAAGATTTCCTCCTAGAAAGATTGAGTAGCCATACGTAGAGCGTATAGTCTCAAAACATCTCGCCCAATCGACATCCGAATAGCCAATGATGGAGGAGGTCTTTGGTTTAGTGAAGTGAAGACCAAATGAAAGAAAGCCCTTCACATATAGGAGAATACGTTTGACCCTTTGAAAGTGAGAGACCGATGGAGCTTGTAAAAATTGACTAACATGATTCACGACATATGAGATGTCTGGTCTAGTGATCGTCAAATATTGAAGGGCCCCAACAAGAAACCAGTAAAGTGTAGGATCCTTGAAAGGAAGACCAGGCATAGTGAACGACTTATGAGGAGCCAAGGGTGTGTGAATCGGTTTTGCATCTAGAAGTTCAACACGGTCAAGTATATCACGAGCATATTTAGACCAACTTAAGAATAGACCATCATCGGTGTTAGGCCACTTCTAGTCCCAGAAAATAATTCAATTCGCCAAGATTCTTTATCGCGAGTTCATTATGCAATCGAGCTATAAAGGAAGTAATCATCGATTCTTGATTACCAGTTAAAATCAATTCATTAACATAAACTAGAAGATACATGATACAAGAGTCGTTCTTAAAGATGAATAAAGAGGTGTTAGCGTGACTACTCGAGAAGCCATTTTGTAGTAGAAAAGCACTTGGTCATTGAAACCAAGCTCGAGGGGCTTGTTTAAGCCTGTATAAGGCCTTATATAGACGACAAACATGATCGGGAAACTGAGTGTCAACAAATCCTGGTGGTTGCTCCATAAAAATAGTCTCACTTAAATGGTCGTGTAAGAAGGCATTTTTTACATCAAGTTGATATAGTTTCCAACGATGAATTACTACTAATGAAAGAACAATTTGAATGGTCGATCCTTTGACGATCGGGCTAAAGTATGAGAGTAATCGAGGGCCGAAATCTATGTAAATCCTTGAGCCAAAAGGCGATATTTATACCGCTCAATTGTGCCATCAGAATTATACTTTGTGCGAAACACACATTTTGATCCAACCACATTTCCCAATTGAGGTCTAGGAACAAGAGACCATGTTTCAATTTTGTCAAAGAGCATCCATTTCTTTGTGCATTGCCAACATCCATTTTAGATTTTTGGCTGCAGAATTGAATCCTTTTGGATCATGAGATGCAAAAAGAGTTGAATAAAGGCAGTAAGCGTCAAGATGGGCTAAATCAACCTGATGATGCGGTTTAAAAATTCCAGCATGAGCACGGGTGATCAACGGGTGAACTGGTAGAGAGTTGTCAGCGGTAGTAGTGGGTGTGCGTGATGGATTAACAATAGTGGGCTCGGGTGTTGGATCATAGGCCAGTAGGTCTTGGTTGACGAGTGGAACCGATGAGATAGGTTCTTCAATTGAAAGAGGCCCAATGGAGGTATCTGAAGCAAACCCAGTTTCAAGAGAAGTTAGAGTATCCAGACAATGTAAGCATCCAAGTGGAACAGAAGTATCTGATGAAGTATTTTTCACAATTGGGGTTGTTGGTAAAACCGATGGGAAAGAAGAATCATCCAAGAAACTTGTTATTTAAATATTTTTGACAAGTCAGAGATGGATTTATTTCCTGAGAATGGAAACAAGGCTTCATCAACTCGGGCATGCCTTGTAACATAAATTTGTTTGCTGATGGGGTCAAGACATCGATAGCCTTTGTATTGCGAGTTGTAGCCATTGAAAAAACACGGTAGGCTACTTGGAGAAAGCTTGTTTCTGAATAGTCACACAAATAAGGAAAAATAAGGCAACCATAAGCACGCAAATTTAACTAGTGTGGTACTTGAGAAAATAACAACTCAAATGGTGATTTGTCATCCAAAAATTTATTAGGTAGCCGATTTATAATGTAAACGGCCAAGCTAAAGGCATCAACCCAATAAACATTGGGAATATGACTATTAAAAATCATTACCAGCCTAGTTTCTACAATATGACGATGCTTTCTTTCTGCCCTACCATTTTATTATGGAGTGTAAGGACAAGAAAGACGATGAAACGTACCATTAGCTTCAAATAAAGAGCGTACGTTGTGGTTCACAAATTCCGTTCTGCAATCATTTTGGAAGGTTTTAATTTTTCTAGAGAACTGAGTCTGGACAAACTTCATAAAGATTGTTAAAACAGAAAAGAATCTGGATTTGGTTTTTATGGGATAAAACCAAGAAAACCTTGAATAATCATCAGCAAAAACCACATAATACTGATAGCCATCCATGGAAGAAACTGGGGAGGGTCCCCATAAATCACAATGCACTAAATCCAATCGATATAACGAATGTTTATAATTTAAATAAAATTGCAAACGATTTCCATTTGAAAGTTGAAAAGAAGAACATAAAATTGGTTTTGGTAACAAATATGTAACAGATAAATGTCCCAACTTATTTAAAAGAAAAATTGTGTCAAAAGCGACATTCCTTAACTGACTATGCCAAAGTTCATAAGAAGCCTTTGAACTAGATTTTGAAACCGCCATCAAAGCATTGTGTCCATAATGAAGAACGTATAACCCATTATCACATGTTCCCTGATCTAGAACCTGTTTGGTTATTTGATCCTAAATATGAAAAAATGTTTGAGAATACACAACATCCACAAGATTATCAGCTGTCAATTAATTTACTAATA
Source organism: Lactuca virosa (assembly GCF_052849685.1). Classification (NCBI taxonomy): domain Eukaryota; kingdom Viridiplantae; phylum Streptophyta; class Magnoliopsida; order Asterales; family Asteraceae; genus Lactuca; species Lactuca virosa. The sequence continues at coordinate 205,442,171 of NC_136429.1, forward strand.
GATAAAGATTCTTGGCGGGATTAGGAACAACCAAAATATCTTTCAAATGAACATTAGATATTACATACGAATCCATATGAGATATAGGTAGAACATTACCATTAGCAATAGTCATCTTGGTATTACCCAAGTATGGAGCCGGATTAGCACCATGTGCTTGAGATGATGTAATATGGGTAGTGGCCCCGGAATCAACGTACCAGTCCGGAGTAGATTTATTAGCGTGGAATTGATCATGAAAAGCGACTGCAAGATTAGCATCTGTGGAAGAGACACGAGTGGCATATTGCGAAAGGCAAGGGCAAGACTTGGCATAATTTCCATTCTGTCGGCATTGTTGCAATGGGTTGGTCGGCGCCCACGACCCCTACCACCAGAACCGCGTCCACTAGAATAACCGGGTGAACGACCCCCACGATCACAAGTAGGATAGTGATTCTGTTTGTGATCAGATAAAAAAGAAACATGTGGGGTTCAGCTCCATGAACAGATGTCAATAAAAAGTTCATGACCTTCGGCTTGTGCCAAAAGATCACAGAAGGTTGTTATCGATTTGGAGGCACGAACAACGGTAGAGAAAATCGCGAAGGAAGGCCCCATACCACATAAAAACCAGTGTATTTTGTTCGTATCATCCACAGTTAGACCAATTGTTGCAATTTGATCGCACAATCATTTAAATTTGCGACCATACTCAACCACGGAAGAGGAGCCTTTGGAGTTCTGGCGAAGTTCATGAAGAAGGGTTTGAATCCTTTCAATAGAATAGTTGATGTAGGCAAACTCTAGAGCAAGCCAAATAGAACGGGAAGTGGGAAGACCAATGATTTCAGCAACTGCTTCAGATAGTGAAACATGAAGAACCAGAACAGCCCGTTGATCTGCAGAAGACCATTTAGAAAATAAGGGATTTGGTGCAGACTTGCCATCAGATTCGATGGTTTTAGATGGAGGAAGATACTAGCCATCAACACGAGGCAATAAATTCCGATATTAAAGAAGCGGCACCATTTGATTATTCCAGAGTATGTAATTAGTGGAAGAATGTTTTAGGGTGATCATATGAAGAATAGGATACATGAAGACCAGAAGGTTAGAACATCGATTAGGGTTGAAGAAAAGAAATTTGGGAGAGAGAAAAATTTTAGGCTGATACCATATGATCTTGAAAATCTCAACACCAAAATAGGTGGAGATTAAATATATTTATAAAACAATAATTGAAACATTGGGTACAAGAGAAAAGGATAATTACATAGTACACACTTAAATATTTCAAATGATTGTTTATCTCTAATGATAAGCAACGGTGAAAACTCGTAGACATGTGCCAACATACAATCCATCGGGAATCAACAACAAAAAAGTGATTTGATTAGAAAATAATTAACTTCAAATAATAGAGTTGGCATAAAAAAGAATTCTTTACACTACAAGAAAAAGCGGCGACAAAAGTTGCCGGTAAAGATATTTTTTGAATGCTCTTGTCGCCGGTACTCCTCTGTCGCTATTGCTTAAAATGTCGCTGGTAAAGATATTTTTTGAATGCTCTTGTCGCCCGTAATAATGACGTCAGTAATAACATTTTTCATTTTTATTTTTTTAAATCAACGATTTTGGATGCAAAAAAACCGGTACGTGACGACATTAAATGCAAAAAAAATACATAATGACATTCGATTAAGTACCAAATAGTGTTATAATTAATTTCATACCAAAATAAACAATAAAAGTTTTATAATGCCAACAAGTACCAAAGTGTCACAACAAGTCTAACATATAAAACACAAACTAATTATTCGACGAACCATCATCTCCGTTCTCGTCGTTTTCTCCTTGATCTTTCTCCGATTGAAAAAACGCATATAGTTCCTCCCTACACGCCGGGTCATTGAGCATTGCCCGAAGATTTTCTAACTACATAATAAATAACAACGTCTATAAACTTATAAGTTAAATTATCAAACATAAACAAAAACTACCAAAGTACATTGCTATTTCTTGCACTTAAATACAAGAAATACCAAAAGTACATTACTATTTCTTACACTTGGGACAAAAACACAATTACCAAATCAACATGCATTTATTGATGCCAAAGTACATTGCTATTTTTAAACTAGGGACAAAAAACCAAAGTACATTGCTATTTCTTGCGCTTAAAACATAAAAACAATTACAAACATATTTACCAACTCAACATGCATTTATTGATGTTTATATAGATATATGAAACTTTGAAATTAAATAATCAACTTTTTTGTGCTAAAGAACCTTAAATACAAGAAATACCAAAGTACATTGCTATTTTTTTCACTTAAATACAAGAAATACCAAAAGTACATTTCTATTTCTTGTACTTGGGAAAAAACACAATTACCAAATCAACATGCATTTATTGATGCCAAAGTACATTGCTCTTTTTGTAAACTAGGGACAAAAAACCAAAGTACATTGCTATTTATTGCACTTGGGACAAAAAGCCAATTACCAAAGCTTTTAGCAAATAATCACCACAAACCAAAATTACCAAATCCACATGCATTTATTGAAATTAAATATTCTTTTGGTTTACCTATGATGGTTGTGATGACTGTGGTGGTCGCTACAATGGTTGTGCAATTGACGAGATAACAGAAGGTTTTCGGCCGATGCCTCTGATATGGCCACATCGTTCACCTAATACTCTCTCGAAAGTAACTCTTTCTTCAGCGGGTATTAACTTTCTTTCACCATCTGGCCCTTGCGTTTGTTCTAAGAGCTCTTCCACTGACCAATTTTTTGTTTTCAGAAAGTGATAAAATTATAATTAAATACTTACGTATTGCTACTTCTCCTCAAAATTAACAAATACACCATTCTTACCGGTATGAGCTTTACCGTTCACCCAAGCTTGAGTCGCCGCTAAAGCTTCATATCGCCGCCAATAGCGTCGCCAGTAATGACCTTATTAGTTGTAGTGTTATTATAACGACCATGTAATGGAAGAGTTGTCTCCAGTTTACCACTTTTACAAAAAAGATAGGTGTACAACATTCAGATTTCAACGTCTTCAAAGGCTATCTGGAATACTCTCCACGAAAACGGTCTTCGAGAGGTTCCAAATCAGCCACCATGAGCCACTCTTATTCAATAAGTACTCTCCACGGTGAAGAGAGAGAGAGAGAGAGAGAGAGAGAGAGAGAGAGAGAGAGTGAGAGAGAGAGAGAGGAAGAGAGCACGCACAAGAGAGATAGAGAGAGAAAGGCTGATGTCTGAGAGAGGGTTGAAGAAGTTTGAGGCCTAATTCGTTGTTCTCGTTCATGGAAGTCACAAAAATGATCCACGACCACGACCCACAACGAGGAACTAGGATGGCGTGCACGGTCGTGGTTCGTGGCCACCAAGACCACGAAGACCGTTGTGATGGGTATTGCAGATGCATTAACATAAAGCAACACCACTTATCGTTCGCAATTAGAATCTTGTTTGTGAGATTATATGCCTCTGGTTACCTCTACACAAACTAATCACACGTAAGAGACATTTTAAATTATGTAGAGATGGAAATGGGGCGAGGTTGACCATCCTTATCCCTATCCTGGAATGCCTAACCTAATCCTCATCCTCATCCTCATTCCTGACGGATGCAAGAAATCGAATTTATCCCCTTTATATTTTGGGCTTTTCCCCTGTCCATCCCCAATCTATAAATATAATAAACTCAAATTATGCAAAAAAAATCAAGTTTAATAAATTATCAAAACTAAAGGTTATGATCAGATTGTGTTTACATTAATCATAAAGTTTAACAAGCATCAAAACAAGAAGTGATAAGTTGGTATATAGAACATCGAATAAAGTGATGATTGACGAACTCTAGGAATTGGGAACCTAATTTGTTATACAGATTCTATATGTGATGGTCTAATACAAATCAATTCATGCTTAATGAACTTAATTCAAATAAAATTAAATTATATATATATATATATATATATATATATATATATATATATATATATATATATATATATATATATATAATATCATCAAAGTGGGGGTGAGGTGATTCGCGACCCCATACCTGATACGTGTTTTTGCGGGGAGTACATGTCCCTGATTAGGGCGGATCAACCGGGTTCCCCACCTGGTCGGGTGAAAATTTCATGCCTAAAATCATGTATTTAAAATTAGAAATATTCATAAATGGTCTTTATGGTATTCTAAAATGTCAAGTTTGGTCCCTAACTTTTTTTTTCAAGGATAGTCCTCGTGGATTAAAAACTCTTTATAGATAGTCTTTATGTTTAACACCATCTATTTTGGTATGTTACGTAAAAACACGTGCAAGGCATGTGAGAAAAAAATTGTTTTTATAAACCAAATGACCATTTATTATATTTTAAATAAATAAAGAAATAATCTTCATAATTGATCCATGTGGTTTCCCAGAGTATCAAATTTAATCCCTAATTTTTTTTTTGGTCTCATGGAAGATCCTTATGGTTTCAATTTTTATTGTGGTTGGCTCATCATCAATATAAAAAGACTTTGAAACCCTTTTTATTTACTTTTACATTGTCCTTGATTAAATGTATTTAAAAAAATCACACCTACCCTGTAACAACCCGTATGTTTCATAAACAGTTAATATTTAAAATACTGGGAATAATACAAGAGTTTACATAACAGATACCAAAAACCATAGTTTCCAAAAACTTTTAAAAGTATTCCCAACAAAAATTCACGGGTGTTACCAATTCCATATCATAACCATAACTAAGCACATAAGGATAAATGCGAAAAACAAAACTCTAGTCCATAGTCCTTGATGCTTCTGAGTCCTCACTCCCTAATGCTTGCTACCAAAACCTGTTACACACATGGAAACAATATATGTTAGATTATAAGTATGGTTAGTTATAACTTAAACATAAAATAACATAATCATACATAACATATATGGCTTGTCACATAAGTAACCAAGCATCTACACATATACTGAATGGTGAACCACCGCCATCATCATCTTTGTTTCCATGCATACTCTAACATAATCTTCCAAGGGATCCCTTAATCTAACTCTTTGTATGCATAGCATACGCATCATAAAACATAACATAGGTTATGTATCATAACAAAATCTAACAATGATGTAATTACAATTACCTCCATATATCCACATGCTTACACATGCTATATAACACATAATCATACTCTAAAGGGAAAGTATAACTTATCTCATGTTGTGGAAATAGCTTCTTATTTCCAACTTCTCCAAAGCTTGCCTTGAGAGTCTCCAAATCCTTCCTTACTATCACCTAGAATATTTACATATATTAAGCCCCGTATACATGTCTTAGTTCTATAAGACATCACTTGTGATTTTAGCCGAAAACTCATATTACAAAAACCCTTACTTGATCATCCTTTCTTCAAATACTTGCCAAACTACAACAATCAAGCTAATAAACACTTATCTTAGCTACATTATACCATACAATCATCATCTTCTTCATTTCTGATTCTAGGGTTTCAAAACCATAGAATTAAATCATGATTTTCAACCATTAACCTTTCATATAAACCCCGAATTAAGTTTCTTAACACTTAATCATACATAGACATCAAGTTTACTTGGAATAATCTAGCATCAGAACCCTAAACTTGAAATTCACCATTAAAACCTTTAAACGCTTGAAAATAGAGAAACCAACTACTCAAAGGTTTGAGATGCTCTTACCTTGCCTTTAGCAAGAAAAATTGCCACTTAAATACTCTTGAACCTAAAAATCGCCAAAGAAGAGCTCTAGAAAAGATGCGGGTCGATAATGAAAAAATGAACTCTAATTCGGATTTAAATATGCTAGTAACCGCGTTGTGGCAAGGTCGTTACCACCCCGCAAAAACTTACATAAAATCATGGTTAGCCATTTTCCATGTCGTGGCATCCAATCTCTACAGCAATCTACTTTCCAAACCGCACTGTAGCGCCCATACACTGCTCCGCGGAGCCAAAGTGCGTACACTTCGACATACGACGGAGAAATTAACCAAATCACCATCACACTCTCCGCGTTGTGGAAATCCCTCAGCCATGTCACAGGAAAGCCTAACTCCAAATTTTTATTCCTTTTTCAATTCCTTTCCATTCCAACTTGCATATACCTCTTTCATTCCATTCTAAAACATAATGTCACATTCTAATAACTCCATAACACTTTATAATTAAATAATACATAATTAAATCACATTACATGTCATGATAACTTAAAAAGGACCAAAATGCCCTTAGCATCAAAATAACATTCTACAACATAATTAACCTAAAAATATCAGTTCATAAAATCCATCCCCCTTAAAAATATTCCATCCTCAGAATCTCATCAAGGGAAAAATAAGGAAATCTTCTTTTCATGTCTTCTTTCATTTCCCATGTTTGATCCTATCCCAAAGAATCTTTCTAGTTAACAAGCATGAGATCGATTTCTTTATTCCTTTCTTTTCTTGTTTGATACCCGATTATCGCTTTCGTTTCCTCTATCAACCGATTTGAAGCATCAACCCTTACATCCTCTAACAGAATAATTTGTTCTTTTTTTCCCAAAAATCTTTTAAAATAGCACACATAAAACACGTCATGTATACGACCAAGTTCCAGGGGCAACTTTAACTTGAAAGCTTGAGATCCGATTTTCTTCAAAATCTTGAACAGGCCAATATACCTCGAACTCAATTTCCATTTTTTCTCAAAACGCATCACTCCTTTCCAAGGCGATATTTTTAACATAACCAAATCACCGGGATTCTTCTTGAAAAGCCTCATCTTCAAATCCATATAACTTCTTTGTCTATGTTGGGTCGATTTCATGTGAGCTTGAACAATCTTGATCTTTTTATTGGTGATTCTCACTAATTCTGGTCTGGTAAGCTTCTTCTCACCTGCTTCTAACAAAATAAAAGGTGTCCTACACCTTCTTCCATATAAAGCTTCATACAGGGGAATTACAATACTTGAATGGAAACTATTATTGTAAGCAAACTCTACCAATGGCAAGTACTCATCCCATTTGCCACCAAAATCGATAGTACAAGCCCTAAACATATCTTACGACATTTGAATTGTCCGCTCACTTTGACCAACAGTTTGGGGATGGTATGCTATAATCATGAGAATCTTCATCCTTAAATCTTTTTTCAATGCATGCCAAAATTGACAGGTAAATATTGGGTCACGATATGGCATGGAACTCCATGTAATCTTACTACCTCATCAACATACAAGTTGGCCAACTTTTCTAAAGTATTTGTCTCTTTAATTTCCAAAAATAAAACGCTCTTCGTTAGATGATCAACAACGACCCAAATCACATCATAAACTAGACTCGTCTTTGGCAATCCCATAATAAAATCCATTATGATCCCGTGCCACTTTTCAGTTAGAATCTGAAGAGACTCTAACTAAACATACGGAGCTTGGTGCTCAAACTTGACTTGAGCACAAGTCAAACATTCAGATATGAACTTTCCAACTGCTTCCTTGATACCAGCCCCACCAATACAACAATCTCAAATATCGATAAGTCTTTTTACTTCCCGAATGAATGTTTGAAGATGAGGAGGGACCACCAAAAGGTCTTTTCCCAACCGCACTCTTTCTTTCCATGAGTTCCGTGCGTGTGGAGCTCCAGCATTCTATGGGGAGAGGGATCCCATTGCTAGTAGGAGGTGGTTAGCGGATATGGCTAACGCGTTCAGTATGAGTTTCTGCCCCGAGGAGGCGAAGGTCAGATATGCTTCCTTCCTATTGAAGGACAGGGCACGTGATTGGTGGGAACAAGTAGGACGTGAGGTCGGTGATGATGCTATTGATGCTATGTCATGGGATGATTTTTCGACCAAGTTCTGAGCTGAGTTTGCATCGGTGATTGAAGTGCAGCAGTTTACGCGAGAGTTTCAGGATCTCCGCCAGAACACTGATACTATGGCAGAGATCACTTCCAAATTATGGGAGAGGGCTTTATTGCTTCTGCGGTATGCCACAAATGAGGAAATGAAGAAAGTGATGTATCATGATATGCTGCGGGATGACATCAGGGAGTTTGTGACTTTTTCAGGGTGCAAAACCATGAATGATATGATTTCTAGAGCCTGAGAGCGGGAGATCGATTTGGAGCACCTAGGGAAGAGGGGGCCAGATCAGGTGCATGTAGTGGAGGGTCCCGGGAAGAGACCCAAGACTTCAGATCAGCGATTGAGGGGCCAGCAGGGCCGAGGTCAGTGCAGCACGTGCGGGAAACTACACGATGGGGTTTTCGCTCCAGGGGTTTGGCTGCTACAAGTATGGCAAGTTTGGTCATGTCAGCAGGGATTGTCCTCAGGGGGCAAGCCCGTTATGTTTTCACTGCAATTAAATGGGCCACAAGAAGGTCGACTGTCCAATGTTGAGGGGAGGAGCAGTGAGTGCACCTGCTCCGGTTACTTGGAGGATCTCATATGGTCGCGAGGGTAGGGAAGGAGTCCCATTAGAGAGGACGCGAGCATTACAGTGTCAGATAAGGGAGGCCGAGACTCCAGCAGGTGATATTACGGGTATGTATCTTTTGCTTTATTTTCGATTGTTATCAGTATTTATGTTGTTTGGAATCTTGCATTGATTTGGGTAAGCGTTATCTTTGGTTTAATTCGCTAGTATTGATTGAATTGTCTCGTTAAGTATTGTTATATTCCATTTGCATGCCATGAATCATTAATGGGTCAGAAGGGGTTGCATCATGTTGGGCGGGTTTCAGTGTGTCCGGTTGTTATTTTGGTTTTTTGTTGAGATCAGTTCAGGGGTATTGTGTGGAGAGTCTATGGTCAGGATTCAGCGGGTTAGTTCGCCATTATCGTTCAGCTTAAGTGGTTTTAGAAATTGAGTTTGGTTGGCCCTTAGGGTGCCAAGGGAAGTGGTCTATTGCTAAAGTTTTGGTATGTGCATCAGTTCAGATGGCTTCAAGATTTGGGTGTGGTATCATTAAAAGTGTATGGGGTGATCAGTTTTGGCGGGATTTCGGGGAGTGTTCATCTGGTCTTTAGGGTTGTACAGTCTTTGGATTGGCTAGTAATGGAAAACTAGCGTGAGTAGGTGTAGGTTGTCAGCGGGTCAATCATAAAGGGGTAAGATGGATTGGGAATCCTTCAAACCTTGTGTGCTAGGAGAGCATAGTCGAATCAAAGTGGGGGAGAACTGTTCAGATTTCCGGGAGCGAAATCAGGTGTGAAGCTAGGATGAGTTTCACATCCCTGTCGGGGAGGAAGGCGGCCCAATTGGCCGTCTGTATTGAGGGTTGTGCAAGTTGGGAGTTCAAGAAACTTCCCAACAGTTGGTTAGCACCTTCTTGGTGATGATTAACAGGCTTTTTGTGGACCCAGGTTGGGGATTCCAGTCATGACTTGAGTTCAGCTTGGGTGCTTGGTTGAGTGCGTGTTCGATTTTGGATGTGTTCGGATTAACAGGGGAGCAGTAAGACCATGGGTGGTGGCTATGGAAAAGTAGAAGTGTTGTAACATTGCGGGGTGGCTCGTAGCATTCACTAGTTGGTAGTTAGAGTGGGAGTGTTGTAAGACTGTGGGGTAGCCCATAGCATTCACCAGTCCCTGTGCAGCTGTGAGGGTGTGGAAAATCCATGATTGGTCACATATTTCTTCAAATGGTTTAGACCAGGATGGGTTAGTTCGTAAGACTATGGGAGGGCCACAAGATGCTTAGAATCAGAAAGTGGTGGGTCGTTGGAGACCGGGTCTGATATAACACTACACTTGGTCATGTAGCATTGATTTTAGCATTGGATTTGGTGGCGAGATGGTTTAGGAATTTATTGCCAGTTGAGGCTTTCTTTCAGAAGTCGCGTGGGGCGACTGTCTGTGTCTTTTGACTCAACAACCGGGTGGGAATCCGGTGTTTAAGTTAGTAGGCAGACTAGTTGGGACCAAGGAGGTCTCGGCTGCTTTTGGAAAGCAGCTAGGGGGCAACTCGACGTTTCGGGAAGTAGTAGTGATTTGGGGATTCGTGTGTGGAGTCACTTGCTATTCCGGAAATGCTAAGTCACTTACAGTTTGGATTAAATAATCCCAGAGTAACTGATTTGACCCTGTTGTGTAGCTCTCGTTTGAGTCTAACCGTTGCATGGATGAGTCTTCTACTCGAAGGATTATCATAGCCTTGTAACAAGTATAAGTGTTCTACATCAATAAATGACCAGTTACGATTGGGATGCCGAGGATCACAAGTAAGATGTGAATAACCACGCAAAGACGCTCACAAAACCTTAATCGATTTATAATCTCCCATTGACGTGTCGGTTAGCCACACATGCTCCATCAACAATTATAAACATGAGTTGTTTCATCATTTCATCTATATAGTCCCACATTAGTGTGTCGGTTAATCACACATGCTCCACTAACGACTCATAAAGAAATGATGTGCGTTTTCATGGATTAGCATACAACTTCACATTTTTTCCTAATGTAACTAGAGTGGGTGTTACACCCGGAATCTTGAGGAGAAATTGTAAGGAATGAATCCCATTTTGGGGTTGGAACACGACGTGTTGGAGGAACCAACACGACGTGTCTAGTTAAGGACAGTGCGGTTTTCATTAATACCAACACGGCGTGTTGGTGTCTAAACACGGTGTGTTTGCAGCTAGGAAGGAAACCCTAAATTGCACCCTATATAATCTATTTAATCCCCAAGGGCTGGTCTCATTACCAGGCTCCTTTAGCACTAAAACCCTAAAATCGATCTTTAATTCTCTTGTTGGTGTTCTTGAGCTAGTAAGAAGTTATTGGTGCTCATTGTTGGTCTTTGTGGAGGAAGAGGAGATCTTGAAGTTGCTTGTTTGGGGAAAAGGATTTAGATCCAGAATCATCATCTTGTGGGGAAGCTTTCAGAGGTATAAAGTTTGCATCTTGTTTTGTATATGTTTAGATCTCTTCCTTTGTGTTTTGTTGTGCTTTTGGTCCCACATTGGGTTAAGGAGAGAGTGAAGACGTTTAAGGGTTTGTTATTCCATATCTGAGTTGGTATTGGACTCTTTGAGCATAAAGGTGCAAGCTTTATGAGATAATCGGTTACATGCATGCATTATGTCCCTTGTTAAGTCCTTTTTAAGCTTGAGAGCTTCATTAGACATGCATGAACGTAAAGTTGGAATATTTACGTGGTTTTCCAGCTCAAGGAGGTCCGATCTATATTTTGGGGCTATGTCCTTATGGATTAAATGCTTATTGGTTAAGCCTTTACATAGTCAAGCTTTGTGGTTTGGGTTTTTGGACCTTTTGGTGGTCCCAATGGGTAAAGTTGGAAACTTTACCCTTATAAGCCTCATTGGGCCCTGAGATGGAAACTTTACCCTTACTCGGGGCAGAAACATTAAAGTTATCAGGTATGGACTTGGGGAAGGTACAGGTAGGTGTGGAAGGTAGTATTAGGCCCGTACTACTGAAAGCATAGGACCTGTACCCGAAACAAGGGCAGACGTGGAAGCTCTAAGGAGTCCGGTGAGGACGAATCCCTTCGTACTTCCTTATGATTGCTATTTATGTTGTATTTTTAAGTTGAGGATGGTGATGATTACGCGAGGAGGTTCGGGTTCAGGATCATGATCAGGTTCAGGCTCTGGTGTAGAGCCCATTGATGAGAGGCTGCGCGAGCTTATCACGGCTGAGGTCACACATGGCATCCTTGACGCTACCTCGTTGATCTTTGGTACCGTCAAGGAGGAGATCATGGAGATTATTTGGTTCAGATATTTCCGAGCCGAGATTGTTGCCGGTCATATTGGGACTCGAGCTCCCTTGTTTAGGTACTTTAAGGCGTGTGGTGCGCCTGGCTTCTTTGGGGTTAGGGACCCCATCACTAGTCGCCGCTGGGTTGAATACATGGAGAATACCCAGCGCATGAGCTTTTGCCACTAGGCGGCAAAGGTGGGGTTCGCGTCCTGCATGCTGAGGAATCGGGTGTGAGATTGGTGGGAGGAGGTTACCCGCGAGGTAGGATCAGCGGGTGTGGCTGAGATGTCTTGGGAGGAGTTTGTGCGGAGATTTTATCTAGAGTTTGCCTCGACCATTAAGGTGCAACGATTGGTGAGGGAGATTTAGGATCTTCATCAGACGATAGAGACTATGGCGGAGATCACTTCCAAGTTCAGAGAAAGGGCAATGTCGGTTCCGTAGTACGCGACGGATGAGTAGATGAAGAAGAAGAGGTATCACTCCATGCTGAGGGATGATATACGTGAGTTCATGAGCTTTTCAGGATGCAAAACCCTGAATGACATGGTGGAGAAGACCCGGGAATGGGAAATTGAGTTGGAGCTCCGGACCAAGCGGAAGCCAGAGTAGGTTCAGATAATAGTGGTTCAGGCCAAGAAGCCTAAGACCTCCGATCCTCCCAGTAGGGGCCAGCAGGGCCAGGGCCGCTGTGCCAAGTGCGGCAAGCTGCATAGTGGAGCCTGTCGGGTAGCAGGCTCGGCATGTTATGCTTGTGGCCATTCGGTCCACATGACCAGGCATTGCCCCAAGAAGGGCTTGGCTTGTTTTCACTACAACCAGACCGTTCATAAAAAGGCTGATTGTCCGAGGTTGACTGGAGGATTAGTGGCAGCGCCTGCACCCGCCACGATGAGGATTACTGATGGCCGCCCGGTCAAGGCAGAGGCTCCTGCGGTGAAGAGCCATGCATTTCAGCTGACCACGGAGGAGGCCCGAGCAGCGTCGGACGTCGTGACTGGTATGTGATCTATTTCTGTCTTATTTATTTTATTGTTATGCTCATGTTGTTATGGTCTTGTATAGGGACCTTTTTGTTCAATGGTTTGTCGGCTCATGTTCTTTTTGATTCGGGGGTTACCCGATCATTTTTATCTCTTGCGCTCAACAAGAAGTTTCGAGATGCTCCAGGGACTTTGGATTCCCCACACGAGGTGGAGATTGCGGATGATTGTACCGTGAGCGCTACGAGGGTATTTCAGAGGAATGTTCTGAATATGTTCGGCGAGATGTTTCCTATTGATTTGGTACCGATTACTTTGAGAGGTTTGAAAGTGATCATCGGGATGGACTGGTTGGGGCCCAGTAGGGCCATAATAGATTGCGAGCGTAAGTTGGTCAGAGTTCGAACCCCAAGTGGGGGAGAACTGATTATTCATGGAGAGAGAGCCTCGTATGGGCCAACCCTCTGTTCGGCTGCGAGGGCTAGGAGACTTCTTCAGTAGGGTTGTTTTGGGTTTCTGGCGTATGTTTCAGACTCAAGGGCGGAGACAACGACAGAGTTGAGTGGGTGCCTATTGTGCAAGATTCTTTGGATGTTTTTCCAGAGGAGTTGCATGGGGTGCCTCCCGAGAGGCAGGTACAGTTCGGGATTGATTTGATGTCTGGTCCGACTCCGATAGTCAAGGCATCGTATCGTCTAGCTCCGCACGAGATGCAGGAGTTGTCTACCCAGCTGCAAGAGCTGCTAGACAGGGGATTTATTCGTCCAAGAAGTTCCCCGTGGGGACACCGATCATGTTCGTGGAAAAGAAGGATGGTCACAAAGGATGTGTATTGATTATCGGGAGCTGAACAAGCTGACGGTGAAGAACCGTTACCAGCTTCCGAGGATTGATGATTTATTTGATCAGCTTCAGGGTGTATCTTGGTTTTCTAAGATTGATCTGTGGTCGGGGTATCATCTGATGAGGATCAGGGATGAGGATATATCGAAGATGGCCTTCAGAACTCGTTATGGTCATTACGAGTTTGTAATGATGCCATTCGGGTTCACCAATGCCCCAGCAGCATTCATGGATCTCATGAACCGTGTTTGCAGGCCGATGTTGGATCAATATGTGATTGTTTTCATTGATGATATCTTGGTCTACTCTAAGACCAAAGAGTAGCACGAGCAGCATTTGAGGGAGACGTTGGAGACCTTTAGGAGGGAGAGGCTATATGCCAAACTCTCCAAATGTGAGTTTTGGTTGCGGGAGGTGCAGTTTATGGGGAACATCATCAACCAAGAGGGTATCTTGGTGGATCCAGCCAAGATTGAGGCGGTGATGCATTGGGAGGTTCCGAATAACACATCCGAGATCCGGAGTTTCTTGGGTCTGGCGGGGTACTATCGGAGATTTATCCAGGATTCTCCAAGATTGCAGTACCTTTGACCCGCTTGACGAAGAAGAGTGTGACCTTTTGGTGGGCTCCACATCAGCAATGGGCATTTAAGACCTTGAGACATAAATTATGCGAGGCCCCAATTTTGGTGCTACCCGAGGGATTGGATGATTTTGTAATGTATTTTGACGCTTCTATTTCAGGTTTGGGACCTGTCTCGATGCAGAGGGGACATGTGATTGCATACGCCTCGAGGTAGCTGAAGCCTCACGAGGCGAATTACCCTACTCATGCTTTGGAATTAGGGGCGGTGGTATTTGCCCTCAATATTTGGAGGCATTACTTATATGGGGTCTGATGCACCATTTTCACCGATCACAAGAGTTTGAAGTTGTAACGCCCGTAGATCCGGGCTAGTCAATTTAGAGATAATAGGGGTCGAAAACGACTTTTCTACAAAAGATTATTTAGAATAAATAATCTTAACCAAGTTGTAGAATATGTCTCAAGGGTTCCGTACATATAAAGAACTCCGAAATCCGAGTTATAACGAAGGAGTTATGACCTGTCGAAGTTTCGCGACAGAACCGACACGACACCGGGAGACGTAAATAGTGAATTTACGATAGAGGACTTTTTAGCCTTAGTGATATAAACAAAAGTTGTAGTATACGTTAAATCGAGAACATACAAAAAAGAACGCCCAAATTTGACTTCGTATGAGGAAGTTATGAATTTTCTAAGATTTGGCATAGCAGTGCACGGCCCGAAACTCGAATTTCAGTTCGAGCGGTTTTTGGCTTATGCGACCTAAATGAGAGGTTAAGGTCTCATTAATAGGAACTCAATGGTAAAAAGACAGACGAAAACGGAGTCCGTCTGAAGGAGATACGAATTTTTCGCGGTCATTTAACAGTCTAATCTCCGCCTAATGTTAAATTTAAGACCGGTCGAGAATTAGCCGATGGAGTCTAAATGAAAGTTGTAGATCTTGTTTTTACCTACGCGTGGAAAAAAAGAAAGTCGAAAACGGAGCTCGTATGCGAAAGTTACGGGGTTTAGAAGTCGGCAGGGTGCTGCTGCAAAAGGGGTGACGTGGCTGAATATGGGCCAAGGCTTTCTCCCCAAGAAAAGCCATCAGGTGATGACACATGGCACCGACTCAGCGAGTCCATCAGGAATTCAGCCTATAAATAGAGGTGTCGGGCATTGCCATTTCTTCACACCTCTCAAGCCTTCTTTCTCTCTCTAGACTCTCTCTTTAGCCTCCCTTAAGCCCCCTAAAGTCTAGGTAAACCCCCTAGCACCCGAAGGAAGCCCCGAGGCTCCCGAAGTCCCGAGAAAAGAGCCTTTCGGCTCAGAAACTCTGCTCCGGCGGAGCCCGGTTTTCGAGAAAACCCGTTGTAAGTGAGCTACGCCTACGCTATTTTTAATATAGCTTCTAATTAATTATAGTAACATTATTAGGACCTTAAAATAATTATTTGGGCTATTATTATGAGGTATATAAGAGTGTTGCTTAACGCTTATATAATAGTAATAATAGCTAGACTATTAATTAGTCGCGGTTAACGTTAGACTAAACTCTAGTGGTAATGATACTAGGTTTTGTCCGAGGGAAATTGTTTTAAGATTAACGAAGCGTTGTCCGAGTACCAAGTGACCACCTTATCAGGTGAGTGCATAGTTACTTTCATCTTATACATAGATATGAAGTATTTTATATAAATTACGTGCTATGTGTGCATATTATCTGTATACTTGCTATCTATGCTGGATGAAGAATTTTATACAAGTTTTAAATGATTTAAACTGTATATGTATTTATATCTACATAATATGTTGGGTAAAACATGGGTAGATGAAATATGATTTGGATAATGAGTTGAGAGGTGATATAGACCATGAGGTAAGGGTGAGAGGTGGACGATGTGAGAAGCCTTTTTCCTAAATGATGTCCCCGTCATTTAGCAGAGTATGGATGACAACCACAGACTATTCTAGACAGTCCAATGGAACACTAGCAGGCTCGCAACCTGTAGGTGTTGTGAACGATGTGTTCACCCGGTGTACTCTAAACTCTAGCGATCATGCAGACTTGGTGCCAAAACCCTGACGACTATGCGGACTTAGTGCCTGTTGTATAAACCCTGGCGATCATGCAGATTTGGTGCCTAAACCTTGGCGATCATGCAGACTTGGTGCCAAAACCCTGGCGACTATGCGGACTTAGTGCCTATTGTATAAATCCTGGCGACTATGCAGACTTAGTGCCTAAACCCCGGTGACGATGGACTTCGTGCCGATTCCTTAGGAATGAATAAACGAGGAATAGTTGTTTCTTAGGGTAGATCCTTAAGAGTAAAGAAGATAATGGGGATGGGTAATTGGGTTGATTGTTTGATGTTTAAACATAATAATTATATTATTTTGGGTTGAAAACCCTATGTACTCACCAGGTTTCCCAACCTGACCCACTCAGTTTATTTGTATCACAGGTGTTGATATGAAGTTACATTACACTGAGAGATTGAAAAGAGATATAGATCACTAGTGTAAATGAATGTAAGTTCTATTTATGCTTATGTTTCTGTATTGACGATGACATCCCAAATGTTTTAAAAATGAATAAAAATACATTTCTTCGGAAATGCTTTGATAACGTATTTATCATGTTTTACTGGGAACAAATTCCGCAACATTTTTATTAAAAGAAGTACTCTGATTTTTATAAAGTATAAACAAAATCGGTCTTTTCTGGCCGTGAAAATGGGGATGTCACAGAAATATTTGACAGATCAACCGAATCTGAATATGTGGCAGAGGAGATGGTTAGATGTGGTGAAAGATTTTGACTGCGAGATTTTGTATCATCCCGGGAAGGCCAATGTGGTGGCTGATGCTTTGAGTCGTAAGGCGGCAAGTGCTCCGATCCGAGATGTTTGCTTGAGGATGACGGTTACCTCACCATTGATGATATGATCAAGGGGGAACAGGTGGAGGGATTGAAAAAGGATAATTGGAAGACTGAGCGGATTCGGGGGCATATTCCATTATTTGTTCGAGATAGCCGAGGATTATTGACTCAGTATGGTAGGGTTTGGGTTCCAGCATTTGGGGGAGTGAGGCAAAAGATTTTGGAGGAGGCGCATAAGTCTAAGTTTTCTATCCATCCGGGGGCCACGAAGATGTACCGAGATCTGTGGATGAGCTATTGGTGGCCCTACATGAAGCGGGAAATTTCTTGGTTTGTTGAGCGGTGTTTGAGCTGTAGGAAGGTCAAAGCCGAGCGCCAGAGGCCTCACGACAAGGTTCAGCCATTACCCATCCCCATGTGGAAATGGGAGGAGATCACCATGGACTTTATCCCAAAGTTACGCAGGATGGGGCGGGGTGTTGATTCCATTTGGGTTATTGTGGACAGGTTGACCAAGAGTAATCTATGTGCGGGAGGTGGTAGTCAGACACAAAGTGTCGGTATCTGTGGTCTCGGACCGCGTTGTTCGATTCAACTCCAGGTTTTAGAGGAAGTTTCATGAGGAGTTAGGTACTCAATTTCATTTCAACATTGCTTACCACCCCCAGACTGATGGTCAGAGCGAGTGGACAATCCAGACGATCGAGGATTTGCTTCATGCATGCGTGTTAGATTTCGGAGGGAGTTGGGATACTTACCTTCCACTAGCAGAGTTCTCATACAACAATAGTTATCATGATAGTATTGACCGAACCCCATTTGAGATGTTGTATGGTCGAAGGTGTATGACTCCAGTTTTTTGGGGGGAGGTTGTCCATCGAGTCATGGGAAGCACCGAAGTGGTGCTTAAGACCACTGAGTTGATTCAGCAGGTGCATGACATGCTGTGAGTTGTGCAGAGTCGTTAGAAAAGCTATGTTGACCGACACCGATCAGATCTCGAGTTTCAGGTGGGGGATTTTGTGATGCTGAAGGTGTCACCCTTGAAGGGTGTCACCCTGGAAGGGTGTCATCCGCTTCCGGAAGAGGGGCAAGTTGGGACCCCAATTTATTGGTCCATTCAGTATCTCTATCCGAGTTGTCAAGGTTGCGTATCGATTGGATCTCCCTGACGAGCTAAGTCAGATCCATAACACCATTCATGTCTCTCAGCTTCAGAAGTGTGTATCAGATGAGGTTTCAGTTATTTTATTGGATGATATTCAGGTGGATGAAAGTCTGAACTACGTTGAGAAACTCATTGCAGTTCTGGATAGAAAAACTAAAGCTCTTCAAAATAAAGAGGTGAGGCTAGTGGAGGTGCAATGGCAGCACCGGAGAGGCTCCGAGTGGACCTGGGAGCTGGAGGAAAAGATGAGAAAGCATTATCCATATCTATTTGCATCAGCAGACTTCGAGGACGAAGTCTAATTCAAGTGGGGGAGATTTGTAATGATCGGAATCCATGTATTTACCTTTCTCACCCCCTTAGAATGAATTTTCTTTGTAAATGGGTCCCTACGTACGTTGAGCACATATGTGTATGCTTAGCGTACTGGAGGAATGTTGATCGTGGGCATGCACCACGTACTCGGGGGCTTACCAAGCAGTATGTGGGGTGTACGTGGCTCGGATCAAAAACCCTAATCTTAGGGCAAGGCCCCTATTTAAACATCCTTAAGTCATTTGGACCTTACCCTAACCAGCCTCCATTACTTTCAAACGTCCCTAAAACCCTAAATCCTTTGTGAGAAACTCTTGAGCTTGTAAGTGCCTCAAATACCTCATTTTTGGTGTGTTAGCAAAGAGAAGGAAGTGGAAGCAAGCTTTGAACATGGGAAAAGCTTTTGGATCTTGCATTTGGGGCAGCATAGGAACCTTGTGGAGGTAAAAAGCTTTCACCTTGCTTATCCTTTTTTCTTGTTGAGTTAGGGTTTCTAGAAGTCCATTTTTGAGTCCATAAATCCTCTCTTAGGAGTTTGGGCAACTCCATAGGTTAGGGAGGTTAGATCTGAGGTCCTTTGGTTTGATTATGGCATAAAAATGTATCTTGATAACTTCTATGGCTCCATGCATGAGTTAATAGCCTTGGAAAGGTCTTAATGTGTTATAATGGGTTGTTGGGGGCATATAGGGCATGCAAGGGCATAAAGTTGCCAACTTTATGCCTTAGGACCCTTAAAACGTTAGGATTTGGAATTTGAGCGAAAGATCTGCATGCATTAAGGACTTAATGAAGTGGGATGCAAATCAGCGTGTACGATGGGCGTACTCTGATTGTACACTGCACGTACAACCCCTAAGCCTAGTACGTTAAGCGTACTGAAGAGGTACGCTGGGCGTACGCTCTCAGAAAGCTTTGGGCCTCCGGCGGACTTTCAACCTTTGGGACCTAATTGTTTTGGGCCTGGACTTGCTGGTGTTATGAGCCTGAATTTATCTTTTGGCCCAATGTTGGTGTTTGGGCCTATTGGGCCTTGTGGTCCAATATAGAATTGGACTTTGATGCTAGGTCCATTAGGGAAGGAAAGACTTTTGGGCCATCATGGGGGGACTTGGACTTAGGATATTGGGCTCTTTCTCTAGGTTGAGTTATAATCCTAATTAGGGTTATTTGTATATTTGTTCAGTGTCAGATTTTGGACTGGTAGTCAAGCAACTATTGTTTTCAGTAGATTGAGGTGAGTCTTCTCACTATAGCAATGGGTCGAAGGCACCAAGGCTGACCCATTACTTGATATGAGATTTCAGTAATTGAGTATGCAATGGTTTTGTTATCTAGTATGTGTTGACTTATGTGAAGACCATGGGGGAGCCCATGACACTTGGTAAGACCATGGGAGAACCCCTGGCCCTTGAATGCAAGACCATGGGGGTAACCCATGGCAATCCAGATGAGGACCATAGAGGGAGTCCATGGCAAACTTTTGTATATATGTGCATGACATTATGTGGTTACGTGTTTTGTGCATTTTGGGAAACTCACTAAGCGTATGCTTACAGTTTTTTTTGGGTGTTTTAGGTACTTCTGGTTCTAAGGGCAAGGGTCCGGCTTGATTGCGCAACATGCATTCTCCAATATTTCCGCACTTTTATTTTGGATACTCTGATCTTTTGGACAATGAATTTATGTAATGGGATTTTGGAAAAAAAAATATGGTTGAAACTTCTAATTATTAAATGAAATTTTTTATCTGAATTTTTGGGCTGTTACATTTTTCCTCAATTAATGCAGCTTCCAAACATTACTCAGCATCCTCCACTAGTTCCAAGCTCCAATTTAGATCCAAAACTCCGTCCAATGCATCCTCAATGTGTTGTATTCTCAATCCTTGTTAATTTACCCTGAAGATCATAACAAAAGTGTGTAGTACGGTCATTCTGCAAACATAATTAGAAACACACAATCTATAACAAAACAAGGGAAATAGTTAGTATTTTATAAGAAAATGATGACCAAAACATGCTAATAGATGCATATAAAATGCATTTAACATGGATACTCTAGACACATGACTAGTCTCAAGTTTCTCTTGACAGATTTTATGGAGAAAGTGTTGGGTTTTGAGCATTCTAACACTCCTATGGTGTACATTCAACCCTATAAACCTTGGATCTATGTTTTCTCTATTATACATGCAAATATTAACTATTCCAAGGTTTCATCCTAACTAGCATATTATGAAGCACCTATACTACAAAGTTCTAGTTATATGACATACCTTTTGATGTAGCTTGATGTCTTCAAGCTTTAAGAGCTTAGCCCCAATAGTGTGGAAGCCTCAAATGGAATCACAAATCACCAAAACACCTTGGAAGAACTTGAGAGAATATGTATGCACACTAAAATCGGCCCACTCTTATTTTCACACACTTGTACCAATTTTGTGAGCCAAGGACCCCTTTATATATTATGGAGGATTAGGGTTACATCCATGTAAACCCTAATACCCATGACCTTTCATTTACATAGGATCCATGGGTTAAAAGCTCCATGGACCATCAATGAAAGCTTAGCCCAACCTAAATGAACTTGGCCCATTCCATATATATAAGAGTCCATATTTAATTAGTTCTTTTTGATCACTTAATTAATTCTAAATTAATTCTTGATCAATACTAATTAAATAATATGATTCCATATTAATATATTAGAACTTATAATATATTAATATAAATCATAAATATACTATTCTCAAAAGACTATCCGTATAAATTGTGCCGGTGAAGTGCAACCCAAATGGACCATGCCGGGTCGGGTCAAGTACATACCAAATATAGTTATGGACTTAGACATTAATCCAACAGTCTCCCACTTGGATAAGTCTAAAACTATTATTGAGTATGACTTCAAAACCTAACTAGAAATCGTAGCTCTTAAAGCCGCTGTCGAACTCTGACCTTGTCAATGACTTGTCCATTAGATAAGGGATCATATATTCCTCCATTCTAGATATCATATGGACTGAGACATGGATTATAATCATTCTCTCTTTCCATTTGTTGTTTCCCGATTTTCGATTTATGATGACTGACTGATTGAACAAATCAAATCAGTCCTGGCTTGGCCAAGCACTCACATGTGTCATCGCTAAATCATCGAGGGGCCCACAGATATCGCTTTTATCCTGAAGGTAAAAGGAATGGATAAACTTCGACTCATATGGCTTGTTCTACTACTTGTTGAATCATACACAAAGGAACATTTTATAACATCGAGTTACCAAATGCGTTTTCGTGCAATCAATGTATAACCAACTCATAGTAACAACTCATATCTCTAGGTTTGAAGAATATAAGATATTATCGTCTCATGATCACTCGTGATAAAATCCATGAAGTGATTCAAATGAGCGCGGGTTGAATCCAATACTCAGAACTTATGAGCACTCATGAGTGTTGTAGGACCACTTTGTCCACCAACTTGGACCTCTACAAACCAACCCATGACAGTCTTGATTCATATCTACTTCCAACATATGACCGACTGTGGATGGTTTGAATAACTTAATCATTCAGGAAGAGCGACTTAGTTATTCTGGAAGTCAAAACATGCAAAGTGAAACACAAGAATAAATGAATCAAATATGGTATCAAACCCTATGAATATAAATAAACACTTTTATTTATCACCATACTGATTACTCATTATTCATTGTTTCGGTTTTATCAACTTTATACTTGAATTAAAAACACTAGTTGTCCCATGCTCCAAGCATGTACACTATGTTTTTCTTAAACAATAGCTTTGCCATACACCAAGTATGCACTCTATGTTTGTCTATGATCCTTACTTTGTGAAATAAACCAATTGAACATAATTTCAATGATTCTAATTTCACACTCCCAAATCCTTATCGAAAAATGTGAGAATTTCAAATTCCTATCATTTATCGAAATCTGTTTAGATTTTAAACTTATATGCACTGACCCTCCTGTAATGAATATGTACAAAGTCACAAAGACTTGTCAACAGTCATTATAAGGTATTCCAATGGAGATCAACTCCATGGAAACTAAGTCTCATATTCAAAGTACATTGCTTTGGACATGCTTCTTGCATTAAGTTTTCTAATCTTACACATATAACTTCCACCTATGGAGACAACTCCATATTCTCATTTTGACTATCACTTCTGAACAAGAGATGCCTCTTTTCAGAATATGTCAATATGGTCCTTCCAAAATTAGCACTATACTTCCAACTGTCCCTGAGCAACCAATCTTTGGTAAACCTCAGATTGTCCTCGACAATTGCTTAATCATTTTAGTCATATCCAATTCTAGACCTTTTCCCTTCTTAATGCCTCTGGGCATTTGGAAAAATTTAGAAATGACAAATATTATAGCACATGCAATCGATCCTGTACCCAAAGCAAATGGTACACGATTCATGATGTCTCACATAAAGACATGATTCTAGACCAGTCTTTTGCTACAATATTTTTATTTGCCATGTTTTCAAAATTTGACTATGAAGAGGGATGCCGTAATCATAATCGAATTTTGAGAACGCAATATATAGAATTTCCTTAAGTTGAACCAATCCAACATGAAATTCATATATATATTCTTGACTAAAGATGATTAAGGTCTCAATCTAAGCCTTTAGAACTGAAATGAAATATATCCTCTCCCTTAATTATAGCAAAACAACTTTTTCAATCCCTGCAGCCTCACGAATTGAAACTTTTGTTTTCTATAATTAGCATTGCTAACTTGTAACACTAACAATAATTATCATGCTGCCACTAACATGATGATTATTAGCATAACACTTATGCTCCCACTAGCTTTGACATGTACTCAGAAATCAGCTGGACTTCTAGAAATCAATACTTTATTGACTTTCTTACCAAAGTTCAGATTTCTGATACGAGATGCTTTGATAAAAATTTATCAAAATCATACACCTTTCCTTAGATAGCATGCATGTGTGTCTAAACAATTTCAGAACTATGAAAAGGGATGCCGTAATCATAGTCTCAATTGTTTAGACCTTTTGCCATCTGCTTCAAATCTACTTGGTGGAAGTGTTTCCTCACCATCATTTTCATGAATCGGAGAGAAACCTTATGACCCTTAGATTTTATGGTGTATGTGTTCTTATCCATGTGAATCGTCAAAACCATAGTCACAAGACAAGGATAATGACAAATCCAAACTCATATGGACTGAACTTATGCAATCTTAACTTCTTGCCACCTGGCAGTACAGGGCCTGCCATTGCTTCCAAGTTGTTATGCAACCAATTGAGAACTTTCAGAACTCCTATGCAAAGCCAACTTTAACTGGAATGGGCACAGAATATGTCAACACGATAGGTTATAAACCTCAAGTCGTGTGCTAGTGAAGAACCTCAGGTTTTATTCTTGATTAGTTCTTGAAATTCTTTTTAGGATCTTTAAGACTCCCACTGTCCTCTTGACATATAAGACTATCTTGCCAAATATTCAAGAGATAGTGCGGATTCTTTATCAAGACAAACACTTCACACAATTGGCCTTAGTTGGTCTTTGTTTTATCCAAAACATCACAACTTACCAATTTCAAATGTACAAGAGTAGGACACTTTTACTCTTACATTTGACAAGTGTTTTAAACCTTTCTTTAAGATATGTCACTCAAGTTACAATCTTGGAGTATGACTCTAAGAATTGTTTTGGAACGAAGTATGACTCATCTTCCTGATCTAACCATTTCAACAATTCATGACTCCTCTTCTTAGTCATAAGAATGCACTAACATGACCTTTAGAGGACTAATAGTGATATGATTTCTAAATCATTAAGATGATCACAAAAATGATACTAAAGTACTCTCCCATCTTTTCAGATTTGAGAAACTTTTATCTTTCTGCCTAATTTGATTCTTCCCATTCGTTCTGCCATACATTGAGACTTTTCCAATGTTTCAGAATTATACTTAAACTTGTAAGTATAACCATATTTACTAAACTTTAGTAAATCAAATAGTCTTAACGAGCTTTGTGGTGGACATGACCAGTGCACAAGAATGTGTACTCGATCCCTTTAGTCATTCACTTGACTCACACATCCATGTGAACAAGTAATTAGTCTTGATTTTCCAATGCTTGAAAGTTCTCATTCATTATACTATTCAACTTGCATGATTCCAAGTTTCGGTCCAATTGAAACTTGGGCGATGAGGAACTTTCCTGATTTGGTAAATTTAGACACTACCACAAATGAAAGAATCAAATCCATTTTCCAATATTGATGTCATTGGAATCATATAAGCAACAATTTTCCACAAATGCCATTGTAAGGATACTTCAAATAAACAAAATTAAACAATTTTCTTTTATTTTAAAACTTTGCGGAAAAACTTATCCTTACAATCCACATGGAAAATTGTTGTTATCTATTCCTTAGCAATATATCATAACTTCTTAAGCAACTGCTCAAAATTCTGATGCGATCGAAATCCACCTTCGCGATCAGAATCAGCATATACTTCCTTTAAGATTTCTCTCTATTCTTTTATTCTTAAAACATCAACATGTGACCCAGTCACATCATGTAATGAGGATCTCAGAATAGAACTTAACAGAGTTAGATAATGGGCTCTACCTGATGTAGAGTCAAACTTATTGACTTTAACATCCTTAGGTAAATTTGGCAGCTTTGCAATCAACGCCCCTTCCTTTGGCAAAATAAACATATGGACCCTTTGGTAATGGGACTATCTCAGACTTAGCCTTTCTCTTTACCATTTGGTCAACCGGGTTGACGATGGTCAATCCCTTTTGCATTGGGAAGAGAATGCTTTTTCTGGATTTCCAGTGTCACCATTGTCACTGTCCATAAAGTTTTTGGGAAGTTGATCTTCTAATCAAATTTGTTTCACTATCGTTCCAAATCATTGCTGATTCAGCAGCACCAAGCAAATAGATATGATCATTAAGGTTCATGTCATAGTCTGTATCATAGTAGTCCTAAAGGAACTCACTATGTGACTTAGAAAGTGATTGAACATCCAACTTTCTCAAGACTTTGACACCCAACTCTCCCGGCTTGTCAATATGTGACTTCATCTCTAAGATGTGATCACACATAGACCTTGCTTGCCATTAGGGCTTGAGTGACCTAGAACTTGTGGGTTAGGGAGAATAATTGGAGGAGGTGGAGGAAGAGAAGTATGACTTCCATGAGCCAAACTCGGGAAGTCATATTCATTAGGAAAGCTTGGTTTGGGAAGATCATTGTTGTCTAAACCAGACATCAACAATGGGAGAAATTCAAGATAGTTGATTTAAAGTCCTTAATATAACACCCAACATGAAATATTAAGGCTAGGATCCAACAACCTATTTATAACTGGAAGAGGGATGCCGTAATCCGAGTTATAAAATAGTTGAAGGTAGGTAAATGACGATTTACCAATTTCCACCATGAAAAACGAAATAATTTAATTAGGTTTTTACTTGGTTTTGAAACTCCTAGATCTTTTGAGATTCATTGAACTTTTCAATGACATGTTTCAATCTCGAGTGTGCCCTTCAGGTTTTGTGACTGGGATGCCGAGGATCACAAAACAAGGTGTGAAGTAACCATGCAAATATACTTGGTACCCTTAATATTTACCCCTCAATCGATGTGCCGGTTAACCACACACGCTCCAATGATTCTATGATAAACATTAAGTTACCCTTTGCCTACCTTGTTAAGTCCAGGTTAGTGTGCCGGTTAACCACACACGCTCCACTAACAACTTAAACAAAGTGCAAAGTGTAATTTCATGGATTAGCACCTTATTCACATTTTCCTAAGTAACTAAGATTGGGAATTTATAAGTGTTTAGTTACTTAGTATTTATCATTATACTTATAATGAAGGGAGAATTATAGTCCTTGTCCTACCTGTTCGGCTAACGACCCTCCACCGGTCAAGGAAGCGGTGAGTGAGAGTGGACACCCATTAAACTGTCATTTTATAGGCAGTAACCTTATACCCCCTTATAGACCGGCTTCGTGAATGAGGCCTACTAATGGTAAGACGACTTGCTCTTATACATATAATATATTAAACTTTTAATATTATAATAGTATAAGGGTGTATTTTAGACATTTAAAATACTTGGTGGTTTAATCTATTAATTAAACTAGACTTTTAATTTAATTAAACTCAAACCATATATTTATGGATTAATAATACTCTTTTAATTAAACGCTTTAATTAACTATTAATAAAGTCCATAAGAGTTAATTTGAACTATTCAACAAAACATCATAATTCCAATTATTAAACTCAAAATTAAAACCATTTAATTAATTGTTTAAGTTATGAACACAAGAGTTTTAGAATTCAATTCTTTTTTTCATAAAAAACTTTTCTCAAATTCCAAAACTTGAGGGCAAGTTTTGTAATTCTTGAAAACCTTTGGATTCCATAACTTATTGAATTAATGGTGTTTTATGATGAAACTTTCCATGTTCCATAACTTAAGAACAAGTTATGGAATTCTTTAAAACATTAACACAAAATTTTGTAACTCCATAAAAACTTTGAATCAAAATTTTTTTTTTTTTAAAAAAAACTTTCATATCCATAACTTATGGAAGTTTCAAAAACCCTTAAGATCACAACTTTAAAAAAAACTTTTGAGCTCCAAAATTTTATGACAAAATATGTAACTCCTTAAAACATGTAGATGAAACTTTTAAAACTAATAAAATAATCATATCATTTTATCTTTTACTAAATTTGACCTAATTCAACTCATATAACAAATGATTCAAATTTTACAAATAATTCGTTTTTCACAAAACAAGTAATTATCTTAAAATTTGACAAACGTCATGTTTTTTTTCCCTTTTTTTTCAACTTGAAAATAAAACATTTGCATCAATATAACAGAAAACAACTCATGGCTTTGATACCATTGTTGGGTTTTGAGCATTCTAACACTCCTATGGTGTACATGCAACCCTATAAACCTTGGATCTATGTTTTCTCTATTATACATGCAAATATTAACTATTCCAAGGTTTCATCCTAACTAGCATATTATGAAGCACCTATACTACAAATTTCTAGTTAGATGACATACCTTTTGATGTAGCTTGATGTCTTCAAGCTTTAAGAGCTTAGCCCCAATAGTGTGGAAGCCTCAAATGGAATCACAAATCACCAAAACACCTTGGAAGAACTTGAGAGAATATATATGCACACTAAAATCGGCGCACTCTTATTTTCACACACTTGTGCCAATTTTGTGAGCCAAGGACCCCTTTATATATTATGGAGAATTAGGGTTACATCCACGTAAACCCTAATACCCATGACCTTTCATTTACATAGGATCCATGGGTTAAAAGCTCCATGGACCATCCATGAAAGCTTAGCCCAACCTAAATGAACTTGGCCCATTCCATATATATAAGAGTCCATATTTAATTAGTTCTTTTTGATCACTTAATTAATTCTAAATTAATTCTTGATCAATACTAATTAAATAATATGATTCCATATTAATATATTAGAACTTATAATATATTAATATAAATCATAAATATACTATTCTCAAAAGACTATCCATATAAATTGTGTCGGTGAAGTGCAACCCAAATGGACCATGCCGGGTCGGGTCAAGTACATACCAAATATAGTTATGGACTTAGACATTAATCTAACAGAAAGATGGTCCTATTGTTACTTTTGGAGATAGCATTGAAGGAGTGGTCAAAGGCGTGGGTACAATTAAGTGCAAATCATTCGAGCTGAAGGATGTGTTCTATGTCAAGGTCCTTCAAAACAATCTCATCTCTATCATTCAAATATGTGACGTTGGTTACATAGTTATTTTCGAATGTAATGAAGGAATGGTCTTCGAATCAAAGAACACAATTTTGCTCACTGCAATCAGGGAAAATAACATTTACAAGCTTTAATTATATTGGTGTTGGATAATGCTATTTTATGACCTTAAATTACTTTTTGCTATCTTAAATTCCTGAATATACGCAATTGATTTTTATTTTACTATAAAACTTTTATGCTTCAAAAATTCTTTCTAACTTTCATTTTACCAAAGGAGTATACATTGTATATCTTACTACTAGTATTTCCTATGTGCGTTCTTCTCTTTCACTCTCTAAGTCATAGGATCTTCTGTCTTCATCTCAATAATAATCTTAATTGATTTGTCCTTTTGGAAAGGATCAACGGATCATTCCTTCGGTGCAACATCTTCTGTATAGAGCTGGTTGAAGCTGGCTCTGCATCTTTTCTTCAGTGCCAACTAATCTCTTCCTGATGTTGATGATCATGTTGATTGACATGAAGTATCCTGCTGATGAGACAAGAAAAAGGACAACTCTATCTGAAGTTGTTTTTCTGGACACAGATCTCTTCTTTCTCTTATAGCTTGTATCTGTTGTGATTGGATGAAGGGAAGCTAGGTAACATGGCAAGTCTAATTTCCATAGACGCTCTCACTGCTACATCGATTCTCATATGAGATCCAAATACCTCTTTAACAAGACAATGCTCATCATCTCTTCCATCACGGATCACACATAATGGAACCTTCAAGTTCTGTCTTGGTGACTCTAATAACTCAAAGGTTACAAAGATTGGATCCTATTAACTTGGTGGTTACAAATATTGGTTCTTATTCTTCCCTTATTCTTGGTGAACATGAAGCTTGGAATCTATCTACAATACTTTAACGATTAAAGGCATCTTCTCTCTTGGTTTTTTGTGAATTGCGTTTTGTGTTGATGTATTTGATCTTGCTATTGTATTCTTTTATAGGCACTGTTGAGGGGCAGATATATCGGAGAAAGGAAACTCATTTATGGCCTTTCAATTCAAAAGATTTGATGAATCGGGTCTTTATCTCATTTCTTAAAAAATTGCTCAAATTTTGCTTTTAGAATACTTCGTTGTTTGACTAAATCTTTTGTTTTATCTCTTATTACTATTGTATTCTTTATTATTTTATTGTCTTGTACCATATTAAATGAATTGATGGTGAATTCAAAATTCTAGAATGAAACTTAACTTCATGATACAGAAGATAAACTACTTTTCGTTGAAAAGTTTACGTTGTTAATGATTCACGCTGATTCCACCTCAACGTGATTGAAACATTCCATTCTCTCCTTTAATGTCTTCTTCATAAAAATTAACTATTCACTGTGACATACCACATACTAATAAAAGTTTGAAACTTTGTGCTGATGGTTAGGCTACGTACTGTATCTTATCACACGCACCAATCCCTTCTTCCCTTAAACTCTCCTTAAAATATTTATGATTCAACGTAACATACCATACACTAATGAGAGCTGGAAAAATCTATGTCGATGGTTAGGGTACGTACCGTAGCTTATCACATGCACCAATCCATTCTCGCCATACATTCCTCTTTAGAATATTATGATCCAATGTATGAAGCCAGACGCTGATGAGAATTCAAAAAATCTGTGTCGATGGGTATATCGTTGTCTGTGATGTATTACACGCACCTATCCATTATCTCCCAAAAACTCTTCTATTAAAAAATTTGATGATTCACTATATCTACCATATACTGATAAAACTTCGACATACTTTGTCGATGGGTACATTTCGTACCGGAATGTATTACACGCATCATCCCATTCTCGCCCTTTATTCTTCTAATAAAAGAAGTTAATGACTCAACATATAAAACCATACGCTAATGAGACTTTGCAATACTATACTAGTGAATGATAGTGCAAACCCATATTATCAGGAGACATCTCAATCTCACTTGTTCGTCAGCTGCAAATTTGATCCATTGATAATTCAACTATGATACACTGACCGCTTCCGCTGATAACTCATGCCGTTGATGCTATGTCTTTCCGATACACTTATCTCTATGGTAAATTTTGGATGACGAGTAAATATTTGCAACAATATCTTGAAATACAATATTTTTACGGCGCCACTTTCTCCAATCATGATTAGGTAAAAGAAAAGAAAATTCATGGATAAATTTGGGGAACTCTGTCTCCTAGGTCACTTTTACAACTTATTCAAGTAGTCGAATTTCTCTCTCAAGAAGCTCACTTGATCATCATCTTCCTCAAGTTTTCATCATGTCGAAGGTTCTCTATGTGTTTGCTCCTGATGCTAATGTGGTCAAAGGCCCCCATGCTCCTGATACTCCCATTTCCATTCAAGAAAACAACATCTTTTCGAACTGCTCTTTATCTCCTCCAATCAGAAAACTATTCTGAAACCCTTTCTGAAGAATAATTCAAGTCTATTCGTTCACGATTAAGGTAAAACTTCTCTCCTCATGGTCCTACTCATAACCCAACCAAATACACCCTCCGTAAATGTTATTGTGCAAGGTGGAAGTACTTATCAGGGGTGATTGGAAAATGTATTGGACATAAGACAGGAAGCTTAGATCAGTTAAATGTCCTTGAGCAATGAATCTTGTATGTCATGGCTTGCAACAAAAGACTGGATTTTTCTCAACTCTTCTTCGATCAACTAGTTGAGTGTGTCATTGGGAACAAGAAGGCAACATATTTTCCTTATCCTCCTTGTCTTACACTAATTTTGGCTCGTACTAGAGAGGGTTATAATGTCAATCATGGAGTCTCCATACTAATTCCAGTTCTTTTATTATCAATGTTGTCCCTCTGATGGAGATGTCCATCTTACCCAAAGTATGGAGAATTCGGTTGTAAATCCCTATGTTGTTGAAACCTATGAATCTGAAGAAAAGGATGATGAGGGCAGTATTGAAGAGGAGGAGGATGATGCCGACAATAATGATGATGATGATGATGATGAAAAAGGCGTCGATGATGAAGAAGATGAATTAGACGCTAATATGGGAGAAGCCTCTGTTTTGGGAATGACTAATTCTCCTCCAAGATTCAACCAACATATTCGTTTCTATTCGACTTCTACTTCATCAACAACTCCTTCTGTATAAGATATAGTACAACACAGGTCATCTCCACCTCAAGTGGAAACTACTAATCTACTTATTCAAGATGTGAATTCTCTAAGATCAGTGTCTCCATCTGTACAAGCTGCTACTGTTCCCCCAATGCTAATTCCTATACAACTTTTGCTACCTTTCTGGGGGAGTCTAGCTCCAACTTTCAAACGAATGTGCTCTCCAAGCTCTCCTTATTGGTTCAGATGACTCAATCTCTTGGAGAAAGACTGACCAAAGTAGAGAATTATGTGGCTGACATCAAACGAACAATGGCTTTGACTAATGATGATGATATGATGATTGAAGACACTCCTCCTATCTCTGCATGTAATGATCAACTACCTCCTCCTCCACCTAGGAATAATCCACACCCATCATCATTTGGCAATAATCAACTACCTCCACCATTGCCTAGAAATAACCCTCCTCAACCTCCAACGAATCCTCCTCCTCGCACTCCCTCACCACCCCATGACATTCCTCCCCAAACTGATGATGCCAAAACGAGGAGAATAGACAAGAACTAGTGATGACGAATGTAACTCCATTACAGCCTGATTCATCTGAAGAATGAAGGGAGGATAATCAAGGAAAAATGGTTGTCTTTCAATCTGAAGCAATGGATGATCATCATCCTATTGCAGACGTTGATGATCAGACTAATGAGTATGAAGGGTTTCTTTATTTGGATTTTATGGCACAAACTCTTGTTCCTCTAAGTGTTGTTTACCCTGATACATATTCTTAAGGGGAGATTCCTCAAGGAAGTTACTGGGATATTGAATCTGATGATGATAAGCTCAATCCTAGAAAATCAAATGACGCTCAAGCTGGAAGTTCCTTAGACGCTAGTGGTTCTTCAGCCCCTCCTCATTCCAAGAAATGCAAGTTAACAATTGATTTGGAAGATTTAGCTGAAGACTTGTAAATCACCATCGAGGATGTCATAGAAATTATGTTGGAACATAATGCTTCAGTTCAAACAAGAAGAGATGAACGTCTATCTATCAAAATTGCTCAGACCCTTGCATTTGCTAATACTCAAGAGACAAATATTTAGTGTTTCAATATCGATGTGGCTAAACGAAACAGAGTCCCAGAGCTGAATGATCGAATCAGCCGAATGAAATTTGGAAATGTTCTCAATCGAAGATATCAACCTGATCCAATCATCAAAGTCAGATGCTCCAATTGCAATAATGAATCACTTAAGATTCATCTGGTTAGGAAGAAGGTCGAGCATAAATACACTGAAGTTGTCTTTGCTTGTGAGTTAGTTAAATATGGCTACAACGAATGGATACAGATTCAAGAGATAATCTCTAAACATAAAGGTGTTCATACTTAGGAGGTAAAATTGGCTATTCAACACTTGATCAACAAAGTCAAGAAGTTGAATTTAGTGCCATCAGCTAGTCCATCTCATCCTTCTACCTAAGAAAGATCTAGCAAGCCTGATGTACAAGTATACTAGGTTCCTTCTTCTATATGGCACCCCTTACATTAACAACAAGTTTCTAGTGGGTGTTAAGCCAATTCGGCACATGTTTATTTGGGAACTAGAACATGGTATCTTTTATCTTGACAGTTAGAACCAAATGTGCTTTCAACACACTGAAGATCTTCTTGCTGCTCCCACTTAGCATCTGTTCAATCTTCGTCTGGAGGGTATGTGACTTATAGAACTGGAACGAGGATATTGTGGGCTGATCTCTTTTGAACTTGGTAAGCATCTAGCTGATCTTTATCTTGATGAATTTAAGTGGTTGAAACCTGAGATCTTGAGTGAAGCTGAAAAGTTCTCTAATGATAAATATGATGACTCCACTAAAGATTAGTTTTGACATCATTAGATATGGAGAGATTGTAAGGTCACACCCTATGATCTGATGAGTCAAACACTACACATTGACCACCAGCGCCAACATCAGCTCCAACGCCAAATTTAGTATGATCAACGCCAGCGTGAACTTAACGATCTTGGTGATCATATGTATATTAGGCATTCATACGTTGTATATATAGAATAGATGTCTGATCCGTAATATTAGTGATCAGGATCAAACATTGACATAGATTAGTTTACATCTCCAAATAGTGGGATCTTAGTTATTGTAACCGTATATAATATACTATTAGGGTCAAACCCTAATAGAGATTGTTGTTGTATTTATGACCTCGTTCTCTTTGTGAGAACCATCTTTCTTAGTGAAAGTATCTTTGTGATCATACGTGTTCTATTTTTCTGTTTAACCTTTGCTTTGTTTGTTTGTTTTTTGTTATTCATACTTATGTGTATTCGATCGATACAAACCTTCATTAATTGATTTTCAGCATTGAGGATTTTGTTGTAACCTAATAAACCCATAAGTATTAACATAAAATTAAAATATAATTTAAATAAAACTAATATTAATGCTAACCATTTCATTAGAAACCTTGAAACACAAAATACATAACATTTTTTTATAATAAGTGTAACACATTTAACATAATGTCATATGATAAAAAAACAAAACAAAATATGTCTTAAACATTAAAAAGAGCAACATATTCTTCTTGATTATTTAGTTGCTTGTGAAATCCTCGATCCTATCCATTTTAATCTTTATCCTTCGATCCAAAACTCAACTATAACCATGATTGTGTTTCCAAGTAGAATTTTCTTCCTATAAGACTGTTTAAGATAAATGTATGCATTGATCCTTTTACCAGAAGGATCAAACTTGTCTAGGTGCTTGCATATGCTTTCAATCTCCTTTGAATAGATCAAAGAGTTGCAGAAAATATTCATCACAATATTTCTCCTCTTCATGTAGTTATCTAGGTCATTATGCATGTCTACAAGGATATGTCTTTTTTTTCATGTAGCTATTCGCAGAAGTGGAAGAACTTAGAGTCATTGAAAGAGCGGAGAAAAGTGTTTGTATATTATGTATGTGATTCTTGATATAATTTTTGTGAAATATTGTGTGTATATATATTGTTAGTCAATG
Organism: Lactuca virosa; assembly: GCF_052849685.1. NCBI lineage: Eukaryota > Viridiplantae > Streptophyta > Magnoliopsida > Asterales > Asteraceae > Lactuca > Lactuca virosa. The sequence goes on from NC_136429.1 coordinate 205,476,707, forward strand.
ATAATAATTACATGCACCATGTTTTTTAATGAACTCGTCCGTTTTAACCTACTTTCTATGTATCAAATATTAATCAGACGATTGGTATTACTTATAGAAGCTACTTCTCCCTTTGATAGTATTTGATTAGAAAAGTTGATAGGACGTGAGACTACACACGTATCTCCAAATGCATTTATATTCGGTCGATATTATTCTCTTTACTATATATATATATATATATATATATATATATATATATATATATATATATCCTAATATTTTTTATAATAAACAAAACTGTAAAATTGGTCCTTGTGGTATGCGAAAAAACTGTGGATATAGTCCAAAAAGTTTTGAACTTGCATGAAAGGTCCAAAATAAGGAATTTTCCATGGTTTTGGTCCTAAAATTAAGAAATTCCTTTGATTTTGGTCCATGAAAATTTTGAAATGACGATTTTGCCCTTTAAATCTCCTTTTTATATATTTTTATAGTTTTTAATGCTTTATTATTTAAAACATAAAAAATTACACCCCTACTCTCTCTCTCTCTCTCATACATACACACATACGCCTGATCTTTTCCACAGATCTTCTTCTTCCCTTCATCTTAACTCACCCTTCATCTTCAACCAATCTTACTATGAATTGATCACCTGAAACTGCCACCACACACCATCGTGTTCATTGTCTCAGTGGCAACAACGTCTTCATCGTTTTAGTGGCACCATCGCCACCGCCTCCGTTGTCAGCCACCATCGCCGCCTGTTGATTTCGTTGTTGTAATTCAGGCTACCAAATCCTCCCCAAGGCTCATAATCACCCTCCTCGCCTTTGATATTTACTTCACCGTCAACAAGCTCGACAACCGCATCGACGGTAACGTCTCATCAGGAGAAGATCCATAATAAAGATCCATGGAAGATTTGTATCCAAGGTTTGTGAAATTGTGAAATTAAACATCTCCATTCTCCACTAACCAAATCCATACACAAATTCATCGAATTTTGGAGCAGTAGGTCAAGGCAAAGTGGAGGTATTGAGTGTGTCAAATGTTTGATATATGCTTTGAAGCAATAGAGTCGGACTCTATGGATTCAGTGACTTAATTTAGGTGATCATCAGTGGCTTTTGTGGATCTTGTTTATTGTTTCAAATCTAGCTTTAGTTATTAATCCCCGTTTTGGATATAGTGGTTGTTAGGAGCTTTTGTTGATATCGTTTACTTGTTGTATATTAGAAACAGATTCCAGATGGGTTTGTTTGGTGTTGGTTAATAAGAAAATTTCTATCGAATTTTGTGTATGTTTTTTATTTACAGTGTAAATGTGTTTGTGCGTATGAGTTTGATTTCCAGGTGAGAGGTGAAAAAGAAGAATACAGGAGAGAGAGAGAGAGAGAGAGAGAGAGAGAGAGAGAGATTGGTGGTGGGCCCAATTCAATTGTTATTTATTTTAATTGTTTAAAGTATTAAAACTAATATGAAAAAAATACAAAAAAGAAACAGAATGGGTAAAATTGTCTTTTCAAGTTTATAAGGACCAAAACCACAGGAAATTCCTGATTTTGGACCTCTCATGCAAGTTGAAAACTTTTTGGACCTTATCCACAGTTTTTCACAAACCATAAGGACCAATTTTTCAGTTTCGTCTTTATAATATATTCCATATTTAATCCATTTATTGGTACACTATATGCATTTAAAGTTGATTGATATATTTTATCTATAAGTAGATTCAATCTCACAAACAAAATTCGTTTGTGCATCGTCTTATCTCTTAATACATGCACATCTACTTCATTTTCCTACAATGGATCCAAGATAATCATTAGCCAAAAAGATTAAATACGACCATGTCTACACTAACAAGAATTTCTAGATTTAGATTTCTTTTTTTTTTTTGCAAAAAAAATATCAAGATGACAATGCCTACAATGTCATTACTGATTTGAAGATTGAGAATCACTTCGACAATCTTGATATTGGTCATAGAGACAAGAAAGCTAAAGTGTTAGAGGATGTCAAAGCCTTAAAGACTATGTTATTTCTTATCTTCATGAACAGAATGTACCAGACAATGTCTTTAAAAAGCTTTGTAATCATTTGATTGCTTGTGTGGAGGCATATCTTAATGAACAAAAGGATTATCTAATTAACTAGGCTGTCATTTGCATTACTGGTTTTGTTGTTTGACATTGTTCTTAGTAGAAGAATGTAGATATTTATAATATATGTATTAGGTCTAATGTAGTCGAAGTTCATTCTATATAGAATGAACTTTTTAATTTTAGTACATGCTTCTTTTCGTTTTTATTTACTTACATCTTCATTGTATTTTGTTTTAATTACTTATAGAGTTATATTATTATACTAACATGTTGCAAGTGTTATAATTTAAACAAAAATAATGTTTCAAGCATTCTTACTAAAAATAAAATAATGTTCCAAACATGTTTACTTAATATCCAAATCAAAACAAAATACAAATCAAAACAAAAAAACTAAGTCATTATTCTAATGTAGTTATCATATCTTGGTACATCTACCATAACATTGAAATCTTCATTCTAACTACCAAGTTTTTTATTTTTTCTCTCAACCCTCCTCATTTTCTCAGCTTTGTTATATACTCCAAATTTCTTAATTTCTTCAAAGACTTAATTTCTTTTTACATTGAACTCTAAAACCATAATTTCTGTAAGAAAATTTTGTCTCAATGTATTAGTTAAAATATTTTGTTGTTTTACATCTGCATCCAAGCCAAATAACCATCTGTTAAGTTGATCACCCATGTAAGCTTTCATGAATGTCATTAGCATCACACCATAATTTTTTTTGTATGCTCTTGTGACTGACACTTAAGGATATAACTTCTAGTTTTCTTTGCTGAAGTATATGTGATTTCTTGTGATCATTATTAGCAAGATAATCACAGAAGAAATTATGGTGCCATACAAATGTTATGATATTAACATAAGTGTCTTATTTTTAAAATCAATGATGGATATGAATAATATATATAAAAGATGCATTAAATTGTATTACCATGGTGGTTGGAATTTTCCCATATGATGACACACCTACTCCTCTATCAAATTTTGTATAAAATAACGAATACACACCTTCTTAAATTGAAACAGATTAAATATCTTTTGTTTTCTTGATAAACTGGAAAAAAATATACATGTTAAATATTATTCACAAATTATTAGAATTCTTGTAACCTTAGAAGTGAAAGAAAATATGTTAAAAAAATTAATTCTAATATATTAACCATATCTATTTTTGATATATCGTCTCCTTCGGTCCCTCCTGTCACACATGATTCAGTTGATTCAACAAAATCTTCATAACTGAATTGTCGTTTTATTTTGTATACAAGCAACAGATCTTCTTGGTAGTAATGAATAAAAAAGCATCATACGTAATGGCTTTATAATATATTATAACTTCACCCTTATAATATAAATTTTACTAAATAACTTACGAGCATGTAAGTAGGAAAGAACATTCTTGAATAAGAGGATTTAGCCCTTTTAACCTGTAGCTTGTTCAGAAGCACTAACCAATTGTCAATTTCAGGATCAACATCTATGTATGTTGCTAATGGTTGTGCACATTTTACGCTCAAATATACATATCCTCCTTCATCCTCTCATTTGATTGTACTAACATGCACGACATTTTGTTATTCCGAATATAAAAAAATTAATAAATTAAATATGTTAGAATAAAGTACGTATTGTCAAGTCGATTCCTAACATAGTTTTCCATAAGATTACATCTTCCATACCTACTTTCTCTTTTAAATCATATATACTCCTTACATATGGTGAAAAAAATTTATTTCCAATTTTCACCATCCTCTTCTATACTACATTGACATCATTTCCAATTTCCTCATCTTTAGTTTTGGCTATTTCTTTTCCTTTTCCATTGTTTGTATTCATCACATTCTTATTTGCCTCAACTGCTTTTACCATTGAACTAAAGTCATCAATCTTATCGAAATCCTGTACTAGTTTAGCAGATTAATTTTATTTTAATGTACTATTCTCCGATATAACAATTTTCAACAAAGAATGTTGTTGTCCAAGGAGACACTCCTTTAATTCTAAAAATTTTTATATATTAGAATTCACTTGGTGCTTCAAAGTTGAATAGACATCTAATAATCCCTCATTCACATTTGTAATATTATGTGCAGTCAAAACAAAATAAACAACAACTTGTGAACCATTTTCTTTTTGCACATATCTTCCTTTTAATGTCATACCATAACAATGTTCTTTTTGCACCTCTCTCACTATAAAAGTTGCATTTCTCGGATAACCCTATGGATGAATTTCATTTTGAATGTTTCTCATATCAACTTTTTCATTGTTATCTGTGTGGACATTTGCAGTTGTGCTTGAAGTAATTTTTACACCAACTGCTCAATCTTCTTTCATGATTCTCATAGAACCGTCTTCTTTGTTACAAAATTGGGAATTTCCAGATGTTTCTGAAGCATTTTTTACACTCACTACAAAATTTTCTTTCATTATGGTGAATTATGTCTGTTAAAACAATGCTTCACAAGTATCCAATCATTTTCTCATTAGTGTATTATCTGGAGAACTTAGCATTGCTGCAAGTAAAGAGTTTTTCACCGACAACCTTTGTTCTTCTATAACTTTTAATCTATTCTCCAATATTCGATTATAATCCTACATAATATAACTATTTTTATTCACATATTATGAAATTAAGACTACTATGTAGAAATAGGGTAAACATATACTAGTTCAATAAATTAATTAGGTAAAGATGACATATCTCGATCTTTTCTTCATCATGACTAGTTTTGTATCGATCAATCATTTTATTTCATAGTTTTAATAATCCAAAACCGCTTCTATTGATTTCGTATTCTTCTAAAACACTACCATGAATTAAATCTAAATCTTTTATGAATGTTTGTTTTCTTGTCTTCTTAATTTAACATCCTGGCAAATAACTTTATCCGAATAACACAAGCTACAAATCGGAAAATTGTGGTTTTTTAGTTTAAGGATGTATTAAATCAACATAAAGAAGTCTTTGATGATCCACTCATTTTTTGTATTCGCGAATTTGTTTATGAACAATGTGTAAAATTTAGCTTAAAGTTGTTTTCTGCTTTATCAGTTGTCCTTATATTTTAGAGGTAGTTCCCATTATTGAATTTTTCTCCTTTGTATTTTTGTTTCCATTCTTTATACTCTTCATCATTAATATCACATTTAGAAAGTAGATTGAATTATACATTGCCTAATGGTAATCCATCCATTACATATATTGTTTCCATGTCTATATATAACCTCTAACTTTCTAGTCTTATAGAGCATGTTTCATCATCTAACTTGTCAACCAAATAGTATGCTAGCTTTGATGGTAATGTTATCATTTGAATCTTTAACAAACCTTAAAATCCATTATCTATCAAAAACCTCATTTGTTTATCAGATAATGATTTCACTACTAGGTATAAAGAATTTGGTAACATTCTTGTGCTTATCTTGTGAAAATGAGCACAATCTACTTTCTTTGATGGATTTAATGGTTCCCTTAACTTACTTTTTTTAAAAATTTCTCTCAGTTGGGCATTTTCCATTTAACTTTTATTCTTCATCCACATCATGAGCGATTTCATTTATTTTCTTCGTCTTTCTTTCTTCTTCCATAATCAACCTTGAAATTATTATGTTCTCTACCATAATGACACAAGTAATGTACTTACCATTATCAATGTATAACATAGTTGCTATATCTTATAAACAAAAGATTAGATTACAATTTTAGAATTAACATCCATTTCTACAAAATATTAAAATCATCATACTTCAAACAAGAACAAATCATAAAAAATGTCATACCAGGTTCATAAAAGAAAGTATTATGCAACTTACTTTGTTCTCGTATTTGATTTACAAAATCATCGTCCTCAATTAGATAGATGAAGTGTTCTTGTTTGAAAATTTGCTTTTGAATATTTTTGTCTCCTACATTGAACTGTTTCTTCTACTTTGCATATTTCCTTAAAAAATGGACAGAAAAGTAACAATTTGATAACCTAATGATTTCTTCTCTTGATCTTCAGGTTTTTGCATCTATATTTGTCTGTCGGCTGATATAGCCTAAGGACTCTCAAAACAACCCTCCTTGGCTAACTCTTTCTACTGCTTATGTAGTGTATCTTCCTCTTGTGTGTTGCATATTTTATAGCACAAAATTCCCTCCAAATTTATCAACATTGGACCTATGCTGCGTGTGCAAGGTCCTTCATGATGCATGGGATTAATTCAACATATTCTCCAAGCTAGGTCTTTTTACACGTTTCCTTGATTTTCCGTGGTGGGAGTGATTCTAGCAGCTTCTCAAATTTTGTGCATTCCATCTTCGTTTTCAGCCCTTTTCAGCTACTTTTTTTTATCAATGCACTCATTTTACCTGCAAAATACAAGTATGAAGGAATTAAGAACCTTTTGATCTATGTTTATTATAAAAACATCCATAAAAGTACATAAAATGTCCCTAAAATATGTATAAATTACGATATATATATATATATATATATATATATATATATATATATATATATATATATATATATATGAAGGACAAAGATCCCTATGGGGTTGGGTTCGCCCGCTTATGCGGAGCTCGAACTCGGGGTGCACGTTAAAATAATGTGTGTAGGCTTCCGTTAATTCATTTTCCGTTTCCAAAAAAATAAAGGCTAACTCTTTCAAGTCCAACATCGCGCTATCTTTCCACTTCCTTCTCAATCGACCTCTCCTCATCAATCCCTCGACTGTAATCGTTTCCACTCTCCTTACAGGAATATTTAGTTGTTTCCTATGAATATGTCCAAACCATCACAATCTTCATTCCCTTAGTTTCTCGATGATCAATGACACCCTCAATGAATTCCTAATTAACATGTTCGTAATCATGTCCAACAATGTCTTACCATATGTCAACCACAACATTTTGATTTTTGTAACCTCCAGTTTTTCTAATGTTTTCTCAATAGGCGAACATTTTTGGTCCATACAATAAAGACGGACTTATCGCCACCTTATATAATTTTCCATTTAGTTTTAATGATACCGTTATTTTGACACATCAATTTTTTTAGTATTTATAAAATTGGGTCATGATGTTTCTAATACGTAATTAATAAAAAAAAATAAAATAAAATAAAAAAGAAAACTCAATATAAAATGAAAAAATAGAAGTAATTTTGTCATTCATTTTTCCTTTAACCAAGAGGGTTAGAAGTTAACTGGGATTAAAACAAAAACTGTAAAATTTGCCAATCATAAAAATCAATAATATTAAATATCTAAAACTTTTTTTTTTGGAAAAAAGGCGGAAATATATTAAGGCCACAGCCTAGAAGTGGCAAGGCTGGGCAAGAATAAAAACAACACGAAAATTACAAAATGTCAAACGGACTACACATCCAAACCGCCCAATTACAGTTCCCGTATTTTTCCCAGTGTTTCAACCACCTAAAAACCATAATAAGAACATTATCCGTCAAAATTGTAGAAGATACACGAACATTGTTGAAGAGACCGTCATTTCTTGCTCTCCAAACACACCAAAAGAATCCGTAAATGATAGCAATCAGAAATTTTCTATTTTTTCGGGCATTTACCCCAAATCGCAGCAAAACTAACAATCTCCCCCACCTTGCGGAAATTCTGCCATGCAGATTGCACCAATTGAAGATCCTCCTTAAAATTGCGGCATCAAAAGGGCAATCCAGGAGAATATGATTCGAGTCATCTATAGACAAAAAATGCAATTTATATAAATTATGTATCAAGTAAGAATCAAAAGTCAAACCTTTTGCTTTTACAATACTAATCAATAAAAGCACATGATACAAATGTAATTAATAGGGACCAACATAAGCAATGACAAAATTTGTGTGTTAATAACAGTTGATACGTGTCGTTAGAAGAAAACCATGATCGTGCTACATCTGACTCACACGTGGACCAACAGCTCTGGATCCCAAAAAAGAAATGGTCTCCTGCTACGACAATTGCTCCCAGTAGCAGCGTATTATATGAATTGATTTATAGGAAACCTTCTACAACATTGTATTCCTACATTTTTTAGTTTTGCCTCCTTCGTCAGCTTTCTTTCTTTTTTTTTTTTTTTTTTATTTTATTTTATTTGAAACGACGCGTAAAATATCATTGAAACAAAAGAAGAAAAAACGTAAGTGAGAAATTCGTGTCAAATTACAAACAGTCTACGATAATAATTTAATAATTGAAAAAAGTAAAAGTAACATAAGGATGGTCGTTCGATTGGATTGATCAATTTGATTCGACTGTATGGGTCAATTTGATTGGATACAATCCGATCAAATTAATCTAAGTTGATTTCGATTTTGAAAATATTAATTTAAATAGTCTAAACTAAATTTAAACTAGGAAAAGTCCCGTGCGTTGTACGAGTGAAAGTTTAGTGGCAAAAATATAAAGAAGTAAAAATAAAGTGCCAAAATTATAAAGATGAAAAGTTTGTTGAAACTTTAGTGGTAAAATTAGTAAAAATAAAATATCAAAACTATAAAGAAGAAAAGTTTGTTGAAACTTTAGTGGCAAAATTATAAAAAAGTAAAAATAAAGTGGTAAATTATAAAAGAATAAAGAAAAAAGGTTTTAAATAAATAAAAGTGAATGTTTAGTGGCAAAAATATGAATAAGTAAAAATAAAGGGGCAAAATTATAAAAATGAAAACTTTGTTGAAACTTTAGTAACAAAATTAAGAAAAAGTAAAAAATATAGTTTTAAAATTAGAAACATGGAAACTTTCCTGTTGAAACTTCCCATGTGCTTTAATATATATATATATATATATATATATATATATATATATATATATATATAATTGATGTGATCCAACCAAATTACAATTCAATTAGTTCAGTTATTACAATTTAGTTTTCAAAAATTAAAACATTTTAATAAATATATTACGTGAGTATCACTCTATTATCTCTCTCTCTCTCTCTCTCTCTATATATATATATATATATATATATATATATATATATATATATATATATATATATATATATAATAGTTGTGAATTTAATTTTATAAACAACTATAAAAAAAATTAGTTTAATATTTTAGAAAGAATTTCTTTTAGTAAAAAATATATATTAAGATACTATAATAGATTAAACTTTCTAATATATATATATATATATATATATATATATATATATATATATATATATATATATATATATATATAGAGAGAGAGAGAGATGTAAGTTCAATTTAGAAAAATAAAAAATGTTGAGAATGAGAAATCATTCTCAGCCAATCATTTATCTTTGCCGCAAAATAGCCTCCAACGTACCGGCGGAAATAGGAAAGTAATATATACAAAAACATGTTTCTCTAAACTATGATACACATTACCTAATATATATACAAAAACATAGTTTTTTCGTTTTTTTTTTTAATTTTTAAGGAGCTATTTTTATCGAAAAATGATTTTAAATATATCAAAATTCATAATTTTTGTATTCTCTATAAATAGACATCAATATTGATATAGTTTTAAGATAAAATAATAATTTTATTTTTTTATAGTTTCAGCTCTTGTTAGTTATAAGTGAATAAAAATGCATCAGATTTTTACTACAGTACATTCATTTATTACTATAACATCTGGATTTTCAGGTATTATGTTTGATCATGTTTTTGAGTAAAAGAGAGGGACTCGACGAGTTGACGCTTGGACTCGTCGAGTAAGATCGCGTTTGCTGACTGGATTAATGAGCGGACTCGACGAGTCGGAAAGGGGGGACTCGACGAGTCCACGCTGTGGGCTGAAACCCTAAATCCCCGGGCCTGAGCCCTATTTAAAGGACCTTATAGCCCTCTTGTGCGGCTACCTGTCCAGAGAGAGTGTCCCTTGAGAGCTTGAGCGAGTTGAGAGAGTGATAAGGCCATATTGATCGATTTTGGTGTGATTTAGCAAAGGAGAAGTTGTTTCTAGCAAGAGGAGGTCAAGGGAGCTGTGGATCCAGGGTTTTCAAGTTCAGATCTACACTGTTGAGGTATCAAATCGAACTTCCTTTCTGTTTTGGGTTAAGATCTATGATCTAGGGTTTTCTATAACCTTTTAGGGCTTGAAAAGTTGAGTTTATGGTCCCTTGCTGTGTTAGACCTCGGATCTGGACCCATAGAGGCCTAGAGAGCCTTCCCCATTCTACTTTATGTTGGTTTATGGAGGAAAGGAGACTAGGTTGCCATTTTAGAAGCCATTTCACCAAGGAAAGCCTTGGATGCATTGCATGTGAGTCAAGTTTCGACCTTTACGTGGTTATTGGTCGTGGGGAAGTCAGATCTATAGTTTAGAGAAGCAGATCTGACCTTGGGATGTGTTTTTATGGATTTTTATACCAGTGAGGATCGCGGGAAGGCGCCGGCATGATCAGTACACTTTATTGGAGTTTTTATACATTTAATCTTGGGATGTGTTTTTATGGATTTGATATGTGATACATTGAGATTTGAGGATATTTATGCATGAAATTACATTTTAAAAAGTGAAAAATTGTTTTAAAATTTCGGTGTTACAAGTTGGTATCAGAGCCTTGGTTTGAGGGATTCGGGTGCACCTTCGGGCGTATCTGAACTCAAACTGAGGATTTGAGAGATTTTTTCAAAATAAAACAAAATTTTTCTAAAAAGAGTAAAAGGTTTTGAAAAGAGCAGAGCAGAGCAGTGTATACGATCAGCCAGCGCCCGAACGGTGATTTCCCAAAATACCCTTATATTATGTGTTATGAAATATGATACGATATGATATGCATGTTAGAGTAGGCTAGGTGTTCTTATTAGGACTAGAGTGGCCTGATTTGTGATGCCTTAGCCTAGGGGTTTTGCTGCTAGGAGATGCTTGAGAGTGAGTAGATAGCAGCGAGGAGCTTATGAGAGGTCTGCTATAGAGTAGCCTATGCATAGTGAGAGTAGAGTACTTGGGGTTTGGGATCCTAGGAGGAGGACTTGGGTGAGTATTGATGCGGTGTGGGCGGTAGTATTGGGCCCGTACTACTGAAGACATCGGATCAGTGCGCAGTCCAAGTAAGAATCCTTAGGGTACTGAAGAGCAAGTAGGGTTGAGTTATCGAGTGCGAGTATACTCGAGCGGGTCTCTGATTTTTTTTATGTTGTATTTCAGAGACATCATGGTTGGGACACGCCACAGACCAGAGACCAGCGGTGTGAGTGACGAGGAGCTTCGTCAGATGATCCACGAGGAGGTGGCTGCGGCTATACGCACAGAGATTCCGGAGATGTTTGGGTCTATTAAGACTACACTGATTGAGACCTTTGATGAGAGATACGCAACGGTTACTGAGGCTACAGCCGCCGCAGCTACCGCAGCTGTTGCTGCTGCTAGACCTCAGGGTGGCGAAGCGTTGCTATTCTGGGAGTTCAGCAACACGAAACCACCAGAGTTTGACGGTACGCAGGATCCGATTGCTGCGATGAGATGGGTTTCTGACATCGAGGGATGCTTCTACACGTGTTCTTGTCCGGAGCATCTGAGAGTTCGGTTCGCGCTGAACCAGCTTTGCTTGGGAGCGAAGGACTGGTGGAAGTTTGTGACAGCGCACTATTCTCCTGCAGAGCTTGCCGCAGTGACCTGGGAGAGGTTCACCGCTATGTTTCGTAATGAGTACGTTCCCCCGGTGGAAAGGGAACGGTTGGCCCAGGAGTTCTTGACCCTCAAGCAGGGTACTGAGTCTGTTACTGTGATCACCAGAATGTTCCATGAGAGGGCGATGTTCTGCCCTGAGCACGTGTCTTCCGAGCAGGCACGCATGAGTCGGTATCTGAGCATTTTGAGGAGAGACATCCGCGAGTTCGTGGTGAACTCGTCGTACCGGACATTTGCCGAGCTTCAGGAGAATGCTCGGAAGAGGGAGATAGAGCTTGAGACTCAGGCTAGGGAGGAGGCGGAGTCTCAGGGGAGGGATCGGCGACCGACACAGTCCCAGTCGGCAGCCAAGCGGGCCAAGCCCGCCGATTCGAGATCAGGGAACCAGAAGGGCCGCACCTGTGGCAAGTGTGGCAAGGGTCATGAGGGGATTTGTAGAGCAGGGTCTTGCTACAAGTGTGGCAAGGAGGGGCACATGGCCAAGGATTGCCCCAAGGGGTTTGCAGTCTGTTTCCACTGCAACCAGACCGGACACCGGAAGGCCGAGTGTCCGCAGCTGTGGGGGTCAGCACAGGGAGCATCGCAAGGATCTGCCCCTGCTACTGTACGAGCTACCGAGAGTCAGCGGGTGAAGGCCGAGGCACCGAAGGCACGAGGGAGAGCCTTCCAGTTGACAGCGGAGGAGGTCTGCGCAGCGCCCGATGTCGTGGCCGGTACTTTTCTTGTGAGTTTTGTACCTGCCTTGGTGTTATTTGACTCGGGTGCGAGTCAATCTTTTGTATCATTAGCCTTTAGTCAGCACATCAATATCCGTCGTGAGGCGTTGAGTCGACCTCTGCGAGTTTCCATAGCTGACGAGAGAGCGATGTATGCCAAGAATGTGATTCGAGGATGTGTACTCGAGATCTTCGGTGTTGAGTTTCCGATTGATTTGGTCCCGATTGCGATGGGAGATGTCTGTGTCATCGTGGGCATGGACTGGTTGAGCAGGTTTGGAGCGGTTATCGACTGCGAGCGACAGCTGGTGACCATACGAGACCCTAGTGGGGGAGTTCTTACGGTTTACGGCGAGGGTTCCCGTTCTGGGTCAGCATTCTGTTCGGCCGCTAGAGCAAGGCAGAGCCTACAGCAGGGATGTAGGGGGTTTGTGGCTTATGTGGTGGATACGAGAGTAGATGCAGAGAGGCCGAGGTCGGTTGATGAGGTCCCGATAGTGCGTGAGTTCCAGAACGTTTTTCCTGAGGAGTTGCCGGGAGTGCCTCCCGAGAGGCAGGTATAGTTCCGTATCGATTTGGTTCCGGGGGCAGCGCCTATCGCCAAGGCGCCCTATCGCCTTGCGCCACCAGAGATGCAGGAGTTATCCTCACACCGGATGTGCACTGATTACCGGGAGTTGAACAAGCTAACGGTCAAGAACCGTTACCCCTTACCGAGGATCGACGATTTATTCGATCAGTTGCACGGAGCGTCTTGGTTCTCCAAGATTGATCTTAGGTTGGATATCATCAGATGAGAGTGCGTGATGAGGATATCCAGAAGACAACGTTCAAGACTCATTATGGGCATTACGAGTTCATGGTGATGCCTTTCGGGTTCACCAATGCACCGGCAGCGTTCATGGATCTCATGAACAGGGTGTGCAGGCCGATGTTGGATCGTTCGGTGATCGTGTTCATTGATGATATATTGGTGTATTCGAGATCCAGAGAGCAGCATGAGGAGCATTTGAGGGATATCCTCGGATTTCTGAGATCGGAGAGGCTTTACGCCAAATTCTGCAAGTGCGATTTCTGGTTACGAGAGGTCCAGTTCCTAGGACACCTTGTCAACCAGAATGGGATATTGGTCGATCCGGCCAAGATTGAGGCTGTGATGAGTTGGGAGGTGCCGAGATCCCCTTCAGAGATCAGGAGTTTTCTGGGGTTGGCCGGCTATTATCGGAGATTTATCAAGGATTTCTCCAGGATTGCTGTTCCTCTCACCAGGTTGACCCGGAAGGGCGTGGCTTTCAGTTGGGGCCCGGAGCAGCAGGCCTCATTCGATACACTTCGCCAGAGATTATGCGAAGCCCCAGTGTTAGCCCTTCCGGAAGGGATGGAGGATTTTGTGGTGTATTGTGACGCGTCGATATCGGGATTGGGTGTAGTGCTGATGCAGAGGGGGCATGTGATAGCATACGCATCGAGGCAGCTGAAGCCTCATGAGACGAGGTATCCTACTCACGATCCGGAGTTGGGGGCTGTGGTGTTCGCCCTCAAGATCTGGCGCCACTATTTGTATGGGGTTCGGTGTACCATATACATGGACCACAAGAGCTTGAAGAATCTGATGGATCAGCCCAACCTGAACATGCGCCAGAGGAGATGGTTGGATGTGGTAAAGGATTATGAGTGCGAGATCCTGTACCACCCGGGCAAGGCTAAAGTTGTAGCCGATGCCTTGAGGCGTAGGGCGGAGAGTGCCCCGATACGAGATGTTTGTATGAGGATGACTGTGATGACTCCGGTGTGAAGGGTTTTAGGTAAAACAAATAAACTAGAAAAACAATTCCTAAGTTCACATGCAACCTACTTTGGATCTATGTTTTAACTATTGAACATACAACTTTGAATTGCAATACAAGAACCCTAGAGGAGAGAGGCTATTATCGAAAATAGTAAACTAGGGTTTAGGGTTTACATACCTTTCAATTGTTATAGCAAACAATTGATATTCCCTTGATCTTGATCTTGATCTTCTTGGAAGCTTTAGCACCACAAGTGTAATGCCTCTAATGGAGTCACACCCAAACTAGCAAGAAGGAAAGTAGAAGAGAGAGAGAGGAGAGGGAGTATGCAAAATCTCGGCCTTAGGGTTTCTTCAAAAGAAAGAGTGTCCAAAAACATGAACCAGGAGGCTCCTTATATAGCTGAGGGATCTAGGGTTTAAGGGAAACCCTAGTTATCCTTTGCTTAGGGCCTAAGCAAACCCAAGGGCCTTATCCAAGCCCCTATGGACGAAATTATTAGGGTTTCCCCTAAAGATTTCGTCCACCCTCTTCCAAGGGGGTTCTAGAGCCTTCCACTCAACTATTAGATAATTGCAAACTAGTCCCTGCACCTTATAATTAATTCTTTTAACCCCAAAATCAATTCTGATTAATTTCTGGCTAACAATTAATTAAACATAATGATTTCTAATTAATATATTAATCCATTAACATATTAATAAATCATTTATATATATATATATATTAATTTATTAATCTTATAAATTAATATCTCTCCTTTCATATTTTCCTTGTCCAGTTGCTAGGTTGAGGGCAACCCAAAAGGACTGTGCTGCTGTCAATTCAAGTACATACCAATTATAGTTATGGGCTTAGACACCTAATCCAACAGTCTCCCACTTGGATAAGTCTGTAACTATAATTGCTAGTATGCCTTCTAAATTTGACCAGCAAATTGTAGCTTCCAAAAGCTGCTGCCGAACTCTGACCCAGTCAGTTACGTGTCCTAAGATAAGTGATCATATAACCCTTCGTTCTGCTTGATATCCCCAGACAAAAGACATGGAATGTAATCAATCTGTTTGTCCAGAATCTATGTTTCCCGATTCCTGATTTGTGATGATGTAGGACTTCTAATCGAACACATCAATTTAGTCCTGGCTGGGCCCAGCACATAAGTCAACACCAAATCATCGAGGGGCCCACAGATATCGTTTTTCCTGTTAGGGAAAAAGGAACGAATAAACGTTGACTCATATGCTTGTATCTTTTACTCATCAAATTATGCATGACAATACGTTTTATAACACCAAGTTACCGATGCGTTTTCGTATCACCAATGCACAACCGACTTGTAAATTACAACTCATATATCTTCGTTTCAAGATTATAAGATATTATCGTCTCAGTATTACTCGTGATGAATTCCATGAAGTAATACTCTGAGCGTGGGTTTATCCAATACTCAAATCTCAATTTCTGAGTACTCATGAACATTGCAGCAATTCTATTGCCATGTCTATCCTTAGACAATCTGCAATCCAATTCATGACAGTCTTAATTCACTACTTACTTCCAAGAGTACGAGCGACTGTGGAGTTTGAATAATCTCATTATTCAGGAAGTAAAACATGCAAAATATGAAACACAGTAATAAACAATTGACAAAAGGTAGTAGCCAAACTTATAAATAATACTTTATTATTTAATCACCAAAAGTCAATTACATTTACTTTGTTACAAGTTTCAAAAACTAATCTAACTACTAAAACTAATATCATCTTTCAGTCCTATGCTCCGAGCATGCTGAATATGCTTAGCCCTACTCAGACCCTTTGTGAGGGGATCTGCTGGGTTATCTTCAGATGACACCCTCTTTACTATAAGATGGCCTTCTTCAACTCTATGTCTAATGAAATGGTACTTTCTGTCGATATGTCTGGTCTTACCATGATCTCTCGGTTCCTTTGTCAAGGCAACCGCTCCTTCATTATCGCAGAAGAGTTCCATAGGCTCCTGGATGGTTGGAACAACTCCGAGATCCCCGATGAAGTTCCTCAACCAAGCTGCTTCTTTCGACGCTTCACTTGCTGCAATGTACTCTGATTCACAAGTAGAATCAGCCACCGTATTTTGCTTGGAACTCTTCCAAGTAACTGCTCCTCCATTCAGTAAAAATACCCAGCCCGACTGAGAACGGAAGTTATCTCTATCCGTCTGAAAGCTGGCATCACTGTAACCATCTACTCTCAAAGTATCACTGCCACCAAGCACAAGAACCCAGTCCTTTGTCCTTCGCAAATACTTGAGTATATTCTTAACTGCTATCCAATGAGCTCTACCTGGGTTTCCCTGATAGCGACTGACCATGCTCAAAGCAAATGCCACATCAGGGCGAGTACATGTCATAGCGTACATGATCGATCCGACAGCGGAAGCATAAGGTACACGACTCATGTCATCTATTTCAACATCTGTACTCGGGCATTGAGTCTTACTCAATTTGGTATTGCTCTGGATAGGTAGCTCTCCCTTCTTGGAATTTTCCATACTAAACCTCTTTAGTACCTTATCCAAGTATGTGCTCTGACTAAGTCCAATTAGTCTCTTCTTTCTATCTCTCAATATTCTAATCCCAAGAATATAGGCAGCTTCTCCAAGGTCTTTCATTGCAAAACACTTTCCAAGCCAAGACTTAACCTCTTTCAAGGTTGGAACGTCGTTACCAATGAGTAATATGTCATCGACATATAACACCAGAAAAGTTACTATACTCCCACTAGCCTTGATATACACACAAAACTCATCTTCACTTCTAGAGAAACCAAACTCTTTGACTTTCTCATGGAAGCAAAGATTCCAACTGCGAGATGCTTGTTTCAATCCATAAATGGATTTCTCAAGCTTGCACACTCTATTGGGAAACTTTGCATCAACAAAACCCTCTGGCTGACTCATGTAAACATCTTCAGCCAACTTCCCATTAAGGAAAGCAGTTTTGACATCCATCTGCCAGATTTCATAATCATGAAAGGCAGCTATGGCGAGCAATATCCTAATAGATTTAATCTTAGCCACTGGCGAAAAAGTCTCATCATAGTCAACCCCTGGGGTTTGAGTAAAACCTTTTGCAACCAGTCGAGCCTTGAATGTATGCACATTCCCATCCATGTCTGTCTTCTTCTTGAAGATCCATTTGCACCCAACTGTCTTGCGACCTGGTGCACTATCAACCAAATTCCAAACTTGGTTGTCATACATGGACTTAATCTCGCTGTCCATTGCCTCTTTCCACTTGGAAGCCTCTGGGCCTGCCATTGCTTCCTTATAAGTGACTGGTTCATCTAAGTTTACCAGTGTTCTGTCACTTATGAATGTGTCACCATCTGAAGTAATATGAAAACCATACAACTCAGGTGGCACACTCACCCTAGTGGATCTTCTAAGAGGTAATGAGTTATCAATTGGTTCAACAGGAACTGTTTCCTCTGGTTGAGTGCTAGTGTCATCTAAGGTTCCTTCATTGGCTGACTCTTGAATTTCTTCAAGGTCAATAGTGCTCCCACTGTCCTCTTTGAATATGAGCTCTCTTTCAAGAAAGACTCCTCTTCGTGCTACAAAGACCACGTTCTCACTAGGCCTGTAGAACAAATATCCAAAAGACTGCTTTGGGTAACCAATGAAAACACATTTCTCACTTCTAGCTGCTAGCTTGTCGTGAGTCTCTCGTCTTACGAAAGCTTCACAACCCCAGACTTTAATATGTGCTAACGAGGGAACTTTCCCTGTCCACATTTCGTGAGGTGTTTTGGCAACCTTCTTTGTAGGGACAAGATTGAGGATGTGGGCGGCTGTCTCTAAGGCATACCCCCAGAAGTGAATAGGAAGCGAAGCCCGACTCATCATAGAACGAACCATGTCTAACAAGGTTCGATTGCGCCTCTCAGCTACACCATTTAACTGTGGTGTCCTAGGAGGAGTCAATTGTGAGACTATCCCACATTCTTTCAGATAGTCGTTAAACTCGATACTAAGATACTCCCCGCCTCTATCGGATCTAAGTATCTTTATCTTTCTGCCCAATTGATTTTCGACTTCATGCTTAAACTCTTTGAACTTTTCAAAAGTTTCTGACTTATGCTTGATCAAGTAGATATATCCATATCTGCTATAATCGTCAGTGAAGGTCACATAGAATCGATTAGCATCTCTTGTAGTTGATCTGAAGGGTCCACACACATCCGTGTGTATGAGATCCAACAGACCTTCACCTCTTTCACAAGACCCTGTGAATGGTGATTTTGTCATCTTTCCCAAAAGACAAGACTCACACATATCATCTGACTTTAGGTCAAATGATTCCAACACTCCATCCTTTTGGAGTTGGGCTATGCGTTTCTTGTTAATGTGTCCAAGACGACAATGCCACAAGCATGCCTTGTCTACACTATTAGACAAGTCAATATTAAGTACACTATTTCCTAGGCTATCAACACAAGTCACTGTTTCATACACACCATTACAAGGCAAAGCTTCAAACATAAAAACACCATTCTTATAAACAGAAATTGAACCATTCAAATCATTAAAAGAATATGTAAAACCTTGTCTGAACAATGCATGAAATGAAATAATGTTTCTCGTCATCTCAGACGAATAGCAACAATTTATTAAATCTAATCTAACATCATTACTAAGCAGAAGCTGATAAACTCCGATCTTGGTTACTGGTGAAGACTTTCTGTTTCCCATGATCAGGTTTATCCTTCCTCGCTCTATCTCCTCACTTTCCTTTAGACCCTGCAAATCAGAACAGATATGAAAACCACATCCTGTATCAAGGACCCATGAACGAGAAGATAATGAGTTATTAGCAGAAATAGTGTAAATACCTGCCGAAGATGGCTTCACTTTGCCATCCTTGATATCTTGCAGATACTGTGGGCAAGATCTCTTCCAATGCCCCTTTTGGTTGCAGTAAAAGCAAACTGCCTCTTTTGGATCAGAAACATGGGGAGTGGAACCATTGGGCTTAGCCTTTGGGCCATTACTAGATGACCCAGCTTGAGCCTTGCTCTTCCAGTTTTGCTTGGGAGGACCTTTCCTCTTTTTCCCCTTTCCCTGTCCAATAGCCAAAACAGGGGCACTAGCAGGTGTGGAGGGTATACTTTTACCTTTCATCCCTGCCTCAGCTGTCTGCAACAAGTTGTGCAATTGGGCCAAGGTCTGCTCAGTATTGTTCAAATGGTAAGTTAGAATAAACTGACCATGACATTCAGGAAGTGAGTTCAAGACCATGTCAATGGCCAATTCCTCATCAAAGTGAATATTGAGCTTGACCAAACGCTCTATGTAGCGTTGCATTCTTTGCACATGTGACACAACTGACTCCCCATCTTTCATCTTGCAAGCCATGAGTGACTTGACTACTTCGAACTTTTCTTGACGAGCTCGCTTATGGTACTTTTCCATAAGGTCCTTGTTCATCTCGAAAGGCCAGTAGTCCTCATAGTACCTCTGCAGTTCTGGGGACATAGTTGCCACCATGATGCATGCCACTTTGGTAGCATCATCGTAATGTTTCTTGTAGGCAGCAAGATCTTCAGGAGTAGCTTCATTCTCATCAAGCTCTTTGAGCTCCTTTTCAAGAACATATTCTTTGTTCTCGAAACGAAGAGCCATCTTGATGTTGCGCATCCAATCGTTATAGTTTGAGCCATCCATAACGACTTTGGAGCATATATTGAGCAAAGAGAAGTTTTGGTTGGAGGAGGACGAAGCAGAAGTGTTTCCAGGAGTAGACATCTGAAAAGAAAGAAAGTTTTAGTTAGATTTCAAGATACCTTAATAGAATAACCCAAAGATATAATATCAAGGTTAGGATCCAACTATGAAGATTCACAACTTAGAAATGGGATGCCGAGATCCAAGTGCAAATTTCATAAAGGTAGGTGAATGACGATTCACCAATTCCACCATTAGACGAAACAAACGAAGTGAAATTCCTAATTCTTTTGAGATACATTGAAACTATTCAATGGCATGTTTTATTCTCAGATTATGCTCTTCTATTTGTGACTGGGATGCCGAGGATCACAAACAAGATGTGAATAACCATGCAAATGTGTTTGGTAACCTCATTGTCTTTATCATTAACTATTGATGTGCTGGTAAACCACACACGCTCCATCAAAATGACAATTATGAGATACCCATTGCTACTCTTTATTAGTGCCTTTTAGTGTGCTGGTTAACCACACACGCTCCACTAACGACCAATAAAGCATAATGTGCAATTTCATGGATTAGCATACTTTTCACATTTTTCCTAAAGTAACTAGAGTTGGGATTTTGAAAATAATGTTCTAGTACTTTCTTTAATATCATTATACTTTTAATGAGAAGTAGTTGTCCTATCAAATCCGTTCTGCTAACGACCCTCCACTAATCAAGGAAGCGGTGGGTGAGAGTGGACACCCATTCAACTACCATTTTATAGGCAGTTTCCTTATACCCCCCTTATAGATTAGCTTCGTGAATGAGGCATACTAGCGATTTGACTGACCATATTCTTATACATATAATATTAAACCTTTAATTATAATATATATATAAGGTGTGTTTTAAAACTTTTTAAAACTTCAAGGGTTTATATAAATTTCGAAATTTAAGCTGTTAAATTCAAATTTAAATAAACCAATTCACTAGATTTAATATTTATCTATTAATTAACTATTAATCAAATTATTAAATCTTGTAAGGATTATCTAATTAAATTAATCAATTAATTTAATCATAATCCTTATCCCTCTAATTTCGAAAAATAGGGTAAGGATAATTATCCAATTAATCTAATTAAGTAACAATTATCCAAAAAACAAGAAACCCTAGTTATCCTCTAGCATATTTCGAAATTTACAAGGGAGGAGGCTAGGGTTTTCAAAACCCTAACCCTAATTTCGATTAGGGTTCTTTGGAGGCTAGGGTTTTCGAAAAAACCCTTTGATCCAAAACCCTAGAAATCGAAAATTTGGCCTTTAGGGTTTAATAGCTATAAACCCTAATTTGCAATTCAACAATTGTAGCATTTCAATTTAAAACAACAATGGCTCTGATACCACTGAAGGGTTTTAGGTAAAACAAATAAACTAGAAAAACAATTCCTAAGTTCACATGCAACCTACTTTGGATCTATGTTTTAACTATTGAACATACAACTTTGAATTGCAATACAAGAACCCTAGAGGAGAGAGGCTATTATCGAAAATAGTAAACTAGGGTTTAGGGTTTACATACCTTTCAATTGTTATAGCAAACAATTGATATTCCCTTGATCTTGATCTTGATCTTCTTGGAAGCTTTAGCACCACAAGTGTAATGCCTCTAATGGAGTCACACCCAAACTAGCAAGAAGGAAAGTAGAAGAGAGAGAGAGGAGAGGGAGTATGCAAAATCTCGGCCTTAGGGTTTCTTCAAAAGAAAGAGTGACCAAAAACATGAACCAGGAGGCTCCTTATATAGCTGAGGGATCTAGGGTTTAAGGGAAACCCTAGTTATCCTTTGCTTAGGGCCTAAGCAAACCCAAGGGCCTTATCCAAGCCCCTATGGACGAAATTATTAGGGTTTCCCCTAAAGATTTCGTCCACCCTCTTCCAAGGGGGTTCTAGAGCCTTCCACTCAACTATTAGATAATTGCAAACTAGTCCCTGCACCTTATAATTAATTCTTTTAACCCCAAAATCAATTCTGATTAATTTCTGGCTAACAATTAATTAAACATAATGATTTCTAATTAATATATTAATCCATTAACATATTAATAAATCATTTATATATATATATATATATATATATATATTAATTTATTAATCTTATAAATTAATATCTCTCCTTTCATAATTTCCTTGTCCAGTTGCTAGGTTGAGGGCAACCCAAAAGGACTGTGCTGCTGTAAATTCAAGTACATACCAATTATAGTTATGGGCTTAGACACCTAATCCAACACGGTGTTGGACACCATTCGGGAAGCTCAGGTAGAGGCCATGAGACCGGAGAACCGCAAAAGAGAGCGGGTGATCGGGCAGGTATCTGAGTTCATTGCCGATAGTCGAGGGCTTATGACCTTTCAGGGTCGGATGTGGGTTCCATTTGAGGGCAGGGCATGTGCCATCCTGATGGAGGAGGCGCACAGATCGAGGTTTTCGATCCATCCCGGGGCCACTAAGATGTATTTGGACCTGAAGAGAGACTATTGGTTGCCCTGTATGAAGAGGGATGTTGCGTGGTTTGTGGAGAGATGCTTGACCTGTCGCAGGGTTAAGGCCGAGCACCAGCGACCGCATGGCAAGTTGCAGCCACTTGAGATTCCCCAGTGGAAGTGGGAACAGATTTCCATGGATTTTATCACAAAATTGCCGAGGACTGCGAGAGGTGTCGATGCAATTTGGGTGGTCGTTGACCGGCTGACGAAGAGCGCTCATTTTCTTGCTATCAGTGAGAGCTCTTCTGCGGAGAGGCTGGCAGAGTTGTATATGAGAGAGGTGGTATCGCGGCATGGAGTACTGATCTCGATCGTGTCGGATCGAGATGTGCGTTTCACTTCCAGGTTTTGGAAGAAATTCCATGAGGAGTTGGGTACGAGGCTGCATTTCAGTACTGCATACCACCCACAGACGGAAGGTCAAGGCGAACGGACGATTCAGACGCTTGAGGACATGCTTAGGGCATGTGTGTTGGACTTCGGAGGAAGTTGGGACACGTATCTGCCGTTGGCTGAGTTTTCTTATTACAACAGCCACCATTCGAGTATCGGTATGCCTCCCTTTGAGTTGTTATATGGAAGGAGGTGTCAGACTCCCAATTGCTTGGGAGAGGTGGGGCAACGCGTGATGGGTAGCACTGAGATAGTGCTTCAGACGACTGAGCAGATACAGCAGGTCAGGCAGAGGTTGTTGACAGCTCAGAGTCGCCAGAAGAGTTATGCGGATAGACGACGATCCGAGCTTGAGTTTCAGGTGGGAGACTTCGTACTCCTGAAGGTGTCTCCTTGGAAATGAGTGATCCGATTCAGGAAGAGGGCAAGCTAGGGCCCCAGTACATTGGTCCGTTCAGGGTGACCGCAAGGGTGGGCAGGGTAGCATACCATTTGGAACTACCTTCGGAGTTGAGTCGGATTCATGATACCTTCCACATGTCTCAGTTGAGGAAGTGTATAGCCGACGAGTCGGCGGTGGTGCCATTGGGAGATATTCAGGTGGATGCGAGCCTGAATTATGTTGAGAGGTCGGTTGCGATTGTGGATCGAAAGATCAAGGTTCTGAGGAACAAGGAGGTGCCCCTGGTTCAAGTCCAGTGGCAGCATCGGAGAGGGTCCGAGCTGACTTGGGAGCCGGAGTTGGAGATGCGGGAGTAGCATCCAGAGCTGTTTGCGGAGCAAGACTTCGAGGGCAAAGTCTGATTCTAGTGGGGGAGAATTGTAACATCCGGATTTCCAAGTATTATGTTTGATCATGTTTTTGAGTAAAAGAGAGGGACTCGACGAGTTGACGCTTGGACTCGTCGAGTAGGATCGCGTTTGCTGACTGGATTAATGAGCAGACTCGACGAGTCGGAAAGGGGGGACTCGACGAGTCCATGCTGTGGGCTGAAACCCTAAATCCCCGGGCCTGAGCCCTATTTAAAGGACCTTATAGCCCTCTTGTGCGGCTACCTGTCCAGAGAGTGTCCCTTGAGAGCTTGAGCGAGTTGAGAGAGTGATAAGGCCATATTGATCGATTTTGGTATGATTTAGCAAAGGAGAAGTTGTTTCCAGCAAGAGGAGGTCAAGGGAGATGTGGATCCAGGGTTTTCAAGTTCAGATCTACACTGTTGAGGTATCAAATTGAACTTCCTTTCTGTTTTGGGTTAAGATTTATGATCTAGGGTTTTCTATAACCTTTTAGGGCTTGAAAAGTTGAGTTTATGGTCCCTTGCTGTGTTAGACCTCGGATCTGGACCCATAGAGGCCCAGAGAGCCTTCCACATTCTGCTTTATGTTGGTTTATGGAGGAAAGGAGACTAGGTTGCCATTTTAGAAGCCATTTCACCAAGGAAAGCCTTGGGTGCATTGCATGTGAGTCAAGTTTCGACCTTTACGTGGTTATTGGTCGTGGCGAAGTCAGATCTATAGTTTAGAGAAGCAGATCTGACCTCAGAAGGTCATTTGAGAGTTGTTATGGGAGCAACTTGCCGAGTCCATAAGTGGACTCGACGAGTCGAGTCGGGGTTGCCCCGCGATTCGTTGTAGAGTGACCCGGCGAGTGGAGGAGGGACTCGACGTGCCAAGTGAAGCTTAGAAGGATTCAGGGGACCCGCGTGGACTCGCCGAGTCGCCCGAGTGCACTCGACGAGTCTGGTCAAAGTTGACCGTTGACTAGAGTTGACTTCGTTGACTATTGTGGTTTAGTCAATGTTTGGACTTTTGAGCCATTGGAGGGGTAGAATGGTCTTTTACCCTCCTTAGAGAGCTTAGAGAGGGATTAGCCGAGTCTTTGAAAGTCGTATTGATTAGAGTAATTATTTTATGTGATTAGGCGGAGGCTAGATCAGTATTTCCGAGTTCGAGGGTTTCCGAGTTATCCGAGGTGAGTCTTCTCACTATACTTTACCTTGAGTGGTAAGTAGAGTTATGTGACAGAGTATCTTGTATGCTATGTATGTGATGTGTTGCACTGCATTATTTCTATGCGATTTATGCTGTGTGTATTCCAGAGTTTACAGAGTAGGACCGGAAGGTCCACAGAGTTAGGACCAGAGGGTCCACAGAGTTAGGGCCAGTGGGCCCACAGAGTTATAGCATCGAGTGGCTAATATGTGTTATATGTGGTATTTTGGGGAACTCACTAAGCATTTATGCTTACAGTGTTTTGTGTTATGTGTTTCAGGTACCAGTGAGGATCACGGGAAGGCGCCGGCATGATCAGTACACACTATTGGAGTTTTTATACATTTGATCTTGGGATGTGTTTTTATGGATTTGATATGTGATACATTGAGATTTGAGGATATTTATGCATGAAATTACATTTTAAAAAGTGAAAAATTGTTTTAAAATTTTGGTGTTACAATTACGTGTTATATTTATATATGAATGATAGTTAAACTGTAAAAAAAGTTAAGCATATGTTTTATTCATAAATGAATAACGAATGTACTGTAATAAAAATCTGATCGATTTTTATTCACTTATGAATAACGAGAGCTGAAAATCTAAAAAAATAAAAAATTTTATTTTATCTTAAAACTATATCAATATAGATGTATATTTATAGAGAATAAAAAATTATGAATTTTGATATATTTAAAATAATTTTTTTTTGATAAAAATAGCTTTCTAAAAATAAAAAAGCAATAAAAAAATATTTTTGTGTATATTAAGGTAATGATTGACATAGTTTAAGGAAACATGTTTGGTTGGAATGTATCCGTTATCCATTTTCGTCGGTACATCTAAGTGTTTTGCGTCAAAACAAATGTGTGGCTGAAAATGATTCATTCATTCTCAACCTGTTTTATTTTCTTATCTATATATATATATATATATATATATATATATATATATATATATATATATATATATATTCACGACCATTATTTAACTTTGGACGTGCAATTATAGCTAAAGTGTGGCTATAAATTATTTTTAGTCAAATGTTTAATCGTTTATCATTAATATTGTATAAATGTAGTTACACATACAAAATTCAACCATTACAAAAAATTATTTATAGTCATAATGAAATTTTCTTTATCATGACTATTGATAACTTTTTGTCACAAAAAAAACTTTAAACCGTAACCGTAAAATAATTCTAGTAGCAGGTTTTATTATTAACATGACTTGTGTTTACCCTATAAACACAAATAAGAAATTAAATCGTTATTAGAAAATACTTGTAGTAATAGTTTTTAAATTCTATCGCGACCATTATTAACATTTGTATACACAAATGTAATTAAACCATGACCATAAATTACTTTTAGTTACATGTTTAATCTCTTATTATAAGTATTGATTAAATGTAGTGTCACATAAAAAGTTCTTACAAAGTTTATTATAGTCACACTAAAATGTTCTTTATCATGATTATTGAAAACTTTTAGTCACGAATTAAAATTTGAATCGTGAGCAAAAAAAATCTTTTAGTTATAGTTTTTATCTTTTATTGTGAGTATAATAACCTATTTAGTCACAAATTTATATTGTTGAAAATAGGTTTTTTATATACTATTCGCCAACATTTATTACTGTAATACGAAAAATAGAAATATCCAATATAATATAATATAATAAAAATACTTTTTACTAAAATATCTTAAACTAATTATATCCAAAATCCGTTACCAAAATAAAAATTATATAAATTTTTTTTAAATGTGTGACAGTTGACTTTTATTTTTTTAATAGTAGTATTGTTTTTTGTTAGTGTATCTTACATCAGTGCGATACGGTCTTGTAAGTGGTTATATATGTTGGAGTTCTCCTTCTCTCCATGATGACTCTTTTAGAGAGTTAATATTAGGCTCTACATATATTTACATGATATTAGAGTCAGTGTCCGCACCCCCGTAACTCAGCACACCCCTGCCTATCCTCATCGAGCCTCTGACTCTGAGGGGGAGTGTTAGTGTATCTTCACATTGGTGCCACGTGTTCATATAAATAGCTATATATGTTAGAGTTTCCATTCTCTCCACAATGGCTCTTTTGTACGGCTCCACATATTTTTAAATTTTTTAGCTACATTCCTTTTCTTCCCGTCTAGTTTTACATAATATTTGGGGTCGTTCCTCTTTGGTCTTATGTAGTTCACTTGCTTCAATTGAAGATATAGTGAAATCTTTAACAGGAGGAAATTAGGTGTTCAGTCTACACTGAAAAAAACAAGAATAATTTTATTTAATATGATTCTTTATTAGAATAAGGTTTAATGTAACATCCCATTTTTGCATTTCAATAGAATTCAATATAAACCGTCATTTATAAAATTCAAAGTAGAGATATATTACTTTTTAGCAAAGGTAATGGTCATAAACATGTGGGAAACATCAATATGATTTTTGTAGATATATAGAACGCCCATATCCGACTTCGTATGAAGAAGTTACGCTTCTTCGAAGTATCGCGATTAAACTGACACGGCTATATGCGTCGTAAATTACGAATCATAGATAGATTTCTTATTAGCCTTAGTGATCTAAACAAAAGTCATAGTAATCGTAAAATCGAGAGCGTGCATGTAGAGAACGTCTAAATATGACTTCGTATGAGGAAGTTATGATTTTTAGAAGTTTTAGCATAGTAGTGCGGGCACAAAAATCGAAATTCAAATTGGCTGATTATTAGCCAAAACAATCTAAATGAGAGTTGAAGATCTTGTGTATACGAACCCGTCGATATAAAGATAGTCGATAACGGAGTTCGTATGAAGGCGTTATGAATTTCGCATGGACTTTAACAGTCTAAATCGGTCTAAATATAAATTATAGTTAAAGTGAGAATTAGTTATTGATACCTGAAGGAAAGTTTTAGAGCTCTTCGAGAGGATTCCGAAGATTTCAAGAAAATACCTGTTGTGATGACGTGGCACCACCAGGAGGCGTCATGTGGCATTGTCGGAAGCCCCCTCCTCCGAGAGACCGAGTGACGTGACATAGTCGAGAGCGTGACACATGGCACCATATGGAGGCCACACATGGCATGTTCTAGAAGAAGGTGAGTTGGCCCAAAGGAAATCAAACACGTGGCAGCGACTAAGGGTGGCCAGCACGACAAGAGGGAGCGGCACACCTTTTGTCTGTGCACGACGCGCCTCCGAAATACCAATATAAATATGTTTCAAACACTTCATTCTTTTCCACTCCATTCTCACTTCTCTCTCGCTTATATGTTGAAGGCAAAAAGTATATGTTGAAGGCAAAAAGGGGAGGACCAGCTTCGTGCTGTATGCCAAGGGCGGACCAGTTTTATGTTGAAGGTCATTATGTGTATGCATTGTATATGTATTGTGGTATATGGTATTTTGGGGGAACTCACTAAGGTCCCGTTTGATAGTTCCTGACTGAGAAAGAGCTTACTAGGAAATATCTGTCTGGGTAAGAAATCCTGAATGAGTAAGAAACCATGCTGTTTGATTGTACATCTGACTTAATGTTCTGACTGATGAAAAATGACCATTTTACCCTTCTACTCTATACAACAATGGATGAAGTTGTTGAAAAATTATAAAAATGCACTAAAGATAATCAAATTCAATTGCTCTACTCATTTAAAATATTTTTCTTCAATCTTCTTGCCTTATATCATTTATCAAGATAAACATTAAAAACAGAATAAATTCCGAAAAAACACAATTCTCATTTCAATATGACCCAGTTATGATATAATAGCCATAGCCTATTTCTTGTTGGGTTTCTTCTTTGAAACCGAAGTCACAGCCACCTGTGGTTTTGGATGCTTTTCAGCTTCACTTGGATCCAACCACTTGAGAGGATGTTTGTTAAAAAAGGGCCAATTAGGAATTGTAATCAAAGTTGTCAAAATCACCCCCCCCCCCCCAGCATACACTATCAACATCAGTTGAAATGAACCCACAACATAACCTGTTATAAATGTTGCAACTGCAAATACCACCAGCAATATCTGCATCAATTGCTCTGCTACCTTCTGTCCTTGCCAATCCATCTATTTACCCAAGGGTATTATCGGAATTAAAAAATATATAAGGTGTAATCGGAGTCAATCAGCTACCTTCAACAGTAAATAGATGGATTTAGGGCAAGGAGTAAGCAATTGCTCTGCTACCTTCAACGGTAAATTCATTTTTATCAGTTTTGTACATGTAATTGAAATCAGAGTCAATCAGCTACAAAGGAGTAAGCAAAAGGACAATCATAAGGTGAAATCGAACACAATGAGCATTTAGAGCAAGGAGCTTTGATCGGCTGGAGAAGAAAAGAACAGCAGAAGCATACCTGATAGACGAGGAAGGAGCTTCGACCGGCGATTGGAAGAGGAAGAAATAGGTCGATGTTGCTTGCTGGAGAAGAGGAATCGCTGAAAGGGGAGAAGAAAGGGCACCGATGGAAACTTTTCTCCTCTTCTCAGTCAGCTGATTTCCAACTTCTTTCTCAATCAGCTATAGATTTCTGAATCAGACACGCATAAAGTGTTTATCAAACACAAATAGCTGAGCGAGTCAGCCAAAATGGTCTGAGCCGACTCAGTCAGACCAATATCAAACATAGCCAAAGTTTCGTGCTTACTCAGTTGAATATAAATGTTTTTCAGGGACTTCATTGATTCGTGAGAAGGGCAAGGTTCGACTGTACACACGCGCATTCGCAACATGTTTCCGCATAATGTAATTATTCTCTAATATATTTTTATTAAATAAAAATAAAAAAATGGGTTGAAACTCGGCACGTTACCTTTAACTAATGAATAAAAAAAATTAATGAATTAAACAACTAAATACCTCAACATTAAGTGTTAGAAGTGATTTTGACCGAGCCATAAAAGAATCGCGATGCCTCTACTATTTTTATCTCATCGTTTTTTTTGGAATACACGCATCTGACTTTATTGCTATACCCACTTGAACTTTAAAGCAATTAGTCGGTAGTGGAAATCCATAAATTTTAATATTTTCAATAGTAGAATAGTGTGTAAAACAATATGCAATGATGTTTCTAATATTAATTCTAGACAATGTACATTTTATTGTTTGCGCAAATGCATATGCAACTATGTTTCCATGAAAGTCAACATTGCCCCGACGCTCTTGTGTCTTGGTCGTGACGCGTTGATTTGTCCAGTCATTTGATGTGTGTAACGGCGTGAGGAGACAAGTGGCGAAAGAAAGAAAGATGTGGTAGAACCGAGGAATAAGCGTGGGTGTGATGCGTCCATGACCGTGACACGACACATCATCGTGATTAGTCAGTGGACATGCGTCATAAGGCCAATACACAGGGAAAAGTCTTAGGAGGAACACCTAGTCATGTCGCGCCTAGAGGAGAAACACAACATTTTTCGCATCTACAGCAAAAATATATAAGATGAAACGTTGTGTTAGGTTGATTTTTTTGGGAAAGAAAACAAAAATGAAAAGTAAGGAAAAGAGCTAAGAGAGGGGCAAACATTGATGATACGATGAGGATACAAAACGTCGAGCGGGTTAAAGGTATCCTCTCAGTTTGTTTATATGTGTTTATGATTACATCGTGTGTGGTATGTGATTGTTAGATCCCGATTATGTCATAGGATGTAACGCCCACGCTTGTCGGTATGCATTAATAAGATGATATAATTTTAATGGTCAACAATAGTAACATTTATATGAAGTAAATAAAGAGAATTATTGAGTATTCGGGTCTTAAAAAGATTAATAATTAGGCCAAATAACATTGATGAAAGTCGAAGTAGTCATGATGAGGATTCCGGGGATATAATGAATGCTCAAATCGGACTTATAATTTTAATGGTCAACAATAGTAACATTCGACTTGATACGGCATTGAGTGTCGTAAATAGTGAATCGGAGATAGATCACTTATTAGTCTAAGTGATCTAAGCAAAAGTTGTCGTAATCGTAAAACCGAGAGCGTGCATATAGAGAACGTCTAAATCTGTCTTCATGAGAGGAAGTTATAATTTTTCTAATATTTCAGCGTAACTATGTTAGCACATAAATCAAATTTTTGATCGGTTGATTTTTAGCATAAACAATCTAGACGAGAGTTGAAGATCTCGTCAATACCGATCCGTCGATATAAAGACAGTCGGAAACGGTCGTCGCCTTCCGACAACACACGTCGATATAAAGACAGTCGGAAACAGACGTCAATATAAAGACAGTCGGAATCTCTGACAACGCACGAGATTGCGACACATTCCACCATGAGATTTCAACACGTCGCCTTCCAACATTTTGTG
Source organism: Lactuca virosa (assembly GCF_052849685.1). Taxonomy (NCBI): domain Eukaryota; kingdom Viridiplantae; phylum Streptophyta; class Magnoliopsida; order Asterales; family Asteraceae; genus Lactuca; species Lactuca virosa. Next base: position 205,507,886 of record NC_136429.1, read on the forward strand.
CGGCGCTCTCCGACAGTGTGCGCGACACACTTTCTCTCTTTTTTTTGCATATAAATAGCTTTCGAAGTTCAGAACTTTTCCACACCTTCCACTCGATTTCTCTCGATTTTAGCCCCAAAATTCCCTTAGTTTTGAGTTCTGACGAAGCCCTGCAACACCTAAGAGCTCGGAAAATAGTAGTTATCAAGTAAAGCTCTATCAGTGCAATTCCTTGATTTCTGTCTAGGGAATCTTTGTAAGTTAAATTACACTCTATATTATTTTAGTGTAATTTATATTTAAATTCATATTCGTTGTTATGAATTTATAAATAATATTTTTCAGTGATTCCAATGTCATATTACTGATTGATCTACTTACGGGGATGATATGTAGGCTGGATTTAGTGAGGTGTTTAAAATGAGATTTCCAAACACTATATGTCACACCCCCAAAACCAGAACGACAGAAACGTTCGGGGGAGGATGACGTCATGTATAGTATCACAACAATTGAATAATAGTAATCAAAGCACAACAACCATTATATTGATAACGTATAGTTTTTACATTTGTGTTCAAATCATTGTATACTTGACACCAAAAGTATATAGAAAAAACTTAAAAGACGTGACTTTATGATGCTCCGTCTTCTCAAAACCTGTGGATACCTGTCTACTGATTCCCTGAGAATACAAATAGTTTTGAAAAGAGTGTCAACAATTAAGTTGGTGAGTTCATAAGCATTTTTGTATTATAAGTCTGTCATTTGTTCCTTGAAAATGCAACTGTGTTATTCCAGAAAATCCTATATTATCTGTTGTAAATGAATTGTAGTCTTAATACCTTAAGACCAAAATGTGTAAGTGTTGTTGTACTATGAAATAGTATAATGTAGTTTTATTATTGAATAAAACCATATGAAAATGAATGTTCTCTGGAATGTAAGTTTCGTTGTACTGGAATAATTGTGTTCTGTAATTGTACTTGTATGGAACTCTGTGAATGTATGTGCCTGGATTCACCAGCTGTACTGTAAAATACTGTATTGTAGTTTCATTATTTAATAAAACTATTTGAACTTGTTTATGTATTCTTACACTAATCGTATTGTTAATATCAAATTGTGAGTTATGATAACCATTCTTGATGACCTAAGATGGCGTGATACGACGTTCTTCAGGCGTCGAAATTGGTACGACATTTGTCACCCCAGGCGTGCCGGCCTAACTGTAGCTAACAATTTAGGTGTGGGATTGTCAGTCCCGTATAGATCTATACACAAGTTTCACGCTCTCCCTCCAGGAGACTCTGGTTATAATTTCAGGACTTTCGTTGGCACTTTGATAAGTACTTGAAGTGTGTCTCACAAAACTATAATGACGATTACGTGTAGAATAACGAAAAACCATTTTGTAATGAATAAACTGTATGTATATCTCATAAACTATACCTATTATAGTTTATATGTTTGTTTTTGTATTGTATCCGAAACTTGGTAAAATAGTACGTATGTTCCATAAACTATACCTATTTTTGTTTAACGTGTATGTTTTGTTGAAATGAAAACCTTTGTATTTTTAACAACTATATATGTTTATAATCGTAAATCTGTGATAAAGGTATCCCGTGAAATTTAACATTTTTGTACAAACGGTAATAAAATAAGTTGCGAAAATATTCTTTTTGATTAACGTGTTGAAATAATTTTTATACTTATATATATATATATATATATATATATATATATATATATATATATATACACACACACACATATATAAGGCATATATAATTATATAATTAAGATTAAAAAGACAGTCGAATAAATAATTCTACGCTAAGCCCACAACCGAACAAGGAACAAAAGTTAAGGCGAAATCACCAATTCTAAGCCTCTAGAATCTTTTATATATATATATATATATATATATATATATATATATATATATATATATATATATGGTAAAAAGGACAATTAAAATAATTTGAAATAGTTTAGATATTAACATAAGATTCCTTGTATTTTACTTGTATTCCCCCTAAAACAATGAAAAATCGTGAAAACGTAGAGGTATGAACTCACCTCTAGTGTGTGTTCCTCGATGGGTACAATCTGGTAGTGATGTTCTTCGGGTTAGAACACGCGAATGTGGTCGAAATCCTAATTTTTTTTACATTTGTAATATATATGCAAATTAGATATCTAGTAAATTAAAGTGTTAAATAATACTAGTTTTTGTAACAAAACTTACCAAATTAATTCCTAAGAATTAATTAAAAGGTTTGTTTCTTCCTGGGAAATTTGGATGAAGAATTGAAGTGTTCTTGAGGATGCTTGAAGATACACCGGAAACACTTGAAGGTTTGAAGATTTGCTTCTGAGTTTTGAGAGAAAAGTGGGGAGTTTTCGTAGTGTAAAATGTTAAGAATGAGGTTGTTTTCGGTTATATATATATATATATATATATATATATATATATATATATATATATATATATATATATATATATATATATATATATATATATATATATATATGGGATAAAATGATTTGACATGTGCATTGGGAGGTGTATTTTATCACCTTGGAATGTGTGCCACCTCCTAAATTAGAGATTTCGGCCTATCTATTCAACCGAGAACCATGATTTCGGTCTAAAAAGCAACCGAAAACCATGTTGATTTCGGTCTAAAGTCTCCACCAATAAGTGTTTTCGGTCCGAAGGAGGGGGTTTTCGGTCTCACATGAAATCACCAAAAGGTGATTTTGGTTCACACTTGGGATTTGATTCCCAAAACCGAAATCATCCAAGTCAAATGAATTTTAGTTATTAAATATTAAACAATTTAATTATTTAACTTATAATTTGATGTGTTTGACTTTTGATGACTGCTTTGACTTTTATTGACTGTTTTGACATTTATTGACCCGAAATAACTGGTTGTCACATTATCCCCCCGTTAGTTGGAATTTCGTCCCAAATTTGTTTCTAAAGTGGTACTCATGAACTAGGGAAAAGATGTGGGTACTTTTGTTTCATCTGATCTTCCCGTTCCCAAGTGAATTCAGGTCCCCGCTTGGCATTCCAGCGAACCTTCACTATTGGTATACTGCTTTGTTTCGTTCTCTTGATTTCCCTGTCCATGATTTCCACAGGTTCTTCTACGAAGTGTAGACTCTCGTTTATCTCGATTTCATCGATTGGAATTACAAGAGTCTCGTCAGACAGACACTTCTTTAGATTGGATTCGTGAAAAGTGGGATGTATGTTACTGAGTTCATGCGTTAGTTTGAGTTTGTAAGCCACCGGGCCGATTCTAGCAAGAATTCCGAATGGTACGATATACCTTGGATTTAGTTTTCCACATTTGCCTAAACGTATCATTCCTTTCCAGGGTGATACCTTTAACAGGATGCGGTCACCAACCTGGAACTCCAAGGGTTTTCGTCGTTTGTCCGCATAACTCTTCTGTCGGTCCCTAGATGCTTTTAATCGTTACCGAATTTGGACGATCTTCTCTGTTGTTTCTTGAATGATCTCGGGACCGGTGAGAGTACTGTCAGGTACTTGTTTCTTTGCTAGTTACGTATCACCCACTTTAGCCCAGCATAGAGGGGATCTGCACTTACGGCCATAGAGGGCTTCAAATGGAGAAACTTTGATGCTAGTGTGATAGCTGTTATTGTACGAGAATTCGACGACTGGTAAATGGGTATCCCAAGCTTTACCAAAATCTATCAGAAAAGCTCTAAACATGTCTTCCAGCGTCTGAATGGTTCTCTCTCTTTTCCCATCAATCTGGGGATGGTACGCTGTACTCATGTCGAGTTTGGTTCCCAATGCATGGACTTTTGCAGTGATTACCATAACCATGAGGTAAATCTACTATGTCTATCAGAGATAATGGATATTGGCATACTATGCAATCGTACTATCTCTTTAATGTACGTCCTGGCTAACTTCTCCATCTTGTCGGTTTCTTTTATTGACAGGAAGTGCGCGAATTTGGTTAATCTGTCGACGATTACCCAAATGGTGTCTTGACCACCCGTTGTCTTGGACAATTTGGTTATGAAATCCATAGTTATCTGTTTCCACTTCCATTCGGGTATATTTGGTTGTTGTAGTAAACCCGAAGGCTTCTGGTATTCTACCTTGACTTTGGCGCAAGTCAGGCACTTCCCCACATAGGTAGCAATTTCTGCTTTCATGTTTGGCCACCAATAAAGTTTCATAAGGTCCAGATACATCTTGTTTGAACCGGGATGAACGGAGTATCAAGTCTTGTGTGCTTCGTTCATGACAACATCTCTGTACCGACCAAACATCGGTGTCCAGATCCGGTTCATAAGGTAACGAACTTCGTCACCCTTAACTTCTAGGTTTTTATCCATTCCTCGTAAGGCTTCACCTGCCACATTCTCGGGTTTCAAGGCTTCTAGTTGAGCCTCTTTGATCTGTGTGGACATGTGTGAATGGATGGTCATAGTTAAAGACTTTACTCGACGGTCCGAGTACTCTTTTCGACTAAGGGAATCTACTACTACATTGGCTTTTCCTGGATGATAGCGAATCTCGCATTCGTAATCATTGAGTAGTTCTACCCATTGTCGTTGCCTCATGTTGAGTTCTTTTTTATCAAAGATGTGCTGGAGGCTTTTATGATCCGTGAAGACTGTGCACTTCTTACTATAAAGGTAATGCCTCCAGATCTTCAGAGAAAAACTACTGCTCCTAGCTCGAGGTCGTGCGTGGTATAGTTAACTTCATGGTTCTTAAGCTGCCTCGAGGCATATGAAATAACTTTTCCTTGTTGCATAAGAACGCAGCCTAGCCCTAGCTTGGATGCATCGCAGTAAACTACGAAATATTCTGTCCCTTCTGGGAGGGACAAGATGGGGGCGCTGCATAGGGCTCGCTTTAGTGTCTAGAAAGCAGTTTCTTGTTTCTCCTTCCAGTTGAAGGTTACACCCTTTTGAGTCAAGGTGGTGAGTAGATTTGCGATCTTAGAGAAGTTTTGAATGAACCTTCTGTAGTAGCCAGCGAGGCCTAGAAATTGACGAATCTATGTTGGAGTTCTTGGGGTCGTCCAGTTTTTGATTGCTTTGATTTTGCAAGGATCTACATGAATCCCTTCCTCGCTGACCACGTGACCTAGGAAATCCACCTTTCGAATCCAGAATTCGCACTTCGAGAACTTTGCATATAATTTCTCTGCCCTTAATGTTTCCAAGACTTGTCGTAAGTGTTGGCTGTGTTCTTCCTTACTTCGGGAGTAGACTAGTATGTCGTCGATGAAAACTATTACGAATTTATCTAAGTAAGGTCGACACACACGGTTCATCAGGTCCATGAACATTGCGGGTGCATTCGTTAAACCGAAGGCCATTACTATGAATTCATAGTGACCGTAGCGAGTTCTGAATGCGGTCTTAGGAATATCCTCCTCCTGGACTCGTAGCTGATGGTATCCTGATCTTAGGTCGAGCTTTGAAAAGAAACTTGCTCCTTGAAGTTGATCGAAGAGATCATCGATTCGAGGTTAAGGGTATCGGTTTTTAATAGTGAGTTTATTTAATTCCTGGTAGTCTATGCACATGTGGAACGATCCATCCTTCTTCTTCCCGAACAAGACCGGTGCTCCCCAAGGCGAGAAGCTTGGCTTGATGAATCCTTTGCTTAGCAGTTCGTTTAGTTGACTGGATAATTCATGCATTTCTGTCGATGCTAAACGGTACGGGGATTTGGCTATGGAGGTAGCTCCAGGAATCAAGTCGATTCTAAACTCGACTTGGCATTCAGGAGGAACTCCTGGGAGATCTTCGGGGAATACGTCGGGGAAATTACAAACTTCGAGGATATCTTTGATGTCTTTTACCTCTTGTTTCTTATCTACCACGTGAGCTAAGAAGACGCAATATTCTTTGTGAAGATACTTCTGGGCCTTGACTCAAGAAATGATTTGAAGGTTCATGTCGGGTTTGTCGCCATAAATGACGAGAGTTTTGCTACTTGGTAGATTAAGACGAATAGATTTTTCGTAACATAGGATATCAGCACGGTGAGGACTTAACCAATCCATGTCGATGATAATGTAGAAGCTTTTAATTGAGATGGATATAAGGTCGATTTGGAAGGAATAGTTGTTTAGAGTGAGGGTGCATCCTATGTATATGTCGTTAGTGCTCTCTGTCTTTCCGTTTGCCATTTCTATGGTGAATGTGTCTTTTAGTGATTGGGGATTTTGTTTAAGTAGGTGTTTAAATTTATGGCTCACGAAACTTTTCTCTGCACCACTATCGAAAAGAATGCATGCATAGGAATTATTGAGGAGAAAAGTACCGGTAACCACAATAGGATCTGCTATTGCCTCTTCGTGACTTATTGTCAATACTCTTCCCACACAGCCAACATTCTTTGCTTTTGGACAATCTCTCTTGAAGTGTCCTGTTTCACGACACCCATAACAAGCCTGGCTTACTCCAACGTCGGGGACTTGGGTGATTGGTTGTGCCGGTGCCTTGCAGAAACGGGCGGTGTGCCCCTTCTTGTTGCAGTTTTTTCAATGCATTTATCGGCAAACTCCCATGTGATGGAAGTTGCACTTGTTACACTTTGGAAGGGTTCCATCATATCAATTCGGGGGTGATGGAGTAGCAGGAATAGTAGTAGGAACAATAGCAGCGTGAACTGCCACAGTTTGTTGCTTCTTTGCAGGCTCTTGTGACGATTGGCCCTTCCTTTTGTTCCAAAACTTCTTTTTGTTTCCACCTTCTATGGGTTGCTCGGGAATGGCTGTCATGAAGCCTTGGCGAACTCCATGATCCACGATTGTTTGTGCCAAACGCTTGGCACTTTCAAAAGTAAGTGGGTTTGCATCTATCACGTTTCCTTGGATCTGGGGAGATAGTCCCCAGATGTACCGTTCCACTTTCTTACTCTCCGGGGTGACCATCCCGGGACATAGTATAGCCAGGTCACTAAATCTGGCAGTGTAAGTTGCAATGTCAGAGTACTTAATCGTTAGATCCCAGAGTTCTTGCTCTAGCTTTTGAACTTCGCCCCTCGGGTAGTATTCTGCTAGCTTCAGAATTTTAATTCTTCCCAGCTCATGGCATTGGCTACTGGGAGAGTCAATGATTTGACATAACCGTTCCACCATGAGAGGGCTCTATCTAGAAATGTGCATGCTACAAATTTGACCTTGCTAGCTTCAGGGCACACACAGATTTCAAACACCGATTCTGTCTTTTCGAACCAGCGTGTTAGAGCAATGACACCTCCAGTGCCATCAAAAGACTTTGGTTTAGCATTCGTGAAGTCTTTATAAGAACACTCCCTAGGGTGTCTGTGGCTTTCTCTGTGGTTAGAAATGTTGGCACCACTACCCGCCCCACTAGCACCACTTGTGTTGATTTGTGTTATGGCGTTCGTGAAGTCTTTATAGTGTTTTATCGGTGAAGTCTACTAAAATAAGTAAACAATCGTAATTTCAATTTATGAAAATTATAGCAACTCTTCTAATGAATTTGTATAGTGTGCCTCATACCGGGTACTCCTATAACCACTTAGCGTACACAAGTTGTATATAACTAAGATCGAATAGAGCTTCAAATAAGTGATCATACTCTAAGGCCACAACCAAACAAGGAACAGGAAGTAAAGCGAAACCACAAATTCTAAGTCTATAAAATCTTAATTATATATAACCTTAACGTATACACTTAGTAATTATAGATCTACCAGCAAGGGTCCTTTGTATTAACATGGTTGATTCTGGTAAGAAGGCCCTTCTCGACTATTAGTTTATATGACTATCGAGGCCTAAATATTGTTGTTCTAGTGTTATAGTCCTATAAAATACTCCAATAGTATTTTAACTTCATGTTTTGTTCTAGTGTTTCCTTTTGTATATAGAGTTGGTAAGTTTTAACTTGTTGCAACACCATGATCATTCCCAAAAACATGTTGGTCGTATCTCAAATAAATATAGTTGATAAAGCTATATTTATCCCAGATATGATTACATAACTGTCTAGGCTTAACTGCAGTGTCCAACTTATCTAAATACTTTTTATGTAGTTCTTACTGTGATACTGTTTCTGGTATGTATGCATGTTCGTATACTTCTTATAAAATACTTGTATTTTAAAAGTATACTTTTAGTCAGAGCGTTTCAGCCCCATTGTATTTATAGTTGTATATCTTGTGTGGTTTGATATACTTAGTTCACTATAAACAATGCTCTGATACCAATCTGTCACACCCCCAAACCAGAACAGCGGAAACGTTTGGGGGCGGATGACGTCATGTACGGTATCATAACAATTGAATAATAGTAATCAAATCACAACAACCATTATATTGATAATGTATAGTTTTTGCATTTGTCTTCAAATCATTGTATACTTGACACCAAAAGTATATAGCAAAAACTTAAAAGACATGACTTTATGATGGTCCGTCTTCTCAAAACCTGTGGATACCTGTCTACTGATTCCCTGAGAATACAAATAGTTTTGAAAAGAGTGTCAACAAGTTGGTGAGTTCATAAACATTTTTGTATTAGAAGTTTTTCATTTGTTCCTTGAAAATGTAACTGTGTTCTTCCAGAAAATCCTATATTTTCTGTTCTAAATGAATTGTAGTCTTAATACCTTAAGACCAAAATGTGTAAGTGTTGTTGTACTCTGAAATAGTATGATGTAGTTTTATTATTGAATAAAACCATATGAAAATGAATGTTCCCGGGAATGTAAGTTTCGTTGTACTTGAATAATAGTGTTCTTTAATTGTACTTGTATGAAACTCTGTGAATGTATGTGCCTAGATGCACCATCTATACTGTAAAATACTGTATTATAGTTTTATTATTTAATAAAACTATTTGAACTTTTTTATGTATTCTTACACTAATCGTATTGTTAATACCAAATTGTGAGTTATTATAAATATGCTTGATGACTTAAGATGGCCTGATACGACGTTCTTTAGGCGTCAGAATTGGTACGACATTTGTCACCCCATGCATGCCGGCCAAACTGTACCTAACAGTTTAGGTGCGGGATTGTCAGTCCCGTATAGATCTATACACAAGTGTCACGCTCTCCCTCCAGGAGACTCTGGTTATAATTTCAGGACTTTCGTTGGCACTTTGATAAGCACTTGAAGTGTGTCTCACAAAGCTATATTGACGCTTACATGTAGAATAACTAAAAACCATTTTAAAATGAATAAAATGTATGTATGTCTCATAAACTATACCTATTATAGTTTATATGTTTGTTTTTGTATTGTATCCCAAACTTGGTAAAATAGTACGTATGTTCCATAAACTATACCTATTATAGTCTAACGTGTATGTTCTGTTGAAATGAAAACCTTTGTATTTTTAACAACAATGTATGTTTATAATCGTAAATCTGTGATAAAGGTATCCCGTGAAATTTAACCTTTTTGTACAAATGGTAATAAAATAAGTTGCGAAAATATTTTTTTTGATTACGTGTTGAAAAGACAGTCGAATAAATGATTTTACCCTAAACCCACAACCAAATGATTTTAACCTTATATATATATATAAGGCATATATAATTAAGATTGAAAAGACAGTCGAATAAATGATTTTACCCTAAACCCACAACCAAACAAGGAACATGAGTTAATGCGAAATCACAAATTCTCAGCCTGTAGAATCTTATATATATATATATATATATATATATATATATATATATATATATATATATATATATATATATATATTTGGTAAAAACAACAATTGAAATAATTTGAAATAGTTTAGATATTAACACAAGATTCGTTGTATTTTACTTGTATTCCCCCCCCCCCTAAAACAATGAAAAATCATGAAAACGTGAAAATGTAGGGGTATGAACTCACCTCTAGTGTGTGTTCCTGGTTGGGTACGATGTGGTAGTGATGTTCTTCGGGTTAGAACATGCGAATATGGTCGAAATCCTAATTTTTTTTTACATACGTAATATAGATGCAAATTAGATATCTAGTAAATTAAAGTGTTAAATAACAGTAGTTTTTGTAAGAAAACTTACCAAATTGATTCCTAAGAATTAATTTGTAAGAAAACTTGGAATGTGTGCCACCTCCTAAATTAGAGATTTCGGCCTATCTATTCAACCGAGAACCATGATTTCGGTCTAAAAAGCAACCGAAAACCATGTTGATTTCGGTCTAAAGTCTCCACCAAGAAGTGTTTTCGGTCCGAATGAGGGGGTTTCCGGTGGGGTGGTTTTCGGTCTCGCATGAAATCACCGAAAGGTAATTTCGGTCCACACTTGGGATTTGATTGCCAAAAGCGAAATCATCCAAGTCAAATGAATTTTAGTTATTAAATGTTAAACAATTAATTATTTAACTTATAATTTGATGTGTTTGACTTTTATTGACTGCTTTGACTTTTATTAACCCGAAATAACTGGTTGTTACAGTATACTCTATATACCAAACGGACCCTACCTCCGATATAATCCTACCTTGTTGTTCCTTACTTGATAGATATTGATGTAGACATTGAGATTGTTGAGGAATCCAGATTATTACTTAGTCATAAGAAATATTAAACTAACACTTAGTGATATTTGAAATTATGTCACATCAAAGGAAAAGCCAAGTGTTGAAGTGAAGCGCTGCTCAACTTTTTAATCATCCACTTTAACTACTGAGTGCATTGTTACTTTCAGCTTACACATAGATATAAAGTATCCAGAAGATTAAATGTTATGTGTGTCTATTATCTGTATTACTTGATATATGTGTTAAATGAATTATATGATCTTACTTGATTTAATTATATATGTATTTTCATATATTTACATAAAATATATTGGGTAATGTTGGGTGATGAAAATGATGAGATGATGATGAGAGGCCTTGACTTTTGATGAACCAGTCATCTAAAAGAGTATAGATGATGACCACAGACTATTCTAGGCAATCCAGTGGAACGATGGCAGACTCACAACATGTAGGTGTTAGTGAACTATATGTTCACTGATGTACTCTATCCCCCCATGATTGTCTTATGGATACATATTGCTAAAGGAATCCCCCGAGCAATATTATCTACCTGTTGATGACGATGATCCTTAGGATAGGTCCCTTGAGATCAATATTTAGGATCAATATGTGAGAATAACAGGAATGGTTACTCGGGTGAATTATTTGCTATATAACTAAAGAATTTAATTATTGTCGGTTGAAAACCCTATGTGCTCACCGGACCCCCAAGCCTAACCCACTCAGTTTCTTTATATCATAGGTAGCAGTATGAAGGCACCTGGATGATGACTGATTTGAGGAGTTTGTAGGCCATTAGTATAATAAGATTTTGTAAGGTCTATTAAGACTTGCTTATGCTTATGTATTTGTATTGACGATAACATCCCATGGTTTTAAATATAAATGAAATATATTTCCTCGGAAATTCTTTGATAATAATATTAACATGTTTTGGGAACAAATTTCGTAATAAGTTTCACACTCTAAATAACATAAGCATAAAGAAAAGTTTAAAATTGGCCATGAAAATGGGGATGTCATAGTTGGTATCAGAACATTAGTTTAAGCGAACTAGGAATATTTGAGGATTTCTAGACTTAAACTTAGAATGCTAAGCGATGATTATAAGATGAGTGTCTGCTATATTTTAGGTAGTATGCCTGAAATGACACATGTACGAGCTTCTTTTAGGGGCGATGCCTAAATTGTTTTTATGTGTAAATGATTTATGTTAAATCATGGTATAGCAATAAGATGCCTTAAGATTCTTACATAGGATGCTATTATTTGAATAAACTGATCGTGTTGATTTAGATATATTATGTGTTCATGATTCTAAATGTTTAATTACGGTATTAGAACTGGCTATGCGTCTAAACCTTCCTTATCTTAATATTCTCGTATCAAACTTCTTCTTTGGCATATAGATCAACATGGTAATTACTTGAAGCAGACTAGGTAACAAGAATCATCAGTCTTAGCCCTGTGTACTCAAGCATGCACCTGAAGCGGTGCCAGTAGCTAAACCTGTCACAATGGTAGGAGTCCAAGCAATGATTCGGGCTATGATGACCAAACAAAGGAAGGAGATGAGACAAATGTTATGTGATAATAGGGATGAACCCACAACACCTGTTGTGTAACTTGATCTGAACACACAACAGTCAAAGGAAGGAAACTATAGTCGAATTGTCAGTCAAGCTGAGCCACATGTGATTAGAAGAAACCAACCAAATGAAGGAAACTATGGATGTAAATGCAAGTACAAGGATTTCATGGAATCCAATCCACCGAGTATTTCTGGAAGCCCAACACCGGTGGAAGTCATGGATTGGATCTCCGATATGGAGATGGTGTTTGAGAGTTGAGACTGTAGCAACAAGTAGAAAATCGTTCTTGTGGTCAGATAGTTAAATACTGGAGTATTAAGTTGGTGGAAGTTACTAGCTGATACTATGCCCAAGGGAGAAGCTAGCAATATGTATTGGGATGAATTTCTGGTGCAACCGGAAATGCAGTACTTCTATGAGCAGGATCTTTTGGAGATTAACAACGAGTTCTAGAACCCGAAGAACGAAAAAATGAGCATCAGTGAGTATGCTGCAAGTTACAGAAAATGAAGCTTGTTCCTTATCTGGTTCCAAAAAAAACTCTCTAAAGTCAACAAGTTTGCTAATGGATTGTCAGTGGACTTTGGTCCAATGGTCAAACAAGCAACTACTTTGAATGCCGCCATCTAGGAAGCTAAGAATATTGAGACCTAGTTAAGGGAGAAGGGTCTGGAGAAAGCGAAGGTATGAGAGAAGAGAAAATTTGAGGGATCATCAAGACCCAAAAAGAAGAGCATATTTTCAAAGTCTGGTCCCAACAAGTCTGGAGGAAACAAGGAAGCAAAGTTGTTGGAACAAAGTTCTAGTAGGATCGATTAATTCTAAGCAGAAAAGAAATAAACAACGTAATGAAGAACACATGAATGGTTTAACTGATGTCGAACGAATGATTAAACTTTAACACCTCAGAAGAGCTCGATTAAGAACTTCGACTGTAGAGGTGTTTAGGGTTACAAAGCAATAATGATAATAATCACGAACGTAACTAAGGCATACATGCATGCACTATATATAGCTTAACCCTAATTAATAATTACGGATGGACAGGACCAATCCAGATATACAAAATAAAGCCCATGACGCAACACTAAATACCCAACAATCTCCCCCTTTGCGTCCATGGAGCCGAGAGCTCAGTTCGGCTGAGCTATAGAAGACTTCTTAACTGTCTTGAACACCTTCAGTATAATGGCCAGTAGAGTATGACGAAAAGTAATATACCACCGAAGCATGTCAGTGAAGTTCTTCTTGTCTGACTCAGTGTTGTGTTTACACCGATGGATAATACTGATAATGTGCTCCAAGCAGTCAGTTGAGAACAGATGCTTATCAACAAGAGCGAAAAGAAATCTGTTAGCTTCTCCTTTTGTGAACATCACTGTGAGATGTGTAGAATCAATTCGACCCATTTGCATCTTGTTTACATCTCCAGGTTTTGCGGTTGGCTTCACAGTTGGTTTCTTCTTCAAAACTTTAGCAATCTCCTGATCCATTGTAGCAACTTCATGGACATAGGAAGCTAACATCCTCTTCAGATGATCTAGGATCGGCTCATACTCCTTTGCATTAGTGAGCAGAATGTTGTACAGCAAGATCCAATCATGAGGATTCAAGTTAGGAAGATCTGCCAGGGATATCACAGAAACCGAGTGTAATGCCCGTGTTCCCAGGCTAGGCATTAATATTGACATGATAGTCTAGGTTAACCTTTGTGACTCATTTTGGAGAAATGAAAAGGAATTATGTGAAAATTATGTGTTTTATGCTTAATTATTAGGGTTTAATTAATTAAGAATAAAAATGAGCGTCAAAATTAAATTTTAGATAAATCCGATGTCTATTAAGAAATTTGTAGTGGTCGTGACAAGGATTACGGATATATAAAGAATGCCGAAATCCGAGTTATAACGAAGAAGTTATGACCTGTCGAAGTTTCGCGATAAACCGGCACGGTGCCGAATGTCGTAAAAAGTAAGTTTTTGATTCACTACTTTTTAGCCTTAGTGATCTAAACGAAACTCGTAGTATTCGTTAAACCAAGAAGTTCGATAAAAAGAACGCCCAAATCTGACTTCGTATGAGGAAGTTATGATTTTTCAAAGTTTCAACTTAGCAGTAGACAGCTAAAAACTCGAATTTTAGATCGAGTGATTTTTAGCCGACACAACCTAAACAAGAATCGAAGGTCTCGTAAATAGTAGCACAATGGTAAAAAGCCTGACGAAAACGGACGTCGGATGAAGAAGTTATGAATTTTTAACGGATTTCCTGTCCCGGTCTGTTAAAAATAATAATATAAAAATTAAAATCAAAATTATCCGACGAAGTCTAAACGAAAGTTGTAGAGCGTAATTTTACCTACGCGTGCATATAAAGAACGTCAAAAACGGAGCTCGTATGCGAAAGTTATGATTTTCGCAAGTTTTTGGCACAAAAATCAAGAAAATGTGGAAAACCGGGAAATTTCGCTGAGTCACCTCAGACACGTCATCCCTCGCATGCGAGGCCTCCACGTGGCACCTCCTGATAGGACCGAGCTTCGCGTGCCGTCTTCTGATTGGACCAAGTCCGCGGTCCACTAGCATTCGGACAGCCTCGCAGGAGACACCCCGCGGAGGCTCCTCGGACACCCCTTCGCATACGTGGACTCTTCTCATTGGACCGAGGCTGCTGACCAATCCGAAGCTCGCAGCTGACCAGTCCGAGCCTCGCCGAAGCAGCCACCTGGTCCGAGCCCCGCAGACGCGTGCCATCCCCTCCTCGGTTCGGATCCGAGCCTTCGGTCCTCCTCCCCTATAAATAGCAACCATGCGAGACTTCCCGGGTAGAATCCGAAATTTGCCACTTTTCACCCATTTTTCATCCTTTTTATCATTTTGACTTCCCCCGAAGCCCCAGTATCATTTCTAAAGCCCGAAATACGTTCCGAAGTTCCCGAAGACCTGAAAAATTTATCTTTTTGGTTTTGAAGCCCGACCTTTCGCAGGGCCCGGTTTCTCAATAAAACTCCCGGTTTTATTAGAAACGATCATTTTTAGGAAACGAATTGCTGCCCGATTTTCATTAAATCAGGTGAGTGTGTAGTCACTTTCATCTTACACATAGATATGAAGTATTTTATATAAAATACGTGCTATGTGTATATATGTTGTTTGTTTATTCGAGATGGGTGTTAAATGAATGTTTTTATACATGTCTAAAATGATTTAAAAATGTATATATATTTTATCTTCAAATATGTTGGGTAAAACATGGGTAGATAAAGTATGAGGGATAGAAGTACAGTATAGATGTACGTTGGTAGCTATGAATTTAGTACAATATAGATGTACGTTGGTAGCTACGGATTTAGTATGTTGGCAGCTATGGACTTAGTGCCTGTTGTATAAACCTTGGCGACGATGTGACTTCGTGCCTATTTGACATAAATTGTTGAAGGAAAACAATGTTGTCGCCGGTGTTTGTTTTATTTGACATAAATTGCTAAGGAAAAGCAGCGTTGTCACCACGTTGGTTGTTTTATTTGACATAAATTGCTGAGGAAAGCAATGTTGTCACGATACTGATTGTTTTATGTCAGGTGGTCTTATTTGACATAAATTGCTGAAGAAAGCAATGTTGTCACCTATTATTGGTTGTTTTATTTGACATAAATTGCTGAGGGAAAAGCGATGTTGTCACCCCGGTGTTTGCCTCATTTGACATAAATTGCTGAAGAAAGCAATGTTGTCACCTTATTGGTCGTTTTGTGTTAGGTTGCCTTATTTGACATAATTGCTGAGGAACCCCTGAAGCAAAGTTGTCACCCCTAATAAAAATCCTTAGGCTAGGTCCCTTGTGATAGTTGTTTTAGGGACGTAAGGTGAGGATAACGGGAATGGGTAATTAGGGTTGTTTTTGGTTGATGAAATTGATAACTTATTTGTTGATTGATAAACTTAAAGAGTTTATTATTTATTGTGGGTTGAAAACCCTATATGCTCACCAGGCTTCCAAGCCTGACCCACTCAGCTTTTTATATTACAGGTAGTGGACCCCGAGCATAGTCGGATGATGATGATGAGTGATTTTTGGATTATAGGCCAGTAGTTATAAATAACTATTGTAAGGCTTATAATGTCCTGTTTATGCTTTTGATCTGTATCGGAACATGACATCCCGAGGTTTTGATATAAAAGGAAATTATATATTTCTTAAAGAAAGGTTTTGACAAACTTTTATCATATTTTGTTTTGGGGACCAATTCTGCAACATCTTTTATAAAGACTTCTCTGATTTGATTTTAAAAAGCGTAAATTAAATCGGTCTTTTCTGGCCGAGAAATTAGGGGATGTCACACCGAGTTGTCTGAACCTCGGGTAATCTTGAAATTAACATTGACAAACTTCCCTGCAGGAGAAGGTTTTAGCACCTTGACTGTGGTAATCTTTTGTGCACTCCAAGTCAGATAATGAGGCTGACCGAACTTGAGATAGAAATCGATAAGTTCACGATCAACTTGAGGGTGAGGTGAAGGAACTTGAAATGTTGAATCGAAGCAGTGAAAAATAAATGCCTTTCGTGTTATAGGCATATCAAACTGTGAGTCCCTCGTATTATCACAATCAAATGAAGCCACAGGTTCCAGCCAGTACATGCTTGGAAACTCTATCGCTTCTTTGATGAGTGTTTCCCTAGTCCAAGGAGGAAACAAGGCCTTTTTACAAATCAGAGCATCTTGTTCTTCCTTGTTCTTTCGCTCCCTCTCTTCAGCTTCCTTTGCAACACGAAGAGTTTCATCTAACTCCTTATCCCTTTTCTTCCGTTTCAGGGCATCAACAATAGTTTCTTCTTCATCGCTATCATCAGCAAGACCATTCTTCTTTTCTTGATTACCAGAACCTGAAGCTTCATTACCCTTCGGTTCTGGTTTGACAGTAACTTTCGGTTGAGATTTCTGATCACCTTCTCCCCTTGTTTTGGAGGTACGAATCGCTCCGAAACACCCTTCATTTCATGGAGAAGTTCAAGTGCAGGAAGGAGCTTGGAGGTGAGGTGATTCCGGATTGTCAGAGTCAGAATAGGATCATGAGCACTAAGAACATTTTGTATCATATACAAAACATCACCAGCACAACTCCGAAACACAGCACGCTCGGTTTTCAACAACGAAATTTCCCTCTCAGCTTGAGCTAGTTGAACCTTCTGGACTTCAACGGTAGAGGTTTGACGAGCAAGATCCTCCCTTAAAGTACTCTCCGTTGCTAAATCAGCATGTAATTTTTCAAGGTGAGAATTCACTGAGCTAAGAAGAGAAGTGTTATCAGCTTGAATTTCAGAGCGAACAGTCTCGAATTTAGCTTGCTCTTCTTGTAGTGACTTCGAGAGAGACTCAACCGATGCATTCACTGTTGCTGCATTCGTATCAGCATGACCCTTAAGGGATTCAAGAAAAATCTTGGAACTGTGAATGAGTTCTACAACATCGGTTGTAGCCTTCTGACAAGAAGAAGTGGGCGCTTCAACTGCCTTCGTTGATTTATCAATCGCTCATGTATATTGTTCAAAAGCAGTGTCGAGGAAAGCCTTTAACACAACATCATTCTACCTTGAAGAAGAAGCGAGCAATCGATCAAGCTTTTCATCTAGACTCTGCACCTGTTATCTGGTTACTGGAGCATCTCCATCTTCATCAGTAGGAAGTCGATAAGGACTGTAATAAGTTGATTCAAACTCAAGATTGTCATCTCCAAGAGTAGCACCAGAATCGGTGGAAGGTGAAGGTGAAAGAGGTTTGGATGTAACAAGAGGTTCGGTTTCAGTATTAGCCCCCGTATCAGATACGTTGATGTTGACTGGAGGTTCGGTTGTAGTGGTGGAGATAGGAGTAGTTGTAGTAGTTGCTTGGGAAAAGATTGGAGTTGGTAAAGGAGTGGTAGAGATGGGAATTGTACTAACTGGTGGTGATACAGTAGTGGTGGTTTGAGATGTAGGAGGTGGAGGAATTGGAGCAACCGAAACTGGAACTGTTGTTTTCGGTGGAGATGGAGGAGGAGTGGGAATCTTGTCATGAAGGGGTTCAGTAGGAGTTGGAGAACGAGGAGGTGTAGTACCTCTTGGTGAACCATGATGCTGAACCTCTTCTTCCTCATCAACCGAATGCTCCTCATCATGTTCAGAGCTTGAAGGAGTGGGACTCTTTGGTTTCTTGGCCATCTTCTTAACTTTCTTAGGAGCCAAAGAGTTATGCTTTTCAGGCTTTCGCTTTTTGGACTTCACAGGCTTAGAAGAAGGAACTTCGGTTTCCACCTTTTTGGTTTCGGTACTCTTCCCTCGCTTTGCCGGCTTTTCCACAACATCCAAGGCAACCTTCTGTTCAGGAGTCAGTTCTCTTGGGCCCTTAGGAGTAAGCTTCCGGTAGTCTTCCAGTACATTACTTTCGCTTGACACACACCTGTACATGGTTTCTGGAATCGAACCAATGTGAGAAAACTTGGTGGCATCGGAGAAGATAATGTTCTTTGTATGAAAAGTAGCCACAGAGGAGAGCATGGCATCCTTCATAACCGAAATTTGTAAGGACTCAATGGATCGTCGGGTGATGATAGTCCAGAAACGACCACATGAAATCTCTGAATGTCGCGTTGAAGTGTTGAGACTTTGTACCAGTTGCGACCAAACAATCGAGCCATAATCCAAGTTAATCCCATTGTATAGACCATAGAGAATGGTTATAAAACCCTTATTGGTTCCATCTGACCCAGCTACCCGTTTCGCCAAACCCTTGTTGATAAGAGTAAGTAACCCATTCCATTGCGGAGGCAAGCAGGACATCTTAAACTTGGTCACTGTGGTTAGAACTTCTGAATATCCCATCTCATAAAACATCATGAACAATTGGGTTGTGGTGATGAAATCAGGAGAAATAACAGATGCATCGACGGCAAGCCCTAACAGGGAGCATAATCGATCTTTCGAAATAGAAGCCTTGTGATTGAATATTTGGAAATAGATTCTCTCCTTGTTCTTGTCGTAGGACACAGTAGAATACACTTGTGACAGTAGAGACATTGGAACAGATTCCACCTGCGTTAGAGCGATAACCAGAGGAGAGTACTTGAGACATTCAACGACGTGGAGCATCTACGAATCATACAAAAAGGGGTTCAGTTGAATGATCAAGTTCTGATTAGGTTTAATCACAAGTAATGACGATGATGCAGTTTGATCTTGAATGGATGATGATTCTGCCATTGTTGAGGTAAAGAAGAAGATGAACAGTTGTAGATTGCCTTGTGTATTTGAGAGAGTTTGAAGACGGTAAAAGAGACAATTGGTGTGAGAAACCCTTTATATACCGTTGCCAGGAGAGAGAAAGAATCTTCGTGATGATGATGCGATCACTGAAACGTCTCCTGAAAAAGCGCGATGTGACAGGTTGGTTTCCCCAGATATACGTCAGCAAGCGTTGGTTTAGGAACCGTTCAAATTCACGCGCCCAAAATCTTATCCACAAATCGTATTTTCAAATTCATCTTCACTCCAAATATTAGAATAACCACTCTCGCTCCAAAAAATAAACTTTAAATGAACCATAAGTAACATCAACTAGAGTTTTGGAAAATCATAAAGAATTTTCATGTAATAGTGTGCCAAAAAATAAAGAAATAAAGCAAAATGTGTATAGGGTGTGAGTGATGTCGTTAATAAGACATGAAGCAGATGATTCCGGGCAAGAATCTCTTCCTTCAAAGTCAAGAGAGACTTGAAGTGCTTGTGTGGTTCCCCGAGAAAATACGATCGAGTGCTTGTAAAGAAACACCGAAAGGCTTCTTTTAAATAACAGTCTAAAAGGTGGCTTATCTTCAACCGAACGTCGATACTTAACATAAGACCGAAAGTTGGATGAAGTACTTGTGAGACCAATATGGTCTGTTGAACAAGTAGGTTGGATAATATTTGTGGTGACTAGAGATGTTATAAAAATCTCAAAAACAAAAACAAACTGGTTTTTGGGAAGAAATGCCTTGGTGTTAGACAATTTCATAAAGACCACTAAAAAAATGAGATTTTGATAGGTAATAAGTGAGATCTTGAATAGAAATATTCACCATCAGTTCCTTATGGGTGTTGCATTTCGGGTCTCACTTAGCAGTGGTGTACGCATCTAAGATCATAAACACAGATTGGGTGTAACCATAAACCTCAGTGGTAATATCTGAGAGTCTCAAGGGTTACCTTAGTGAAACGAAAGTTGATGGAGAATGTAGAGTAGGTGGTTAAGGAACCGAAAGTACCCCTGCTATATAAAAGTGACAAAGCAGAAAACTCTCAACTCATTTGAGAAGAGTAAGGTAGCTCATGACTTGAGTTAAGGTTGCAGCCTAATTGGGAAGAAACGATAAGTATCGATCGAATCATTAAGGCCTTACTCATAGTCTTAGAGGCTTCGGTCTACATGCATCAGCATGCTTCTAAGGACACTTAACTACTTCAACTTAAAATGGTCATACCTGCCCTAGCTCCAACGTATGTATCAACAATGTACTTGGTACCTAGTAAAGAGAATAAACAAAGACAAACAAACCACACAAACAAAACAAACAAAACAAAAAAAACAGAAAATAATCAAGAGATAAAACAAAATATTTTTGGATTTTTGAAGTTTCTGAAAAATAATAAAAACAGAAAGAGAAACAAAACGAAATTAATGTTAAAAACTTTAGGAATAAGAATAAAACATAGCAGGTAAAAGATTTAAAAAGAGTTTTCAAAGTATACAACTGAAATCAAACCTTAAAAGAATGAAGCGAAATAAGCCGAGCGTTCGGTTCATTTCGGCTCCCTAAAATTCCGGAGCCGAAATAGACCGAGCGCTCGGTTCATTTCGGTTCCCGAAAATTATGGAACCGAAATAGACCGAGCGTTCGGTTCATTTCGGTTCCCGATAAATCCGAAACCGAAATAGACCGAGCGTTCGCTCTATTTCGCTTGTCTAATTTTTAGAGAGAGGTTTGAGGGTTCGGTACCGACTCTGCTTCCATCATTCCCAAACCTTGTAGAATTTTATTGAAGCTTGCTTCTGGTAAGGCTTTAGTGAAGATGTCAGCCAGTTGATCAGAGGACCGAACGAAATGTACTTCCACGTTTCCATCTTCAACATGGTCCTTGATGAAATGGTATCTTAGTGCAATATGCTTTGTCTTTGAGTGTTGCACAGGATTGTGACATATTCTTATCGCGCTTTCAGAGTCACAATAGAGGGGTATTTTCTTCATACTCAGTCCATAGTCTCTTAGTTGGCTTTGCATCCATATCACTTGTGTGGTACAAGATGCTGCAGCTATGTACTCAGCTTCGACTGTTGAAAGAGACACACATGTTTGCTTCTTGGACTGCCAGCTAACTAGTTTACCATCAAGGAATTGGCATCCTCCTGTGGTGCTCTTTCGGTCCAGACCGCATCCTCCAAGATCGGCGTCAGAAAAAGCTTGAACAAAGAATCCAGATCTAGCACGGTACCAAAGACCGAGAGAAGAGGTTCGCTTCAGATAACGAATTTTTTTTTCACTGCCACCATGTGAGGTTCTCTTGGATTTGCTTGAAACCTGGCACAATAACAAACAGAGAACATAATGTCTGGTCTACTAGCCGTTAGATACATAAGAGACCCTATCATTTGACGATAGAGTGTTACGTCAACAGCAGGTTTTTCCAGAGATGGTGTTAACTTTGTGCCAAAGGCCATGGGAACCTTCACCTTCGAATCTCCCGTCATACTGAACTTCGTCAGCAAGTTCTTCGTATAGGCCTCCTGGTTGATAAAAATGCCTTCTGGTCCCTGTCTTATATTCAATCCAAGGAAAAAGTTAACTGGACCCATTGCACTCATTTCAAATTTAGTCTCCATCAACTTCTTGAATTCAGCCGTTAAGCTAGGATTCGTGGAGCCGAGGATGACGTCATCGACATAAATCTGAACTATCATTAGATGTTCGCCTTCTTTCTTTCGGAAGAAGGTTGGGTCAACCGAACCTTGCTTAAATTTTGACATTTTAAGAAAGCGAGTTAATGTTTCATACCAGGCCCTCGGTGCTTGCTTCAAACCATATACAGCTTTGTCCAACACATAGCAGTGATCAGGGTATTTCTCGTTTACGAACCCAGGTGGTTGCTCAACATACACCGTTTCTTCTAGTTCTCCATTTAAGAAAGCACATTTCACATCCATCTAGAAAACTTCGAAGTTTTTATGTGCAGCATATGCCAGAAAGATTCTAACTAATTCCAACCTTGCTACAGGAGCGAAGGTCTCCTCATAGTCTATGCCTTCTTCTTGGCAATATCCCTTCACCACCAACCGAGCCTTATTGCGAATGACGTTGCCATCTTTATCCAATTTATTCCTGAAGAACCATTGTAAGCCGACCACAGAAGCATCCTTTGGAGTAGGAATCAACCTCCAAACTCGATTACGTTCAACCTCATGGAGTTCATCTTGCATTTCTTGTACCCAATCAGAGTGATCGAGTGCAGCATTAACCGTCTTCGGTTCAATTTTTGAGACAAACGAATTAAACATGCAGTATTCAACATGAGAGAATAAGGCAGTTTGTTTCGCTTTCAATTGAGAACGTGTGAGAACTTGCTCAGATGATTCACCAATTATTTGTGTTTTGGGATGATCCTTAGTCCATTTCATTAGAGGAGGGTAATTAGGGTCATAGGCAGGATCCAACTCTGCATTTACCTCTTCTTCAAGTTCCGATTGATCACCTTCGTCATTTGTATTCTCATTCTCCCCCTCAAATGGCGAAGCGAATCCCATGTCAGGTTCAGGATTCTTCCCCTCGGTTGGAGTTTGATTCTCCCCCTCGATTGGACTATTATGGGTTGGGATTGGTGTGGTGTTCTCCCCTTCAATTGGACTTTCAGGGGTTGTTTTTGGTATAGATGAACCCTCCCCCTTGAACGTTGAGCTGTTGTTTGGCCAGTCAGTTGAAGTTTGACCACCAGTCGGTATAGGTGGTTCATTTTCCATTTCTTTTGCAGCTTCATCGATGATTTTTTCAGATTGTCAATCTTGTTGTCTGCTGCTTTCGCCTCTGAGTGTATAGCCTTTTCTGGCTCATCAAATAGCCTTATGTACTCTTCAAACAAGTTGGAAATGGGAATCGAGACTTATCCTGATGCTGGAAATATTTCCCCCAGGTACTTTCACTTGTTTGAACTTTCTTCATGTAGTTGTCATCAAAGGTTACATAGTAGGTTTCTTCAATACGCTTGGAGTGTTTATTCAAAACCCTATATGCCTTTGATGTGAGTGAATAACCAAGAAAAATTCCCTCATCGACTTTGACGTCGAACTTGTTTCGGCTCTCTTTTGAGTTGAAAATGAAGCATCTTGAACCGAATACGTGGAAAAACTTAACATTAGGCTTCCGATTGTTCAGAATATCGTATGGAGTGATGGAGAATCGTTTGTTAAGTAAGGATCGGTTCTGAGTATAGCACGCGGTTGCAACTGCATCGGCCCAGAAGTATAGCGGAAGAGAAGCGAAGGTTAGCATGGTTCAGGCTGCCTCACACAAGGAACGGTTTCGTCTTTCAACAATTCCATTCTGTTGTGGTGTATAGGGGGCCGAAAAGTTGTGAGATATCCCCTTTTCTGCCAGAAAGTCATCAAAATCTTTATTCTTGAATTCAAGCCCATTATCGCTTCTGATGTTCCTCACCAGCTTTCGCAGCTGCACTTCCACTTGCTTAATAAACACCTTCAACTTGGGAGTCGCTTCTGATTTCTACTTAAGAAAGAAAACCCAGGTGAAGCGTGAAAAACCATCTACTATGACAAGAATGAACTTACTACCACCGAAGCTTTCGATAGCCGAAGGTCCACATAAGTCAATATGCAGAAGTTCAAGAGCTTCAACAATATTTGTATTGATACGTGTAGGATGGCACTTTCTGCTTTGTTTGCCCAGCTCACACGCTGCACACAGGTGTTCCTTATCAAACTTGAGAAGAGGAAGGCCTCGAACATGATCACCAAGCACCAACTTATTAATGTCTTTGAAGTTCAGGTGTGATAATCGTCGATGCCATAACCAACTTTCATCAGAGTTCGCCTTTGACAACAGGCATATTGCTGGGTTTCCTCGAATTGGGTTGATATTTAATGGATACATCTCTCCCTTGCGTCCAGACTTCAACATAACTCTTTTGGATTGCTTTTCAATTATTTCTGTTCCCTCATCATCGAAAGAAACTTTCAAACCAGTTCCTACAACCAATTAAGATACACTGATGAGGTTGTGCTGCAATCCTTCCACATAAGCCACTTTTTTAATCATGAATTCTCTGTTGGTTATCATTCCATATCCTTTGATTATGCCATAAGAATTGTTTCCAAACTTCACACACCCACCATCCTTAAGGGACCAAAACTCCCTCAGCTCTTCCCTCATTCCTGTCATGTGACGTGAGCAGCCACTGTCTATGTACCATTCGTCATCGAACTGCTCGTCATTTATAACCTGCAAATTCAAGCAGATTTAGGAACCCAAAGTTTCTTGGGTCCTGGTAAGTCTTTTACAGAAAAAGGAATAGCAACAGAAAGATCAACCATATAAGTTCTTTTTATTAGTGTGGTTTCGTCCTTTCTTTTGATTGTATACACCTTGAATTTGTTTTTATTTTGTTTAAATTGTGGTGTTTCAGATGGTTTGTTGTTAGATGGTTTTGGAGTATACTTGTGAGTCCTAGGGTTAGCTGACTTTTTCTTATTATTGATATCAGAATCTAAATCAAGCTTTCTCTTTCCTCTGATGTCCTTCACTGAATTTGGCTTTTGTTGGTAGCAAGAATGACCGAAGCTTGACTTTCGGTTGTTAGCCTTGACGGTGTGACCGAAACTGGATGTTCGGTTCACGGATCTGGTGTTGGAACCGAAACTGGATGTTCGGTTCTTAGCATTGGAATAATAGGAGCTTGGACTAAAACTTTCCTTCCGGTTTGGCTTGTCATTTTTCTTGACGTTTGACTCTTTCTTGGAAGGAACGTAGTTAGGGTTTTGAGACTGCCAATACCATTTTTGCTCATTCAGATTCTTCATGTACCTCTGATTTCTTTGGCGTTTCTGTTCAGCCAGCTGCTTTTGAGATTTATGAATATTGAAGCTTAATTTTGGCTTCTCCTTTTGAGTTTCGGTTGTCTTGGAAGATACATTGGATGCTTTCTTTGGTTCTTCTGGTTTCTCTTTTGTTCCACTCGTGCTTGGTTTGTCAAAACCTGAGGGTTTGTTGATGGGTTCTGCAACATATCTACCTCTTACCCTCCACGAGGTTTGCTCAGATAAGCCGACAGTTTCGTCTGCATTATTGATAGGGGCAGACCAGAAATAATCGTCGCACCCTTCAGCATTGTCTTTGTCGACCAAAATTTTAAGTTCTGCTGTTTGTTTTTCAGTGAGCCCTGTAACAACATATACTTGATTTGGCACCGTTTGAACTTTCTGATAGACCATTGCTTTCTCTTTGAGTTTTTGTGGCTTGTCCATTGACAGGTGAGCATACTCAACCTAATTCTCAGATATGAGTGGTTTTTCATTCTCAGATATGAGTGATTTTTCATTCTCGCTCTTCATAAATTCAGAGCAATCAACCACATCTTCCACCGAGATTTCGCTCATCTCACTTTCCTCATCAAATTCAGACGTATTTTCTATATTCATTTTATGTTCTGAAATTAATTTTGCGTTAGACGAGTCAAAAGTTTGAATGGTCTCGGACTTAATTTTCAACCTATCATTTTCATCTAAAAGATTTTTGAGCATACATTTATGTTCCTTAGAGTCAATAAAGGTCTCTATCTTGTCTAGTCCGATTTTATAGGCAATAGAAGTCTCTTCTGAGGACATTATGGATTCACACTCAGCGATGACCTCATCCTCCTTAAATTCAAGGAAGGGTAAGATCATCTTATGAATTTTTTTCCCTATTTCACAATTTAAGTGCAACTGAGTAATATTTGTATATAAGCGTTTAGCAATCAAGCAAAAAACATTGCGTTGTTTCAAAAACTTTAAATTTTCTCGTTGCAAATAAATAATCTCATCCCTAGCCCTATTTAAATCTGTCTCCTTCAGCTCAATCCACATCCTTCTCTCCTCACTCTTCGAAGACACCCTGCTGAGTTGGTCAGTTAGGTTAGAGTTCGTTAAGCGAGTTTGCATGAGACTACCACTTAAGTTAGAAAATTTAAATTTTAGCTCATTTAATTCTTCTTCATAATTTGTTACAGGAACTTTAAGTGACTCAAGGGTGGATTGTACCTTTTTGATCAGCCGATCACAGTCGTTGAGCTTCTCACTCACAGGCTTGGCTGCAAAACACTTGTCCTCATTCAGGTTCGGCTCCTTAAGCTCACCTTCGGTTGGTCTTCCAGCAGTAACCAT
Organism: Lactuca virosa; assembly: GCF_052849685.1. Taxonomy (NCBI): domain Eukaryota; kingdom Viridiplantae; phylum Streptophyta; class Magnoliopsida; order Asterales; family Asteraceae; genus Lactuca; species Lactuca virosa. The sequence continues at coordinate 205,534,452 of NC_136429.1, forward strand.
CAAACATTTTCCAGCCGAATCAGTATCTCTCGCCACGTAAGCTCTTCCATGTGTGGGTTTTCTCACTTCTTCATCCTCAGAATCGGTTGACCAGACTTCAACGCCATCGAACTCATCTTCATCCACATTTTCCTGCACAATCAAGGCATTCATTGAACTATTAGTTGCCTTCTTTTTCTTTATTTCTTCCAACTTTCGCATGTAATACGCCTCATCATCTTCACCGTCCCTTTTCTTAGCCATCTTCCTCAACATGCAATCTTTGGCAAAGTGGTTCTTGCCATGACAGTAATTGCAGTCGAATCCAGAGTCTCCTGCAAGCTTGCTTTCTTTCTTGTCAACATCTTTTTGAGAGGAGTTCTTCGTTTCTTCTTTCACCTTCTCAGAGCTGTAACTTCCTTGCCAGTTTCTATTCTTATTGACATAGAACTTCTTTCGTGCGGACTTCTTTGGGTTGGTGACCATCATTGCATATTCTTCGCCTGTAAGGTCACACTCAAACATATCTGAATCCTTCTCTTCTTCTGCAACACTTTTGCCTTTTGAGACAAGGGCCAACGATCCTACACCTGAAACTATCTTCGCCTCCTTGGTTACCACGCTTTCATGGGATTTTAGGATACCCACCAGTTTCGCGAATGAGTATGATTTAAATTGTTCATGAGCTTTCACAGTTGAAACCACTGCCATCCATTCCGGTCTTAAACCATTCATAAAGGTCACCTTTTGCTCAATCAATTTTCTTTCAATACCATGCTTGATCATCTTGCTAAGGAGATGATTGAAGCGATCGAAGGTTTGTATCAGTTTCTCTTCAGGTTTCTGTTCGAAAACTCCAAATTCTGAGAGCAACAAGGTTTGGATTGAGTGTTCTAGATCCTCATCGGTTGAGTAGAGTTATTTTTGTTGGGTTATGAGCATTCTAACACTCCTAAGTGTACAAGCAACCCTAAATACCTTGGATCTATGTTTTCTCTATTATACATACAATTATGAACATCCAAGGTATTATCCTAATCTAGCATACAAAATAATAAATATAACCAGATAGAATACATACCTCTTTGATGTAGAATGTCTTCATGAAGCTTGAGTGCCTAGTGCCCCAAGTGTGACACCTCAAATGGTTCACACAACACCAAATACACTTGGAATAACTTGAGAGAAACTTGAACACTCCTTGAAATCGTCTAGCCCTCACACTCACACATTAGTGTACGATTTCTTGAGCCATGGGATTCTTTTATATGGTGGCTATTAGGGTTACACCATGTAACTCATAACTTTACCCATTCCTTATGCTCCATGGATTTTAACCTCCATGGAGTATCCATGGGTCACCCCATGGACTTAGTCCAACATAAGGAATCTTGGATCACAAGCCCACATATATAAGAATGAATGATTTACACAATCAACCCATATATTTAATTAGTCTCCTTTTGATCACTTAATTAATTCCAAATTAATTCTTGATCAATACTAATTAAATAACCTTATTAATATAGTAGAACTTATAATATATTAACCAACCTTAAGTGTTATTTCTCTCATTATAGTCTATCCAAATGCATGATGCCATGCAACCCAAATGGACCATGCCGGGTCGGGTCAAGTCTTACCAATTATAGTTATGAACTTAGACATTAATCCAACAATTTTAACCTATCCCAAATTTCTTTAGCCGTCGTGCATGAACCGACTAAACGAAAAGTGTCAGATTGTAATGTGAATCTGATCATTCTCATGGCTTTCACGTTACATAGCACCTTGTCCTTTTCATCCTGTGGCATCTTATGTACGTCCGCCACAATCTGATTATATTCTTTTTGAGTCTTCACTGTCCTGTTCGTTCCAGAGTGAACAAACGGCCCAGGCGTGATATCTTCCCAGATGAGATAACCATTATCTTCAGATCCAACTACGTAATCTTTAAAGTGATACGCCGACACTTCATAGTCTTAAGTGTAAAGAATGGGAACCCTTGTAGTGGATCCAATGCTGTTGGAGATGTTGATGGGATTAGTTTGAGTATCGTCGTGAGACATGATGAGCCTTTTCTTGAAACTGCTAGAATCAGACCTGTAAACTTGAGATTAGGGTTTTATCAAAACACAAGAGTTACCGTCGACAGGAAGAAGACGACTTCTTTATATTCGATAAAAGCGGAAACCCTTAAGAATTCTTCATACAGAAGGAATGTGTATTGATTACACAGTCTCCTGCTCTGATACCAATTGTTGGAACAAAGTTCTAGTAGGATCGATTAATTCTAAGCAGAAAAGCAATAAACAACGTAATGAAGAGCACAGGAATGGTTTAACTGATGTCGAATGATTAAACTTTAACACCTCAGAAGAGCTCGATTAAGAACTTCGACTGTAGAGGTGTTTAGGGTTACAAAGCAATAATGATAATAATCACGAACGTAACTAAGGCATACATGCATGCACTATATATAGCTTAACCCTAATTAATAATCACGGATGGACAGGACCAATCCGGATATACAAAATAAAGCCCATGACGCAACACTAAATACCCAACAAAAGTGGTGTGAGAAGTGCAAGAAAATACACTTTGTAAAGTGTAGTGATGAAGTGACCTGTTACAAAATGCGGTAGGACGGGTCACTACTCCATTGACTGCACATTCAACAAGAGGGTGTGCTACAGTTGTGGACAGGATTGGCATATCCAAAAGGATTTACCAAAAAAGAAAGAGGTTACAAAGCCAAATGTGACACCGAAGCGAAAGGCGAGAGCTTTCCAGATGACGTTGGAAGCAACAAAGGATGAAGCGGATGTCGCATCAGGTACCTTTCTAGTAAATGATTTGTCTGCCAATGTTTTGTTTGATTTCGAAGCTAGTTACTCCCTTATATCACATAAATTTTGTACAATACTAGCATTTCCTGTAGATAGACTAGATAATGCCTTCATAGTCGAGGTAGCTAGTGACAAATTTGTACCTGTTAGTGAATGCATGAAGAACATCGTCATTTTCGTCTTGAGTGGGAATAAGTTCCACAAGGAACTATTTCCCATTGAGTTAAACGGCTTCGATATAGTATTAGAAATGGGTTGGCTTAGTGTGAACGGTACCGAGATACTATGTAGAAAGAAGATAGTGAAGACAAACCCTCCTGGAAGAGAATCATTTGTAGTGTACGGGGAAAAACGCAGAGTGAATTTTGTGGTGTGTGACTTTTCAGAAGTATTTCCTAAATATTTTCTTGGATTGTCCCCCCCCCCCCCCCCCCCCGATAGACAGGTAGAGTTTCGGATAGACTTGTTACCAGGAACAATACCAATAGCAAAAGCACCATACCAATTAGCATTGACAGAGATGAAGGAGCTTATGACGCAACTTCAGGAGTTATCAGGAGTTATTGGAAAAAGGTTTCATTAGACCTAGTTCGTCACCCTGAAAGCTCCAGTGTTATTCGTGAAGAATAAGGACGGGAGCATGAGGATGTGAATAGATTATAGAGCGATGAACAAGGAAATGGTGAAGAACAAGTACCCATTGCCAAGGATTCATGACATGTTCGATCAGCTGCAGGGTGTGAGCTATTTTTTAAAGATCGATCTTAGGTCCGGATATCACTGGTTGAAGGTGAGAGAGAAAGACATCAAGCAGACCGCATTCAGAATGAGATAAGGATGCTACCAGTTTTTGGTTATGTCGTTTGGATCAACCAATGCTCCAACATCGTTTATAGATCTGATGAATAGGGTTTGTAAACATTTTTGCGATAGATCTGTAATAGTGTTCATCGATAACATTCTGATTTTCTCAAAGAGCCAGCAGGAGCATGGCAAGCACTTACGAGAAGTATTGGAAGTTCTAAAGAAGGAAAAGTTGTATGCAAATTTCTCCAAATGTGACTTTTGTATCTGAGAGGTGCAATTCTTAGGTCATGTGGTAACCAAGAAGGTATAATGGTTGACCCATCGAAGAATGAAGATGTGATGAAGTGGGAATGACCAAAAAGTCCCACTGAGATTCGTAGCTTTCTGGCCTTAGCTGGATACTACCGAAGGTTTATCTAAGGATTTTCTTTGATAAATTCTCCATTGACAACTTTGACACATAAAGGAGCTATTTACACATGGAGTGAGAAACACGAAGAAGCTTTTGAGAAGCTAAAGAAGCAATTTTGCGAAGCACAGATTCTTGCTTTTCCCGATGGAGTTAGAGACTTAGCAGTTTATAGTGATGCATCTGGAATTGGGTTAGGTTGTGTTCTGACCCAGAGAGATAAAGTTATAGCATATGAATCCAGACAACTGAAAGACCACAAGAAGAGATACCCCACTCATGATTTGGAGTTGGCGGCAGTGGTTTTTGCACTAAAGATATGGAGACATTATCTTTATCGCACAAAGTGTAAACTTTTCATCGATTATAAGAGTCTTCAACATCTCTTTGATCAAAAGGAATTAAACATGAGGAAAAACCATTGGCTAGAGTTACCCAAGGATTATGACTGCGAGATACTTTACCACCCTAATAAAGCGAATGTCGAAGCAGATGCTTTGAGTAGAAAAATAACCTATAGAGGAAAAGGCCAAAATCCTTAAGGATTCAAATTGTCTCATCAATTTTAGAAAGTATCAAGAAAGCTCAGAATGAAACTTTGGAAGGAGATAACCGAAAAGAAGAACATTTAGGTAAAATGTTAGTGTTTGGTTCAAAAATTCAAGGATTAAAGGTATTCCAAAATAGAATAAGATGGGAGGAATGAGGGATATTATTTTGGAAGAAGCTCACAAGACTATGTACTTAATTCATCCAGGCAGCACCAAGATGTATAGGGATATGAAACCTTATTACTGGTGGCCGATGATGAAGCTCGATGTTGCCAAGTATATGGTCGAGTGTATGACCTATGCGAGAGTCAAGGCACAACATTAGAAACCATATGGGAATTTGGAACCTTTAAACCCATGGGTTAATGGGAAGACATCACCATGGATTTTATGACCAAGCTACCCAGGACGAAGAATGACATGATTTGGGTGATTGTGGATCGCTTCACGAAGAGTGCACATTTCATAGCAGCCAATGAGAAGTGGTCTATGGAAAATCTTGCAAATGTTTATGTGAAGGAGGTAGTAAGAATTCAAGTTGTTCCATTGACAATTATGTCAGACCGTGATAGTCATTTCACTTCTAGGTTTTGGAAGAGCCTATAAGAAGAGATGTGTAGAAAACTATGTTTGAGTACTGATTACCATCCATAGACTAATGGTCAAAGAGAAAGAACGATTCAGACACTGGAAAATATGTTGAGAGCTTGTACCTTAGAGTTTATTGGTAACTAGGATGAGCATCTACCATTGGTGGAATTTTCCTACAATAATAGTTACCATTCAAGCATTAAGATGGCACCTTATCATGCGATGTACGGACATAAGTGTCATATGCCGTATTGTTGGCTTGATGCCAGAGAGAAGTAGTTTATGGGTCCCGAGATTGTCCATCGGACTACTGAGAAGTTGAAAGTGATTAGATAAACGATGCTAGCAGCTCAAAATTGTCAAAAGATCTATGTAAATAAGAAGCGAAAACTGATTACTTTTGAAATCAGGGACCAAGTGTTGCTTAAAGTATCACCAAGGAAGGGAATTATTAGGTTTGGAAAGAGAGGGAACCTATTTCCAAGGTTCAGTGGACCATTCAAGGTTCTTTAGAGGATTGGAAATCAAGCTTACAAGTTGGAATTCCAGAAGAATTGGAAGGTATTCATAACACCTTTCATGTATGTTATTATAGGAAGTTTGTGGGAGAAGTTCCCGATGTGATTCCACTTACAGAGATGAGGATTGATGAGAATAAGAGGTTAATCGAAGAACCCGAAGCGATTGTTGATGAAAGACGAAGAAGTTACGACATATGATGATCGAATTAGTGCTCATGTGATGGAAACATACATCTGGGCCCAATATTACTTGGGAGACAGAAAGCAAAATAGGAGTCGCTATCCACACCTGTTTGTTGATGCATGATTCCGAGGACGAAATCCTCTTAAGGGGGAGAGAATTGTAACGTCTGCGTTTCTCGATAGGCATTAAAGATTTGATATAATTGTAATGGTCAATAATTATAACCTTTATATGAAGTAAATAAAGAGATTTATTGAGCATCATGTCTTCTATGTGTAGTTATATGTGCTTAAAGTGATATAATAAAATAGAAAATAAAAATTCGGGTCTTAAACAGAATAATAATTAGGCCAAATAAGCTTGATGAAAGTCGAAGTAATCATGATGAGGATTTCGGGGATATAAGGAATGCTCAAATCGGACTTAGAACGAAGAAGTTACGATTCATTGAAGTTTTGCGTTTGACTCGATACGACATTGAGTTTCGTAAATAGTGAATCGGAGATAGATCACTTATTAGTCTAAGTGATCTAAGCGAAAGTTGTAGTAATCGTAAAACCGAGAGCGTGCATATAGAAAACGTCTAAATATGAATTCATGAGAGGAAGTTATAATTTTTCTAATATTTCAGCGTAACTATGTTAGCATAGAAATAAAAATTTTGATCGGTTGATTTTTAGCGGAAACAATCTAGATGAGAGTTGAAGATCCTTTTTACTACCGATCTGTCGATATAAAGACAGTCGGAAACGGACGTCGGACGAGAGAGTTATGAATTTTTAACGGACTTTAACAGTCTAAGCCTGTTAAATATATAACTTTAAAAATAAATTCAAAATTAGCCGACAGGGTCTAAATGAAAATTGTAGATCTTGTCGATAGCTACGCACAAACATAAAACGGGTCGAAAACGGAGCCCCGTATGAAGAAGATATACGCTTTCTAAGCTTTTATAAATATCTTCACGCAGTTGTGCGCACAAACAGAGGGTGCGGCGTGCCTCTGATAATGTACGAGATTGCGACACATGTCACCACAAGATTTTGACATGTCACATTCCGACATTTTGCGTGGTGCGCTCCGACAGAGTACGTGACGCTTTCGCTTTTTTTGCATATAAATAGATTTCGAAGTTCATAACTTTTCCACACCTTCCACTCGATTTCTCTCGATTTTAGCCCAAGAATTCCCTTAGTTTTGAATTTTGATGAAGCCCTGCGACCCCTGGGAGCTCGGAAAATAGTAGCTATCAAGTAGAAGCTCTGTCAGTGCAATTCCGGAACTTCTGTGTAGGAAATCGCTCTAAATTTAATTACTCTATACATTATTTTAGTGTAATTTATATTCAAATTCATATTCGTTGTTATGAATTTATAAATAAGATTTTTCAGTTATTCCAACGTAATATTACGGATTGATCTACTTATGGGGATGATGTCTAGGTCAGATTTAGTGAGGTGTTTAAAGTGGGATTTCCAAACATTATACTCTATATACCAAACGAACCATATTAATTAGTCATAAGAAATATTAAACTATGACTTAGTGATAATTGAACCTAGGTCACATCAAAGAAAAAACCAAGTGGTGAAGCGACGCGCTGCCCAACTTTCCAGTCATCCACTTTAACAAGTGAGTACATAGTTAATTTCAGCTTAGACATAGATATAAAGTATCTAGATGATTAAATGTTATGTGTACCTATTATCTGTATTACTTGATATTTGTGTTAAATGAATTATATGATCTTACTTGATTTAATTATATATGTATTTTAATATATTTACATAAAATATATTAGGTAGTGATGGGTGATGAAAATGATGAGATGATGATGAGAGGTCTTGACTTTTGATGAACCAGTCATCTAGTAGAGTATAGATGACGACCACAGATTCTTATAGATAGTCCAGTGGAATGCTGGCATGCTCGCAACCTATAGGTGTTATTGAACTATATGTTCATTGATATACTCTATCCCCCCATGGTTGCCTCATGGATACATATTGCTAAAGGAATACCCCGAGCAATATTATCTACGCGTTTATGACGATGATCCTTAGGATAGGTCCCTTGAGATCAGTATCCAGGATCAATATGTGAGAATAACGGGAATGGGTAATTGGGTGAATTATTTATTGTGGATTATATAATTAAAGAATTTAATTATTGTGGGTTGAAACCCTATGTGCTCACCAGGCACCCAAGTCTGACCCACTTAGTGTATTTGTATCATAGGTAGCAGTACGAAGGCACTTGGATGATGAATGATTTGAGGATTTTGTAGGCCATTAGTACAATAATATATTGTAAGGCCTATTCAGACTTGTTTATGCTTATGTATATATATTGACGATAACATCCCATGGTTTAAAATATAATCGAAATAGATTTCCTTGGAAATGCTTTGATAATAATATTAACATGTTTTGGGAACAAATTCCTCAATAAGTTTCACACTCTGAATAAAATAAGCATAAAGAACAAGTTTAAAATTGGGTATGAAAATGGGGATGTCACATAGGAGTTCGTGATATGTTTATGTTATGAGAGATAAGTTAAATTGAATAATTGCACCATGAAATTCTTAATTTGGCCGGTAAGGGTCATAAATCCTAGTTCACCGGGATTATCGATTAGGCTAATGGATTAAAGGGTTAAGTTGTCTAGCAGCAATATTTAGGAACTTGGATAGTTTGGTAAGAAATGGTTACCGAGTTTAGCTAGTTGTCAGATAATTAATCATTTTGGTTGATATAATGGTGAGTTTAGACAAGTTCTAATGAATTTGATGTAATTTCCGAATAGGTTTGGAAAAGTGATGAATTGGAAACAGAGCAGTGTTGGAAGCCTGAATAATAGTTAGTATTCACTAATTGACCAAGTGACTAACCAAACTCCTCTTCTAGAAAAATGTTATCTAGATGTGTGTATATTATCGTGGAATGATATGTTGTGCGGTAAGAACTTACAAGAACTAAGGGTGGTTTAAAAATGTATTAAACTGGTATGAGTGCATTTGATAGACGATTATTGCTCTATATGGTGACAAACTGAATTAGTTGAATTAAGGGTAAATTACACCGTTGGTCCCTCGTGCATATTCCAGAAAGCGTGTTTAGTCCCTATTTCCAAAATTTAACTCATGCAGTCCCTCGTTGTTATTTATCTTCCACGGTTAGTCCCTATGCACGTTAACTGTTAAATGCTTCCGTTTAAGCTACCCATGTGCCTTGCACGCAGGGGCATTTTCGTCTTTTCAGGGTTTGTGTACATGAACCATTATGGCGCGACTTCGATAACCGATCATTTCTCGTTTCATCCTCCGTCGACCCTTAGCATTGCACAAGAAAACCCTAGTTTTCTACGATGGTGAACTGGAGGATTAGGCAAGAATGGGAGGAATACGATCTCCAAAGCTCATACGGTAAAATTTTCTACATTTTCAGTTGATCATCCATTATACGTTCCTAAAAGGTAAAAAAATTTATTTGATTTTTTATTTTTTGGGTTCGCAGCTGACAATCCATGTATGTTCTCGATACGATTGAACTATGGTGGAGTTTTTACGAAGTTTCCAGGCAAGAAATACATAAAGGGGAAGATGAAATATATTGATGGCATTGATAGTGACTTGTTCTCAGTGCATGATATGGATGAGATAACGGAATTGCTTGATTGTGTGGAACCAGGTAAAAGTATTTACTACCATTTCAAACGACCAACCTGCGATTTAGATTTTGGGTTGTATGCTTTGGGCTGTGACGAAGATATAAACCACTTTAGGTCATACGTTTATAAACACAAGGTGATAGAAGTGTATACAGAGTTTTGGGAAACCAAGCTGCATACGTATCAAATGTCCCCAAACCCTGCAAAGATAAAGATACACGAAATTCCTGAGTCCCTTTGTCGTAAAAGGTTGTTATTGACATGGTCAATTTCAGGGGATGGTCCTAGTGAAGAAGCCCCTGTTTTGAGAATGTAGAAACTATGGACCAACCCCCTAGTACATTACCTGAAACAACCTTGGAACAACCCCCTGTTACATTGAGTGAAACAGTTGATTCAACCCCTGCCTATATACCAAGAAATGAAATCCCTTTGACTAAACCAATGATGGGAAGCACATGTCCTAATGTTGATGGGTGGGATGATACATTTGAATGGTGTGAACCTTTTGGTGGGACTCCTATGGAACAAGATGAACCAAATATTGAAAAAGCAGGTGAAGACAGTCAAGCTAGTAAAGACAGTCATGATAGTGAAGACAATGAAGATAGTGAAGACAGTCAAGATAGTGATTACATAGTTGATGAAGATAATTTGTTAGATGATCCAGAGGTTTATATGAAGAACTTTCACCTCAACATTGACAAAGAGGTGGAGTGGGTTGGAAGTTTTCCTGATGATCGAGATGAAGCAGTAGAAGGTGATGAAGAATTAGAGGTTATAGACACTGAAGAATTAGTATCTAAATCTTCATCAGATGAGGGTGAAGCTAGTAAAAAAGGAAGAAGATAAGAGATTTACAAAGAGCACATAAGAATGAAGCAGCTGCTGTCAAAGATCCATTTTACATCCACCAGACTTTTAGCACAGCCAAGGAAGTTAAACAACAAATTTATCTTCATTCCATACAGAGTAGAAGGGAGTTAGACTTCGTCAAGAATGACAAAAACAGGATTAGAGTGGTTTGTAAAGGGACAATACCAAACCTTGGGATATTAGAAACAGGTGGGGCCATTGTGAGTAATGACAAAGTGGTACCAAGTCAAAAGAAAAAGAAAGTCAAAGATGGTTCTATTCATAAATGCCCATGGGTCCTACTAGTGAGTAAGTGGAAAAAAGACATTAATTAGACTGTTAAGACCTATGAAAAGCAACATACATGTCTTCAAACAAGGAAAATTAGGGCATGCAACTACAAGTTTCTCTCTGAACAGATTATTGACACAATGGAGTCAAACCCAGAAATACCACTTAGAGCATTACGTGAGATGCTTGAGAAGAAATACCAAGTTGGATTGTCAGACATGAAAGTTCATAGGGCGAAAACGAAAGCCATGGAATCAATTAGGGGAGATTTTGCTGCTCAGTACTCGTGTCTAAGAGACTACTTACATGAGGTGCAGAGTAGAAATCCAAACACCACAGTCAAACTTCAAGTGCAAAGTGAACCATGTTATGCATCTGAGACCAGGGTATTTGAATGAGTATACATTTGTCTTGGTCCACTGAAAAGTGGCTTTGCAGCAGGGAAAAGAGATTTACTAGGGCTTGATGGTGCATTCATGAAGGGTCCATACCATGGTATGATCCTGACAGCAGTGGTATGTGCATAATCATTTTTGATTAATGTTTGACCATAGTTAACTGTTTGCTTATTACTATGTTTGACATGATAATTCAGGGTTTAGATGGGAACAATTGCACATACCCTTTGGCATATGCAGTTGTTGAAGCAGAGAACTTTAATTCATGGACCTGGTTTTTAACTAACTTAGGAGATGATATTGGTTTGTATGCAAACTCCAACTTCACTTTCATATCAGACAGACAGAAGGTAACTAAAGTTCTCCATTCATTTTCACCTGCATGTTTTACAATTCAATAAGAAACTTCACTCTTTTGATGATTTAGGGGTTATTGCCTGCACTTGAGAAACTTTTCCCAGCAGCAGAGCATAGATATTGCCTAAGGCATCTTCATGAGAACATGAAACATAAATGGAGGGGCAAGGAATTCAAGGATTGTCTTTGGAATTGTGCAACATGTACCACCATACCACAATTCAACAGTGCCATGGAAGAACTAAAGAAACTTAACAGTGAAGCATATGACTGGCTTAATTCTATTCCACCTAAGCACTGGTCCAGATCCCACTTCTCAAGTATATAATATTATGTTGATAAGTGTATAATTTTTAAATATAATCTAATACAGTTGTGTTATATCACGGAGGGCACATTGTGATGCTTTGTTGAATAATATGTGTGAGAGTTTGAATAACAAGATAGTGAAGGGTCGTGATAAGCCAATTATCAGTTGCTTGGAGTTTATTAGGGAGTATATCATGATGAAAATTGTCATGGTTCAAAAAGAAATTGACAAAGGTAATGGCCCATTAACTCCTACAGCCACTAAGACCCATCAAAAAACTAAAGAAAGGGCAGTACAGTGTAGGGCAGTGTTCTGTGGCAATGAGAAGTACTAGGTTACAAGTGAAGGTGCTAATCAGTATGTGGTTAATATGGAACAACAAAATTGTTCATGTAACAGGTGGGAACTGACAGGCATACCCTGCAAACATAGTATAGCAGCTATATGGGATATGAGGCTTAACAATGAAAATGTTGGAATACCCGAGACATGGGTTCACCCAATATATTGGCTCAAGACTTGGAAAGAAATGTATGTCTTCAAAGTTGAACCTATTAATGGGAGGTTTTTGTGGGAAAAAAGCACATGTCCTACCAAGTTGATACCACCAAAGTATCGTGTCCCTATTGGCAGACCAAAAAAAAAGAGAAGAAGATCTGCAACAGAAGATGATGGAGTGTCCACAAAATGGAAATCTGTAACATGCACAAAATGTGGAAATGTGGGACATAATGGAAGGACCTGCAAGGGACAATCACAGACTGGGAATGGAACAGGAGATGGTGCAGTAGGGAATGGAACAGGAGAAGGTGCAGCAGGTAGCAGTGGTGGTGTAAATAAAGGAGTTAGGAAGAAGGGAAAAAGCCCCATGCTTTGAGAAATTGTAGTTTGTTATCATGATCATGAAGGATAACTATGTTTTTGTTAGGCATTTATTGCCATATTACTTTGTTGTTATGTTTTGTATTTTGATACTTTGTTGCTATCTAGGATAACTATATGTATGCCATAACACTATGTTGCTATTTTGGATGTCCCTTTATGTTAATGGTAAATGGTTATCTTGGATATTTTAAGTTTTGTCCTTTTTTATTGTTATATTGGATGCTACATGTATTGAATGGTATATTGCATATGTTGCAAATACCACATTTTCATTAAATTTGAACACCAACTGATAACACCACATTATGATTACACAACATATGGTAACTGGAATTGAAGGTTTTTTCATAATACAAATAACAATACAAAATACACATAACAAAATACTAACAACTTCATTACTAAACCTACACTTTCTATATAAGTACTGAAACAAAAAAACCCAGCTAATAACTAGGTAAAGCTTCAATTTTCGATTTTGTTCTTCAAGTTTCATCCTAAACGCCATACAATCACAGTCTTGATCATAATCATTCACCCATCCTATGAACTTGCATAATGGTCCCTGAACCAATTAAAGTAGATGAAGAATTAGGGCAAAATTAGAGAAGATGAAGAACGAAATTAAAATCATTAACCTTACCTTTACTGTACAAGCATAGTAGAGTTTCCAAGGGTTTCTTTTGCTATAAGATGTACGAATCACTGCAGTGGCTCCACAATTGCATTTAATATCGATCATTGTTATATATTTGGAAGAAATCGATCGAACGATAGGATGAGACGAAGGTGAGGATAGCAGAGGAAAAGAGGGTTGCAGTGTTTTATAAGATTTTAAGGTGCAACGACATTAAGAATGGACACAAACCCTGAAAAGACGAAAATGCCCCTGCGTGCAAGGCACATGGGTAGCTTAAACTGAAGCATTAACAGTTAACGTGCATAGGGACTAACCGTGTAAGATAAATAACAACGATGGACTGCACGAGTTAAATTTTGGAAATAGGGACTAAACACGCTTTCTGGCATATGCACGAGGAACCAACGGTGTAATTTACCCTTGAATTAAAGATAAACTATGATATACATGTTAAATAGTTACTTTAGTCATAGTTGCTATGATCAAGACTTGTCCTATCTTTACGATATGATCCAGGTACGATTCCGTGAATATGAATTTAGTTTTATTGAGATACAGGTTATGAACTTTGGTGTAGAATGGAACCTACCAATCTTGGTGACCATAATGTTCAGGTTCAAAATGACTTCGTATTTTTGGATAGCACTGGTGACCGTAATATCTTCAATGTGAGTTATCAGATTTAGTGGTAGTTTTGGTGACCGAATTTCCACAGTATTTGAATTACTGGTCATGGCAGTATTTGTAACAGTAATACCATTGATTAATATGATTATAGTCTTGGTAACCGTAAGACAATCATTGGAGGAATACGAGTTAATAGCATAATTGGTCTCTGTAATGGTATACTTGTAGGTTGATATTAGAAAGATTTGGTAGTTTTGGTGACCGAAATACCATCACTTGGTGGTAGTTTTGGTGACCGTAATACCATCTTAGAGAAATGCAAGTTAATGGAATATATAGTGTTAGTAATGCTATACTTACAAATGAATATTTGGTAGTGGAAGCTTGTGTGGCCATAATACCACAAGGAGAAACGTAAATTAGATAAGTTAGTAGTTGTGTAGTTATGATACTACTCATGAAAGGTTATTTAGATTTAATAGTAGTTGGTGTGACTATAAGTCTAATGTACATAGTTAACAGGCGGAATAACAACTTAATTAGTTATAACCCTGATTATTAAGGATTTTTACAAAATAACACTCATTTCGAGTGTATATTAAGTTATATGAAAGGTGTAATGTCTGTTTTTCAGAAGAGTTTATTTGGTGAATTCAAGGAAATTGATAGAAAAAGGTTTGGGAAAAACCCTAGTTTGCGACTCGTGCAATGGAACGTCGCGGCATGTTCCACATGATAAATTGTGACACAACCAAGTGTAGGTCACACCACGAAGCCGGATAAATCCCAAACCCTAATCTCAGGCCTTGATCAGTATATAATGAAACTAAATTCTGAGGTTGGTTATTTTCTTTAGTATACATCTCCACAAACCCTCCAATTTCAATACTACAACCTCTCTTCTTCCTTCTTGTGCCTTGGTGGTGTTTTGATGATCCTTGGTGAAGAAGCAAGTGGAATTTGTGCTCACGAAGCTAGATCCCTAGTAGATTCAAATTTCATACCTCCTTCTGAAACTTTTTAATTCGTCAAGTTTCTAGCTTTATGTGTTTTATTCAAAATATCTAGATTTCTAGTGTATTTAGTCCCTTTTTGTCATGTCCCTCGGAGTTTGGAAAACTACAGCCCCAAAGATTATTTATGAGTATTTTCTGGACCTTATTAAGTGAAAGGAATGCATGTTTGTCTTCTTATTTGAGCTATACAAGAAGTTGTTGGCATTTTATCCTCATTAGATCTAGGTTTTTGTGAGAAGTTGTTAGAGGCATGCAAATGGAAAAAGTTGGAAACTTTATCCATAAAGACCATATTTTGAGATATTCTGGAAAAGATGAGCCTTGGTATTAAGGGATTAAGTGCTTAAAAAGAAATGGAATTTTCCTAGAACAGGATGATGCAACCATGGAAGGGTCGTGACATGAGGATGGATTTGGTTTCACGACTATCTTGTTGCCTAGTTATCGCGACGTGACTAGAAGCTGGGTCGCGGTGCATTTGCTAATTGACCTTTGACCTGTTGATTATTGACCTTTTTACTAATTTGAATTTTGGTCAAAATGTGATGGATTTGAGTGGTGACTAAGAATTCTTCTCAGAATGGTATTATGTGGTTGTGCTAGTTGTTTCGTTTGTAGAAGTTGCTGTTGAGATTCTGCTGCTTGGCTTAGGTGAGTTTTCTGACTGTATTGTGTGTGACATTACATGTACAGTGTGTGGAAGGATGAATGTTTTATGATAATATATAACTATGTGATAGTCTAGGACAACCTAGTGCTAGTATATCTGTCAGTTTGTTTGATTGAGGTTTTCTTAATACTGGTAGAGCGTATAGTGAATGCCTTAGGGGTCGTATATAGTTAAAATTTGATAGCCCAATAACTCTTGATTTGTCCTTATTGCATGGTTCTTTTTTTATATATTTCTCTAGGCCGGAGCATCTGTTCGACTGGCTATCTTATTGTCTACTAGGTATAACTATGCATTCATGAGACGACCCATCAATATTAGTAGTATCTTTGATGTGGTAGTATGTTGATTGCTTGATTGTATGATGCATGTATGCATTATCTTTGAGGGGTTGATAATGGAACGGTGAAAGGATATGAGTCTAGATACCTAGAGTTTTTGATGGAATGACGATAGGCTGCGAGTTAATTCTTAATGGTGCGACAACGATATGTTACAAGCCATTTTTTCTATGTATTATGTTTGAGGGGTTGATAGTGGAATGAAAACATGTTGTGAGTCTAGATATCTAGAGTCATTAATGAAATGATGCTATGTTGTGAATCAATTGGTGTATCATGTTTGAGTGGTTGATGATGGAATGGTGATAGGTTGCGAATCAACTATTAATGGCGGAATGACGATAGGTTGCGAGCCATTTGTGTAGCACCCGATTCCTGGTACGTCTTTAATTCAAAGTTTTTTGTATATTTTTCTGGGACTCGACGAGTTGGTGGCCTAAATCGTCGAGTAGAGACGGGATCCGCGGGAAGTTTAAGTGACCTACTCGACAAGTCGGAAGACTGACTCGGCGAGTAGGTGTTGTTTGACTGAAACCCTAATTTTGAGGGTTTACACCCTATTTAAACGCCTTAACTCAGCCTCCATTGCCCCTATCACTCCCAGAACACATCCTACTGAAACCCTAATCGTTTGTGTTAAGATCTAAGGCCTTTGTGGTGGGTTTTGGTGATTTTGGAACATAAGAAGGAAGAGAAAGGCTTGAGGAATCAAGAGGAGGCCAGAGGAGTTCGAGTTTGTGCACCCACTGCAGTTCTTTAGAGATATAAAGCTGATACCTTGCTCTTTCATGTTTTAGATCCCTTTTTGGGGTGATTTAGGGCTTTTAGGAGCCATTCTTGGTGACCAATCATGAGTGCAAGCATGGTTGGGGGCTAAGACTTCAGATCCAAGGTCTTTAAGGGGTTACAAGAGAGAAAGGGGTTGATTTTGGAGCCTTAGAGAACCCCATGCTTCTTAAGAGTCTCATTTAGGGCCTTTTGAGCTCATAGTCCCATGCATGCACGTAAAGTTTGTAACTTTACGTGCTAGATCGATCTCAGAAGCCTAGATCTATCTTTTGGTCAAGTGTTGTACGTCAGAAATCGAGAAATAAGACTTGGTCATTATCGACTCGGCGAGTCGTTCTTGGGACTCGGCGAGTCCATGGCTTGACTTCCCTTGACTGTTAAGGTTCGAAGGAACCCAATGAGTGTTAGAATGGTCTTAGAAGGGTCCAGGGAAAAGACCCAGCGCATTGGACTTAGCCATAGACCTGGGAATCATAGGACTCGGCGAGTCCAAGGCAATCTCCCAACTTTCGAAGATGAACAGGACGAGTTGTTCATACAACTCGGCGAGTCAAGGGCAGGACTTGTTCATAGGATGAGGATGAACTCGACGAGTTGTTCATACAACTCGGTGAGTCGGATGAAGGTTCATTCGAGGTTGTTTTAGAAGGAGAACTCGTCGAGTCGTTGCTAAACTCGACGAGTAGCAGCGTGAAGAAGGACAGATGAAAGGATAGGGACTCGACGAGTTGGCGGCCCAACTCGGCGAGTCAGGTCAACTGGAAGTTGACTTTGACTTTGACTTGGTCAGGGGTAAAATATTCACTTTACCCTAAGAGTAGTTATCGGTGTCTGATTAAGTGTTTTATGGGTTTATAGCCGGAGGATCACCGGAGCAGCAGTCAGACATCTGTCGATCAGTGTTTCAGCGGTCAGCCTTGCAAGGTGAGTTACCTTCCAGTAGAAGTGGGTCTACGGCACAAAAGTCGACCCACTAGTAGATGTTTAGCTGAGATAATTATCTTTGTGATAATTGTCTGGTCGGCTATGTGTTGATATGCGAGTATGATAGTTTCCTTGATATGTGACTATGCTAGTTGCTATGTTATGTAAGGTGGTATTAGTAGGAGGGGACTAGTCCCCGATTCGGTCGTTAGGACCAATGGGTAGGTCGGACACCCCAGATACGTCTGACAGTATGATAGAGATATGACATTATGTATTAGCAGTAGGGGGTGAAATAGTCCCCGAGTTAGGTTGAAAGACCGAAGGGTAGGTCAGCACCCCAGAATGGCTTGACATGGGTAGTTCAGCACCCCAGAATGGATTGACCTGGGTAGGTCAGCACCCTAGAATGGCTTGACATGGGTAGGTCAGCACCTCAGAATGGCTTGACATGGGTAGGTCAGCACCCCAGAATGGCTTGACATGCGTAGGACGGGCGCCCCAGAATGGCCCGACAATATATATGCTATGTGATTGTATGGTATATGGTATGATGGGGGAACTCACTAAGCTTTGTGCTTACAGTTTTAGTTTTGGTTTCAGGTACCTCTTCGTCTAAGGGGAAGGAGCTGGCGTTGTAGCAGCGCATCACACACACATGATTTCCGCATGGAGTTTTCTGGGATTGTACTCTAATTTATTTTACTTTGACATTATGATTTTCAGACACATTGTTATATTTCTGTTTGCAAATGATATGGCATGGGAATTGTTTTGGTAACTATGTTGAGAATTACTTAATTAAAAATGAAAAATTTGGGCTTGAAATTTGGGATGTTACAAGTTGGTATCAGAGCCCTGGTTTGAGGGATTCGGACACACCCTCGGGAGTGTGTGGACTCAAACCGAGGGATTAAAAGATTTTTACAAGGAAAAATGATTTTCAAAAAAAAATCTGAGTCAAAGGTTTTTGAGAAAGAACAAGGTGTGTGATGCGTGCGACCAGCCTAGCTCAAGTAAGTTTTCCCCAAGATACCCATACTTGTAATGATAAGTTATATGATGTACGATACTGAGAACTGCATGCTAGATTAGGGCTAAGGATCTAGGAGGATGCCTTGTATGCCTGATATATATGATTCTGAAAACTGCATGCTAGAGTAGGGCTAAGGATCTAGGAAGGATTCCTTATGTGCCCGTGGTATGAGTTGTATGCTAGGACTGTTTAGTCAGCCGTAGGATGGCCTGTATAGGTTATGGCTGAATTGGTTACTCAATGCCCGAATGCTGCTTACTTCGTGCTATAAGGGTTCTGGCTAACTTTAACTATCTAGTGAACGAATATGTGATAGTATTCGCAAGCTAGCTAGGGAAGGATAACAGAGAGTCCTAGTGCAGCTGATGGCGGGAGTAGGTCGGAGAATGCCCTAGGAAAGCCTAGGATGAGAATAGTTGGAAAGGGATATTGGTTAAGGGACTTGGTGAAGTCGAGACAGTCCTTGAGGAAAGTACGGATAGATGTGAAAGGTAGTATGGGCCCGTACTACTGGAAGCAGAGGATCCGTACTTGAATCAAGGAAGGTTGAGACAGACCGGGAAACTTGGAGAGTGTGTTAGATCTCTCGAGAGTATGTATGATCCTGACATTTATGCGTTTATTTTCAGTCTGGTGACCACGCATCAAGGAGCAGGAGGTTCCGGATCAGGATCAGGATCAGGCTCGGGTGCAGGATCCGAGCAGGTTGATGATGGGCTGCGCGAGTTCATCGCGTCAGAGATCACGAGATGCATCCTTGAGTCGACCCCGGTCATTTTCGGGTCGATCAAGGAAGGGCATTCATGAGTGATATGGCATCTAGCCAGACGAGTACGCGCACACTGTCCTTTAAGGACTTCTGTGGGAGTGGTCCACCGGATTGTCACGGGGTGAAAGACCCCATTGCTGCCAGGAGATGGATCGCAGACATTGAGTCTGCACAGTTGACGAGCTTCTGCCCGGAAGGGTCGAAGGTCCGCTTTGCTGCGGGATGTTTGAGGGATAGAGCTAGAGACTGGTGGGAGTCGATTGGTGACTCGTTGGGAGCCCCAGCCGTCGAGGCTATGACGTGGTCGGATTTCGTGACCAGATTCAGGGCTGAATTTGTGCCGGCTGTAGAGCTTCAGCAGCTGGCCAGAGAGTTTTTGGATATGAGACAGACTACAGAGACTGTGGCGGAGATCACCGCCAAGTTCCCGGAGAGAGCGTTGTTGGTACCCCAGTACACGGGGGATGAGGAGATCCGGAAGACCCGCTACCATGATATGTTGAGGGCTGATATTCGGGAGCATGTCAGCTACTCAGCCTGCCCGACCCTGGAGTCCATGGTTGCCAGGGCGCGGGAGAGGGAGCTCAATTTAGAGCATGTCAGGAAGAGGAAAGCTGAGTCTGAGCAGGTTACAGGGGTTTCGGGGAAGAAACCCAAGGGATCCGACGTTAGGTCGAAGGGCCAGTCGGGCCAGAGCCGCTGCAGGAAGTGCGGCAGGCCGCATGAGGGAGCTTGTAGAGCAGGATCGTCAGGCTGCTACAAGTGCGGCAAGACGGGGCACTTTGGCAGGGATTGTACTGCCCGCGACCCCGCAGTGCAGATGTCAGACCTGATTTGCTTCCATTGCAATCAGAGGGGCCATAAGAAGGCCAACTGCCCTAGATTGACAGCAGCGTCAGCAGCAGCGCCAACAGTGGCGCCGGTTTCAGCGACAGCGCGGGTTGCAGATGGCCGGAAGGCCAAGTCAGAGGCTCCATTGGTGCGGAGCCGAGCATTTCAGTTGTCAACCGAGGAGGCACGCGCTGCGTCCGATTTGGAGACGGGTATGATCTATTTCTTATGCTTTTGTTTATGTCGCTGTGATTTTGATATGTTATGTATGTGCTCTGTATAGGATCGTTCCATGTGAACGGTATCCCAATTCAGGTATTGTTTGATTCGGGCGCTACCCGATCGTTTGTCTCTCTTGCGCCTAGCAAGAAGTTTCCTGAGTTGTCGGGCATGTTCGATTGCCATCTAGAGGTCGAGATTGCGGACGACCGGTCAGTACAAGTATCAGAGGTCTACCGAGATTGCGTCCTGCGGCTGTTTGAGGAGCGTTATCTTGTAGATCTGGTTCCCATACCTTTGCGGGGGAACAAGGTTATTATCGCTATGGATTGGCTAAGCCCCAATGGGGCAGTGATTGACTGTGCGCAGCAGTTGGTGCAGATCAGGACCCCAAGTGGGGGAGAGCTGGTGATTTAGGGCGAGAGGCCACAGCGATGACCAGCTTTATGTTCAGCAGCGAGAGCTAGGCGTTACCTTCAGCAGGGTTGCGTAGGATTTGTTGCCTACGTTATGGATACCCGGGAGATGGGTAAGGCAGAGGTGGGCGATGTGCCCGTGGTACGAGAGTTTGCGGATGTGTTCCCCAAGGAGTTGCCTGGGATACCTCCTGAGAGGCAGATAGAGTTCAGGATCGACCTAGTCCCTGGTGCGGCTCCGATAGCCAAGACACCGTATCGGTTGGCTCCTCCTGAGATGTAGGAGTTGTCTACCCAGCTGCAGGAGCTGTTAGATAAGGGATTCATTAGACCGAGCAGTTCACCCTGGGGAGCCCCGATTCTGTTTGTGAAGAAGAAGGACGGGTCGCATCGGATGTGTATAGATTATAGGGAGCTGAATAAGGTAATGGTGAAGAACCGTTACCCACTCCCGAGGATTGATGACCTCTTTGACCAGCTACAGGGAGCATTTTGGTTCTCCAAGATTGATTTGTGTTCAGGGTATCATCAGATGAGGGTCAGAGAGGAGGATGTGCAGAAGACTGCGTTTCGGACGCGTTATGGCCACTATGAGTTCGTGGTTATGCCTTTTGGGCTCACCAATGCCCCTGCCGCGTTCATGGACCTCATGAACCGCGTGTGCAGACCGATGTTGGATCGGTCCGTGATCGTTTTCATTGATGACATCTTGGTTTACTCCAAGACGCGAGAGCAGCATGAGGAGCACTTACGAGAGGTTTTGGGTACATTGAGAAGGGAGAACTTGTATGCTAAGTTCTCTAAGTGTGAGTTCTGGTTGCGCGAGGTGCAGTTTCTTGGGCACCTTGTCAACCAGGACGGGATATCGGTTGACCCGGCCAAGGTTGAGGCCGGGATGAGATGGGAGGTTCCGAGGTCTCCATCTGAGATTCGGAGTTTCCTGGGAGTAGCAGGCTATTATCGGAGATTCATCCAGGATTTCTCCAAGATAGCTGTACCTTTGACTCGGCTAACAAAGAAGGCAGTAGTCTTTCGTTGGGGGCCTGAGCAGCAGGCTGCATTTGAGACATTGAGACAGAGATTGTGCGAGGCGCCAATCTTAGCTCTGCCAGAGGGCATGGAGGATTTTGTGGTATATTGTGATGCGTCCATCTCAGGTTTGGGCGCGGTATTGATGCAGAGGGGGCATTTTATAGCTTACGCTTCGAGGCAGCTGAAGCCTCACGAGGCGAATTACCCGACGCATGATGTGGAGTTGGGGGCTGTTGTTTTTGCCCTCAAGATTTGGCGCCATTAACTCTATGGTGTTCATTGTACCATTTACACGGACCACAAGAGCCTGAGGTATCTCATGGACCAACCAAATCTCAATATGAGGCAGCGTCGGTGGCTTGATGTGGTGAAGGATTATGATTGCGAGATCCTCTACCACCGGGGAAGGCCAATGTCATGGCTGAGGCGCTTAGCCGCAAGGCAGTGCCAATCAGGGACATTTGTCTAAGGATGACAGCTGTGACTCCGCTGTTGGAGCAGATTCGGGAGGCCCAGCAGGAGGCCATGAAGGAGGAACATCGGAAGAGTGAGCGAATTGTGGGTCAGGCTTCCTCCTTCGACTATGATAGCCGAGGGTTATTGACTCTTCACCGTAGGGTGTGGGTCCCTTATCATGGAGGTGTGCATCAGATTTTGATGGAAGAGGTGCACAAATCCAGGTTTTCTATTCATCCCGGGGCGACGAAGATGTATAGGGATCTTCGTCTTGACTATTGGTGGCCCTGCATGAAGCGGGACGTAGCATGGTATGTGGAGCGGTGCTTGACCTGCAGGAAGGTCAAGGCCGAGCACTAGAGGCCACACGGCAAGATGCATCAGTTGGATATTTCCATGTGGAAATGGGAAGATATTACCATGGATTTCATCACCAAGCTTCCCAGGACTGCACGTGGAGTGGATTCGATTTGGGTGATCGTGGATCGGTTAACCAAGAGTGCCCATTTCATACCGATACAGGAGATCATCTCGGCCGAGAAGTTGGCTGACATCTATATCCGAGAGGTAGTAGCTCGGCACGGAGTGCCAGTTTCAGTGATTTCCGACAGGGATGTGCGGTTCACTTCCAGGTTTTGGAAGAAGTTTCATGACGAGCTGGGTAGTCGTCTGCATTTTAGCACCGCCTTTCACCCGCAGACGGATGGTCAGAGCGAGCGGACCATCCAGACGCTTGAGGATATGCTGCGGGCATGCGTTTTAGATTTCGGAGGTAGCTGGGATACCTACCTTCCGTTGGCAAAGTTCTCGTATAATAATAGCTATCATGCGAGCATCGAACGTCCTCCTTTCGAGTTGTTGTATGGGAGGAAGTGCAGGACCCCGATATGGTGGGGTGAGGTTGGTCAGAGGGTCATGGGGAGTACCGAGGTGGTACTCAAGACTACGGAGAGAATCCAGCAGGTTTGGAGTAGGCTTCAGACTGCTCAGAGTCGGCAGAAGAGTTATGCCGACAAGCGTCGATCGGACCTGGAATTCCATGTCGGAGATATGGTGCTCCTGAAAGTGTCGCCTTGGAAGGGCGTCATTTGATTCAGGAAGCGGGGCAAGCTGGGCCCCAGGTACATTGGACCTTTCAGGGTTGTAGCCCGGGTGGGCAAGGTGGCGTATAGGCTGGATCTGCCGGTCGAACTCAGTCAGATTCATAACACTTTTCACATCTCCCAGCTGCTGAAGTGTCTGGTGGACGATTCGACAGTGGTGCCTTTGGAGGATATTCAGGTTGATGACAGCCTGAACTATATTGAGCAACCAGTGGCGATCCTTGACAGGAAGTCAAAGGATCTGAGGAATAAGAGAGTGGAGCTGGTAAAGGTGCAGTGGCAGCACCGCAAGGGCTCGGAGTGGACCTGGGAGCAGGAGGACGAGATGAGGGAGCATTACCCCGAGTTTTTTCAGGATCGAGCAGCAGACTTTGAGGACGAAGTCTAAGATAAGTGGGGGAGATTTGTAGCACCCGATTCTTGGTATGTCTTTAATTCAAAGTTTTATGTATATTTTTCTGGGACTCGACGAGTTGGTGGCCTAACTCGTCGACTAGAAACAGGATCCGCGGGAAGTTTAAGTGACCTACTCGACGAGTCGGAAGACTGACTCGACGAGTAGGTGCTGTTTGAGTGAAACCCTAATTTTGAGGGTTTGCACCCTATTTAAACGCCTTAACTCAGCCTCCATCGCTCCTATCACTCCCAGAACACCTCCTACTGAAACCCTAATCGTTTGTGTTAAGATCTAAGGCCTTTGTGGTGGTTTTTGGTGATTTTGGAACATAAGAAGGAAGAGAAAGGCTTGAGGAATCAAGAGGAGGCCAGAGGAGTTCGAGTTTGTGCACCCACTGCAGTTCTTTAGAGGTATAAAGCTGATACCTTGCTCTTTCATGTTTTAGATCCCTTTTTGGGGTGATTTAGGGCTTTTAGGAGCCATTCTTGGTGACCAATCATGAGTGCAAGCATGGTTGGGGGCTAAGACTTCAGATCCAAGGTCTTTAAGGGGTTACAAGACAGAAAGGGGCTGATTTTGGAGCCTTAGAGAACCCCATGCTTCTTAAGAGTCTCATTTAGGGCCTTTTGAGCTCATAGTCCCATGCATGCACGTAAAGTTTGTAACTTTACGTGCTAGATCGATCTCAGAAGCCTAGATCTATCTTTTGGTCAAGTTTTGTACGTCAGAAATCGAGAAATAAGACTTGGTCATTATCGACTCGGCGAGTCGTTCTTGGGACTCGGCGAGTCCATGGCTTGACTTCCCTTGACTGTTAAGGTTCGAAGGAACCCAATGAGTGTTAGAATGGTCTTAGAAGGGTCCAGGGAAAAGACCCAGCGCATTGGACTTAGCCATAGACCTGGGAATCATAGGACTCGGCGAGTGTATGAACAGACTCGGCGAGTCCAAGGCAATCTCCCAACTTTCAAAGATGAACACGACGAGTTGTTCATACAACTCGGCGAGTCAAGGGCAGGACTTGTTCATAGGATGAGGATGAACTCGACGAGTTGTTCATACAACTCGGTGAGTCGGATGAAGGTTCATTCGAGGTTGTTTTAGAAGGAGAACTCGTCGAGTCGTTGCTAAACTCGACGAGTAGCAGCGTGAAGAAGGACAGATGAAAGGATTGGGACTCGACAAGTTGGCGGCCCAACTCGGCGAGTCAAGTCAACTGGAAGTTGACTTTGACTTTTACTTGGTCAGTGGTAAAATAGTCATTTTACCTTAAGAGTAGTTATCGGTGTCTGATTAAGTGTTTTATGGGTTTATAGCCGGAGGATCACCGGAGCAACAGTCAGACATCTGCCGATCAGCGTTTCAGCGGTCAGCCTTGCGAGGTGAGTTACCTTCCAGTAGAAGTGGGTCTACGGCACCAAAGTCGGCCCACTAGTAGATGTTTAGCTGAGATAATTGTCTTTGTGATAATTTTCTGGTCGGCTATTGGTTGATATGCGAGTATGCTAGTTTGCTTGATATGTGACTATGCTAGTTGCTATGTTATGTAAGGTGGTATCAGTAGGAGGGGACTAGTCCCTGATTCGGTCGTTAGGACCAATGGGTGGGTCGGACTCCCCAGATACGTTTGACAGTATGATAGAGATATGACATTATGTGTTAGCAGTAGGGGTGAAATAGTCCCCGAGTTCGGTTGAAAGACCGAAGGGTAGGTCAGCACCCCAGAATGGCTTGACATGGGTAGGTCAGCACCCAAGAATGGCTTGACCTGCGTAGGTCAGCACCCCAGAATGGCATGACATGGGTAGGTCAGCACCCCAGAATGGCTTGGCATGGGTAGGTTAGCACCCCAGAATGGCTTGACATGGGTAGGACGGGCGCCCCAGAATGGCCCGACAATATATATGCTATGTGATTGTATGGTATGTGGTATGATGGGGGAACTCACTAAGCTTTGTGCTTACAGTTTTAGTTTTGGTTTCAGGTACCTCTTCGTCTAAGGGGAAGGAGCCGATGGTGTAGCAGCGCATCACACACACACATGATTTCCGCATGGAGTTTTCTGGGATTGTACTCTAATTTATTTTACTTTGACATTATGATTTTCAGACACATTGTTATATTTCTGTTTGCAAATGATATGGCATGGGAATTGTTTTGGTAACTATGTTGAGAATTACTTAATTAAAAATGAAAAATTTGGGCTTGAAATTTGGGATGTTACAATTTGTTTGTTTACATTGTATGTGTATTGTTGTATGTGGTATCTTGGGGAATTCAATAGCGTTATGCTTAACCATAGTTTAAAAATGTTTTTCAGGTTGTTCTAGTGAGCGAGGCAAGGGCACGTGACTATACACTCGTACCAATGGGTTTTTATGTTTTAGACTTGTCGATTCTACATTACTACTCTGTTTTGGAAACTGTGTTTTACAATATTGAACAAATGGGTTTTTATATTACTTTTAGGAACAAAGTTTGATATTATGTTCTAATCTGAAAATGGAAATTTTGATTTGAAATTTAGGACATTACAAGTTGGTATCTGAGCCTTAGTTTTAGGGATTTTGACTAACACTTGTGTGTGTCTAAAAATAAACTTAGGATCTAAAATAGTTTTCCTATTTATTTAAAACAAAGAGAACCTTTTCTGTGAAATGAATTACAAAAACTAGTTAGGTTACGATAATGAACTTGTTTCCTTGCATGTTCTAGTTTGATTCTTGCTTGAGACTGAGGACATTATTTTGCGAACAGACTTATGTTTGAGGAAAGAAAGGTCATATGATGTTACAGTCAGTCGAAGCTCAGAAAGGAAAGTGCTTCTCAAAATATTCGTACTTGTTATATAAGTTGATATGTGAATTGTTAGAAATGCAAGCTAGAACACAGGCTAAGGATCTTTTATCCATTTTGCATGGTTCTTGTTTGATTTATTGCCTTAGGTTAGAATTAACGATTCTACCATTTATTTAATTATCGACTACATATGATTTCATTCACAAGACGACTTGTATGTATTGATAGAAAATTCATCCGGTATGAGAACGACCTGAGAGGAATCATATAGAGAGTCAATGATGGATTAGAGTTATACATGTGGGTAAACATATACATGTATGATAGAATGTATAGTGTAGTGTTGAGGATCAACTTGGGAACCTTGGAACAGTCCTTGGACAAGGTATGGATAAGTGTGGAAGGTAGTATGGGTCGTACTACAAGAAGAACAAGATACATAATTGGAATAAGGAAATGTCATAAGGGTACTAAGGGGATGGAAGGTGGTGTATATATAGTGTAGGGTAACACTATGTGTTGTTTTTAATTTGTTTACATCTATATCAACAATATGGTTACAAGTAGGTAGAGAAGAGGTAGTTCAGGTTCAGTTTTGATTAATGCGGACCTGCACAATTTGCTAGCCACTGATATTTTGATGCTCATGCCTGGGTAGTTTTGGTTATACTCGATAGAGGTAAGAATGAGTTTTCCACCATGATTGATGGGCGGATTTCGGTTTCTCTAGCAGTCAGTAGGATCAGGAGGTTAAGAGTCAAAAATGTCACATATCAAGACTTTTCAACTTGTCAGTCTACCTTGTTTAAGGGAGAGAAGTACTCGATAGATAGCATGCATTGGATATCAGATCTAGAAAGTGCCTTCAGCATGAAGTTTTGACATGAGGAAGCAAAGGTAAGATTTGATGTGAACCTTCTACGTGATAGGGCAAGGGATTATTGGGGTTTGATAATTCAGACCATTTCTACAACAAATCTAGAGGCTATGTCATGGGAGGATTTCACGAGATGGTTTAGGGAGTAGCATGTGCCTCCAGTAGAGGTGGTACAAGTGGTTTGGGAGTATCTGGCTCTCGTGTAAACCACGAAGTCGGTGACGGAAATCACCGAAAAGTTTATGGAGAGGTCATTGTTCTACACAGAGTATGTTGCGATAGAGAGTATGATGATGACTTGTATCTAAGACATCTTGAGGATGGATATTTATGAGTTCATGAGTCTTGCTAGGTGTCAGACTCACTGAGTTGGTAATTGCAGCCAGGAACAGGAAGCTGGAGTTAGAGACCCAACAATGAAAGAGGAAACATGTGCATGTTCACGTGGTACTGGAAGTAGCCAAGATGTCTAAAGCTATCGATATGCATCTAGTAGGTTAAGAGAAGCAAAGTTGTAATGGTAGGTGTGGGAAGGAACATGAGGCTGTTTTCCATGCATTTGAATCTGGATGTTGCAAATGTGGTCAAGAGGGTCATTAATGACAGGATTATAAGTAGGGGAGATGAGGTATGTTTTCTTTGCAATCAGTTATCAAGGTTGATTATCCCATTCGAGCGAAAGGGATGGTATTGGATCCAACATCTATAGCTCGGAAATTACCTGATGAATGTCGAGGGATAGCGTAGGTCACACGGGTCAGAGATTGAGCTTATCAACTTACTATAAAGAAGACAAGTGCATCACCCACCGATGTCGCCGGTATATATTCATCTATTTTTATGACATCTTTGTGTTTCTTTTGTCGCGTATGTGGATTTTTGCTAAGATCATGCTAGGGGTGCTACACATACAGGGAAAACGATACCATAGTATGTGTAATACTGGTATATCTTCATGCGTTTCATTTATTAAATAGTGTGCCTTGGAGAAGCTCACAGATATTAGACAGGGTGATAAATATCCTCATTTATATAATATCTCGGTCCTAACTGCGAAGGAAGACGCCTTGATTTTGATTTTCCTCGCTTGTTTTTCGTCTTTTGGTAATTCTTCTATTGACAAATATTCGATTAATTTATTGCCATCAATCACCGGTTGTGTTGACTGTTGATACTGATTCTTGTTCTACTGTGGACTTTGTTTTTAGTATTTCTACCAAAACTCTCTTTTCTAGATGTGCAAATGTTGAGGATGCAAGCTTGCTTAGAGTGTCTGCTCTCATATTTTTTAACCGTGGTATGTGTTAAGGTTTGAATGCTTTAAATTCCTTTGTAAGTTACTTAACCTTTGTTGCAAATATCTGCAAATTTTTTCCTTGGACTTCGTAAATACCATTAACTTGATTAGCGACGATGATGGAATCCACAAATGCTTTGATCTTTCATAACTTACTTTGATCGCAAGTTAAAGGCCAACACTAAGGGGCTCATATTAAGATTCGTTATTTGATGCCTTGAAACTGAATCTTAGGGTGTATGTTATGTCTTCACATGTTGGGACGATCAATATTAGTCTTTTCGCCCTGCGTGTTGGTTGGTTTGTTTTTTGCAACCGATTTGCCAAGACATCATAATTTTTCTGGATTGAGTAGCACCTGACATATTGGTGCATTGTTTATTACTTCGATAGGGTCTTCTAATGTCCCAAATTTCAAACAAAAGTTTTCATCTAAAACAGATTAAACATTCAACCACATTTCTGAAAAACATATTATATTCCTTTCTTTTCAAAAACATAAGCTTAAACATAGTTAATTTATAGTCTCCAATGGAAGTCAATAACAATAAATCTTCGATACAAATTTACAGTCGCGTCGCGCCCTTCCCTTTAACAACCTGAAAACATTTAACTTACCAACGTAAGCATAAAGCTTAGTGAGTTCCCAGTATACCACATATTCAACCATACATACAATGTATACAAGAAAGCCTCTCGGATCTATAGTTGATCCACTATCATCCCTGTCAAGCATATACAGTAAAATTACATCAACAATCATTGGCACCTTGCATCATACCCATACCGATTCTCAGCCACCACCTACCAACTGTTGGATAAGGTGTCTAAGTCCATAACTATTTCTGGTATGTACTTGACCCGACCCGACATGGTCTATTTGGGTTGCATGGCACCATGCAATTGGATAAACTAAAATGAGAGAAATAACACTTATGGTTTATTAATATATTATAAGTTCTAATATATTAATAATATTATTTAATTAGTTTGATCAAGAATTAATTTAGAATTAATTAAGTGATCAAAAGATAACTAATTAAATATATGGGTAGATTATGTAAATCTTCCATATCTTATATAGTGGGCTAAGAGGGTCCATGGATTATCAAGTTGGGTTCCACCCATAGGATGCTCCATGGATGCTCCATGGGAGTTACAAACCCATGGGTCATGGAAATGAAGAGTCATGACACCTTAGGGTTTACATGGTGTAACCCTAGATGTGTCAACACTATATAAGAAACCCATTCTCCACCAAAATCGGCTACACATAAGAAACAAGAGGGCTAGGCCGATTTTAGAAGTGTGTATTCTCTCTAAAGTCATTCCAAAAGCATTTGGTGTTGTGTGAAGCATTTGGGGCATCACACTTGGGGTGCTAGGCTCACAAGGTTTCAAGGATCATAAGCAACAACAAGGTAAGTTATTCTATCTTTCATGCAAGTTAAAATTTGTTCCCCATGTATGCTAGATAGGAATATAACCTTGGAATTCAACTTTGCATGATAATTAGACAAACATAGATCCAAGGTTATTAGGGTTGCATGTACACTTAGGAAGTGTTAGAATGCTCAAAACCCATCAGTGGTATCAGAGCATGGTTCGTTTGTTGTTTTTTTTTTGTGTGCAAACAGCTTGAAAAAAAATCGTTTTTCTATTTTCTGCTCGTATGAAAGTTTGCACATTTGTTGCTGGAAATGGACTAGAAACATTACCCTAAACTGTTTGATGTTTTAAAGCTTGTTTTAGATGGTGTAATGTTTATGCTAATCCGTTTACAATGGAAATTATTAAAATTACAAGTTTTTTTTAAGTGTAATTTTTGATTCTTGAAAGTGTTCATATTCATGTTCTTGAACTTATGAAGATTAGATGATCATAGGAATTGTTTGTAACCTTCATGGTAGTTTAATTCATGATCATAATGTGTTTTAATGGAGTCCATAACTTGTGCTCAAGTTATGGAAAACCAAAAGTCTCACTTTTATTAAAGCCATTAAAAGAACACAAAAGTTATAAAAATGAAGAGTCTTCATTTTTATTACTCAATTAATTCATAAGTTATAAGAAATGAAAAGTTTTGGAAGTTTACAAAACTTGCCCTCAAGTTTTGGAACATGTAAAGTCTTGATTAAAACTTTAGTTCCAACCCTTAGAATTTTAAAAGTTAAAATTCAACCCTTATACTTTATAATATTATAAGTTACTAATATATATATGTATAACGTCAAGTCGTCTTACCGCTAGTACGCCTCATTCACGAAGTCGGTCTATAAGGGGGCTATAAGGTTGTTGCCTATAAAATGGCAACTTAATGGGTGTCCACTCTCACCCACCGCTTCCTTGATCGGTGGAGGGTCGTTAGCCGAACGGGTAAGACAAGGACTTATAAATTCTCATTAAAAGTATGATGAATATTATAAAGTAACTAAATGCTTTTATTAAATTCCCAATCTTAGTTACTTTAGGAAAATGTGAATAAGGTGCTAATCCATGAAATTACACTTTACACTTTGTTTAAGTCGTTGGTGGAGCGTGTGTGGTTAACCGGCACACTAACTTGGACTTAACAAGGTAGGTAAAGGGTGACTTAAGGTTTACCATAGCATCGATGGAGCGTGTGTGGTTTACCGGCACATCGATTGAGTGATAAACCTTGAGGGTACCAAGTGATTTGCATGGTTACTTCACACCTCGTTTTGTGATCCTCGGTATCCCAGTCACAAAACTTGGAGGGCACACTCGAGATTGAAACATGCCTTTGAAAAGTTCATTGAATCTCAAAAGAATCTAGGAATTTCTAAGAACCAATTAAAAACCTAACATTTATATTTCGTTTTTCATGGTGGAAATTGGTGAATCGTCATTCACCTACCTTTCAAATATGTTATAGCTTGGATTACGGCATACCTCTTCTAAGTTATAATATATTGTGATTGGATCCTAGCCTTAATATTACATTTGGGTGTTTTATTAAGGACTCTCTTAATATCTAAACTAATCTTGTTCTCTTCTTTCAGATGTCTTCAAACAATGTTGCTTTTGGCTCTAATCCTAATGGCTCCTTTACCCTTATGAACTTGTGTGGGAAAGTCACTTTTGATGGATCCAACTTCAATGAATGGATCAGAAACATCAGGATGATTACCCGCTACGAGGACAAAGAATATGTCCTTGACAAGGAGCTTAAGGAGATTGATGAGACCACTACAACTCCCCAGGAGATCGCTGACTTCCGGGCACATGAAAGGGATGCTACAAAAGTGGCATGCATCATGTTGGCCACCATGACAGCGGAACTCCAAAAGTCCTATGAGGACTTCTACCCTTTTGAAATGCACCAATATCTGATGGAAAGATACCATCAAAGTGCACGACAAGAGAGGTATGAAATCATATGCTCTATCATAACAACCATGATGAAGGACGGGGAATCCGTCACGAGCCACATGCAAAAAATGCAAAGGTATGTGGATCGTTTGCTGAAGCTTAATGTGAACTTCCCTGAGGAGCTTGCAATAGATATCATTTTGCACTCCTTACCATCGTGCTATGATCAATTCCGCATGACATATCACATGAATAAGGAAGAGGTCACACTCAACAAACTTCAGGGACTCCTCAAGACCGCAGAAACAGGTCTTAAGGGTAAGTCGGTTGTTAACACTCCTACTCCAAACTCCGCCCCGGTTTTGGCAATCGGGAAAGGTAGAGGGAAGAAGAAGAAGAGCTCTTCAAAGGGTACCAAGGCTAGGACCCTTGATGGCTCTTCTTCAAGTGGAACCAATAAAGGTTTTGTCACTCCTTCTTCTGACCGTAAAGAGGCTGAATGCTTCTATTGCCATGAAAAGTCACATTGGAAGCGGAACTGCCCAAAGTACCAGCAAGATGTGAAGGATGGGAAAGTTAAACCCAACCATGCAGGTATTTACACTATCTTATCTAATAACTCACCCCATTCTAACTCTTGGGTCCTTGACACCGGTTGTGGTATTCATATCTGTTCTGATTTGCAGGGACTAAGAAGAAGTGAGAATGTGGAGCATGGAAGAATAAACTTAATCATGGGGAATAGGAAAGTTTTACCTGTCACCAAGATTGGAGTTTATACTTTATCGCTAAGTAGTGGGTTTAGTTTAGATTTGAATAAATGTTGTTATTCGCCAGAAATGGCAAGAAATATTATTTCCTTTCATGCATTGTATAAACAAGGTTTCACCTTTTCATTTGATAATGAAGTTGGTTC
This sequence comes from Lactuca virosa, assembly GCF_052849685.1. Lineage (NCBI taxonomy): Eukaryota > Viridiplantae > Streptophyta > Magnoliopsida > Asterales > Asteraceae > Lactuca > Lactuca virosa. Next base: position 205,567,599 of record NC_136429.1, read on the forward strand.
GATTAATGCTTTCTTTAATATTGTTCTTTATTTTAAAGCATTACCTTGTGATGGTGTGTATGAAACTGTATCTGTGGTTGATAACTTAGGAAATAATGTATTGTGTATTGATTATTTTAATGATAATAACTTGGATAAAGCATCATTATGGCATTGTCGTCTTGGACATATAAGCAAGAAACGCATAGGCCAACTCCAAAAGGATGGAGTATTGGAGTCATTTGACCTAAAGTCAGATGATAGTTGCGAATCATGCTTACTTGGAAAAATGACAAAGTCACCCTTCACAGGTTCTTGTGAGAGGGGTGAAGGTTTGTTGGATCTTATACACACGGATGTGTGTGGGCCCTTCAAACATGCCACAAGGGATGCTAATCGTTATTATTTGAATTTTACTGATGATTACAGTAGATATGGATATGTCTACTTAATCAAGCATAAGTCAGAGACTTTTGAGAGGTTTAAAGAGTTTAAACAGGAAGTCGAGAATCAATTGGGCAGGAACATTAAGATGCTTCGATCCGGTCGAGGTGGTGAGTATCTTAGTTCAGAGTTCCTCGACTATCTTAGGGAATGTGGGATTGTCTCACAATTGACACCTCCCAGGACACCGCAGTTGAATGGTGTAGCTGAGAGGCGTAATCGAACCTTGTTGGATATGGTTCGTTCCATGATGAGTCGAGCTTCGCTACCAATCTCATTTTGGGGGTATGCCTTAGAGACTGCCGCCCATATCCTTAATCTAGTTCCCACAAAGAAAGTTGCCAAAACTCCTCATGAGATGTGGACTGGTAAAGTACCCAAACTAGACCACATTAAGACTTGGGGTTGCGAGGCTTTCGTGAGACGCGAGACTCATGATAAGCTCGAACCTCGAAGTGAGAGGTGTATTTTCATCGGCTACCCACAGAAATCCTTTGGTTACCTCTTCTACAGACCTAGTGAGAATGTGGTCTTTGTAGCTAGGAGGGCTTTCTTTCGAGAGAGAGAGAGAGAGTTTATAAGCCAAGGAGACAGTGGGAGGCAAGTTGACCTTGAAGAAATTCAAGAGTCAAGTGGTGAAGGAACTTCAAACCCTAGCACTCAACTTGAGGAGGAAACTTCTGTGGAGCCAATTGACAAGTCTGTACCTCTGAGGCGTTCCATAAGGGTTAGGAATGCACCTGAGCATTACTATGGATTCCATATTACTGCGGAAGGTGATACATTTATCAGTGATGAGACACTGATAGGTCTGGATGAACCTAACAGTTACGCGGAAGCCATGGCAGGCCCTGAGTCAGCCAAGTGGAAAGAGGCAATGGACAGCGAGATACAGTCCATGTATGACAATCAAGTTTGGAACTTGGTTGAGAATGTACCAGGTCGTAAGACTGTAGGGTTTAAATGGATCTTCAAGAAGAAGACCGACAAGGATGGTAATGTACACACTTATAAGGCACGACTGGTTGCAAAGGGTTTCTTACAAACTCCGGGAGTTGATTATGATGAGACCTTTTCTCCAGTGGCCAAGATTAAGTCTATTAGGGTTCTGTTAGCCATAGCCGCATTTCATGACTATGAAATAAGGCAAATGGATGTCAAAACCGCTTTCCTTAATGGAAAGTTGGCTGAGGATGTTTACATGAGTCAGCCAGAGGGTTTTGTCAACACAGAGTACCCTAATAGAGTGTGTAAGCTTGAGAAATCCATTTATGGGTTAAAGCAAGCACCTCGCAGATGGAATCTTTGCTTTGATGAGAAAGTCAAGGAATTTGGCTTTTCTAGGAGTGAAGATGATCTTGTGTATATGTCAAGGCTAGTGGGAGTATAGTTAGCTTTTTGGTATTGTATGTGGATGACATACTACTCATAGGAAATGACATCCCAACTCTGCAGGAAGTTAAGTCCTGGCTTGGGAAGTGTTTCTCTATGAAGGACCTAGGAGAAGTTGCCTATATTCTAGGGATAAGGATCTTGAGAGACCGGAGTAAATGACTAATTGGACTTAGTCAGAGTACCTACTTGGATAAGGTGTTGAAGAGATTCGGCATGCAGGACTCCAAGAAAGGAGAGTTACCCATCCAGAGTAATGCCAGATTGAGTAAGACACAAAGCCCTAGTACTGAGGCTGAGATAGCAGAAATGAGTCGAATACCTTATGCTTCGGCTGTAGGATCGATCATGTATGCTATGACATGTACTCAACCTGATGTAGCCTTTGCTTTGAGCATGGTTAGCAGGTATCAGGGGAACCCTGGCAAGGCACACTGGACTGCGGTAAAGAATATCCTCAAGTACCTACGGAGGACTTAGGACTGGGTCCTTACCCTCGGTGGGAGTGAAGACTTGAGAGTTGTAGGGTATAGTGATGCTAGCTTTCAGACTGATAGGGATAATTTCCGCTCTCAGTCAGGCTGGGTCTTTACCTTAAATGGAGGAGCAATTTCTTGGAAGAGTTCCAAGCAAGAGACAGTGGCTGATTCAACTTGCGAATCAGAGTATATAGCAGCTAGCGAGGCAGCAAAGGAGGCGATATGGCTGAAGAACTTCATTGGAGACCTTGGAGTTGTACCAGCTATTAAAGAGCCGATGGAAATTTTCTGTGATAGTGAAAGTGCAGTTGCCTTAGCCAAGGAACCAAGGGATCACGGGAGATCCAGACACATCGACAGAAAATACCATTTCATTAGACATCGAATAGAAGAAGGACTCCTCGTGGCAAAGAGGGTATCATCGGATGAGAATCCAACAGATCCCCTCACGAAGGGACTGACTCGAGTTAAGCATCTCCAGCATGCTCGGAGCATAGGGCTGAAGGATGATATTAGATTTAGTAGTTAGATAACATTGAAATTTGTAAAGTGTAATTGACATTAGATGATGAATAAAAGGTGTTTTATTTATGAGTAAAGTGTTGCTATCTCTTGTCGATCATTTACTATATTTCTTTTGCATGTTTTGACTTCCAGAATAATTATGTTTGGTATATCATATTATTCGAACCTCCACAGTCGGTCATATGTCGGAAGTAGGTATGAATCAAGACTGTCATGATTGGTTGCAGAGGTCTAAGTTGTTGGACATGGCTACAACACTCATGAGTGCTCATAAGTTCTGAGCATTGGACTCAACCCACGCTCACTGGAATCACTTCATGGAATTTATCTCGAGTGATCGTGAGACGGTAATATCATATAAGTCTTCAAACCTAGATATATGATTTGTTACTTATGAGTTGGTTATGCATTGATTGTATGAAAACGCATTGGTAACTCGATGTTATAAAACGTGCTCTTGTGTATAATTCAATGAGTAGTAGAACAAACATATGAGTCGAAGTTTATCTGTTCCTTCTTGGATTAGAAGCTGATATCTGGGCCCATCGATGATTTTGTTTTGACCTATGTATCGGGCCCGGTCAGAACTAAGTTGATGTGTTCAATTGAGTTCTATGTCAAACAAATCGGAAATCGGGAAACAAACTGCTGGACACAAAGTAAGACACTGTTCCATGTATTTGTCCGGCTGATATCTAGAACAGAGGATTATATGATCACTTATCTTAAATGGCGTATCATCATCTTCTCAGTTCCGAGAGACCTTGAAAGAGCTACGATTGCCGAATTGTTCCTGAAGTATTGCAGTTATAGTTATTAGACTTATCCAAGTGGGAGACTGTTGGATAAGGTGTCTAAGTCCATAACTATTTCTGATATGTACTTGACCCGACCCGGCATGGTCCATTTGGGTTGCATGGCACCATGCAATTGGATAAACTAAAATGAGAGAAATAACACTTATGGTTTATTAATATATTATAAGTTCTAATATATTAATAATATTATTTAATTAGTTTGATCAAGAATTAATTTAGAATTAATTAAGTGATCAAAAGATAACTAATTAAATATATGGGTAGATTATGTAAATCTTCCATATCTTATATAGTGGGCTAAGAGGCTCCATGGATTATCAAGTTGGGTTCCACCCATAGGATGCTCCATGGATGCTCCATGGGAGTTACAAACCCATGGGTCATGGAAATTAAGAGTCATGACACATTAGGGTTTACATGGTGTAACCCTAGATGTGTCAACACTATATAAGAAACCCATTCTCCACCAAAATCGGCTACACATAAGAAACAAGAGGGCTAGGCCGATTTTAGAAGTGCGTATTCTCTCTAAAGTCATTCCAAAAGCATTTGGTGTTGTGTGAAGCATTTGAGGCATCACACTTGGGGTGCTAGGCTCACAAGGTTTCAAGGATCATAAGCAACAACAAGGTAAGTTATTCTATCTTTCATGCAAGTTAAAATTTGTTCCCCATGTATGCTAGATAGGAATATAACCTTGGAATTCAACTTTGCATGATAATTAGACAAACATAGATCCAAGGTTATTAGGGTTGTATGTACACTTAGGAAGTGTTAGAATGCTCAAAACCCATCACCAACAATCATACAACCACCGACTCCTAGCCGCCCCATAACCTTATAGAATCTACTTCTAATATTGAATAATAGCCTCACGAATATGTAGTGATACCTAGTCAGAAAATAAGATAGTCAGTCGAACATGTGTTCCTACCTTAAGGCCTTCATTGGAAAATAACAACCAATAAGGCCAGATCAAGAATTCTAAGGCTATTTGGCTTAAACTACATACAACACCTATGACATTCATTCAACAATCAACAACCACTAAAAATACCCCAACCAGACATGACACATAAAAGTGTTATACAATCAAACAATCACATACATGGAAAAGACTATCCTAGTCTAGCTATCATACTTATTCCCTAATAGTACATATATCCTAACTTACAAAGGATATACAATGTCACACGCAATATACTGAGAAAACCTCAATTTATGGTCTAACCCTCAAAGTTTAACCAAAAAGTCAAATTGGTAAAATGTCAACGATCAATGGTCAACATGTCAAAGTGTAACACCGTAAATTTTCAAACCAGATTTTTCATTTTAAAACCACAATAAACTCATATATTATATTTCATAAAACCACATGTATGTCAAAATGTCAACATAAAACCACAAATAAAGTTAAATCCCAGAATCCTCAACATAGTCTCAAACAAGTGTGTACAATCATGACGGCGCCTTCCTGCGGTCCTGAGAGGTACCTAAAACACATCACACATAACACAGTAAGCACAAAGCTTAGTGAGTTCCCCAAAATACCACATACACAAATAATAAGCCTCTCGTGGCTAGAACTCGTCATGGACCCTCCAGTCATATTTGTCTCGGTGTGGACCCTCCGGTCATGTGTCTCAGTGAGGACCCTCCGATCTCACAGCTCGGTTTGGACCCTCCGGTCCTGTCTCAGTGGAAACCCTTCGGTCCCACAACTCGGGTTGGACCCTCCGGTCCTGTCTCAGTGGAAACCCTCTGGTCCCACAACTCGGGTTTGACCCTCCGGTCTGATGGGTTTTGAGCATTCTAACACTCCTATGGTGTGCATGCAACCCTATGTTCCTTGGATCTATGTTTTCACTATTATTCATGTAAATATACAAAATGCCAAAGCATCATCCAAACTAGCATATTAAGGAGCAACTATACTACAAAAGTCTAGTTAGATGACATAACTTTTGATGGAGCTTGAAGTCTTGAACCTTTAAGAGCTTAGCCCCAATAGTGTGGAAGCCTCAAATGGAATCACACAACACCACGTAAACCATGGGATCCTTTATATAGTGTGGCTCATTAGGGTTACACCATGTAAACCCTAATGTACATGACTTTTCATTTCCTTCATGATCCATGGGTTTTAACCTCCATGGAGTGTCCATGGGTTACCACATGGGTTAAGCCCAACATGAAGGAAAATGGATCACAAGCCCACATATATAAGAATGAATGATTTACATAATCAATCCCCAAATATTTAATTAGTCTCTTTTGATCACAAAACTAATTTCAAATTACTTGTTGATCAATACTAATTAAATAATGTGATTTCATATTAATATATTAGAACTTATAATATATTAATATAAATCATAAATAACCTTTTTCTCACTTGTCTATCCAATTGTTCTGATGTCATGCAATCCAAATGGACCATGCTACTCTCGGGTTGAGTACATACCAATAATAGTTATGGGCTTAGACATCTAATCCAACTGTTTCCCACTTGGATAAGTCTAAAACTATTATTCAAGTATGTCTCCAAGATCCCGACTAGAAATCGTAGCTCTTAAAGCCGCTTTCGAACTCTGACCTAGTCAAATGACGTGTCCATTAGATAAGGGATCATATATTCCTCTATTCTAGATATCATATGGACTGAGACATGGATTATAATCATTCTCTCTGTCCATTTGTTTTTCCCGATTTCCGATTGATGACGACTGGCTAATTGAACAAATCAAATCAATACAGGCTTGGCCAAGCATTTAGGGGTGTCATCACTAAATCATCGAGGGGCCCACAATATCGCTTTTATCCCTCCAAGGGTAAAAGGAATGGATAAACTTCGACCCAAATGTTTGCTTGTACTTACTCATCAAATCACACAAAACGATATGTTTTATAACAACTAAGTTACTAGTTGCGTTTACATATGTCAATGTGCAACCAACTCGAAACTACAACTCACACGTCTCCGTTTGAAGAATATAAGATATTATCGTCTCATGATCACTCGTGCTAAAATCCATGAAGTGATTTAAATGAGCGTGGGTTGAATCCAATACTCGAATCTCATTCCAGGAGCACTCATGAACACTGCAGCCACTTTGTCCCAGACAAACTACAGACCCTTTCATGACAGTCTTGCCTTAATATCTACTTCCAAAGTATGATCGACTGTGGATGGTTTGAATAACTTAGTTATTCGGGAAGTCAAAACATGCAAAGTGAAACACAAAAATAATCGAATCCAATATGGTCTCAAAACTTATGAATATAAATAAAACACCTTTTATTTAATCACCATATTGATTACACATTATTCATTGCATAATGTTTCAAATAATCAACTTAATACTTAAATTAAAACAATAGTTGTCCCATGCTCCAAGCATGCAAACTATGTTTTCTAAACAATAGTTATGCCATACTCCAAGTATGCACACTATGTTTGTCTATGATCCTTACTCTGTGAAATAGATTAGTTGAACATGATTCCAATGATGCTTATTTCACAATCCCAAATCCTTACTGCCAGTGTAAGAATTCCAAATTCTTGTCACTGCTAGGAAGTGTTAGATTCTAAACTATCATGCAATGATTCTTTTGTAATGGGTAGGTGTCAAAAGTCACAGAGACTTGACCAATTACAAAATATTCCTTTGGAGATTGTTACAAGAAAATTCCATGGAAGTCTCGAATTCAAAGTACATTCCTTTGAACATCCTTCTTGCATAAAAGTTTCTAACTTTCTCATCTATTCTTCAACCCCCCAATATGGAAACACTCCATATTTTCCATAAGACAATTCATTATTAATGGACTCCTGTCCATTCATAATAATATCAATATGGCCATTCCATTACCATACTTCCAACTTTCCTTAAGCGACCAATCTTCGGAGAACCTTAGATTGTCCTTAACAGTTGCTCAACCACTTTAGTCATAACCGGTTCTAGTCCTTTTTCCCTCTTAATGCCCTAGGCATTTGAAAAAATTTAGAACACGAGAATATTATATTATTTGCCATGTTCTCAAAATTCGAGAACGCAATTAACACATCCATATATAGAATTTTCCTTATGTTGAACCATTCCAACATAACATTCATATATATATTTGACTAAATGTGATTAAAATCTCAATATAAGCTTTTAGAATTGAAATGAAGTATGAATTCCTCTCCCTTAATTATAGCAAAACAACTTTTTCAACCCCTGCAACTTCACGAATTGAAACTTTTTGTTTTCTATAATTCACATTGCTAACTTGCAATATTTACCATAATTAATTATGCTCCCACTAGCATAATAATTATTATCTTACCAGCATAACACTTATGCTCCCACTAGCTTTAATATCCATTCAGAAATCAGCTGGACTTCTAGAAATCAACACTTTGTTGACTTTCTTACCAAAGTGCAGATTTCTGATACTAGATGCTTTGATAAGACTTTATCTAAGCTTCTTAAGCTCATACGCCTTCCCTTCGATAGCTCACATGTGTGTCTAAACAGTTTTAGAACTACGAAGAGGTATTCCGTAATCATAGTCTCAATTGTTTAGACCTTTGCCATTACTCACTAGTCCATGTTAGTGTGCCGGTTAACCACACACGCTCCACTAACGACTTTCAGAATGCAAATATCACAATTTCTATTTACTTAAAATCTACTTAGTGAAAGCGTTTCCTCGGCATCATTTTCATGAATCGAAGAGAAACCTTATGACACTTAGATTTTATGGTGTATGTGTTCCTATCCATGTGAGTTTTTCATAACCATAATCACAAGACAAGGTTAGTGACAAATCCAAACTCATATGGACCAAACTTGTTCAATCTTAATTTCTTGCCACCTGGTAACACAAGGGCCTACCATTGCTTCGAAGTTGTTATGCACACAATTAAGAACTCATAGAACTACCATACATAGTCAATTTTACCAGAATAGGCACATAAACAAGAATTATGTTAGCACAATAGGTTACAAACCTCAAGTCGTGTGCTAGTGATAAACTATAGGTTTTGTTCTTGATTAGTTGTTGAAATTCTTTCAGGATCTTTAAGACTCCCACTGACCTCTTGACATATGAGTTTCTCTTTGTCAAATAGTATTACTTGACAACAAATATTCAAGAGTTAGTGCAGATTCTTATCAAGATAAACACTTCACACAATTGGCCTTCGTTGGTCTTTGTTTTATCCAAAACATCACAACTTACCAATTTCAAATGTACAAGAGTAGAAAACATTTTACTCTACATTTGACAAGTGTTATCAACCTTCTTTAAGATATGTCACTCAAGTTACAATCTTGGATTATGACTCTAAGACTTGTTTTGGAACGAAGTATGACTCATCTTCTTGATTTAACCACTTCAACAATTCATGACTCCTCTTCTTAGCCATAAAAATGCACTAAGATGTCCTTAGAGGATTAATTGTGATATGGTTTCACAATCATTAGGATGATCATAAAACATGATAATAAAGTACTCTCCCATCTTTTCAGATTTGAGAAACTTTTATCTTTCTGCCTAATTTGATTCTTCTCATTCGTTCCGCCATACATTGAAACCTTTCCAATGTTTCAGAATTATACTTAAGCTTGTAAGTATAACCATATATACTAAACTTTAGTAAATCACGACGAATAGTTTTATTAATCTTTGTGGTGGACTTGACCAGTGCACAAGAATGTGTACTCGATCCATTAGTCCTTCACTTGACTCACATATACATGTGAACAAGGAATTAGTCTTAATTTTACAAAGATGAAAATTCTCATGCATTATGCAATACAACTTGCTTGATTCCAAGTTTCGGTCCAATTGAAACTTGGGTGATAAGAATCTTTCCTTATTTGGTAAATTTAGACACTACCACAAATGAAAGAATCAAATTCATATTTCCAATATTGCTAGAAACATACAAACATCAATTTTTTATAAATGCCATTGCAAGGAGATATAAAACAAAACAAAATTTTATTTATTTATAAAATGCGGAAAAAACTTTTCCTTACAATGCAATTACAAGTGAAAAACTATCCAATTACATATTTCCTAGCAACCTATCATAACTCCCAAGCAGTAGCTCAAAAATCAGATCTTCGAACCATGCGATTGAAATCCATCTTCACGATCAGATTCAGTATACTCTTCTTTTAAGCTTCCTTCCCTTTGTTTGATCTTGCCAAACATCAAAATGCAACCTAGTCACATCATGTATTAAGAATCAACAATTAGAAACTTAACAGAGTTAGATAGTGTACTTACCTGAAGCAGAGTCAAACATTTTGTCTCTACTTTCTTTCAGATCTTTCAGGTAGTCAGGGCAGCTTCGCTTCCAAACTCCCTTCTCTTGACAGTAAAAACATACAAACTATTTGTGAATGGTACACGTGACTATGACAAATTTAGCCTTTCTCTCCATTTGGTCAACCGGGTTGACCATGGCCAATCCCTTTCCATTGGGAAGAGAAAATGTTTCTGGACTTCCAATGTTACCATTGTCAATGTCCATGGAAGTTTGAGAAGTAGATCTTCCACCCAAATTTACTTTTCCAGTGCGCCAAAACATTTCTGATTCAGCAACAACAAGCAAATAGGTAAGATCAATAAGGGTCATGTCGTGGTCTGTCACATAGTAGTCCTTAATGAACTCACTATATGACCCAGGAAGTGACTGAAGAACCCAGTCAATAGCCAACTTCCTTGGGAAAACGACACCCAACATTCTCAGCCTATCAATGTGTGCCTTCACCTCCAAGATGTGAGTACACACATGCCTTCCATCTTCATGTTTCATTGCAAGTAGGGCTTGAGTGACCTTGAAATTTTCAAGTCTTCGAGCTTGTGGGTCAGGGAGGATAATTGGAGGAGGTGGAAGAAGAGAAGTATGATTTCCATGATCCAATCGCGGGACATCATCTTCATTAGGAGAGCTTGTTCCAAGGGATTTGGGAAGACCACAGTTGTCCGAACCAAACATCTACAATGGGAGAAAATTCAAGTTAGTTGATTTAAGTCCTTAATATAACACCCAATATGAAATATTAAGTCTAGGACCCAACACAATATTTTATAACTTGGAAGAGGGATGTCGTAATCCAAGCTATAAAATATTTGAAGGTAGGCGAATGACGATTCACCAATTTCCATCATGAAAAATGAAATAGGTATTAGGTTTTAATTGGATTGAAACTCCTAGATCTCTTGAGATTCATTTAACTTTTCAATGGCATGTTTAAATCTCGATTGTGCCCTCTCAAGTTTGTGACTGGGATGCCGAGGATCACAAACAAGGTGTGAATAACCATGCAAATTAACTTGGTACCCTTAATTTTTATCACTTAATTGATGTGTCGGTTAACCACACGCGCTTCACCAATCTATGATAAATATTAAGTTACCCTTTGCCACTCTTACTAGTCCATGTTAGTGTGTCGGTTAACCACACACGCTCCACCAACGACTTGGTAAGGTACAAAGTGTAATTTCATGGGTTAGCACCAAATTCACATTTTCCTAAAGTAACTAAGATTGGGAATTTATAAGTGCTTAGTTACCTTATATTTATCATTATACTTTTAATGAAGTGAGAATTAGAGTCCTATCCTACCCGTTCGGCTAACGACCCTCCACCAGTCAAGGAAGCAGTGGGTGAGAGTGGACACCCATAATATTATATATAAATATTAAACCTATAATATTATAATAGTATAAGGGTTGAACTTTAAACTATTAAAATTCTAGGGTTTGGAACTAAAGTATTCAAAAGTGTAACTTTACAAATTCCAAAACTTGAGGGCAAGTTTTGAACAATTCAAGAACTTTTGGAATCTATAACATATGAGTTTAATATGGCTTTTAATGGCAAGAATCTTGAAAATCCATAACTTGAGGACAAGTTATGGATGTCATAAAACAATTTATAGGAAAAACTCTTTAAATACATAACTCATGACTTTTAAAGACTCATTAACAAGAAAGACTTTTGGTTTTCCATAACTTGAGGAAAAGTTATAAAATCCATTAAAGGCCATTTAGATCATCTAATAAACAAACAAACATGTCATGAAAAACTATGATCTAGATTAAACTCATATGAACAAGGCAATTCAAATCAAACAATTTTCATGTAATTAGCCTAACCATTAAACTAATACAAAACTGAAACTTTTGAAAATTATCTTTTGAATTGGATTAGAATGATCATTACCACATCGCAAATAGGTTTATAAGTTCAAAAACAACATAGGGTAATGATTCTAGTCCAATTCCAGCCTTAAATGACGAAAATTTGCACTCTGGGCCTCCAACTCGCCGAGTGCGTGAACCTACTCGACGAGTAGGATGATTTTACTCTTGGACTCGGCGAGTCCCCCAGTGGACTCGGCGAGTCCACAGTCCAGAAAGCCAGTTTTTCGATTTTTTTCAGCAATTGCATTAAGTATAATTGAAAACCAAGCCGAGGTTCTGATACCACTGATGGGTTTTGAGCATTCTAACACTCTTATGGTGTGCATGCAACCCTATGTGCCTTGGATCTATGTTGTCACTATTATACATTCAAATATGCAAAATTCCAAACCATCATCCTAACTAGCATATTATGGAGCAACTATACTACAAAAGTCTAGTTAGATGACATACCTTTTGATGGAGCTTGAAGTCTTGAACCTTTAAAAGCTTAGCCCCAATAGTGTGGAAGCCTCAAATGAAATAACACAACACCACCAACAAATGGAATAACTTGAGAAGAAGGTTACTTTGGTTCTCCCTATGAAAATCGGCCCTTTCCCTCACTATGTGTATCCACTAGTGGCATTTCATGAACCATGGGATCCTTTATATAGTGTGGCTCATTAGGGTTACACCATGTAAACCCTAATGTGCATGACTTTCCATTTCCTTGATGATCCATGGGTTATAACCTCCATGGAGTATCCATGGGTTACCACATGGGTTAAGCCCAACATGAAGGGCAATCGATCACAAGCCCACATATATAAGAATGAATGATTTACATAATCAATCCCTATATATTTAATTAGTCTCTTTTGATCACAAAACTAATTCCAAATTAATTCTTGATCAATACTAATTAAATAATGTGATTTCATATTAATATATTAGAACTTATAATATATTAATATAAATCATAAATAACCTTTTTCGCACTTGTCTATCTAATTGTTCCAATGCCATGCAACCCACATGGACCATGCTACTCTCGGGTTGAGTACATACCAATAATAGTTATGGGCTTAGAGATCTAATCCAACACGATCCTATCTCAGTAAAACACATAATATAGCATATATATCACACAGACAAAATGCATAATATCACATAACTCAAATAAGCACATAAGACCCTCTGGCCACACATAGATACCACTCATGGTAAGTATAGTGAGAAAACTCACCTCGTAAGTAGGCTGAGAAAATATGTACTCCTCGAACACGAATCACCAAATCCATGAGTCAGCTCATCAACTCGTCGAGTCCCGTAAGTCAACTTCTCATTCAAACGTTTTAAGGCAGATATGCTACTCCAAACTCTAGATCTAGACTCCTATGGTTCAAATGTCACGTAAAGCTTCAATCTTTACGTGCATGCATGGCATATTTGCTCCATAATGCCACTACAAGCTCCAACTAAGGTGTTTAAGCACAAGAACTCTCTTATGGCTGGATAAAGCTGGAACCTTTGGACTTTATAGACCTCACAAGGTCCAGATCTGAAGTCTAGACCTCCTGATAAGCTCAATGCACTCAAATTCCCAATAAAAGGTGATAAAAGCCCTAACTTCCATAATCATGAGATCTAACCAATAAGATGAGAAAGGTGCAGGCTTTATACCTTCCACAGAAGCTCTGGACAAAATAGCACTAGATCTAACAGTTTCTCCTTGCTCCTTGCTGGATAATCTCCTCTTCTCCTCAAAAGATGCACTAGAGTACTCAAAGATTAGCTCTATAACTCTCTTATCTCACTACAACATAGTTTTTCACATGCATTTGCATTGTAAGGATAAGTTTTTCCTCAAAGTTTTAAAACAAAAGAAAAATTTTTGATTTTATTTTTTTTTAAATATCCTTACATGGCATTTGTGAGAAATTGTTGTTTATATGTTTCCATTGATAGCAATATTGGAAAATGGATTTGATTCGTTCGACTGTGGTAGTGTCATAATTTACCAAATAAGGAAAGATTCTCATCACCTAAGTTTCAGTTGGGTAGAAACTTGGAATCATGCAAGTTGTATGATGAATGAGAATTTTCATCTTTGGAAAATTAAGACTAATTCCTTGTTTACATGTATATGTGAGTCAAGTGAAGGACCAAGGGATCGAGTACACATTCTTGTACACTGGTCAAGTCCACCACAAAGATCGATAAGACTATTCGTCATGATTTACTAAGGTTTAGTAAATATGGTTATACTTACAAGTTTAAGTATAATTCTAAAACATTGGAAAGGTTTCAATGTATGGCGGAACAAATGAGAAGAATCAAATTAGGCAGAAAGATAAAAGTTTCTCAATCTAAAAAGATGGGAGAGTACTTTAGTTTCATGTTTTGTGATCATCTTAATGATTAAGAAACCATATCACAATTGGTCCTCTAAGGACATCTTAGTGCATTCCTATGGCTAAGGAGAGGAATCATGAATTGTTGAAATGGTTAAATCAAGAAGATGAGTCATACTACGTTCCTAAACAAGTCTTAGAGTCATACTCCAAGATTGTAACTTGAGTGACACATCTTAAAGAAGGTTTAGTAACACTAGTCAAATGTAATAGTAAAAGGTGTCCTACCCTTGTACATTTGAAATTGGTAAGTTGTGATGTTTTGGATAAAACAAAGACCAACTAAGGCCAATTCTGTGAAGTGTTTTTCTTGATAAGAATCTGCATTATCCCTTGAATATTTGTTTGTCAAGGAATGGTTCTTGGCAAGAGAATCTTATATGTAAAGAGGACAGTGGGAGTCTAAAAGATCCTGAAAGAGTTTAAAGATCTAATCAAGAATAAAACCTGTAGTTTATCACTAGCACACGACTTGAGGTTTATAACCTATCGTGTTGACATATTCCTATTTCTGTGCCCATTCCAGTTAAAGTTGGTTTTGCATTGGTTGCATAACAACTTGGAAGACATGGTAGGCCCTTGTGCTGCCAAGTGGCAAGAAGTTAAGATTGCACAAGTTCGGTCCATATGAGTTTGGATTTGTCACTAACCTTGTCTTGTGATTATGGTTAGACAAATTCACATGGATAGGAACACATACACCATAAAATCTCAGTTTCATAAGGTTTCTCTCCTATTCATGAAAATGATGGTGAGGAAATGCTTTCACTAAGTTGATTTTAAGTAGATAGCAGTTGTGATATTTGCATTCTCAAAGTCGTTAGTGGAGCGCGTGTGGTTAACCGGCACACTATCATGGACTTGTGAGAAATGGAAAACGTCTAAACAATTTAGACACACATGTGTGCTATCTAAGGAAAGGTGTATGATTTTGATAAAGTTTTATCAAAGCATCTTGTATCAGAAGTCTGAACTTTGGTAAGAAAGTCAATAAAGTATTGATTTCTAGAATTCCAACTGATTTCTGGATACATGTCAAAGCTAGTGGGAGCATGAATGTTATGTTAATAATCATCATGTTAGTGGGAGCATGATAATTATGATAAGTGTTGCAAGTTAGCAATGTTAATTATAGAAAACAAAAGTTTCAATTCGTGAAGTTGCAGGGGTTGAAAAGGTTGTTTTGCTATAATTAAGGGAGAGGAAATTGTCACACCCCCAAACCGAAACGGCGGAAACGTTCGGGGGTGGTTGACGTCATGCGTAGTATCACAACAATTGTATCATAGCAAGCATAGTAAACACAACCAGACATTGAATACATATATGAAAAAGCTTTACATTGTTTAATACATAGTTTTGTTCATATCAAAAGTAAAATAGAAAGACGTGACTCTAACGCTCCGACTTCTCCAAAACTCCTGGAAGTACCTGCCTACTAATTTCCTGAGAATACAAGCAGTTTTGAAAGAATATCAGCATAAAGCTGGTGAGTTCATAAGCATTTAGTTTTGGTGGAAAAATGTTCTTTGATTCTTTTGAAAAGTGTTCCTCAAGAAAATCCTATATTTTCTTTTGAAAAGCAGGTTTGAAAACCCGTTCCTCCCATGACTTCCCGGTTTGTACTAAATACGCACAATCTGAGGAGTCATGGGACGAATACGAATATCCCTTAGTAGAAAATAAACCATCAGTTTTTAGAAATGCCGGTGTTAACCTGGGAAACTCCTATAGGTAGAGACGAAAGCTTAGAAATCCCTGATTACTATCAGTATATATAAAAGTAGTTTTATTACTCAAAATAAAACAAATGAATAATAGAGTTCGTAAACCAAAGATAGTTTATACTTATTTGCGAGTCGTATAACCATACTTGATATGACCAAGAGACCTTTACAACGTTCTTCAGGCGTTAAGCTAAATGACATTTGTTCACCCCATGCATGCCTGCCTAACTGTAGCTAGTAGTTCTGGTGTGGGATTGTCAGTCCCGAATAGATCTATTCATAAATCCCACGCTCTCCCTCAAGGAGAATCTGGTTATACTAAAAGGATTTATTCCTATACACCTAAGGGTACAGTATTGAAGTAGAGCCTCACAATTCTGTATAATCTAGTTTACGAGCTAGAGATAGTATAAAACAATAATTATCCTAGAATAATTGTACTTTATACTCCTGAGAAAATATATAACATAGACTAAATCTGCCATAGTTTATATATATTCATTTATGAAATCTGATTTGGTAAAAACTGCCTAGAGGGTTATCCCAAACTATACCCATTATTGTTTATTAGAGTTGATATGGAAAATACTTTGTAAAAACCTTTCTGAAAGCTATGAAGTTAGATTTCCAAAAAAAAAAGTTTCCCTTATGCTCAACATATTACAAAAAGGGATAAAATATCCAAAATATGTTATTAAACGTGGAAATCGTTGAACAGTATTAATAAGTTTAAAACTTAATAAAATACTTTGAGTTTGGCTTGTATTCCCCCCTGAAAACATTAAAAACACAGAAAAATGTAGGGGTATGAACTCACCTCGGGCGATTTGAATGAAGGATCGATACGGAATGTGGGATGTTCAAGCGAAGCCTTGAACACGATTGGATCCTAACTAACATGTAATGACACATAAAGTCGTCAAATGATGGTATTTCACCACTAGATGTGATGGAGAACCACTCTAAGAACTTGGGACTACTTGCACTAAGTGTTAGGACCTTAAAATATTGCATGAGGGAGGTATATGGCCACCTTAAAGGTGTGTACGGCCATGGGTGTGCGTCCCAATGGGTGTACGGCCGTACACTCATGATGGAAGGTGCTTTTGAGGTGTTTTCAAGGTCCATACTTACATCTGTGAAGTGTTCTAGGTCCATACTTAGTTGTAGTACAAGCTAAGGGTCTTAGAAATGGGTTTGTGGTCCTAGGGTGTGTGTGTGTGGTTGCACAAAGGTGTGTGCTGTCGTACAAAGGAGTGTGCTACCGCATACAGAAGTGTGCTGCCGCACACTCTACCGCACACAGGTGTGTGCTGCCGCACACAGGAGTGTGCTGCCGCACACAGGAGCGTGCTGCTGCACACAGGAGTGTGTGGTCGTACACCCTTCAAGTTTTGTGTCAAAAATGCCAATTCTAAGGTGTAGCAAGGCTAGGGTCATGTCCAACTCGAATATGGAAGTCAAACTCTCACTTTGGAGGGTCTTTTAGGAGTGTGAGGCCACCTTATGTGGGTGTGTGGCCGCACTCCTTCAAAGAGCTGAAGAGCATGACGGGACATGATGAATTAAGACTTAGATCAAGAGGTTCTTCAAGCACAACAAGTTAAGTAATGGATTACTCACGTTTTTTAAGCCTGGGAGGGTTTGTGGTTGAAGAAGCTTGATAGAAATGGTGTTGTGTACTGCCAAGGTGTTAAAGGAATGAAAGGAAAGGGGCCTACCCTTTATATAGGGGTGGGTGTGTGGCCATGAGGGGTGTGTACGACCGTACACCCATGTGTGCGGCCGGACACTCCTCCACAAGGGGTGTATGGCCCGATTTCGTTACTATACGACTTGCTGACTCATTCCTAATCTCGACCTTGGTTGTACTCAAGCTTAGAACACTTATATGAACCCTTAACCAGTGTTAGAAGTTAACGGAAATGATTTTAACTTAGATTAACAGACTAGATGTACCATGCAGAAGTTTCGAGTTGTCACATCATCCCGCCGTTAGAGGGAATTTCGTCCCAAAATTCAAGAACGGAGATAAAAATCATGGACTTGGAAATGATGGGGTACTTCTGTTTTCCTTGGATTTTCGTGCTCCTTAGTGAATTCAAGTTCTCACTTGATATACCAGCGAACCTCTACTATCGGGGTGTGACGTTATCTCGTTCGCTTTGACTTCTCGGTTCGTGAGTTCAAATGATTCCTACACGAAGTGTAGACTCTCGTCTAACTCGATATTGTCAAGGGAAAATCGCAAGTGTCTCATCGGACAGACACTTCCTTTGGTTCGACACGAGGAAGACGGGATGAGCGTTGCTAAGCGCTCGAGGTAACTGGAGTTTGTACGCTATGGGACCGATCCTAGCAAGGATCTCGGACGGTCCAACGTATCTTGGATTTAGCTTTCTACACTTTCCGAAGTGTATCAGGCCTTTCCAGGGTGAGACCTGCAAAGGACACGTCCACCAATCTGGAACTCCAATGGTTTTTGTCTCTTATCGGCGTAGCCCCTTTCGTACGATCTTTTCAGTCGCCTCTCGGATGATTTCAGGATTCGTGAGAGTACTGCCGGGGACTTGACTCTCGACTAGTTGCATGTCGGCCACCTCCGCCCAGCACAGAGGGGATCTGTACTTACGGCCATAGAGGGCTTCGAACGGTGCAAACTCGATACTGGGAAGGTCACCGTTGTTGCAAGAAAGTTCAATTAAGGGTAGATGAGTGTCCCACGACGCATCTTCAATTGTCTGGATTGCCTTCTTACTCTGTCCATAGCTTTGTGGATGATACTCTTCGCATGAATACGTTCGGGTTTCGAAGAGAGATGAATTTTCGAAGTTCGCATCTAGTTTGTCGTTACGAGCGACGAGAGTTTTGCGATCGAACGATTTAAGACAAAAGGGTTTGGTATAACATAGACTCAGTCGGACTAGAGAGGATGACGTTGTAGATTCGCGCATTAAGTTTGTCCGGAAGATTCGTTTTGTTCGAACATTGGTGCCCTAGAGGAATGTCTCTGGTGTTGTCTGCGCTTGGTCTGAACTTGGTGGTTACTACTTCTACGAGGGTTCTGATGCTTCGAAACTATGAACTTTTATGAAATGGTCCTTACTAGATCTCTCTATGATCGTTTGGTGTATACAAGTCATGTATAACTACATCTGACCCTAACGTATTCACTAAGTTATCATAATTTACTCATTAGGGCTTTAAATCTTATAAGGATTTCGTGATTTAATCTGGATGAGAAAGTAATCACGATTATGAGGAATTATAGGGGTTTTCGAAAACATACCAAAACATAGCAGGGTTCTTGGATGCTTCCTCATTCCCTAAGGTCAGACTCCTCGTGTTTCCTCATTGTTCTTCTTTGTTGGGCAGTCTCTCTTGAAATGTCCTACACTACCACAGAGGTAACAGGTTGGACTTTCCCCAACATTGGTAGTCAGAGTGACGAACTTGACTAGGGTCCTACAGCTGCAGGAGGTGTGCCCCCTTCCTGTTGCATCTGGTGCAATGGTAGTTGCATTTGTTGCAGTGCGGGAGGTTTCCCAAGTAAGGTGTGGTTGGGGTTGGAATAGCAGGGCTGACTGGGGTATTGACTGTCCCGATTCGTTGCCTTTCAGTAGGTTCTTGGGTTGAACAGCTCCCTTCGAACGTTCGTTTTAGGAAGTTAGATTGGAAAGCAGGTGTGTCCTTTCTAGTAGGCACTGGTTGTTGAGATTGGTTAACACTAAGATTTGGATTGCCATTAACACTTCCACCTACTTTTGCGTTGTTTGCGTTAAGGACAGCTAGGGCGGCTGCTACGGCTGCTGTGACAGTAGTTTGGAACGTAGCGGAGTCCATCTGGAGAATTGGTGTCTTACTGGTGGGTTGGGTACGCTTCTTCGGAGGCATGATCTGCTATATGTCAAGAAAAGAAGCTTGTGAGCAACAATGGTTGCCTCTGGATGTATCCTAAAGGTTTATCTACGCACTAAGATTTCCCGTTTTGCTATCTGACTCTCATTGATTCGACCCACATCCCCATGATGTGGTCCTAGCAAGGATAAAAAAGATTTGAACACAATAAGGTTCACATACAATAAACTCACCAGCTCTTTACTGCTCAACTCATTGAGCTGGCTGGGTAACTCTCACATTTTCGCTGGCTCTAGACGATATGGAGATTTGGCTATAAGGGTAGCTACGGGGATCAAGTCGACACGGGATTCAACTTGACGCTCGGGAGGAACCCCTGGAATGTCTTTGGGGAAGACATTAGGGAAAATTGCAGACTTCGGAGATGCTCTCGAGGTCTTTAACTACTTGGGCTTGGTTAACAATATACGCCAGGAATGCATGGCATACCTTCCGCCGAAACTTCCGAGCTTTGACGCATGAAATGCGACGAAGGTTCGAACAAATTTTACCACTGTAACCAGCGAGGACTTCGTCAGAGGGAAGATTGAGACGAATCGCTTTCTCGAAGCAAAGGACATCAACACGATTTGGGGCTCAACCATCCCATGCCGATTAGGACATCGAAGCTTTTCATGGAGACTGATATGAAATCGATGGGGAAAAGGAATGATCGTCTAAGTACATCCTATGATACATGTTTTGAAGACAAAACAGTGATAGGACTTTGATAAAGTTGCTTAATTTGCATGCTACCGATCTAAGGTATACTTTTTACAATGATAATCTTTAATTAAAATGTGATTGTTGCCATCATAACTGAAACTGAGATTACGCATATTTCGGAACCCTTAACCTAAAATTGGGTCTAAGTCATTCTAACAGAGAAATAATCTTGGCAACATGAAAGACAAGGATGTTTACGGAAAAGAGCTACTTAGAACATAAATATGAAAGTTATTCCTTAGACCAAAAAGGAAGGATGAGTAGAGTATTCTCCTATCGGCGACGGGTACTCCTCAAGTGAAACCTTAATTCGGTCAGCTGGCGTTCCACACCAAGCAGGCGTCTTTCATACCCGGTCTGGCGTGCTCGGGGCTCTATGACTTCGGCTTGGGTTGTAGCTAATTCTCGTTGCAGAGCTTCATTGTTCCTTGCAGCTGTCGCATGAGCAATCTCGAAGCGACGAATGCGATCTGTGCTGGTGTTCAATTCTGCTTCGAGCTCCTCAGTTCGCTGAAGGGTTGCCATACCTAGCTCCACATTGCGAGTCACTCGGCGTATCAGGATTGGAAGGGCCCTGTCCGCGGGTCCTCCTTCGTTCAGATTGTAGAAGTTGCGGTTTCCGTCGTATGGGAGGGGTTGGTCTTGCTCATAGCTCCACCTATTCAAACTCCTGACCCAAATAGGCGTTGGACCTTGGAATCCAACTCGAGGGTTAGGATTTGGTATTGGGCCACTTGAGGTAGGTTCTCGACTTTGGGTTTCGAGTCAGTCTCTTCAGGAAATTGTTCGGCAAAGTCGTCGCCCAAAGAGATTTCATGGTTTCCTTCTGGCTCTGGCTCGATCCATCCATCATCTCCTTGGTTAGGAAAGTACGGGTCGTCAGGGAGATGGAATCCAGCCATGCTATCTACGCGAGGTGATGGAAAAGGGATAGTTAATAGGCATCGAATCTAATAATACTTCCAATGATGGATTCTTAGGTAAGTTTCCAATTCGGTTGTTATAGCATCCAAAAATACTCCTATAGTATTTTAACCCTTATGTTCGGTTCTAGAACTCTTCTCGTATCTAGGTAAGTTTTAGGCTTGTTGCAACACCACAGTCACTCCCAAGCACATGTTGGTCATGTCTCGACTGAATATAGTTGATCAGGCTATATTCACCCTAGACATGATTACATAACTACCCAGGTTTAACCGCAGCGTCCCAACATCCAAATACTTTTTTTTATTCTACCTATGATAAGGATTCAGGTACCTACTTATACTTGTATACTTTTTATAAAAATACTTATATTATTGAAAGTATACTTCTAGTTTAGAGCACTTAGGCCCCTTAATTATTATAGTTGTATACCATGTAAGGTTCAGTATACTTAGTTCGCTATAAACAAGGGCTCTGATACCAATCTGTCACACCCCCAAACCGGAACGGCGAAAACGTTCGGGGGTGGTTGACGTCATGCGTAGTATCACAACAATTGTATCATAGCAAGCATAGTAAACACAACCAGACATCGAATACATATATGAAAAAGTTTTACATTTTTTAATACATAGTTTTGTTCATATCAAAAGTAAAATAGAAAGACGTGACTCTAACGCTCCGACTTCTCCAAAACTCCTGGAAGTACCTATCTACTAATTTCATGAGAATACAAGCAGTTTTGAAAGAATATTAGCATAAAGCTGGTGAGTTCATAAGCATATAGTTTTGGTGGAAAAATGTTCTTTGATTCTTTTGAAAAATGTTCCTCAAGAAAATCCTATATTTTCTTTTGAAAAGCAGGTTTGAAAACCCGTTCCTCCCATGACTTCCCGGTTTGTACTAAATACGCACAATCCGAGGAGTCATGGGATGAATACAAATATCCATTAGTAGAAAACAAACCATCAGTTTTTAGAAATGCCGGTGTTAACCTGGGAAACTCCTATATTTTCCCTAAAAACAAGTTATCCATCCTAGAGGTAGAGACGAACGCTTAGAAATCCCTGATTACTATCAGTATATATAAAAGTAGTTTTATTACTCAAAATAAAACAAATGAAGAATAGAGTCCGTAAAACAAAGATAGTTTATACTTATTTACGAGTCGTATAACCATACTTGATATGACCGAGAGACCTTTACAACGTTCTTCAGGCGTTAACCTAAATGACATTTGTTCACCCCAGGCATGCCTGCCTAACTGTAGCTAGCAGTTCTGGTGTGGGATTGTCAGTCCCGAATAGATCTATTCACAAATCCCACGCTCTCCCTCAAGGAGACTCTGGTTATACTAAAAGGATTTATTCTTGTACACCTAAGGGTACAGTATTGAAGTAGAGCCTCACAATTCTGTATAATCTAGTTTACGAGCTAGAGACAGTATAAAACAATAATTATCCTAGAATAATTGTACTTTATACTCCTGAGAAAATATATAACATAGACTAAATCTGCCATAGTTTATATATATTCATTTATGAAATCTGATTTGGTAAAAACTGCCTAGAGGGTTATCCCAAACTATACCGATTATAGTTTATTAGAGTTGATATGGAAAATGCTTTGTAAAAACCTTTCTGAAAGCTATGAAGTTAGATTTCCAAAAATAAAAGTTTCCCTTATGCTCAACATATTACAAAAAGGGATAAAATATCCAAAATATGTTATTAAACGTGGAAATCGTTGAACTGTATTAATAAGTTTAAAACTTAATAAAATACTTTGAGTTTGGCTATTATTCCCCCCCCCCTCGCCTGAAAACATTAAAAAAACACAGAAAAATGTAGGGGTATGGACTCGCCTCGGGCGATTTGAATGAAGAATAGATACGGAATGTGGGATGTTCAAGCGAAGCCTTGAACAGGATTTGATCCTAATTAACACGTAATGACACATAAAGGATTCAAATGATGGTATTTCACCACTAGATGTGATGGAGAACCACTCTAAGAACTTGGGACTACTTGCACTAAGTGTTTGGACCTTAAAGGATTGCATGAGGGAGGTGTATGGCCACCTTAAAGGTGTGTACGGCAATGGGTGTGCGGCCCAATGGGTGTGAGGCCATACACTCATGATGGAAGGTGCCTTTGAGGTGTTTTCAAGGTCCATACTTGCATCCGTGAAGTGTTCTAGGTCCATACTTAGTTGTAGTACAAGTTAAGGGTCTTAGAAATGGGTTTGTGGTCCTAGGGTGTGTGTGTGTGGTCGTACAAAGGTGTGTGCTTCCGTACAAGGGAGTGTGCTACCGCACACCGGAGTGTGTTGTCGTACACCGGAGTGTGCTGCCGCACACAGGAGTGTGTGGTCGTACACCCTTCAAGTTTTGTGTCCACAATGCCAATTCTAAGGTGTATCAAGGCTAGGGTCATGCCCAACTCGAATATGGAAGTCAAACTCTCACTTTGGAGGGTCTTTTAGGAGTGTGAGGCCATCTTATGTGGGTGTGTGGCTGCACTCCTTCAAAGAGCTGAAGAGCATGACGGGACATGATGAATTAAGACTTAGATCAAGAGGTTCTTCAAGCACAACAAGTTAAGGAATGGATTACTCACGTTTTTGAAGCCTGGGAGGGTTTATGGTTGAAGAAGCTTGAGAGAAATGGTGTTGTGTACTGCCAAGGTGTTAAAGGAATGAAAGGAAAGGGGCCTACCCTTTATATAGGGGTGGGTGTGTGGCCATGAGGGGTGTGTAGGGTCGTACACCCATGTGTGCGGCCGCATACTCCTCCATAAGGGGTGTATGGCCTGATTTCGTTCCTATACGACTTGCTGACTCATTCCTAATCTAGACCTTGGTTGTACTCAAGCTTAGAACACTTAAATGAACCCTTAACCAGTGCTAGAAGTTAACAGAAACGAGTTTAACTTAGATTAACTGACTAGATGTACCAGGCAGAAGTTTCGGGTTGTCACAGAAAGTATACTTCATTTCAGTTCTAATAGCTTAGATTGTGATATTTTTATCGAATTTAGTCATGATTACATTATTTGCGTTCTAAAATTCGATTATGATTATGGCATCCCTTTTCATAATCTGAATTATGAGAACATGGCAAATAGAAATAGAAATATTATAGCAAAAAGACTGGTCTAGTATCATGTCTTTATGTGAGACATCATGAATCGTGTCCCATATGCGTCAGATATAGGATCGATTGCATGTGCTATAATATTCATCCTTTCTAAATTTTCCAAATGCTCAGGGCATTAAGAAGGGAAAAGTCTAGAATTGGATATGACTAAAATGATTAAGCAATTGTCGAGGACAATCTAAGGTTTAACAAAGATTGGTTGCTCATGGACAGTTGGAAGTATATTGTTAATTTTGGTAGGACCATATTCACATATTCTGAAAAGAGGCAACTCTTGTTCAGAAGTGATAGTCAAAATGGGAATCTGGAAAGGTTTTCATAGGTGTAAGTTGTTCCTCAAATCTGTGTAAGATTAAAAAGCTTAATGCAAGAAGGATGTTCAAAGTAATGTACTTTGAATTTGAGACTTTGTTTCCATGGAATTGATCTCCAGTGGAATACTCTGTAATGTCTGTTGAAAAGTCTTTGTGACTTTGTGCATAATCATTACGAGAGGATCAATGCATATAAGTTTAGAATCTAACAGATTTCGGTAAATGGCAGGAATGTGGAATTCTTACATTTACAATGAGGATTTGGGATTGTGAAATGAGCATCATTGGAATCATGTTCAATTGGTCTATTTCACACAGTAAGGATCATAGACAAACATAGTGTGCATGCTTGGAGCATGGCATGACTATTGTTTTGATTCAAGCATAAAGTTGATTATTTGAAACATTATATAATGAATAATGAGTAATCAATATGGTGTTTAAATAAAAGGTGTTTTATTTACTCTCAAAGGTGCTTGGGACCATAGAGTGATTAGTATTATTCTTGTGTTTCACTTTGCATGTTTTGAATTCCAGAATAGCTAGGTTATTCTTTCCGAATGACTAAGTTATTCAAATTCTCCACCGTCGGTCATATGTTGGAAGTAGGTATGAATCAAGACTGTCATGAATTGGGTTTGTAGATGTCTAAGGTGTTGGACATAGCAAAAGTTGCTGCAACATTCATGAGTGCTCCTAGAATGAGATTCGAGTGTTGGATTAAACCCACGCTCACTTGTATCACTTCATGGATTTTATCTCGAGTGATCGTGAGACGGTAATATCTTATATTCTTCAAACCTAGAGATATGAGTTGTTAACTATGAGTTGGTTATACATTGTTTGTACGAAAACGCATTGGTAACTTAATGTTATAAAACGTGCCTTTGTGTATGATTTAACAAGTAGTAGAACAAGCATATGAGTCGAAGTTTATCCATTCCTTTTACCATTGGAGGGATAAAAGCGATATCTGTGGGCCCCTCGATGATTTGGTGATGACAAACGTAAGTGCTCGGCCGGGCCTGGACTAATTTGATTTGTTCAATTAGTCAGTCATCATAAATTGGAAATCAAGAAACAATAGATGGACAGAGATAATGATTATAATCCATGTCTCAGTCCATATGATATCTAGAATTGAGGAATATATGATCCCTTATCTAATGGACGCGTCATTGATTTGTTCAGAGTTCGACAGCGGCTTTAAGAGCTACGATTGCTAGTCGGGTTTTGGAGTCATACACAATAATAGTTTTAAACTTACCCAAGTGGACGACTGTTGGATTAGGTGTCTAAGCCCATAACTATTATTGGTATGAATTCGACCCGAGAGTAGCATGGTCCATTTGGGTTGCATATCATCAGGACAATTTGTTAGGTTGGACTTTTGAGAGAAGAGTATATATATGATTTATTAATATATTATAAGTTCTAATATATTAATATGAAATCATATGTTTTAATTAGTATTGATCAAGAATTAATTTGGAATTAATTTAGTGATCAAAAGAGACTAATTAAAACTATGGGGACTAATTATGGTAATTAGTTATATTTATATGTGTTGGGCTTATGATCCATGTTGGACCAAGTTAATGTATGGATACATAAAGAGTTGGGCCACATGAACCATGGATCATAAAACCCATGGGTATGGGTTTGGGTTATACCCATGACTCTTGGAATTCAACACATATAAATACATATGTTATGACCTAAAAACCTCCAACCACTAGTGTGTGTGCATGTACTTGGAGTTCATGAAGTTTTTAAAGTGCATGGAGATTCTCTCTCAAGTCCTACCTTTGTCCTTGATGTGTTGTGACTTCATTTGAGGCTTCCACACTATTGGGGCTAAGCTCTTAAGGCCAAATGCGTCAAGACTTCCAGCCACACAAAAAGGTATGTTACACTATCTAGTATTTTATGTAGTTTGTATGACAATTGCATGCTAGCTATAGGTTCAATACCTTGGAAACCATTTGCATGTATAATTAGTGAAAACATAGATCCAAGGTATTTATGGTTGTATGTGCACCATATGATGTTGTATTATACTAAAACCCAACACATCCTTGCTGCATTTGTAGCAAATCCCTGCCCGAAAAGATCCCTCTTGGGTCTTGCCACACTTGCTACAAGTGCAGCCCTTCTGGCCTCCAGCTCTCGAATCAGCAGGCTTAACCGCTTAGCCGCCGGTTGCAACTATGTCGGTCTCCTATATCTCCCCTGCTGCTCTCCCTCCTCTCTGGTCTGAATCGCCAACTTAATCTCCCTCCTCCTGGAATTGGTCTGCAACTCAACCAGTGCCTGATAAGACGAGTTCGCCACGAACTCCCGAATATCCCTCCTTAAAATGCTCAAGTACTGGCTCACACGTTCCTGCTCAGTGGACACGTACTCAGGGCAGAACATCGCCCTCTCATGAAACATCCTAGTAATCTCAGTCACCGACTCTATCTTCTGCTTGAGAGATAGAAACTCCTGTGCCAAATGTTCCCTCTCCACCTGGGGAACATACTCATCTCGAAACAACTTGGTGAACCTCTCCTAAGTCACCGCAGCATGATCTGCAGGGGTAAAATCAGTCGTCACAAACTTCCACCAGTCCTTCGCTCCCAAGCGAAGCTGGTTCTGCGCGAACCGGACACTCAGATGCTCTGGACATGAACACGTGTAAAAGCTTCCCTCAATGTCAGTGATCCATCTCATGGCAGAAATCGGATCCTGTGTCCAATCAAACTTTGGCGGCTTCGTGTTGCTGAACTCCCGGAACAACAACGAGTCACCTCCCTATGGCCTAGCAGCAGTAACAGTTGCATTGGCTGCAGCAGCAGCAGCCTCAGTAACAACAGCGTATCGCTCGTCAAACGTCTCAATCAGGGTGGTCTTAATAGACCGAAACATCTCAGGAATCTCCGCTCGAATAGCTGCGGCCACCTCCTCGTGAATCATCCTGCGAATCTCATCATCACTAGTCCCACTGCCCTCGGTGTTGTGGCGTGTACCCACCATGATATCTCTGAAACACAACACAAAACTCATCAAAGACTCACTCGAGCATACTCACACTCGATCACTCATCCCTACTTTTTCCTTAGAATCCTAAGGATTCTTACTTGGGTGGAAAACATATCCGGTGATTTCAGTAGTACGGGCCCAATACTACCTTCCACACCAACCTGTAGTCATCCCAAGTCCTCCTACAAGGGTTCTAATTCACAAGTACTCTGTCTCTCACAAATATCAGGCTACTCTCTCAGTAGGCTACTCATATGCTCATCAAGGTATCTCTTCCTATATTATCTCTCGACTCAGAACTCAGAACATACTCAGAGAAAATAACATATAACACTGATCAAAAGCATCTCCTTGGCTAATGAATCACAAATCAGGCAACTCTAGCCCTAGAGTATGAAATACCTAGCCTACTCTCTAGCATGCATTTCTAATATCTCATAAGTATCTCATAAATATCTCGAAAAGTAAACAGTTAAGGGTATTTTGGGAAACCACCGTTCGGGCTCTGGCTGATTATACACACTGCTCCTTCACGTTTTTTCTTAAAACCTCTTACTCGGTTTAGAAAAATCATTTTTGTTCAATTTTTTTTTCTCAAATCCTCAGTTTGAGTCCAGACTTACCCGAAGGTGCATCCGAATCCCTCAAACCAAGGCTCTGATGACAACTTGTAACACTGTAAATTTTCAAGCGAAATTTTTCATTTTAAAAGCACGATAAACTCATATATTGTATTTCATAAAACCACATGTATCTCAAAATGTCAACATAAAACCACAAAGAAAGTCAAATCCCAAAATCCTCAACATAGTCTCGAACAAGTGTGTATAATCATGTCGGTGCCTTCCCGCGGTCCTGAGAGGTACCTGAAACACATCACACATAACACGGTAAGCACAAAGCTTAGTGAGTTGCCCAAAATACCACATACACAAATAATAAGCCTCTCATGGCTATAACTCGGCATGGACCCTCGAGTCTCATGCGTCTCAGTGTGGACCCTCCGATCATGTGTCTCAGTGAGGACCCTCCGGTCTCACAACTCAGTTTGGATCCTTCGGTACTGTCTCTGTGGAAACCCTTCGGTCCCACAACTCGGGTTGGACCCTCCGGTCCTGTCTAAGTGGAAACCCTCCGGTCCCACAACTCGGGTTGGACCCTACGGTGCTATCTCAGTAAAATATAGAATATAGCATATATATATCACACAGACAAAATACATAATATCACATAACTCAAATAAGCACATAAGACCCTCCGGTCACACATAGATACCACTCATGGTAAGTATAGTGAGAGAACTCACCTTGTAAGTAGGCTAAGAAAATGTTTACTCCTCGAACACGAATCACCAAATCTAGCCTACATGTAACAAGCCTCTCTAATTAACACTTAAAGATCACAATTCCAAATAAACTCATGATAGTCCCTATTCAACTCCTAGGATGGTTAAAATACCATTTTACCCCTCCATGGTCTCCATAAGTCCTGCCTTGACCAAACCCTAAAGTCAACAAAAGTCAACAGTCGAGTCAACTGTCGATGTTGACCTGACTCACTGAGTGCACCTATGTGACTCACCGAGTCCCCATTGTTCCTCAGAACATTGCAAAAACCCAACTTAACTCGTCGAGGCGTCTCGTCGACTCGCTGAGTTACACATATCCAGACTGATCGGGGAAAACCCTAGTCGACTCGTCGGGTCAGTTCGTTGACTCGTCGAGTCCCTTAAGTCAACTTCTCATTCAGACGTTTTAAGGCAGATCTGCTACTCCAAACTCTAGATCTAGACTCCTAAGGATCGAATGTCACGTAAAGCTTCGATCTTGACGTGCATGCATGTCATATTTGCTCCATAACGCCACTACAAGCTCCAACTAATGTGTTTAAGCACAAGAACTCTCTTATGGCTGGATAAAGCTGGGGCCTGTGGACTCTATGGACCTCACAAGGTCCAGATCTGAAGTCTAGACCTCCTGATAAGCTCAAAGCACTCAAAGTCCCAATAAAAGGTGATAAAAGCCCTAACTTCCGTAATCATGAGATGTAACCAATAAGATGAGAAATATGCAGGATTTATACCTTCCATAGAAGCTCTGGACGAAATAGCACTAGATCCAACAGTTTCTCCTTGCTCCTTGCTGGATAATCTCCTCTTCTCCTCAAAATATGCACTAGAATACTCAAAGATTAGCTCTATAACTCTCTTATCTCACTACAAACGTTTAGGGTTTCACACAGGGGAGTTAGGCAGCTGGTGAGGCGGAAATGAGAACATAACTTCTCTTAAATAGGCCCCAACCCTGGAGATTAGGGTTTCATCTCACAACGCCAACTCGGCGAGTCGGCTCTCTAACTCGTCGAGTCGGTCATTAAACCCACATGGCTATTTCGTCCCTGCTCGACGAGTTGAGGCACCAACTCGTCGAGTCACCCAGTCAACTCATAAATAACATATATAAATATTATACCTTGGAATCAGGATGTTACACAAAGTCAACGGGTAGTTGGTCAAAGTCAACGGTCAACTGTCAATGAGCTGTGACCAGTTCTTGGTCGCATCGTGACTACCAGGCGACAAAACAGTCACGACATCAGACCCATATTTACGACGCCAACCTTCATTGGTCGCGTCTCGATGTTCGAGACATATTACTTCTTTTATTAAGCACTTAAACCCTTAAGACTAAGGCTCCAACTTTCTATATCACAACAGAATAATGTCTTAATGGATAAAGTTTCCAACTTT
Organism: Lactuca virosa; assembly: GCF_052849685.1. Classification (NCBI taxonomy): domain Eukaryota; kingdom Viridiplantae; phylum Streptophyta; class Magnoliopsida; order Asterales; family Asteraceae; genus Lactuca; species Lactuca virosa. Next base: position 205,598,361 of record NC_136429.1, read on the forward strand.
ATCCATTTTCATGCCTCAAACACACCTATCTTTAACCTAGGTATAAAATGGGACCAAAAAAATACAAACTTTATGCATGGGTCAAATGGAAGGTTTAAAATGCATAGAAAACACCACCAAGGGTTCAGAGCATCAATTAAAACCACCTTTATCCTGGAGTTACCCAAACTCTAAGGAATCAACAAAATAAGGTACCAACTAAGCTAAAATCCTAGATCTAGCATGCAAAATCCATAATGGTGAGAACTGGACGACTTACAAAGCGTGGGAAGGCAACAAGATGGTAGAAAATCTTTGGATTTTGCTTCTTTTGATAAACAATAGCAACCAACTCTTTAATCATTCTCTCCAAGACAACAAACACAAGGAGTGAAGACAAAGGAGGCTAAGGTTGTGGAGGTAAATGGTTTTTGTGCGTGGAGACTTATGGTTTAGGCAAAACCTAAGCATATTATTCCTTAAATTTGGCTTAAGGCCTGAGATCTAGCATTTAGCTAATTGCAGCTTCGCGTCGCGATATTTACCTTGGTTACGCCGCTACTTGTGACGTAGCTCGCAGTGCCACGCCCTATTACTCGCGTCGCGACTAAGGGTTTTTTTTTTCCAAAACGCCCTATTACTTGTGACGTAGCTCGCAGTGCCACGCCCGATTTTCCATTTAGGGCTTGCACTTCTTTGATCGACTTTGGCAACCGTGATTGTATCAATGACTCAACCTTCTTGGAATTGGCTTGGATTCCTTTTGTTGTGATTATGTTCCCCAAGAATTTCCCTTCTTCTATTCTGAATTCATATTTTTTGAGATTTAGCTTCATTTGAATGCTTCTTAGGTTTTCAAATGTTTCCTTGATATCATTGAGGAAAGAGTTATGATTCTTACTTTTCATAACCATGTGATCAATGTAGACCTCAGTTTTTCTTCCTACCTAGGAGCTGAAGACATTATCTGCTAACCTTTAATAAGTTTCCCTTGTGTTTTTAGACAGAATGACATTTTTGTAACAGAACATGCCTCTGTCTATATGAAAGGATGTCTTCTCTTCATCACCCTTTCGCATATGAATCTGGTGGTAGCCTTTGTATGCATCCAATAAACTTTTCCACCTGTACCAGTCCAATGATGGTCCTAATCGTATGATTCTCCAAGAGTGATGGTCCTCTACATACTCTCTATAGATATAAACAAGAACGTTAGGAGTTATATATGTTTCCCCTGGTATTGCCTTCTAAAGCCTAAGTTGGAATGAGATTGAATGCTTAGAGTACGAGTTTAACGATTTTTAGAAAAAATGAGTCCCTCTTACCTTAGGATATACTTTACTTTTATAGGGTTTTTTTTTCGGAGAGCGGGAACATCCTTTTACCTGGTCCCTTATTAGACCCGTGTCAAATTTGAGTTGTACTTTTGTACTCCTTATGACTAATATGTATCCCATATTTGTACCTTACTATTTATATTACATGTTTTCGTGGATATGTTTATTCATGGTTCTTTCACATATGTATGACAATGTTCACGGCGCTGTCCGACCATCCTAGACTTTTTAACTTGTTTTTATCCGGGTGAGAGCTCGGGTCTGTATTTTCCAATGATATCGACCTGGGTACACCATTAAGAAGCATCTACGATAGGTAGATATACGTAAACGATGCCTTCTCAAACAACTAACAAAAAACCTTTTGTGATGTTAATGACGATCATGTTGAATACGATTATACGAAACCACTTCCACCCCCACATGAAAAAATGGATGAACAAGAAGGAATTAGGGCCCGACAAAGGATTCTCCACAACTATGCCATTCTACCTTTCTCCGTATTCCTAATCGGTATTTTCCGTCCGTTCTCTAATTTCATTTTGATCATAATCAGTAGATCAAGATTCAACGACAACGTCGATGAAGGCGTCAATTAAAGTGTATTAACCCTAAAACACTTCGTGAGGGCAAGGCATTAGAAGCAATGGGGAGGCAGCCATGAATATCTTCACACCAGAAACCATGAATCGTTAAGAGAGCCATAAAGTATAGTAGTCTTGAAGAAAACGTAGAATCGAGAAATAATTACAATACGACAATATGTTTTTTAAGATGACAAAAAATAAAATACATTATTTTTATGACAAAAAAAAATATTTTCCATAAAATCAGCTTGTATCGTAATTCTCTTATCTTTAAAAGTCGTTAGGAGTCTAATCAACTTGAAAGCAATCTATGCTATTTACTAGAGCTTTCAAAAATATACCACGAAAAAACAACTAACATGTTATCATCTAGAGCAAGAAAGTTGGTATCGAATATATTTGGTAGCCAACATTATTGGTTAGTACTATCGTACCAAGTGAGAGTCATAGAATGATGGTATAAAATTTTAAATATCATGGTAGTACTGTACCAATTAATTTATATATATATATATATATATATATATATATATATATATATATATATATATATATATATATATATATATATATATAACGAAATTGTATATTTCAATTATCAAGTATGCTTAGTGTTTACAAATTAAAAATAATATATAAGCAAATTATCCGTTTTAGTCAATAGTTATTACTATGTTAAAATTAAAAAAAAAAAAAGCTTGCTTCAATGTTACTATAATATAATTCTTTGGTAAATTAAAAGAATTAAGTAACTAATTTCTTTACTAAATGTTAAAAATACACGATGTTTTTTCCAATCTTTAAATCTTATAATAAAAATTTAGAAAAAAAAATTATAACCAAAACTTGTTGGTAGTCAAACAAGTTGATACGAAGTATACTAAGAAAAATATGGAATGATAATTTTTGCTATGGCAATTATTTAATAACTCGTTTATCTTGATTTTTGTATAGGTTTTTTCTTTCTGAAAAATAAAATTTTGGTCGATGATCCATTTATTATTATTATTATTATTATTATTATTATTATTATTATGTGGATAAACATGGAGAAAGTAATACGTGGGAGCATATAATTAAGAGATCTCTATAGTTAATACGAACCAAAGACCCACTACATCAACTTGCCTATATATTTTCCTTGAGATTTTTATTTCATTCCTCGAGATGCATGTTAAAGGAAGAATCGAATGGACTCTAGAAAACTCACTCCCTCCAAGATTTGTTGCAACTCTTTTTTACCGCTAGGGAAATAAAGCCATGTGAGGGATACAACCACGAGAGAGATCTTGGGTCAAGAATTACAGCTTATGTTCATGAAACTTTCCATATTAGGAATTCAATCATTACTTCCTTCCAATTAAATCAGGAAATATTGTCATGTGGACCTCCACCATCCATAAAGTGGTAACCAATAGACATCGTAAACAATGCCAGCATGAAAATTGGCTCCATAATCATAACACCTATATGCTAAAATAAATATAACACATATATAATCGAATAAACCAAAATAGAACTTCTATTCATCCATCATTTTTGAATTGGGAGTATGATCATTCACTGTTCTAAGCAGTGGGTTCGCACTAGCTAGTCGGATCTCATTTATCCGTATATAGTTCTAAATGAGAAAATGAAATATCCAATAGAATAGAATAGAAGTTAATTAATAATTCCTTGGAGAAGGTTGCTCTGAATATGTTGTGGATACCCCAAAAATAATATTAACACGTATTAATTCTTGAATTAGCATATCAGGAACAGGGGCAATATATATTATGTATAATGTATTTAGGATTTTGTTTAAGGGTGCGTAATATTTGAAGCCAAGAAGTGTATATGAAATTAATTCAAAAGTGAAAATAATAGTAGGCCAGTGAGAAGACAAGAAGACGCTAAGGAAAGGGCTTAAATAGGATAGATATTTGAAGCCCATAATTAATCGTATGCATCATTTTAGTGAATTGGACTTTTATAGACAGCTTCCCCTATTGTCCTTTTATAGAAAGTAGAAACCTTCCTCTGAATCTTATCTAACGCATAACGGCCTCCAGCTCACAGAAATAATATGATATTTCACCATCTCATAATATGATCTAATTAATAGTGTAATAGTGTTGGTGATGCTCGTTATGGGTGGCCAGGTGGGCCATCTGCAATTTATCATCACAAACTCATTAACTAATCCCAAGCAGATGCTCCAATCATCTTAAACAAATTAAGATGTCCCCTCAGATTATCCAAATGAACCAGGCCAAACAATCCAAAATGGCTTGCCCATATACTATTGGTTAGCTATAAAATAATAATAATAATAATAATAATAATAATAATAATAATGAAAGGTTATCTCTAATTCGCAATGTAGAAAGTCACACCACAAATATAGGGACAGAAAAGGACTGACGTTAGAATTATGATGATATATGTCCACTTTTATCATGAATGTTCAATCATGTGAGAGTGAGACATGTAATTAATTTGTGATATGCAATACGTTACCTACTTTACTTATTTCGGTGCATCAGATACACTAGAATGGAAGGCTGCGGCGACCTCATCGCCACCGGAGGTAGCTGGCATGTGGTTTTGGTCTGGACATTTTGTCCAATAGTTTGGTCACTCTCTTAGTCTCTTTAATGTTTTTTTTTTTAACATCAAGGTTGTTGTTACTTCATTTTGGTGACTTAGAAGTGATTTGTCAATCCCGTTGATTGTTAATTAATAATACAACTCATCTAGCTCTCCCATTTGGATGTACACCGTCTCCATGATAGTGGAAGCACGTTAAATGTTCGTATCTCATGTGTTGCTTTTTTTGTCAATTACATTTGCTTATCGTAGTATGTTTATTGCTCTAGCGTGTATTTATGTATCCTAGTTTGTTATCCAATCTAATTATTGGGTTGGCAGTTTGAAAATTCTTTTGACACGTTTAAAATTGATAAATTATAAATACCAGCGGAAGTCGTAATTAAACTTCACCAAATTCACATTAAATTAATCGAACATTATTATAAGTGTACAAAGGGATATTAAAAGAAGTAAACAAAGATGGTTTAAGCGTATATTGCAAATTTAACATAACAAATATCGGTTAAGCATATATTGGTAATCTAACGTCCATGGTCTTCTTCAATCTTTCTTCTAAATATTATTTGATCAACGTACATTAACCACACCTAACACATGACAAAGAAAATTAAGAAGTAGAGTATTAGACGGAAAAACGAATAGTGAACAACACAAAGCTTTCAACTGTCTAAAAGGATATCGATTAGTAACACATCCATATGTTCACAAATAAAAGGAAACAACCCACTTTCTTGTCCAATTATGCATAATAACTCTTCAAAACATATGGTTAGGACTTAGGATGAAAATATTAATCCAAAAATAATCGCATAATTAAAATATAATTTTCTCATCTTTCATCAAAACAAGTATCAATACAAATGTTCGTCAAAACAATCAACATGATATTGGCCACACTTTTTGACAAAACTATGTATTCCTTGCAAGGCTTCACTAACAAACAATTGACCACAAAACAATTCAAAATTACTAATCTTTGTCGATTTCATCATTTGAATGGAATTAAGGTGTTTGAAACCCTGTTCTAACCCTTCTTTAACATCAACTAGTCAATCAAGTTTAAGGAAGAATCAGATGGTTGATTCTGTATTGATGAAGCTCAAAACTCAAGCATTTAGCTCACCAAAAGTGAACAATAGAAGTGACTTTCACCATAGGTATTAACATGCATTATGGGACATTATTTGCAATAATGTCCAATCCAATATATGGAAGTCTAGTCCTAACATACAATAAAATGGAAACTAGTCCAAACTGGGGCTACAAAACAATCACAAATCCATAGAGAAGTCAAAGAATATTTACAGTTATACATAATCCAAAATAAACGACTAAAGCTTCTTTCATTTTATGTGATAACTAATATCAAAATAAATATATAAATATCTATATAATCATATTATATTATTATAATATCATGATTAGTTCAAAATTAATGAGGAGTGAATTCAAGCAAATGAAATGGGTTCATCATCTTTAGACTTAGGCATTATATATAGCTTGAGAAATCGAGTGTCAACTGCACTGGAATTGTGAAAAAAGACGAAGAAACAACGGAGAAATCGGGTGTGGAAGTTCTTGACGACTTTTAAAGTTTTCTAGGAATTAAGGGTGCGTTTAGTGTAACAAGCTTCAGTTAGGACCTAACGCCAACAAAGTGAGTTTTGTGTGAATTTTGTAGTTGATTGTATGAAAAGTTGTTTCCAAATTATTTGCGATTGCATGTTATCGTTGTTACTGATAAAAATATTTGTGTGGATTGCATAAATTGTTTCATGTAAAAGGGTAAAAATGCAGGGACACATGTATAGGGAACGAGCGTATAACTTACACAGTCTTATTATTAGTCGTCGTAATGGGTGTCAGTATGCGGTGGAGAGCACGCTCTGATTAACTATCCGTCAGCATATTTGTTGTACCCGCCGGAGGGACTCTTTCCCTGGAAATGATAGTAGTTCCCTAAGTATCTCACCAGGGGTGGAAAGGAAAATGAAAAAGAATTATACTCGATAAACTGTAGCATTTTTATTATTGACGTCGATATGTATGAAAATCATGAACTCGCAAGCCCTAGACTTACCCATTTAGAAACTTTAAATGTGCGCAACCCAAGAAACAATATAGCAAGTGGTAGCGGGAAGGGGAAAGGAAGACTCATACTTGAAGACTGCGATGATATTTTGAGAAGATGTAACGCTCCCAAGAGTTTATTTAAATTTTTATTTGCTTCCGCTATTATTAAAGACGATAGTACTATTTAGAATTTGATATTAGAGGTGATTAGGACCATGTTAAAGATAATTTTGTATTTGAAATTTAGGGTGTTACAACTTGGTATCAGAGCGATGTTTAAGTAGATTAGGTGTTGTATAAGCGCCAAAGCTTAAACGAGAGGAGAGGTACATCGCCTAATCTAGACTATGTCTTGTTTGTAGGTACTGTGGACCGAGGAAAAGCAATAATCATAAGTGTGGTGCCAGATGAGGGTACGAGTGGTTAGTTCCTCACGAGAAGTTGGATACCGAGTTAGAGCTTTCTGATTCGGAGGACAATTTGGAACCCATGAATCCACTCAGCCTCTCTGAGTGGGATGAAGAAGTTCAAGATGAAGACTCTTAAGAGAAACCTAATGAAGACTCGAGGAGGAACTCGACAAAGACCTCGAGGAGAAACTTGTTTGGGACCCCGAGGAAGACCCCATCGAGAACCATATGGAACAAAGATATGAAACGTTCCATATGCCTTATGTGGAGTATACACCAACTAGCTCCAGATTCTACTGGGAGCAGCTTCATAAAGAAGAAATGGCCTAGGCATAGCGCGAGATTTACATCTTGAAAAAGAATATTGAGGAAATAGATGAACATAGATCAAGGCTTGTGCAGGAGAATCAAATGTTGGTTGAGGCTGCCGAGGAACGAAAGCGCAAGATACAGAAGTTGGAAAAGGAAGTGAAGGAGCTGAGGAAATCTACCATCTCCAAGTTATGGTAAGGATTCATGGTCCGGGTAAAATGAGCAAAATCCGCAACATACGATTTCCTAGACAGGGTTACTAGAAGGGACCCACCTCAGACGAGGTGCTAATCTTCCAAAGTGGTCTTGGAGATTGGGAGGCCAAGAAGATTAGGAAGTATTTGAAGGAAGGAAAAAGAATCTTGAAGTATGATGATATTGTGTTTAAAAAGTATAAGGAGGAAATTTGATGAGTTTTTTTGGGTTGTTTGCTTAATTTGTTTGATGTGAACAAGACAAATGTTTTTTTTAATTTTAATAATTTGGAATAAAAGTTTATGGTTGCTATACTTATTGTGTTATAAACATAATATGTAGTTGCTATGTCTTCATGAAGATCTGGGGGTTCACTAAGATCACCCCAAAGGAAGTACGCATCCCAATTGGAGCTAATCTCAGAGAACCAGGTGATGTACCAGAAAATCCATTGAACACTGACGCTATCCGTGGATGGGGCCAAGGAAGAGGAGGATGTATGGATAGATGAAAAGGCTGAGGAGTTGTTACAGCACCGATACCTACACAATCGACCCATGACAGCTCTAGCTCCCACCGTGGTCAAGGCCGAGGTCGTGGAAGGGGTCGTGAGACAAATATGATCACTAGAGAAGAGTTGGAAGACAAGATTACTCGGGCGATACAAGCTACTATGCCAAATGTAATTGCTCAGACACGAGATGCAATAATCAATCAGTATGATGGTAACATGGAAAGAGAATAAAGAAAACTACGAGCATAGCATACTAATTTTTAACCCTTACCCAAGCATTGCACAACCATCAAGGAATAATGACAACCACGATCGGCGGGGTTGTAGTCACAAGACTCTCATGACTTGTAAGCCACCAACGCTTAACTGAGAAATTGATCCCATTGTGTCATCAACATGGATCACGAAGATTGAGGGATCGTTTGATACTAGAAAGTGTGAAGATGAGGAAAAGGTGATTTATGTTGTGAAAATGATAAAAGGGGAAGCTATATATTGATGGGGCATGGTGAAAGTGAAGGATCTTGTATGCTCAAGAATCATATTAAAGTGATATTGCTACTTAACATATGATACTAATGGGTCACACTAACAACAACTTGATACAATTGATTATTTTTTAGAAATTGATTTTAATAAATATTCAATAGACTCTTATGATTAAATTGAAAATTATTTATTTTTAGGAAATAATAATTTTCATTAGCAAGTAACATTATATATAATTCATATGGTATGAATTAATAAGCCATGCACAACATTTTATAAACTTGGCTTATAAAATATAAACGCTTTTTGTAACAGCCCAATTTTCAGAAAAAAAAATTTTAAACATTTAATTTCATAAACATCATCCATAGGGAGTACAAAAATCCCAATACATGTCCATATTATTTTTGAAGTCAGAGTACAAAAAGCTAAATGTGAAAAACACTTGAGAATGCACGCCACACCATCAAGCCGGGCCCTTGCCCTTATCAATAGAAGTGCCTTAAACATTCAATAAAACTGTAAGCACAATCTTAGTGAGTTTCCCCATCACACAAATCATATAATCACATAATGCCATGCTTATACATATACATACAAGTTTGCCATGGACTCCCTCCATGGTCTTCATAGAATTCTATGGGCTACCCCCATGGTCTTATATCCCCGTGCCATGGGCTCCTCTCATGGTCTTGTCAAGTGCCACGAGCTTCCCCATTGGTCTCCACATAAGACCACATATAATTCCACTAACAAACAATCACATACTCTCATACGAAACATTTCATAATCAGTAATGGGTCGGCCTTGGTGCCTTCGACCCATGAGTGTGATGAGAAGATTCACCTCAATACTGAACGGTAGTTGACTAGACCGGGACTCCAAATATCCGCTCTACACAAGCCCTATAACAAAAACAATTCCTTAAATACAACTCAAAATGCCCCAAAACCCCTTAAAGGTCAAACTTAGTCAAAGATTAAGGTCAAAAGTCAAAGTCAACGGCCTGAGTTGACCCAACTCGCCAAGTTGTCCCTCAACTCATCGAGTTTCTCCATCAATCGTACAGGTCGGAAAAAATCCCATTAACTCGCCGAGTTCACTAATGAAATCGTCGAGTTGGCTAGAAATCCAACCTCTTAATGCATTAAGCTGATTCCATCGAATCCAGGGACTCCAAACCTCAGATCTCTTCCAAAATGATGTCTAGAAGGGTAAAGTTTCCAACTTTGCCCTTAAGAACCATCCATAATGAGTCAAACCCGAATTCTTGGTTCATTAGAGTGAGTCTTGATCCATTAAGCCCTTAAACTTTCATAACATAGTCCCAAAACACAGATCTGGTGTCAAAAGGTTGGAAAATCACATAAAGTTTCTAACTTTACGTCCATGCAAGCTAAAATACACTCTAGAGATTAATAAAGACTTAATAAGGGACTTATTGCATGAATGGAACTTAGAAACCAATAAATTTCCAACTTTAAGTCAATAGGAGTCATGAAGGGGTCATATCTAACTTATTAACCCATAGAAACCTCAACATCTTGGACAACCCAACCAAAATCCCAAAATCATGCTAAAACTTCAAACAAAGAGATCTATATGAATACAAGGCAAGATGTCGACTTTATACCTCAAGAAGATTGCTATTGGTGAAGAGTTTCTGGATCTCTAATCCTTCTTCCAAGCTAGATGCTTCCAACTTCTAAGCTCCTTCCAAAGAATCACCAAAATCAATTCTCCAAGCTCACCACAACTCACACACTCAAACTTGCAAGGAGATATACGAACTTAGGTTTTCTGGACAAAAGGAGGCTGGTAAGGAGGCCAACCAAGGGGGTTTAGGTCCTTTAAATAGGGTGCAACACCCTAAAATTAGGGTTTCCTCACAGCCGCCAACTCGATGAGTTGGGACACCCTGACTCGTCGAGTTGGGTCATTAAAAACCCGCGGCCACAATATTCTCAACACGACGAGTTGGAGCTCCCCAACTCGTCGAGTTCCAACAATGATTTCTAATATTTTGAGAAATGGTTTATACCTGGACCAAACGTTACACTTTTTTCTTCTTTCTCTCTTAATTTTTGAAATTATAAGATGAAAAGGAAGGCATGGTCTTTTGATTAAATTAATCAAAATCATGGCTTGTCTTCAAGCATGGGGAACATTAGACTATAGGTTCATGGGTTGTCTTAAAGGTTTAAGACCCTTTGTGTAAAGATTACACTTTATGAGGCTTGCACTCTTCCTTCCTCTTACACTTGGTCAAAACCGTAACATGCTATGGAGTGTGTATTCCCTCTCATTTTTGGTCAATTCTTGAAGAACACTTGTTATTCTTATGCATTCTTGAAGTTCATATTGCTTATGAACTTCAAGCTTAAGAGATTAAGAGTTTTAGACTAGCATCTACATCAATTTGGCTTCTTGTTGGTGTCTCTTAAGTTTATCATTCTTCATCAACTTCTAAGCCTCCCAAGAGGATCCAAAGAACTACAAATGTTGTCTTTTCTTCATCTTCTTCTTCGGTTGGTGTTTTTTTTCTTTCCAAACTTTGCAAGATGATCAATGGTTGGTTTAACTTGTTTATGTTATTCAAAAATAATCAAGTCTTCCATTGCCAAATTTTATGTTTTTGAAACCAGCTTTTGAATAAAAACCCAACAATTGGTATCAAGAGCCACCTTGCAAGTTTGGTTAAATTTTTTGATTTTTTTAAATATTAGTTTTTGGAGAATATGGATAACTTGGTTTCGTATAAAAACAAGTTCATAAATATTTTCTATGACAACTTTATAATTGTTATTTTTTATGTGACAAAAGTTTCATGCAGCTTTTGTCATTTAAAGTTGTCTTAGAAAAAAAAAGGTTGTTTTATGTGTATGTTGATATGTATGATGTTCATAAACTAGCCAAAGACCATTGTGTTTGTTGTGTTGTTGCGTTTGTTGTTTTTATTATAAAATGGTTGTAATAATTTATTTATTCATATGGTATGTAATAAATTAAATAGGTTAGTTTTCTTGGTTTATTTTTTGTAAATAATAGATTAGTTGTTAGAAATAATTTATTTGTAAAAAAATGTAACAAGAAATGAAGTTTGAGCCTTTTTTTTGAAGACAAGAAGGCAATTTTCGAGGTTTTGAGGTGTGCAGGGACAAAGGCAACATATTCATCAATCTGTTGCAAAAGGTGTTGCTGTTGACAGCTTCCTTGGAGCCGTTGGACCTAATGCAACCTTTTGTGCAGCCTTTTATGAAAAGGGTTGCATATTGCTTAAATATTGTTTTAAAGAAGTTTTTCCAATCTTTTGCAACCAATGGTGTTTTCTCAAGTGAGAGCTTCAATAACAACATTACAAAAAGATTTTTTGGTCCATTAAAATGTCCCTTTAGGAATGGACTTGGCATTTTTTGTGTTGGCTCACAAAAAATGTTATTAGTTTGTTTTGTTTATGCACATTTATTTTTATGCATGATTGTGTTGTTTATTTTATGAAATTATTATGTGCGGTTGATAAATTAGTTTTTCGCATGCTAAAATAATTTTTGGACAAAATAAACATCACATGGTGTTTGGTTTTCAAAATTTGTAATGTGAACATAAGATGTAACAAGTTATTGTTTTAAAATAAAATCCAGTTTTATAAAAACGCTAATAACGTCAAATTTTGAAGTACTGAAATATAAGTTTTAAAATTTTGATTTTTGTAACTTATACAAACTCCATATATATATAAATAATAAAAGGAAGTTTTATTAAAGATATAAAAGATTCAAATGCACTCGAACTTAATACCAGTGATTAAAGTTGAATCACGTCAAAATTATTTAAAAACTAGCTTTTTATATAGAACCTTTGCAAGTGACTTTCTTTTGAAAATTGGTATCATGGTTTATTATATGCATGTAATAACCATGATATCATATGTTTTTAAAACTAAAATTATAAAACATATAAAATACCATTTTTCAAACCTCAAATCTATGCAATCCTTTTTGAAGAGCACTCGCAAATCTCTTGTATGCACTGGTGGGATAAAGGATACCTAACAGCTTAGTGTTATCTTTTGATGGTCGGGGTGTATTCACGATTTCTATAACCAAGTAATAGGCCAATTATGTAACGACCCAAAAATACGGATAAAATTTTGTTTTTAATTTCATTCAAATCATACGACACTAATATCAAAATAGTCAAAAGAGTATCAAAGTAACATGTTATCAGAGTACAAATTCCCAAAATCTCTAAATGTAGAAACCATTGGGTGATGCGGTGCGATCAGGTTAGGCCCTTCCCCTTCGAACTGGAAGTACCTAAAACATAAACTAAAAACAATAAACACAAACCTTAGTGAGTTCCCCCAAAATACCACATACTAAACAAACATACAACCAAGCATATATGGGTGCTTGCCTAACGCTTCGGTCTGTCTAAACCGGATACTATCAAGCATATATGGGTGCTTGCAATCCCCTTCGGTCTATTTCAACTGGATATTGTCAAGCATATATGGGTGCTTGTAATCCCCTTCGGTCTATTTCAACCGGATAGCGGGTCTTTTTCACCCATACTACTACCACATAACATCATAACACGAATCACAAAGTCATCAAGAAAATACAGGCATAAATGACAATTGTCATAAAGACAATCATCAAACTACATCATAAACTAGTGGGCCGACATTCGTGCTTTCGAACAACGGATACAGTGAAGGAAAAAGCACCTCAGACTAATGGTATCAAATCTTACTCAACGGATGACTCGCGAAATCCTCTCCCTAACAAACAAGCATAAAAACCTAATTAGAAATTAGGCCACATTCTAACCCGAAAGTCCAAACCCTAATTCTTGACTTAAGGCAAAAAGGCTTCTTTACCCTTGCCTCATTGGGCATCCCTCCCTCCAAGGCCCAAATCCATACAAAGTCCAAAAAGGCATCCAAGCCTAACTACAAGGCCCCTAACGCCCAATATGGCCCAAGAACACTCAACATGGCCTTAAGCCAAAATATGTCCAGTTACAATAGGTGGGTCTGGGCCCAACCTAAATAAGTCCAAAGCCCAACCGAAACACAATCCTAAAAGTTTTGCAAGCCCATAGACAGCGTACGTGCGGCGTACACGGCTCGTACACCTAGTGTACGCTGATGATCCCGAAGTGGGGCACTGGCCCAGTACGCGCAACATACTCTAGAGTACGCCCAGCATACAGGCCAGTCAGCCCATTCTTGTTCCCAAGTCTTAATCTATTAAGCCCTAACGTCCAAAACTTAGATCCAAGCTCATAGTAGTGTCTTAAGCATTAAAGTTGCAAACTTTATGCTTTTGCATGCCTTGTTGAGTCTTAACACACTTAGGTGGTCACTAACACATGCATGGTTGAGTCTTAACCTCCAAGATACGATGTTTATGACTCTAAACACTTCCAAGAGTCCAAAAGGACAGCTCAAATGGCCTGGAGTAGCTCATACTCCAAAAAACCAAGTTATGGGACCAAAAGATGCTAAAATCGACCCTAAACCTAGATCTAAGCTTAGAATGATCAAGATTCAGAATTTATTCCTTCAATAGGCTAGAAATGGTACACAAACTCTGGATCCACAAGCTCCTTCTTTTCCTTTGCTTCTTCCCAAACTTCCTTCTTCTTCAAAACCACCAAAGAACACCTAAACACTCAAGGTAAGCTCAAAAATGCACTCAAGAAGGCTAGGGTTCGAGATTGGCACTAAAAGGGAAATGGAGGCTGAAAGGGTAATGGAGTTAAGGGACTTAAGGAATTTAAATAGGGTGAAAACCGTAAAACATAGGGTTTGCCCCTGACTCAAGTATGCCCCGCGTACGCATCAGTACGCCCAACGTATATTGGGATCATCCCGATGGCGCCCATGCAAGGAGTATGTCATACGTACCTAGTGTACGCCCATCGTACTCAAAAACCCTCCATCACCTTTTACTTGAATTAAAATACATTAAATTATTAACTTCATACCTGACGACTCGAGTGCTACAATTCTCCCCCACTTGAATCAAGCTTCATCCTCAAAGTCCGCTGCCGGAAATAACTCTGGGTAATGCTCCCTCATCTCGTCCTCCGGCTCCCATATCCATTCTGAACCCTTGTGGTGACGCCACTTCACCTTAACCAACTCAACAACCTTGTTCCTCAAGGTTTTCGTCTTCCTCTCGAGGATCGCTACTGGACTTGAAATACAGTTCAGGCGGTCGTCCACCTAAATATCCTCCAATGGAACCACTGTCGAATCATCAACCAAAACACTTCCGTAGTTGAGAGACATGAAAAGTACTATGAATCTGACTGAGATCCTCTAGAAGATCCAACCGATACGCCACCTTGCCCACCCAGCTATAATCCTGAAACAACCGATATACCTGGGGCCCAGCTTGCCTCTCTTTCTGTATCGAATGACACATTTCCAAGGTGACACCTTTAGGAGAACCATATCGCCAACCTAAAACTCTAAGTCTGATCGACGCTTGTCGACATAGCTTTTCTGCCGACTCTGAGCTATCTGAAGTCTGCTCCGTACCTGATGAATCAACTCGGTAGTCTTGAGTACCACCCCGGTACTCCCCATGACTCGCTGACCGACCTCATCTCATCATATCGGGGTCCTTCATTTCCTCCCATAGAGCATCTCAAAAGGAGTTCGATCGATGATGGCATGATAGCTATTATTATACAAAAATTCCGCTAACGGAAGATATGTATCCCAACTACCGCCGAAATCCAGAACACATGCCTGCATCATATCCTCCAATGTATGGATGGTCCGCTCACTCTAACCATCCGTCAGCGGATGAAAGGCCATGCTAAAAAGCAAACGAGTACCCAACTCCTCATGAAACCTTTTCCAAAACATGGAAGTAAACCTAACATCCTTGTCTGATACCACAGATACCGACACCCCATGTCGTGCCACAACCTCCCTGATATAAATGTCATCTAACTTCTCTGCATAGATACTCTCCTGAAACGGGATAAAGTGCACACTCTTGGTCAATAGATCCACGATGACCCAAATCAAATCCACTCTGCGTTGTCCGAGGCAACTTCGTTATAAAATCCATGGTAATCTCTTCCCATTTCCAAACGGGAATGTCTAACGGCTGCATCTTTCCGTGAGGCCGCTGATGTCGGGCTTGACTTTTCCGCAAGTCAAGCACCTCTCCACATACCAAGCAACGTCTCGCTTCATACATCGCCACCAATAATCGGAACGAAGATCTATATACATCTTTGTTTCCCTGGGATGAATGTAGAATCTCGATTTGTGTGTCTCCTCCATCAGAACCTAACGTGCACCTCCCTAATAAGAAAAACCTCACTCTCCGATAAATAGTCAATAAACCCCGACTATCATAATTGAAGGAAGCCACCTGACCCACTATGTGCTCACTCTTTCGATGCTCTTCCTTCATAGTCTCGACTGAGCCTCCCGAATCTACTCTAAGAGTGGGGTAATCACTCTCATCCTCATATAGATGTCCCTAATTGGAGGCGCGACCGCCTTACGGGAGAGCATCAGCCACCACATTGGCCTTCCCCGGATGGTAAAGGATCTCACAATCATAATCCTTCACCACATCCAACCACCGACGCTGCCTCATATTCAGATTCGACTGATCGATCAAGTACCTCAGGCTGTTGTGATCCGTGTAAATAGTACAACAGAACCCATAGAGGTAATGTCTCCAAATCTTGAGGGCGAAAACCACAGCTCCCAGCTCCAAATCATGCGTCAGATAGTTCGCCTCATGAGGCTTCAGTTGCCTCGAAGCGTAAGAAATAACAAGACCCCTCTGTATCAAAACCACGCCCAATCCCGTGATAGACACGTCACAATAAACCACGAAATCCTCAACATCCTCCGACAAGGTCATAATCGGTGTCTCGTACAATCTCTGTCTCAGGGTCTCAAACGCTGCCTTCTGCACAGGCCCCCAACGAAAAGTGGCAGTCTTCTTCGTCAGTCGTGTCAAGGGAACTGCTATCTTGGAGAAATCCTGAATGAATCTTTGGTAATAACCTGCCAACCCAAGGAAAGTCCGAATCTCAGATGGAGACCTCGGAACCTCCCACCTCATCACGACCTCGACCTTAGCCGGATCGACCAGAATCTCATTCTACTTAACGAGATGCCCCAAGAACTGCACCTCGCGGAACCAGAACTCGCACTTGGAGAACTTTGCATACAGTCTATCCCTCCTCAGGATCTCCAACACCTCCCTTAAGTGCTTCTCATGCAGCTCCCGGGTCTTGGAGTAGACCAGGATGTCGTCGATGAATACAATCACAGACCAATCCAACATCAGTCGGCACACGTGGTTCATGAGATCCATGAACGCGACTAGAGAACTGGTGAGCCCAAAGGGCATCATTACGAACTCGTAATGACCATAACGGGTCTGGAAGGCTGTCTTCTGCACATCTTCCTTTCTGAATCTCATATGATGATAACCCGCACGAAGATCAATCTTGTAAAACCAAGATGCACCCTAAAGTTGGTCAAACAAATCATCAATCCTCCGGAGTGGATAAAAGTTCTTCACTGTTAGCTTATTCAGCTCCCAGTAGTCAATACACATCCGTTGTGATCCATCCTTCTTCTTCTCAAACAGGATTGGCGCACCCCACGACGAACTACTCGGTCGGATGAACCCCTTGTGTTGAGTATTTGAGATATTGAAACTGATTTGGCATATTTGGTTATTTAGGGAAGCCTTTTTAGGGTTAATCATTTTATGATTCCCTACGGTGCCTTTATAGTAGAAGTTCTTAATCGAGCTCTACTAAGGCATTGGTTCTATATTAGGTATAGATTTTATATTTATGGCATATATTTATTGTTCCCTATAAATAATCATTAGGTTAACTTTTGGTGTAAGCTTTTTACCAGATTAGGGTTTTTCTCTGTACGTTCATCTCATAATCAATATACGAAAACCTTTATCAGATTACTTGCATATGATGGTGATTGATTCTTGATTGTTCTTGATATTCCACATTCGTCATCTCGGATTTATTCTCAACACCCTGTCTAACAGCTCATGTAGCTGTGTAGAAAACTCATGCATCTCTGGTGGAGCTAACCGATATTTTATCAACAAGTGGTATCAGAGCGGGTTCTTGTAGATCTCAGCGATTATTGCAAGAATCGATCTTGTTTATGGCGATATTTTATCATGAATCTCACCTTGTTCTTCAAGTTTTGTAAGTTTTCTGAAAAGAAAAAGTTTATACCTCGTTTTTATTGAAAAATCTTTTTCAGATCTGTTATCTTCTACTCATTATTTCATCTGATTTGTTATTGAATCGTGTTCTGGAAGAGAATTAGAAGAAAATTTTCGTGTTTATTCGAATTTTTGTGTTCAGATCTACTTCATCTCTCTAAAATTCGTCTTAGATCTGTTTTCTCTCTCTAGAAACCATCTCAGATCTATTTTCTCTCTCTAGAAACCATCTCATATCCGTTTTCTCTCTCTAGAATTCTTATCAGATCTACTTTCTCTCTCTACAAGTTTTCTTTCTTGTTGAAGATTAAATGGCGGATTATAAGGTGTTAAAAGACATGAAAAGACTAGGATTAAAAGTTACAGATCCAAAGTTTCGTCTTAAAGAAGGATATTTGTTTTGGGATGTTCCTGAACAATCTATGTTGAAGAATGCCATTGAGATGTATAATCTCTATGTTGATGAGAAGATTGCTGATTTCACACAGATCTCTAGTGGTGGATTTAAAAGTAATTGTGTAGAGCAAGATAAAGATTTGTTAAAACAATTTATCATTATCAAAGAATACTTACTTTTGAAGCATATACAACAGAAGTCAGAGAAAGAAAGAAAAGAAAAGGAAGGTGTTCTTGATGAAGTTCATATTGTTCTTCATGTTTCTGAAGAAAAGGTGACTCCAGATGCTTTTGTGGAGGGGGAGTCAGATGTTCATACAAAGGTTTGTGATTCAGAAGTCATTAGCTCCGAATTTAGTGTTTCAAATAGTGAATCGCAAATCAAGTCTTCTCAAAATAGTGAAAACAAAGGTATTTTGTTCTATTGGAACTATAACAGATGATTCTTTATGTTCTGAAGATGTTTTTGAAGGAATGGTTCCTTACAAAAAGCCAATAATTCAAAATGTTCAGATTCAGAAAGGTGAAAAGATTGTTCAGATTCAAAATTCGTTTATGAAGCCTAGAAATCAGAAAAGAAGAAAGAAGAGGAAGAAGAACAAGAGTAAAACAAAGAAGGTTTGGATGCCCAAGGTATAAGCATCTAATGCATGTGAAAAGGTTCAAAAAGCTGAAGTCAAGCATGTTCAAAGAAACTTTAGTTCTCATTTTTCTTCAGATAAGAATGTTAGAAGTTGGAGAAAAGAGAAAAAGAGTATTCGGTTGGTTCAATGAAGTTTTTGGAAATTTTTGTTTTCCAACTAAAAGCGGGTATTATTTTCAGAAGATGATAGATTTTCTTCAAATAAGTGGGTATGCAAGAAACCAACTTCAATGATTTTCTTCAAATAAGTGGGTATGCAAGAAACCAACTTCAATGTTGAACCTTAAATGGGTACCAAAAGTCTCATAAAAGTTTTGTCCTTTATTCAAAAAAAAAAAAAAAAAAAAAAAAAAAAAAAAAAAAAACTTGTGAAATTTGACGATCTTTGAGTCAAAAGGATGAAATTTAGTTGAAAAAATCAATTTTTATTGATTCTTAATGGTTGGGAATGACAAAAGTTGACAAAGATGGGCTTAAAAGGACATTTTCTGCAAAAAGGGGGTAAAATTCTGACACATTTCAGCAAAAAAGACACAAGCTGTAAGTTTACTGCTATCCAAAGGGTCAGATTCGCTTTTATGCAAGTATTGGGGTTAGATTCGGAGTTATTCACAAAATGATTGTCACTTTCGGTCTTTGGGTACAAACTGCAAGTTCATTAAAACGAAAAAGGGTTCGTAATGGAACTTTGGTCAATTGGTTCCTGTAAATCGACGGTGACGAACTCAAAATGAAGAAACGAACCAAACATCCAAAAGCGAATGTCAGGAAAAATCTATGAAACGAATCCTATACTCTCTGCAACGAACCTTGGAGTCAAAAGCGAAAGTCAATGAAGCGAACTTGGGTTAGTGTCCAAAAATTGGAACCGAATGGAACCGAACGTTCGGTTGGGTTCGCTTTTTGGGTGTGTAATCAACGGAACGAACCTTAGAACCAGAAACGAACCTTACAATCACAAGCGAAACTTATAGAAGCGAAGGTCACAAACGCGAACTCACAAGAAGCGAAAGTTAGATTCGCAGGTTCCTTATTGAAGCGAACGTTAGCTTTGGGTATGTATTTGAAGCGAACCTGAGATTGGCTTTCGGTTCATGAACAATTGATTTGGAGCGAGAGGAACGAACCTGGATTCGCTTTCGGTTCATAGTCGGAAACGAAGGTTCATGTGGAATTGTAGCAACGAACTGAAATTCAAGAAACGAAAGTTTGTATCTTCCCTCAAGAAGCGAACGTCAAGAAGCGAAAGTCAGGGAATGATATTCGCTCTGTAAACCAATTCAAAATCAAAATCGATCGTTTGCAGACTCGGAATCGACTTCACAGAACACTGAAATCGGAAATTAAAATCAAAATGCGAAATCGATCTGAAATTGGGTGTCGCAATTGAAATCGGAATACATCACAAATCTGAAGTATCAATCTCAAAATATAAGATTGATCGGAATTTTTTTTTGAAATCGATTTGGAAGTTCAGGAATCGGAATTTGCAAACGGTAATCCTTGGAAGGAATCTGCAATCGATTTGGACTCACAAATCATATGCTACCGGAATTACCAGGTTATGCAATTGAAGAATTTCTCAAAATTGAAATCGGATTTACAGAAAATCGGAACTCTTAATATTTCGTTTTTGATTGAAATCGGTCAAACGAGTCTCGAATCGGAAGTATTAACTGTGATTTACTTTTTAAGTCAAAAGAATGGTGTTCAGCGATTATAATGAAGAAGATTATTTCTTTTACAATTTCAGCCCTCTAAAGTTACAAAGATTGGCAGAATTAACCCCGTTTCTAAATACCTTACAAATCAATGGTTTTAACCATTGGAAATTTTGGATCTTAGCAGTTTCTACCCCAGATTCTAAATTCTTTCAATTTCTTGGGATTTTACCACCTTTTACCCATTCTTACCAAAATATTTTCATTTCTAATCCTTTTCTTTGGTCTTATTCTTTTCAAACTCTTCTAAATAAATTGCTTCTTATTCTATTCTTTTGTCTAAACTTAAAAATCGAAAAATCCAAAATTAATTTTTGTTATTTTTTCGGTTTTAATTTTTGAAGATTGGGTTTATTCTAAAGGGATTTATTTCATCAAATCTGACGGGTTTTGAAGATTGTTGGTGATTCTTCTTAACTTTCTGGATTCTCTCCATGGTAGTTGTTGAAGATTCAAGGGGGAGTGATGATTATTCAAGGGGGAGTTCGTATTTGGAAGATTATTTTTATTTCTCACACTTTAAAGACCCCATGTGCTGATGAGTATCACAATTTAGGGGGATAAATGCCAAGAAGATCGGAAATCGTGATCTTCATCAGTTTCAACATCTAGGGGGAGATTGTTGAGTATTTGAGATATTGAAACTGATTTGGCATATTTGGTTATTTAGGGAAGCCTTTTTAGGGTTAATCATTTTATGATTCCCTACGGTGCCTTTATAGTAGAAGTTCTTAATCGAGCTCTTCTAAGGCATTGGTTCTATATTAGGCATAGATTTATATTTATGACATATATTTATTGTTCCCTATAAATAATCATTAGGTTAACTTTTGGTCTAAGCTTTTTACCAGATTAGGGTTTTTCTGTGTACGTTCATCTCATAATCAATATACGAAAACCTTTATCAGATTACTTGCATATGATGGTGATTGATTCTTGATTGTTCTTGATATTCCGCATTCGTCATCTCGGATTTATTCTCAACACCTTGTCTAACAGCTCCTGTAGCTGTGTAGAAAACTCATGCATCTCTGGTGGAGCTAACCGATATGGTGCTTTGGCTATCGGAGTCGCACCAGGAACCAAGTCAATCCGGAACTCCACCTACCTCTCCGGACGCACTCCAGGAAAATCCTTCGGAAACACATATGGGTACTCCCGTACAATCGGCACATCATCAACCGACTCTTTACCCTGCTCCTGGATATCCATAACATAGGCAACGAAACCAGAACAACCCTGATGAAGATATCGCCTGGCCCTAGCGACTGAGCATAACACCGGACTGCGCTGAGCGCCCTCTCCATGGACCACCAACTCTCCCCCACTTGGGGTCCGAACATGCACCATCTGACGCTCACAATCAATCACCTCCCCATTGGGGCTCAACCAATCCATCTCCACTATAACCTTGTTCTCGCGCAAAGGAATGGGAACCAAGTCGATCAAATCTTGCTCCTTAAACATCTCTAGAACATCATCCTGATGAACCCTCGATACCCAGACAGATCGATCATCCGTAATCTCAACCTCTAATGGATGATCCAGCTCACCTGGAGCTACAACAAACCTCTTACTAAGCGTAAGAGATAGAAACATCGGGTAGCTCCCGGATCAAATAATATCAAGGCAGAAATACCGTTCACAAGGAACGATCCTAAAACAAAATACAATAATATAACCAGAGAAATCAACATAAATAAAGAGTGAAGGAGAATAGACATACCCGTCACCATATCTAGTGCAGCACATGCCTCCTCGGTAGTCAACTGAAAAGCGATGCTCCTCACAACAGGTACATCCGTCTTGCCCTGGCGGCCATCAGTGATCCGTAGGTTCGTTTGAACAGGTGCTACTACTGTCCTCCTGATGCTAAACTCGGGTAGTTGTCCTTCTTGTGGCCTCTCTGATTGCAATGAAATAAAATCAGATCTGATGTCTGGGTGGTGGTGATAGCATTAGTACAATCATTGCTAATGTGCCCTTTCCTACCGCACTTATAGCAGCCCGAACCACCCGCTCTGCAAACCCCATCATGCGATCTGCCGCATTTTCCACATCGACTCCGGCTCTGCTGTCCCTTCGACCTAGAGTCGAAACCCTTGGGTTTCTTCGATGAAACACCAACCGCCTGCCAAGGCTCCGCCTTCCTCTTCCCTATGTGCTCCAAATCAATCTCTCGCTTGCGCGCCCTGGATATCATGTCATCCGTAGTCGGGCAGGCAAAAAAACTAACGAACACCCTGATGTCAGATCTCATCATATCATGGTATCGGGTCTTCCTCATCTCCTTATTAGCTGCATACTGGGGTACCAACAATGCCCTCTATCTGAACTTGGTGGTGATCTCCGAAACAGTCTCATTCGTTTGTCTCATGTCAAGAAACTCCCCTAGATAACTATTGCACCTCAACATCCAGTGCAAACTCTGCTCTAAACTGGGTCACAAAATCTGGCCAGGTCATGGCCTCAATGGTTGGGGCTCCCAAAGCATATATGACCTCCTCACACCAATCTCCGACCCGCTCCCTCAAACATCCTACAACGAACCTCACCTTCGACCCCTCGGGGCAGAAGCTCTTCATCTTAGCACACTCAATGTCAACTATCCAACGCCTGGCTGTGATGGGGTCCTTCATGTTGGGTTTTAGTATACTACAACATCCTATGGTGCACATACAACCCTAAATACCTTGGATCTATGTTGTCTCTATTATACATGCAAATATGAAGTTTCCAAGATATTACCCTATACTAGCATACAAATATCATATACTTGGGGTAATAAAATAGATAGAATACATACCTTTTTTTGATGTAACTTGTCTTCATGAAGCTTGAGTGCCTAGTTGTGACAACCGTCAAATTTCGGTCAAGTCAAAGTCAAACAAAGTCAACAAGTCAAACCTGTCAACTCCATTAACCCTTGTATGTTAAGGTTTACGTTGTACAATTCGCTATTTTAATGAGAAAACATCATTTGGAAAATTCATGTGTTTGATTTTCCTTAGCCTTAACAGTGCTAAACAACGAACCAAAGCGATAAAACACTATTGCACAATTATCGGGGGCTGTGTAAGACTCTTAAACATGGCTTAACGGGGTTTACAAATATGACAATTGTAAAAATCTCATCATATTTACTATTTACTATTTACTATTTACTATTTACTACCTACTATTTACTATTTACGTTTTAAAAATTACTATTATTAGCCAATTAGTATTAACCATCTTCTAGAAACATTTGTCATGATTACATCATGAATATGTCATATACACTAACTAGTTATATGGAGAATGTCAACATTTAACACTTATTATTAAAGAATTATATATGAATAGTAATTCTTACTAGTATAAATACAAGGCTTAAGTCACTCATTTTCTACACCATTCTCTCTCAATTTCAAGACTTCCAAGGTTAATCATCAAGCTTTCTTCCACTCTTGGTTCTCGATTCGTTAAGGCATCTTCTAAGTGTTTTTGAGTTGAACACTTCTCTTCTCCAACATCCATCCTCTAAGAACACATAAGGTGAGTTCATACCCCTACATTTACATGTTTTTCTTAAGTTTTAAGGGGGGAATACAAGTAAAATCATCAAGAACACAATTAAACGTTTTCTATCAGATTACATCAGAAAAGATGAACTTCGATCACGGACTGTTTTGGTCAACTTAAATATTTTAGTTTTCAAAACTGTTCCAGGTGCAAGTAGTTCAAACTCTTAGCTTTAAAATGGCTACTTGCACATCTCCATATGATTTTTCTACAATTTATGGTGATTTTTACAAAACTGCCTATCATTTCAGAGGCAAACCCGGACCAGTCTGTGATTATGAACATTTTCATCTCTGTTAGAGATCACTAAAAATCATGATAAAATTTACGAACAAACTAGACTCATATTCCAAACTCTCAGAATTTGCGGATTTGGATTTAGAGCTTTGATGATTTTTCTATAAATTTTCTAAGAACAGTAACAGAAACTGTATTCAACGAAAAGTTGCTGTCAATTTCATTTCACCTTGTAACATGTTGAGCAAGGTGTATATCTTTATGTGATTATATGTTATTGCAATATATGACATTTTATCTTAATATTTAGACACACATCAGTTTACAAATGGATTTGGACATATAAAATATAAAGAATAACAAGTGATTATAATCAAAGTACAACCGATACATTCAAACATTTAATAAACTATTTTGAATATAGTTTGCATACATTACTACGTACTACCCTTGGTTGATAAACTATAATAGGTATAGTTTATGATACATTACATAACACATACATTTAAAAAGGGTACATTTATACAAAGGATATTTTCATTAAGCAAGGTACGGCCATACGGTACCAAGTTTTCATAACACGTAATTCCGTTAATGACTTTGTGAGACATTTACTTCAAATTACCATTAAGTCCTGTATTGTAACCAGAGTCTCCTTGAGGGAGAGCGTGATAGTTGTGTATAGATCTATATTGGGTTTGACAAACCCACACCTAAACTGCATGCAACAGTTAGACCGATAGGTCTGGGGTGACAAATGTCATAACATTTCCGACGCCTGAAGAACGTCGTTTTAGGCAACCTTGGTCATAGTATGGTTATAATAAACTCACATAAAGTATTAATAAACATTGGAATTTACGGGAACTTCATTAAAATTTAACGAGTTTATGTCGATTTAAACTTGCATTGTTTTACTATAAATATGACAAATTACTTGTACATTTCGGTCTTTGGGTTTTAAGACTACATTTACACATTAAGGAAAATATTGGATTTTCTAACACAAATACTACTTTTACAAACGAAAGGCTTTTAATAATACCAAACAAAAGCTTATGAACTCACCAACCTTTGTGTTGACACTTTTTCAAACAACTTGTATTCTCAGGAAATCATTAAACAGGTAACCAAGTGCTTTTGAGGATGGGGCGCTAAGGCGTCTACTATTTCATATTTTGTCAACATATTGTAATTGATTCGTAAACATGTAATTCATACAATGATGTCACTTTTTCAATTATATATATGTTGGTTGTGTTTGCTTCAATTACTATTACAATTGTTGTTATGATACTATACATGAAGTCCTCCACCCCCGGACGTTTCCGCCATCCTTGGTTTGGGGGTGTGACACTAGTGCTCCAAGTGTGACACCTCAAATGGTTCACATAACACCATGAACACTTGGAATAACCTTGAGAATAAGGATACTTTGGTTCTCTCTAGTGAAATCGGCCTTGCCCTTTTGTGTACACACACTAGTGCCCATTTCACCAACCAAGGACATCTTTATATAGTGTGGAGATTAGGGTTAAACCCTAATACCCATGACCTTTCATTTCATATGATCCATGGGTTAAACACTCCATGGACTATCCATGAAAGCTTAGCCCAACCTAAATGAACTTGGCCCATCACACACATATATCTTAGAGTCCATATTTAATTAGTTCCTTTTGATCACTTAATTAATTATAAATTAATTCTTGATCAATACTAATTAAATAATATGATTATATATATTAATATATTAGAACTTATAATATATTAATATAAATCACTAGTATCCTTTTTCCTCATCTTGTCTATCCAATTGTCCCGATGCCATGCAACCCAAATGAACCATGCCGGGTCGGGTCAAGTCTTACCAATTATAGTTATGGACTTAGACATTAATCCAACAGTCTCCCACTTGGATAAGTCTAAAACTATTATTGAGTATGACTTCAAAAACTAACTGGCAATCATAGCTCTCAAAAGCTTCTGTCGAACTCTAACCTTGCCGATGAACTCTGACCTTTGTCAATGACTTGTCCATTAGATAAGGGATCATATATTCCTCCATTCTAGATATCATATGGACTGAGACATGGATTATCAATCATTCTCTCTGTCCCTTTGTTGTTTCCCGATTTCCGATTTATGATGACTGACTGATTGAACAAATCAAATCAGTCCTGGCTTGGCCAAGCACTCACATGTGTCATCGCTAAATCATCGAGGGGGCCCACATATATCGCTTTTATCCCGAAGGTAAAGTGAATGGATAAACTTCGACTCATATGGCTTGTTCTACTATGTTGAATCATACACAAATGCACGTTTTATAACATCGAGTTACCAATTTGTTTTCGTGCAATCAATGTATAACCAACTCATAGTAACAACTCATATCTCTAGGTTTTAAGAATATAAGATATTATCGTCTCATGATCACTCGTGATAAAATCCATGAAGTGATTCAAATGAGCATGGGTTGAATCCAATACTAAGAACTTATGAGCACTCATGAGTGTTGTAGCACCGCTTTGTCCAACATCTTAGACCTCTACAAGCCAACCCATGACAGTCTTGATTCATATCTACTTCCAACATATGACCGACTGTGGATAGTTTGAATAACTTAGTCATTCAGGAAGAACGACCTAGTTTATTCTGGAAGTCAAAACATGCAAAATGAAACACAAGAATAAATGAATCAAATATGGTATCAAACCCTATGAATATAAAGAGACCACTTTTATTTATCACCATACTGATTACTCATTATTTCATTGTTTCGGTTTTATCAACTTTATACCTGAATTAAAAACACTAGTTGTCCCATGCTCCAAGCATGTACACTATGTTTTTCTAAACAATAGCTTTGCCATACACCAAGTATGCACTCTATGTTTGTCCAATGATCCTTACTTTGTGAAATAAACCAATTGAACATAATTTCAATGATTCTAATTTCACAATCCCAAATCCTTATCGAAAAATGTGAGAATTTCAAATTCCTATCATTTATCGAAATCTATTTAGATTTTAAACTTATATGCACTGACCCTCCTGTAATGAATATGTACAAAGTCACAAAGACTTGTCAACAGTCATTATAAGGTATTCCAATGGAGATCAACTCCATGAAAACTAAGTCTCATATTCAAAGTACATTGCTTTGGACATGCTTCTTGCATTAAGTTTTCTAATCTTACACAGATAACTTCCACCTATGGAGACAACTCCATATTCTCATTTTGACTATCACTTCTGAACAAGAGATGCCTCTTTTCAGAATATGTCAATATGGTCCTTCTAAAATTAGCACTATACTTCCAACTGTCCCTGAGCAACCAATCTTTGGTAAACCTCAGATTGTCCTCGACAATTGCTTAATCATTTTAGTCATATCCAATTCTAGACCTTTTCCCTTCTTAATGCCTCTGGGCATTTGGAAAAATTTAGAAATGACAAATATTATAGCACATGCAATCGATCCTGTACCCAAAGCAAATGGTACACGATTCATGATGTCTCACATAAAGACATGATTCTAGACCAGTCTTTTGCTACAATATTTTTATTTGCCATGTTTTCAAAATTTGACTATGAAGAGGGATGTCGTAATCATAATCTAATTTTGAGAACGCAATTTATAGAATTTCCTTAAGTTGAACCAATCCAACATGAAATTCATATATATATTCTTGACTAAAGATGATTAAGGTCTCAATCTAAGCCTTTAGAACTGAAATGAAGTATATCCTCTCCCTTAATTATAGCAAAACAACTTTTTCAATCCCTGCAGCCTCACAAATTGAAACTTTTGTTTTCTATAATTAACATTGCTAACTTGCAACACTAACAATAATTATCATGCTCCCACTAACATGATGATTATTAGCATAACACTTATGCTCCCACTAGCTTTGACATGTACTCAGAAATCAGCTGGACTTCTAGAAATCAATACTTTATTGACTTTCTTACCAAAGTTCAGATTTCTGATACGAGATGCTTTGATAAAACTTTATCAAAATCATACACCTTTCCTTAGATAACATGCATGTGTGTCTAAACAATTTCAGAACTATGAAAAGGGATGTCGTAATCATAGTCTCAATTGTTTAGACCTTTTGCCATCTGCTTCAAATCTACTTGGTGGAAGTGTTTCCTCACCATCATTTTCATGAATCGGAGAGAAACCTTATGACCCTTAGATTTTATGGTGTATGTGTTCTTATCCATGTGAATCGTCAAAACCATAGTCACAAGATAAGGATAATGACAAATCCAAACTCATATGGACTAAGCTTATGCAATCTTAACTTCTTGCCACCTGCCAGTACAGGGCCTGCCATTGCTTCCAAGTTGTTATGCAACCAATTGAGAACTTTCAGAACTCCTATGCAAAGCCAACTTTAACTGGAATGGGCACAGAATATGTCAACACGATAGGTTATAAACCTCAAGTCGTGTGCTAGTGAAGAACCTCAGGTTTTATTCTTGATTAGTTCTTGAAATTCTTTCTAGGATCTTTAAGACTCCCACTGTCCTCTTGACATATAAGACTATCTTGCCAAATATTCAAGAGATAGTGCGGATTCTTTATCAAGACAAACACTTCACACAATTGGCCTTAGTTGGTCTTTGTTTTATCCAAAACATCACAACTTACCAATTTCAAATGTACAAGAGTAGGACACTTTTACTCTTACATTTGACAAGTGTTTTAAACCTTTCTTTAAGATATGTCACTCAAGTTACAATCTTGGAGTATGACTCTAAGAATTGTTTTGGAACGAAGTATGACTCATCTTCCTGATCTAACCATTTCAACAATTCATGACTCCTCTTCTTAGTCATAAGAATGCACTAAGATGACCTTTAGAGGACTAATTGTGATATGATTTCTAAATCATTAAGATGATCACAAACATGATACTAAAGTACTCTCCCATCTTTTTAGATTTGAGAAACTTTTATCTTTCTGCCTAATTTGATTCTTCCCATTCGTTCTGCCATACATTGAGACTTTTCCAATGTTTCAAAATTATACTTAAACTTGTAAGTATAACCATATTTACTAAACTTTAGTAAATCAAATAGTCTTAACGAGCTTTGTGGTGGACATGACCAGTGCACAAGAATGTGTACTCGATCCATTTAGTCCTTCACTTGACTCACACATCCATGTGAACAAGTAATTAGTCTTGATTTTCCAATGCTTGAAAGTTCTCATTCATCATACTATTCAACTTGCATTATTCCAAGTTTCGGTCCAATGGAAACTTGGGCGATGAGGAACTTTCCTGATTTGGTAAATTTAGACACTACCACAAATGAAAGAATCAAATCCATTTTCCAATATTGCTGTCAGTGGAATCATATAAGCAACAATTTTCCACAAATGCCATTGTAAGGATACTTCAAATAAATAAAATTAAACAATTTTCTTTTATTTTAAAACTTTGCGGAAAAACTTATCCTTACAATCCACATGGAAAATTGTTGTTATCTATTCCTTAGCAATATATCATAACTTCTTAAGCAACTGCTCAAAATTCTGATGCGATCGAAATCCACCTTCGCGATCAGAATCAGCATATACTTCCTTTAAGATTTCTCTCTCTTCTTTGATTCTTAAAACATCAACATGTGACCCAGTCACATCATGTAATGACGATCTCAGAATAGAACTTAACAGAGTTAGATAATGGGCTCTACCTGATGTAGAGTCAAACTTATTGACTTTAACATCCTTAGGTAAATTTGGCAGCTTTGCAATCAACGCCCCTTCCTTTGGCAAAATAAACATATGGACCCTTTGGTAATGGGACTATCTCAGACTTAGCCTTTCTCTTTACCATTTGGTCAACCGGGTTGAATATGGCCAATCCCTTTCCATTGGGAAGAGAATGCTTTTTCTGGATTTCCAGTGTCACCATTGTCACTGTCCATAAAGTTTTTGGGAAGTTGATCTTCTAATCAAATTTACTTTACTATCATTCCAAATCATTGCTGATTCAGCAGCACCAAGCAAATAGATATGATCATTAAGGTTCATGTCATAGTCTGTTTCATAGTAGTCCCAAAGGAACTCACTATGTGACTTAGAAAGTGATTGAACATCCAACTTTCTCAAGACTTTGACACCCAACTCTCCCGGCTTGTCAATATGTGACTTCATCTCTAAGATGTGATCACACATAGACCTTGCTTGCCATTAGGGCTTGAGTGACCTTGAACTTGTGGGTTAGGGAGAATAATTGGAGGAGGTAGAGGAAGTAAAGTTCCAAGAGATTTGGGAAGATCATAGATGTCTGAACTAGACATCTTTTGGGAGATATTCAAGATAGTTGATCTAAAGTCCTTAATATAACACCCAATATGAAATATTAAGGCTAGGATCCAACAACCTATTTATAACTGGAAGAGGGATGCCGTAATCCAAGTTATAAAATAGTTGAAGGTAGGTAAATGACGATTTAACAATTTCCACCATGAAAAACGAAATAATTTAATTAGGTTTTTACTTGGATTTGAAACTCCTAGATCTTTTGAGATTCATTGAACTTTTCAATGGCATGTTTCAATCTCGAGTGTGCCCTTCAGGTTTTGTGATTGGCATGCCGAGGATCACAAAACAAGGTGTGAAGTAACCATGCAAATATACTTGGTACCCTTAATATTTACCCCTCAATTGATGTGCCGGTTAACCACACGAGCTCCACCGATACTATGATAAATATTAAGTTACCCTTTGCCTACTTTGTTAAATCCAGGTTAGTGTTCCGGTTAACCACACACGTCCAATAACGGTTTAAACAAAGTGCAAAGTGTAATTTCATGGATTAGCACCTTATTCACATTTTCCTAAGTAACTAAGATTGGGAATTAATAAAAGGTTTAGTTACTTAGTATTTATCATTAATACTTTTAATGAAGGGAGAATTATAGTCCTTGTCCTACCTGTTCGGCTAACGACCCTCCACCAGTCAAGGAAGCGGTGGGTGAGAGTGGACACCCATTAAGCTGCCATTTTATAGGCAACAACCTTATACCCCCCTTATAGACCGGCTTCGTGAATGAGGCCTACTAATGGTAAGACTGACTTGCTCTTATACACACACACACACATATATATATATATATATATATATATATATATATTATTAACTTACAATATTATAAAGTATAAGGGTTGAATTTTAACTTTTAAAATTCTAAGGGCTTAACTTGGAATTAAAGTATTCATTAGAGAAAACTTTTCAAATTCCAAAACTTGAGGGCAAGTTTTGAAACTATTCAAAACTCTTGGATTTTCATAACTTATGAGTTTTAAGTAAAGCTTTAAAACTTTTAATGAAGAGACTCTTGGACATCCATAACTTGAGGACAAGTTATGGAGCCATAAAAACTATTTATAAGAAAAGACTCTTCATTTTTTTTGTAACCTAAGGCATATTTATGAGTTTTTTAAGATTCATAAATGTGACTTTTTATATAACTTGAGGACAAGTTACAAAAAAAAAACACATTTTATGAACAACTTTTAGATTAATTAGGATTGAAAACAACTAAAACACAAATTTTTTTTTCCATTAATCTAAACTAACTCATAAATCAAGGAAACATAGAACTTTTGGTAATCCATAACTTATGGAGTTAAATGCTTGTTTTATGATGAAACTTTTCATGTTCCATAACTTAAGAATAAGTTATGGAATTCTTTAAAACATTAACACCAAATTTTGTAACTCCATAAAAACATTTTTTTTTTCAAAAACCTTTTCATATCCATAACTTATGGAGGTTTCAAAACACATAAGATCACAACTTAAAAAAAAACTTTTTGAGCTCCAAAATTTTATGACAAAATTTGTAACTCCTTAAAACATTTAGATCAAACTTTTAAAACTAATAAAATAATCATATCATTTTATCTTTTACTAAATTTGACCTAATTCAACTCATATAGCAAATGATTCAAATTTTAAAAATAATTAGTTTTTCACAAAACAAGTAATTATCTTAAAATTTGACAAACTTCATGTTTTTTTTCTTTTTTTTTTCAACTTTGAAAATCAAACATTTGCATGAATATAACTGAAAACAACCCATGGCTCTGATACCACTGTTGGGTTTTAGTATACTACAACATCCTATGGTGCACATACAACCCTAAATACCTTGGATCTATGTTTTCTCTATTATACATGCAAATATGAAGTTTCCAAGATATTACCCTATACTAGCATACAAATATCATATACTTGGGGTAATAAAATAGATAGAATACATACCTTTTTTGATGTAACTTGTCTTCATGAAGCTTGAGTGCCTAGTGCCCCAAGTGTGACACCTCAAATGGTTCACACAACACCATGAACACTTGGAATAACCTTGAGAATAAGGATACTTTGGTTCTCTCTAGTGAAATCGGCCTTGCCCTTTTGTGTACACATACTAGTGCCCATTTCACCAACCAAGGACATCTTTATATAGTGTGGAGATTAGAGTTAAACCCTAATACCCATGACCTTTCATTTCATATGATCCATGGGTTAAACACTTCATGGACTATCCATGAAAGCTTAGCCCAACCTAAATGAACTTGGCCCATCACACACATATATCTTAGAGTCCATATTTAATTAGTTCCTTTTGATCACTTAATTAATTATAAATTAATTCTTGATCAATACTAATTAAATAATATGATTATATATATTAATATATTAGAACTTATAATATATTAATATAAATCACTAGTATCCTTTTTCCTCATCTTGTCTATCCAATTGTCCCGATGCCATGCAACCCAAATGGACCATGCCGGGTCGGGTCAAGTCTTACCAATTATAGTTATGGACTTAGACATTAATCCAACACTTAATTCCTCAAGGAAATCTACCTTCCACACCTATTTATACACTCCTCAAGGTCCCAATACTACCTTCCACACCTATTTATACACTCCTCAAGGAAATCTAGTGCCCCACATCCCCTTAATTCCTCGAAGGAGAGGGTGCAGCCCCATACTGGCTAGCGGCCAGATCGGCCCTGAAGATCCGTAGGCAATCCTCCATCAGCTCGATAATATCCTCCTTGATCAACCCAAAGATCACCAGGGTCGCATCAAGGATGCCTCTCGTAATCTCTGACGCGATGAACTCGCATAATCCTTCATTAATAGGTTTGGTGTCCGTGCCCAAACTAGATCCAGATCCTGAATCCCTTTCTCCATGACGTGTCACCACCATACTGAAACATAACCACAAACAATTAGCAAACACACGAGAAGGTTCACACCCTCAAGTTCCCTAGATTCATCGTGGTCTTCCTGGTCTCAGGTATAAACCATGTGCTTTCAGTAGTATGGGCCAAATACTACCTTCCACACCTATTGATACCGTCCTCAAGGACTACCCCGACTCCTCCAAGTCACTCTTCCCGATTGATACATTCCTCAAACTATAAGGTGTCCTACACACAAAGCATTTCACAGGGACTTCCTAAGACTCCCTTCCTCACCCCTCTCTGCTATCAGCTGTAGAAGGAACTTCCACAAACACTACATATTTACTGAATGAACACAATTACATACTACTAGATCATTCTTCGAATGGCAGGTCCCACACTACAATAGTTGGACTCTAACAAGAGTTGTGCAATAGAATTAAACTTATCCTTCAAAAATTATCCAATCATATTAATATGTAATCCAACGCATTCATCCACTAATTAGCTAGTATCAACATAATTTCCTAAAGCATAAAGCCTGCAGCATTCGAGCATCAAGCGATTCAACTCAGAGCAAAACCTATGCAGACCATCCTAACAAGTAACTGATCTGATACTAGCATGCAAATCTAAGAACTCATACAGATAGGCGCGTAAAGGCATCTCTCCTAGCATGCTATCATGAAATTCTGAGCATATCCTTATCCCTTAATCTAGCATGTGATTCTCATATCATAGCAATAAACATATAACTTATATGGGTATTTTGAGAAGACTTACTTGAGTTCGGCTGATTGCACGCATCACACACTTTCTTTTATTCAAATCCTTAGATTAAAATGTTTCTTTTTACGCATCACACCATTTCTTTTATTAAAAAAATCTACCAAACCCTCGATTTGAGTCTAGGCACACACGAGAGTATGCCCGAATCCCTCAAAGCAAGGCTTTAATACCAACTTGTAACGACCCAAAAATCGAATAAAATGTAGTTTTTAATTTCATTCAAATCATATGACACTGATATCAAAGTAGTCAAAAGAGTATCACAGTAACATGTTATCAGAGTACAAGTTCCCAAAATCTCTAAATTCAGAAACCATAGGGTGATGAGGTTCGATCAGGCTGGACCCTTCCCCTTCAAACTGGAAGTACCTAAAACATAAACTGAAAAACTGTAAGCACAAGGATTAGTGAGTTCCCCCAAAATACCACATACCAAACAAACATAAAGCCAAGCATATTTGGGTGCTTGCCTACCCCTTCGGTCTATCTCAACCGGATACTATCAAGCATATTTGGATGCTTGTAATCCCATTCGGTCTATTTCAACAGGATACTATCATGTATATTTGGGTGCTTGCAATCCCCTTCGGTCTATTTCAACCGGATATTGTAAGTCCCCAAATCTGGAACCAACTAGTGATCAAACACACAATCAAACTGTAATCAATAAGGATAATAAGGAGTAGAAGCAGAAAATGATCCAACAATGCACACGTCTATTAGGGCCGTAAACGTCTGGTACACTTGGATAACACACACATACAACTACTGTACATTCTGACACATCTGACTCCTATATATAGGGGACCAAGACCGAGAACACGTTCACGGCCGTAAACAGGTTCACGGTCGTGAACACCCATACAGCCGCAAACACACAATAGCACACCCAAACCTTGCATGACCAAAACCCTATTCATACCTATACAGATTGATGCCTAGCCCAAACCAATAAAATATAACCGAACAGTCTCCCCCTTGGTTTGAGGCTAGCATAATTTCAGTCTTTTTCTATGACCAGCACATCAGATCTTCCCATAGCACCCAACCACATCTTTTTCTCGATAATCTCGGTAATCATGCTTGTGAACTCCTTAGCAGGAGCTTCAAAAATCTCTTCTTGGCATAAAATTTGATGATGAGCCAAAGTGTGGATGTCCCTTTCACCAAATTGTAGCAGATACCTTTTGTCAACAATGCGAAAAACACCATCTGAGAATTTGATGACAGCAGAAGCTGTGGCTTCATCATAGACCTAATATTCCATCTTATGTAGTGATCCATCACAAAAGTTCTTCACAATCCGAATCTGTTTCATCTGATCTGTCGGGGGCCGCATGACATTCGTGAAGTTCTTATTGGTCTTTGGATCAAACACATCTTTGGCTCTCTTCAGGAAAGATTCAGCGGTCTTCATCCCATCAAATTGCCTCTTAACTTGGTTTTCCAGGAATAGTTTGAAGTCAGTTCCACGAGGATCATTGGTAGGGTTGGAGAATGGAGCTTCAAACAGATCAGTGAGATCCACTTTAGTCAAAGAGGAAAAATCATTCTTGTGCTTGTAGTACTCCATATTCCCACTCTTCCGCTTGATCAGCCAACAATTTAGTTTATCATGAAAGCCCCACATATGAACCCTTGACCTGTCACTAAATTTGTCTCTGAACCGCTTCTTTCCAATCTTAGTTACAGTCAATTGAGGTTGATCTCCACGAGCAGTAACTTGTCTTGGACCTTGCTTCAGAGTTATCCTTGGATGAGCTTGGGCTGGTTCGGTCTCAAAGCGATCAATGATTCTTGTGGTTCTGGCTGGTGGATCTGGTTGAGATGTATTGGCAGGGGCACTTTGAGAGGTCTCGACGGCACTTGGTTCTTCGAAGTAACCAGTGGTCACGGCACCAAGGTTGAGTTGTAGAGCAGAAATTTGTTTTGATTTTAGCGAATTTTCTTCCTCAAGCTTGGAAACTCGAATGTCGAGATTTCCAATCAAAACGTCCTTCTCTATAAGTTTTTTATTCAAAATAGCAATCTCCTCCTTGAGCTAAGAATCTTATGGATCCACTTCCCCCGAACTCCCTTCACCAATAGATATTCCTTTGCCATGAGGTAAAGGATCTTAATCATGTTGAGCAAAAAACCTAGCAAAACTCACGGAGGCAGCATCATGCGCAGGTTGTGGAGGAGAAGAACCCCCAGGAGCAGAAGAACTCACGACTTCAAACGAGGATCTAACATTACTTGGTCCTTCTTGGGTCGGTTGAGTTGGTGTAGCGGCTGTGGAGGGTTGTTGGACTGGTGGTGCTTGTTCCTTTAGAAGCACTCTCGGCCATGGGTCGGCTCTTCTCCTCTTGATCGGAGGCTGGGAGGCATGTGTCAAAATGGGATCACTTTCAGATGGCAAGGATGTTGGAATATCTACTGGAAGGCGAGGAATCCTTGAAGTTGTATCCATATCAGTTGAATGGTCGGCCATCTGAGCAGAAGTTAGAGGCGTTGTCTTGAGAACATCATCAACTCCCTCTGTCTCCGTTGCAGTTTGTGCAACATCATTGACATTGTCAAAGAAAGCATCGAGGTCTTCATTGCTTAGCCTTATATCATGACTTTGCTCAAGACCGAAGAATAAGTCATCATTATCATAACCAGAAAGATCACCCCCAAGATCCATATTCTCTTCATGATCATCTTCATCCACGACATTATCCATTAAGCCTCTCTCAAAATCACTTTCATCATTATTTTATGCATCTTCATCTTCATTTGCCTCTTCATTTGCTACAGGCACATGCTCTTCTGCCATGATTGCAACTGGAGGAACACGCTCATCTTCATGCTATGAAGCAGTAATCACCTCATCTTCAGTTTCTTCATAAGTGAGGAGCTTTCAGTCTCAAACGCATCACTGACTTCTGCGAATTGGCCAAATTTCACCAATGGATATTTCCCTTGGAACATGAACTTTCCTTTTCGATTCTGCTTCATGAGACCAAAAGTGTTAGAACCAAGGGACTTCACATCTAGGGTTTCTCCTTTTCTTTCAAGTTCCAGATATTTGCTGTTAAATATCATTTGTAAAAACCTTGGAAACATGAGAAATTTATCCTCCTCTTCCCTTCCACATTGCCTATCATTTCTTTCAGGATGTATTTTAAGAAGTTGAAATCAAGACCCGTAGCTAGAGCAGCAATGGCACCCGTGTTGAGTAGTGAGATCTCGTCAGCACCGGCTCTCCTTCCTGAGATGCAGCTTACGAACACATGAACAAGGAACCTCCAATAGGGTGGCAACATCTTCTTAATTGTAGCAGGAAACACTCCCTCATAGCCCATTCGTTCAAATATTTCCTCAGTCTGTTCCATGGAGATCTCTGTTGGAAACCCTGGCTGGTCATTGATCTGTAACACTTCACGGATGATTTGCTCAGTCACTATGATCTTCTTTCCATTAATGGTTGATTCTACAGAGTCTGCACTTTCTTCTCCTTTGTGCACAACAACTTTGTTCCAGAACTGCTTCACAAGATCTTGATAAATGATTGGACTTGATGTGAGGGCATAAGCGAGGCAACATCTCTTCAGTCCATGAATCATGGACTTGAAGTCATTGTGAGCAGTTGGTGGATCCATCAAGAAGGTGGCAAGGTTGTGATTGTCTGAAAATCTCAATTCAGCCATTTTTGTCCTGCACCAACCGAGCCAAGTGACAAAACAAAGGATTTAATCAACTAAAAGCTAAGTTTTCTCAATTATCAATTAAATAGGCTTCAATTTTGATTTTAATTGAGTAAAAAGTGTGTTTATGTCCAAAAGAGGGTTCACGGCCGCAAACAGCTTCACGGCCGTGAACGCTTCATTGGCCGTGAACGGTTCATCGGCCGTGAACACTTCATCGGCCGTGAACGTCCCAACTGCACCGAAAATCACGATTTGTTCCAATAGACCCTTAAACACGGTTGATTCTGGGTAATTTTAGCATGAATGAGATCGCCTTGAGTGTACCTACAAGAATCAGCAAGCAATTTCGGATGAAAACAACAGATTTGTGATGAATCGAAAATTGAGAGAGAGAGAGAGAGAGAGATATAGAATCGGTTTGGGGTTCACGGCCGCAAACAAAAAGTGAGGGTAAATGGGATCTTAGTCGTGAATCCCTGCTTATATACTTGGACTCATACCCGGTCCAATACCCATGGACTGCAAACCCAAGAAGCTTCAAATCTAAGCCCGATACTTCAATTTAATTAAAATAAAACATTTGGATCAAAGTTTTTAGACAACCTTAATCTGTTTTTCGGTACCTCCACCTTCATGAATAGATCTGGTCAATCTCCGGTATTATGATCCACTTAAGCATGAAAAATTGTGACAAATTTGGACATGCTACAAGTGACAAGACATTTAACCCTATGTACCTAAATAATATTCTTAAAGGACCATTCAGCTGACGACGACCAAGGATATTGTTGTCCACCTAAATTTAGCAGCGAGATCTACATACAACCTATTAAATGTTCAATTTTAGATGTACTAGAACATGTTTCCCGCTTCCTGATATACCCCAATAATCAAGGACTTCCAAAATACTCCTTACTTTAGATGAGCAGACAATTATTATGGGAGAAGTCATATTTAGAATGCATATGTTGTACACCCAGGTCGGATCTCTTCCAATCACGCAGAGGGATTAACATATGACTAACCAGAGTTAGAGGGGTTGAGAAGTACAATGGTGTATATGCTGTGTTCCAGGTCGGATAAGAACTTATCACACAATGGAGACAACATATGACTAACAAACAGAAAGAATTGCATAGATAAGAAGATGTAGAGAGATAGAATTGCATATGTTGCAGTCCAGGTCGGATCTTTCGATCACACATAGGAGGCAACATATGACTAACAGAAAGAAAGCAAGAAAATAATCTTCTACAGATCTACTTTATCAGAATTCTCCAGTCGCCCCGTCAATACCGGAATTAAGGACATAAGTTCGTGCATCGAGGAAAAGTTAAGCCACAGTTCTAGATACAGATTATTTAGTGTATCCTGCAGGTTCCCATGAATATCTCACTGCTCAATCTACCCGAGCGTCGTATTGTCAGACCAAACGGGACTATCTAAGTTAATGATTGTCAAATCTTTTCTTAGTCCAACTATGCCTAGTCGAGTCCATATAATCTTTCGTGCCTACCAGTGTATTGAACAAAGAGCCTAGACAGTTCAACATTGGTACATTACACAAATGAAAATTGTCTGTTATCACTTGTTGATATCACTTCCCAACACATCACATGCAGACAAACTATCATGAGATACTATTTTTGGATTTTTCATATTTTTTGGAAAAAATAACACTATTTTTTGGATTTTTGATTTTCTAATTTTTGTTTTATTTTATTTCTCCCCCTAAATTTGTGCATAGGAGAGAAAAGAAAGTAAATGCGCAAATTTAAACTACCTAAAACAAAAATTAGTCTTCAAAACGTATCATTTTTAGAAAGCCCACAAGCACATCGAATCGAGCTTTGTTAAACGGTTTGGTGAACAGATCCGCCACATTATTATCAGTGTGAATCTGATAAAATGAACTTTGATGTCGATGTGCTTGGTTTTGGAGTGTTGGACAAGATTTTTGGCTATTTGGATTGCAACATCATTATCGCAGAAGATAGGGGTTTCAAGAAAATTCAAACCGTAGTCGCAGATCTGAGAGACACTCAACAAGCTCTACTTTAATAGCGGGATAGTAGTTGACGTTCTCAAAGCTCATCACTCTATTTGTGACAGTTCCTCTCTGTGTGATCTTCCCTCCATCTCCTCCCGCGAAGGAAACATAGCCCCCATTAAAAGTCCGAATGACATGTAGTTGGGAGATGTCTCCGGTCATGTGCCTGGAACAACCGCTGTCGACATACCAAGGTCTGACGACATTCCTCCGCAGCTGTTCCTGCACAATGCGCGGGATTAATTGGAGTTAGGAACCCAGGTCATAACAACACTGGGTTTTCCCTTTTTGACAGCATATTTTCCTTTTTCAATTTTTCAATTTGTTTCATTACCAGATGCACTTTCAGAAGATTGAGATGATTGGACATTTAGATTCTTGGGCACCCATTGGTAGTTAGGTTTAGAAACTTTTACAGGTGATTTTGAAACGTTTTTCTTTGAATTTAATCGTTTGGGTTTCCGTCTAAAATTAGCCAAAGACCCAGACGAAGCCTTTAACGAACTCGATCTTGGCTTAGCCATGTTCGGATTCATAAAAGTTCTTGTTTTATTTTCATTGAAAACCTGTTTATTCCATTTAAGATTAAACCGTTTTCTTTGTTTGTTTACATTCCAATCATTATCACAAGGACGAGATCTCGAGGATTTTCTAATGAGAGACCTTCCTCGAGACTCATTCTTGCTTCTGTGTGCATAGAAAGGTACAAATGCCCGATTTGGACAATTGCGAGCAATATGACCAGCAGTTCCACAGTTAAAGCATGTCTGTCTCTTAGCATAAAAACTGGTACCGCCTTTTTCTGGTTTAGTGGTTTTATTGACTCCCTTACTCTTTCCACACATACATGTGCAAGAATCAGGTTGTGTGACTGGTGAGGGTGGAGTGGATGTGCTCGTAACAGGAACATCAGAATTATTAAACATATCATCAAACATATCAAAAAAATTTGAGTCATTAGACTTTGGCACAGAATCATCATAAGACAAAACATTAGTTTTCGAGTCAGAAACAACATCATTGTTTGAACAAAAACATCAGATTTTGAAACACTATTATTATTAGACACACTCTCTTCTGAAGCCTGCTTTCCTTGACTTAAAGAAGAATCTGCATAGGAAGTAGAAATGTTAGTATCCTTTTCCCTATCACTACTCTCC
This sequence comes from Lactuca virosa, assembly GCF_052849685.1. Classification (NCBI taxonomy): domain Eukaryota; kingdom Viridiplantae; phylum Streptophyta; class Magnoliopsida; order Asterales; family Asteraceae; genus Lactuca; species Lactuca virosa. The sequence continues at coordinate 205,639,574 of NC_136429.1, forward strand.
GTCACAGGTATAGCAGGTTTGCCATACACAAGATGTTCTTCTATGTCCATCTCTTCCTGAGTCATAGGGATAGCAGTGTAATTGTGATTAAAAGGAGGAGGGAAACTCTCATACCCTAGACCTACCTGCTTCTTATATTTCCATTTCATTTGTTTTTCTATTATGGTTGCAACTCTCTCACTTGACACATCAAATTTTTTGAAATTAAAATCAACATTTTCAAACTTATTTTTCAATGTGTCAAGTTCAGCAGTTAACTCAGCAAGTTGTTAGTCACATATCTATAGTTTGCACATTTATTGATGTACTCTTCCTGAAGTGTCCTAAAATATTTGTCTTTTGCTTCTAATTGTGCTTTCAGGGGTTTCTGTCCTTTCCTAAGGGTATAGCCTTCGTATTTTAGGTCCTTGTTCTGTCTACGTAATAATTCGATATGCTCACGTAAATTTTTAACAGTATCAATGCATGTTTGAGAACAGGAAATTTGACTGACCTATTTCTTCTCAGGCTCAGGAGTAGTGGATACCATAAAAGCAAACTGCAGCTCCATCATCTCTTCTTCTGGATCCACTTCAGCTTTTTCTTCAGGGATGTCATTGATCTGGGCCAAATGAGTATTTTCAGGTCCTGAAATATTCAGGGCCTGAATTTGATCCTCCCAATCAAATGTCTGAGCTACCACCGCCAGATTTGCAATCTCGTTGTTAGCAGCATCTCCCCTGTTGTTTCCTACCGGCACCATCATTCTTTCATGATTCACTCTCATATCAGGTTTCGGACAGTCACAAGAAAAATGACCAGGCTCGTGACAGTTAAAGCACCGCAGCTTTCCTTTGTTGAAACCAACTTTCTTCTCCACATTCATCCCCCAATTATTCTTTCCAGTCTTTTTAGCAAACTGTTTGGTCCTAAACACTGCCATTGCGATTTGCCATGTTATATCCATTTCTTCAACATCCTCTGGGTGAATCAGATCAAGATCAGCAAAAGAAATCTGAGGAGGCAATTCCCCAGCTACAAAAGCATTGTAGCAGTTCACTAGTCCAGAGGCTAGGGCCATGTTCTCTTCGGCTTCTTTGGGAGCAGAGATTGTAGCAGGGGCATTTGAAGAAGAGGTTGTATGTGGATAAGGCATGGAAGGTGGAGCAACATGAGTTGATGGAACAACATGGTATGGTGGAACAACATGGGATGGAGGTTGTGGAACAGCAAAGGCTTGATTTTTTGAAGTGGTAAAGGATGAAAAGGCATTGTTTATCGAAATTCCAAGATTTATAGTAGAATAGAAATTTACATGATTGATTTCTCTCTTCTTGTCATCAAGATCACAAGCTTTAATGATTGCCGTTGTTTCCGTAAGACTGATTAGATTAAGATAGAGCCATAGTCAGACTAGCTTTGGCTGAGTCATACTCTCGGAAACCTTGAGCAATATCAGGAGATAGAGCCATAGTCAGACTAGCAAGAGCCCTTTCTTGTACTTCAACTTTCTCAAAATCCCCATCCGTGTAATCCTCAAACACTTTGTCAATTATCGTTCCATTTGCAAGTGTAGTAGTAATCCTGATAGGGCCTTTAAGAATGCTATGCCAAACTTTGAAATCTTTCAATTTGATATACTTCTCAATTCTGTATTTCAACTCAGGGAATCCTTCAGCTGACAGAAGACGTGGGATTCGAGTAGTAGTTCCCATGATTGAGTCCAACTCCTGATGAACTTTCAAGTTTTGTGAATCCATTTTTTTTAATTTGAATGAAAACAAGAATTGAAATGAAAGTGTAACCGAAAACGAAAAGAGTTCTATAACCAAGAGGGGTTCACAGCCGCAAAGGGTTCACGGACGTACACAAGAGTTGATTCACGGTTAATGTATAATTCACGGTCCAATGAATGGTTCACGGTCCAATGAATGGTTCACGGTCCAATTAATGGTTCACGGCCCAATAAATGGTTCACGGTCCAATTGAAATGAGTGGTTTACGGCCGTACACAGTGTTCACGGCCATAATAAATTCAACAGATGAAGCCGTCAACACCCAGATTTTAACGAAAACAGATGATTTTGAGCAAATTTCGATTCCTTTGGCCTTGAACTTCACGAGAAAATGCATAAACTCAGCAACCAAGCTTGAAATAGTCACGAAAATGAAGAATCCTCCAAACGCAAACTCAACTTGAACTAGTTTGACACTAGATTGGCTCTGATACCAACTGTAAGTCCCCAAATCTGGAACCAACTAGTGATCAAACACACAATCAAGCTGTAATCAATAAGGATAAGAAAGAGTAGAAGCAGAAAATGATCCAACAATGCACACGTCTATTAGGGCCGTAAACGTCTGGTACACTTGGATAACACACACATGCAACTACTGTACATTCTGACACATCTGACACCTATATATAGGGGACCAAGACCGAGAACACGTTCACAGCCGTAAACAGGTTCACGGCCGTGAACACCCATACAACCGCAAACACACAACCGCATACGCAAACCTTGCATGACCAAAACCCTATTCAGACCTATACAGATTGATGCCTAGCCCAAACCAATAAAATATGACCTAATAGATATCGGGTCTATTTCACCCTATACAACTACCACATAATATCATAACAAGAATCACAAAGTCAACAAGCAAATACAAGCATAACTGACAATTGTCACAAAGACATTCATCACGCTACATCATAAACTAGTGGGTCGGCATTGGTGCCTTCGACCCACGGATACAGTGACGGAAAACTCACCTTAGACTGAAGGTATCAAATTGTACTCAGCGGATGACTCACAAAATCCTCTCCCTAACGCACAAGCATAAAACCCTAATTAGAAATTAGGCCACATTCTAACCTAAAAGTGAAAACCCTAATTCTTGACTTAAGGAAAAAAGGCTTCTTTACCCTTGCCTCATTGAGCCACCCTCCCTCCAAGGAACAAATCCATACAAAGTCCAAAAAAGGCATCCAAGCCTAACTACAACGCCTCTAAGGCCCAATATGGCCCAAGAACACTCAACATGGCCTTAAGCCCAAAAATGTCTTGCTACAACAGGTGGGCCCGAGGCCCAACCTAAACAAGTCCAAAGCCCAACCAAAACACACGCCCAAAAGTCTCGCAAGCCCACATACGGCATACACGCGGCGTACACAGCTCGTACGCCCATAGTACGCTGATGATTTGGAAGTGGGGGCACTGGCCCAGTACGCCCAACGTACTGGACAGTCAGGCCATTCTTGTTCCCAAGTCTTAATCCATTAAGCCCTAACATCCAAACCTCAGATCTAAGGTCATAATAGTGTCTTTATCCATAAAGTTGCAAACTTTATGATTTTGCATGCCTTTTTGGGGATCAAACTATGAATTAAGCCTTCTAACACACTTAGGTGGTCACTAACACATGGATAGTTGAGTCTTAACCTCCAAGATACGATTTTTATGACTCCAAACACTTCCAAGAGTCCAAAAGGACAACTCAAAGGGCCTGGAGTAGCTCATACTCCAAGAAACCAAGTTATGGGACCAAAAGATGCTAAAATCTACCCTAAACGTAGATCTAAGCTTAGAATGATCAATGTTCAGACTTTATACCTTCAATAGGCTAGAAATGGTGCACAAACTTTGGATCTACAAGCTCCTTCTTTTCCTTTGCTTCTTCCCAAACTTCATTCTTCTTCAAACCCACCAAAGAACACCCAAACACTCAAGGTAAGCTCAAAAATGCACTCAAGAAGGCTAGGGTTCGAGATTGGCACTAAATAGGAAATGGAGGCTGAAAGGGTAATGGACTTGAGGGACTTAATGACTTTAAATAGGGTTCAAACTATAAAATTTAGGGTTTTCCCCTAACTCGAGTACGCCCAACGTACACCAGGATCACACTGATGGCACGCATGCAAGGAGTATGATGTGCGTACCTAGTGTACACCAAGCGTACTCACACACCATCCATCACCTTTTACTTGAATTAAAATAGATTAAATCATTAACTTCATACCTAGCGACTCGGGTGCTACAAATTACACAAGTTTTTCCAATTGGATGATTTATCGGAAATTTTTTGTCATAAAGGATACCTAAGAAAGAGAGTTTCGAGGCATAGATAGGATCAAACATGTCTAATCAAAATTGTTATTAGCGATCCCATAAACCTAGGAATTATATAGTAAGATATAGTTGATAATGAATATCTACCAGATTAAATTCAAATAGATGGGATAAATGATACATAACCATTTATTTGTTTTGCAACTTGGATCCTAGACTTTGATAATTAATGTTTTGGGAAACTAAAATGGTATTTATTATTAAAGAGTTTTAATATTGAAAATACTAAATGAATTTTATTAAAATTTTGTAGTTAAATAATCCATTTCTCATTACCATGAATTGTCATTTTCTTTGATGACTTAATGAAACAATGGCATTCACTAGATACAACTTCAATGAATGGGTTCATGTCTTACGAGACAATCTCTTAAGATATATGAAATTGTATACACTTAAAGGTCCTAGTCCTAAACTATTTGCTTTGAGCAATAATCATGAACATGATACCTAGTAAAGGCATCACTGTGATGCTAAAGATGTTTCTTACATCAAAGTAGGATTAGTACAAGGCCCAAAAGAGTCACCTTGTGTGATCTAGCAGGCCCAATTTTGATGGACTAAACATCGTTAAGCCCAAGAAATCCTATAAGGCCCACATAGATGGATCTTGTTTCTTTTGTGAAGAAACTGGACACTGGAAGAGGATCGACTCCTCTTATCTGGAAAGAAAGTCTGGAAGAGACTAGTACTTCACGTACCTACTAGATAGAACCCATACTTTTCATATAACACTTAGGTACTTGGTACTTCAATGTTAATCTTATATTTTTAAATGGCTTGCAGATATTTACAGAAGAGTAACCAGCTGAGCACAATCAAGTTGGAACTACACTCTTGGAGTTTAGTTTACTAATTATGATAGGAACATAATACACTTGTATTATGAAACAATGTTTGTTTTGGAACAATGTATGTTTTAATTTAGGTTGCCTAAATATATGTCTCAGTTTAATTTATGAATGATTAACTACTTACTTAAATCATTTTTCATAACGATCACCTTCATATTCAGAAATGATTAAAATTCTTTTTATGAAACTAGATCTTTTAATAAGAATTTTAATGTAAATATCAATGTTTTATAAATAACAAGTTCTATATGCAAAATACTTTTGACTGAAACTTGTTTTAAATCAAACTCATCTTTGACATTGTTATCTTTATTATATAAATAAAATTCACATATTCCAACTTCAAGAAAGGGATCTTTGAAGGAAAATAATTTAATTTATTTGACATGTGTAAATCTTATTTATATATAAAATATTCCTAATGATATTTTCACTAAGTAGTAGAGAAATTAACAATTAAGGAACTATACACTGTGGTGTATGACTTCCTTTCTAATTAATGTCTAAGATTTAGCACAAGATACCAAATCAACTTTATTTACAACTATAGTAGTTATAAATTATATTTTACATGTTAAAACATAATTGTGAAATCATTTGTTTGAGTTTTTAAATATAAAGTTGAGATACAAACCGGTGATAGCTATCTAAGGCCTTAATGATAATAAGGGATGAATGAAATCTTACTTGGTATGATTTACTTTCTAATCGGTAGAAATGTCCTACTTTTATTTCCTTAGGATAACACCTAGAACACTATCAATTGTACCTTACACCAGCTGACTAGTAGATATAACATTTTCTTCATAAGATTTTGTATGGAAAAGCTCCATCCTTATCTTACTTAAATGTATTATGGATTTGAAGTCTATGTTGGACTAAACCTTTTAAACCTAAAATATACTACCTACTGTTGGGTATAGAAGATTGCGTCATTGGGCTTTTTAGTTTAGTCCTTTTTGTATACGGTTTGGGCCTGTCCAGCCATCATTAATTAGGGTTATAAGATCTATATATAGTGCATGCATGCATCATGTATAGGTTAGCAGTTGAATTCTTGATTGTAACCCTACCACACCTCTACAGTAGCAATTCTTTATAGAGTTCTTCTGAGATGTGGCCTTTAATCATTCGACATAAGGTTTGTTTCATCTTGTGTTCTTATTTCCTTTGTGTTCTTGATTGATTTGTCTAAGAATTTTATCGATCTAAAGGTTTTTAATCTCATTAATTGGTATCAGAGCAGGAGGCTGTGTAAATCATATGCATCTCTTCTGTTTGAAGAATATCGTTAGGGTTTACGCTTTTATTGAATCTGTTGAGCCATCATTACTTCATTGACGTTGTTCATCGATCTTGATATTACCCTAATACCGCTTTACAAGTCTGATTTTTGACAGGTAAACAAATCAAGTCATCATGTCTCACGACGACTCTCAAACGAATCCCATCAACATCTCCGACATCATTGGTTCGACTACAAGGATTCCAATCTTGTATAGTCACGAGTATGAGGTCTGGGCTCTTCAATTTGAAGATTATGTTCTTGGCTCAGAAGACAACGAGTACTTGATCTGGGAGGCTATAACAATGGATCCCTTCACCCAATCTGGAACCAATAGAACCATAAAGACACATAAAGAGTACAATCAGCTTAGGATCAATGTGAAGGATATCCCTCAAGATGAGCAGGACAAAATGATTAGCAACATAAAAGCTATGAGAATGATTACATTCGCTTTACAATCTGACACTTTTCGTCTGGTGAATAATCTGACACTTTTCTTGTACCACTGCAAAGGAGATATGGGACATACTTAAGGAGTTATATTCTACCGATGAAGATCTCGAACATTCCATTCAAAAACTTCTACTTTTGGAGTTTTGCAACTTTAAGCAAAGGCCAGATGAAAGTCTCATTCAAACATTCAATCGTTATAACCATCTTCTTAGTAAGATGATTAAGAACAGAATCAATAGAGAGGTGATCGAGCAGAAGGTTACATTTATGAATGGCCTAAGACCAGAATGGATGGCAGTGGTTTCAACCGTTAAAGCTCATGAATAGTTTAAAACCTACTCGTTGGCGAAGCTCGTGGGAATTCTTAAGTCACATGAAAGTGTTGTGACAATGGAAACGAAGGTAGTCTCCAGAATGGGATCATTGGCTCTTATCTCAAAGGGTAAGAATTCAGTTGAAGAAGAAGCAGAGTCAAATCTATCTGAATGTGATTTGACTAATGAAGAATATGAATTGATGGTGTCTAACCCCAAGCGGTTCGCTAAAAAGAAGTTCCCTACTACCAAGAACCGAAACTGGCAGGGAAGCTACAGTTTGGAGAAAGCGAAAGAAGAGTTCAAAAGCACTCCTCAAAAGGAAGAAGAAAAGAAGGAGAGCAAACTTATGGGTGACTCAGGCTATGATTGTAATTATTGTCATGGCAAAAACCATCTGGAGAAGGAATGCATGCTAAGGAGAATGAATGAGAAGAAAGAGGGTGAAGACGATGACGCTTACTACATGCGTAAGCTTGAATAAGCCAAGAAGAAGAAGTCTAACAATAAATCCATGCCTGTGTTACTTGTGCAGGATAATACTGAAGAAAACGAGTTCAGTGGAGTAGAGGTATGGTCTAATGACTCCGAAGATGAGGAAGTTCGCAAGCCCACTCATGGCAGGGCTTTTATGGAGAAGGAAGAAGGTTCAGAGTTTGCTGGTAAGTGTCTGATGGTGACAGCTGGTGTGTCACAAATAAGAGGTTACACTACAGATAACGAGTACGATGAAGCGAAAGAAAGGGAAGATAGATGTTTCACAGCGAAACCAGTTGGAGAACAGATCAACGAATGTGATCAGTTGATCAAGAAGGTAAATTATATCCTAGAAACACTTAAAATACCCATCTCTAACTATGAAAAAGAATTAAATGATCTAAAATTCAAATTTTCTAGTCTAAGTGGCAGCCTAAAACAAACTTGCCTCACAAATGCTAACCTAACTGATCAAATTAGCAGGTTGTCTTCCAAGAGTGAGGAGCGAAGACTGTGGATAGAGAAGAAGGAGTTAGAGTTAGTTAGGGCAAGAGACGAATTGATATATTTGCAACGTGACAATTTGAAATTTTTGAAACAAAGGAATATTTTTTGCTTAATTGCTAAAAGTCTTTATACAAATATCACTCAGTTGCATTTAGATTGTGATATTGGCAAAAATATTCACAAAATGATTTTGCCTTTCCTTGAATTAAAGGAAGACGAAATAGATGCTGATTGCTATAAATGTGAATCAATCGTCTCATCAGAAGAAACTTCTGAAGCCTACAGGATTGGACTGGACAAAATCGAGTCATTTAGTAAGTCCAAGGACCACAAGGACATGCTTAGAAACTTACTGGATGAAAATGACAAATTGAAAATAAAGACCGAAACTGTACAAAAATTTGATTCATCGAGTTCTAAGTTAAGTTCAGATAACAAAATTGATATTGAAAATACTTCTGAATTTGACGAGGACAATGATATGAGTGAAATTTTTGTAGAGGACGAGGTTGACTGTTCTGAGTTTGTTAAAATCGAACCCGAACTAACAAATGTCCTTATATCTGAAAATTCTGTTGAGTTCGCTCGATCGTCTAAAAACAAGAATAAAGTCCTAAAAGAAAAAGTTGTGGTATGCCAAAGGTGAAAACTGTACCAAATCAAGTGTACACCACCACTGGAATTACTAAGAAGCAAACAGTTGAGCTAAATACCTTGGTAGATGAAGAAAATGCCGATGGTTGTGATGGGCACTTTTGGTCTGCCCCGATAGATAATGCAGATGAAACGAAAGAATTATCGAAACGAACCTCATGGAGAATGAAAGGCAGATACGTGGCTGAACCAATCAATAAGCCATCTAGCTTCGCTAAAGCAAGTACAAGTGGTACAAAAGACGTTCAAAGTAAACTTTCAAAATATTCAAGCGAACCTCTGACAGAAAGAACCGAACCTCATATCAAGAAGGCGAAATCAAATGTAAACATTCTCAAATCATCCAATCAACTTGCAGAGGAAAAACGTCAGCGAAATAGGAGATATCAGAAAACTCTCAGTGAGAGGAAGCAGTTTTGGCAATCCCAAAACTCCAACTATGTGATTAAAGAAAAAGCTTCCAGACGAAAAGCGAAAGCAAATTCGCAGGCGAAACCCGAACAATGTTCACACTGTCATTCCTGTGCTTCGCAGAAACAAAAAGGAAATCTCACTTATAAGTAATCATCACCAAGAAAGTTCACCGAGAATAACCACCATCCTCACTCACAACCAAATCATACTCCTCTCAAGGATGTTAAAGGGAAAGGAAAGCTCGTCTCGGGTTCTGAAGGTCAAACGAATAAGCCGACCACTAACCCTAGGAAGATTAAGAAAGAATTTGTTGGGAATCAAAATAAAATTAAGCAATCTGATTCAAACAAACCGAATGTGAAAGAAAATAAAGTCAAAGTTTTCACCATTAAAAGAAAAGACGAAACCACATTAATAAAACGAATGTATATGGTTGATCTTTCAATTGCTTTTCCATCTTCTGTAAAAGTCTCACTAGGACCCAAGCAACTTTAGGTTCCTAAATCCGCTTAATTCCTGCAGGCTATACGTGATGAGGAGTTTGACGACGAATGGTATATTAATAGTGGCTGCTCGCGTCACATGACATAGAGGAAGGAATAGCTAAGGGAGTTTCGCTCTCTCAAAGATGGTGGATGTGTCAAGTACGGAAACAAATCTTATGGCACGATAAAGGGCTACGGGATGATTACAAATGAAGATTTCTCAATCCGTAAAGTTGCCTATGTGGAAGGATTGCAACACAACCTAATCAGTGTTTCACAATTGGTTGTGGGAGCTGGTCTGAAGGTTTCGTTCGATGATGAAGGATTAGAGATCATAGAGAAGAAAACGAAAACAATACTACTGAAGTCTCAGCGAAAAGGCGAGATGTATCCAGTTAATCTAAATGCTTTACGAGGGAAGCCTTCTAAATGTCTGCTAACGAAGGCTCACTCTGACGAAAGCTGGTTATGGCGCCGAAGACTCTTGCACCTAAACTTTAAAGATATCAACAAGCTCATCCTTGGTGATCATGTGCAAGGTCTTCCCCTCCTGAAGTTTGATAAAGAGCATTTATGTGCTGCATGTGAAATGGGGAAGCAAAGCAGGAAGAGTCATCCAACTCTTGTGAACACAAAGATCATTGAACCTCTTGAACTGCTGCACATCGATTGTTGTGGGCCATCGGAAATTGAGAGTATCGGCGGTAGTAAGTTTATACTTGTTATTGTTGATGATTTTTCATGTTTCACTTGGGTATATTTTCTTAAACAGAAATCAGAGGCTACTCCAATACTGAAGATCTTTATAAAGGAAGTGGAAGTTCAGTTGCGAAAGTTGGTTCGTAACATCAGAAGACATGGTTTGGAATTCAAGAACAAAGATTTTGAAGACTTTCTAGCTGAAAAGGGGGTCACACACAACTTCTCAGCTCCATACACTCCACAGCAGAATGGAGTAGTTGAAAGACGCAACCGATCTTTATGTGAAGCAGCACAAACCATGCTTAGCTTCGCTTCTCTTCCTCTATATTGCTGGGCCGATGCTATAGTTGCTACTTGCTATACCCAGAACCGATCCTTTCTCAATAAGCGATTTTCTATCACTCCATATGAAATTCTTAATAATCACAAACCTAACGTGAAGTTTTTCCATGTCTTTGGTTCCAGATGTTTTATTTTCAACTCCAAAGAGAACCGAAACAAGTTTGATGTGAAAGTTGACGAAGGGATTTTCTTGGGGTACTCTCTAACCTCCAAGGCATATAGGGTTCTCAACAAAAGATCAAAGAAGTTAGTAGAAACCTATTATGTCACGTTTGATGACAACTACATGAAGAAATTCCAATCAAGCGAAGGTCCAATAGAGGAAATCTTTCCCGAGACAGGTAAACTCACGACACCAATATCCAATCTGTTTGAAGAGTACATGTTGCTCTTTGATGAACCAGAAAAGGCCATCAACTCTGAAGCGAAGGAAGCCGATAACAAGATCAATAAACTAAAGAAGATAATTAATGACGCTGCAAAAGATATGGAAAGCGAACCTCAAAGTCCAAGAGAACCTCACGCTTCAAGCGAACCTCCAAAAGATAGCACGCCACTGCAGGGGGAGGATTCATCTCCATCAAGTAAACATGATTCGCCTCTCCAAGGGGAGAACCCATCTCCAACCATGACCCATGAAAGTCCAATCGAGGGGGAGAATTTTGAACCTGATGTTGAAATCGTCTCATCATTCAAAATCAAAATTCATCCAATGATGATTCGCACGTTCAATCAGAATTCGAAGAGGAAATTAACGCTGAACTGGATCCTGCCTATGATCCAAATTACCCTCCTCTCGTTAAATGGACAAGAGATCATCCGAAAACACAAGTGATTAGTGAATAATCTGAGGGATTCCTTACACGTTATCAAGTTAAAGCGAAACAAACTTCTTTGTTCTCTCAAGTGGAATATTGTATGTTTAATTCATTTGTCTCCAAAATAGAACCAAAAACTGTCTACATTGCACTCAATCATTCTGATTGGGTACAGGCTATGCAAGACGAACTCAACGAGTTTGAGAGAAACCGGTTCTGGAGACTGATTCCTACTCCAAAGGATGCTTCTGTAGTTGGTTTAAAATGGGTTTTCCGTAATAAGTTGGACAAAGAAGGAAATGTGATACAGAACAAAGAGAGACTTGTTGTGAAAGGATATTGTCAGGAAGAAGGGATCGATTATGAAGAAACCTTCGCTCCAGTAGCAAGGTTAGAATCCGTACAGATCTTTCTGGCATACGTAACATATAAGAATTTTGAAGTTTTTCAAATGGACGTCAAGTGTGCTTTCCTGAATGGATGGTTGGAAGAAACCGTATATGTTGAACAACCACCAGGATTTGTGAATGAGAAATGTCATGATCATTGCTACATTCTGGACAAGGCAGTTTACGGTCCCAAACAAGCCCCTAGAGCATGGTATGAAACTTTAAGTCGCTTTCGAAAAATGTCTAAATTCAAGCAAGGTTCGGTTGACCCAACCTTCTTTCGCAATAAAGAGGGTGACCACCTTATGATAGTCCAAATTTATGTTGATGACATCATCTTCGGTTCCACGAATCCCAACTTAACAGCTGAATTCCGAAAATTGATGGAGACTAAATTTGAGATGAGCTCAATGGGTCCAATTAACTTTTTCCTTGGCCTGAACATAAGACAGGGAACAAAAGGAATTTTTATCAATCAGGAGGCTTACACAAAGACTTTACTGGCAAATTTCGGCATGATGGGAGACTCAAGAGTGAAGGTTCCAATGGCTTTCGGGACGAAGCTGACACCATCACTGGAAAAACTGGCTGCTGATACGACCCTTTATCGTCAAATGATAAGGTCACTAATGTATCTTACAGCTAGTAGACCGGATGTCATGTTTTCTGTGTGCTATTGTTCCAGGTTCCAAGCCAATCCACGTGAACCTCACATGGTGGCTGTTAAGAACATCCTCAGATATTTGAAGCGAACCTCGTCTCTCGGAATATGCTATCCAGCCAAATCAGGGTTCTTTGTTCGAGCATTCTCCGATGCCGATCTTGGAGGATGTGGTCTAGATCGAAAGAGCACAACTGGCGGTTGTCAATTTCTCGAAGGTAAACTCGGCAGCTGGCAGTCCAAGAAACAAACATGTGTATCCCTATCCACTGCCGAAGCTGAATATATAGTCGCAGCATCTTGTACCTCACAGGTCATCTGGATCCAAACCCAAATTAGAGATTATGGTCTGAATATGAAGAAAATTCCCATATATTGTGACTCAGAAAGCGTAATTCGTATTTGTCACAACCCAGTGCAGCATTCCAAGACGAAACACATTGCACTGCGATATCACTTCATCAAGGATCACGTAGAAGATGGTAACGCCGAAGTTCACTTCGTTTGATCCGCCGATCAATTAGCTGACATATTCACGAAAGCTTTACCTAAAGAAACCTTCAATAGAATACTCCAAGGCTTAGGAATGATGGAAGCTGAATATGTACTGAAACCATCTTTGCTTCATTAAGTTTCACCTTCGCTTTCGCCTCTTTAAAATTAACAAGCGAAATAGAACGAACGCTCGGTCTATTTCGGTTCCGACTTTTTCGGTAACCGAATTGAACCGAACGCTCGATTCATTTCGTCTCATCTATCCAAAGGAGAACGTTCGGTTGACAATTTCTGTATACTTTTGTACATTTTCTTTTTTCCTTTATGTTTTTATTTCTTTTTCAGAAATATCCAAAAATACAAAAATATTTTTCTTTTCTGTTTTTATTTCTTTTTCAGAAATATCCAAAAATACAAAAATATTTTTCCTTTCTGTTTTTATTTCTTTTTCAGAAATATCCAAAAATACAAAAATATTTTTCCTTTCTGTTTTTATTTTCTTTTTCAAATATATCAAAAACAAAAAATATTTTCTTTTATTTTCTCTGGACTCTACCATACTCGCTGTTTGTCTCAATCATGGATCATGGGGAAGGTATATTCTATTACTCTGTATACTAGCTAAGTGTCCCTAGAAGCATGCTGCTGCATGTTGTCCAAAGCCTCACAGACTCTAAGTGACGCCTTACTGATTCGGTATATACAAATCGTTTCTTCCAATCAGGCTACAAATATCACTTAAGTCACGAGCTACCTTACTCTTCTCACAATGAGTTAAGAGTTATCTGCTCGGTCCTAATTATATAGCAGAGGTACATTCGGTTCTTTAACCACCTTCCTACCTTTCTCCATCACACTACGTTTCATGTATATAACCCTTGAGACTCTCAGAATCTACCACTGAGGTTTATGGTTACACAAAATCTGTGTTAATGATCTTAGTTTCGTTCCACCACGTACTAAGTGAAATCCAAAATGCAAAACCTTAACTAAATTAGCGGTGAACAATCAAACGTTCTAGTTTTCACCCATGTATTAACGAAACCACACACGTCGTATGTACCTAGAAATCTCTTTTCTTTTTGCGAGATCTTTATGTAATGTTCTAATACAAAGATGTTTCTACCCAAAAGATCTAATTTTTTTTTTTTTTTTTTTTTTTTTTTTTTTTTGAGATTTCTATGATTTTCACCAAGTCACTTCAAACAGTCAAACCTACTTGTTTTTGGTTACACCGGTCACACAAATACTTCACTCAACTTTCGGTCTTATATCAAGGTCCATAGTTCAGCTGAAGCGAAAGCCACCCTTACAGCTGAATATTAAAAAGATGCCTTTCATTGCTTCTTAACAAGCATTTGATCGTACTTCAACGGGAAACCACACAGACACTTCTTAGTCTCTCTTGACTTTGAAGGAAGCGATTCATGCCCGGGATCCACAGTTTTGTGTCTTTAAAGACATCACTAACATCCCACATCAATGATTTGCTTTATTTCTTTTTCTTTGGCACACTCTTGCACGAAGTTCTTTATGATCTTCCAAAGTCTGGTTTGTGTTTCAATGGCAATTTGCTCATCTATTGTTTCGTTTCTAATGGTGCTCTTAATATTAAAGAAGTGACATGTGCTCAGTTTTGAAAAGGAATGTGAAACGATTGATTAATTTCCAAAGGAGATGAATGGATAATATTTTCAAAAAGGCGCGTGAATTTGAAACGTTACCCTATCGTCACGCCGCCTGACACGCTCTTTTTGGGGAAGGACAGTTGTCAAATTGCAACATTTTAGGCGTCGTTTCAGGACGTCACGCAATCATCATTAAGAGATATTTCTCTCTCCTGGAAATTGTATAAAGGGTTTTGTTTCATTCCTTTTTCCTTTTTACAAATACTCTCAGGGATTCAAAAGGTGATTTCTCTACTTCTACTGTTCATCTTTTTCACCAAGCTTCAACAATGGCAAATTCTTATTCAGTTCAAGAAAACATCGCTCAATCCTCTCACCTCACAATCAAGCCCAACAAGAATCTGATCATCAACTTGGTGCCTTACAAGTATGATTCCTACATGCTGCAAATCGTCGAATGCCTGAAACACTCACCACTGGTAAACGCTCTTACCAAAGTCGATGTTGTTCCAATGTCCCTCCTTTCTTAGTTTTATTCTTCCGCTAAATATGTCAAGGCCGATGAAAGGATTTTCTTTGAAATTTTTTATAAGAAGAGTTCAGTCTCGAAAGCTAGGTTTTGCTCTCTTCTTGGGCTACCTTGTGCAGACACACTGGTGAACCCTGACTCGATTTCCACTGTACAACTCTTTGAGATGTTCTACAATATGGGTATACTGACATTCTCACCACGATTACAAAAGTCAAGAAGTCCTGCCTTCCTCCTCAATGGAATGGATTGTTTACTCTTCTATCTAAGAGTTTTTCTGAACGTGTCGCTGGATCGGATGGTGCTAGCAAGAGTTTTATGACCATTCTCTATGGTCTGTATCATGGACTCAATCTTGACTATGGGTCGATTTTATGGACTCAATTGATTCAAAGCTTGAACTCTTCATCTCGTCACACTGAGATTCCTTGTAGGAGATTCTGGACTATTATCACTCAACGCGCAATGGACAAGTTTCAAGTTCCAGTTATGGCAGATTCCTTAATGTCTGCAATTGCCACTTTTCACACCACAAAAATCATTGTAGCGGATTTCACTAAGTTTCCTTTTGTTGGTTCAATTCCGGAATCTATGTATCAGTGTGTTTCAAAGGATAGCACGCTCATTAATGAATACAAAAAGCTTCCAGCCACGGGGCCAAGACAGTTAACCCCGGAGATGCAACAATCGCTTGATATTGCTGATAAACCAGCTAAACGGGGCAAGAAAGGAGATACAAGGAAGGAAATTCAAGAGGGACCCTCCTTTAAACTTGTCACTCCTACGAAACGCAAAGGTCCAACTACAGACCCTTCGGCTCCCAAGAAGCAAAAGATAAAGAAGAAGGTGCACAGGCCGAAAGCCCCATCAACTAGTGATAGTGACTATGTTCCTTCTAATCAAGATAATGAGGTTGCACCAGAACAGGAGCAAGAAAAGTCTGAGGATTCGATTCATGAAAACTCACCTGAGGTAATTTTTACTGACAAAGTTCCATCTCTACCTCCATCTCCTCCTCCCACTACTGTTCCAATTCCTATCGCTCCATGCCCTCCTCCAACCTCTTCTCCAATTCCTACTTCTACACCTGTACCACCTCCATTATCACTAAAGCAACCACCACCACAACTACTACTACAACCGAACCTACTGTTAATGTCAACGCATCTGTTGTGGAGGCACAAACTTTAGGTGTCGAAACCCCCATTACCTCACAACCTCTGTGTCCAATTAACTCAGACGAATCAGATACCATTCTTGGTGGCGCTGATATGGATTTTGATACTTTTCACTTCAGTCCTTACACTGTACAGAGCGATGAAGATGATGATGCCCCAGTCATCAAGAGGCATCTCAAGGCGTTGAATAAGAAGCTTGATACTCTTCTCGCCTCTTCATCCAAATCCTCCACATCAGCATACTCTGATGCTGTTGTTCAAGCTCTAGTGGCTACCCTGCTCCAGCAACATGAAACTTCCATTGAGAAAGCAACCAAAGCAGTCGATGATTCCACCAAGACAGCGGCCGAAAAAGTCGAAAAACTAATTTCTGATGCTAAAGAAGTTTTGAAGTCTCTACAAGCTCAGTCCCAGCAAAGTGCAAACATAGTCAATGCCACTATCGAAAAGCTTGTCTCTTCTCTTCGAGCCGAACAAGTGAAATTTGACACTGTTCGCTCTGACATCCAAACTGATCACTTGGAGTTCCAAAAGTCTATCAACTATCGTCTTGACAAACTCCAGGATGATTTAGCTTTTGAAAATAAAGTGATGGATGAGCTAGCTCGACAAACTACTCTGATGAAAACTCAATCTGTCAAGCTTTCCCAAGCACAGAAGGAGATTGATGATCTCAAGACCGAACGTGCATTTGTGAAAAGTCATGTTGGTGATGTTCATGCTCTTCTGGTCGATCTCCTGGATGCCCATGATACGCTTGTCACCTTCACCATGAGGAGACGTTTGGCTGAAAAATTGCGTCCTGCACTTGCAATTCTGAGTAGGATAGAAGGTGTTTCGGAGATGAGTGTCCATCCAAAACAAGGGGGAGAAGCAGTTCAAGCTCTACCAAAACAAACCCCCACAAGCCAAACTCGAACAAGTGAAAATCTTCAACCTCCTCCTGTTAAACCAAATGTCCCCAAAGAACCGAAGGATAATGAAGCTTTGGGTTTAATGGTTCAAGACAAAAGAAAGAAAATCATTGCTGTAAGCGAAGGAGAGAAAGAGAATCAAGAAGAGTTGTTACAGAAAACTTCTAAAACCGAAGATAGGGAAAGAAAAGATAAAGACGCCCATGACATTTTGGAACGAAGGAAATATCTTTTTCCATTATGGACATTGGAAAAACTACTGAAGGAAGCGATTGAGTCCCCAAGTACTCATTGGCTTGAACCAATCATTTCTTTTGACTTGGTTAATTCGAAAGACTCGCAGTTTGATATTCCGATCACCCGAAGGGCATTCATTTTTCATTGTTTTGAGCCAATCGCATCCATTCCCTCTCCTGACCTGAAGGTTGACAGAGATCTGATTGATTATTATCTGGCTTTTTCGCAACCTCAATATCTAACCTGGAATGCAAAGAAGATTAGTACGGTCAAGGTTATGAAGCCAGTTGCCACGGGGAAGTTTATCAACGTGAAATTTCGTGTTACTCGTGGTTCTGAAGATTCAGTTCATGAAATCTCTCTTGCTGATCTGCCAAATCTCAATCCACATGATTGGATTCTGTTGACTAACCTTTTGATGACTAACGAGCAGAAGTAGGAACCCATTCTTGATCACATAAAGAGAATGTTGGTTTCGTACATACATGAAGTAGCAAAACTTGATCAGGAAATTGCTTCTGCTCTGAGGAAGAAGCCTACTGTTAAACCCATTGGCAAAGCTAGTGATGTGAATAAGATGCGTATAGGCAAGAATGATACCGAACACTTGACAGTGATGTTTACTAAAGATATTGGAGGTTCGGCTACTCCATTGAAGTGCCTGTTTGCCTTGTCTGACAAACATCTGTTTTCCACTGTTGCTCTTGAACATATATTGGATATAATGAGCAGATGTAAATTCAATGATGATGCTGCAAATTAGATTTTCAATGACATGCTTCGGTGGTATATCAACTTTCGTCGCACTATTCTTGCTATCATACTGAAGTTGTTCAAAACAGTAAAGAAGACCACACAAGCTCTGCAACAGTAATCTCTCGCCTCAATTGACGTAAAGGGGGAGATTTTTGGGTATAGAAGATTGCGTCATTGGGCTTTTTAGTTTAGTCCTTTTTGTATACGGTTTGGGCCTGTCCAGCCGTCATTAATTAGGGTTATAAGATCTATATATAGTGCATGCATGCATCGTGTATAGGTTAGCAGTTGAATTCTTTATTGTAACCCTACCACACCTCTACAGTAGCAATTCTTTATAGAGGTTTTCTGAGGTGTGGCCTTTAATCATTCGACATAAGTATTGTTTCATCTTGTATTCTTATTTACTTTGTGTTCTTGATTGATCTATCTAAGAATTTTATCGATCTAAAGGTTTTTAATCTCATCACCTACATATTCGTATAATACTCTAAATATGGCTTAGTTTATGATATTCAAACCCACCAAGAATAAGTTCTCTTATTCCTTGTCGTTTTTATTAATAAACATCTACTAGAAGATATATCTATAGATTAGCCTGGAGGTTTTCTTAATCCATATATCCTAACATAATGTGTAGAGCTTGAGATCCACTTGTGGATATAAAGCAAGCGTATCAATGTTGTAATCATCATTTTAACATGAAACCATAAGGTATGTTTTTATATCAAAATGAATAGAACATGTGTGTTTGCTAAGAACTAGTGGGAGTATAGTGACATTCCTAATCGTATATGAATGAGACATACTTAATCATAAGAAATTACATTCTGACTATGCCATGCCTTTTCGCCTTAACTCGGAATGTGTTTCTAAAATGAAAGACTTAGGAAGGACAAGATACATTCTTGGAAGGTAAAATCTATAGAGATAGATAAAATGAATGTTAAAAGTTTTATATCCTTATACATATATTGATAATATCTTGAAAGATATCAAGATAGAAGATTCCTTTAGAGGAACCTTTACACGGTCACGTGGCACTAATTTTGAGCCAGTCTCAAAGGTACCTAGCTCATAGGTTTGGACTAGCTGAAATGATTTATATTCCATTTTCTTGGCAAATGAATCCACCATTTATGCCATATTATGCATAAGACCTGGAGTATGATCATGCTATGAAAATATTGTAATATACCAATTAAATACATGGTTAAGTCACAAGATGTGACTACCCGATTCTTTCTAGTCAACAAAAGTCAATTTTCGTTAAATAAAATTTCTAATTTTATTTGTTCTGTTAATTTCTTGTGGGTTAGAAAATAATCTAAAATATATAATTAGAGGTTATATAAGTTTTCGGAACCAAAAACGCTCAGAAAATCAAGATTTCCCTCGAAAAATCAGCAAACTCGTTCAGCCAGACGTTTACGGCCGTAAACCCATGGGCCGTAAACCCCTGGGTCGGAAACTCCTGGGCCGTAAACCCGTTTACAGCCGAGAACCCATTTTCGGCCGTAAACCCAACCGGTATAAAGGTTTTTCCCGGAGAGATTCTTCAATTCTCATCTTTTTCACCCGAAAACTCTCTCAAGTTGCTCCCAAGGACCTCCCAAGAACATTCATATCCTCAAGAACAAACCTTCAAATCTTCATATTTTCAACAAGAACACCAAGAACAGCCTTCATATCTTCAAAGGCCGCAAACCAGTTCACAGCCGCAAACCTAGTTCACGGCCGCAAACCTAGTTCACAGCCGCAAACCCAGTTCACGGCCGCAAACAGCCTTGAGCCGGGAACCTTGGCTGAAAACCCTCTTTTTCCACTTCAAACAAGTCTCGGTAACATTCCTAACCCAAAAGCAAGTGTTTTCTAACACTTTAATTAATGGATTTGCTAATTTAAATACAATTATGTGCTTAATTATCATTAGGATACCGTTAATTCCGCGTACTCCAACTCGAGGGTCATCTTTTCGGTTTTGCTGTCGAGCACGTGCACATAATAAACTCTGAGTTCATACCCCTACACTTTTACTGTTTTTAACGTTTTCAGGGGGAATACAAGCAAAACACAAAGAAATTTTTTGTTCTTATATAAAGGATTTAAACAGAATTAAAAACTTATTCAATTGATACAACCAAGAGATCACTACATTTTATAAAATATTTAGATATTTTATTCCTTTTGTAACATGCTGAGCATAAGGGAAGTTTTCATCATACAACCATATTTGAAAAGTTTTCAGTACAATACATGAATCGAATACTTAACATACATGCAAACTATAATAGGTATAGTTTGGGGTTCAACATACGGTTTTATCAATTCCAGAGCTTATACATTAACAAACATATAAACTATGATAGATATAGTTTATGGCATACAATACTATTTTTCTGAAAAAAAAAGAGTACAATACTAAATAATTATTTAAGTATAATTATTTTTACTCTACAAGTATACATACAGTTTCAAGTAAAAGAGAACACTACAACATTACACGTAAACTAGTTAATATCGGGTTGTGAGGCACTACTTCAGTTGTACCCTTCAGGGTGCGGAACTAAATCCTACTACAGTATAACCAGAGTCTCCTGGAGGGAGAGCGTGAGATTTGTGAATAGATCTATTCGGGACTGACAATCCTACACCTAAACTGCTAGCTACAGTTAGGCAGGCATGCCTGGGGTGACAAATGTCATAACATCCGACGCCTAAAGAACATCGTAGAGGTCACTAGGTCATATCAAGCATGGTTATACGAAACTCACAACAGTATAAACTAACCATTTGTTTACGGGATTTCAATTCTTCAAATAGTTTTATTTTCATTAATAGAACTATCATACACTACAACTGGAGGATTCTAGGGAATACAAATACATGGTTTTATTTTAAGTAATAAAAATACTATACATACTGATGGTAGCCAGGTTTTTCATACAGAACACATTATACATTACTGGTGATAGCTAGGGTTTTCATACAGAACACATTATACATTACTGGTGATAGCCAGGGTTTTCATACAAAGGTTTTCGTACAGAACACAGTATACAATACAACTGGTGGTAACCAGGCATACAGACTAACATTTTCATATACTACTACAGAATACAGTAACGAACATACATTTTGGTCTTAGGGTTCAAGACTACTTTTCATTACTAAAGAAAATATTGGATTTTCTTGAGAACATGCAAACATTTTACAGATTCACAGACAGGTTTTCATTACAAAAACATACTTATGAACTCACCAGCTTAAATGCTGACACTCTTTCAAAACCGCTTGTATTCTCAAGGAACCGGTAGACAGGTACATTTGCTGGTTTTTTAGAAGACGGAGCTTTTAGAGTCGCGTCTTTTATACTTTTGTTATACTTTTGTTATATACAAACTATGTATCGAACAGATGTAAATACCTTTTATAATCAACGTAATGGTTGTGTTTACTTTGTTTACTATGATGCAATTGTTGTGATATTGTACATGACGTCCTCCACCCCCGAATGTTTCCGCCGTCTCGGTTTGGGGGTGTGACAGATTGGTATCAGAGCTATTGTTTATAGTGAACTAAGTATATCAAACCTTACATGGTATACAACTATAAACATTAAGGGGCCGAACCGCTCTGAACTAAAAGTATACTTTTAAAATATAAGTATTTTATAAGAAGTATACAAGTATACATACATACCAGAAGCAGTATCACAAGAAGAACAAAACAAAATTATTTAGATGTTGGACACTGCGGTCAAACCTGGACAGTTATGTAATCATATCTAGGATAAATATAGCCTGATCAACTATATTTATTTGAGATACGACCAACATGTGTTTGGGAGTGATAGTGGTGTTGCGACAAGCCTAAAACTTACCAAACTTCATACAAATGAGATCAATAGAACAGAACACACAACCTAAAATACTATAGGATTATTTTATCAATAGCCAAACACATTGTAGACATTTCATTCCAAGTGTTACTATAATTTCATGGCGATTATTTACTTGTATTAAGTAGACTTCCACTGTAAATCGCTTGATAGAACACTATAACTGTCAGGATAAGATATACATTGTTCAATATCACCTGACTTTTGAACACTATAGAGGACTTATCTTCGTTTTCTCATAAATTATTTTAGAGAAAGATGCCTCCGAAGAAGAAGTCCAACCGAAAGAACAACAATCCTCCAGCACCGCCACATCCTCAGTTCGACCCTGTTGTGTTTCAAGCAGTAGTTATAGCCGATGTGGCTGCCGCCATGTCGCAGATCAATTCTAGCGGCACTAGCGGATCGGGTAGTGGTACCCATCCCCTTAACCTCGATGGTAGCCAGGGATACCCGAAGGAGTGTTCCTACAAGGATTTCATGAACGCGAAGCCCAAATCCTTCAACGGCAATGGAAG
Source organism: Lactuca virosa (assembly GCF_052849685.1). Classification (NCBI taxonomy): domain Eukaryota; kingdom Viridiplantae; phylum Streptophyta; class Magnoliopsida; order Asterales; family Asteraceae; genus Lactuca; species Lactuca virosa. The sequence goes on from NC_136429.1 coordinate 205,662,200, forward strand.
TGTCATTGCACTAACTCGTTGGTTCGAGAAAATCGAATCAATCTTCGAGATATGTGTGTTCCCCGAGGCAAGCAAGGTGAAATTTGCCGCATTCACCTTCACCAATAGAGCACTAACTTGGTGGAACAATCAAGTTAAATCCCTAACTCTTCCGGTAGCCAATGCCATGAGTTGGGAGAATTTGAAGGAACTGATGCTTGCTGAATACTGCCCGTGGGGCGAGATGCAAAAGCTGGAACAAGAGCTGTGGAATCTAAAGATGAAAGGTTCCGACGTCGCTGCATACACTGCTAGGTTCAACGACCTGGCTCTTCTGTTTCCCGGGATGGTCACCCCGGAAAGCAAGAAAGTTGAGAGATACATATGGGGATTGACACCCCAACTCAGGGGAACGTCTTGGCTGCTAAACCTCTCACATTCGACAGCGCCAAGTGTCTAGCACAGACCTTGATAGATCACGGGGATAGCCATGAACCCGTAGAAGTCGCTCCTGAACCACCTAAAGATAGTGGTGGAAAGAAAAAGTTCTGGAACAAGCGCAAGGGTCAGCCTTCACAAGAGCCCTCCAAGAAACAACAGACAGTGGCAGTCCACGCTGCTACCATTCCTGCTGATGTTCCCTTTGCTCAAGCACCTGCCAGTAGATATGTTGGAACCCTCCCAAGGTGCGATAAGTGTAACTTCCATCATCACGGACCATGTTGTGACATGCAATGAAACAATTGTGGCAAAAAGGGGCATACAGCCCGTTTTTGCAAAGCACAAGTCTAACCAACCAATCAGGCTCCGGGAGCTAGAGTAGGCCAAGCCTGTTATGGTTGTGGTGAAACCAGGCACATGAAGAGGAATTTCCCCAAAGCAACGACTACTGGCAACACAGGGAAATTGCTAGTAATGGGCCAGGAGGAGGCAGTCGTTGATCCCACCGTAGTTACAGCTACGTTCCTCCTCGACAACTCTTATGCATGCATTCTTTTTGATAGTGGTGCGGAGAGGATTTTTGTCAGTCATGCATTTAAACACCTACTTAAGCAAAAATCCCAACCTCTAACCGAAACATTCACCGTCGAGATGGCTAACGGCAAGAAAGAGAGCACTAACGACATATTCATAGGCTGTACCCGTACTCTAAACGACCACTCTTTTTCCATTGACCTTATGTCGGTCTCCATAAAAAGATTTGATGTAGTCATCGGCATGGATTGGTTGAGCCCCACTCGTGCTGATATTCTCTGTTACGAAAAAGCCATTCACCTCAATCTCATATCTGGCGAAGCCCTCGTTATCTATGGCGACAAACTCAGCACGGACCTTCGTATCATTTCGTTCATTAAAGCCCAAAAATACATGCGAAAAGAGTGTCACGCATTCTTAGCCCATGTCTTCAATGAAAAACAAAAAGTTATAGACCTCGAGAGCATCCTCGAAGTCTATAACTATCCTGATATCTTCCCCGAGGATCTTCCAGGAGTTCCTCCCGAACGCCAAGTCGAGTTCTGAATCGACTTAATTCCCGGAGCTACCCCTGTAGCCAAATCTCTGTATCGTCTAGCTCCAATGGAAATGCAGGAATTATCCAGCTAACTTAACGAACTGCTCAGCAAGGGATTCATTATACCAAGCTTCTCACCTTGGGGAGCACCGGTCTTGTTCGTTAAGAAGAAGGATGGATCTTTCCAGATGTACATAGACTATCGTGAGCTCAACAAACTTACTATCAAGAACCGCTATCCTCTATCCAGAATCGACGACCTCTTCGATCAACTTGAAGGAGCTAGCTACTTTTCAAAGATAGACCTACGATCGGGGTACCATCAGCTACGAGTCGAGGAGAGTGATGTTCCTAAGACAGCTTTCTGAACTCGATATGGTCACTACGAGTTTGTAGTGATGCCCTTTGGTCTAACCAACGCACCTGCTGTATTCATGGACCTGATGAATAGGGTGTGCCGCCAATTCCTAGACAAGTTCGTGATAGTATTCATAGACGATATACTTATCTATTTACGAAGCGAGGAAGAACACAACCAGCACTTGAGACAAGTTCTAGAAACACTGAGAACAGAAAAGCTTTACACGAAATTCACTAAGTGTGAGTTTTGGATTAGGAAGGTAACTTTCTTGGGTCACGTGGTTAGCGAAGAAGGCATACACATGGACCCTTCGAAAATTAAGGCAATTGAGAATTGATCAGCACCGAGAATGCCCAAAGAGATCCGTCAATTTCTGGGACTTGCTGGCTACTATCGCAAATTCATTCAAAACTTCTCCAGGATTGCTAAGCCTCTTACCGCCCTGACTCAGAAAGGTGTAACCTTTAGTTGGGGAGAACAACAAGACAGTGCGTTCCAGACTCTGAACCAAGCCCTGTGCAGCGCACCTATATTGTCTCTTCCTGAAGGGACAGAATACTTCGTAGTTTGCTGCGATGCATCTAATCAGGGGCTAGGTTGTGTGCTTATGCAGCGAGAAAAGTTATTGCTTATTCCTCGAGACAGGTTAAGACACACAAATTCAACTACACTACTCATGATCTTGAGCTGGGAGCAGTGGTCTTTGCGCTGAAAATCTGGTGACATTACCTTTATGAAACCAAGTGTACTATCTTCACCGACCACAAAAGCCTCCAACATATTTTTGATCAAAAGGAGCTTAACATGAGGCAACGGCGATGGGTAGAGCTACTCAATGATTATGAGTGTGAAATACGCTATCATCCCGGCAAGGCCAATGTGGTAGCGGATACCCTCAGCCGGAAAGAGTACTTTGGTCGCAGAGTGAAGGAACTAACAATGACAATCCATTCCCATATGTCCAGCCAAATCAGAGAGGCTCAGCTGGAAGCCTTAAAACCAGAGAACATGGCGTATGAAGCCTTGAGGGGAATGGAGAAGAACTTAGAGATCAAGGGAGACATAGTTTACTACTTCATGAACCGGATCTGGACCCCAAAGTTCGGTGGTTACAGGGAGATTGTCATGAACGAAGCTCACAGAACTCGATACTCCGTTCACCTAGGTTCAGATAAGATGTATATGGATCTCAAGAAACTCTATTGGTGTCCAAACAAGAAAGCATAGATTGCTACCGATGTGGGCAAGTGCCTAACTTGTGCCAAGGTCAAGGTAGAATACCAAAAGCCCTCAGGTTTACTTCAATAGCCAAAAATACTTGAGTGGAAGTGGGAGCAGATTACGATGGACTTCAGAACCAAGTTGCCCAAGACATCGGGTGGTCATGACACCATTTGGGTAATTGTCGATAGATTAACCAAATCTGCCCACTTCCTGCTAATCAAGGAAATATACAAAATGGAAAGACTGACTAGAACCTACATCCAAGAGATAGTACGACTGCACGGGGTGCCCGTATCCATTATCTTGGAAAGAGATAGCAGATTCACCTGGAGATTTTGGCAGTCACTACAGAAGGCTCTTGGAACTAAGCTGGACATGAGTACAACTTATAATCCTCAAACGGACGGGCAGAGTGAGAGAACCATTCAAACCCTTGAATACATGCTGAGAGTGTGCATTATCGACTTTGGCAAGTCATGGGATACCTATTTGCCCCTGGTTGAGTTTTCCTACAACAACAGCTATCACACTAGTATTAAGGCTGCTCCATTCGAAGCCCTCTATAGTCGTAAGTGCATATCCCCTCTGTGATGGGCTGAGGTGGGTGACACGCAGCTAGCTAGAGGTCAAGTCCCTGATAGCACTCTCACTGGCCCTGAAATCATTCGAGAAACCACCGAAAAGATCATGCAAATCCGAGAACGACTAAAAGCCTCTAGAGATAGACAAAAGAGCTACGCCGACAAAAGACGAAAACCCTTGGAATTCCAGGTTGGTGACCGCGTTTTGTTGAAGGTCTCACCCTGGAAGGGCATGATACGCTTCGGAAAGCGTGGAAAGCTGAATCCAAGATACGTTGGACCATTCGAGATCCTCGCAAGGATCGGTCCCGTAGCTTACAAACTCCGGTTACCCCAAGAGCTTAGCAACATTCATCCCGTCTTCCACGTGTCAAATCTTAAAAAGTGTCTATCCGACGAGACTCTTGTAATTCCACTCAATGAAATCGAGATAAATGAGATTCTTAACTTCGTTGAAGAGCCAGTCGGAATCATGGATTGGGAAGCCAAACGAACAAAGCAAAGTCACATCCCGATAGTGAAGGTTCGCTGGAATGCCAAGCGGGGACCCGAATTCACTTGGGAGCGAGAAGACCAGATGCAACAGAAGTATACGCATCTCTTTCCCTAGTCCATTATGGTATTCATTTTAGAAAGAATTTTGGGACGAAATTCCCTCTAACGGGGGGATGATATGACAACTCAATACTTTCTAGTCAACAAAAGTCAATTTTCGTTAAAAAAAAATTTGAATTTTTTTGTTCCGTTAAGTTCTTGTGGGTTAGAAAATAATATAAAATATATAATTAGAGGTTATATAAGTTTTCGGAACCAAAAACGCTCGAATGATCAAGATTTCCCTCGAAAAATCAGCAAACTCGTTCAGCCAGACGTTTACGGCCGTAAACCCATGGGCCCCAAACCCCTGGGCCGTAAACCAGTTTACAGCCGAGAACCCATTTCCGGCCGTAAACCCAACCGATATAAAGGTTTTTCCCGGAGGGATTCTTCATTTATCATCTTTTTCACCCGAAAACTCTCTTAAGTTGCTCCCAAGGGCCTCCCAAGAACATTCATATCCCTAAGAACAAACCTTAAAATCTTCATATTTTCACCAAGAACACCAAGAACACCAAGAACAACCTTCATATCTTCAAAGGCCGCAAACCAATTCACAACCGCAAACCTAGTTCACAGCCGCAAACGTAGTTCACAGCCGCAAATCTAGTTCACGGCCGCAAACCCAGTTCACGGCTGCAAACAGCCTTGAGCCGGGAACCTTGGCCGAAAACCCTCTTTTTCCACTTCAAACAAGTCTCGGTAACATTCCAAACCCAAAAGAAAGTGTTTTCTAACACTTTAATTAATGGATTCGCTAATTTAAATGCAATTATGTGTTTAATTATCATTGGGATACCATTAATTCCGCATACTCCAACTCAAGGGTCATCTTTCCGGTTTTGTTGTCGAGCACGTGCACATAATCAACTGTGAGTTCATACCCCTACACTTTTACTGTTTTTAACGTTTTCAGGGAGGGAATACAAGCAAAACACAAAGAAATTTTGTGTTCTTATATAAAGGATTACAAGAGAACACTACAACACTACACGTAAACTAGTTAATATCGGGTTGTGAGGCACTACTTCAATTGTACCCTTCAGGGTGCGGAACTAAATCCTACTACAGTATAACCAGAGTCTCTTGGAGGGAGAGCGTGAGATTTGTGAATAGATCTATTCGGGACTGACAATCCCACACCTAAACGACTAGCTACCGTTAGGCAGGCATGCCTGGGGTGACAAATGTAATAACATCCGACACCTTAAGAACGTCGTAGAGGTCACTAGGTCATATCAAGCATGGTTATACCAAACTCAAAACAGTATAAACTAACCATTTGTTTACGAGATTTCAATTCTTCAAATAGTTTTATTTTCATAAACAGAACTATCATACACTACAACTGGAGGATTCTAGGGAATACAAATACATGGTTTTATTTTAAGTAATAAAACTACTATACATACTGGTAGTAGCCAGGGTTTTCATACAGAACACATTATACATTACTGGTGATAGCCAGGGTTTTCTTACAGAACACATTATACATTACTGGTGATAGCCAGGGTTTTCATACAAAGGTTTTCGTACAGAACACAGTATACAATACAACTGGTGGTAACCAGGCATACATACTAACATTTTCATATACTACTACAGAATACAGTAACGAACATACATTTTGGTCTTAGGGTTTAAGGCTACTTTTCATTACTAAACAAAATATTGGATTTCCTTGAGAACATGCAAACATTTTACAGATTCACACATAGGTTTTCATTACAAAAACATACTTATGAACTCACCAGCTTAAATGATGATATTCTTTCAAAACCGCTTGTATTCTCAGGGAACCGGTAGACAGGTACATTCACAGGTTTTTGAGAAGACGGAGCTTTTAGAGTCGCGTCTTTTATACTTTTGTTATAAGTTTGTTGTATACAAACTATGTATCGAACAAATGTAAATACCTTATATAATCAATGTAATGGTTGTGTTTACTTTGGTTACTATAATACAATTGTTGTGATACTGTACATGACGTCCTCCACCCCCGAACGTTTCCGTCATCTCGGTTTGGGGGTGTGACACCAGATGACTATAGGAATATTCTAATAGTACTTTATAAGAACTAAGAGAATGTATAGTTTAGAATAAAATCTTCATGTAAAGTGCCACATAAGATTCTGAATTCTAAACAAACACATATAATTATGAATTATAATTGGATTTAGAATTCATTGTGGGATGAAGATTAAGTTTTGTTGGAATGAGGTCCAACAAAAAAAAAAGACACAATATACTACAAAATAAGAATACACTGCTTTATAAGTTGAAATCTAATATGATTGGATGAATAAGTTCATTGAAAAACTATGTTGATTTATGCCATTCAAGGATCCCATAGAAATCTTTATGACTTCAAGAGTATACTTAATCAAGCTAAGAGACACTATGTCACGAAAGAACACCAATTAATATACTCCAAGATATTTAACTATACCTAGAGTAAAATCAAATATGGAGATGATAGTATTCGCAGAATTCACACAAATTAAATTTAGTCGAACCCATTAATAAAATCATTCTTCTGAGATAAGTATGAATGGTCACACTTCAAATATATGACTTCATTATTCTTAAAATGGGATTTTCATTTGGATATAGTATTTGGATATTGGAACATTGTGACAACAACTATTATATAATGTTTTGATATACTGGGATATGATCATAACATCAATACTTTTTGCATTCTATATTAACATGTTTAATCCTTGAATAATGTTATTATTCTAAAAGTTCATAGTCGATTGTAATTGTGGGAGCAGTTACGAAGTAAGACTAATATGAATTGGATTGGTTGAATTTCACCAGATGAAGGTAGGCAATGGGTTGTAACCAAGTTTCATAGGTACTTGTTAGAGAATTGGTAGTGAATTGGCCCGCATCAAGATCATCTCATGGATCGTTATCATGAATGATACTTGATTAAAAGGTACTATCTTTGTATCCTTAACACCTGAGATACATAGTGGGACTTAAGTGTAGGGAGTATTGTTCTTTGATATGGTCAAACGTTGGTCCTTAACCGAGGAGTTATAAAAGCCATTTTTAGGTATGGTATGAAATATGCAAGAGGCTTATGTAGTCAACACGGGATTTGATCCTATTATATGTTGAGAGTTACACATCTAAGGCGCCTTACCAAAAGTTGAACACCTAATAAGATTGATCGCGATTTGTATCTCATGTTCAACATGATCTCTGTAACAAAGGGATAACTAATAAATTTACCTTATACACCAAGTGTAGCTTGAATCTTTTTAGGAATTGGGCGTTGGTAGAATGGAACAAAGTTGTATGTTGATGGGGGTAGTGAAATGTTGCTAGAAGTTCACCACTTTCTACATCAGTCTAATATGAATCTTGCGCAATTGAGGGATTGAAGGATCTTGTATGCTCAAGAATCATATTAAATTGATATTTCTATTTAACATATGATACTAATGGGTCACACTAACAACAACTTGCTACAATTGATTATTTATTAGAAATTGATTTTAATAAATATTCAATAAACTCTTATGATTAAATTGGAAATTATTTATTTCTAGGAAATACTAATTTTCATTAGCAAGTAACATTATCTATATTTCATATGGTGTGAATTAATAAGTTATGAACAACATTTTAGACTAGATAAATTCTTTTGTGTTTTACCAAAAAGTCAAAGCTTATATTTTATAAACTCGGCTTATAAAATACAAAAGCTTTTTGTCTTCTTTCTCTCTTAATTTTGGAAATTATAAGACGAAAAGGAAGGCATGGTCTTTTGATTAAATTAATCAACAATATGACTTGTCTTCAAGCATAGGGAACATTAGACTATAGGTGCATAGGTTGTCTCAAAGTTTTAAGACCCTTTGTGTAAATATTACACTTTATGAGGCTTACACACTTCCTTCCTCTTACACTTGGTCAAAAGCGTGACATGCTATGGAGTGTGTATTCTCTCTCATTTTTGGTCGATTCTTGAAGAACACTTGTTATTCTTATGCTCTCTTGAAGTTCATATTGGTTATGAACTTCAAGCTTAAGAGATTAAGAGTTTTAGACGAGCATCTACATCAAGTTAGCTTCTTGTTGGTGTCTCTTAAGTTCATCATTCTTCATCAACTTCTAAGTCGCCCAAGATGATCGAAAGAACTACAAAGGTTGTCTTTTCTTCATCTTCTTCTTTGGTTGGTGTTGTTTTCTTTCCAAACTTTTCAAGATGATCCTTGGTGGGTTTAACTTGTTTATGTTATTAAAAAATAATCAAGTCTTCCATTGCCAAATTTTATGCTTTTGAAACTAGTTTTTGAATAAAACCGAACAGAAAGAAGTTAGGGGCGTGATGCAGCCAAGAAGACGACGTGGTATAAGTTTAAGAGAATATTTAAAGAAAAGGTTTTCCCTCGAATGACCGTCAAGTAGTTGGAAGAAGAATTCTTGAGGTTGGAACAAGGGAATATGACAGCGAGAGAGTACACCACTAAGTTCATGGAGAAAGCTAGATTTGCTGAGTTTTATGTATCTACAAAAGAAAGGAGGGTGCAACGCTAGTTTTGGGGACTGATAACTGTTATCCTTGAATTTGTTTAAATCTATAAGCCATGTAAATTAATATCTATTGTAGATGCAATAGAAGGTCGAGAACGTAAAAAAAATGGTCGAGGTGAAGGTACAACTTTGGGGAAAAGAAAATGAGATGGTACGAATAATGATTCCAAGAAAAGCAAGACATCAGGTCAAGAACCTAAGGTTGATAAACGATCCGAAGTAAACCAATCTCCGAAATGCAATCGTTATCATAGAGGGGAGTGTAACATGAACCAGAAACCTTGCTACAAGTGTGGCAAGACAAGGCACATAGCCACATAGTGTAAGACAAGAAGGGTATGCTACGGGTTTGGTTCCCTTCACCACATCATATCGGAATGTCCCTAGAATAAAGGTAGCAACAAGCAGGGTAGAATAGCAGACAATCGGGTAGTGGATAAGAAGGCTGAAACAAGTAGACCAAAAGGTAGAGCTTTTCGCATGATAGCTCAAGAGGCCCAAAAGACACCTGATGTGGTAACAGGTAATTTCCTAGTAAACTTAATATATTCTATGGTGTTGTTTGATTCCAGTGCAAATAGATCTTTTGTTTCTACTAGTTTTTGTAAATTCCCTGGTAGAAATGCAAAGACTTTAAAACATGACTTAAATATTGAAACTATAGACGATCATTAGGTAGTAGTAAGGGAAGAATTTAAAGACTGCTCTATCAAAATAGAAGGATTCTTAGTACCATTAAAATATTTACCCATAGCCCTAGGTTCAGGTGTGGGTTCTAGAAAAAGCAATAGTAAAGATTTATGGTGACTGGCGAGTTAAGGGCTCTTTTTTATAATAGTTGCTAAGGAAACCTGTTGCCAAAGGAAGTGGTGTCAGAATTTATGGGCGTATGTGCTCGATGTTAAACCGGAAAAACTTGAAATAGCACATATACTAGTTATACACGAGTTCCAATATGCATTCCTTGACGACCTAACTAGCTTACCATCATATACACAAGTGGACGTTTGAATCGCTCTTACCCCAGGGTTAGCACCAATCACTTATGCGCCCCATCGGTTTGAACCAATAGAAATAAAGGAGTTGATGTCACAGTTGAAAGATCTAATCGATAAGGGCTTCACTTTACCCAGTACCTGCCCGTGGGGTGTACTGGTAATGTTCGTTAAGAAAAAAGATGGGACGATGCAAATGTGCATTGATTATTGGGAGTTAAACAAGGTGACTATAAAGAACCAATATCCACTGCCGAGGATTGATGAGTTATTCGATCAAATTCAGTGGGCGAGTATCTTTTCAAAGATTAATTTACAGTTAGGGTATCACCAACTAAAATTCAGGGAAGAAGATGTGTCGAAGACAACCTTTCGAACTAGGTATGGTCATCAGGAATTCATAGTAATGCCATTTGGTTTGACCAATGCACCAACATCATTCATGGATCTGATGAACTAGGTGTGCAAGCCGTACTTAGACAAGTTTGTAAGAGTATTCATCAATGACATATTAATATAATCTAAAGTAAGGCAAGACATGAGCAACACTTATGACTAATGCTTAGTCTATTAAGGAAAGAAGAACTGTTTGCAAAATTTTTGAACTGTGAGTTCTGGCTTTGAGAAGTCCAGTTTTTGGAACATGCTGCTAAAGAACATGGTATCAAGGTGGACCCAGCGAAGATAAAGACGATTAATGATGCGACTCAAATCTATGGGAGGTCTTCTGGACTGCTGCTACAGCGAGGATCTGAGAACTCAGAACAAAGTCATAAGAACCGCCCCAAGGACTATGCCATGGGAGCAGGCTCCGACGATCAAGTTCGATCGGTTGGTAGGGATGAGGTGGTTTTTCTTAGCCGTAGAGCACCATCTTGGTACTGGGGGTAGTGTATGGGCATCATGTGTAAAGGTGGAGAGTGGCGGCTGAGCCACCGAAGAAGGCCCCTCTCCGTGGAGGAGGTACTGCTCACTTTATAGGGGACAATTAGGTCAAGGGGAATTAGGTTGGTCGTGGGCCAGCTCAAGTCAGGCCCAGCTAGCAAGGAGATGGTCAAGGCCGCGTAGGGGCGTCGGCCGAGTGCTAGGCACGGCCAGGAGGCGCATACCAGGCGAGGCTAGCAGGTAGGTGCCAGAAAGGGCTGGAAAGCGCACACCAGGCAAGGTTGGAAAGGGAGCGCCAGGTAGGGCTAGAAGGAGAGGGCCAGGAAAGGCTGGCAAGGGAGCTCCAGGAAGAGTTGGTAGGAGAGCGCCAGGTAGGATTGCCAGGAGAGCACCAGGAAAGTATGGAAACATCATCAATTCCCCCCCACCCCCACCACGATCCGATGTGCTTGGTATGCGATCAATCATAATGGAATGGACATTATTGCAGGATTGGCAGGCAAGCGCCAGGTGAGGCCGATGCACCAGAGCGGGTCTAGGCCATGCTAATAGACCTATCATCATCAAGTCCCCTAGTTCGATGTGATTGGTATGTGACCAATAACATTGGATTGGACATTGTCATACAAGTCGTATGTCATAAAGTCCCCTAGTCTGATGTCATAGGTTTGCTGACAATCAGATTAGACTAAATATAACAACTGTGCATCAAATAATAAAAAGAACGACCGAACCTTGCCCAATGGGAGCCATGGTGTTGCTTGATGAAGTAGACCTGCACTTATGCAACACGGTCTGTGTTGTCACAACTAGCATTTTTGGCTAGGAAATTCCGTCCTCATGTAAATATCGACTATTGTAAGACTTATGCTAAAACATTAAGGTTTACATTATGGTTCCCAATGAACCATGTATTGATATAATGCATGGCATATATATATATATATATATATATATATATATATATATATATATCACAAATCTCTCTATGTATCTCAAATCTCTCCTAAATCTCTCTATGTATATCAAATCTCTCCCAAATCTCCCTATGTAGTTTTTCCATAGTCGAAACCTACTCAAAACGAAAGGAGAAAACTTGAAGGAGCAAGCCCAGTTTGGAACCCCCTTTAAGTGACTTCGGACCCTCCCACTTCGGAACCTCCTGATTTGGCTTCGGAATCCCTTCACCCGGACAATCTCGCTCCGGACGACCTTCTGATCCGGAACTGCTAACTTCGGAAGGTCTCGCATCACTCCGGAAGGACCAGCCACCGAGCCATCTCGCACCGGAACCCTTCGCATCTCGGAAGAAGGCACTCCGGAATTTGAGGATTTACTCCGGAACCTCTTGAATCCACTCCGGAACTTGAGAAGAACTTTGGAACCCATAGTGTGACTCCGAAATTCACCATTTGACTCCGAATTTTTGTCTATTTCAGACCTTTTCTTCATATTAAGGTGCTTTGACGTCGGGAATCCCACCAAACTCGTATTTTTCGTAACTTAGACCCCTTTAAATCCCTATTCTATGCCAAATTTGATCATTTAAAATAATATTTAAGATTTCTAAAGGTATTATTTTAAATCATAAGATGTAAAGAAGATAAGGATAAGAGTTTTGACTTTATTGATTAGACACTTTTCCCCACTTCCCCATGTATTTTAATATTCAACATGTATCCATGAAATTAACCAACGGGTTCCCAAGTAAATATCACATCAGAACTTCCTAATTCCTATATTTGGATGATTCCCTTCCAAAAAGCTCCACCACCTCTTGTCATTTTACCTCCTGTCCACTTCCATTTTCTCTCAAGAGTAACTCCAAGCTTCAAAAGGAGTTAAAACCTTCAAGCTTGCTCTAATCTCTGGTAAGTGTTTCGTAAATCCCTAGTGATTTAATACATTTTTGATGTTCATGTCATCCTATTTACACACAATAAAATGTGTTAAACCCTTAGGATAAAATAACCTTCAAGGAAGTTCCTCCTCTCATCCAAGAGATTAGGTTGGAGATCTTCACCCCCATCACTCCAACCAACTCAAGGTGAGCTTCATACCCCTATCTTTTGAGTTTTCATTATTTTCGGGGGGGAGGATACAAGTCAAGGGTCTTGTGAAATCATTGTATATTTGCTTGTCTATAATTGTATGTTGTGATGTATGGGTTTAAAATCATGAAACTCCCTATAGAAGTCTAAACTTCGAGATTTTGGTTAAGTCCCAAGGACTTGAACTATATTTCCCTGAATTAGTGTTTATTAGAAGTAAAAACTAGTATTTATATGAATTATCATTCATAAAACCTTATGCCAAAAAAATCACAAGGATTGCTCAAGGAAACTGTTTAAACAAAAGGTTGGAACTAATATTTTGAAGATATTAAGTTATGAAAATATTGATATCATGGGCTATTTTCCGCCATATAAATATATAATTGATTTTTGGAACATGGAATAAATTTGAGGAATCATCGAACATCTAAATTTCTAAAGAACCAAAAATGGAATTTTGGATAAATAAGGGCCTTTTTGAGTATTTCTTAAATGTAAGTCTAAAATGAACATTTTAGAAGAAATGGGCCATTTTCAACAATTCACCTAGTTTTGAACCACTTATGACACCTTTTGACAAATACGGGTCTTATTTGATAAATCATAAAAAGAAGGGCCATTTTTGCCAATATCGATAATACTGGGTCATTTTTAATAATTATGATTCAAAGTGGATTATTTTCAGTAAACGAAAATGATAAATCTAGTCATCGAGTACAACTACTTTTATTTATTTAATAAATAATGAATCTCAACGATTTGTACCAAAGAAAAATCTGTTAGTATTCTAGTCAGACGCATCTTCATTGTGCCTATATATACATATTAGTGTATGTTTAAAGTCCTATAAGAGCTATAACTAGAGTCACCTGGAGGGAGAGCGGGAATTTGTTTATAGATCTATACGGGGTTGACATCCTGCACCTTCGTTGTTCGCTACAGCTAGACCCGCCAGTCTAGGGTGACAAATGTCTTAATCGAATCTGGCGCCTGAAGAACGCCTAAACAGGCACTCCGTCATATTAGTATGGTTATAACGACTCACTTAGAATATAACAGTATGATTTTAGAAATTTACTCAAGTTACACCTCTATATTATAAACAACTATTCTTTTGGATACTATAAACGAAGCTTTCACCACACCAGTCTTAGGGTTTTAAGACCACCATTTTATATATCATAATATATAGGATTTTCTAGAGTAAACGATTTTATACGATTTCGAAAACGTTAAACTAAAACACACACCCAATTATACCTAATAAGAAAACAAAGCTTACAACCATAATCTTTTAAGAAAACATGGGATTTTCTGGAAACTACTTATTATTACGACTTAAAGGAACTATTCTCGAATACAGCTTGTCTTTATGAACTTTAGGACTTTCCAAAAATCACTCTTTATAAAGATGAATAAAAAGTAATGACATGCATGCATACATCCACGATTTCCGAACGAGACTCCAAACGATTTTATAGAAATTATTGGATTTTCTGAAAGTACAACGAGAACAATTCTAAAAAGGTGTAAAACTATATTTATACAAAAATGCTTATGAACTCACCAAATTTTTAGTTGACGCTTTTCAAAACGACTTGTATTCTCAGGGATCTAGTAAGCAGGTAATTCACCACGATCGAGGACTGGAGTCGTTGCATTATGATATTTCTACTTTTGTTATTTCGTGTTTAACTTTTGAAGAGAACAAGTATTGTAATCAATGTAAGTTTAATATTAATGTATGATGTTTGGATTTTCTATGTTTCATTTATATTCAATTGTTATGATACTGCACAATGAAGTCATCCGCCTCCGGACGTTTCCGCCGTCTGGTCCGGGGGTGTGACAGATTGGTATCAGAGCATTGTTTATAGTGAACTACTATATCTAGCCATACAAGATATACAACTATAAATACAATGGGACACTCTGACTAAAAATATATTTTTCTAAAATTAGTATAAATGTATACCTACATGAATACGTGCTAGGAGCACTGTCATAATAAGTATGTTATAAAAGTAGTGATGAGTTGAACACTACGGGTAGGCCCCGAGATATGTAATTAGACTTTGAATAAATGTAGCCTGATCAACTACATTTATCTGAAGTGTAACTAGCATATGTTCGGAAATAGTCGTGGTAGACGACAAGTCTGGTGCATACCAAAGGAACTCCAGAATCAAACATAAATAATTAAAATGCTATAGGAGTATTTTAGGATCCCATAGAACCTCCCACACTTAAACCCCCCTACATAGCCCTCATGCCTCCATGACCCATAGAAAACACAGTTGAAATTCCTCACCAAGACATCTACTACCCTACTGCTATAACCGAAGGGTGGATTGAGGAGAGCCTAGAAGAGAATTTTAAAGAACACCAAGAAATGGACTAAGAAGGGGGATGACTCTGGTAAAGGACCAGACAAGGATGAAGACGCTGGATAAATTCTCAGCGAGTCTTACCCTATCAAAGGTAGGCAAGAAACCTTTCACCTCTTCCTCCTAACATACGTAAGTACCCAATGTAAATACTCTTAGAGTAGACATACCTAGTAATAAAATATTGACCATGCAAGTACAAGTTTCGTGACCAACATCTACCAGGTTCAAAATGCGTTGCCATCAGGGGGAAACCCAAATGCACGCCTGATAGATGACAATCCACCATAGAGATGCACCGTGTTCCGATCTCCAACACCCTCACAAATCAAGCATCACCTCCGTTTGGGCCACAAGAAACCCGATTTGACTCCCGGTTTCCGACTCTCTGTCATGGAGTAATGGAGACTGTAGACAAAGCCCGATATAAGACAATGTAAATCCGCCCCCCCCCCACAAGTAACAAGAACACCATTCCAAAGCCTTACGAAACCCACAAATAGGACCAGAAAACTATGCGGACCATCTACACTCCTTGAAGGAAGAAGTGGTCATCTGGAGACCACAACTCATTGTAATCAAGGCTAGGACAGCCATAGCAACGTAAGGAACAAAAACGGCACTCATAACATAAGTAAAATGGCCAAGCACCTTGTGTGCCATATCGGCATAGGAGAATCACCGCACTACTCGCCTTAGGTTCATAATGTCTTTAATCGCAACCAGTAGTAGTAAACCAAGATGAGCACGCCCTCCAAGAACACATATAACCAAATCCACTAACTATATTGCTAACTATGTGCTATTTTGATAGACTTAACGTCATTCAATATATGTTTCTACTCTCTACCATAACTACATCATGGGGATGTAGGTCGACGCAATTAGAATCATACACCGACACATTAAGATTACATGAGTAAACTCAATTAGAATTAATCACGATTACTTACAAGCTCACTTTTCGAGTGCATCAGAATCATGTCTTCTCTTGGAGATAACCAGTACCTCGACGATACACCGGTCCTACGAATAGATTCCGCCACTTTCCAAGCCATTGTAACGGCTGTTGTGGCAGCTGTCATGGCACACTTCAATACCAATAACACATACGGAAATGGAAGCAGTGTTGGTAATTTCAACCGTAATAAAAACCAAGGAAACCAATGAAGGACAACTCACCAAGACACCCTAAAACCTAAACCTATGAGCAAGAAATGAAAGTTCGGGAAGGAAGAAGGAGGCAGTTCGACTTAGAGGCTTAACAAAAGGCAACAAGCGGGAGCAGTCCCTACCCCTACTAACCCTACTTCCCCCCCACCGAGAAAGTCATATCTTGGAAACTTTCCACACTGCAGCAAGTGCAATTACCATCATCTTGGAGGCTGTAGAGAACTATATTGCAATAGGTGCAACAAGAAGGGTCACATCGCCCGTTTCTGTAGGACTCCGGTCCAATACATCACTCCAACTCCCGAGGTCGGAATAAGTCCAGTATGTCACAAATGCGGTGCAGTAGGACACTTCAAGAGGGATTGTTCAACAGAGAGGCATGACGGAGAGCTGGAGGAAATTGGCAATTAAAATATGATGAAGCAATAAGAAATCCTACCGAGAAACTTTGGTACGTTTCAAACAACAAAATTTAAGCATCAAATCGTTTTCACAAAAGGTGTTGTCAAACATGATCAAAAAGTAATTCCCTATCCGAACAATTACGACAATCACAGCGAAATAAGAAATCCTTACGGGTGAACCAGGATGGTTCCGTGTAAAAGTTAGGGACATATGTAATTAAGATTCTACGAACTGAGAGTGTGCAATTTCGCCTTATTTTCTGTCCCTGGTCCGATTTTGAGTTAGGGTAAAACCACGCAGTCGATTATCCTTTAAATCCTAATTATATGCGGTTAGGTCACACCCATCTATAATAGAAAAACCTAGCAGAATTCAGATTACGAATTCCATCGCTTTATACCAGAGCTCTCGACTTACTAGAACACCCAACAAGCAGGAACAAAATAGATGTAATAGTAACAACAAAAACAAAACCGGTGGTGATAAGAACATTAACGTAGAACACCCTATCATTCCTATCAACCATTCCTTCCCAATCGACGTAACATCTGTTATAATAAGGAGTCCAACGTCATCAATTGGCACAGACTAGATTGATTCCCACCTTACAAACTCCGAGCACTGCAAAGAGACTTTCCGTCTTTACCCATTCGATTAACAAAACTCTTTCACCTTATAACGACAAACACCCCCCCCAGCATTCAGGCATAGGAGTACTTATGTAAGAAACATCACGCTCCTTCCTAACCCCCACAATAAAGATGGAGAAAAAAAAGAATTCATGCAAGAGAATCCCAGAGGTTTATAACTTCCCCCAGATATTCCATGAATCCCTTGGAAACCTCAATCATGTGCTAAGCCGAGTTGGAATCAACTCGATTCTTGGAACCATCTCAATGACCAAACCCCCGATACCACTTAGCACGGTCACAAAAACAGATAGTGTCTGATCACAAGAACAATATAGTAGGTAAGGAAAAACATCTGACCAAGCTTCTAACCGCGGGAAGCACCCATTTGACTCATAAGGGGGAAAGGCGAATTGCCCATAGAACCACTAACTACTAAGGAGCCAAACAAACCCCTCCTCAAGGATTGACACTCCCTACCCTGAAGAGAAGCATGTGTAATATTCATTGGCAAAGCTTGGGATACCCACCTGTCTCTAATCGAGTACTCATATAACAACAGCTACCACTCGAGCATAGGAGTTGCACCCTTTGAGGCCCTATGTGGCCGGAAGTGCAGATCATCCTCTGTTGGGCTGAGGTGGGAGACACCCAAATGGTAAAACGGAAAATGCTCAACGGCACACTCACTGGATCCGAGATGATTCGAGAGACAATAGAGAAGATAATCCTAATCAGAGCATGACTCCAAGCATCGCGAGACTGACAAAAGAGCTATACAGATAGTAGGCTAAATCGTCTGGAATTCCAAGTAGGAGATCGGGTGTTATTAAAAGTTTCCCCTTGGAAAGGGATGATGCGATTTGGAAAGAGAGGTAAACTAAATCCCTGATACATCGGACCATTCGGGATCCTTGCCCGGATCGGTTCGGTAGCCTACAAACTCCAACTACCCTCAAAACTCAGTAATATACACCCTTTATCCCATGTGTCGAACCTAAGGAAGTGCCTATCGGACAAAACCCTCCCAGTTCCACTAGACGAGATTGAAGCGAGTGAGAACCTTCTATTCATTGAGCAGCTTATCAAGATTATGGATGGAGGAGTTAAGCGCACGAAACAAAGCCGCATCCCGATTGTGAAGGTTCGATGGAACGCCAAGCGTAGACCAGAATTCACTTGGGAACGCGAAGACCAGATGAAGCAAAAGTACCCTCACTTATTCTGGCGTTCATGATCCTACCCTTCGAAAGAATTTCGGGACGAAATTCCCTCTAACGGGGGGATGATGTCACAACTAGTATTTTTGGCTAGGAAATTACGTCCTCATATAAATATCGACTATTGTAAGACTTATGCTAAAACGTTAAGTTCTACATTATGGTTCCTAATAAACCATGTATTATTATAATGCATGGCATATATATATCCCAAATCTCTCTATGTATCTCAAATCTCTCCCAAATCTCTCTATGTATCTCAAATCTCTCCCAAATCTCCCTATGTAGTTTTTCCTTAGTCGAAACCAACTCAAAACGAAAGGAGAAAACTTGAAGGAGCAAGCCCAGTTCGGAACCCCCTTTAAGAGACTTCGGACCCTCCCACTTCGGAACCTCCCGATTTGGCTTCAGAATCCCTTCACCCGGACAATCTCGCTCCGGACGACCTGCTGATCCGGAACTGCTGACTTCGGAAGGTCTCGCATCACTCCGGAAGGACCAGCCACCGAGCCATCTCGCATCAAAACCCTTCGCATCTCCCAAGAAGGCACTCCGGAATTTGAGGATTTACTCCGGAACCTCTTGAATCCACTCCGGAACTTGAGAAGAACTTCGGAACCCATAGTGTGACTCTGGAATTCACCATTTGACTTCGGATTTTTGTCTATTTCAGACTTTTTCTTCATATTAAGGTGTTTTGACGTCGGGAATCCCACCAAACTCGTATTTTTCGTAACTTAGACCCCTTAAACCCCTATTCTATGCCAAATTTGATCATTTAGAATAATATTTAAGATTTCTAAAGGTACTATTTTAAATCATAAGATGTAAATAAGATAAGGATAAGAGTGTTGACTTTGTTGATTAGACACTTTTCCCCACTTCCCCATGTATTTTAATATTCAACATGTATCCATGAAATTAACCAACGGATTCCCAAGTAAATATTATATCAGAACTTCCTACTCCCTATATTTGGATGATTGCCTTCCAAAAAGCTCCACCACCTCTTGTCATTTTACCTCCTGTCCACTCCCATTCTCTCTCAAGAGTAACTCCAAGTTTCAAAAGGAGTTAAAACCTTCAAGCTTGCTCTAATCTCTGGTGAGTGTTTCGTAAATCCCTAGTGATTTAATACATTTTTCATGTTCATGTCATCCTATTTACACACAATAAAATGTGTTAAACCCTTAGGATAAAATCACCTTCAAGGAAGTTCCTCCTCTCATCCAAGAGATTAGGTTGGAGATCTTCACCCCCATCACTCCAACCAACTCAAGGTGAGCTTCATACCCCTATCTTTTGAGTTTTCATTGTTTTCGGGGGGGAGGATACAAGTCAAGGGTCTTGTGAAATCATTGTATATTTGCTTGTCTATAATTGTATGTTGTGATGTATGGGTTTAAAATCATGAAACTCCCTATAGAAGTCTAAACTTCGAGATTTTGGTTAAGTCCCAAGGACTTGAACTATATTTCCCTGAATTAGTGTTTATTAGAAGTAAAAACTAGTATTTATATGAATTATCATTCATAAAACCTTATGCCAAAAAAATCACAAGGATTGCTCAAGGAAACTGTTTAAACAAAAGGTTGGAACTAATATTTTGAAGATATTAAGTTATGAAAATATTGATATCATGGGCTATTTTCCGCCATATAAATATATAATTGATTTTTGGAACATGGAATAAATTTGAGGAATCATCGAACATCTAAATTTCTAAAGAACCAAAAATGGAATTTTGGATAAATAAGGGCCTTTTTGAGTATTTCTTAAATGTAAGTCTAAAATGAACATTTTAGAAGAAATGGGTCATTTTCAACAATTCACCTAGTTTTGAACCACTTATGACACCTTTTGACAAATATGGGTCTTATTTGATAAATCATAAAAATAATGTTCATTTTCGCCAATATCGATAATATTGGGTCATTTTTTATAATTATGATTCAAAGTGGATTATTTTCAGTAAACGAAAACGATAAATCTAGTTATTGAGTACAACTATTGTTATTTATTTAATAAATAATGAATATCAACGATTCGCACCAAAGAAAAATTTGTTAGTATTCTAGTCAGACACATCTTCATTGTGCCTATATATATACATATTAGTGTACGTTTAAAGTCCTAAAAGAGCTATGAGTCTCCTGCAGGGAGAGCGGGAATTTGTATATAGATCTATACGGGGTTGACAACCCGCACCTTCGTTGTGCACTACAGCTAGACCGGCCAGTCTAGGGTGACAAATGTCTTAATCGAATCTGGCGCCTGAAGAACGCCTAAACAGGCTCTCCGTCATATTAGTATGGTTATAACGACTGTCACACCCCAAAACCGGAACGGCGGAAACGTCCTGGGGTGGAGGACATCGTGTTTAGTATCACAAGACATGCATCATAGTAATCAAAGTAATAAGCAACCATTTCATTAGAAAGAAAGTGTTTACAATGTGTGTTCACAAAACATAGAATACATATGCAAATAACAAAACAAGACTTGAAGCTATACTGCTCCATCTTCTGAATCCCAGTGCGAGTACCTGTCTACTAGGCTCCTGAGAATACAAGTTATTTGAAAGAGTTGATCAGTAATTAAGCTGGTGAGTTCATAAGATTTTAGTGATGTATGTAAGTTGTAAAATGTTGTTGTAAAATGTAGTTGAAAATGTAGTAAGTTGTAAGTTCTGTTTAAAAAAGTTCGCCTGTTCCTCTTAGAAAATCCTATATTTTCTACTTTGATGAAAGATACGTAAAAATGATTCTACAATCCTTTCTATGAGTACTAAATGGATACAAGTGATATACAACTCAGAGTAAACAAACAATCGATTGAGCGCATCTGCTCCAAGGCGGAAAGCACACATCCCATTGTTTGTTTGATCATTGTGGTATATAACCTTGGTTTATTCACTTGTTACTCATGGAGTTAATTGTAATAGTTCCTTTATATTTAATGAAAAGATTCATTAAGAAAACCCTTATTCCTTATAATAAAATGGTGACCACAGTGGTTACTCCTATAATCACTTAGTTTATACTGGCTATATATGATCTAATATCGGATAGAGAGTTAATTGGGTGAATCTGCCCTAAGCCCACAACCAAGCAAGGAACAGGAAGTAAGGCGGAAAGCACACATCCAACTACCTATTGGGTATCAATGATATATAACCATGCTGTATAAACTAAAGTATTATAGAGTTAATCACCTAAGGTCCTTTAAGTTTATACTGGTTTAATAAAATGGATTAAACCCTTAACTCGTAAGTTTCTAGTTTTGTATACCAAAAGTTCTGATTTGGAAAGTATGTTCTGTACTAGAAAACTATGCATTAACTCTGTGTCCTATGACTTGGCCCATACATGGTACCCTTATGATGACTCAATGTATACTGGACATATATATCTAGAATCGAATAGATAATAGACTGGGTGAATATGCTCCAAGCCCACAACCAAACAAGGAACAGGAAATGAAGCGGAGAGCACACATCCTATTACCTGCCGGATCCTATTGATATATATGTATCCTTTGATGTATACATTAAGGAATCATAAGGTTAGCATTATGGCCCTTTCTACTAAACGTAGCCTTCTACCCAGGCATCAAATGTTATGTATGTTTGTTTCTTGTATTAGTGTGTATTTTCCCAAGTGAGACTCTCATTAACTAAATAAAGTTTATACATTAATGAATATGTGAGAAGGTCACAAAGCAAATGTAATAGGGAAAATAATGTTTTACCTCAGCAGTGACACTGCTGGCTATAAAGTAATAAAATACAGACTCCGGGTAGTATTAAATGTACAATACACCTCGGGGAGTCTAAAGTAGCCTTTAGTCCTAAGTCGGTTAATTAAAGGTTTAAATGTGAACTCGTATGTAACTAGGAAGATATATTATTATATTTTATCACCTCGTGTCTGCTAACCCAGATACGTGCAATCGTACTAAGGTTAACGTAAACTCGAAAAGATATATTATTGTATTTTATCACCCCGTGTCTGCTAACCCAGATACGTGTAATCGTACTAAAGTTAACGCAAACTCGGAAAGATATATTATTATATTTTATCACCTCGTGTCTGCTAACCCAGATACGTGTAATCGTACTAAATTTAACGCAAACTCGGAAAGATATATTATTAAGTTTATCACCTCGTGCGTGCTAGTCCTGGTACGTGAAATCGTACCAGTGTCAATGCAAACCCGGAAAGATATATTAACGTGATTTTTCCCGATACTTAGTATGGTGTGCTTTTCCCTGGTACTTAGTGTACTTTTCCCTGGTACTCGGTGTGCATTCCCTGGTACTAGGTGTGCTCTTCCCTGGTACTTAGTATGGTGTGTTTCTCTATATACTAGTTCTAGTATGTTTCCCTTTTGTACTTGTTATAGTATGTTCTCCTCTGTACTTGTTATAGTATGTTTCTCTATGTATCTGTTATAGTATGAACTGAACCCTTAAACTATACCTATTATAGTTTACTAGTAATGTACTTGAACTGTTGTTAAAAATACTCGTTTTACTACTAAGTTATGCTTGTACTTTAAAACGGAGTTTTGTCAAACTATAAAGTAACATAACTTGAAAGAGCTTTTGAAATGTTTTGATCACTTATAAAAGGCATAAGCAACAATTTGAAAGATGTTTATAACAAACATTTAGACAATTTATCATTGTGTTCAACTTGTATTCCCCCCTTAAAACATTTAAAACAGTTTAAAAGATTGATTACGGGGTATGAACTCACCTGATGAGGGTGATTCAACTAATATGCGCGTAAGGATGAGGAGTTCCACGAATGAAGTCCCGAGACACAACAAGTCCTAAATGACATATAATCACATATATTGGCATGAATATAGTGCTTGGAAGCAACCAAATGCAAGGAAACACCTCACGGGACTAGGAAACACTTTGACCAAGTGTTGGAATCACATGTGATTCATCTAAAGGGTGTTTAAGGCCATGGTTTGGTGTTTACGGCCATGTGTTTACGGCCAATGGATTTTACGGCCGTAAACTCATGGTCAAAGATGCATATGAGGGTGTTTGAAGGCTAGGGAAGCTTGAGGGAATTTTGCTCTACCCAAAGATGTGAAAGACCAACTCAATGGTGAGTGTTGAGAAGTTTACGGCCCAGGGGAGTTTACTCCTGGCCTTAAACTCTCTAAATGGTCACATTTAGGGTCTTAAAGGTAAGGAGTCTCAAGGGTTCAAGTGTTCTAAGGCTTAGCAAGGGTCTAGAAGTGTTTAAGGTCCAAGACTTGACCATAAATGGAGTTTACGGCCAATGGTGTTTACTCTTGGGCCGTAAACTCTCTAATGATGAGTTGGTTGATGATTCAAGGTCTTACAAAGCACATGGGAGTGTTCTAGCCTCAAATCCAAGCCTTAGGAAGAGTTTATGGCCAAAATGACACCTTTATAGGAGTTTACGGCCTTAGGAGATGGCTGGGCCGTAAACTCCTTTTGGTCCTTCAATCTTGAGGTTTTCAAGGCTCTAAGCATGAGTCCTAACTAGATATCAAGTGTAGGGAAGAGTACTTACGATGTAGAGGCTTGAAAGGGTCGATTTTGGCCAAGAACACTAGTGTGTGTTCTTGGTGTTCTTGGTGAAACTTGAAGATTTGAAGATCTAGATGTAAATGAATGTTTTCATGGATGAAATCAAAGAGTGTAACTAGTAGACGAAGTGTAACAACAAATCAAGGAAAGAACACTTATGTTTTTTATGATCTAAGATGATGAACTCGATGATACTTGAGAGGATTTGGAAGTTCTTGAGTTTGGAAGTAAAAGAATGGCTAGAAATGACCAAGGGTCATATATATACTCTTGAGTTTACGACCACATGAGTTTATGGCCGTAAACTCATTGGCTTTGTGGCCGTCAACTCCTTATGATGAGGTTAAGGCCCTAATGTTTGCACAGTGTCTCTAGCAGTTACATTCTAACACTTATTCCTTAAGTGTACTAGGCTTATAACTCCTTAGAATGACCTTTAACAAGACTAGAACTCATTACCAATGAGTCTGACACTCGGACGAGTTGACTGACTGAGCCTTAAAAGCAAAAAAATTTCGGGTTGTCACAACGACTCACTTAGAATATAACAGTATGAGTTTAGAAATTTACTCAAGTTACACCTCTCGATTATAAACAACTATTGTTTTGGATACTATAAACGAAGCTTTCACCACACAAGTCTTAGGGTTTTAAGACCACCGTTTTATATATCATAAATTATAGGATTTTCTGGAGTAAACTATTTTATACGATTTAGAAAACGATGAACTAAAACACACACCCAACTATACCTAATAAGAAAACAAAGCTTACAACCATAATCTTTTAAGAAAACATGGAATTTTCTGGAAACTACTTATTATTACGGCTCAAAGGAACTATTCTCGAATACAACTTGTCTTTATCAATTTTAGGACTTTCCAAAAATCACTCTT
The DNA here is from genome assembly GCF_052849685.1 of Lactuca virosa. Lineage (NCBI taxonomy): Eukaryota > Viridiplantae > Streptophyta > Magnoliopsida > Asterales > Asteraceae > Lactuca > Lactuca virosa. The sequence goes on from NC_136429.1 coordinate 205,687,228, forward strand.
TATAAAGATGAATAAAAAGTAATGACATGCATGCATACATCCACGATTTCCGAACGAGACTCCAAACGATTTTATAGAAAATATCGGATTTCCTGAAAGTACAACGAGAACAATTCTAAACAAGTGTAAAACTATTTTTATACAAAAATGCTTATGAACTCACCAACTTTTTAGTTGACGCTTTTCAAAATGACTTGTATACTCAGGGATCTAGTAAGCAGGTAATTCACCACGATCGAGGACTGGCGTCGCTGCATTATGCTATTTCTACTTTTGTTATTTCGTGTTTAACTTTTGAACAGAACAAGTATTGTAATCAATGTATGTTTAATATTAATGTAGGCTGTTTGGATTTTGTATGTTTCATTTATATTCAATTGTTATGTTACTGCACAATGAAGTCATCCGCCTCCGTACGTTTCCGTCGTCTGGTCCGGGGGTGTGATATGTGTTGATACTCCTTTCTTGTCGGGAGTATGATCCAGTCAATGTGATGCAATGTATATATTGTTGTGATCATGCGAAGGTTTACTGCTGATAATGATGACATGTACGACGAGGTGCTATATAAATATACAGCGTGGATTGTTTGGTTTTTCATATTGTCTTGGTGGAATGTCACTGATAATCATTTACATAGTTTTTTTGCATTAGTATTGATAACCATCTTCAAGGTGTTTCTTCTATAGGCTATACCTTGCAGATTTCCCCCCAAACTGGAGTGGGTAGCATAGGTAGCCGTATCAGACTATGGTGAATAAGGCAAGGTTGCTATAACAATACACAGTGAGGTTGTTGGCATTATAAAAGATAACAAGACTCTTGTCTGAAATGTATGTTATCAAAACAATAAGTCATAGGATTGTTGACTAATATAATAGGTGTCATAGGTTTCGAGAGCTGAGTAGTTAGGTTGCTAACGGGGGTTACACGACGAGACTATTTCTGAGATCCAGACAACCGAGATGTTGAGGGGTTGTAGGTAACGGGGTTGTTGTCGTTATAGCGTTCTTGTTGATAAGTAATCTTGCTATAGTTATATCAGAAACGATTTATTGATCGTCTGAGTAGGAAAACAATGTTGATTATAAGAGAAGAGACACCAAATGTCTGGTCTTAAGCGTAGCATAGGTTTATAATGTGAATCATACAGTGTGCGATAATGCGTGACTTATATTGCATGACTTAGAATTTGGTCTAGTGGGTAGCAATCGTGAAGGCGTCACGTGGGAGAGCATTGTGTGGCGGATCAGGCTTGGCGGCCAGCAATCGAGAAAACATCACGCGGGAGAACATCATGTGGAACGGATCAGGCTTAGCAACAAATGAACATGAATTCATCATGCAGGAGAGAATTGTATGGAATATATCAGGCTTAGCAAAGAATGATTTGGAGAACATAACACAGGAGAGCATCGTGTGGAATGGATCAGCCTTAGCAAGCAGCGATCGGGAAGACATAATGCGGCAGAGCATCGCATGGAATAGATCGGGCTTAGCATCCAGTGCTCGTGAAAGAATCACACGGGAGAGAATCATTTATAACTGATCAGGCTTAATATCTAGTAATGGTAAATACATCATGCGGGAGAGTGTTGCGCGGAATAGATCGGGCTTAGCAGCCAGCGATCGAGAAAACATCACGCGGGAGTGCATCGCGTGGAGTAGATTGGGATTAGTAGACAACGATCGTAAAGACATCACGTGGGAGAGAATCATGTGGAATAGATCGGACTTAGCAGCCAGCGATCGTGAATACTGTTGGATTAGTGTCTAAGTCCATAACTATATTTGGTATGTACTTGACCTGATTGGCATGGTCCATTTGGGTTGCATGACATCATGCATTTGGATAGACTAAAATGAGAGAAATAACACTTAAGGTTTATATTATAAGTTCTAATATATTAATAAGATTATTTAATTAGTATTGATCAAGAATTAATTTGGAATTAATTAAGTGATCAAAAAGAGACTAATTAAATATATGGGTTGATTGTGTAAATCATCCATACTTGTATAGTGGGCTAATGCTCCATGGATTATCAAGTTGGGCTAAAACTCATAGGATGCTCCATGGATGCTCCATGTTGTTTTTGTACCCATGGATCATGGAAATGAAAGGCCATGACAATTAGGGTTTACATGGTGTAACCCTAACTGTGACACACTATATAAGCATCTTATTCTTCCCAAAAATCGGTCACTATGATGGAATGGTGAGGGCTAGCCGATTTCATGAAGTGGTTCATTTCTCTCTAAGTTATTCCAAGTGCATTTAATGTTGTGTGAACCATTTGAGGTGTCACACTTGAGGCACTAGGCTCTTAAGCTCCATGGAATCAAGCTACATCAAAAGGTATGTTTTTTTAACTTGCTATATTTCATATGGATCAATGTTTTGTATGCTAGTTAGGATAATACCTTGGAATATTCATATTTGCATATATAATAGAGAAAACATAGATCCAAGGTATTTAGGGTTGCATGTACACTTAGGAGTGTTAGAATGCTAAAAACCCAACAGTGGTATCAGAGCCTAGGCTTGTTTTCTTGTTATACTTGCAAAATTGGCTGAAAAATTGAAGTTTGTTGCTGTCTGCTCAGCAGACTCGCCGAGTCCATGAAGGGACTCGACGAGTCCAAGGCTAAACTCATCCAACTCGCCGAGTTTGTTCATGCACTCGACGAGTTGGACCCCCAGACAGCATATCTTCGACTGTTTTGGATGGAATTGGACAAGGAACATTACCTTAAGCTGTTTTTCAACTTATAAACCTGTTTTTGATGTGGTAATGTTCATGCTAATCCAATTTCAAAGATAACTGTCAATAGATTCATGTTTTGTATTAGTTTAATGGTTAGGCTAATTACATGAAAAAGTTTGATTGAATTATCTTGTTCTTATGAGTTGCTTAGATTAATAGAAAAGTTATGTGAAATTGTTGTTTTCAATCCAAATTAATCTAAGAGTTGGTTCTAGAATGTGTTTTTGTAACTTGTCCTCAAGTTATATGAAAAGTCACATTTAAGATTCATAAAACTCATAAATATTTCCATAGGTTATGAATAAAGAAAAGTCATATTCTTTTAATAGTTTAAAGTCTTCCATAACTTGTCCTCAAGTTATGGAACTTGAAGAGTTTTTTGAATTAAAACTACCTCAAACACATAAGTTATGGAATTGAATAGTTTTAAATAGTTTCAAAATTTGCCCTCAAGTTTTGGAATTTGTAAAGTTTTCCCTTATGAATACTTTAATTCCAAGATAAGCCCTTAGAATTTTAAAAGTTAAAATTCAACCCTTATACTTTATAGTATTATAAGTTAATAATATATATATATATATATATATATATATATATATATATATATATATATATATATGTATAAGAGAAAGTCAGTCTTACCGTTAGTAGGCCCCATTCACGAAGTCGGTCTATAAGGGGGGTATAAGGTTACTGCCTATAAAATGGATGTTTAATGGTTGTCCACTCTCACCCACCGCTTCCTTGACTGGTGGAGGGTCGTTAGCCGAACGGGTAAGACAAGGACTAGAATTCTCCCTTCATTAAAAGTATTAATGATAAATACTAAGTAACTAAACTTTCATAAATTCCCAATCTTAGTTACTTCAAAACATGTGAATTTGGTGCTAACCCATGAAATTACACTTTGCACTTTGCTTAAGTCGGTTAGTGGAGCGCGTGTGGTTAACCGGCACACTAGCTTGACTTAACAAGGTAGGCAAATGGTAACTTAATGTTTATCATAGTATCGGTGGAGCGCGTGTGGTTAACCGGCACATCGATTGAGGGGTAAATATTAAGGGTACCAAGTATATTTGCATGGTTATTCACACATTGTTTTGTGATCCTCGGCATCCCAGTCACAAAACTTGAGAGGGCACACTCGAGATTGAAACATGCCATTGAAAAGTTCAATGAATCTCAAAATATCTAGGAGTTTCAAATCCAATTAAAACCTAATAAATTATTTCGTTTTTTAGGGTGGAAATTGGTGAATCGTTATTCGTCTACCTTCAAATATTCTATAGCTTGGATTACGGCATCCCTCTTCCAAGTTATAAAATATTATGTTGGGTCCTAGCCTTAATATTTCATATTGGGTCTGATATTAAGGACTTTAAATCAACTATCTTGAATATCTCCCAAAAGATGTCTGGTTCAGACATTTATGATCTTCCCAAAAGCTCTTGGAACAAGTTTTCCATATGAAGACGATGTCCCAAAAATCATTCTTCACTCCCTCCACCTCCTCAAATTATTCTCCCTAACCCACAAGTTCAAGGTCACTCAAGGCCTGTTGGCAAGCAAGGTCTATGTGTGATCGCATCTTGGAGATGAAGTCACATATTGACAAGCCGGGAGAGTTGGGTGTCAAAGTATTAAGAAAGTTGGATGTTCAATCACTTTCTAAGTCACATAGTGAGTTCCTTTGGGACTACTATGAAACAGACTATGACATGACCCTTAATGATCTTATCTATTTGCTTGGTGCTACTGAATCAGCAATGATTTGAGGACTAGTAAAGCAAATTTGATTAGAAGATCAACTTCCCAATGGACATTGACAATGGTAACATTGGATATCTAGAAAAGGCTTTCTCTTCCCAATGGAAAGGGATCGGCCACAATCAACTCGGTTGACCGAATGGTAAAGAGAAAGGCAAAGTCTGCGATAGTCCCATGTACCATTCCCAAAGAGTTCATATGTTTCTCTTGACAAAGGAAGGGGCATTGATTGCGAAGCTGCCTATTTACCTGAAAGATCATAAGGTTGATCAAGTCAAGAAGTTTGACTCTACTTCAGGTAAAATCCACTATCTAACTCTGTTAAGTTTCTATTATGAGATTCTTATTACATGATGTGACTGGGTCACATGTTGATGTTTTAAGAATCAAAGAAAAGTGAAGAAACTTAAAGGAAGTATATGCTGATTCTGATCGCGAAGATGGATTTCGATCGCATGGTTCGGTGATCAGAATTTTGAGTTGTTGCTTAAGAGTTATGATAGATTGCTAGGAAATATGTAATAGCATAGTTTCCATTTAAAGTTGCATTGTAAGGAAAGCGTTTCCGCATTTGATAAATAAATAATTTTTTTTATTTGATATGTCCTTGCAATGGCACTTATGGAAAATTGATGTTTTGTGTATTTCTAGCAATAATGGAAATATGAATTTGACTATTTCATTTGTTGTAGTGTCTAAATTTACCAAATAAGGAAAGATTCTCATCACCGAAGGTTTCAGTTGGATAGAAACTTGGAAATCATGCAAGTTGTATAGTATGATGAATGAGAATTTTCATATTTGGAAAATTAAGATTAATTCCTTATTCACATGTATATGTGAGTCAAGTGAAGGACTAAGGGATCGAGTACACATTCTGGTGCACTGATCAAGTCCACCACAAAATATCGATAAGACTATTCGTCATGATTTACTAAAGCATAGTAAATATGGTTATACTTACAAGTTTAAGTATAATTCTGAAACATTGGAAAATTTTCGATGTATGGCAGAACGAATGAGAAGAATCAAATTAGGCAGAAAGATAAAAGTTTCTCAAATCTGAAAAGATGGGAGAGTAGTTTAGTATCATGTTTTGTAACCATCTCAATGATTAAGAAACCATATCACAATTGGTCCTCTAAGGACATCTTAGTGCATTGTTATGGCTAAGAAGAGGAGTCATGGATTGTTGAAATGGTTAAATCAAGAAGATGAGTCATACTTCGTTTCAAAACAAGTCTCAGAGACATACTCCAAGACTATAAGTTGAGTGACATATCTTAAAGAAAAGTTTATAACACTTGTCAAATGTAAGAGTAAAAGTGTCCTACTCTTGTACATTTGAAATTGGTAAGTTGTGATGTTTTGGATAAAACAAAGACCAACTAAGGCCAAGTGTGTGAAGTGTTGGTCTTGATAAAGAATCTGCAGTATCTCTTGAATATTTGGCAAGAGAGTCTTATATGTCAAGAGGACGGTGGGAGTCTAAAAGATCTTGGAAAAGCTTCAAGATCTAATCAGGAATAAAACCTGTAGTTTATCACTAGCACACGACTTGAGGTTTATAACCTATCGTGTTGACATATTCCTACTTCTGTGCCCATTCTAGTGAAAGTTGGCTTTTTCATATGAGTTCTGAGAGTTCTCAATTGGTTGCATAAAAACTTGGAAGCAATGGCAGGCCCTTGTGCTGCCAGGTGTCAAGAAGTTAAGACTGCACAAGTTCAATCCATATGAGTTTAGATTTGTCACTAACCTTGTCTTGAGATTATGGTTTTGACAAATTCACATGAACACATACACTATAAAATCTAAGTGTTATAAGGTTTCTCTTCGATTCATGAAAATGATGGTAAGGAAATTCTTTCACTGAGTAGATTTTAAGTAGATAGCAATTGTGCTATTTGCATTCTCAAAGTCGTTAGTGGAGCGTGTGTGGTTAACCGGCACACTAACATGGACTTGTGTTGGAATGTTAAAGGTCAAAACAATTGAGACTATGATTACGGCATCCCTCTTCATAGTTCTGAAATTGTTTAGACACACATGTGTGCTATCTAGGGAAAGGTGTATGATTTTGATAAAGTTTTATCAAAGCATCTCGTATCAGAAATATGAACTTTGGAAAGAAAGTCAATAAAGTATTGATTTCTAGAAGTCCAGTTGATTTCTGAGTACATGTCAAAGCTAGTGGGAGCATAAGTGTTACGCTAATAATCATCATGTTAGTGGGAGCATGATAATTATTATTAGTATTGCAAGAGAGCAATGTTAATTATAGAAAACAAAAGTTTCAATTCGTGAAGTTGTAGGGGTTGAAAAGTTGTTTTGCTATAATTAAGGGAGAGGAAATTATACTTCATTTCAATTCTAAAAGCTTAGATGAGGTTTTAATCATCTTTAGTCAAGGATATATATATATGAATTTTATGTTAGGATGGCTCAACATAAGGAAATTCTATATATGGGTCCATTATTTACGTTCTAAAATTCGATTATGATTACGGCATCCCTTTTCATAATCTGAATTATGAGAACTTGGCAAATAGAAATGGAAATATTATGGCAAAAGACTGGTCTGGTATCATGTCTTTATGTGAGACAACATGAATCGCGTCCCATATGCTTCGGATATACGATCGATTGCATGTGCTATAATATTCATCTGTTCTAAATTTTTTTAAATGCATATGGCATTAAGAAGGAAAAAGTACTAGAATTGGATATGACTAAAGTGATTAAGCAATTGTCGAGAACAATCTAAGGTTTACCAAAGATTGGTTGCTCAGGGACAGTTGGAAGTATAGTGTTAATTTTGGAAGGACCATATTGACATATTCTGAAAAAAGGCAACTCTTGTTCAGAGGTGATAGTCAAAATGAGAATATGGAAATATTCCCATAGGTGGAAGTTATTCATCAAATCTGTGTAAGATTAGGAAACTTAATGCAAGAAGGATGTTCAAAGGAATGTACTTTGAATTTGAGACTTCGTTCCATGGAGTTGATCTCCTTTGGAATACTCTGTAATGTCTGTTGACAAGTCTTTGTGACTTTGTGCATAATCATTACAAGAGGGTCAATGCATATAAGTTTAGAATCTAACATATTTAGGTAAATGGTAGGATTTGGAATTCTTGCATTTGCGGTAAGCAATTGGGATTATGAAATGAGAATCATTGGAATTATGTTCAGTCGATCTATTTCACAGAGTAAAGATCATAGACAAACTTAGTGTGCATACTTGATGTATGGCATAACTAATGTTTAGACAAACATAGTGTGCATACTTGGTGTATGGCATGACTAGTGTTTAGAAAACATAGTGTACATGCTCGGAGCATGGGACAGCTATTGTTTTAATTCAAGTATAAAGTTGATAGTTTGAAACAGTATGTAATGAATTATGGGTAATCAATATGGTGAGAAATAAAAGGTGTTTTATTTATATTCATAAGTTCTGAGACCATATTGGATTCGATTATTCTTGTGTTTCACTTTGCATGTTTTGACTTCCAGCATAACTAGGTCGTTCTTCTTGAATGACTAAGTTATTCAAACTATCCACAGTCGGTCATATGTTGGAATTAGATATGAATCAAGACTGTCATGAAGCCGGTTTGTAGATGTCCAAGGTAGTGGACATAGCAAGAGTTGCTGCAACATTCATGAGTCCTCATAAGTTCTGAGTATTGGATTCAACCCACGCTTATTTGAATCACCTCATGGATTTTATCACGAGTGAATCATGAGACGATAATATATTATATTCTTCAAACCTAGAGATATGAGTTGTTACTATGAGTTGGTTATACATTGATTGCACGAAAAACGCATTAGTAACTCGATGTTATAAAACGTGCCTTTGTGTATGATTCGACAAGTAGTAGAACAAACCATATGAGTCGAAGTTTATCCATTCCTTTTACCCTTAAAGGGATAAAAGCGATATTTGTGGGCCCCTCGATGATTTAGTGATGACACCCCGAAGTGCTTGGCCAAGCCAGGACTGATTACATTTGTTCAATTAGTTGGTCGTCATAAATCAAAAATCGGGAAACAACAAATGGACAGAGAGAATGATTTTAATCCATGTCTCAGTCCATATGATATCTAGAATGGAGGAATATATGATCCCTTATCTGATGGACGTGACATTGATTTGTTCAGAGTTCGACGGCAGCAGCTTTTAAGAGCTACGATTGCTAGTCGGGTTTTGAAGTCATACGCAATAATATTTTTAGACTTATCCAAGTGGGAGACTGTTGGATTAGTGTCTAAGTCCATAACTATATTTGGTATGTACTTGACCCGATTGGCATGGCCCATTTGGGTTGCATGGCATCATGTATTTGGATAGACTAAAATGAGAGAAATAACACTTAAGGTTTATATTATAAGTTCTAATATATTAATAAGATTATTTAATTAGTATTGATCAAGAATTAATTTGGAATTAATTAAGTGATCAAAAAGAGACTAATTAAATATATGGGTTGATTGTGTAAATCATCCATACTTGTATAGTGGGCTAATGCTCCATGGATTATCAAGTTGGGCTAAAACTCATAGGATGCTCCATGGATGCTCCATGTTGTTTTTGTACCCATGGATCATGGAAATGAAAGGACATGACAATTAGGGTTTACATGGTGTAACCCTAATTGTGACACACTATATAAGCATCTTATTCTTCCCAAAAATCGGTCACTATGATGGAATGGTGAGGGCTAGCCAATTTCATGAAGTGGTTCATTTCTCTCTAAGTTATTCCAACTGCATTTGATGTTGTGTGAACCATTTGAGGTGTCACACTTGAGGCACTAGGCTCTTAAGCTCCATGGAATCAAGTTATATCAAAAGGTATGTTTTTTAACTTGCTATATTTCATATGGATCAATGTTTTGTATGCTAGTTAGGATAATACCTTGGAATATTCATATTTGCATATATAATAGAGAAAACATAGATCCAAGGTATTTAGGGTTGCATGTACACTTAGGAGTGTTAGAATGCTAAAAACCCAACAAATACATCACGCAAGAGAGCGCCACGTGGGATAGATCGGTCTTAGCAGCTAACGATCGAGAAAAATCAAGCGGGAGATCATCTCATGGAGCGGATCGTGCTTGGCAATCAACGATTATGGAGACTTCACGTAGAAAAGCATCGCATAGAATCATATAGGCAAAGGTTGTGAGCCTTTGAGCCTTGTTTGGTGGGTATGTATTTGTAATGGAGTCGGGCTGATAAGCCAAGTGGCTCAAGGCAAAGGTACTGAACCTTGTAGGCGAAGTTTTCCACCATAATGGGGTCGGGCTGAGAAGCCAAACGACTCAAGGCAAAGGTATTAAACCTTGCTAGCGCAACTTGCCGCTATAATGGAGTTAGGCTGAGAAGCCAAGTGTTGGATTAGGTGTCTAAGCCCATAACTATAATTGGTATGTACTTGATTTGATATGTAGCATGGTCCTTTTGGGTTGCCTTCACTCATGCAACTTGACAGGATGACTAGTGGAGAGAGAGAGTAGGATTTATTATATGAATAATAAATTGGTACTCAAAATGATTTTATTAATATAGTATAAGATTAATATATTATTTGGAAATCATATTATTAATTAGTAATTAATCAGAAATTAATTTGATATTAATTTTGGGATTAAAGGAACTGATTAATAATGGAGGGACTGTTTTGCAAATCATTGATAGTTGTAAAACTAGGCTGATGGACTCCATAGGGTGGAGTGGACGAAACTTATGGGTAAGGCCATAAGATTTCGTCTAAGGGCTCTAAAGAGGATGTCTATGGGCTGCTTAAGCCTTAAGTAGGAATTAGGGTTTCCTCCAAAAACCCTAGCAGCCCATCCAGCTATATAAATCCCTTACATCTCTTTGAATTTCAGCCCTAAGCTTATGAAACCCTATAGTAGCCGATTTTCCACCTCTCTCCAAGTCATTCTTTCCATTGGGTGTTTGTGACTCCATTAGATGTGCAACACTTGGGACACTAATCTTTCAAGAGTCAAGGTGGTTCTTGTTATTAATACGTAACAAGTAAGGTAATGATCAAACCCTAATATTATATATGAATTTCGAATTGTATATGCTAGATCGAGGGTTATTGCTTTGGTGTTCATATTTTTATGTTCAATAGAAAATAACTTAGATCCAAAGCAATTAGGGTTGCATGATCACATAGGAATGTAGATATGCTCAAAACCCATCAGTGGTATCAGAGCCTAGGATGTTTTTCAATTGAATTGGTGCAAGAGTGAACTATCCAAAGTGACTGAAAATTGAAATTTTTGTTGTCTGACACATGAACTCGACGAGTTCAGAGCCCAACTCGACAAGTTAACTCGTCAGTTACCTAAAATTTCGATTTTCAGATTTGATTTTGATTTAGATAATTACCATAATTCGTTTTTATTGCCTAAAATCGATTTTTCTGATTGGTATCATCATATCCTTATCAAAATTAAAGGATTTGGTTATTTTTGGATAATATAAGATTTATTTGATTCAAAGATTTAACCTAGATTTTGAAAAGTTTCAAATTACACCCTTTTGGTTTTATAGTTTGAATTTAAATTAAATGTTTTAATTTTTGTTAATTTAAATGGTAAAACCCTAATAATTTTTTAATAGTTTAAAAATACACCCTAATGGATTTTATTAATTAATTAATTAAGTGTTTTAATTAAAAGACAATTAATAAATCCATAGATAGGTTTAAATTTACTTTAATTAAAAGATTAATTTATAAAAAGATTAAACCACTTAGTATTTTAAAAGTTTAAAATACACCGTTATACTATTATAGAATTAGAAAATTAATTTATATATATGTAAAAGAAAAGCCAGTCTTACCGTTAGTATGCCTTATTCACGAAGTTGGTCTATAAGGGGTGTTCAATGAAGTGGCATGTAAAACGACCGCCATTGGGTATCTGCTCTTACCCACCACACCCTTGACTAGTGGAGGGTCGTTAGCTGAACGGGTTTGATAGGACATTAAATCTCATTAAAAGTATAATGAAAATACCAAGTAACTAAATGCTTTTATAAATTCCCAAATATTAGTTACTTTAGGAAAATGTGAATTTGATTCTAACCCATGAAATTGCACATTGCACCTTATTGGTCGTTTGTGGAGCGTGTGTGGTTAACCAGCACACTAATATGGGACTAATGAAGGATGGCAATGGGTAGCTCGTAAATTATCATTGATCAATGGAGCGTGTGTGGTTAACCGACACATTGATTAGGTGATAAATGAAATTGAGAGTACCAAGCTAATTTGCATGGTTATTCACACCTTGTTTGTGATCCTCGGTATCCTAGTCCCAAACTTGAAGGGCATAATCGAGATTAAACATGTCATTGAAAGGTTCAATGAATCTCAAAAGATCTAGGAATTTCATCTAAAACCTAATTCGTATAAAAATTTCGTTTTCGTGGTGGAATTGGTAATCGTCATTTACCTGCCTTCAAATAATTTACAATTGGATTACGGCGTCCCTCTTCCGAATTGTGAATTTTTGTTTTGGGTCCTAACCTTAATATTTCATTTGGGTGTTATATTAAGGACCTAAATCAACTAATTTGAATTTTCTCCCTTTATAGATGTCAAGTTCTGACAACTATGGTCTTCCTAAATCCTTTGGAAAAGGCTTTCCTTCTGAAGATGATCTTCCACGTGTCGATCAAGGTGAAAGATCATTCCCTTCTTCGTGCGTTGGTGGAACTGGAAATCATACTCCAGTGATTCTCCCTAACCCACATTTTCGTCGACTTGAAAAGTTTAAGGTCACTCAAGCCCTATTAACATGCAAACATCGAGATGGAAGTTTTGTATGTGCATACGTCCTGTAGATGAAGTCGCACATTGACAAATTGGGAATGTTGGGTGTCGCTTTCCCAAGGAAGCTAATTGTTGACATGGTTCTTCAATCACTTCCTCAGTCATATGGTCAGTTCGTGAAGGACTACTAAATGACATACCACAACGTGAACCTAATCGATATGACATATTTGCTAATTGTTTCTGAAGCAGCAATGCTTTGGCACACTGAAATTCGAGTAGATTTTAAAGGATTGATTAATATCATTATTGTTAGCAGTTGTGATAATTGCGCTCTCAAATTCGAGTATGATTACGGCATCCCTTTTCATAGTTCGAATTGTGAGAAATGGCAAATAGTTTGAACATTCGGGACTTATTTCTATAAGTTCTAAAAAGGTTTAGACACACACATAAGCTATCTAATGACAGGTGTATGAGCTTCAGAAGTCTTGATAAAGACTTATCAAAGTACCACGTATCAGAAATCTGAACTATGGTAAGAAAGTCAATGTGTATTGATTTCTATAAGTCCAGTTGATTTATGGGTACATGTCAAAGCTAGTAGGAGCATAATTGTTATGCTAGTAAGAATGTAATTATTATGCTAGTGGGAGCATAATTATTATCTTAAGTGTTGCAAGTTAGAAATGATATTTATAGGAAACAAAGTTTTAAATATGCAGTGTTGCAAAGTTTGGAAATTGTTTCGCTATAGTAAGGTTTAAGGGAGAGGATAATTATACTTCATTTCAAATCCAAAAGTTTAAATTGAAGTTATGATGGAACTTAGTCATGAACGTATATGAATATCGTGTTAACGTGATTCAACATAGGAAATTCTATATATGGAAATATTATAGCAAGAGATCGGTCAAGTATCATGTCTTTATGTAAGACATTATGAATCGAATCCCATATGCTTCGGATATAGGATCGATTGCATATGCTATAATATTCGCTTGTTCTGTTTTTTCAAATGCCTAGAGCATTAAGAAGGAAAAGCACTGGAGCTAACTAGAGTTATTAAACAACTATCAAGGATATTCTGAGGTTCGCTAAAGATTGGTTGCTTATGGACAGTTGGAAGTATGGTAATGAATGTACCATATTGACCTGTTCTGAGTAGAGGTAACTCTTGTTCGGAATTAATAGTCATATGGAAATATGGAAATATTTCCATTATGGGAGTTGGATATTAAGAATCTATTTGTAACTTAGAAACTTTTATGCAAGAAGGATGTTCAAAGGAATGTACTTTAAATGTGAGACTTCATTTCCATGGAATTTTTTTGTGACAAATCTCCAGTGGAATGTTCTGTAATATCATTGGCAAAGTCTCTGTGACTTTGGTGCATTGACATTACAAAAGGATCATCGCATGTAAGTTTAAACTCTAACAAATTGTGGTAGTGGAAAGAATTTGGTATTCTTACACTTGTGATAAGGATTTGGAATTGTGAAATGAGCATCATTGGAAATGTGTTCAATTGATCTGTTTTACAATGAAAGGACCATAGATAAACATAGGGTGCATGCTTAGAGCATGGGATGACTATTGTTTTAATTCAAGTATTAAGTTGATTGTTCGAAAAATTATACAAGGAATAAGGTCTAATTAATATGGTGATTAAATAATAAGTATTTTATTTATATTCAAAAGTTTTGAGACCATATTGGATTAGATGATTCTTGTGTTTCACTTTGCATATTTTACTTTCCGAATAATAGGATTATTCAAACATCCACAGTCGATCATACTTTGGAAGTAAGTAGTGAATTAAGACTTTGATGAATTCGACTGTATATTGTCGAAGTGCTTAGACATAGAAAATGTTTGCTGCAGTGTTCATGAGTACTCCTGAAATAGGATTTGAGTATTGGACTAAACCCACGCTTAGAGAATTACTTCATGGATTTTATCACGAGTAATTTCTGAGACGATAATATCTTATATTCTTGAAACGGAGACATATGAGTTGTTGTTTACGAATCAGTTGTGCATTGATAATATGTAAACGCATTAGTAACTTGATGTTATAAAACGTGTTGTTGTGTGTGATTTGATAAGTAAATAGTACAAGCATATGAGTCGAATTTTATCCGTTCCTTTTACCCTAAATGGGATAAAAGCGATATCTGTTGGCCCCTCGATGATTTAGTGATGACACCCTAAGCACTTGGCCAAGCCTGGACTGATTTGATTTGTTCAATTAGTCAATCATCATAAATGGGAAATCGGGAAACAATCTCTGGACAGAGAGAATGATTATAATCCATGTATCGTGTCCATACGATATCTTGTAGAACAGAGAAATATTTGATCACTTATCTAAAGGACGTGTTACTGATAATATCGGAGTTCGACAGCGGCTTTTGAAAGCTACGATTGCTAGTTTAATTCTGAAGTTATACTTGCAATAATAGTTATTAGACTTATCCAAGTGGGAGACTGTTGGATTAGGTGTGTAAGCCCATAACTAAAATTGGTATGTACTTGATTTGATATATAGCATGATCCTTTTGGGTTGCCTTCACTCATGCAACTTGACAGGATGACTAGTGGAGAGAGAGAGAGAGAGAGAGAGTAGGATTTATTATATGAAAAATTAATTGGTACTTGAAATGATTTTATAAATATATTATAAGATTAATATATTATTTGGAAATCATATAATTAATTAGTAATTAATCAGAAATTAATTTGATATTAATTTTGGGATTAAAGGAACTGATTAATAATGGAGGGACTGTTTTGCAAATCATTGATAGTTGCAAAATTGGGCTGATGGACTCCATAGAGTGGAGTGAACGAAACTTATGGGTAAGGCCATAAGATTTCGTCAAAGGGATCTAAAGAGGAGGTCCATGGGCTGCTTAAGCCTTAAGCAGGAATTAGGGTTTCCTCCAAAAACCTTAGCAGTCCACCCAGCTATATAAATCCCTTACATCTCTTGGAATTTCGGCCCTAAGCTTATAAAACCCTATAGTAGCCGATTTTCCACCTCTCTCCAAGTCATTCCTTGCATTGGGTGTTTGTGAATCCATTAGAGATGTAACACTTGGGGCACTAAGCTTTCAAGAGTCAAGGTGGTTCTTGTTATTACTACATAACAAGTGAGGTAATGATCAAACCCTAATATTATATATGAATTTCGGATTGTATATGCTAGGTCTAGGGTTATTTCTTTGGCATTCATATTTGTATGTTCAATAGAGAAAAACTTAGATCCAAAGCAATTAGGGTTGCATGATCACATAGGAATGTAGATATGCTCAAAACCCATCACCAAGCAACTAAGGAAAAGGTTATGAAACTTATGAACCTCTAGCAAGATTAGGCATATAATCCTTCGATCTATGTGTCCGGTTAGGGTGATCAGTCCAGCCAGAATGTAACGGCACTTGATGCTTTGCTGCATCATTAGCTGTAGTGATAATCGTTGTCTCGCTCTCTTAGCCTATACATAATGAAAATGGTTTGTTAGAAACATGATTTATTTAGCAATGGTAGTGTTATGCACCAAGAGACAATAGAAATCTTAGTGATACTGTTTGTCGAGACTTGAGGCTACTGAGAGCTGGACGGTAATGTTGTTGAGAGCTGGATAGTGGTGTTGTAGTCAAGAGGTGTGTAGCTGGACTGCTATTGAATTTGAATAGGAGGTTCGCTGAGAGTTGAGTAGCGAGCAGTTAGTGAGAGTTGAGCAGCACGACTATTAAGAGTTGGGTAGCAAGACTGCTGAGAGTTGGTTAGCACTGCTTCTGAGAGTCGGGCAGCATTGCTGCTGACAGCTGAGTAGCAAGACTGTCGAGAACTAGTCAGCATGGCTGCTGAGAGCCGAGAAGCACAGTTGGTGAGAGCTAAGTAGCGAGATTGTCGAGAGATGTTCAGCTTGGCTACTGAGAGCCAGACAACACGACTACTGAGATCTCGACAGCGTGGCTACTGAGAGCTAAGAAGAAAGAGTTCCAAGGGCCGGTCAACATGACTGCTTAGATCTGGGAAACGTGGTTGATGTCTGGTATTGGGCCATGAATTTTCTCCTGCATTTATATCACTAATCTCTTCCTGGGCATGCACAATCGTATACAATGTAAACTCGTTATGCAGTTCAAGTCTTTACTTGAAATAGAAATAACACTTCTGCATAGTGTTGTGCCAACCCTTCTACTCCCCCCCCTCCCCCTTTTTTTTAGAATGATGAATGTATGATATTGGCTTGTGCTTACACATTTGAGCCTCATTAGTTTGTACATGCCATTGTAAACAATATTAGTAAGTTATCTAATTCCATAATGCATGATGATAGTAGTTAAAGTGTATATAAGCATGCAATTTTGCAAATTGTTCACAACATGTGCCTTGTATATTAGGTGAGACGCTTGTAAGATAAATTACTTGTATATTAGGTGAGACACTTGAGTAGCATGCAATCAGTAGCTAAGCATCAACAATGGTAAAATGGTTTGATTAACTCAAAGATTTTGTGCCAATTCAGTTACTAAAATGTGTGGCATCTTTGTATATGGGAATAAGATGTTGTAGTAAAAAAGATTTTCTACTATGTAGTAGGTTAGTATTTATTGCATAAATACCTGAACTCCCTGAAGGTAAGTAAACGCCACAATTGTCATAATAAAGCTTTAGTAAATATTTTAGTTTTACTAAATAGAAATATTATGTAGAATGTACGAATTTACAAGAAATTAGAGATAGGTAGACCTTCCATCCAGAATTGACAAGTGTGTGTTCGATGTCTGAATTCAAGTTGAGCTTTCAATCACGGTCATCTTCTGAAATTCTTTGTGGAATTGTGAATGTGTACTACTCTTCTTCCCCTCTTTTCTTTCGAAAATATGGAGTGGTCCGAGTTGCAATGCATCTTCTAAAATTAGGTTTGTTGAGCGAAATCACAACAGTTGAGCGTTGAACAACTGATTGACTAATTTATTCTTGCAAAAACTAGGCTATTTTAATTTGTTTTTTAGGTAGCCCAAATACAAATATATGAAAAGCCCAAATCGAATGTTATAGCCCAAATAGAACAATGCAGCCCATTTGATGAATTGAGCCCAATTTGTCTTCTTTATTTGTGTTTGAAGCGTATAGGGTATTCAATATCACATGGGCCCACCAATTATTTTGTAAATTAAAGTAACGTTTAGCTAGCGGTATCATGAGATGCAAAAGGGGGAAAATATTGTCTGGATGGATATTAATGGAGACAATTCTTGTTCCTCTTTCTTTTTTTTTTCTTTTTTATGAGGGCTGCATTGGGTGTACGAGGCCAAAAGATGGCTTGCCACTTCTTTTTTCTTTGCGGAAAACAAATCTGCCATCTGCTTCCATGTTATCACGATTTTCAAGCATATGACAAAAATGGAAAAATCACATTTTGCATTCCGACTGCACTTGTATCGGGTGGAGTTGACGAATGGTCCCGGAGGATCGTCGTTGGAGAACGACGGTGGAGAGAAAACAGGACACAACTTTGCCAGCGGCGTTGGTCTATTGGATGGCTGACTGAAGTTGCTCGATGCCTAGAGGTAGCTTTGACACCGATGGTGGCGATCGATGGTGCTGACAGAGAGCGGAGTTGGGGCTACTATTGTTGTAGGTCGACGAGTAGTTATATCCGCTCGAAGTCGTCATTTGAAGGTTTGGACAACGTTGGGATGTGTTGGTTGGAAGCGGAAGTCAAACATCGGTGTGTTAGTTCAAGTTGTTAGTGGTGAAGGCGAGAGTTGCTGAAGTAGTTGTGGTAGATTGTTGTTGGGGCCGCTGCATCAAAAGTTGGAAGCAACCGATGATGGTGTCGACGGAGGTACTTTGGTGGAGGAAGGCGGTATCTCGGAGGTCTTTTGTTGGCAACCTTGATTTTCTTGGTCGACGGTGGTCTTGGATCGGAACAACAAGTGACTACTGGTGATTGGAAGTTGAATGGCGATACAGCTGGCGCTGGCTGCTAGCGGAGGTTGGTTTGCCCGAGGAGGCGGTCGACTAGCTGAGAGCGGCAGAAGATGGTTTGATTCCTACCACCGGTGAGGTGGTTTTGAAGGCTACTGTCTGCCGGTTTAATCGGATGGGATGAGTTGGATGACTTCCCGATAGAGAGTTGACCAGATCGGCCTCATTTTATCTTTTGTGTAGGTTTTTTAAACCATGTGGGACCCAGCTTACATTGATGTTGTTGTATGTATTGTATAGATGGTGGGGTAGCTCCTTTCCCCCCTTGTTTTTTCTTCCTTTTTTCAGCTGAGAGCAGACAAATACACACATCCTTGTTGACCGAACACTTCTCTTGTACATTTTTTTTTTCTTTTGGCTGAGGTGAGACAAAAACACATAGCACCATTTTTATACCCTTACAAAAGTATATTATTCTTCTACCTTCTAATTTTTATATAATTTGTTGACATGTTGAGCAGTAAACAGTAAGGATAAACTGAGGTAGTTGGCTAAATTTTGAGGTAAACCGTTAAAAAATATCTAATGGATTTTGGTAAAATGAGGGTTAACAGCAAAAAAGAAGAGTTTTATGTGATGTACAAGTATTATAGTCGTGTGTACAAGCAACTGTTAAAATGGTTTTAAAAAGCATAAGAAAATCCTCAAATAAAAAGGGTTTTTGAATAGAACATGAACAAAAATGGGATAAACTCTTACAAAAATTTGTTTTCATTCTCTAAGCTTCTAAAGAAAACACCAAATAAACAACTTGAATGAAGTTGTACATAGAAAATCATAAACTAAAGTCGTTAGAATCGCCCCAGGGACTGTGCCCCTGGAGCAGGCTTCGGCAATCAAGTTAGATCGGTTGGTAGAGATGAGGTGGTTCTTCCTAGCCGGAGAGAAACATATAGGTACTGGAGGTAGCCTATTGGCATGGTGACTGAAGGTGGAGAGTGGCGGCTGAGCCATCGGAGAAGGTCCCTCTCCATGGAGGAGGTACTTTTAACTTTATATGGGACAATTAGATCAAGGGGAATTGGGTCTCGCCTTGGGTCAGCCCAATTCACGCCCAACTAGAAAGGAATTGGGAAAAGCCGCCCGGGAGCGACGGACGAGTGCCACGCATGGCCGGGAGGCGCATAGCAGGCGAGGTTGGCAGGCAAGCGCCAGACAAAGATGACAGTCGCGCACCAGGCACAGATAATAGGCCTGCACTAGGCAAGGCTAGCAAGCGAGTGCCAGCCAGGGATGGCAGGAGAGCGCCAGGCAAGGATGACATGGGAGCGCCATGCAGGGCTGGGAGGAGAGTGCCAGGCAGGGCTGGAAGGAGAGCACCATGCAAGGCTGGAAAGGGAGCGCTAGAGCTGTCTAGGCCATGCCAATAGACCTAACATCATCAATTAAAAATTGGGAGCCAACAAGAATACCATCATAAGTTAAAAGTTTTCTTGGGTTGGAAGGATACTATCGAAGGTTTATACAAGACTTATCTTGTATAGTTGCGCCCCTAATTACCATGACAAGGAAGAATGTGAAGTTTGAATGGTAGTCAGAGCAAGATAGTGCCTTAAAATTCTTAAAGGAAAAGCTTAGCGGTTCACCAGTATTATGAATACCGGAAAGCAATGATGGGTTTATTGTTTATAGTGATGCATACAAGTTAGGCTTGGGAAGTGTGTTGATGCAACACGATAAGGTGATTGATTATGACTTATGACAGTTAAAGGTCCATTAGCATAAATAACCGACACATGATATGCAATTGGCTGCAGTAGTGTTCACTTTATAGATTTGGAGACACTATTTTATGGGAGTAGATGCCAGATCTTCATTGGTCACATGAATCTGAAATACTTGTTTAATAAGAAAGATTTGAACTTGATACAACAATGATGGATGGAGCTATTAAAAGACTATGACTGTGAGGTATTGTACCATCCAAGGAAACCAAATGTTGTAGCTGATGCACTAAGTCATAAAGAAATATGGGAACCATAAAAGATCCGAATGCTGAGAATTGATGTAAGCACCAACTTAATAGATGACTTGAAAAAGATTCACAAAGAAGCCTCAAAGGAAGAGAAGTGGAAAAGTGAAAGAGTAGTGGGGATAATACAATCATTGGAAAAGGATAGTTGTGGCTTAATGTGCTTCCAGGGAAGAATGTGGGTAGCACAAGTGGGCGTTCTACGTAAATTACTTCTCAATGAGGCGCACATATTGAAGTACTTTGTCCACCCGGGAACAAATAAGATGTACCAAGATTTACACCAATCTTACTGGTTGCCGAGGATGAAAAAGGATAAAGCCCATTTTATTGAAAGGTGTTTGACGTGCTTGAAGGTGAAGGTTGAGCACCAAAAGCTTTATGGTCAATTACACTCGATGGAGATACCAGTTTGGAAATGGGATCACATCACAATGGACTTTGTAACTATGTTACCAAGAACACCGAAAGCTTATGATATGGTTTGGGTGATAGTGGATAGATTAACCAAATCGGCACATTTCCTTCTGATTAAGGAGTCGTACCCACTAGAAAGGTTAGCTAAGTTGTATATTGACGAGATAGTGAAACTATATGGAATTCCATTTCTATTGTTTTGGATCGAGATAGTCATTTTATGCCAACATTTTGGGGTAGTTTTCAACGATAAATGGGTTCCTGAGTAAAGTTGAGCATAACACACCATTCACAAAGAGATGGGCAGAGTGAACGAACAATACAAACCTTCGAAGATATGCTTCGGTCTTGTGTTATTGACTTTTGCAGGGTCATAGGATGTGACAAACCGAAATTTCTATTCTGTACAATCATTCACTTCAATAGAAGTCAAAACTGTTTCTGCTAACTGTTAAGCATTTTGGATTCAGTCTGAATGTTTGAAAGCTTAGTACTTCAAGAGATAACAGGAGAGAGGATACCCTAGGGTTTATTGTGCATCAATAAAGTCTCAAAACTCCAAGAGTTTGGAGTTTACGGCCTAAACATGGTGTTTACGGCCGTAAACTCTAAGGAGTATAAATATGGCACTTAGCCATTTTTATCACTTTTTCACACTTTCAAGAACTAGAACTCAAAATCCTCTCAAGTATCATCCGATTTTCCTTCTTGATCTTCAAATTTGTAAGTGTTTCTTGCCCTAATTAGTTGATATCTTACTTGATCTAGTGATCTTACATGATTTCATCCGTGAAATCATTCCATTTGTGTAGATCTTCAAGTTTTCTTAGTTTCACCAAGAACATACACTAGTGTTCTTGGACTTTTAACACCCTTTCAAGATCCTTTATTGTAAGTACTCTTACCCTAGTGTGTTATAAGGCTTGTTACACTTCTTAATCAACTAGTAAACACAAAGAAACACAAGATCAAAGGTGTTTACGGTCCAAACATGTTCTTGGACCGTAAACCCTAATGAAAGGGCCATTGTGTGCCCTAGTCCCTTATCAAGCATTGGATACTAGTCTATATCACATCCTTGAAGTGTATAGGACCTTAAACATCGAAAACATCAAGGACCATTAGAGTTTACGGCCGTAAACTCATGGAGGAATGGTCCATGGGCCGTAAACTCTACAAAGGGGTGAAATGTTGCCACAATCACTTCCTAAGGCTTAGACTTGAAGTAAGGATGCTTCATTATGACTTTTAGGACTTCAAAACACAAAATGGTAGAAGTATCATGGGTTTACGGCCGTAAACTCATGGGTTTACGACCATAAACTCAATGAGAGTTGGTCCCAAAACCGTAAACTCCAAAAGAGTTTACCCTTGGACCCTAAACTCAAAAGCCAAGCCCTACAACCCTTAGATGCAATCCTTGGTACTTATAGCACTTGAAACAAGTGTTTTTCATGTCCTAGGATGTCTTAACTTGGTTAATTAGTTGTTTAATGACTAATTGGATACATATATGTGTTATTATATGTTAACTAGGATCCTTGTGTGTGCTCAAGTCTTCACTTGACACTTAGCATCCTTTAACATCCGTTCATCCAAACCACTCACTACAGGTGAGTTCATACCCCCCTTAATTAACCTTTTAAATGTTTTTAAATGCTTTTATAGGGGGGGAATACAAGTTGATCTATTATAGTTATTATATCAATCACATGTGATTAATAACTACCAAACAAGTGGATTTCTTACTTTTCAAACTGTGTTATCAAGCAACTACTTCAAACTGTTTTACAAACTCTTTTACATGTCAAATACTTTTACTAAACTCTTTTACATGTCAAATACTTTTACTAAACTCTTTTACATGTCAAATACTTTTATTAAACTCTTTTAAACTTATATTATGTTAATTGTGTATCTATATAGGTATAGTTATATAAGTAGGATTGAAAGGACTTAGGACTGATAACTCACCCTACCTCCTGTTCCTCGTTTGGTTGTGGACTTAGGGTATCGGTTGTTTGTCCGAAGGTCGTTTGAATCCTAGTTATATATTATGTATATGTATGTAGATATAAAAGTTCCTTCTTTCTATTCAATACCTTTGGGTAGCAAAGGTATACAAACATGTTCATACATACAAACATCCTTACTAGTAAACTATTATAGGTATAGTTTAGGAAGTTACTAATACTATTACTAGAACAATGAAACATACAAGGAGTCAGTTCATACATACATACTAGATAGAGAGAGAACATACAATACAGCTAGTACATACAATACATATACAAGTACATTACACAGTTATGTGAGCCACGTAACGGGGCATGGCATCACCTGTCATGGCTCGTTTTGTATCCATAATCTCCTTAAATGGAGAGCGTTGAGTTTGTGTATAGATCTATACTAGATTGACTATCCTACACCTTTCTGCTCGCTACAGTGGGACTTGCAAGTCTACAGGTGCCAAACGTCATTCCTTCCGACGTCTTACATCGTCGTGTTACTAGTCGGTAGTATGGTACAGGCCGATCACATAATACTTTAAATGACAAATGGTTTAAGGTAGTTAGTACAGCAGTAGTTACTTAATACAATACTACAGTACTATTTTATTTCCCATTGCATTCACCTTGTGATCTTCACACAATGAACAGTAATGCAAAAACTATATTTTTGGTTAATGATAGTCAGTTTTGGGAAAAATACATACTCTTACAAGAGACACATACACAAACACTAGATGCCTTGGTAGAAGGCTACTTTTTGTAGTAAAACATAGGGTTTTCTAGGAGATTCGAACACTTTACAAACATACACAAACTTTTACAAACTTACACATCACATACTTACAAATACTTTCATACAAGCACTGACACTAAAATACTTATGATCTCACCAGCTTTAAAGCTGATAAACTCTTTCAAAATAACTTGTATTCTCAAGTCACCAGTAGACAGGTACCGATGCCAGGTTTTGAGAAGATGGAGCTCGTTCAAGACTCATCTTTCATTTTGATTTATATTATTAGTGTTTATTAACTTGACAGAACACACTTGTATTAAAATTATATTATTAATGCAATGAATGATGTTGTTGCTTGTTTACTAATATGCATTGTTGTGATACTGTAGATGACGTCCTCCACCCCCGAACGATTCCGCCGTTCCGGTTTTGGGGTGTGACAGATTGGTATCAGAGCATTGTTTATAGTGAATTGAGTATATCAACCCATAAAAGATATACGAACTATAAACACAGCAGGATTTAAAAATACTCTGATAAAGAGTTTATACTTTTAAATAATAAAATATTTAACTAAGTATACATGCCTGCATTCATACTAAAATCAGTGTCACTAGGACAGAACAAAAGTATTACGATTGTTGGGCAGCACAAGTAGACCTAGAGACATATAGTCAAAGCTGGGAAGATAGCATGATCAACTATATTATCCGAGAATTGACTAGCATGTGCCTAAGTGTGGTTGTGAGGTTGCAACAAGTCTAAAAACTTACCAACAATACCACAATGAAAACCTTACAACAAAACATAAACCTAAAATACTATAGGGGTATTTTGTGTTACTATAAATTACTTATGTGCTTATTTCTTATATCCCTTTTCTCGCGTAGATAATATGGTTGGATTCCATATCCCCGGAGACCCATACTATCCCAACAACGGCAATGCAGGATGGCTGGGAGAGGAGCCAGAAGATGATCACCCCATCCCTTTGGATGATCACCTAGCTGAAGGCTTCTCTGATGGTTCTGACTCAGAGCCAGAAGTCAACAACCTACCCTCAGAAGCTCAAAACCCAAATCCTAACCCTCGTCCAACATTTCAAGGTCCCACACCCTTGTGGGCCACAAACTTGAATCGATGGAGTCACGAGCAAGGTCAACCGTTACCTTACAATGGAGACCGAAGCTTCTATGACTTGAGCGAGGGAGGCTCAGCGGACAGAATCTTGCCTATTCTAGTCTGCAGGGTTGCTCGTACTGATAAGCAGCGTAGAGCGGCTATCCATCAAATTCTGCAGGTTGATGCTGACACTGGGGTCAACACGGTCCGCATTCGTCAGCTGGAGGCTGCTCGCGAAAGGACTCAGAACCAGAATGTAGCTCTGCAGAGAGAACTTGCTGAAACCCAAGCCGAAGTCAGGGAACTTCGAGCTCAACAAGTAAGATCTGACAGGCGCGTGAGGGACATAGAACGCCTTCTGTCAGAATCAAGAACTCACTCCAGTAGTTCCCGTCGCAGATAGACTCTTCTCGACTCCTCTTTTGGATATAA
Organism: Lactuca virosa; assembly: GCF_052849685.1. Classification (NCBI taxonomy): domain Eukaryota; kingdom Viridiplantae; phylum Streptophyta; class Magnoliopsida; order Asterales; family Asteraceae; genus Lactuca; species Lactuca virosa. The sequence continues at coordinate 205,712,273 of NC_136429.1, forward strand.
CTTTGTTTATGTAAAAACTCTAGTCTAATATCCTACCTTTGTTAGAACTTGGACTTGTTAGGTCTTGATTAGGTCGTAATTCTGTCAAAATTTTCCCATCTTGGTTTGAAGTAGGACCTACTTCTAGGTCATTTTTCCCGAACTCGTTACATCTGTAATACCAGTATTATTGACAGATATCTAATCTCATGGAAATTATTATCCAAATGCTATCATCTGTTAGTACTAGATCTACATTCAAACGTGTTATTCAATTGTGTTGTTGGATTATGGAGAGTTAGTCCATGAGACATTCTCATCAAATTCTCCCTATTAAATTCTTATCAAATATCTTCATCTTTGTAAACTTATAGTTGAAAGATGCCTCCATGTCGATCAATGAGACGCGATCCTCCGATAACTGCAACACCACCTGCTCCTCAAATCGATACGGAAGCTCTAAATGCTGCAGTAGCTACGGCTGTGGCAACAGCTATGGCTCAATATCATTCTTCTGGTTCAACTGGAGGAGGAAACCCTGTTCAATCTACTCATGGTGAAATCCCTGTGCGCTTGAGAGAGTGCTCCTACAAGGACTTCACCAGCTGCAAGCCATTGTCCTTTAAAGGGACTGGCGGAGTCATTGCCCTCTCGCAATGGTTCGAAAAGACAGAGTCGATCTTCGAGATCTGCTCGTGCCCGGAGGGAAGCAAAGTCAAATTTGCTGCATGCACCTTCGAGACAAAAGCCCTGACATGGTGGAATATCCATGTCAAGTCACTATCTCTAATAGTGGCAAATGCTATGGGATGGGAAGCTCTAAAAGAGCTAATGATTGAGGAATACTGCCCGAGGGGCGAAATCCAAAAGCTGGAGCAGGAACTGTGGAGCCTAACCATGAAAGGCTCCAACATAGTCTCCTACACCGCCAGGTCCTGTGAACTGGTGGCCCTCTGTCCCAACATGGTTCATACAGAGGGAAAGAAGATAGAGAGATACATATGGGGGCTGGTGCCTCCATTCCAGGGAAATGTTTTGGCTTCAAACCCCACTACATTCGATAGTGCCAAGCGATTGGCACAGCGGCTCATTGACCATGGGGTTCGTACCCCAACCACAACAACAACCCTAACCGTCTCGGAACCCTCCAAAACCGCTGACTCCAAGCGGAAGTTCTGGGATGACAAAAAGAAGAAGAAGGCTGCCAAAAAGCAGCAGGTCGTGGCAGTTCATGTTGCGATAGCACCTGCCGCTGCTGCTCCAGTAAAGCAGTATGTTGGAAGTTTGCCTAAGTGCAACCAGTGCAACTTCCACCACATTGGAGCCTGTCGTGAGATGCAGTGCTCTAACTGCAGCAGGAAGGGGCACACTGCCCGCTTCTGCAAGGCTCCAGCAAAACCAATCACCCAAGTCTCCGGCGCTGGTGTGGGCCAAGCTTGCTACGGTTGTGGCGAGGTGGGCCACTACAAGAGGAACTGCGCGAAGGCAGGGAATGCCAGTGGAGTGGGAAGGGTTCTGGCCATAGGCCACGAGGAGGCGATTGCCGACCCCACAGTGGTCACTGGTACGCTTCTCCTCGATAACTCTTATGAATGCATACTATTTGATAGTGGAGCGGAGAGGAGCTTCGTGAACCAAAAATTTGCTCATTTACTTAAGCAAAAATCGCGAGCACTTAAATAACCGTTCACTGTAGAAATGGCTAATGGAAAGACGGAGAGCACTAGCAGTATATTCATAGGGTGTACCCTAACGCTAGATAGCCATTCATTTTCGATCGACCTCATGCCGGTCTCAATTAAAAGTTTTGACGTCATTATCGGCATGGACTGGTTGAGTCTACATCGTGCCGACATCATGTGTTATGAAAAGGCTGTCCGCCTTAATCTGCCGTCTAGCGAAACTCTATTAATCTACGGCGACAAACCCGGCATTAAACTTTGTATCATTTCGAGCATTCAAGCCCAGAAATTCTTGCGAAAAGAATGTCGCGCATTCCTTGCTCATGTGGTCGATGTGAGCCAAGAAACAAAGGAAATTCAGAACATTCCAGTAGTACGCGACTTTCCCAACATCTTTCCAGAAGAACTCCCATGATTACCTCCGCAACGTCAAGTCGAGTTCAGAATCGACTTAGTTCCAGGGGCTACCCCCGTAGCCAAATCGCCCTATCGTCTAGCACCTGCAGAGATGCAGGAACTATCCTGTCAACTTAACGAACTGCTCAGCAAGGGCTTTATAAGACCAAGCTTCTCATCCTGGGGAACTCCAGTCTTGTTCGTCAAGAAGAAAGACGGATCGTTTCGTATGTGCATCGACTATAGGGAGCTCAACAAACTGACCGTCAAGAATCGTTATCCACTGCCTCGTATTGACGATTTGTTTGATCAACTGCAAGGGGCGAACTTCTTTTCAAAAATCGACTTAAGATCCGGATATCACCAACTACGAGTGCTAGGGGAGGATGTCCCGAAGACAGCCTTCCGAACTCATTATGGGCACTACGAATTCGTAGTGATGCCGTTCGGATTAACCAACGCGCCCGCAGTATTCATGGATTTAATGAATAGGGTGTGTCGTCCTTACTTGGATCAGTTCGTCATCGTCTTCATCGATGACATACTTATCTACTCTCGTAGTAAGGAGGAGCATAGTCGACATCTACGACAGGTCTTAGAAACACTGCGTTCGGAGAAGCTCTATGCGAAGTTCTCGAAATGAGAATTTTGGATCCGAAGAGTCGAATTCTTAGGGCACGCGGTTAGCGAAGAGGGAATACACGTGGACCCTTCCAAAATCAAATCCATTGAGAGCTGGTCAGCACCGAAGATGCCTACAGAAATTCGTCAATTTCTAGGCCTCGCTGGCTACTATCGCAGGTTCATTCAGAACTTCTCAAGAATTGCAAAACCTCTCACGACTTTGACCCAGAAGGGCGTGGCCTTTGACTGGGAAGAGAAGCAGGAGGGAGCGTTCCAAACGCTCAAGCGAGCCTTGTGCACCGCACCAATACTATCCCTCCCCGAAGGGATAGAAGACTTCGTTGTCTATTGCGATGCATCGAAACAAGGGCTCGGATATGTTCTGATGCAGCGAGGTAAGGTCATCGCCTATGCTTCGAGACAGCTGAAGACACACGAGGTCAACTACACCACTCACGATCTTGAGCTAGGAGCAGTTGTGTTTGCTCTGAAGATCTGGAGACACTACCTGTATGGTACAAAAAGCACTATCTTTACATACCACAAAAGCCTACAACATATATTCGACCAGAAGGAGCTCAACATGAGACAACGATGGTGGGTCGAGTTACTCAGTGATTACGAATGCGAAATTTGTTATCATCTGGGTAAAGCCAACGTAGTTGCTGACGCCCTAAGTTGGAAAGAATATTCTGGTCGTAGAGTGAAATCTTTGACTATGACTATCCATTCACACCTGTCCATGCAAATTAAGGAGGCTCAGCTCGACGCTTTGAAACCTGAAAACGTGGCGGGTGAATCCCTGCGGGGGATGAATAAGAACTTCGAAGTCAAGGGTGGCGGAGCTTATTATCTCATGGATCGGATCTGGACCCCGAAACACGGTGGTTTCAGAGACTTGGTCATGAACGAGGCCCACAATACTCGTTATTCCGTCCACACAGGTTCATATAAGATGTATCTGGATCTTAAAAAGCTATATTGGTGGCCTAACATGAAAGCAGAGATTGCTACCTTCGTGAGTAAATGCCTTACTTGCGCCAAGGTCAAGGTCGAATACCAGAAACCCTCCGGTCTACTACAACAGTCGGAGATACCGGAATGGAAGTGGGAGCGGATCACTATGGACTTCATAACCAAGTTTCCCGAGACAACGGGTGGACTTGATACGATATGGGTCATCGTCGACAGATTGACCAAGTCCGCACACTTCCTGCCTATCAAAGAAACAAACAATATGGAGAAGCTTACAAGAACCTATATACGGGAGATTGTACGAATGCACGGTGTTCCCATATCTATTATCTCGGACAGAGATAGTAGATTCACTTCGAGGTTCTGGCAGTCGCTACAAAGTTCCCTAGGAACTAGGTTGGACATGAGTACAGCCTACCATCCACAGACCGACGGACAAAGTGAGAGGACTATCCAAACCTTGGAAGATATGTTGCGAGCCTGTGTGATCGACTTTGGGAAAGCATGGGATACTCATTTACCCCTTGTCGAATTTTCCTACAACAACAGTTATCACACGAGCATAAAGGCTGCTCCATTCGAGGCCCTCTATGGCCGAAAGTGCAGATCCCCTCTGTGCTGGGCTGAGGTAGGTGATACCCAGTTAGCTAAAGGACGAGTTCTTGAAAGCACTCTCACGGGTCCGGAGATCATTCGGGAAACGACAGAGAAGATCGTTCAGATTCGTGAACGATTCAAAGCCTCTAGAGACCGACAGAAAAGCTACGCTGATAAACGAAGGAAACCGTTGGAATTCCAAGTGAGGGACCGTGTTCTATTGAAGGTCTCGCCCTGGAAGGGCTTAATACGCTTTGGAAAGCGTGGAAAGCTAAATCCAAGATACATAGGGCCTTTCGAGATTCTCGCAAGAATCGGCCCTGTAGCTTACAAACTTAACTTACCCCGCGAGCTCAGTAACGTACATTCTACTTTCCACATCTCGAACTTGAAAAAGTGTCTGTCCGACGAGATCGAGATCAACGAGAGCCTCAACTTCGTGGAAGAACCTGTAGAGATCATCGACCGGGAGGTCAAGCAAACGAAACAAACCCGTATCCCGATAGTGAAGGTTCGCTGGAACGCCAAGCGAGGACCTGAATTCACTTGGGAGCGAGAGGATCAGATGAAACTGAAATATCCTCGTCCTTTTACTTAGTTATTTGTAACTACTTATTTGCTTAAACTCTAATTTCGGGACAAAATTCCTTCTAATGGGAGGATGATATGACAACCCGAAATTTCTATTCTGTACAATTATTCACTTCAATAGAAGTCAAAACTGTTTCTGCTAACTGTTAAGCATTTTGGAGTCAGTCTGAGTGTTTTAAAGCTTAGTACTTCAAGAGATAACATGAGAGAGGATACCATAGGGTTTATTGTGCATCAATAAAGTATCAAAACTCCCAGAGTTTGGAGTTTACGACCTAAACATGGTATTTACGGCCGTAAACTCTAAGGAGTATAAATATGGCACTTAGCCATTTTTATCACTTTTTCACACTTTCAACAACTAGAACTCAAAATCCTCTCAAGTATCATCCGATTTTCCTTCTTGATCTTCAAATTTGTAAGTGTTTCTTGCCCTAATTAGTTGATATCTTACTTGATCTAGTGATCTTACATTATTTCATCCGTGAAATCATTCCATTTGTGTAGATCTTCAAGTGTTCTTAGTTTCACCAAGAACACCAAGAACACACACTAGTGTTCTTGGACTTTTAACACCCTTTCAAGCTCCTTTATTGTAAGTACTCTTACCCTAGTGTGTTATAAGGCTCGTTACACTTCTTAATCAACTAGTAAACACAAAGAAACACAAGATCAAAGGTGTTTACGGTCCAAACATGTTCTTGGACCGTAAACCCTAATGAAAGGGCCATTGTGTGCCCTAGTCCCTTATCAAGCATTGGATACTAGTCTATATCACATCCTTGAAGTGTATAGGACCTTAAACATCGAAAACATCAAGGACCATTAGAGTTTACGGCCGTAAACTCATGAAGGAATGGTCCATGGGCCGTAAACTCTACAAAGGGGTGAAATGTTGCCACAATCACTTCCTAAGGCTTAGACTTGAAGTAAGGATGCTTCATTATGACTTTTAGGACTTCAAAACACAAAATGGTAGAAGTATCATGGGTTTACGGCCGTAAACTCATGGGTTTACGACCGTAAACTCCATGAGAGTTGGTCCCAAAACCGTAAACTCCAAAAGAGTTTACCCTTGGACCCTAAACTCAAAAGCCAAGCCCTACAACCCTTAGATGCAGTCCTTGGTACTTATAGCACTTGAAACAAGTGTTTTTCATGTCCTAGGATGTCTTAACTTGGTTAATTAGTTGTTTAATGACTAATTGGATACATATATGTGTTATTATATATTAACTAGGATCCTTGTGTGTGCTCAAGTCTTCAATTGACACTTAGCATCCTTTAACATCCGTTCATCCAAACCACTCACTACAGGTGAGTTCATACCCCCCTTAATTAACCTTTTAAATGTTTTTAAATGCTTTTATAGGGGGGGGGGAATACAAGTTGATCTATTATAGTTATTATATCAATCACATGTGATTAATAACTACCAAATAAGTGGATTTCTTACTTTTCAAACTGTGTTATCAAGCAACTACTTCAAACTGTTTTACAAACTCTTTTACATGTCAAATACTTTTACTAAACTCTTTTACATGTCAAATACTTTTACTAAACTCTTTTACATGTCAAATACTTTTATTAAACTCTTTTAAACTTATATTCTGTTAATTGTGTATCTATATAGGTATAGTTATATAAGTAGGATTGAAAGGACTTAGGACTGATAACTCACCTTACCTCCTGTTCCTCGTTTGGTTGTGGACTTAGGGTATCGGTTGTTTGTCCGAAGGTCGTTTGAATCCTAGTTATATATTATGTATATGTATGTAGATATAAAAGTTCCTTCTTTCTATTCAATACCTTTGGGTAGCAAAGGTATACAAACATGTTCATACATACAAACATCCTTACTAGTAAACTATTATAGGTATAGTTTAGGAAGTTACTAATGCTATTACTAGAACAATGAAACATACAAGGAGTCAGTTCATAGATACATACTAGACAGAGAGAGAACATACAATACAGCTAGTACATACAATACATATACAAGTACATTACACAGTTATGTGAGCCACGTAACGGGGCATGGCATCACCTGTCATGGCTCGTTTTGTATCCATAATCTCCTTAAATGGAGAGCGTTGAGTTTGTGTATAGATCTATACTAGATTGACTATCCTACACCTTTCTGCTCGCTACAGTGGGACTTGCAAGTCTACGGGTGCCAAACGTCATTCCTTCCGACGTCTTACATCGTCGTGTTACTAGTCGGTAGTATGGTACAGGCCGATCACATAATACTTTAAATGACAAATGGTTTAAGGTAGTTAGTACAGCAGTAGTTACTTAATACAATACTACAGTACTATTTTATTTCCCATTGCATTCACTTTGTGATCTTCATATAATGAACAGTAATGCAAAAACTATATTTTTGGTTAATGATAGTCAGTTTTGGGAAAAATACATACTCTTACAAGAGACACATACACAAACACTAGATGCCTTGGTAGAAGGCTACTTTTTGTAGTAGAACATAGGGTTTTCTAGGAGATTCGAACACTTTACAAACATACACAAACTTTTACAAACTTACACATCACATACTTACAAATACTTTCATACAAGCACTGACACTAAAATACTTATGATCTCACCAGCTTTAAAGCTGATAAACTCTTTCAAAATAACTTGTATTCTCAGGTCATCAGTAGACAGGTACCGATGCCAGGTTTTGAGAAGATGGAGCTCGTTCAAGACTCATCTTTCATTTTGATTTATATTATTAGTGTCTATTAACTTGACAGAACACACTTGTATTAAAATTATATTATTAGTGCAATGGATGATGTTGTTGCTTGTTTACTACTATATATTATTGTGATACTGTACATGACGTCCTCCACCCTCGAACGATTCCGCCGTTCCGGTTTTGGGGTGTGACATAGGAAACTCGTTTGACTTTAATTGAGTGTGCCAAAAATAATAGCTATCATACAAGTATAATTTCGTACCATATGAGGCTCTATATGGTAGAAAATGTAGACCTCCATTGTGTTGGAATGAGGTAGGGGAGAAACATTTGATTGGACCCGAAATGGTTCAACAAATTACCAAAAAAATCTAGGCAATTAAGGATAACATTAAGGTATCTCAAGACTGACAGAAAAGTTATGCTGATAAATGAAGAAATCAAATAGTGTTTCAGGTCGGAGATAAGGTCATGTTAAAGGTGTCCCCATGGAAAGGTGTGGTGCATTTTGGTAAGTGAGGAAAGTTAAGTTCCCGCTATGTCGGACCCTTCTTAATTAAGGAATGGGTTGGAGAGGTAGCCTATCGATTGGAGCTACCACGAGAAATGCAAGGAAATCATAACATGCTCCATGTCTATAATCTAAACAAATGTCTAGCGGATAACGCCATGGAAGTGTCATTTCAAGAATTTAAAGTTGATGAAAAGATATGATATACGGAAGAGCCCATTACAATTAAATATCGAAAGGTCAAGAAGTTAAGGAATGTAGAGATACTTGTTAGGACGAAAACGAGATGGCGAGTGCTGAATCTGAAGAACAATCATGAATCAATCACCATAAAGTTGAAAGTAATATGTCAAAGTTTTTGTATATCATTGATTTCGAAATTGGACATACAAAGAAACTTTTTTGAGGAAAAAGCTTCCCTAACAAGCTAAAAAGTCTTCAATTATTAACAGAAATGCCAAATCATATTCAATATCTCAAATACTCAACAATCTCCCCCCTAGATGTTGAAACTGATGAAGATCACGACTTCCAATCTTCTTGGCATTTCTCCCCCAAAACTGTGAGACTCATCAAAACATGTAATCTTCAAATAGAGAAATCAGATCTGGAAAATATCATCTTCAAGGCACAAAGATCTGAAAATACGAACTCCCCCTTGAATTTTAAAAAATAGCATGGAGAGAATCCGGAAAGTTAAGAAGAATCACCAACAACGTACTCTATCATAAAGAGAAAGTTCGCTATAATGGATCTTCAAAACCCATCGGATTTGAACAAACAATGAAATACATTCTTTTTAGATTTTGATGTTTAGACAAAAAGAAAAGAATAAGAATCAAATATTAGAAGGGTTTGGAAAGAATTAGACAAAGAAAAAGATAAGAAATAAAAATATTTTGGGTAGAAAGGGTAAAATAGATTAAAAACCAGGAAATTGTAGACAATTCTAAAAACGGGTTAAATCTGCCAAGATAATAGAACCCTGGTGACTGAAATTGTAAACTTAAGCATCTTCTTCATTTGATCGTGTTATGAACTTTGACTTTGATAAAGTCAAAATAGATGCTATGTGAAATCACGAGAAGTTCCGATTACAGATAGTTTTGATCCTTGCTTTCGTAAACGAACACCTTGCAAGTAGATAGTTCAGATTGCCATTAATATTGCGAAGTCAATTCAACTGCGAAGCCCTTGCAGTCAGTTGCTATGGCAGAAAACTTGCGAGATCGGAAATTGATCGATTCCGAAATCAAATACTTCGGATAACAAATTTCCGATTCTGAACTCCGATAAATTCCGATTGAGAATTTAATTCTGATTGCCAATGTACTATTATGTCCTTCTGATTGAGATTTCTGTTCCGATTGCATCTTCCTAAAAACTTCCGATGTACTGATTTCTGAAGATAGCGATCTGATTTGATCAATATTGAGATTATCAATATTCCAATTATGTAATTTCGATTCCGATCGTAAGTTCTTCCGATTTTAGATTCTCTGATAACAAATTCCGAAACTACGACTTCCGACGTTCTGTAGTGATCGGAAGACAAACAGTGACTTCCGATTTTGGCTTGTGCAATCTCGATTTGCGGTTGATAATGAAATTTCTGATTACGTAACATTCAATTCTGAAGACAAATACCGAAATTACTTCCGAAATCACCAAATAATTCCGATTTCAGAATGCCGAAATCAAGAACTTCCGATTTCAAGATTCATTCCAATTTCGGTTTCGGAAATATGATTTGTTATTGTTCCGATGACGATTTCTCAACCCATTCCGATGAATTAATCCGATTTTGATTTAAAAATACCGATTTCGGATTTTGATGGTGAAAGACTTCCGATCCTAAAGATAAAAGTTCCGATATCTGAAATTTTGAATCACAATTCCGATTTTGACCCCTTTTATTTCAATAAAAGGACACTTTCAACTTCTTTTTGAAGCAATTGTGAGATTTCAGCCCTCTTTTTTCACTTTATGGCAGCTTTCACATCTATCAAGGATGGCAAAAAAAAATTTATCTTTCCAAGGCTTGTATTGTTAATATCACCCACTTTAAATCAATTAAAATTGATTTATTCAACAAAAAGAACACCCGTTTTTTTCAAAGCTTTTGTATCTTTTAATTTGAAGCTTTTGGAATCCATTTCAGATTTAAAATTGAAGAAGACTTTTTACAAACCCATTTATTTGAAGAAAAACACTCATCTTCTGAAAATGATATTAGCTTCTTAGTTGTAAAACAAAAGTTACCAAATATCTCCTTGAACCAACCAAATACCCTTTTCTCTTTTCTCCAACTTCTAACACCTCCATGTGAACAAAAATGAGAATTGAATTTTCTTTCAACATGTTTGGCTTGTACTTTCTAAACTTTTTCACAAGCATGAAAAACTTGTAATTTTGGCATCCAAACCTTTTTCACCTTACTCTTCTTCTTCTTCTTCTTCTTCTTCCTTTTCATATTTCGAGACTTAAAATTTGATTTTTGGATTTGAACATGTTCATCACATTTCATGATCTGAACATTTGAAGTCTTTTGAAAACAATCATTTGGAGTTTAGTAAATCTGAACATCTTGAATAATAGGCTTTATATAAGGCACCATTCCTTCAAAACTATCATTAGAACATGAAGAATCTTCTATTTGAGTTCCAATAGAACAAAACATCTTTACTTTCACGATTTATGAATTTTTGCATTGAGATTTTTCTTCAATACTAGATTCGGATTGTAACACTTCTGAAAAACTTGAAGCACTTGAATCCCCCCTCAATAAGAACATCTGGAGTCACTTTTTCTTCAGAAACTTCCAAAACTTTATAAACTTTGTCAAGAACACCAAGAACATCTTTTTTTCCTTTTTCTGCTCTTTTCATCTCCAAAATCCGTTGTTCATTTTCTAGATCTAAATGTGCTTTGATAATACGAAATTGTTCCAATAAAGACTCATCTTCATCCAAAAATTTCATATATCTTGATTGTCTATTACGCAAATATGGATTTTTATAAATCTTCTCATCTACATAGAGATTATACAATTCAATGGCACTTTGTAAAGGTGTTATCTTACCATATACAAGATACCAACGATCTGTATTTGAAAGACTAAATTTTGGATCTGTAACTTTCATTCCTTCCTCTTTAATTGAAGTTAACAACTTTAAAATTGATGAATCCATCATATCTTCAACAAGAAATCTGAACTTGGAGAGAGAGAAAATAGATCTGATAAAATTTCTAGAGAGAGAAAACAGATCTGAGATGATTTCTAGAGAAAGAAAATAGATCTGAGTAGATTTTTAGAGAAAGAAAACGAATCAAAGCACAAATCTGATAATAAAACTCGAATTTCTTCTTCTATTTCACTTCCAAAACACGAATCAAGAACAAATCAAATGAGAGAATGTGTAGAAAATAACAGATTTGAATTGAGTTTTGCAAAAACAAGAGATATTTCACTTTTTCTTCAGAAAACTTACAAAACTTGAAGAACAGAGTGAGATTCATGAATAAATTTCGCCATATCTGATTGTTTCTTGCAATAATCGCTGAGATCTACAAGAACTCGCTCTGATACTACTTGTTAGGGCGAAAAACGAGATGACGAGTGCGGAATCTGACGAACAATCATGAATCAATCACCATAAAGTTGCAAGTAATCTGTCAAAGTTTTTGTATATCACTGATTTCAAAATTGGACATACAAAGAAACCTTTTTGTGGAAAAACCTTCCCTAACAAGCTAAGCTAATGACTATATATAGGGGAAAATAAAACATTTGCCAAAAATACAAAACCCTATCGAGACTAAAAAGTCTTCAATTATTAACAGAAATGCCAAATCAGATTCAATATCTCAAATACTCAACAATACGATTGGTGAAAGTTCAGTCGAAGTATCATAATGGGTCAGATGCGACATGGGAAACCGAGCGAAACATGAAGACCAAATACCCTCATTTATTTGCTTAATTCAAATTCTGATGACAAAAAATTTCTAAGGGGGGGGGGGGGAAGTTCGTGATAACTCATATCTAAATATATATATATATATATATATATATATATAATATTATTATAATATAATGATTAGTTCAAAATTAATGAGTTAATTAGAAGCAAATAATGAGGTATTATGTCTGAAAACCGTCACCTTAACGGTGTAGGACATTAAGAAGTGAAATGCATGGTTTTGGGGAAAACTAGGTTTCATGAAGTGACCATAGGAGGGTCACGATGTGACCAACTAAATGAATAATGTGTATCTGGAGGATAGTCACAACGTGACATGTATGTGATCACGATGTGATAAGTATTGCAGCCCAAGCCCATGATTTTTAGGGTTTCTTTCGTATTTAAACACCCTAAACTTGGATTTAGGGTTCATTTTTCAGCCTCCATCATTCTCAAGCCTCAAAAACCCTAACCCTAATCCCTCTTGGTGGTTTTGGTGGTTTTGGTGGTTTTGGTTCTCTTTGATGGAAGCAAAAGGAGATTTGGATGGAATAAAGTTGGCAAATTTATCATCTTCCAAAGTCCCTAGAGCATCATATCTTATGAATCGAATGATTGGATGTGGATTGTGAACCTTGCATTAGTTTTAGGTCATCTTCTTGCCTTTTGACATAGGTTGGGCAGAGGACATGCATGGGGCATGCATGCCCATAAAGTTGTCATTTTTATGAACCTTTGGAGTCCCTTAAATCTTCCTTGAAAGTTGGAGTTGAAGACTTAATGGATTAAGGACTCAAAACATTAAGATGTTGCCTCAAACGGTGGTCACGACGTAACAGAGAGAATGTCACAACGTGACCGTGGAGAGTCCCTCAATTATTTTGTCCTGATTAGTTCACGGTGTGACCAAGGAGGGTTCACGTCGTGGTGGCTGCAAATTAAGTTGTCTGTGACAAAGTTGGCTAAGTTGGTGCATGGCCGAGTTTGGAATCGGGTTGAGTATGTTCTCGCAACGTGACCATGAGTTGGTCATGACGTGAGGGTCAATTGTTGGTAATGTTGGCTATTGACCGTTGACCATTGGCTTTTTGACTAGTTTGACTTTGGGTCAAACTTGAAGGAATTGGGTTATTGATTAACGTTCTACCATGTTTTCGTGACCAGTCGGGTCACGGGAGAAATCAGTGCAGAGTGTGTACGTGTCGTATTATTTCTTTGGTCTCTGATTCTGGGGAGTTTCCTCACTATACTATGTATTATAGTGTATATCCTTGTATGTTAGGATATAAGAGTAGTAGTATGCTGGTTAGAGTACCAGTAGGTTGGTGATCGTCAAGTGGAGTGTTTTAGGGGTTGTAGGTAGTTACATAGGATAGCCTAAGAACTCTTGATCTAGGATTTCTTGGTCGTTCCTCATTTGGCTGTGGCACTAGAGTGGGATCTCCTGTTCGAATGTCTATCTCACCTCTGGTTACATATGGCTATACATTCCTTAGAGATCCTCTAGTAGTGGTGTGGAACTGTACGAGACCGGGTATGCAGTAGTGAGCTGTTAGGCAGGTAGACTATGGTAGATAGTTGCATGTGCTTATGTGATTACTTGACTACTTGCTTGTTTCATATGTCGACATATTGTGGTGGGATGGGTTGAGGTGATTTTGCTTTGTATTGTAAGCCGACAAACCAAGGAGCAATCCAATCTTAGACTGTGGACCTAGGAGGCAATCTAGTCTTAAGTTGTGGGCTTAGGGGAAATCCAGTCTTCGTGTTGTAGGCCTAGGGGAAATCCAGTCTTCGTGTTGTGGGTTGTGGGGCAATCCAGTCTTCGTGCAAGGGCCCGGGGGCAATCTAGTCTCTGTGTTGTGGGTATGGTGTGCATGTATTGCATGTATATTGTGGTGTGTGGTATTTTGTGGAAACTCACTAAGATTTGGCTTACAGTTGTGGATTAAATGTTCTCCAGGTACCAGTGATGATCGTGAGAAGTCGAAGGCGTGACTGTACACATTCATCAACAGCAATGTAGATTCCACGTTTATTATATTACTCTAATTTTTAAATAAATGTACTTTGGAACAAGCAGTTTTCTTAACTTGGATTCTATAAATGTAAAGTTTTACCTTAATTAAAAATAAAAAATTTTGTTGTGAAAATGGGATGTTACAAAAGGCGGGTGACACATGTATAGGTAACAAGTGTATTACTTACATAGTCTTATTAGTATTCGTCGTACAGGGTGTGAGTACGCAGCGGAGAGCATAAGCTATGATTAACTAGCCATAAGCATATTTGTTGTACCCGGTGGAGGGACTCATTCCCTGGAAATGACAGTAGTTCCCTAAGTGTGTCACTAGGGGTGGAAAGGAAAACGAAAAAGAATTATACTTGATAAACTATTGCATTTTTATTATTGATGTCAATATGCATGAAAACCACAAACTCACAAGGCCCTACACTTACCCATTTAGAAACTTTAAATATAGGCAACCCAGAAAACAATATAGCAAGTGGTAGTTCAAAGGGAAAGATAAGACTCATACTTGAAGACGGCGACGATATTTTGAGAATACGTAATGATCCAAGAGTTTATTAAAACTTTTATTTACTTCCGCTATTATTAAATATGATATTACTATTTAGAACTTTATATTAGAGGTGATTGAGACCATGTTAAAGATAATTTTGTATTTGAAATTTGAGGTGTTATATTTTAATAGATTAAAATCATCTTTAAGCTAAACCCAATAGTCACTTCTAGGAACTAAGTCATCTAAGCTTTAATCAAGCACGTGGATACATGTCAAATAAATAAAATACATAAGATACATAGACATTTTATACAAAACATTTGTTTTTCAAAACAATTTTCTTCTACATCAGTGTCACATTTCAATTTTCTTCTACATCAGTGTCACATTTTATACAAAACATTTGTTTTTCAAAACAATTTTCTTATACAAAACATTTGTTTTTCAAAACAATATCCTAAGTGGAGGGTGTAGACAACTATTTTCCAATGGGATGTATCATTCCGTAGTTCTCCTGATTTCTACACTAATACATTAAAACACATAATTCACATTCAACACATATATACGAGCACACCACGGGTACCCTTACCTTCAATTAACAAATCATTCACAAAATGTATATGCAATACATGACAAAATACTAATATACACTTCTATCATAATATAAATATTTCAAAAAAAAAAATCAAACATAAATGTATAATTTCTACACGTAAAATTTTATGCTAGAAAATCAATGTATTTATTTGTGACATATACCCCAAATTTTGTAAAAATCTCTATGTACTCACACCAGGAGGTTAACTTTAAGTAAGTTAACCTCATCCTTCACTTCTAATTTTTCCTTCTTTGAGTTCCAAATTTATCCTGATATATATATATATATATATATATATATATATATATATATATATATATATATATATATATATATATATATATATATATATATATATATATATATATAGGAGGGTTCAATTGAGGAAAAAAATAGTTGAGAATTGGGGAATCATTCTCAGCCACTCATTTATTTTTGCCGCAAAAGCCTCCGCCGTACCAGCGGAAATGGGAAATGAATAGACATGTGTTTTCCAACAAAACATATTTCCTTAAACTTTGCTAATCATTACCTTAATATATATACAAAAACATAGTTTTTTTTCGTTTTTTTAATTTTTAAGAAGCTACTTTTATCGAAAAATGATTTTAAATATTTCAAAATTCATGGTTTTTTATTCTCTACAAATAGACATCCATATTAATATAGTTTTAAGATAAAATAAAAAAATTATTTTTTTTATATTTTCAGCTATCGTTATTCATAAGTGAATAAAAATGCATCATGTTTAATTACAGTACATTCATTATTCACTTATGAATAAAAAGTATGATTAATTTTTTTTACAATTTAAGTATCATTCATATATGAATATAGAATATAATAAACATAGTATATTCATATTTAAATATTAGACGATCCATTCACTTGTGAATATTAATATAGTATATTCACTTGTGAATATTATATGATATATTCACTTATGAATATTACACAGTATATTAACATATGAATATTACAAGGTATATTCACTTGTGAATATATTCACTTGTGAATATATTCACCTATGAATATTAGAAGGTATTTTCACAAATATATATAATTTTCATATGTTATTCACATATGAATAACATACAGACTTGCATATTTGTTTTGTGTTTTTAATAATCATATACTCATTCATGTGGGAAAACATATTCATATGTGAATATAACGTGGTAATTTAGTTTATGCATTTCATCAAACAGTTGGAGTGCATATAATTTAACTATTTTAAAAATATTAAAAACATGATACTTCCAATTCAAGTTATCAATTCCAAATCATCATATACTTCCGATTTCGACTTCAGATGCGACATCCTATGTCTGATCGATTTCTCATTTTGATTTTGATTTCCGAAAATCCGATTGGGAACCTGTGAGTACCGATTCCGAGTCCTTCAATGTCGACTGTGACTGCGAGTCCAGAACTCCGATTCCAATTTCATGAACAGCGAACAAATTCTGATTCCAACTCAGTTCGTTTGCAAATCTGGGAAATTCAAGTTCCAAATCCGTTATGAACTTTAACAGCTGCTTGCAAGCTACGAACATTCGGAGTATTCAACAAAGAAATCGATAAAATTGATGAATTTGGGTTGCGAATCTGTCTTGAACGGCGAACCTCCCAGCCACTAATATCGATGATTGATTAACACTGGATGACATTGATGATGGTTTAGTTGAAGAAATCTGGATGATTGTTGAAGGTTAGAGGAGAAATTTTGATGATAAACGAACTGTTATCGAATTCTCTATAGTTACATATTTGAGATTGAAGGTTATTAACATATTTACAAGTTTGTCACCGTGTCTTTTTATGCTTAGATTAAATGAGTGGCTGAGAATGATTCCCCCATTCTCAACCTTTTTTATTTTCTCAATTGAACTTACCTATATATATATATATATATATATATATATATATATATATATATATATATATATATATATATATATATATATATATATATATATATATATATATATATATCAAGGTGCTAAATAACGTTATGCGTGATTTGACGGCAATGTCAAATCTCAAGCTTTTTCGAGTCATGGCGAGCCACATCGTTTGTAAGGCGTGAATTAAGGCAGAATTTTTTTATATAATTAACAATTCTATATATTTTTCTAATATTATTCATTTTTATATACATATATGACTTAAGGCGACATTTTGTCAAAGCTTGGCGGCAATACAAGCCTTGGAGCCATGACGAGCTTTTTATAACCTTGATATATATATATATATATATATATATATATATATATATATATATATATATATATATAGAGAGAGAGAGAGAGAGAGAGAGCTAGGTTCAAATGTTTCTAGCAACTATTGTGTGCCTAAATGCACCAATGAGAATTCAAGAAATAATAAATAATTAAATAAATCATTAAAGGGTATTTTGGATCTTTTGTACTTTTAATTAAGGAAATCATTTAATTGAAATCATTCAATTAAGGAAATCAAGTAAATATATTTGACAATATCTTCACAATATCTTCTACTCTTGAGGCGATCTCAGGACGATAAAGCGGGAGTCGTCTCGATCACCAATTAAACACTAAATCACCGCTCTTCAAGAATGGCTTTGAAGTTTCTAAACAAGAAAGGATGGCACACGGGTAGTCTGTGTAACATTGAAAACGTTTGGAAAGCGGAGCAGAAGCATGATGTCGAACAGAAGAAGCTCGAGGAACTCCGAAAGCAAATCCACGAGGAAAGGGAGAAAGCCGAATTTCGTCAACTTCAGGAACAGGTCGGCTTAGTTCCGTAAGCTCCTCTTTGTCTTTCTCCAATTTCATATTCGCAGATTTAGGGTTAGGGTTAGGGTTTCATCTTTCACATTCTTACCGATTCACTTTTGTACTATTTCAGGAAGCAAGAACGATTGGATTTCTTATACGATTCGGGATTATCCTCATGGAAGGACAGTTCAGATACGGGGTTCAAGGCTCTTGAATCTTTTCCCACCAAGGCGGAACCTGAACCCTCCACATCTGCAAACAAGGTGCCTTAATTCTTCCTTTCAATTTCTTCTTCATCCTAAATTAGAAATCATAGGTTACTTGCTTTCAATCATATCAAGTGATCCCACTATAACTATCCTTCCCTTTATGAGTTGTTACAATCATTGACACATAAGGGAGAAAGGAAGCAGCAAAACAACAAATTTGAGGGGGACAAGGGTCTCGATTCTTGACTGATCAAAAGAAGAGGAAGTTAACGGAAGCATCCATGGCCAACAGGTGATCTTCTTCTTCGTTTTATTTTGATTTGAATCCATGTAAATTTGGATGTTTGGGTTTTCCTGAAAAAATTTATGATAATGGATGGGATATAACTAGAAAATATTTACCTCAATCGAGATTGACTTTATCTCGATTTCGATTCAAGATCGAGATTGTGTTCATCATCTTATTAAATTCGATTTCTTCAATGTTTTATTTCTGTTCGATTGAAGAAATATTCTGATACAACTTGCACTTCACAGTCATAAGTTGGAGTTTGTTTCGAAAAAGTCAAAATTTGTGTTCATATTTCTAAATCGATATTGCAAATGTGTGTTTGTTTCTTGAATTCATTACTGGGAATGAATGCAGATGTGTGTTGATGATTCAATCACAACGCTTGAATTTTGTATTCAATCACAACTCGTGAATTATGTATGCAATCACAGCTCTTGAATTATGTAATGTATTCTATTAGAATTTATTTATATAAATGTATTCTGTTAGAATGTTTGAGAATAATTGTTAACAACAAGTATATTTGTGTAACTGGTAATGAATTTGTGATACTTTATGGTTGACAATATAGTCTCTACTACATTCTGTCAGAATTTTTAGTTTTTATTTTCTACTATATTCTGTCAAACTTTATAGTCTTTAATACATTCTGTCAGAATTTATAGTTTTTATTCTCTTAGAATGCATTGAATTTTTTAATTTTTGAAACTTGATTATGTTTTCTTTGTGGATTTAGGTTTTGAAGAGGCTAACATTGATGTGGAGAAGGAAGAAAACGTAGAGAACGAGAGTGTATTATACCAGAATGTGTTATGCTACAATGTATAAAGTGTTGCCAAAAAATAATATTCTCTCAGAATAGGTTAGTCTTTTTGTTAGATTTTGATGTTTTTTTTTCTTTTTTCTTTCAGAATGTTCTTATTATTCAATGAATCACAATCATACAATGTAATTATTTGGTATATTATTAGTTCAAGAATTGATTTTGTGTATTCTTTTCAGAATGTATTTACTAGTTTATGGTTGGCATTCTGTCATTCTGACAGAATAAAATCGAAAAATATATTTACTAGTTTATGGTTAACTTTCTATCATTCTGACAGAATAAAATCGGATTTTTAATTTTGAATTAATTTAAAATATTCAGATTTTTAAAAATAAAGGAATTAATTATCCCTAAAAATCCGAAAATTTCCTTTTTTAATATAGGTTAATGAATAAAATGCCCTTATGCTGAAATTTATGTGATTATATGGTACATGTTATCCTATTCTACTATCATAGACCCTCAGATCATGACATTTGATTATATTTCATCCAATGGTCTAGATCTGTGCATTCTGGCACACAATAGTTACTAGAAACAAAATAACCTAACCCTATATATATATATATATATATATATATATATATATATAGAGAGAGAGAGAGAGAGACAGAGAGAGATGACGTACCCCATAGTGGTTCGTCGTGATGCGACTAAACACGATGGTAACTCGTGAAAACGAAGCGGCCACTGGCTCGGACGCATCAAAGAAGAAACAGTTGGACGGCATTGACCAGCTAGGCCTGTGAGCCAGCAGAAATCAACGTCAAGGCTAGACCCTAACCAGACAGATGGGAGGATCAACTATGCCCGACAGCGTCATGCAGGGAAAGACTTCTTGATCTCCACACAAAGCTATAGGCTGGCGCACAAAAGAAGACGTCATAATGGTTGTGCACGGTCCACTACCATTTATTCCCTCAGCACCAATCAGGACAGAGGAGGAGTTAGACGCAGACAAATGGACCAATAGCAGCCCGACATACAAAATACTGTTGTTATGGTCCCTTCCGCCTAAACCCTAGCTATATAAGAAACCCTCGGAGTATTTGAAGAAGGGACGATGTGACAACCCTGATAAATTCCGTCACTAGTCACCATTAGGAAATAATAGGAAAATAAATGTAATAGAAAGCATTGTAATATTTAATTTTTAAGATAATAAGTGTAACAGCCCAATTTTCAAGGCCAAAAATTTCATTTTTAATTAAGTAATTCATAAAACAGTTCACCAAAACATTGTCAATATTACATCAACTTATAAAAACCATAATGTCGTGTCTCAAAACCATATCATCAGAAGTAATGAAAATCAGAGTACAATCCCAGAAACTCAATGCGAAAACCATGTGTGTGTGTGATGCGCTGCTATATCGCCGGATCCTTCCCCTTAGACGAAGAGGTACCTGAAACCAAAACTAAAACAGTAAGCACGAAGCTTAGTGAGTTCCCCCATCATACCACATACCAAAACCACATACATATTGTCGGGCAATTCTGGGGTGCCCGATCTACCCATGTCAAGCCATTATGGGGTGCTGACCTACCCATGTCAAGCCATTCTGGGGTGCTGACCTACCCATATCAAGCCATCCTGGGGTGCTGACCTACCCATATCAAGCCATCCTGGGGTGCTGACCTACCCATGTCAGGCTATTCTGGGGTGCCGACCTACCCTTCGCTGAGTTGATCCACCAACTCGTCGAGTCCATACTCCTCTAACTCGAACCAATCCCCGTCTCTACTCGTCGAGTCTAGCAACAACTCGACGGGTTCTTCTTCAATCATACCATCGGGGCCATCTTCATCCAACTCGCCGAGTTCGACCTTGAACTCGTCGAGTTCATCTCCCTCATAAGAATGTGTCCAGTCTATGTCTCACCGAGTTGTATGAACAACTAGTCGAGTCCATCTTCAAAGATTAGAAGATTGCCTTGGACTCGCCGAGTCTACTCAAACACTCGTCGAGTCCCATGATTCTCAGGTCTATAATCTCGTCCATCTTTGTTGCGTCCTTCTCCAGACTCAACCAGACCCTCAAAACAACAAGGGTTGGAGAACCACTATCCCACTCGTCGAGTCCCAAGAACAACTCGCCGAGTCCACTAAAGTCCATGTTCATAACCTCGATTTCTGTCAAGTTCATCTCATCCAAAGGGTAGATCTGACCTCCTAGGGCCGATATAGCACGTAAATCCACGAACTTTACGTCCATGCATGGGTCTTTTAGCCCTAAAGGACTACAAATGATCTCTAAAAGATGCATGGGGCTCTCATGGCCATAAAGTTGGCACCTTTATGCCATGAGACCCCTCCAATGACCAAGATCTGAAGTCAATACTCCCTATAACACTTCACAACCCGAAAATGGCTTAGAAAGCCCTAAATATACCCAAAATCCAAGCCCTAAAGATGAATAAACACATGGAAGATCAAGGCAGGAGCTTTTTACCTTAAATGAGCTGGAAATGGAACACAATCTCTGGATCTCCAAGCTCTAACTTGAACTCCCAAGCTCCTTTCCCTTTCTCAAGCTTCACAATCCACCAAAATACACCAAAATGGCCTTAGAATACTCAAACAAGGCTAGGCTTTCGATAAGATGTCTTTTGGGAGTATAAGGGACGATGGAGGCTGAGTTAAGTTGTTTAAATAGGGTGCAAACCCTCAAATGTAGGGTTTCACTCAAACAGCACCTACTCGCCGAGTCGGTCTCCCGACTCGTCGAGTAGGCCACTTAAACCTCCCGCGAATCACGACTCTACTCGACGAGTTGGGCCGCCAACTCATCGTGTCCTAGAGGAAATACATTAAATTCTTGAATTTAATTACGTACCAGGAATTGGGTGCTACAAATCTCCCCCACTTATTTTATACTTTGTCCTCGAAGTCTGCTGCTGAATCTGGAAAAAGCTCGGGGTAGTGCTCCCTCATCTCTTCTTCCGGCTCCCAAGTCCATTCCGACCCCTTGCGGTGCAGCCATTGCACCTTCACCAGCTCCACCCTCTTATTCCTCAGATCATTCGACTTTGTGTCGAGGATCGCCACTGGCCGCTCTATGTAGTTCAGGCTGTCATCCACCTGAATATCCTCCAAGGGCACCACTGTCGAGTCGTCCGTCGGACACTTCCGCAACTGGGAGACGTGAAAGGTGCTATGAATATGACTGAGTTCGGCTAGCATATCCAGCCTATATGCAACCTTTCCCACCCGGGCTACAACCCTGAAGGGTCCAATATACATGGGGCCCAGCTTGCCCCGCTTCCTGAATCGAATGACGCCCTTCCAAGGCGACACTTTCAGGAGTACCATATCCCCGACCTGGAACTCCAGGTCCGATCGACACTTGTCGGCATAAATTTTCTGCCGACTCTGAGCAGTCTGAAGCCTGCTCCGAACCTGTTGGATCCTCTCCGTAGTCTTGAGAACCACTTCGGTACTCCCCATGACCCTCTGCCCAACCTCACCCCAGCATATCGGGGTCCTGCACTTCCTCTCATACAACATCTCGAAAGGAGGACGGTCGATTCTTGCACGATAGCTATTATTATAAGAGAATTCCGCCAATGGTAGGTAAGTATCCCAACTACCTCCAAAATCTAAAACACACGCCCACAGCATATCCTCCAGAGTCTGGATGGTCCGCTCGCTCTGACCATCCGTCTGCGGGTGAAAGGCGGTGCTAAAGTGCAGACGAGTACCCAGCTCGTCATGAAACTTCTTCCAAAACCTGGAAGTGAACCGCACGTCCCTGTTGGAAATCACTAAAACTGGCACCCCGCGACGCGCCACTACCTCCCTGATGTAGATGTTGGCAAACTTTTCAGCCGAAATGCTCTCTTGAATCGGAATGAAATGGGCGCTCTTGGTCAATCGATCAACGATGACCCAAATCGAATCTAACCCTCGCGCGGTCCTGGGAAGCTTTTTGATGAAATCCATAGTAATATCTTCCCATTTCCACATAGGGATATCCAACGGCTGTATCTTTCCGTGAGGCCTCTGGTGCTCGGCCTTGACCTTCCTACAGGTCAGGCATCTCTCAACATACCAGGCTACATCCTGCTTCATGCCGGGCAACCAATAATCGGGACGAAGATCTCTGTACATCTTCGTTGCCCCGGGATGAATCGAGAATCAGGACTTGTGCGCCTCCTCCATCAGAACCTAGCGCACACCCCCGTGGTATGGAACCCACACCCTGTGGTGTAGCGTCAACAACCCACGGCTATCATAGTCGAAGGAGGAAACCTGTCCCACAATACACTCGCTCTCACGGTGTTCCTCCTTCATGGCCTCCGGCTGGGCCTCCCGAGTCCGCTCCAACAGCGGAGTCACAATCGTCATCCTCATACAGATATCCCTGATCGGCGATGCCTTGCGGCTAAGCGCGTCCGCCACGACATTGGCCTTCCCCGGGTGGTAGAGGATCTCGCAATCATAATCCTTCACCACATCGAGCCACCGACGTTGCCTCATATTCAGATTTGGCTGATCCATGAGATACCTCAGGCTCTTGTGGCCCGTGTAAATGGTATAACGAACCCCGTAGAGGTAATGACTCCAAATCTTGAGGGCGAAAACAACTGCCTCCGCTTCCAAATCATGTGTCGGATAATTCGCCTCATGAGGCTTCAGCTGCCTCGACGCGTAGGCGATAATATACCCCCTTTGCATCAATACCGCGCCCAACCCCGAGATGGACGTATCACAATATACTACAAAATCCTCCATGCCCTCCGACAGGGCTAAGATTGGCACCTCGCACAATCTCTATCTCAACGTCTCAAATGCGGCCTGCTGCTCAGGCCCCCAGCGAAAGACCACGACTTTCCTTGTCAACTGGGTCAGGGGCACAACTATCTTGGAGAAGTCCTGAATGAATCTCCGATAATAGCCTGCCAGTCCCAGAAAGCTCCGAATCTCAGATGGAGACCTCGGAACCTCCCATCTTATCACAGCCTCCACCTTGTCTGGGTCGACCGAAATCCCGTTCTGGTTGACAAGGTGCCCAAGAAACTGCACCTCGCGCAACCAGAACTCACACTTGGAGAACTTAGCATACAAGCTCTCCCTCCTCAAAGTATCCACAACCTCTCGCAAGTGCTCCTCATGTTGCTCTCGTGTCTTGGAATAAACCAAGATATCATCGATGAAAACTATCACAGACCGATCCAACATCGGTCTGCACATGCGGTTCATAAGATCCATGAGCGTTACAGGAGCATTGGTGAGCCCGAAGGACATCACCACAAACTCATAGTGACCATAACGCATCCGAAAGGCAGTCTTCTGCACATCCTCCTCTCTGACCCTCTTCTGATGATATCCTGAATGCAAATCACTCTTGGAGAACCAAGATGCTCCCTGCAGCTGGTCAAAGAGGTCATCAATCCTCGGGAGTGGGTAACGGTTCTTTACCATTACCTTATTCAGCTCCCGGTAATCTATACACATCCGATGCGACCCGTCCTTCTTCTTCACAAACAGAATCGGGGCTCCCCAGGGTGAACTGCTCGGTCTAATGAATCCATTGTCTAACAGCTCCTGCAGATGTGTAGACAACTCCTGCATCTCAGGAGGAGACAACCGATATGGTGCCTTGGCTATCGGAGCCGCACTAGGGACTAGGTCGATCCTGAACTCCACTTGCCTTTCCGGAGGTATCCCAGGCAGCTCCTCTGGTAATACATCCGCGAACTCTCATACTACTGGCACGTCGCCCACCGTCACCTTACCCGCCTCCCGGATATCCATAATATAGGCGACATATCCGGCGCAACCTTGCTGAAGGTAGCGCCTAGCCCTCGCTGCTGAACATAAAGCTGGCCCTCGCTGTGGCCTCTCGCCCTGAATCACTAGCTCTCCGCCACTTGGGGTCCTGATCCACCCAACTGCTGCGCGCAGTCGATCACCGCCCCATTGGGGCTTAGCCAATCCATACCTATAATAACCTTGTTCCCCCGCAAAGGTATGGGAACCAAGTATACTAGGTAGCGCTCCTCAAACAATCTTAAAACACAGTCTCTGAAAACTTCTGATACTCGTACTGACCGGTCATCCGCAATCTCGACCTCTAGAAGGCAATCCATCACGCCCGAGGACTTAGAAAACTTCTTGCTAAGCGCAAGAGAGACAAATGATCGGTTAGCACCCGAATCAAACAACACCTGAACTGGGATACCGTTCACATGGAACGATCCTAAACAGAGCATACATATAACATATCAAAATCACAGCGACATAAAATAAGAACATAAGGAAGAAATCATACCTGTCGCCACATCGGGTGCGGCGCGTGCCTCCTCGGCTGTCAACTTAAATGCTCGGCTCCACACCACTGGAGCCTCTTCCTTGACCTTCCGGCCATCTGCAACTCGTGTTGTCGTTGGAATCGGCGCCACCACTGGCGCTGCTGCTGACACTGCTGACAATCTACGGCAGTTGGCCTTTATATGGCCCCTCTGATTTCAATAAAAGCAAATCAGGTCTGATATCTGAACTGTGGGGCGGGGCAGTACAATCCCTGCCAAAGTGCCCTGTCTTGCCGCATTTGCAGCAGCCTGACGATCCCGCTCTACAAGCTCCCTCATGCGGCCTGCCGCATTTCCTGCAGCGGCTCTGGCCCAGCTGGCCCTTCGACCTAATGTCGGATCCCTTGGGTTTCTTCCCTAAAACCCCTGTAACCTGCTCAGTCTCTGCCTTCCTCCTCCTGAGGTGCTCAAAATCAATCTCCCTCTCCTGCGCCCTGAAAATCATGGACTCCAACGTTGGGCAGGCTGAATAGCTGACATGCTCCCGGATATCAGCCCTCAACATATCATGGTAGCGGATCTTCTGCATCTCCTCGTCCCCCACATACTGAGGTACCAACAAGGCCCTCTCCCTGAACTTGGCGGTGATCTCCGCCACTGTCTCATTCGTCTGTCTCATGTCAACAAACTCTCAGGCAAGCTGCTGAAGCTCCACAGCTGGCGCAAACTCAGCCCTGAATCTAGTCACAAAATCCGACCAAGTCATAGCCTCGATGGCTGGAGCTCCCAACGAGTCACCAACTGACTCCCACCAATCTCTAGCTCTATCCCTCAAACATCTCGCCGCAAAGCGGACCTTCTACCCTTCCGGGCAGAAGCTCGTCAACTGCGCAGACTCAATTTCTGCGATCCATCTCCTGGCAGCAATGCGGTCCTTCACCCCGTGAAAGTCCGGCGCACCACTCCCCCTGAAGTCCTTGAAGGACAGTGTGCGAGTACCCGATTGGCTGGACGCCGAGTCCCTCCTGAACACCTAGAGGCGATCCTCCATCAACTCGATAATCCCTTCCTTGATCGACCCGAAAATGATAGGGGTCGACTCAAGGATGCCTCTTGTGATCTCAGACGCGATGAACTCGCGTAGTCCGTCATCAACCTACTCGGATCCCGCGCCCGAGCCTGACCCTGATCCTGACCCAGATCCTGCTCCATGTCGTGTAGTCGCCGTATTGAAAATAAACACATAAATGTCAGGATCATACATATCCTCGAGAGGTCTCGCACACTCTCCAAGTTTCCCGGTTCTGTCTCAGCCTTCCTTGATTCGAGTACGAATCCTTTGCTTCCAGTAGTACGGGCCCATACTACCTTCCACATCTATCCGTACTTTCCTCAAGAACTGCCTTGACTTCACCAAGTCCCTTTCTACTAGTACAACTTCCCAACTAAGCTCATTCTAGGCTTTCCTAGGACACTCTCCGACCTACTCTCCGCCCTCAGCTGCACTATGAGTCCTTACCACCTCTCCCTAACTAGCTTGCGAATACTGTTACATATCCGCTCACTAATTAGTTAAAGTTAGCCAGAACCCCTATAGCACAAAGCAAGCAGCATTCGTGCATCGAGTAACCACAGCAAGCATAACCTAATCAGGATATCCTACTGCTGACTAAACAGTCCTAGGATACAATGCATACAACAGGCATTCAAGGCATCCTTCCTAGATCCTTAGCCCTATTTTAGCATGCAGTTCTCAGAATCATACATCAGGCATACAAGGCATCCTCCTAGATCCTTAGCCCTAATCTAGCATGCAGTTCTCAGAATCATAAATCATATAACATAACATAACAAGTATGGGTATCTTGGGGAAAACTTACTTGAGCTCGGCCGGTCGCACGCATCACACACCTTCTTCTTTCTCAAAATTCTTTAACTTGAATTTTAGAAAACTGTTTTATTTGTGAAAAATCCTTTAATTCCTCGGTTTGAGTCCAGACACCCCCGAGGGTGTGTCTGAATCCCTCAAACCAAGGCTCTGATATCAACTTGTAACGGCCCAATTTTCAAGGCCAAAATTTTCATTTTTAATTAAGTAATTCATAAAAGAGTTCACCAAAACATTGTCAATATTACATCAACTTATAAAAACCATAATGTCGTGTCTCAAAAGCTTATCATCAGAAGTAATGAAAATCAGAGTACAATCCCAGAAACTCAATGCGGAAACCATGTGTGTGTGTGATGCGCAGCTACACCGCCGGCTCCCTCCCCTTAGACGAAGAGGTACCTGAAACCAAAACTAAAACTGTAAGCACAGAGCTTAGTGAGTTCCCCCATCATACCACATACCAAAACCACATACATATTGCCGGGAAATTCTGAGGTGCCCGACCTACCCATGTCAAGCCATTCTAAGGTGCTGACCTACCCATGTCAAGCCATTTTGGGGTGCTGACCTACCCATGTCAAGCTATTCTGGGGTGCCGACCTACCCTCCGGTCTATTTCAACCGAATACGAGGACTATTTCACCCCCTACTGCTAGCATATAATATCAAATCATAATCATGTTGTAAGACATATATGGGGTGTCCAACCTACCCATTGGTCCAAGTGACCGAATCGGGGACTAGTCCCCTCCTACTGATACTATCTCACATAACATAGCATGCTAGCATACACATATATCAAGCACAAGCAACCCAGATGATTATCACAAAGACTATCATCACAACTAAACAATTACCAGTGGGCCGGCCTTGGTGCCTTAAACCCACTTCTACTGGAAGGTAACTCACCTCGATGTCGTGTAGTGTCTGAAATGTCCTCGGCGTGAAAGTCGACTCCCCTCGACTCCTCAATCCCTACACGGCAACCCTTCTAAGTTATCAATTCGAACATGCAACCCAAACCAGGGTCAACTCAATTCAGTCAAAGTCAACATTGGTCCACCAACTCGTCGAGTCAATACTCCTCTAACTCGAACCAATCCTCGTCTCTACTCGTCGAGTCTAGCAAGAACTCGACGGGTTCTTCTTCAATCATACCATCGGGGCCATCTTCATCCGACTCGCCGAGTTCGACCTTGAACTCGTCGAGTTCATCTCTTTCATAAGAATGTGTCCAGTCTATGGCTCGCCGAGTTGTATGAATAACTCATCGAGTCCATCTTCAAAGATTGGAAGATTGCCTTGGACTCGCCGAGTCTGCTCAAACACTCGTCGAGTCCCATGATTCCCAGGTCTATAATCTCGTCCATCTTTGTTGAGTCCTTCTCCAGACTCAACCAGACCCTCAAAACAGCAAGGGTTGGAGAACCACTATCGGACTCGTCGCCCAAGAACAACTCGCCGAGTCCACTAAAGTCAATGTCCATAAACTCGATTTCTGTCAAGCTCATCTCATCCAAAGGGTAGATCTGACCTCCTAGGGCCGATATAGCACGTAAAGCCACGAACTTTACGTCCATGCATGGGTCTTTTAGCCCTAAAGGACTACAAATGATGTCTAAAAGATGCATCGGGCTCTCATGGCCATAAAGTTGGCACCTTTATGCCATGAGACCCCTCCAATGACCAAGATCTGAAGTCAATACTCCCTATAACACTTCACAACCTGAAAATGGCTTAGAAAGCCCTAAATATACCCAAAATCCAAGCCCTAAAGATGAATAAACACATGGAAGATCAAGGCAGGAGATTTTTACCTTAAATGAGCTAGAAATGGAACACAATCTCTGGATCTCCAAGGTCTAACTTGAACTCTCAAGCTCCTTTCCCCTTCTCAAGCTTCACAATCCACCAAAATGCACCAAAATGGCCTTAGAATACTCAAACAAGGCTAGGGTTTCGATAAGATGTTTTCTGGGAGTATAAGGTATGATGGAGGCTGAGATAAGTTGTTTAAATAGGGTGCAAACCCTCAAATTTAGGGTTTCATTCAAACAACACCTACTCGCCGAGTCGGTATCCCGACTCGTCGAGTAGGCCACTTAAACTTCCCGTGAATCACAACTGTACTCGACAAGTTGGGCCGCCAACTCGTCGAGTCCCAGAGGAAATACATGAAATTCATGAATTTAAATACGTACCAGGAATCGGGTGCTACAATAAGAATCAGATATGTTGTTACATTTATTTGCTAAAAAGCGTCCATTAGGCTATAAAAATTTGCGAACAAAAAGTTGAGACGTTTTCCGATTCGGTTAACATACTTGGATAGTACTCGTTAATGTGATCTCAAGGATATAAGAATCGTAAAAATCCAACTCCGAAGGAGAGAATTATGGATTTTATAAAAATAGAAATCAACCGCGTAGTTAAAATTAATTATGTCGAAACGGTACTTAGAGATTGGGTGATTTTTGACTAAAAATGAAAAAACGAGTTTCGTAGTACTCCTCGAGATATAAACTTTAGAAAAAAGTTCGTCAAAATTGGATCCATATGAGTAAGTTATGATTTTTATAAAATCATTAATTCTTACCCCCGTTGGGCTCAAAAATGAAAGTCAAAACCTGCCAAAACAACCAAAAGGCAAGTTGTAGTACCCGTTGAGGTCGACACATAGATATAGAGAGGGTCTAGATTAGAGTACACACTAGGAACTAATGATTTTTGAAAAATCTTTACTTACACGTCAAGTGCGCGCCAGCGCACCTGACACCGGATTCGAACAGATTGCGAGTGACGTGGCTGAGTAGGGTTCGGACACGTGGCAACTTCCTGTGGAGCCACAGTGTTCGAATGCACGCCGCGCATAGGAAAGGTGCGACGCGCACCCCCAAAATTCGACTATAAATAGAGGGTTGTTCCATGCAGTCCAGTACACCTTCAAAACACTCCTCTCTTTCTCTCTGGTTCATTTGTTACCTCATGGAGCGTTCCCCGGAGTTCCGAGCTCGTCTCTACCCTACATCAGCGGCTTCAAACCCTAAAGTGAGTTCATGACCCCTATTTTACTGTTTTAAATTGTTTTCAGGGGGAATACATGCTTAACAAATGATTTTATAAAAATATTTATTTATAAATATTTAGTCATTTTATAATAAGCGAGATGCCTTAGGATAGTATAACTGTAGATACCATGCCTAGA
Organism: Lactuca virosa; assembly: GCF_052849685.1. Taxonomy (NCBI): domain Eukaryota; kingdom Viridiplantae; phylum Streptophyta; class Magnoliopsida; order Asterales; family Asteraceae; genus Lactuca; species Lactuca virosa. The sequence goes on from NC_136429.1 coordinate 205,742,862, forward strand.
TTTAAGCTATGATCTGTGTTTAAAGAATATGATGCTCGATAATCTAGGAGTAAGTGTTAGCTAGATTTTATAATGGCCAAATCCATAGGAAACCTTAAGTACCTATGAGTTATGGTAGACAAGATTTAGGATATGCACTGTACTTAGTTGTTATGCTGCCCAAATATCCTGTTAAAATAACCATAATTAGGGTATATATATGACGATTTATATATATATATATATATATATATATATATATATATATATATATATATATATATATATATATCAGATAATTATGAGATCATAAATATAATTATCAAATACATATATATACGATAAATACTATATATATATATATATATATATATATATATATATATATATATATATATATATATATATAAATCATTTGATGATATATACCCGAGAGAGGTATATACAAAGATATTGTGATGTGTGTGTGTGTGTATATATATATATATATATATATATATATATATATATATATATATATATATACGTATGTGTGTATGTATAGGGGTAATTATGATAATGATAAAAGATTATAAGATAAAAGATAAATGCCTAGGGTTAATGCGTAAGTGAGTTGGTTATTCATCCAAAAGCCTTGATTAAATTCGACATATCCCCAATACCTATAATCGTTAATCTTGCGAGAGCTAGGAAGTTATGTATAGATCTATACAGGGCCATGATAACCCCATCTACGATTGCTAGCTACAATTCTGGCAGGATACCTTCCATATAAGCTACTATTCGACGTCCGATGAAGCGTCGTGATTAGGGGTACATTTACGGTCCTAGCGTCGATTATAGGGGCTCACATTAATACATAAAAAAAATATCCTTAGAGCTTAGATTATCATTATGGACACCTGGTATGTTAATTAAAATACGTTAAGATCGTTAGAAATCCATAAAAGATAGTAAATTAGGGTTAACAAAAGATAATCCTAATTAATTTACGTTAGGATCGTGTAACAACCCGATATTTTAAGTCAATGTAATGACCTAAAGTTAAATATTATAACCTACTTTTGAGATAATAAATATAGCGTCAAAAATGAAATGTTCAAAAATCTCAATTTGGATATACTAAGTGGTAGATATCGTAACAAGGTTTTCAAAAATATAAAGAACACTAAAATCCGAGTTATAACGAAGGAGTTATGACCAATCGAAGATCCGCAACAAAACTTGTAAAACACTATTAAGCATAAACGCGAAATTTCAATAAAATAATTTTTAGCCTTAGGTATCCAAATGAAAGTCGTAGATATCAATAAACCGTAAACGTACATATAAAGAATGTCCAAATCTGACTTTGTATGAGGACGTTATGATTTTTCTAAGTTTCGGATGTAGCAGTAGACAGCTAAGAGATCGAGCGACCTTTAGCCGACGCAACCTTAACGAGAATCGAAAATCTCAACAATAGTAGTACAACGGTAAAGAGATAGACAAAAAAGGACATCGGATAAAGAAGTTATGAAATTTTAACGGACTTTTCCAGTCCCGGCCTGTTAAAAATAAAATATTAAAAATAAATTCAAAATTAGCCGACGAAGTTTCAACGAAAGTTGTAGAGCATAATCTCACCTACGCATGGATATAAAGAACGTCAAAATCAGAACTCGTATGCAAGATATATGAATTTCTGAAGTTCGGGACACGAAACCCCACACTGTCAGAAAACTCACGACTTCTGATTGATGGGTTCCAGAGTCGGGCGATCAGGCATCGAGTCTACGGAAGGGATAAGATCGAAACTCACGACGTGAACCACCCCAAATTCATGACGTGAATTCCAAAAATGCGCCCTATAAATAGAAACTGAACGTCTCGGGTTTAGGCTGCTTAATTCTACTCTCCTTTCTACTTTTACTATGTGTTATGCATCCCGAGACTACCCCGACGCCCCGGTTACATTTCCGAGCCCTGACGAAGTCCCGAAGTTCCCGAGAAACTTGCTTATTTCCATTCGAAGTGCTGCCCGAGTTAAACATCGTCTTCATCAAACCTTTACTCTTACCAAGTGAGTTCATACCCCTATCACTACACTTTTAAATGCTTTTAAAAACTTTTAGGGGGGGATACAAGTAAACACACGTTTAAAATCGTGTGAAAACATCAATCTTTTACTATAAATTCCTTGCGGTTGTTATAACTATCATACGAAAATGTTAGCATGCAAAACATCTTACGAAACCATTTTACCCTCTCGAGATAAAGTATGTTTGTAAATAAAAATATGCTTTATTATTATGTTTGCATAATACATCTTGACAAAGGTAACCATTTCAACTATAACATTACTTATATATATAAGAAAATACAAATCATTGCTATACCTTTATCAGCATAGTAAAAAGGGTAATCATTTTCGGACACAAACACATTCACTTCAAAAATACGTGACTTAATTGAGAATATGTGAGTCATTCGTCTTCATCGTACCTATCAAGGTATACAAGAAAGCCCTGTTTTATAACCAGAGTCTCCGTACGGAGAACGTGATAAGTGTGTATAGATCTATACGGGACTGTTGATCCCGCACCCTGGCTGTTAGCTACAGCCGGACCGGCAGGTTAAGGGTGACAAGTGTCATAACATTTCGACGCCTGAAGAACGTCGCTACAGGCAAATCCATCATAGTACGGTTATGAAAACTCATAGGATAGACAATTATTATGGTATTATGTTTTACGGGAAAAGTAATATTACAGTTATTTTACGTAAAAATACAAGCTTCCTATAGTTTTGTTCACTAATAAAACTATACATTTTCAGTATAAGTATGTCATATTTACTTACAAATTACAGTCTTGGAGATTTAAGACTACTTCTCACTCTTAGGAAAATATAGGATTTTCCTGGTTCAATACATTCCTTTCATACAAACAACGATTCGTAACTCATTTTATAAGAAAATATCGGATTTTCTGGAAAATAAACGTGGACTTTCGAATGACATGTATTTATTCAAATAACTACTTATGAACTCACCAACTTAATTGTTGACACTTTTTCTTTGAAATAACTTGTATTCTCAGGAAATCACTAAAGACCAGGTTAGCAACTACTTTTGGGGACTAATGCTCTAGCGTTAGCAACATCTTTTGGAACATCATATTGTATTTGACTTTTAAAACATGTAATACAACAATCATGTAAACTTTTCAAATATATATTATGGTGGTGTGTACTTTCTTTATTATTCAATTGTTATGATACTGTACATGACGTCCTCCGCCCCCGAATGTTTCCGCCGTTCAGGTTTGGGGGTGTGACAGATTGGTATCAGAGCATTGTTTATAGTGAACTAAGTATATCAAAACCATTTTTGATATACAACTATAAACACAACTGGGCAAAAACACTCTGATTAAGAGATATACTTTTAAAAATATAGTTTTATTAAAAGTATACATGCATACATTACATAACAGTAACAGTATCATAAGGAAAACAATAAACAAGTATTATAGATAAGTTGTGCACTACAGGTATGCCTTGGAATATGTAATCGGGATTGGGATGAATATAGCCTGATCAACTATATTTATCCGAGAGCCGACTAACATATGTCAGGGAATAGTTGCAGTGGACGACGAGTCTAAAACTTACCAAACATATAATCTTTAGAATCAAACATAACATTTAGAATACTATAGGAGTATTTTGTAAATGCAATAGTTTAACCTTGATGTTCAAATTTATATGCTTTAGTGTTTAGACAATTCTCATATCACTATTCACGTACATACACAAATGGCCGGATTTCACTTACCGAGGGACCCTTACTACCCGAACCAAGGTAATGGAGGCTGGGTGGAAGATGATCCAGAAGAGGATCCCGAGGAAATTATGGATGAAGAAGAACAAGAAGAGGAACCCATGGAAGAAGAAGAAGAAGAGTCTGAGGGGACCGATACAGAACCCGAAGTGTACAATCCCCCACCAGCCACCTGACCTCCTGTAATCAGGAGAGGTTTTCAAGGACCGACTCCCATTTGGGGAAACCTCATTCACCACTGGAGCCGACAACAAGGAGTGTGCCCTCCATACGGGAAGTGTCGGGACTTCTATAATGTTAGCAATGGAGGTTCAGCTGACAGGTCACTCCCTATCATCGTGGACAAGATAGCTAACCAAATCGATCAGGTGAGGATTTCGACAACCCGAATCCGGGAAGTCAATGCAGCGGTACAAAGCAACACTTCCGATATATGTCGTCTGGACGAACTACATGATGAGACACAAATCCACACCGGCGCACTCCAGGGCCAAATGGATGCAACCCTTGCTGAAATAAGGGAAATGAGGGAGCAACAAGCCATCCTTGAAAGGCGGCTAATGGGAGCCAAACACTCGGAAGCAGAGTCTAGTACTCGACGCAGTACGCATCGCAAGTAGTGCTTGCTCAAACCCAAAATTTTGTTATAGACTAGGACCACGGTTAAATGTTTTACTTTTATTAAACTTTCGGTGCTCAACCCCAACACTACGATGTATTCACGATATATATATATATATATATATATATATATATATATATATATATATATATATATATATATAAGTATTTGCTTTGCGTGTTAATTCCTTGGATATCACTCAAATTCATAGGTTTATCTGTTATTATATAAACTACTATTATGAATCGAACACAAATCATTGTTTAAGTCGAATCTTAATACATGAAGAATCTAAAATAGTTAACTTTTTAACACTCGACTTTCAATCATCAAAGACATATTGTCTTTCATTGTTAATTCTTTGGCAGCAAGATGCCTCCTCGCAGATCTGGCAGACGCGTCAACAATACAACACCAACACCACCGCCACCACCTCCACAATATGATCCCGTCATGGTACATGCTGCTATCACTGCAGCAGTAGCAGCTGCCCTTATGCAAATAAACACTAACGGCGCTGGCGGAGCTGGAAGTAGTACCAACCACTTGAATCATGGCACTGGCCAAGGTCATACCAGGGAATGCACATACAAAGAATTTTCAAATGCGAAGCCAAAGACTTTCCACGGGGTAGGAGGATTCATTGCACTTATGCAATGGTTCGAGAAGACCGAAACAGTCTTCGAGATCTGTGCATGCCCGGAAGCAAGCAAAGTCAAGTTCGCTGCTTGCACTTTCTCTGATCGAGCCCTCACCTAGTGGAAGGGCCATGTGAAATCCCTATCTCTCCCAGTTGCTAATGTCATGGGCTGGGAAGATCTTAAAATCTTGATGTTGGAAGAATACTGCCCGAGGGGCGAAATCTAAAAGTTAGAGCAGGAGTTATGGAACCTAAGGATGACTGGATCGGACCTAGCCACTTACACGGCCAGGTTCAGTGATTTGTCAGCATTGTGCCCAGGTATGGTAAACCCGGAACCAAAGAAGGTGGAAAGGTACATTTGGGGATTGTCACCCCAGATCCAAGAGCATGTCCTGGCTTCTAACCCAATCACGTTTAACAGCGCGAAGCTCTTGGCTCAACGATTGATTGATCATGGTGTTAAACATGGTACTATTACCGCTACTTCTGAACCACCGAAGGAGATAGAGAACCGAAGGAAACCCTGGAACAAGAGAAAGGGGCAAACCATACAGGAAAACCCTAAGAAACAACAAATAGTGACAGCTCACGTTGTTACTGTCCCGACCACCCCAGCACCAACAAAGTCGTACATCGGCAACCTGCCGAAGTGCAATAAATGCAACTTCCATCATCACGGACCCTGCAGTGAAATGCATTGCACTAGGTGCAACAGGAAGGGACACACTGTCCGCTTCTGCAAGGAACCTACCCAACTGGCTGCTCCAGCCACAAATGTCGGAGTAGGCCATACTTGTTACGAATGTGGAGCAACGGGGCACTTACGAAGGGACTGTCCGAAAGCAAACAACAGGAATGCTGGTGGAGGGGGCCGAGTATTCGCAATGGGCCAAGAGGAAGCCATTGCCGATCCTACGGTGGTTACGGGTACGTTTCTACTCGATAACTCTTATGGATGCATTCTATTTGATAGTGGAGCGAGAGGAGTTTCGTGAGCCATAATTTTAAAAATCTACTCAAACAAACACCCCAGTCATTAAGCGAAACATTCATAGTAGAAATGGATAACGGAAAGACAGAAGGCGCTAAAGAAATATACTTAAACTGTACCCTCGCACTAAACAACAATTCTTTTCCAATCAACCTCATTCCGGTTTCAATAAAAAGTTTCGACGTTATCATAGGCATGGACTGGCTGAGTTCTCATCATGCAGACATTTTATGTTACGAAAAGGCTGTTCGCCTTAATCTGCGAAATGGCGAAACCCTCGTTATTTATGGCGATAAACCTAGTACCACTCTTCGTATCATATCATGCGTTAAAGCTCAAAAATATTTACGCAAGGAATGCCATGCATTCTTGGCACACGTCGTAGATGTGAAGCGAGGAGTAGAAGACATCAAGAGCGTGCCTGAAGTCTGTGATTTTCCCGATGTCTTTCCCGAAGATCTTCCAGGAGTACCTCCTGCAAGACAAGTCGAATTCAGAATCGACTTGATTCCTGGAGCCACTCCTATAGCCAAAGCACAGTATCGTTTAGCCCCAGGAGAGATGCAAGAATTGTCCAGTCAACTGAACGAACTACTCAGCAAAGGATTCATCAGACCAAGCTTCTCACCTTGGGGAGCACCAGTGTTGTTCGTGAAGAAGAAAGACGGATCGTTCAGAATGTGCATCGACTACCGAGAGCTAAACAAACTCACCATCAAGAACCGGTATCCCCTGCCACGAATAGACGATCTGTTCGATCAACTCCAAGGAGCAAATTACTTTTCAAAGATCGATCTGAGATCGGGATATCACCAGCTACGAGTCCTGGAAAGTGATATTCCTAAGACGGCTTTCCGAACAAGATACGGTCACTACGAATTTGTAGTGATGCCTTTCGGACTAACCAATGCACCCGCCGTGTTCATGGACTTAATGAATCGAGTATGTCGTTCGTTCCTGGACAAATTTGTGATTGTGTTCATATATGACATACTCATTTATTCAAGGAGTAAAGAAGAACATGGTCAGCACCTAAGACAAGTCTTAGAGACACTACGAGCAGAGAATCTTTACGCAAAGTTCTCGAAGTGCGAGTTTTGGATTAGGAAAGTGGACTTCCTAGGTCACGTGGTCAGCAAAGAGGGAATCCACGTGGATCCTTCCAAAATCAAGGCAATCAAGAATTGGTCAGCACCGATGACGCCAACCGAAATTCACCAATTTCTAGGCCTTGCTGGCTATTACCGCAGATTCATACAGAACTTCTCCATCGTCGCAAAACCCCTTACCACCCTGACTCAGAAGGGTGTAGCTTTCAACTGGGGAGAAAAGCAAGATGCTGCATTTCAAACTTTGAAGCAAGCCCTATGCAGCGCACCCATTTTGTCTCTTCCAGAGGGGACAGAAGACTTTGTAGTATACTGCGATGCGTCCAATCAAGGGCTGGGTTGAATGTTGATGCAACGAAGAAAGGTTATTGCTTACGCCTCACGACAACTAAAAACACACTGTAACATCCCAACCGTCAGCTATTATTAATTTTTCCTTTTAGACTTCATGTTTAAGGTCTAGTCGACGAGTTGGTGCTATGACTCGTCGAGTAGCAGCGGGCCAGGACACGTCAATTAATGAGTGACTCGTCGAGTCGGCATGGGGGACTCGACGAGTAGGAGCTGGCAGTGGAAACCATAATTTTCAGGGTTTTGCACCCTATATATTGGACCATTAGCGCCTCCCACTGTCCTCTATCACCCTCTTGAGACCCAGAAACCCTAATTGCCTTGAGTGAGAGCTTGGAGAGTGTTTTGGAGCTTTGGGAAGTGACTTTTGTGAAGGAAATTGGTAGATCAAGAGGCTGGCATCAAGATTTCTATGTGGATCCAGAGTCTACTTCAGTTTGGGCACGTTTTGGAGGTAACCAGTTGTTACCTTAACCTCTTTTCTTCTTAGAATCATTCATATGTGAAAACTAGGGCTTTCTTTAGTTATTTATGAAGGGATTTTGGTATGGGAGCTAGATTTGAAGTAGAAACTTCAGATCTGAACCTCTTTTGAGTCCTAAGTCCATAAAGTTTCCAGCTCTTGCAAGGAAGACACTCTCCTAAGGTGTAAAGCTCCATTAGAAGATTAGATTGGTCATTGACAGCCTTTAGGGCCTTGCATGTGTGTAAAGTTTGCAACTTTACGTGATAAACATGCCTTAGAAGCTTGGATCTGTAATCTGGAACCTTGTCAAGGCTTAAAAAGTGTCTGCATGGATGAAGGTCTGCAAGGACTCGGCGAGTTGCATAGTCAACTCGGCGAGTCATATGAAGATGGTCGTGAACTCGTCGAGTTGATGAACAAACTCGGCGAGTCCGTTGAAGATTGCCTTGAACTCAGCGAGTCGTTCGATGACTCGGCGAGTCGGCTAGGGTTTCTCCAAATTCTTGGACACATATGAACTCGGCGAGCTAAAGGGAACTCGACGAGCTAATCAAGGATTTCACGACTTCTCGAGTTCAGGAAGGACTCGACGAGTCGATGGTCTGCACTCGACGAGTCGAGTCAACATGGATTGTTGACTATGACTGAGGACTTTGACTTTGACCAAGAGTTGACCGGTTGACTTCTGAGAGTATTCTGGTAATTTGGAGATTTACGAAAAAGGGTTTTATGGTAACGATAGGTGGTGGAGTTCGTGTTGGTGATCCGGGAGTTGAGCTTCTAGTTTCAGACGACGGTTGCGAGGTGAGTTTTTCTCACTATACTCAAGGGTCTAAGGCACCAAGGTCGGCCCTTTGGATTATTATATGGTTATGTTATGCTAGTATGATCTGTTAGATCGGTATCCTAGAGGGTAGGATAATATTATATGATATGTGGTATGATCTGTTAGATTGGCATCCTGGTAGATAGGATGGTGTTATGTGCTATGTGGTAAGATCCGTTAGATCAAGTATAGTCTATAGACTGTTATGTGATTATCTATTATATATGCACATGTTTGTTTGGCGGTTGAGGCTTATCTGCTTGGTGCGAAGGCCAATAGACCTGGGCATTCCAACCTGTAGGTTGTGGGCCGTGAGTATTCCATCCCGAGGATAATTGGACTCAGAGTATGTGGGCATTCCAACCTGTTGGTTGTGGGCCTGGGGTATTCCAACCTGATGGTTGATTGGACTCATAGTTTGTTGGCAGTCCAACCTGTTGGTTGTGGGCCTGGGGTATTCCAACCCGATGGTTGATTGGACCCATAGTATGCTGTTATGATTATATGTGTATTGTTGGGGGTATGGGTATTTTGGGGGAACTCACTAAGCTCTCGGGCTTACAGTTTCAGTTTATTGTTTCAGGTATATCAGGGGATCGCGGCAAGGCGAAGGCGTGATCGTACAGCTCCTCATGTTTTGTCTATGTTTATGGGAAAACTCTGATATTATACATTTTGAAAACAAAGTTGTAATGATTTTTAATGGTTGAAATGTTTTTAAAAGTTTAAAATTGATTGAAAATTTTTGGGTGTTACAAGTTGGTATCAGAGCCTTGGTTTGAGTGAATTGGAGGAACATGCGTGTGAATCCAGTCTCAAATCAAGGAAAGGTTTTCAAAATGATTTCTAAAATGGTTTTCAAAATAAGTAAATAAGGATACAGGATGTACGATCAGCCGGAGCCAGTAAGTAGCCCCAAAATACCATACAGTTATTTGATTATGTGATATGTTAGAACAACATACTAGTGCTAGGCTAGGGGTCTTCAGGAATTGCATGATAGAATTGCCTGATTGTATGATGCCTGATAGCCTAGGGTTTCCCTTATATGAAATTGACATCATTACTGTAGTTGCTTAGTGTATGCATCACGACCGTACATAATTAAGATCTTATAGCCTAAGAATGTTTGATTTAGCCTTATGTTCTGTTCTTGTTTGATTAGGAGCTTAGGGTAGGATTGGATATTCTAAAGTCTATAGGGTCTAGCATTATGTATGACTAGCATACACTAGGGCTGCAGGGGTTGGCGGAAGTTTCATGGATGGGTGAGTTGTAGGGGACCGGTAGGTCAGTTGTGAGACGGTTAGCCTTCCTCTAGGAGTAAGGATTGAGTGTTCTCTATGATATGTATGTTGTTAGTGTTGGATATAGTGTCTAAGTCCATAACTATATTTGGTATGTACTTGTCCCGACCCGGCATGGTCCATTTGGGTTGCACTTCACCCGAACAATTTATGGATAATCGTTTGAGAATAGTATAAGTTATGATTTATTAATATATTATAAGTCCTAATATATTAATATAAAATCATATTATTTAATTAGTATTGATCTATAATTAATTTAGAATTAATTTAGAGATCAAAAGTATGACTAATTAAATATGGGCTCTTGTATTTATATAGTGTGGGCTAATGCTTATTTGGAATGGGCTAGGCTTGCATGGAAAGTCCATGGATACTCCATGGAGCTTTAACCCATGGATCTCATGGAAATGAAAAGACATGGGTATTAGGGTTTACATGGATGTAACCGTAATCCACCACACTATATAAAGGAGGCTTTGGTTCTTGAAATTGCACTAGTTGATATGTGTAAACTAAGAGGGCCGATTTCAAGAAGTTTGTGACTATTCTCTCAAGTTTCCAAGTTTGTGGTGATTTGTGACTTCCATTTGAGGCATCCATATTATTGGTTCTAGGCTCTCAAACTCCAAGCAATCAACTACTACTACAAGGTAAGTAATTCTACTAGTTTTATTTGATTCAAGTACCCCATGCCATGCTAGTTAGGATAAGAACCTTGGAAAAATAATTATTTGCATGTATCTTAGTCAAACATAGATCCAAGGTTTCTAGGGTTGCATGTACACCATAGGAGTGTTAGAATGCTCAAAACTCATCAGTGGTATCAGAGCCTGGTTTATTTTATTTGATACTTGATGCAAAAAAAAAAAAAAAAAAAAAAAAAAAAAACTTGAAAATCGAAGTTTTGTTCAAAAGCTCGTATCAAAATTTCAAGTTTTGTATATGTACTTACGATTCTTGAAATTTTTGATATGAACATTCATAAACATATGAGTTTAGAAGATCATAGAAATTATGTGCTAATAATTGATTAGATTAATTCTTGATCTTTATGTGTTTTAATGGAGTCCATAACTAGTTCTTAAGTTATGGATAACCAAAAATCACATTTATAAATAACCATTAAAAGAACACATAGGTTACAAAACTTGCCCTCAAGTTTTGGAACATGTAAAGTCATATTAAAAACTTTAGTTCCAACCCCTAGAATTTTAAAAGTTAAAATTCAACCCTTATACTTTATAATATTATAAGTTTAATAATATTTATATATGTATAAGATCAAGTCGTCTTACCGCTAGTACGCCTCATTCACGAAGCCGGTCTATAAGGGAGGTATAAGGTTGTTGCCTATAAAATGGCAACTTAATGGGTGTCCACTCTCACCCACCGCTTCCTTGATCGGTGGAAGGTCGTTAGCCGAACGGGTAGGACAAGGACTTATAAATTCTCATTAAAAGTATAATGATAATACTAAAGTAACTAAACTTTATTGAATTCCCAATCTTAGTTATTTTAGGAAAATGTGAATAAGGTGCTAATCCATGAAATTACACTTTACACTTTGTTTAAGCCGTTAGTGGAGCGTGTGTGGTTAACCGGCACACTAACTTGAACTTAACAAGGTAGGTAAAGGGTGACTTAATGTTTATCATAGTATCGATGGAGCGTGTGTGGTTAACCGGCACATCGATTGAGGGGTAATACATTAAGGGTACCAAGTAATTTGCATGGTTACTTCACACCTTGTTTTGTGATCCTCGGCATCCCAGTCACAATTTGAAGGGCACACTCGAGATTGAAACATGCCATTGAAGAAAGTTCAATGAATCTCAAAGAATCTAGGAGTTTCTAAACCAATTAAAACCTAATTAAATATCTCGTTTTTCATGGTGGAAATTGGTGAATCGCCATTCACTTACCTTCAAATATCTTATAGCTTAGATTACGACATCTCTCTTCTAAGTTATAAAATATTGTGTTGGGTCCTAGCCTTAATATTACATTTGGGTGTTTTGTTAAGGACTATCTCTATATCTAATCTAATCTATTCCCTCTTCTTTTCAGATGTCTTCCAATAACAATGCTTCTGGCTCAAACCCTACTAGCTCCTTCTCTCTCATGAATCTTTGTGGGAGAGTCATCTTTCATGGGTCCAACTTTACAGATTGGATCAGAAACATCAGGATGGTCACTCGGTATGAGAACAAAGAATATGTTCTCGACAAGGAGCTGAAGGTACCCGAGCCAACTGCTACTCCTGAAGAGCTTGCTGAATATGAGGTACATGAAAGAGATGCTACAAAAGTGGCATGCATCATGATGGCCACCATGACAGCCGAGCTCCAAAAGTCCTATGAGGACTATTATCCTTTTGAGATGCACCAGGACTTGATGGACCGCTACCATCAAAGTGCTCGTCAAGAGCGATATGAAATAATCTCCTCCATTATAACAACCCGAATGAAGGATGGTGAACCCATCACGGGCCACATGCAGAAAATGCAAAGGTATGTGGACCGTTTACTGAAGCTGAATGTGAACTTCCCTGAGGAGTTAGCAATAGACATCATTTTGCACTCCTTGCCATCATGTTATGATCAATTCCTCATGACATATCACATGAACAAGGAAGAAGTCACCCTCAGCAAACTTCAAGGACTCTTGAAGACCGCCGAAAGTGGTCTAAAGGGTAAGTCGGTTGTTACTACTCCTACTCCTACTCCAACTGTGGCCAATGTCTTGGCAATCGGGCATGGCAAAGGGAAGAAGAGAAAGAACCCTTCTAAGGGTACCAAGGGTAAGACCCTTGAAGGCTCCTCTTCAAGAAAAACCAAGAAAGGTTTTGTCACTCCTTCTGCTAACCCTAATGAGGCTGAATGCTTCTATTGCCATGAAAAGTCGCACTGGAAGCAAAACTGCCCAAAGTACCAGCAAGATTTGAAGGATGGGAAAGTAAAACCCAACCATGCAGGTATATACACTATATTGTCTAATAACTCACCTCATTCTAAGTCTTGGGTCCTTGATACAGGTTGTGGTATTCACATATGTTGTGATTTGCAGGGACTAAAAAGAAGTGAGAATGTGGAGCAGGGAAAGATAAACTTGATCATGGGAAACAGGAAAGCTTCACCTGTCACCAAGATAGGAGTTTATTCCTTAGTGCTAAATAGTGGGTTTACATTAGATTTGAATAAATGGTATTATTCGCCAGAAATGGCAAGAAATATTATTTCCTTTCATGCATTGTATAAACAAGGTTTTACCTTTTATTTTGATAATAATAATGGTAGTATTGATGCTTTCTTTAATAATGTTCTTTATTTTAAAGCATTACCTTGTGATGGCGTGTATGAAACTGTATCTGTTGTAGATAATCTAGGAAATAATGTATTGTGTATTAACTCTTCCACTAGCTTAGATAAAGAATCCTTATGGCATTGTCGTCTTGGACATGTAAGCAAGAAACGCATAGGCCAACTCCAAAAGGATGGAGTCTTGGAGTCATTTGACCTAAAGTCAGATGATAGTTGTGAATCTTGTTTGCTTGGTAAAATGACAAAGTCACCTTTTACTGGCACTTGTGCTAGGGGTGAAGATTTGTTGGACCTCGACACACGGATGTGTGTGGACCCTTCAGAACCGCCACAAGAGATGCTAATCGGTTCTATGTGACTTTTACTGATGATTTTAGTAGATATGGATATGTCTACCTAATCAAGCATAAGTCAGAAACCTTTGAGAAATTCAAAGAGTTTAAGCAAGAAGTGGAGAATCAGTTGGGCAGGAACATTAAGATGCTTCGATCCGATCGTGGTGGTGAGTATCTTAGTACTGAGTTCCTTGACTATCTTAAGGAATGTGGGATTGTCTCACAATTGACACCTCCTAGGACACCACAGTTGAATGGTGTGGCTGAGAGGCGCAATCGGACCTTGTTGGACATGGTTCGTTCCATGATGAGTCGAGCTTCGCTACCAATCTCATTTTGGGGGTATGCCTTAGAGACTGCCGCCCATATCCTTAATCTAGTCCCTACAAAGAAGGTTGCCAAAAGACCTCACGAGGTGTGGACTGGAAAAGTTCTCAATCTAGACCACATCAAGATTTGGGGTTGCGAGGCTTTCGTGAGACGCGAGACTCACGATAAGCTCGAACCCCGAAGCGAAAGGTGTATTTTCATCGGCTACCCACAGAAATCCTTTGGTTACATCTTCTACAAACCCAGTGATAATGTGGTCTTTGTAGCAAGAAGAGGATTCTTTCGAGAGAGAGAATTCATGAGCCAAGGAGACAGTGGGAGGCAAATTGACCTTGAGGAAATTCAAGAGTCAAGTGGTGAAGGAACCTCAAACCCTAGCCCTCAACCTGAGGAGAAAACTCCTGTTGAGCCGACTGAAGAATCTATACCTCTGAGGCGTTCCACCAGAGTTAGGAATGCACCTGAGCATTATTATGGTTTTCATATTACTGCAGAAGGTGAGACACTTATCAGTGATAACACACTGGTAAATCTGGATGAGCCTAACAGCTACACGGAAGCCATGGCAGGCCCTGAGGCTGCTAAATGGAAAGAGGCTATGGATAGCGAGATACAGTCCATGTGTGACAATCAAGTTTGGAACTTGGTTGACAATGTACCTGATCGTAAGATAGTTGGGTGCAAATGGATCTTCAAGAAGAAGACCGACATGGGTGGTAATGTACACACTTATAAGGCACGACTGGTTGCAAAGGGTTATTCTCAAACTCCGGGAGTTGATTATGATGAGACCTTTTCACCAGTGGCCAAGATTAAGTCTATTAGGGTTCTGTTAGCCATTGTTGCATTTCATGATTATGAAATATGGTAAATAGATGTCAAAACCGCTTTCCTTAATGGAAACTTGGCTGAAGATGTTTACATGGTTCAGCTAGAGGGTTTTGTCAGTACAGAGTACCTCAGTAGAGTGTGTAAGCTCGAGAAATCCATTTATGGATTAAAACAGGCACCTCGCATATGGAATCTTTGCTTTGATGAGAAAGTCAAAGAATTTGGCTTTTCAAGGAGTGAAGATGAATCCTGTGTCTATATCAAGGCTAGTGGGAGTATAGTCAGCTTTTTGGTACTGTATGTGGATCACATACTACTCATAGGAAATGACATCCCAACCCTGCAGGAAGTAAAGTCCTGGCTTGGGAAGTGTTTCGCTATGAAGGACCTTGGAGAAGCTGCCTATATCCTAGGGATAAGGATTTTGAGAAACAGGAGTAAAAGACTAATTGGACTTAGTCAAAGCACCTATGTGGACAAAGTGTTGAAAAGGTTCAACATGCATAACTCCAAGAAAGGAGAGTTACCCATCCAGAGTAACGCCAGATTGAGTAAGACACAAAGCCCTAGTACTGAGGCTGAGATAGCAGAAATGAGTCGAATACCTTATGCTTCAGCTGTAGGATCGATCATGTATGCTATGACGTGTACTCGGCCTGATGTAGCCTTTGCTTTGAGCATGGTTAGCAGGTATCAGGGGAACCCTGGCAAGGCACACTGGACTGCGGTAAAGAATATCCTCAAATACCTACGGAGGACTAAGGACTGGGTCCTTACCCTCGGTGGCAGTGAGGACTTGAGAGTTGTAGGGTACAGTGATGCTAGATTTCAGACTGACAGGGATAATTTCCGCTCTCATTCGGGCTGGGTCTTTACTCTAAACGGAGGGGCAATTACTTGGAAAAGTTCCAAGCAGGAGACAGTGGCTGATTCCACTTGTGAATCAGAGTATATAGCAGCAAGCGAGGCAGCAAAGGAGGCTATATGGCTAAAGAACTTCATCGGAGACCTTGGAGTTGTACCAGCTATAAAGGAGCCAATGGAGATTTTCTGTGACAGCAATAGTGCGGTTGCCTTAGCCAAGGAACCAAGAGATCATGGGAGATCCAGACACATTGACAGAAAATATCACTTCATCAGACATGGAATAGAAGAAGGAATCCTCGTGGAAAAGAGGGTATCATCGGATGAGAACCCAGCAGATCCCCTCACGAAGGGACTGACTCGGGCTAAGCATCTCCAGCATGCTCGGAGCATAGGGCTGAAGGATGATATTAGTTTTAGTAGTTAGATAATCTTGAATTTGTAAAATGTAATTGACATTTGATGATAAATAAAAGCTGTTATTTATGAGTAAAGTGTTGCTATCTCTTGTCAATCGTTTACTATTATTTCTTTTTGCATGTTTTGATTTCCAGAATAATTATGTTATGGTTTATATCATATTATTCAAACTCTCCACAGTCGGTCATATGTTGGAAGTAGATATGAATCAAGACTGTCATGGGTTGGCTTGTAGAGGTCTAAGATGTTAGACAAAGCGGGGCTACAGCAGTATTGAGTGCTCATAAGTTCTGAGTATTGGATTCAACCCACGCTCACTTGTATCCCTTCATGGAATTTATCTCGAGTGATCGTGAGATGGTAATATCATATAAGTCTTTAAACCTAGAGATATGATTTGTTGCCTATGAGTTGGTTATGCATTGATTGCACGAAAACGCATTGGTAACTCGATGTTATAAACTGTGCCTTTGTGTGTAGTTCAACAAGTAGTAGAGCAAACATATGAGTCGAAGTTTATCTGTTCCTTCTAGGATTAGAAGCGATATCTGGGCCCCTCGATGATTTTGTTTTGACCTATGTACCGGGCCCGGTCAGAACTAAATTGATGTGTTCAGTTAAGTTCTATGTCAAACAAATCAGAAATCGGGAAACAAATGCTGGACAATAAGCAAGACCATGTTCCATGTATTTGTCCGACTGATATCTAGAACAGAGGATTATATGATCACTTATCTAAAATGGCGCTTCATAGTTCAACAGAGTTTAAAGAGCTACGATTGCTGATCGGTTCCTGAAGTCATACTTACAACTATAGTTATTAGACTTATCCAAGTGGGAGACTGTTGGATATAGTGTCTAAGTCCATAACTATATTTGGTATGTACTTGACCCGACCCGGCATGGTCCATTTGGGTTGCACTTCACCCGAACAATTTATGGATAATCGTTTGAGAATAGTATAAGTTATGATTTATTAATATATTATAAGTCCTAATATATTAATATAAAATCATATTATTTAATTAGTATTGATCTATAATTAATTTAGAGATCAAAAGTATGACTAATTAAATATGGTCTCTTGTATTTATATAGTGTGGGCTAATGCTTATTTGGAATGTGCTAGGCTTGCATGGAAAGTCCATGGATACTCCATGGAGCTTTAACCCATGGATCTCATGGAAATGAAAAGACATGGGTATTAGGGTTTACATGGATGTAACCCTAATCCACCACACTATATAAAGGAGGCTTTGGTTCTTGAAATTGCACTAGTTGATGTGTGTAAACTAAGAGGGCCGATTTCAAGAAGTTTGTGACTATTCTCTCAAGTTTCCAAGTTTGTGGTGATTTGTGACTTCCATTTGAGGCATCCACATTATTGGTGCTAGGCTCTCAAACTCCAAGCAATCAACTACTACTACAAGGTAAGTAATTCTACTAGTTTTACTTGATTCAAGTACCCCATGCCATGCTAGTTAGGGTAAGAACCTTGGAAAAATAATTATTTGCATGTATCTTAGTCAAACATAGATCCAAGGTTTCTAGGGTTGCATGTACACCATAGGAATGTTAGAATGCTCAAAAGCCATCAGTTAGGGTGTTGTGGTGATACTTGAGACAAATATGGGTAGGTGTGGAAGGTAGTATGGGCACGTACTATTGAAAGCACAGGACCTATACGCGTAGAAAGGAAGTCACAACCCCTAGGGATTAGTCGGGAGTTGGTTCCCAGTTACTTATGCGGATTGTCTGATATCTTCCTGTTATGTTTCAGAATGGCAGTTACGAGGGTGATCAGGAGGCCCCAGTGGCACCTAAGGTTATCGGCCAGGAGGGGCCAATGTTGATAGAGGATCGAGTCAGGGAGATCATCCGTGAGGAGGTGGTCGAGATTGTCCGGGGTCAGATTCCGGAGTTGTTCGGGACTATTAAGTCCGCTATGATGGAGTATTTCGACGACATATATGCAGCCCTCACTGAGACAGCTGCCGCTGCAGCCACCGCGGCTGTAACATCGGCGGGAGGGGAAGCGGGGCGAGTTTTTCAGTACAGGGACTTCGATAACACGAAGCCCCATACTTTTGATGGGACGCAGGATCCCATTAAGGCTATGAGGTGGATCTCGGATGTGGAGGGGTGTTTCTTCACCTGCTCGTGTCCTACTGACCAGAAGGTCAGGTGTGCTCTGAACCTGCTAAGGTCCGGGGCCAAGGACCGGTGGAGACTTGCGACTGGGTCGTACACTGATGAACAGAGAGCTGTTGTTACTTGGGAGCAGTTCAGAGACATGTTCCGCGCCCGTTACATTCCGCGAGTCGAGAGGGAGCGTTTAGCACAGGAGTTTCTGAGTTTGAGACAGGATGGGGAGTCGGTGACGGAGATCACCCGTATGTTCACTGAGAGGGCGATGTTTTGCCCGGAGTTTGCTTCCGAGCAGGCTCAGATGACCCGTTATCTGAGCATGCTCAAAACTGACATCCGTCAGTTTGTGTCTACCCAGCGATGTGATACACTTCTGGAGTTGCAGGAGGCCGCTAGACGGCGTGAGTTGGAGATTGAGCTGCAGTTGAGGGAGCAGCGGCAGGCCCCGTCACGGTCACAGCCAGCGCCAAAGCGGTCCAAGACTGCTGATACGAGGACTGGGGGACAGCCAGGCCGCACTTGTGGGAAGTGCGGGAAGGCTCATTCAGGGATGTGCCGGACAGGGAGTGGGTGCCACCGATGTGGCAAGCAGGGCCATTTGGCCAGAGATTGCAGGCAGCCGACTCCGACTTCTGGAGTCAGGCTTTGCTATCATTGTGAGCAGGTGGGCCATATCAAGGCCCAGTGTCCTCTACTAGCCGCCAAGCCGGCGCAGGCTCCAGCGCCGACTACCTTGAGGATCACGGATGGGAGACTAGTCAGGGCAGAGCCTCCGAAGGCTCAGGGTCGTGCTTTCCAGATGACTGCAGAGGAGGCCAGGGCAGCGCCAGATGTGGTTGCCGGTATGTTTCTCCCCTCTATCTCATTTATTATAATTGTGTTATGCTTATCCGTTGTACCTGTGATTAGGTACGTTTTTAGTGAACTCTTTGCCTGCTCTGGTTTTATTTTACTCGGGGTGAGTCGGTCTTTCGTATCTCAGTCATTTAGTAGGGAGTTCAGTGTGCCAGCGGGCGAGTTAGAGTGTCCGTTGCGAGTGTCTATCGCCAACGAACACGGGGTTTATGCTTCTTCGGTTTATCGAGGGTGTGATTTGAAGATTTTCGGGGTGTCCTTTCCGATAGATTTGATTCCGATTCCCATGGGGGAGGTGTGTGTGATTGTAGGCATGGATTGGCTCAGTCGGTTCGGTGCTATGATTGATTGCGAGGGCCAGCGAGTGGTAGTTCGAACCCCAAGTGGGGGAGAACTGACTGTATATGGTAAGGGCACCAGAGTGGGATCAGGGGTTTGTTCAGCTGCCAGGATTCGGCAGTACATTCAGCACGGGTATGCGGGTTATCTAGCGTATGTGGTAGATACGTGGGTCAGGGATCAGATTTCGGTTTCCGATGTACTGGTGGTCAGGGAGTTTGCAGATGTGTTTCCGGAGGAGTTGCCAGGGATACCTCCGGAGAGGCAGTTCGAGTTCAGGATCGAACTGGTGCCAGGTGCGGCCCCTATCACTAAGGCGCCGTACTGATTGGCACTGCCAGAGATGCAGGAGTTGTCGTCTCAGCTACAGGAACTGCTAGGCAAGCAGTTCATTCGTCCGAGCAGTTCTCCATGGGGAGCACCGATTCTTTTTGTCCGGAAGAAGGACGGTTCGCACCGGATGTGCATTGACTACCGGGAGTTGAATAAATTAATAGTGAAGAACCGTTACCCACTCCCGAGGATAGACGGTCTCTTCGATCAGTTGCAGGGTGCATGTTGGTTTTCCAAGATAGACTTGAGGTCTGGGTATCATCAGGTCAGGGTCAGAGAGGAGGACGTGGAGAAGACCGCGTTCCGAACTCGTTATGGACATTACGAGTTCGTGGTGATGTCGTTTGGGCTCACCAACGCGCCAGCGGTGTTCATGGACCTGATGAATGGGGTCTGTAGACCGATGCTCGATTGCTCGGTCATAGTGTTTATAGATGATATCTTGGTGTATTCCAAGACCCGAGAGCAGCATGAGGAGCATCTGTGGGAGTTGTTGGGAGTTCTGAGACGAGAACGGTTGTACGCCAAGTTCTTGAAGTGTGAGTTTTGGCTACGAGAGCTCCAGTTCCTCGGACATCTCGTTAACCAAGAGGGGATTTTGGTCTATCCGGCCAAAATCGAGGCGGTTATGCAGTGGGGGGTTCCGAAATCTCCCTCAGACATCAGGAGCTTTTTGGGATTGGAGGGGTACTACCGGAGATTCATACAGAACTTCTCCAAGATTGCGGTACCCCTCACTCGTCTGACGAGGAAGGGGGTGGATTTCCGGTGGGGCCCTGAGCAGCAGAGGGTGTTTGAGACCCTCCGACAGCGGTTGTGCGAGGCCCCAGTCTTGACACTCCCGGAGAGAGTTGTGGATTTTGTGGTGTTCTGTGATGCATCCATCACAGGGTTAGGGGCGGTCCTCATGCAGAAAGGACGAGTGATAGCTTATACATCGCGGCAATTGAAGTCGCATGAGACAAGATACCCTACGCATGACTTGGAGTTGGGGGCGGTGGTATTCGCCCTCAAGATATGGAGACATTACCTTTATGGGGTCCGTTGTACCATTTACACGGATCACAAGAGCTTGAGACATATCATGGATCAGCCGAACCTGAACATGAGGCAGCGCAGGTGGTTGGATGTAGTCAAGGACTACGATTGCAAGATCCTTTACCACCCTGGTAAAGCGAACGTGGTTGCGGATGCTTTGAGCCGCAAGTCAGCTGGGTCTTCCACCCCAGCGGTATGTATGAGGATAGTAGTGGACTCTCCGCTTGTGAGTCTGATCAGAGATGACCAGGTTGAGGGCATACGACCAGAGAATTAGAAGCTGGAGAGGATCAAGGGTGAGAATACCCGGTTTAAGCAGGATAGTCGGGGATTATTGACCCGATGCGGTCGGGTTTGGGTTCCGATGTCTGGCGGGGTTAGGCAGATGGTTATGGAGGAGGCTCATAAGTCTCATTTCTCTATTCACCCGAGGGCCACCAAGATGTTCTGGGATTTGAGTTTGAGCTATTGGTGGCCGTTCATGAAGCGAGAAATCGCTTGGTACGTCGAGAGGTGCTTGACCTGTAGGATGGTCAAGGCCGAGCATCAGAGGCCGCATGGCAAGCTGCAGCCCCTGGAGATCCCCATGTGGAAATAGGAATAGATCACGATAGATTTTATTACCAAGTTGTCGAGGACGACGAAGGGGTTTGATGCTATATGGGTCATCGTGGATCGATTGACCAAGAGTGCCCATTTCTTGGCCATACGGGAGAGCTCATCGGCCAAGAAATTGGCCGACATGTACATTCACGAGATCGTGTCTCGCCATGGGGTTCCCCTTTCCATTGTCTCTGATCGGGATGTCAGGTTTACCTCCCGCTTCTGGCAGAAGTTTCACGAGGAGCTGGGCACACGGTTGCACTTCAACACATCATTTCATCCGCAGACTGATGGTCAGAGCGAGCGGACCATTTAGACCCTCGAGGATATGTTGAGGGCGTGTGTCATCGATTTTGGTAGGAGCTGGGATTCCCACCTACCGCTTGCAAAATTCGCCTACAACAACAGCTATCATTCCAGCATTGGCGCCCCGCCATTCGAGCTGTTGTATGGGCGGAGATGTCGCACCCCGGTTTGTTGGGGTGAGGTTGGTCACAGGGTGATGGGTCGGACGGAGGTGGTCTTGCAGACTACCGAGAAGATTCAGCAGGTTAGACAGCGGCTGTAGACCGCTCAGAGTCGGCAGAAGAGTTACGCTGACCGACGCCGATCCGAGTTAGAGTTTCAGGTCGGTGACATGGTAATCCTGAAGGTCTCGCCCTGGAAGGGTGTGATCCGCTTCAGGAAGAGGGTAAAATTGGGTCCCCGATATATTGGGTCGTTCAGGATCATTGTCAGGGTTGGCAAGGTGGCTTACAGACTAGAGCTGCCGGAGGAGCTTAGTCGGATCCACAGTACTTTCCAAGTTTTGCAGTTGCGAAAGTGCATTGTGGACCCGGAGGCAGTGGTGCCACTGGATGACATTCAGGTTGATGAGCGCCTGAATTATATTGGGAGGCCGATTGCCGTTTTGGAAAGGAAAGTGAAAGTCCTGCGCAACAAGGAGGTTCCATTGGTAAAGATACAATGGGAGCATCGGAGGGGATCCTAGTGGACATGGGAGTCGGAGGCTGAGATGCAGGAGCATTACCCGGAGTTATTCGCTACAGCTGACTTCGAGGACGAAGTCTAAGTCAAGTGGGGGAGAATTGTAACATCCCAACCGTCAGGTATTATTAATTTTTCCTTTTAGACTTCATGTTTAAGGTCTACTCGACGAGTTGCGCTATGACTCGTCGAGTAGCAGCGGGCCAGGACACGTCAATTAATGAGTGACTCGTCGAGTCGGCATGGGGGACTCGACGAGTAGGAGCTGGCAGTGGAAACCATAATTTTCAGGGTTTTGCACCCTATATATTGGACCATTAGCGCCTCCCACTGTCCTCTATCACCCTCTTGAGACCCGGAAACCCTAATTGCCGTGAGTGAGAGCTTGGAGAGTGTTTTGGAGCTTTGGGAAGTGACTTTTGTGAAGGAAATTGGTGGATCAAGAGGCTAGCATCAAGATTTCTATGTGGATCCAGAGTTTACTTCAGTTTGGGCACGTTTTGGAGGTAACCAGTTGTACCTTAACCTCTTTTCTTCTAAGAATCATTCATATGTGAAAACTAGGGCTTTCTTTAGTTATTTATGAAGGGATTTTGGTATGGGAGCTAGATTTGAAGTAGAAACTTCAGATCTGAACCTCTTTTGAGTCCTAAGTCCATAAAGTTTCCAGCTCTTGCAAGGAAGAGACTCTCCTAAGGTGTAAAGCTCCATTAGAAGCTTAGATTGGCATTTAGAGCCTTTAGGGCCTTGCATGTGTGTAAAGTTTGCAACTTTACGTGATAAACACGCCTTAGAAGCTTGGATCTGTAATCTGGAACCTTGGCAAGGGTTAAAAAGTGTCTGCATGGATGAAGGTCTGCAAGGACTCGGCGAGTTGCATAGTCAACTAGGCGAGTCATATGAAGATGGTCGTGAACTCGTCGAGTTGATGAACAAACTCGGCGAGTCCGTTGAAGATTGCCTTGAACTCGGCGAGTCGTTCGATGACTCGGCGAGTCGGCTAGGGTTTCTCCCAATTCTTGGACACGTATGAACTCGGCGAGCTAAAAGGGAACTCGACGAGCTAATCAAGGATTTCACGACTTCTCGAGTTTAGGAAGGACTCGACGAGTCGATGGTCTGCACTCGACGAGTCGAGTCATCATGGACTGTTGACTATGACTGAGGACTTTGACTTTGACCAAGAGTTGACCAGTTGACTTCTGAGAGTATTCTGGTAATTTGGAGATTTACTAAAAAGGGTTTTATGGTAACGATAGGTGGTGGAGTTCGTGTTGGTGATCCGGGAGTTGAGTTTTTAGTTTCAGACGACAGTTGCGAGGTGAGTTTTCCTCACTATACTCAAGGGCCTAAGGCACCAAGGTCGGCCCTTTGGATTATTATATGGTTATGTTATGCTAGTATGATATGTTAGATCGGTATCCTAGAGGTTAGGATAATATTATATGATATGTGGTATGATCTGTTAGATTGGCATCCTGGTAGATAGGATGGTGTTATGTACTATGTGGTAAGATCCGTTAGATCAAGTATAGTATATAGACTGTTATGTGATTATCTATTATATGTGCACATGTTTGTTTGGCGGTTGAGGCTTATCTGCTTGGTGCGAAGGCCAATAGACCTGGGCATTCCAACCTGTAGGTTGTGGGCCGTGAGTATTCCATCCCGAGGATGTTTGGACTCAGAGTATGTGGGAATTCCAACCTGTTGGTTGTGGGCCTGGGGTATTCCAACCTGATGGTTGATTGGACCCATAGTGTGTTGGCAATCCAACCTGTTAGTTGTGGGCCTGGGGTATTCCAACCCGATGGTTGATTGGACCCATAGTATGTTGTTATGATTATATGTGTATTGTTACGGGTATGGGTATTTTGGGGGAACTCACTAAGCTCTCGGGCTTACAGTTTCAGTTTATTGTTTCAGGTACATCAGGGGATCGCGGCAAGGCGAAGGCGTGATCGTAAAGCTCCTCATGTTTTGTCTATATTTCTGGGAAAACTCTGATATTATACATTTTGAAAACAAAGTTGTAATGATTTTTAATGGTTGAAATGTTTTTAAAAGTTTAAAATTGATTGAAAATTTTTGGGTGTTACACACACGAGGTTAACTACACCACTCATGACCTAGAGCTTGGAGCAGTAGTGTTCGCCCTGAATATTGGAGGCACTACCTATACGGAACAAAGTGCACCATCTTCACGGACCACAAGAGCCTTCAACACATATTCGACCAGAAGGAGCTAAACATGAGACAACGACGTTGGGTCGAACTACTCAACGACTATGAATGTGAAATTCGTTATCATCCGGGTAAAGCCAATGTAGTGGCGGATGCCCTAAGTCGAAAGGAGTACTCTGGTCGAAGAGTGAAAGCGCTAACCATGACAATCCATTAACACCTGTCAATGCAAATCAAGGAAGCCCAACTAGAAGCCTTGAAACCAGAAAACATGACAGGTGAAGCACTTAGAGGAATGGACATGAATCTTGAAATCAAAAGTGACGGAGTTCGTTATCTCGTGAATCGAATCTGGACACCGAAATTTGGTGGATTCAGAGAGGTGGTCATGAATGAGGCACACAAGACTCGATACTCCGTACACCCAGGTTCAGATAAGATGTATCTGGATCTTAAACAACTCTATTGGTGGCCAAACATGAAAGCAGAGATTGCTACCTACGTTGGCAAGTGCTTAACTTGTGCCAAGATCAAGGTAGAACATCAAAAACCCTCAGGTCTACTCCAGCAGCCCGAAATATCTGAGTGGAAGTGGGAGCAGATTACCATGGATTTCATAACCAAACTACCCAAGACGCAAGGTGGTCACGATACCATTTGGGTGATCGTCGACAGGTTAACCAAGTCTGCCCACTTCTTGGCAGTCAAGGAGACCGATAAGATGGAAAAAATGACAAGGACTTACATCCGGGAAATCGTGCGACTTCATGGAGTGTCGATATCTATCATATCGGATAGAGACAGTCGATTCATTTCACGATTCTGGCAATCACTACAGAAGTCCTTGGGAACTAGGCTAGATATGAGTACAGCCTATCACCCACAAACTGACGGACAGAGTGAGAAAACTATACAAACCCTATAATACATGTTACGGGGTTGTGTAATAGACTTTGGTAAAGCATGGGACATCCACTTACCATTAGTTGAATTCTCGTATAACAACAGTTATCACACTAGCATCAAGATTGCTCCATTTGAAGCCCTTTACGGCCGCAAGTGCAGATCACCTCTGTGTTGGGCGGAAGTGGGCGACATGCAGTTGGCGAGAGGCCTAGTCCCTGATAGCACTCTCACTGGTCCAAAAATCATTAGAGAGACGACTGAAAATATCGTTCAAATCCATGAACGACTAAAAGCCTCAAGAGATAGACAAAAGAGCTACACCGACAAGAGACGAAAACCCTTGGAATTTCAGGTTGGTGACCGTGTCCTACTAAAGTTCTCTCCCTGGAAGGGCATGATACGCTTTGGGAAGCGTGGAAAACTAAACCCAAGGTACATTGGACCCTTTGAAGTTATTGCAAGGATTGGTCCAGTAGCTTATAAACTCCAACTACCACTCAAACTTAACAACGTACATCCTGTGTTTCATGTGTCTAATCTAAAGAAGTGTCTATCTGATGAAACTCTTGTAATTCCACTCGAGGAGATCGAATTGAACGATAATCTTAACTTTGTGGAAGAACCCGTCGAAATCATGGATAGGGAAATAAAACGAACAAAGCAAAGTCGCATACCAATAGTAAAGGTTCGTTGGAATGCTAAGCGGGGACCTGAATTCACTTGGGAGCGAGAAGATCGGATGCAACAAAAGTACATGCATCTCTTCCCTAATCCATAGACACTTACTTTGTAAATAATTTCGGGACAAAATTCCCTCTAACGGGGGGATGATGTAACAACCCGATATTGTAAGTCAATGTAATGACCTAAAGTTAAATATTTTAACCTACTTTTGAGATAATAAATATAGCGTCAAAAATGAAATGTTCAAAAATCTCAATTTGGATATACTAAGTGGTATATATCGTAACAAAGTTTTCAAAAATATAAAGAACACTAAAATCCGAGTTATAACGAAGGAGTTATGACCAATCGAAGATCCGCAACAAAACCTGTAAAACACTTTTAAGCATAAAACGCGAAATTTCAATAAAATACTTTTTAGCCTTAGGTATCCAAATGAAAGTCGTAGATATCATTAAACCGTAAACGTACATAAAAAGAATGTCCAAATCTGACTTCGTATGAGGAAGTTATGATTTTTCTAAGTTTCGGATATAGCAGTAGACAACTAAAACTCGAAATAGAGATCGAGCGACTTTTAGCCGACGCAACCTTAACGAGAATCGAAGATCTCAACAATAGTAGTACAACGGTAAAAAGATAGACGAAAACGGACGTCGGATAAAGAAGTTATGAAATTTTAACGGACTTTTCCAGTCCCGGCCTGGTAAAAATAAAATATTAAATATAAAGTCAAAATTAGCCGACGGAGTCTAAACAAAAGTTGTAGAGCATAATCTCACCTACGCGTGGATATAAATAACGTCAAAATTGGAACTCGTATGCAAGAGATATGAATTTCTGAAGTTCGGGACACGAAACCCCACACTGTCAGAAAACTCACGACGTGAGCTAGTGATTGATGGGTTCCAGAGTCGGGCTATCAGGCGTCGAGTCTACGGAAGGTCTCGGGTTTAGGCTGCTCAATTCACGACGTGAACCACCCCAAATTCACGACGTGAATTCCAAAAATGCCCTCCTATAAATAGAAACCGAAGGTCTCGGGTTTAGGCTGCTCAATTCTACTCTCCTTTCTACTTTTACTCTGTGTTAAGCATCCCGAGACTACCCTGACGCCCCAGTTACGTGTCCGAGCCCTGATGAAGTCCCGAAGTTCCTGAGAAACTTGCTTATTTCCATTCGAAGTGCTGCCCGAGTTAAACATCGTCTTCATCAAACCTTCACTCTTACCAAGTCAGTTCATACCCCTATCACTACACTTTTAAATGCTTTTAAACACTTTATATGGGGGATACAAGTAAACACATGGTTAAAATCGTGTGAAAACATCAATCTTTTACTATAAATTCCTTGCGGTTGTTATCACTATCATACAAAAATGTTAGCATGCAAAACATCTTACGAAACCATTTTACCCTCTCGGGATGAAGTGTGTTTGTTAATAAAAATATGCTTTATTATTATGTTTGCATAATACATCTTGACAAGGGTAACCATTTCAACTATAACATTACTTATATATATAAGAAATACAAATCATTGCTATACCTTTATCAGCATAGTAAAAAGGGTAATCATTTTCGGACACAAACACATTCATTTCAAAAATACGTGACTTAATTGAGAATATGTGAGTCATTCGTCTTCATCGTATCTATCAAGGTATACAAGAAAGCCCTGTTTTAAAACCAGAGTCTCCGTCCGGAGAACGTGATAAGTGTGTATAGATCTATACGGGACATATGATCCCGCACCCTGGCTGTTAGCTACAGGTGGACCGGCAGGTTAAGGGTGACAAGTGTCATAACATTTCGACGCCTGAAGAACGTCGCTACAGGCAAATCCATCATAGTACTGTTATGAAAACCCATAGGATAGACAATTATTATGGTATTATGTTTTACGGGAAAAGTAATATTACAGTTATTTTACGTAAAAATACAAGCTTCCTATAGTTTTGTTCACCAATAAAACTATACATTTTCAGTATAAGTATGTCATATTTACTTACAAATTACAGTCTTGGGGATTTAAGACTACTTCTCACTCTTAGGAAAATATAGGATTTTCCTTGTTCAATACATTCCTTTCATACAAACAACGATTCATAACTCATTTTATAAGAAAATATCGGATTTTCTGGAAAATAAACGTGGACTTTCGAATGGCATGCATTTATTCAAATAACTACTTATGAACTCACCAACTTAATTGTTGACACTTTTTCTTTGAAATAACTTGTATTCTCAGGAAATCGCTAAACACCAGATTAGCAACTACTTTTGGGGACTAATGCTCTAGCGTTAGCAACATCTTTTGGAACATCATATTGTATTTGACTTTTGAAACATGTAATACAACAATCATGTAAACTTTTCAAATATATATTATGGTGGTGTGTACTTTCTTTACTATTCAATTGTTATGATACTGTACATGACGTCCTCCGCCCCCGAATGTTTCCGCCGTTCAGGTTTGGGGGTGTGACAGATCGTTAGATATTCTGAAAAGATAGTTATTTAAGATTAATGAAAGATATCCTAAAAGATAGAAGGCTAAGTAAATAAATAATAAATCTTTTCACAAAAGAAAAGTATTATTAAAGGAATTCAAAAATAAAAACTCATGCACTCACCAATATTATGTTGACTTTCAAAATACATGTATTCTCAGGAAGATGAGTGTGGAAGAGTGTCCCCCAAGTATGAAGGAAGTTTGCAAGGAAGTGGTTGAAGTGTAGTATAGTTATTTTAGGATTTTGTGTCTGTCCCTAAAACAATGTAATCCTTCAAAAATAAATAATAAATAAATGTTTAAAATATACCTTTGTGTTTGATTGTACCTATTGCCGAGATCCAATTATCCCTACGTCGCATTGTCCGGTGTTTCCGCCAACGGCTGGGTAGGGTGTGACAGACGATCTCTTTTCAGTCTCTCACTAAGATATCTCTAAAGATTTACTCAACCCACTGACTAGAGCATCGGAGCGTCCTCCCGGGATCCCCTCCTAGAGAATGTCTGACGTATTGTTTGATTGTGACTACAGGTTCCGTTTGGAGATTCCTTAGCCGGCCGAAATCTCGCCGTAGGGACGACATCTCAACATTGGCGCCATCCGTTGTGTGAAAAAACGAATAAAAATCGCATAGAAAATCCATGATAGCCGAGGAAGAAGAGATAGAGGTAGTGGAGGAAAAAGAAGAAGGAAGCGGAGCCAATAGAAGCCCAATTTTTCCCATGTAGCCGTTAGATCAACGTGCCACCATAACATCCACAGCGCTATCGAATCCAGCAACCACCATAACATTGCCAAAAGGGCAACCCAGCAACCAGAATTGACGATAGCAACAACACCACTACTCTTCATTCCTCTATCTGAAGCACAAACTCTTGGCCACAATACAACTAGCATCGTGACGAATGTTGGCACCACTATAACAAGGGGTATATTTCTAACTTAAGTTTCTTGACCATCCGGTCACAATAACAAAGAAGAACAAACAGTCACGACACGGAAGAACTGGTTAGAAAAATTATTAACTTAAGGTTCTCAGTAGATGACCCACGCCAACAGGTTGGCAAGGAAACGAACCATTGGTCATCCAAGCACGCATCCGCAATTCCATAATTTAGCCGATATGGGTAGTTCAAGCTACATAATATATGAACATTGTTTTACACAATTGCCTCAAGAATGGAAGACACACCTTTTCCCAACAGCGGTAAGTCTGACAGGGATTACAGGACACAACATATGGCCATTAGGAACAATACAGCTACCCCTGTCCCTATACAGCCAAGATGATAGGTGGAAGAAGACGGTCCTGATATAATTTATCGTAGAACGCTACTCGGCAGAACATAATATCATCCTAGGTAGAACAGACCTATTACACTTCGTGTTAAACTCGAGTCCTGATAAACTTCCCCTCCTAACCCTTTAATTTGTGATTTTGCGACTTTGGCCCTTACGCGGGGAGTATCCGGATGGTACGATGGGCGTAAGGGGGACTTATCCAAACGACAGCATTTTAAGGGAGTACGCCGGGTGTACTCTGAGTACGCAGGGCGTACTCCGCTAGGACTCAAACCTTAATCTCTAGGATTTGGACCCTATATATTGCACCTTAAGTCCCATTTCCTCATCCCATTTCCAGCCTCCATCAATTGAAAGGTTGTCCCTTACAAACCCTAGCCCTATTGTTGAAATTTGAAGCTTAAGAGTGTTTTTTTGTGTGTTTCAAAGGGAGGAGAAGGTGGTAGTGAAGCTTGGAACCTAGAAGCAAGCTTGGATCTGGAAGTTTCAACAACAACCTCTTGTTGGGAGAAAAGAGACTCATCAGTGAGATTCCATTTTGGAACAAAAAGATTGTTGGAAGAAAGAATCTTGCCTTGGAAGCTAGCAATGAGATCATCATAGTCAGATGCCTCCGAAGTAGCAGGAGACTTGCCCTTGTGGACCGGTGGTGGCTCTGTTGGGCCAGTCCCGGTGGGATCCTTGTTCATCATGGGATGCTTAGACACCCCTGGTATCCCTTCGGATTGGTGTGTATCATCGTCAGGGATACTTATTACCTATTCACTAGAGGTTAGCAAAGTGGAAATGAAGTTGGTGGCAAGCTTGCGTCGACGATAGCTTTCGGCAACAGTTTTTCCTTTGGTCGCATCAGAAAAAGTTGCAAGGCTCAAAAGTCCTCTTTTCCTCGTCATGTGGGATGTTGCACCCATCAAAATCCCACCTTTGTTATCTTCCACACACTCAAAAACCTCAGAAGGGACTGGAGGAGGAAGCACGGCTAGGGGCGCGCCAGACGGGTTGCCAGAAGTCTCGTCGATAGGGGCCAAGGGTGAAGGTACCGAAACAGCAGAAGTAGTGGATGAGGAAGGTTGTCACGAAGAGCAATTGGTCGAAACTGCAAATCCCTTGGAATTTCCGCCCAAGCACATCAGAAAAAGAAAACACTCGTTTCTCCCCTGAAAGATAACCATTCCCTTTTTATCTTAAAAACAAGAGGGATTGAGGAAGGGAATAGGAATATAAACGAAATAGGAAAGTCAAAAAGCAAAAAATCCTACCTCCATTGATGACAAAATATTCAGGCATTTCTTGACGGCGCCGCTACTCGGTGTTCATCCCCGCACCAGCAAGAATGCATTCAGGGAACTCCTCGGGAACAACGGTAAAACTTTCCAGAAGACGAACAATTTCTTGATCCCGACCAAGAAATTTGGGTGCACTATCAGAAGTCACTTAAGTTCGAACGTAGGGTCCTCTAACTCGAGATCTGTCCACCCAGAACCAATGATTTTTCCAGTTCTTCAAGCTGCTTTTCCCGTCAGGAACAAGGACGTGAGCATTCTTTCGGGTATAGGAAATAAACTAGTCACCAGCGGTAGAAAAATGAAAAACGTTCTTGAACACCAGGAGACTTGGAAGAAAACCTTGAGATCCACAAGCATCTCAAAAGCAACGACCTTGTTTACAACATTAGGAGTAAGGTCGTAAACATTGACCTCGTTTTTGTGAAGCACCTCGTCGAGAAAATCAGTAGTCGGAAGCCGATAGCCAACATTAAAGGTCCTGGCATAAACACCGACTTTTCCCAGAGGAGATTCCACAAAAGAGGCTTCGTCCAAAGGTACAAGTACTCCATCCTCCGGCTGCAAGCCGTACTTCTCCCGGAGAGTCTCAACATACTCAGAAGTCGGAATAACACCATGGGAAGAAATCATGCTAACAAGGAGAGCCATTTCCTTTGAAAAATGAAGAACGGAGGAAAATGAAATTGAGATTGGAAAGAAGAAGGCGTATAAAGGGGAAGACGGGTATTTATGGATAGAGATCACAACAAATCAAACGCCCAGAAAAAGCGGGCCAGTTTGCAGGGGTAATAACTGTTTGACGGATAAGAAAACGACACATGTATCTATGAGTCTAGCACATGATGACTCGCTACGCTGCTTCATCACTACAAGACTAGGGGGCTTGATGACGTACCCCATAGTGATCTTTCGTGACGCGACTAAAAAACGATGGTAACTCGTCAAAGAGAAGCAGTCACTGGCTCGAATGCATCAAAAAAGAAACAATTGGACGGAACTGACCAACAAGGCCTGGGAGCCAGCAAAAAACAACGTCGAGGCTAGAACCTAACCAGACAGACAGGAGGATCAGTTATGCCCGGCAGCCAACGTTATACATAGAAAGACTTCTTGATCTCCACATAAGGCTATGGGCTGGCGCACAGAAGGAGACGTCGGTATGGTTGTGCACGGACCACTGCCATTTATTCCCTCTACACCAATCAAGACAAAGCAGGAGTCAGACGCAGACAAATAGACCAATAGCATCCCGACATACAAAATACTGTTGCTATGGTCCCCTCCGCCTAAAGTGCTAGCTATATAAGAAACGCTAGGAGCACTTGAAGAAGATACGATCTCTTTTCACTCTCTCACTAAGATATCTCTAAAGCTTTACTCAACCCGTTGACTAGAGCGTCGGAGCATCCTCCCGAGATCTCCTCCCGGAGAACGTCTGACGTATTGTTTGATTGTGACTACAGGTTCCGTTTGGAGATTCCTTAACCGGTCGGAGTCTCGTCGTAGGGACGATATATATATATATATATATATATATATATATATATATATATATATATATATATATATATATATATATATATATATATATATATATAAAAAGAAATATGTGGCTGTTAGGTACAGCAGATTAGGTATAAAAACCATTAATGTCATGTCGTTTTGGAGAATATATAATCAACTAATTTCCCAAAAATTTCATTTACTACTGATCATCCATTATATATATATATATATATATATATATATATATATATATATATTAAATCGTATTTAGGCTATCTTTGGCGTACTAGCTGAAAAGTTAGTTGTTAAATAAAAAGTTAGCTGATAGCTGAAAAGCTAGTTGATAAAAAATATCGTTTGGTAACTTAGTTGAAAAGCTAGCTGAAAAATATAAAATGACTTAAAATGACATTTAAAAGAATGCGTTTCTGTAACTAATTAAATGGTATATTTGGAAAATTTTACAAAAAAAACTCTTAAAAAGATAGTCTAAGTAGTTTTTTTTAAAAAAAACTAGCTTATAAGCTACTTTTGGCTTGCCATGACAAATTAAAAAAGCTCGAAAAATAAGCTAGATGTGGTGCATCAAATGACAAATGTTGTCTTAATATGAATACTTAAACCTGAATCATATTCTTTATCCCCTCCGTTTTGTCAATTCGGTTTATTCTGTCTACCATCATTAGTTCTCAACTGTTAATTCTTAATTATAAATCAATTTATTAAATGACATGTAATTTGACATTCATGGAACTTTAAATATGTGGGTTTCTTTGAAATCAATAATGAACTTTGTATCTCTTATTAGGACATAAATGAAAAAACATGACCAATAACAATGTTAGACATAAATGAAAAAGAATACAACGAGGTGTCATCGCAGTCAAAAAATTCAAAATTCATCTTTTATTGAGATATATATGATCATATAAAAAAACTGAATATGCAGTTTAAAATATTATTCTCATCTTATTTTTCAAGAAAACTCATAGGGACTATATATACAATACGTGAATGAGGAGTGAAACAATTGACAGCTAGATATCCTCACTAAAATAGGAAACTAAGAGATATACATGAAGAATCGGAAGGGATAAAGATTAAGCCAATTCCCTTTACTCCCCCTCAAGTTGGAGCGTGAAGATCACGAACGCCCAATTTGCCGAATAGATAACGAAATTGCTTGGCACCAAGTGGTTTAGTAAAAACATCAGCAACCTGCTCAGTGGTGCTGATGGAGCATGTCTTAATTTCTTGAGAGTCAATACGTTCACATACAAAATAACAATCCATTTCGACGTGTTTTGTACGTTCATGGTAGACAGGATTGTTGGCAATGTGGCGAGCAGCTTGATTGTCACAATAAAGAGAAGTGGGACCGGTTTGAGATACACCTAGTTCTTGCAACAACCATCGCAACCATAAGATTTCACTAACACAAGAGGCCATAGCACGGTATTCAGATTCAGCGGATGACCGGGAGACGACAGACTATTTCTTTGTTTTCCAGGAAATAGGTGCATCACCAAGAGTGATAAAGTACCCGGTTTTGGAGCGCCGAGTCAAGGAACACCCAAGCCAATCAGAATCACAAAAGGCTTTGAGTGTCAAGTCACCAGTAGAGGACAGAAAAATACCTTGACCTAGTGTGGCCTTGAGGTAACGAAGGATTCTGATGGCTGCATCAAAGTGTAGTTGACGAGGAGATGAAACAAACTGACTCAGGGTGTTCACAGCAAGAGTAATATCTGGGCGAGTAACTTGTAAGTATAGGAGTCTCCCTATAAGCCGCCGAAATTGGCTTGCATCTGCAAGAGGTGTGTCATCTGCTTTGTCAATATGTAGATTTTGTTCCATTGGAAATGCGCTAGGCCTACATCCTTAAAGACCACAATCCGCTAAAATGTCCAACGTATACTTTCGTTGGCTAAGAACCAACCCATCTGGAGTTCTGGTTGCCTCAACTCCAAGGAAAAACTTTAACGAACCCAAGTCCTTTATGCTAAAACGTTTGTGTAGATATGCCTTTATTTTGTTAATACGATCAATGTCATTGCCGAGAAGAATAACATCATCGACATATATAAGAGCAGCCACGTAAGTAGTTTGTGTTTGGAAGATGAAAAGAGAATGATCAGCTTTGGAGTGTCGGAAGCCAACGCTTAACAACGCATCCGTGAACTTTTTATACCAATTACGAGAGGCTTATCGTAATCCGTACAAAGATTTTTGCAGTCTGCAGACTCGCTTATCACCAACCTTAGCAAAACCTTGTGGAATTTTCATGTATACCTCTTCGTCTAAATCACCGTGTAGAAAAGAATTGTTGACGTCTAATTGATGGATTATCCATTTTCGATGAACAGCAACAGCCAATATCGTTCTAACAGTCACAAGCTTAGCAACGGGTGCAAATGTCTCATGAAAATCCACCCCTTCGATCTGGGTGAAACCTTTAGCCACCAATCGCGCTTTATAACGTTCAATTTCTCCATTGGGCTTGTATTTTATTTTATAAACCCATTTTGAGTCAATGGCTTTCTTTCCAGGCGAAAGATCCGTCAAGATCCAAGTATTGTTGGTTTTAAGTGCTTGGATTTTGTTTTTCATGGCTTCTCGCCACTTGATGTCTTTGACAGCATGAGAGAAGTGTTTGGGCTCATCGTGCGTTGAGATGGCAGTTAAAAAAGCTTTGTGTGTGTTAGAGAAATTTTTATATGATATAAAATGAGATAAGGGATGTACCGTTGAGGATGCTGAATTGACGCCGGGAAGAGAATGATCTAAGGAAGGTGGCAATTGCACTTCATAATCTCCAAATCGTTGAGGAAGATTTCGAACACGTTCCGGTCTATTTTGTTGCGTTGGAACGGTAGTAGAATGAGAATCTTGTAGTGAGATTCTCTCAGTAGGAGTTTGACCAAGGTCATCTTCTTGGTTTTCTGTTTCTGTGGGTGACGCATAATCAATACTAGGCTCCGGTGGTTCACTACTTATTTTTGGATTAGGCGGTTGATCGTAATCAGTTGGTGTTAGCCAAGGATCGGGGCTGGAAGAAACATTATTGGTTTCCAGATGCGCGTCATGAAACGGGTATTGGCACTCTACAAATTTCACATCTCTTGAAACACAGATTTTCTTTTCTTTTAAATCATAGACACGATAACCTTTTTGCCTTGGTGGATAGCCAAGAAAAACGCAAGGCCTCCCCCGTTCTTCAAATTTATCCTTTGACGCTTTGTTCTCTTTTATATAAACCAAGCACCCGAAGACTCTCATATGATCATACGTTGGTTTTCGATCAAATAAGAGTTCATAGGGTGTCTTGTTCTTCAGAACTTTGGATGGCAATCTGTTTATGATGTAGGTGGTTGTTAACACGCATTCTCCCCAAAACTTTATTGGTAGGTTTGCTTCAAACCGTAAGGCTCGTGCTACTTCCAACAAATGTCTATGCTTTCTCTCAACTACCCCATTTTGTTGAGGCGTGTGTATGCAAGATGTTTCATGAATGATTCCATTGTCTTCATAGAATTGTACCATTTGATTTGAGACAAACTCCCATCCATTGTCACTACGAATTTTCTTGACTTGCTTCCCAAATTGAGTTTTTGTCATTTTACAAAAAACTATCAAGCTATTGCTAGCATCAAATTTGTTTTTGATCAAATATACCCATGTGCATCTACTAAAATCATCAACGATTGTCAAAAAATAATGAGCACCGGAAGTAGAGGGTACACGATAACCTCCCCAAATATCACAATGTATAAGATCAAAACAAGCAGTAGTTTTTATAGAACTATCTAAAAAAGGAAGTCGAGTTTGCTTCGCCTTTACACAAGAATCACAATGTTCGACATTAACTACTTTTCCTATGGAACTAATGTGTTGAAGTTTATTGTTGGATGCATGCCCTAACCTTCTGTGCCAAATATCTGAATCAAACTTTGCCGTCATTGCTGCAATTCTTTTGTCCGTTCCTTCCAGTTGATATAGACCATTCTCACATCTCCCCGTGCCAATCAGCTTCCTCGAGTGTAAGTCCTGTATGAGACAGAAATCAGGAAAAAACGTCACAAAGCAATTGAAACTTTTCGTGATTTTGCTTACAGAAAGAAGATTGCATCTAAAGTCTGGAATATATAAAACACGATCAATTTTTGTGTCATTAGGAAGACATGCAGTCCCAATTCCTTGAAGTGGAACATCATCACCGTTTGGTATGCTAACATGAACTCCTTGGTTGGACCTTTTAATACTTGAGAGAGCGGATTTGTTGCATGCAATATTTTCGGTGGCACCTGAGTCAATGATCCAAGGGGTATTAAAATTAAACTTACCAGCCATGTTGGCTTCCGGTTTCATTGTGGATTCGCTCAGTTGCTTAATTAATTTTGAGTATTGTTCAAAATTAAGTCCAGGTATCGGGCTAGACTCAACTTTGACATTGGCTGCCTTTGGTTTTGGTTTAACAGGTTTTCTTTGGTCTCCTGTTTGCTTTCGGTTGCGAGAGTCCCACCATTCTGGGTAACCAATCCTTTCGAAACACCCATCTATGGTATGTCCATTCTTTCCACAGTGTTTACATTTGAGGCCTTCACGAGTGTTGAGTTGTCTTTCTGAATTCGTTTTGTCAGGTGCTTGGTTACGTACCTGATAGGCTGCAGCTTCGGTGATGTTCCTTCTTGAAGCGGATATGCTTCGTTGTTGCTCGTCTTCTGCTACAAGGTGGTATATGGTTCCAAGACTCGGCATTGGTTTGGTGCTCAAGATTTGGGTTTTAATGGTTCCAAATACTTCGTCGAGTCCCATAAGAAATTCATAGACACACTCTCTTTCTCTTGACTCAACGAGTCGTTTTCCAAGATCACATGTGCACTTACCACAAGTGCATCTTGGAATCGGTGAAACCGTATGGATCTCATCCCAAATGGCTCTCAATTTAGTGAAATAAGTCGATACGGTAGCATTATCTTGTCTCAGCATCGTTAGTGCCCGTTTTAGTTCATACGCGCGAGGCGCACTTTCTTTTCCAAACCGCTCTTCAAGATCTTCCCAAACTTCTTGGGATGTGTTAGCATATTTAACAATGTTTCGTATCTCCTTCTCCATCGCTGCTGTCATCCACCCCCGTATTAGAGCATCACAACGTTCCCAAGCTCGTAGTTCCAGGCCGTCTTCTGCTGGTTTGATCAAGGTTCCATCAATGAAGCCCGATTTATTCTTTGACAAGAGAAAATCCTTCATCTCTCTTGCCCAGTCGACATAGTTGTTGTCACTGAGAACTTCATTGACATGAATTTGTCGAGGGTAGTCGGTAGGATGGATGTAGAAGGGTGAAGCAGGATCCGATGATGGGTTTTTGGTGGAAGAGCTGCTGCTGGGTGTTTCTCCTCCTGTCATGGTCGTTTAGCAGGTAAGGTATCCCTACTCTGATACCATATAAAAAAACTGAATATGCAGTTTAAAATATTATTCTCATCTTATTTTTCAAGAAAACTCATAGGGACTATATATACAGTACGTGAATGAGGAGTGAAACAATTGAAAAGCTAAATATCCTCACTAAAATAGGAAACTAAGAGATATACATGAAGAATCGGAAGGGATAAAGATAAAGTCAATTCCCTTTAGATCATGGTTTACATAAATAGAAGACGTTCATGAAATTTTAATTAAGGCGCTGTCTAAGAATGTGTCTAGTTTTCATCAAAGTCATTTCTGTGATATCCTTTAAATCTTATATCATTACACTTGACTAAGCATACATCCCAATCCACATACATCATTTTCCAACTCAATAAGTTACATGTTTAAAACTGTTTAGATAATATTAATGATAGGAATTTAACGTTCAATTACCAATTATGCTCTTCATTCTCCTTCTAAAGGCACATTACTAAGATGGTGTCTAAATTCCCATTTCAACATTCTAATGTGCAAACTGTCATAATCTAGCACAATTACATAAGGTTGATCCCTTCATTCCATCACATTCACAAGGTTCGACCCTTATCCATTGGTTCGTATAATGAATTTCCATGATGAATATTTAAAATAGAAAGATGTTTATATCACATAATCTTGCATAAACTACCATTATACTTTTGTGTGCTTTGCCCCAATTTTTTAATAAAAGTTGTAAGGCATACATAAAAGTAGATATCTACAATACAGATAAATCATATATAATCATTCTGCACCATATAATACACATTCTTTGTGTTAATTTATTTCTCTGACCTAATCATTCTACTCTCTACTGACACAAGTCACCACACGAATCACATACTTCACAACAACAATTCAAGCACTCAAAACACGCAAGCGCCGTACATAACTGCGTCAGAGCAATCGCACATTGATCGTTCATTCGAGAACAACACCGTAACACACTCACACAACAACATCGATCAAGAACGACGTCGTAGCAAGAAGAAGCCGCCTGCATCATCATTCCCGCTGGCTCACTCAGCTTCACCTCTTCTGTTCCCGGCGCCAAATTATCAACACTCGCCATCACATTACCAAATCCAACGCTTAAATTGCTTAGATACATAACCTTATGATTCTCCAACTTCGAATACTCCTATTGTTAAAAATCGGTAATTAATTTTGTTAAAATATATATATATATATATATATATATATATATATATATATATATATATATGGAACAAAAAAGTAATTATATGTTAATTAAAAGGTGTAGTGTACCTCTTCAGGTAGAACTGAATCCATAGCTGGCTTTACTTTGTCGCCTTGAATTAGAATCATGTGAGTGTATTCGGAAGGAACTCCGATTTGTAGGCTCATTTTAGCAACTTTCTCCTCAAGTTGTTTATTTTGATCTAACCATGCGTGAGCTGTCAGCGTATCAATCTCCCTTCTCGCACAAACCTAATACACAAGACAGGTTTTTTTTTATACATTCAAAAGACATAAATGCCCTCGGAACTAGGTGTGAAAATTAAGATTATCTTTACCCTGTCTAAAGTAATGCCCTTTGCTTTTCTCACTTTGACATCAATCTTGTAAGAACTCATATCGGCTGTGAAGCCTCTAGCTTTGACAATGTCAGGAAAGGTCCCCTGGTATCGACCCGATAGAATTAATGGATTTCCATAAAAGTCCGGAACACGAAAAGGGTAAAACTGTAATAAACAGAACAATTAAGGGTCAATTTTAAATAAAAATGAATTGAATACAAAAAGTGTGTAAGCGAATGTACCTCATGTGACTCAAGAGTTTCTAGGCCATCAATGGTTACATTTGCAAGTACATGAGATGAGGCGTTGTTTAACAGTTTTGGTAATCGATCACTGATTGAATCTGGTCAAATTAAGAAAGGGAAAATTACAAATATACCCTCATAGGATATAATTATAAATATTTGTAGTTGATGAGAGTATGAAACTGACCTACATCATATGCAGCATCATAGCATCCTCTTCCCATATGTGCAAGCATTTGCAAAAAATAGTGATTGCAGTATGAACCTGAATTCATTAACATGTACAAATTACAAATATACCCATATAGGGTATTATAATTAAAGAGAAGTCATACATATTACATACCTATGCCAAATGTGAAAATTCTAGGAGAATTAATCCCTCCATCCATAAGGTGATCCTTCATTAGATTACAAATATCTTTTTCATCTTCAACAGATCCATCAGTAATGAGAAAAATGAGAGGAATTGATTCACCCGATTTACCAACCATATCAAATGCCTTGATGACATCATCAAAAAAAAAAAATTAATGATTTAGTTTTAATGTGGAATAGGAAAATTGTGTAAGTAAGTAAGTAAGTACGTGTTTTAGAGGAAGTAGGAGGTTTGTGGATCCTTCAGCAATGAGATTATTGTGCATCCATTCAATGGCATTTGTGATTCCTTCATCAGTTGCTGATTCCAATGAAGATGAGAATGATTTGATGTTTCCATTGAAGGCTATGATGTTAAAGGAATCTTCTTGATTAAGCTCTGAGAGGGAATTTATCAATGCATTTTTTGAATTCTCAAGAGGGTCATCTTGCATGCTTCCACTTATGTCTATTAGAAACACCACTTCCTTTTTAAAAGGCTATTATCACACAAATGAAGAACACTGTTAAAAACTTAAAATTGGAAATTACAATTGAAGAATTAAAGATTCTTGAAGTGTCCAAGTAGTTTACAAACCTTTGAAATTTTGTTACTTCCAGGGAAAAGATAGAAGCAGAACATATTTCTTTGATCATAATCATGAAGAGATGGAGTATGCAGTAGCAATCCAGCTAAAATATCATCTGAAGACAACTGAAAAGTAAAAAAGAGGATCAAAAATCAAAAAATGTTTTTGTATGCCCTTTTATACAGAATAATTAAGATGTGAGATCTTACAGAGTAAGAAAAGAAGAAGTTTTCAGTTGACCATCTTTTAACATCTGCCTCATATGAGAAGCTTAATTCACCAGACTTTCGTTTTGTTTCCTTTCAAAAAAAGAGAGAAAGATATTGGATTAGTAGAGAGGAAATAAAAATTTATTAGTAAACTATAATTTAATAAAAAAGTATACCTTTAAAGGATGACTAGAATAATTGCAGATGATTTCTGTATCTGTACCAGAGTTGACATTTAGCATGATTTTTTCCTTATTAGAAGTTTCCTTCACCACTGGAAGAACATGATCAGGAAAAGTGAAAGGCACACTGAGACAGAACTCATGATGTTGATATAACAATTTCTGAGACCATTTTATAGTGACATGGATTTTTGATCCTCCATCAACCTTTAAATGTTGAGCATCATAGAGTAAGTAAATCGGTGTAAAAACTTAAAAATGGTGATTCATGGTGCAGAGTTTATTAGGAAACCTGTGGAATTTTGAACATGTAAGTGTTGCCTTTCATTAGAGAGCTGTTATTTGTCTTTGTTACTTTTTCTACATCTTTTTCATTTTGAGGAGTTATGAATTGGGAAGAATATGATCTTCTTGTGCTCTCCACCTCAATACCTAGAACTGAACCCTGTTAGCCAAACCATGTTCTTTTCAGAAGTTAAATTGGGAAGTTTGATGGAAAACATTTGATAAATAACAAATAATAGAGAACGTTATAAGGATCTAAGCATCATATCCTTGCAATTCAGTTGTGAATATTAATAAATCTGTGTTGGCATACATTCTTCGGATCCCCAATCCATTAACTAGAAAAGGTAAAAGTGAAATTAAATAAACATGAACATGAACATGCTCCTTCAAAGTTAAATTCTCATTCTTCCCTTTTATGTCCACACAAATCGAATAAAAATGCCTAAAAAAGACGCTATAAATAGTAATTGTGTAATGGAAGTAATAAATAATGTGAACAGTTGAAGTATTTCATTTCTGGAAACATCACAAGGATGTAAATCGAAAAAAAAAAGGAGCGAAATAAGAGAATTAGTTTATCTCGCATTGCTTTAGTTACGACGTGATTTGTATTCCTTGCGTCAATTTTGGATTATCCGGTATTAATTTGTCTCTTCCTATTCAATAGTTGTTCGATTTTACATCCTTTGATGATTTACTTATGAAGTTATGAGATGGAATTGGAAACGAATAAGGGGATTCACGAACAGATAGCAATTTATTTACATTGATTACCTGGTCGCCCATAGGAATCGCGATTCTGCAATCGCAACATGACTTTGAAGTTACGCAATGAACGCGCCAAGTTCCGGTAACTGTAACAAACGCAGTGTCCAAATAACAGTCAACTTCCATCGTAATTCCATGCATATGTAGCGGAACCAGCGCCGGCGGATCACAATGCCCATAAACATACGGCTGGTAGCTACAAATATCCGGATTATCAACAACAGAAGGATCAGATATCACCGTGTAAACCATCGGCGCTGTGGGACGGTGATTCTCCGGCAACCGCAACGACGAGGACGACGAACATGACGACAACGACTTCTTCATGGACGGCGCCTTCGGAACAGTCATGGAAGCTTTATCTTTTCCGTAACTAATCCGTTTGGATAGCTGTAGTCCCGCTTGAACTGATCTAGAAAACTCATCGATGGCCATCGGAGGAAAATGTCGGTAATAATTGGTAGTCGGAGTGTGTGTGTGGATGTGTATGTGTGTGAAACTGCGAGTGAGAGTGGGAGTGAGAGTGAGAGTGAGAGTGTTAGTGTGAGAGAGAATATAGAAATAGCTGGTGTGACACTTCGCTATATTGGAGGTCATGTTCAAAAGGAACTCTACTTTTGGACTCATGTAATTGGAGACGAATTGACACGCTAATTAAGCATGTTTAATTGCCAATTCCACCTTATCAATTATTGCTAATGCTACCCTTTTATTATTATATGAACTATATATGTTAATAAAATATTTTTTTATAATCATAAGTAGATAGTTATACTTACAAATATAGAGAAAAAAAATTATAAATCAAAATCGAGAAACAATAAGATTAGTTGGTGTTTGGACTTCTCCAAAACCTGTTTGGATTATTAAATTTTTTCCCACTTGTTTTTTAATACTTAGTCTTAAAGTTGTAACTAACATGAATGTGACTTGTACTTGTTTATTTTTTTTGAATGGTCGAATCATATTAAAATAACAATGAGCTAACAAAATATTCATAGAGGTGGTCAATGTCTACTTTTATAATCGTTTGATATAATTGACTTTCAGTTTGGACCTTTTATTAAAAATCCCAAAAACCACATAAACATAATATTATCAACAATCGAATCTTTTTAAGTTTTTTGTAACTTGAAAATAAGGAATTCTAAAAGTTTCAAATATTTGGCATCTTTTTTTAAACAACAAGGAATATTATAAAAAAGCAAGAAGCTAGCAAAAAGATATTACACATACATAAAAACTAGAGTAGGATTTTTCAACCAGTCTATCAATTTCATAGAAATCCTAATACGTCTATTAGAAATCCAAAAAAATTATTTCTCAATAATCTCATCAAACAAAGAATCTTATCTTTGCTTCACCTTCCCGAAGATAAGAGAATTACGAAAAGTCCACAACGTCTAACAAGAAGTAATCACCATATCTTGAAACATTTTTCTCTGTGAAACAGAAAATGACTACTATCACCCCACATGATCAAAGAA
This sequence comes from Lactuca virosa, assembly GCF_052849685.1. Classification (NCBI taxonomy): domain Eukaryota; kingdom Viridiplantae; phylum Streptophyta; class Magnoliopsida; order Asterales; family Asteraceae; genus Lactuca; species Lactuca virosa. The sequence goes on from NC_136429.1 coordinate 205,786,886, forward strand.
TCAACTGATAAAGTCGAAGGAACCTTCACCCCCCCCCCCTCCCTCCCTCCCTCCTTAATCTAGTGACCCGAGACCAAAGCCCTTCAACTGAAGGACAACTACAAAAAAATATGGGAGATAGACTCGACCCCCTCCAAACATGACGAGCATAAAACGGAATCCAAATATGTGCATCTATGTGCCAATCTCTCTCTCTCTCTCTCTTTCTCTCTCTCTCTCTCAATCGAATACACTGCAATCTTATTCTCCACATCAAAATATTACATTTGATAGGAATAAAAGAATTTCACCTCGTAATCGTCAAAATGCTCCACATTATTGTTAAAATCACCACATCCAACACATTGTCTGTGAAATCCCCATTTTCATGGCCAGAAAAGAACGATTTTATTTATGCTTTATAAAAATCAGAGTATCTCTTTTAATAAAAATGTTGCGGAATTTGTTCCCAGAAAAAAAACATGGTAAATACGTTATCAAAGCATTTCCGAATAAACGTATTTTTTATTCATTTTAAAACATTTGGGATGTCATCGTCAATACAGAAACATAAGCATAAACAGTACTTACAATCATTTACACTAGTGATCTACATCTCTTTAATCTCTCAGTGAAATGTAACTTCATATCGACACCTGTGATACAAATAAGTTTGAGTGGGTCAGGTTGGGAAACCTGGTGAGTACATAGGATTTTCAACCCACAATAATATAATTATTATGTTTAATCATCAAACAGTTAACCCAATTACCCATCCCCATTATCTTCCTTACTCTTAAGGGTCTACCCTAAGAATTAGCTATCCCTTATTCATTCATTCCTAAGGATCATCCTAAGGATCATCCTAAGGATCATCCTAAGGAATCGGCACGAAATCCATCGTTGCCAGAGTTTACTCAACAGGCACTACATCGCATAGTCGCCAGGGCTTAGGCACTAAGTCTCATAGTCGCCAGGGTTTATACAACAGGCACTAAGTCGCATAGTCGCCAGGGTTTAGGCACTAAGTCTCATAGTCGTCAGGGTTTATACAACAGGCACTAAGTCGCATAGTCGCCAGGGTTTAGGCACTAAGTCTCATAGTCGCCAAGGTTTATCTCGTTTATCAACAGTATCGTTTTCGAGAATCCACTCGCAATACATGTCAATGGGTTTTTAGAGTACAGCTGGTGAATACACAGCTCAAATAAACACCTACAGGTTGCGAGCCTGCTAGTGTTCCACTGGACTGTCTAGAATAGTTTGTGGTTGTCATCCATACTCTACTAGATGACGGGGCCAACAATTGGGTAAAGGGCTTCTCACATGGTTCACCTCTCACCCTTATTTCATGGTCTATATCATCTCTCATCATTTTATTTTTGTCACACAGCAACTATTTCATCTACCCATGTTTTACCCAACACATTTTGTAGATATAAAATACATATACAGTTTAAATCATTTAAAACATGTATAAAAAATCTTTCACCCAACATAGACAGCAAGCATTCATGCAATATACACACATAGCACGTAATTTATATTAAAATACTTCATATATATGTGTAAGATGAAAGTAACTATGCACTCACCTGATAAGGTGGTGACTCGGTACTTGGACAGCGATTCGTTAATCTTAAAACTATTTCCCTCGGACAAAACCTAGTATCATTACGACTAGAGTTTAGTCTAATATTAACTGAGACTAATTATTACTATTATATAAGAGTTAACACATCTTCACCCACTATGTACAGACAGGGGCCAGACATGAAACACCGGAGGGCAGGATCATTTCGGCGTATAGCACTTTTGAATCCAGCAACCCAAGCGGCCCTCCAAACCAGATTCCCCGTACCGCGAGTGGTTAAAAAGATATTATAACGACACTTATATAACTCATAATAATAGCCTAAATACGCATTATAAGGTCTTAATAACATTACTATATTAAAGATAGGGTAGGCGTAGCTCACTTACAGCGGGTTTTTCGCAAAACCGGGCTTCGCTGGAGCAGCGTTCCCGAGCCGAAAGGCTCTTTTCTCAGGGCTCCGGGAGCCTCTGGGCTTCCTTCGGGTGCTAGGGGGTTTACCTAGACTTTAGGGGGCTTAAGGGAAGCTAGAGAGAGTCTAGAGAGAGAAAGTGAAGTTGGGAAGGTGTGAGAATGAATGGAACTCGGCACTCTTATTTATAGGATGAATTCCTGATGGACTCGCCGAGTTCGGTCACATACTCACCGAGTCAGTGCCACTTGTCAGCTTTCTGGTGGCCATACGTGTGTGGCCTGTATTGTGCCACGTCACCCCTGTTGCAGCAGCACCCTGCCGACTTCTAAACCCCGTAACTTTCGCATACAAGTTCCGTTTTTGACGTTCTTTACATCCACGCGTAGGTAAAAACAAGATCTACAACTTTCATTTTGACTCCGTCGGCTAATTCTCGACCGATCTTAAATGTAACAGTAGGAGGAGATTAGACTGTTAAATGACCGCGAAAAATTCATAACTCCTTCATACAGACTCCGTTTTCGTCTGTCTTTTTATCTTTGAGTTCCTATTAATGAGATCTTCAACTCTCATTTAGGTCGCGTAGGCCAAAAACAGCTCGAACTAAAATTCGAGTTTCGGGTCGTGCACTGTTATGTCAAATCTTAAAAAATTCATAACTTCCTCATACGAAGTCAGATTTGGGCGTTCTTTTTATGGACGTTCTCGGTTTAACATATTCTACGACTTTCGTTTAGATTACTAAGGCCAAAAAGTCCTCTATCGTAAATTCACTATTTTACGTTTCCCAGTGCCGTGCCGATTTTGCCGCGAAACTTCGACGAGTCATAACTTCTTCGTTATAACTCAGATTTCGGCGTTATTTATATGTACAGAACCCTTGTAACATATGCTACAACTTGGTTAAGATTACTCCTTCTAAATAATCTTTCATCAAAAACTCATTTTTGATGCTCATTGTCTTTAAACTGACTAGCCCGGATCTACGGGCGTTACAATTATCTCCCCCTTAGGATGATTACGTCCAGGAATCATCAACGAAACAGGGTTGTATAATGATTCCATACGTTCTCTCTTCATCCTAGGTAATAACTGTAACTTCTATGTTGCTTCGAACGAGTATCTAACTCTTGGACTCTTTGACTGTAGGCGGTACTCGATCTTGCACCTGCTCCCTATCTCACGTTAGACTCCAAATTATGACATTCGAGTCACAATCTCGATCCTTACTGGAGACTCCTTCTTCTTCTTAACAAACTTAAGATAAGTTCTTTTATTACTAGAATGGACCGATGTGTCATATTCTAATGACCTATCATCGTATGTTGCAACGCTTAGACTCAGGTCTCTAAGAGTCAAATTCCAGAACAGACTATACCTTCCTTCATGTTCTAATGTGATATAATCACATCTTAAAAGGTAGCATTTCTAGCTACAAGCAACTTATCGCGATACCTCTACTGATCGCTTTGATTATCTTTTATTTCAATCTTCCGGCTTAAGTCAGATGCTACATCGAACTTGGTTCTCTGAACCACGTAACATATTCATCGTAGCCGGACTCAATTTGATATGACCACTAGGGTCGGAATAACAATCATCTTCTTAATCATTACCGAAACAATGGTAATAAAACGAAATCAATTACTAGCTTCTTGGTAACCTTGTGACTTTCCCTGATCCAAGTGTGAGTCCTGTGCTTCCGGTAGTATAGGCCTCTACTACCATTCACACCTACTCATACTCGTCCCAAGTATTGTCTCGCAGTTTTCCAAGTCACCATACAAGAAGATCACATAACAACTTAACACACCAGATAAAAAAACGAAGGTATTATATTACTCCTTGAAATGATTACATAGGTGTTCAAGTTCACCCTAGACTATGCCTCTAATAGGCTACACCATACGACACTATCCATATGGTTGTTGAATAACTTGATGAAGTCCTCATCCTCGATTCCTCGTGTTTTTTTCTGCTTCGTCGAGGATCATGTGGAATGCCCTTGGCCTTGGTGGTGTGTTTGGCCTCGCTGCCTCGTTTTTCTTTGGGCAATCTCTACAAATATGCCCTTCTTTGTTACATCCATAGCACACCTTCTTGTTGGACGCGCACTTGTTAGCGTAATGCCCTGTCTTTCCACATTTGTAGCAAGTCATCTGCTCGCTACACTTCCCGAAGTGTTTCTTTTTACACCCCTTGCACCACTTAGCTTCACCTCCACCTCCAAATTTTGAGAATTTGCTTTCTTTGTTGGTCTTTGAAGATCCCTCATGCTTCCTTTTCTCGCCAACTTCGACCTTGTTAGCGGCTCTACTCTTGATCATCTCTTCTACAGACTTAGCAGCCCAGATAGCCGCCTCAAGAGTAGGTGCCTGGCGTACTGGCACCGCATCCTCCCATTGAAGTCCCTTTTGCGTACTTGTCAATTTTCGTCAGCTCGTCTGGGACAAGGCGCAAGGCAAATTCCATTTTATCGGTGAAGTTGTTGGTGTATTCATCGATGGACATGCTCCCTTTCTTCATAGTCAGGAATTGGTTTTCTTGATCGAGCAAATTTTGGGCTGAGCAGTACTTGCGCTTGAAATGCACCGAAAACTCTGCCCAAGTCGGTTGCAGGGGCTTATTGGGGCTTAGAGTCTTCCTCAGGGTGTTCCACCAGCAAACAACGCTTCCTCTGAACTGACACACTACAAACGTGGTTTGTAGCTTGCCCTTGCAACCACATGTCACGAAGGCTAATTCCATCTCCGAGATCCAATCCATAACTCCGATCGGATCTTCCTTCCCAGTAAAAGTCGATGGCCTGCAAGTTAGAAAATCTTTGTACTTGCATCCATTCCTCTCGTCTCCGTCATCTTGATTGTTCCTCTAAATTACCGGTGGATCAGCTTGACCAATGGTCCTGCTGTCGTTCCCTTCCTCAGATTGCCCGTCATTCAGCTCGGGCTGTTCAATAGGCACCGTAAGTTCCACTCGATTTTGTTGAATTAAACGTCTTGTTTCCTCCATTTGACGATCCAACATCATCTGGATCAACGCTTGCACTCCGGCCATCGTGATTGGCTCAGGAGCGGCTACTAGAACAGGTATTTTCTCAATCACTGGTGGTTGATTCCTGTTTCCATTTGCGTTCCCGACTCCACTTTGGGTTCTTGCCATTTTGATCTATACACCAAATCAGACGTTTGGTGTGTAATGACGAGAATTAAGATATGAAAGATTTTATTTACGATCGACGTGTAAACCTCCTCATCACTCCGAAAAGTTACATGCCAGTTCTAATATCGCATTTAAACGTTTAGAAATCTGAACACATAAAGTTTCCAGATCCGGTCGGCAACAGACCATAGATCCAATCATACATTTAGCATCATAAAGCATCATAAATCATTTAGCACATAAAAGCATTTTAGGCATCTTCCCTAATTAAGCTACTACTTGTATCTATTCAGGTGTTGTGACGACGTAAATTTCCAAAACAATTTTTCATTTTAAAAACATGCTTTCATTCATAAAATATCATAGTATTCCAATGTATCACGTGTTATCACAATAACAATTCCCAAGATCCTCAAATACATAAATCCTCTCAGTGTGTACGGATCATGCCGGCGCCTTCCCGCGATCCTCGCTAGTACCTGAAACACATAACACAACAACTGTAAGCATAAATGCTTAGTGAGTTCCCCAAAATACCACATACAACACATACGCCACTCGAGGCTATAATACGACCCTTCGTTCGATGTGTCTCAGTGGGACTCCCCAGTCCCATAGCTCGTTGGACCCTCTGGTCCGGTCATAGCTCGTCGGACCCTTCGGTCCAGTCTGTGTCGTTGGACCCTTCGGTCCGGTCTATATCGTTGGGCCCTCCGGCCCGGTCTGTTCAACACATAGCATACATATAACACAATGCACATAATCTCATACATACACATAGCACACAAGACCCTCTGGTCTACACATAAATACCACTCTAGGTAATGTATAGTGAGAAGACTCACCTCGGGTATCTCGGATAATCTCGCACACGAAAACACTGATCTAGTCCCCGCCTAAACACATAAACAGTACTCTCGAATAAATAATGGCTCTCAAAGACTAGATCACATCCCTTCCTACAATCCCACAGAAGGGTAAAAGACCATTTTACCCCTCCCTGACCCAAAAGTCCAAATGTTGACCAAAACCCTAAAAGTCAACGAAAGTCAACAGGGGCAGTACGCGGCGCGTACCAGCTCTTGTACGTTGGGCGTACTCCGGCGATCCAGAATCGGGGTCTCAGACCCTTACGCTGCGCGTACTGAGATTTACGCCCAACGTAAGTCTCAGTTTCATGCATTCATGGATTTTGGTCTTAAATGGTTAAGACATAAACTCAAACTCCAGATCTGACTTCTCTAAGACCACTTAATCCATAAAGTCGAGACCTTTAAGCCTTTGCATGGCTGTAAAGGTCCCTAATCACTTTAACACCTTTCCCTCTTCCTCATAAGGTCTAGATCTCATGCATGGCTCAATATTCACGTCCAAGATTGGATTTTTATGAACCTACAACTCATTTTACTCGGAAATATAGCAGATCTAGGCTTATGGAGACCATTTGCTCATAAAGTCTCCACCTTGGGACCAAAAACCCTAAAAGTTGGTCCAAGAAACACAAATCACAAATGACAAGGAAAGCTTTGAGCTTTTTACCTCAGGAAGAAGCTCCAACCTCTGTAGAACTCAGATCTACTCTTGTCCACCAACTTCTAGCTCCTAAAATGGCCTCCTCTTCTCTTTCACCACCTTGAAATGACACTTTGAAGCTTAGAACACACACACAAGCTAGGAACGAAGGGTAGCTCTCTATTAGGGTTTCACTCTCTGAAATGGTGGCTGAGGATAAGGCCTTAACATTCCTTTTATAGTGCACAAGCCACAATTTAGGGTTTGCATCTGGGCCGGTTACGCCCGGCGTAACCTTGGGTACGCCCAGTGTACCTAGGTGAGTCTGCGTCCAAATTAAGCGCATGAGTACGCGCAGCGTACTCTTCAGTGCGCCCAGCGTACTCATTTGCTTTAATATTTCCTTTAAGGGCCAAACTTGACAACTTGGAAAAGAAGAAGTGTATAAGAGATGCACCTGAATTTCGGGATGTTACAATTCTCCCCCACTAGAACCAGACTTTGCCCTCGAAGGCTCATGCTGTAAACAACTCCGGATGTTGCTCCCGCATCTCTGACTCTGTCTCCCAAGTCAGCTCAGACCCCCTCCGATGTTGCCACTGAACCTGAACCAGGGGCACCTCCTTGTTCCTCAGAACCTTGATCTTTCGATCCACAATCGCGATTGACCTCTCAGCATAATTCAGGCTCGCATCCACCTGAATATCCTCCAGCGGTATCACCGCCGACTCGTCGGCTATACACTTCCTCAACTGAGACATGTGGAAGGTATCATGAATCGGGCTCAACTCCGCAGGTAGCTCCAACCGATATGCTACCTTTCCCACCCTCGCGGTCACCATGAACGAACTGATGTACCGGGGCCCCAGCTTGCCCCTCTTCCTGAATCGGATCACTCAGGGGACACTTTCAGGAGTACGAAGTCCCCCACCTGGAACTCCAGCTCGGATCGTCGTCGATCCGCATAACTCTTCTGACGACTCTGAGCCGTCAGTAACCTCTGTCTAACCTGTTGTATCTACTCTGTCGTCTGCAGCACTATCTCAGTGCTACCCATCACCCGCTGTCCTACCTCTCCCCAGCAAATGGGAGTCCGACACCTCCTCCCATACAACAACTCGAAGGGAGGCATACCAATACTAGAATGGTGGCTGTTGTTGTAGGAAAACTCAGCCAACGGCAAGTACATGTCCCAACTTCCTCCGAAGTCCAACACACATGCTCGAAGCATGTCCTCGAGCATCTGAATCATCCGCTCACTCTGTCCGTCCGACTGGGGGTGGTAAGCGGTACTGAAGTGCAACCTGGTGCCCAACTCCTCATGGAACTTCTTCCAGAACCTGGAAGTGAAACGTACATCTCGATCTGACACAATCTAGATCGGTACTCCATGACGCGATACCACCTCCCTCACATACAACTCTGCCAACTTCTCAGCTGAAGAGTTCTCACTGATAGCGAGAAAATGTGCGCTCTTCGTCAGCCGGTCGACGATCACCCAAATTGCATCGACACCCCTCGCGGTCCTCGGCAATTTGGTGATGAAATCCATGGAAATTTGTTCCCACTTCCACTGGGGAACCTCAAGCGGCTGCAACTTGCCATGCGGACGCTGGTGCTCGGCCTTAACCTTGTGACAGGTCAAGCACCTCTCGACAAACCACGCGACATCCCTCTTCATACAGGGCCACCAATAATCCTTCTTCAGGTCCAAGTACATCTTCGTGGCCCCGGGATGGTTCGAGAACCTCGATCTATGCGCCTCCTCCATCAGGATGGTACGTGCCCCGCCTGCATACGACACCCAAATCCGACCTTGAAAGGTCATCAGCCCTCGACTATCGGTAACGAATTCGGACACCTGCCCGATCACCCGCTCCCCCTTGCGGTTCTCCGGTATCACGGCCTCTGCCTGGGCCTCCCGAATGGTGTCCAACACCTGAGTCAGCATTGTCAGTCGCATACAAATGTCTCGAATCGGGGCACTCTCCGCACTACGGCTCAGCGCATCAACTACAACATTAGCTTTGCCCGGGTGGTACAGGATCTCACAATCGTAATCCTTTACCACATCCAACCATCTCCTCTGGCGGATATTCAGGTTGGGCTGATCCATCAGATACTTCAAACTCTTGTGGTCCGTGTATATGGTACACCGAACCCCGTACAGGTAATGGCGCCAGATCTTGAGGGCGAACACCACTGCCCCCAACTCCAGATCGTGGGTGGGATACCTCGTCTCATGAGGCTTCAGCTGCCTCGATGCATACGTTATCACATGCCCTCTCTGCATAAGCACCGCACCCAATCCTGATATCGATGCGTCGCTGTACACCACAAAATCCTCCATTCCCTCTGGAAGGGATAACACCGGGGCTTCGCACAACCTTTGGCGAAGAGTCTCAAACGAGGCCTGCTGCTCAGGACCCCACGAAAAAGTAACGCCCTTCCGGGTCAATCTGGTGAGAGGCACGGCGATCTTGGAGAAATCTTTAATAAATCTCCTATAATAGTCGGCCAACCCCAGAAAACTCCTGATCTCGGTGGGGGTTCTCGGCACCTCCCAACTCATCACCGCCTCAATCTTGGCCGGATCGACCAATATCCCATTCTGATTAACGAGGTGTCCCAGGAACTGGACCTCTCGTAACCAGAAATCACACTTGGAGAATTTGGCGTAAAGCCTCTCCGATCTCAGAACTCCGAGGATCTCCCTCAAATGCTCCTCATGCTGCTCTCTGGATCTCGAATACACCAATATGTCATCGATGAACACGATCACCGATCGATCCAACATCGGCCTACACACTCTGTTCATGAGATCCATGAACGCTGCCGGTGCATTGGTGAGCCCGAAAGGCATCGCCACGAACTCGTAATGCCCATAACGAGTCCTGAACGCCATCTTCTGGATATCCTCATCCCGCACTCTCATCTGATGATATCCAGACCTCAGATCAATCTTGGAGAACCAAGACGCTCCCTGTAACTGATCAAACAGATCATCAATCCTCGGCAGTGGGTAACGGTTCTTGACCGTTAACTTGTTCAACTCCCGGTAATCAATGCACATCCGATGTGAACCATCCTTTTTCTTGACAAAAAGGATCGGCGCTCCCCACGGTGAGCTACTTGGTCGAATAAACCCCTTCCCCAGCAGCTCCTGCAGCTGTGAGGATAACTCCTGCATCTCTGGTGGCGCAAGGCGATAGGGCGCCTTGGCGATAGGCGCCGCTCCTCGAACCAAATCGATGCGAAACTCCACCTGCCTCTCGGGAGGCACACCCGGCAACTCCTCGGGGAAAACGTCCGGGAACTCACGCACTATCGACACATCATCAATAGAACTAGGTCTCTCCGCTGCTACTCGTGTGTCCATCACATAGGCCACAAACCCACTACAGCCCTGCTGTAGACTCTGCCTCACTCTAGCAGCCGAACAGAATGCTCACCCTGAACGGGTACCCTCGTCGTACACCGTAAGAACTCCCCCACTAGGGTCTCGTATCGTCACCAACTGTCGCTCGCAGTCTATAACTGCCCCAAAACGGCTCAACCAATCCATACCCACTATAACACACACGTCCCCCATCGCAATCGGGACCAGATCAATCGGAAACTCAACCCCGAAGATCTCGAGTACACATCCCCAAATCACCTCCGTAGCATATACCGCTCGCTCGTCAGCTATGGAAACTCGTAGAGGTCGACTCAACGCCTCCCGCTGGATACTGATGTGTTGACTAAACACTAACGACACAAAAGACCGACTCGCACCCGAGTCAAATAACACCAAAGCAGGTACAGAACTCACAAGAAAAGTACCTACGCATAACATTATATAAGCACAAAATCTCAAACTCAGCATAAATAAATGAAAGAATACATACCAGCCACGACATCGGGCGCTGCGCGGACCTCCTCCGCTATCAACTGGAAGGCTCTCCCGCGAGCCTTCGGTGCCTCGACCTTCACTGGCCGGGTCTCAGTAGCTCGAGCAACAGGTGCAGATCCCTGCGCTGATCCCTGCAGCAACTGTGGGCACTCGGCCTTCCGATGGCCGGTCTGGTTGCAATGAAAGCAAACCGAGAATCCATTGGGGCAATCCCTCGCGTAATGCCCCTCCTTGCCACACTTGTAACACACCCCAGCCCTGCACCCTCCCACGTGGCTCTTCCCGCACTTTCCACAAGTGCGGCCCTTCGGACCCCCAGATCTCGAATCAGCGGGCTTTGCCTGCTTGGCTGCTGGCTGCACCTGTGTCGGTTGCCTGTCCCTCCTCTGAGACTTGGCCTCCTCCCTAACCTGAGTCTCCAGCTTAATCTCTCTCTTCCGGGTATTTGCCTGTAGCTCGGCAAATGTCCGATATGACGAGTTCGCCACGAACTCCCGGATATCCCTCCTCAGTATGCTCAAGTGCCGGCTCATACGTGCCTGCTCAGTCGACACGTGCTCAGGGAAAAACAACGCCCTCTCATGAAACATCCTTGTAATCACCGTCACAGACTCAGTTCCCTGCTTGAGGGATAAGAACTCCTGGGCTAGACGTTCCCTCTCCATAGGGGGAACATACTCATCTCGAAACATCGTGGTGAACCTCTCCCAGGTCACCGCAGTAAGCTCTGCCGTAGTGAAGTCTGCCTTCACAAACTTCCACCAGTCCTTCGCTCCCAAGCGAAGCTGGTTCAGCGCAAACCGAACCCTCAGATGCTCCGGACACGAGCAGGTGTAGAAGCATCCCTCGATATCAGAAATCCACCTCATCGCAGCAATCGGGTCCTGCGTCCCATCAAACTCTGGTGGCTTCGTGTTGCTGAACTCTCGGTACAGCAACGAGTCACCCCCCTGCGGCCTGGCAGCAGCAACGGCTGCGGTGGCCGCAGCAACAGCAGCCTCAGTAAGAGCAGCGTACCGCTCATCAAAAGTCTTGATCAGCGTGGTCTTGATAGACCAGAACATCTCTGGTATCTCAGCTCGAATGGCCGCAGCCACCTCCTCGTGAATCAACCTACGAATCTCCTCATCGCTGGTACCACTGCCTCCTGGGTGGTGGCGCGTCCCAACCATGATGTCTCTACAACACAAAAGAATCAGAGACTCGTTCGAGTATACTCGCACTCGATACTCAACCCTACTTGTTCTTTAGTACCCTGAGGATTCTTACTTGGACTGCTCACCGATCCGGTGTTTCCAGTAGTACGGGCCCTTATACTACCTTCCACAGCGCATCGGTATTCACCCCAAGTCCTCCTCCTAGGATCCCAGATCACAAGTACTCTATATCTCACTAAACTCAAGCTACTCTCTAGTAGACCACTCATAAGTTCCTCGCTGCTACCTACTTACTCTCGAAGCATCTCATAGTAGCAGTAACTCCTAGGCTAAGGCATTACAGATCAGGCCACTCTCGTCCTAATAAGAACACCTAGCCTACTCGAGCATGCATATCATATCATAACATATCTCATAACACATAATGTAAGGGTATTTTGGGATATCATCGTTCAGGCGCTGGCTGATCGTACACACTGCTCCGTTCTGCTTTTCTCAAAATCTTTTACTCTCTTAGAAAAATTGTTTATTTTATGAAAACTTTCTCAATTCCTCAGTTTGAGTTCAGATTCATCCGAAGATGCACCCGAATCCCTCAAACCAAGACTCTGATACCAACTTGTAACGACGTAAATTTCCAAAACAATTTTTCATTTTAAAAACATGTTTTCATTCATAAAATATCATAGTATTCCAATGTATCACGTGTTATCACAATAACAATTCCCAAGATCCTCAAATACATAAAGCCTCTCAGTGTGTACGGATCATGCCGGCGCCTTCCCGCGATCCTCGCTAGTACCTGAAACACATAACACAACAACTGTAAGCATAAATGCTTAGTGAGTTCCCCAAAATACCACATACAACACATACGCCACTCGAGGCTATAATACGACCCTTAGGTCGATGTGTCTCAGCGGGACCCCCCAGTCCCGTAGCTCGTTGGACCCTCTGGTCCGGTCATAGCTCGTCAGACCCTTCGGTCCAGTCTGTGTCGTTGGACCCTTCGGTCCGGTCTATATCGTTGGGCCTTCCGGCCCGGTCTGTTCAACGCATAGCATACATATAACACAATGCACATAATCTCATACATACACATAGCACACAAGAACCTCTGGTCTACACATAAATACCACTCTAGGTAATGTATAGTGAGAAGACTCACCTCGGGTATCTCGGATAATCTCGCACACGAAAACACTGATCTAGTCCCCGCCTAAACACATAAACAGTACTCTCGAATAAATAATGGCTCTCAAAGACTAGATCACATCCCTTCCTACAATCCCACAGAAGGGTAAAAGACCATTTTACCCCTCCCTGACCCAAAAGTCCAAATGTTGACCAAAACCCTAAAAGTCAACGAAAGTCAACAGGGGCAGTACGCGGCGCGTACCAGCTCTTGTACGTTGGGCGTACTCCGGCGATCCAGAATCGGGGTCTCAGACCCTTACGCTGCGCGTACTGAGATTTACGCCCAGCGTAAGTCTCAGTTTCATGCATTCATGGATTTTGGTCTTAAATGGTTAAGACATAAACTCAAACTCCAGATCTGACTTCTCTAAGACCACTTAATCCATAAAGTCGAGACCTTTAAGCCTTTGCATGGCTGTAAAGGTCCCTAATCACTTTAACACCTTTCCCTCTTCCTCATAAGGTCTAGATCTCATGCATGGCTCAATATTCACGTCCAAGATTGGATTTTTATGAACCTACAACTCATTTTACTCTGAAATATAGCAGATCTAGGCTTATGGAGACCATTTGCTCATAAAGTCTCCACCTTGGGACCAAAAACCCTAAAAGTTGGTCCAAGAAACACAAATCACAAATGACAAGGAAAGCTTTGAGCTTTTTACCTCAGGAAGAAGCTCCAACCTCTGTAGAACTCATATCTACTCTTGTCCACCAACTTCTAGCTCCTAAAATGGCCTCCTCTTCTCTTTCACCACCTTGAAATGGCACTTTGAAGCTTAGAACATACACACACACAAGCTAGGAACGAAGGGTAGCTCTCTATTAGGGTTTCACTCTCTGAAATGGTGGCTGAGGATAAGGCCTTAACATTCCTTTTATAGTGCACAAGCCACAATTTAGGGTTTGCATCTGGGCCGGTTACGCCCGCCGTAACCTTGGGTACGCCCAGCGTACCTAGGCGAGTCCGCGTTCAAATTAAGCGCATGAGTACGCGCAGCGTACTCTTCAGTGCGCCCAACGTACTCATTTGCTTTAATATTTCCTTTAAGGGCCAAACTTCACAACTTGGAAAAGAAGAAGGGTATAAGAGATGCACCTGAATTTCGGGATGTTACAGGTGTACTTCCTAAAATATATTAGACACACTCCTCACGATCATCGCTTAGCATTCTAAGTTTAAGTCTAGAAATAAATCCTTATTCCTAGTTCGCTTAAACTAATGTTCTGATACCAACTGTGACATCCCCATTTTCACGGCCAGAAAAGACCGATTTTGTTTATGCTTTATAAAAATTAGAGTATCTCTTTTAATAAAAATGTTGGCCATACGTGTCAGTGCCACTTGTCAGCTTTCTGGTGGCCATACGTGTGTGGCTTGTATTGTGCCACGTCACCCCTTTTTGCAGCAGCACCCTGCCGACTTCTAAACCCCGTAACTTTCGCATACAAGCTCCGTTTCGACGTTCTTTATATCCACGCGTAGGTAAAAACAAGATCTACAACTTTCATTTTGACTCCGTCGTCTAATTCTCGACCGATCTTAAATGTAACAGTAGGAGGAGATTAGACTGTTAAATGACCGCGAAAAATTCGTAACTCCTTCATACGGACTCCATTTTCGTCTGTCTTTTTATCGTTGAGTTCCTATTAAATGAGATCTTCAACTCTCATTTAGGTCGCGTAGGCCAAAAACCGCTCGAACTAAAATTCGAGTTTCGGGTCGTGCACTGCTATGCTAAATCTTAGAAAATTCATAACTTCCTCATACGAAGTCAGATTTGGGCGTTCTTTTTATGGACGTTCTCGGTTTAACATATTCTACGACTTTTGTTTAGATTACTAAGGCCAAAAAGTCCTCTATCGTAAATTCACTATTTTATGGGGTAGCAACTTGTTCTACAAGTGGATAGTGTGGGGTGAGGTTTCAGTACTGTGACGTTTGTAGGTGTTGTGAAGGAAATTATTTAAGCCCTTTTGGGCAATGGAGGAGGTGAGAACCTCCAGGATGGAACATTGGGTCAACTGAAGTGACGACAGCAGTGTCGATAGGTTATCGGGAGCATTCCAGTCATGAGCTGAGGGCCAAAGTGGGCATACCAGACTCGTGTTGTAGGCACGGAGGCTCAAGAGGAGCGGTAGGGTTGAGGTGGTAGGCCAACAAACCCTAAGAATTTCAACTCGATGGTTGAACTGATTCGACATGTTGGTATCCCAATCTAGGGTATTCTATCCTGAGGATGACCGGACCCTATGATCAAGTGGATTTGGCATATTGGTGTTCCAACCCGAAGGGTGATATGGGCTAGATATGATTTCCGTACTGGTTGACCGGTAGTGGTAGGTACGTTGTTGGTGGTAATCGCTCGCGGGACTGTATTCTATGGATGTGGTGGGCGACAAGGAGCAGCATGGTAGATTATTGTTGGTGTTATGTGGATATATTATCCTGATGGTATACTAGCTGGCATGTTGTGCTTGATCGGGCTGAGGCGATCCTGCTTTATTCAGTAGGCCAAGATATCTGGTGCGGGCCACCGGTAAGTCGTAGGCACAGGGGGTCAGTAGAAGAGTAGGACTGGGAAAGGATGTTAGCAGACCAGAGCGGTCCAGATTGATCGAGGGTCTAGCAGGGCGGCCCAGTCGGGTCAAGCGCTCGGCGGTCCGGAGAGACTGTAGGCCCCGAGTGGGTGATCCAGTCATACCGAAGGCTCGGTGTAAGTGAGTTTGTTAAGCTATGAAGGCGCACAGTGGATGAGTAGACGGTTGTATCGCTGGGTGATGTTAAGGTCGAGTAGACGTGGGAGCTGGAGGCGGAAATGCGGGAGCACTATCCAGGGTTGTTCACCGCAGCAGACTTCGAGGACGAAGTCTAGTTCAAGTGAGGGAGAATTGTAACGCCCCAATTCTCAGGTATTGATTTATGGTTATAAATTTTCATGATTTCAAGGTCTACTCGACGAGTTGGGTGCCCTAACTCGTCGAGTAGAAGCGGGTTCGTCCACGTGTTTAAGTGACCTACTCGCCGAGTCCAGGAAGTGACTCGACGAGTAGGAGCTGGAGGATGAAACCCTAATTTCTGGGGTTTTGCACCCTATTTAAAGGATCATTTGCCTCCTTTACCCCCCTTACAGCCTCTTGAGAGTCCAACAAACCCTAATTCGTGTGTGTGTGTGTGTGTGCTTCATTTGTGTGTTTTAAGCTTTGGAAGAGGATTCTTGGTTAGAAGAACTTGGAGAACAAGTGTCTAGAAGCAAGGCACATGTGGGAATCAGAAATCTACCTCAGTTAGCATCTTTTGGAAGGTATCAAGTCGTTATCTTGACCTCATTTCATTCTAGATCTCATTTGGTTAAAGATTAGGGCTTTTCTAGCATACTTAGAAGCTATTCTTGGGTATGAGCTAAGATCTGAAGTTGTAACTTCAGATCTGAACTCTCTTTGGTCTCTAAGTCCATAAAGCTTTCAGTTTTAGCAAGTGTGAACCTTTCCTCAAGTGTAAAACTCCATTTCAAGCTTGGTTTTGTCATTATAAGACCTTAGAGCCTTGCATACACGTAAAGTTTTCAACTTTACATGATAACCATGCCTTGGGAAGCTGGATCTGCAATATGGAACCTTAAGACGGCTTAATAAGCATCTGTATGGATTTGGACTGAAGGGACTCGACGAGTTCCATGGTCGACTCGGCGAGTCCGATGAAGATTGTCGTGGGCTCAGCGAGTCAGCTAGGGTTTTCCCAACCTTTGGACATGCATGAACTCGGTGAGTTGCAGGGAAACTCGACGAGTTGGCCAAGGAGTTTATGGCCGCAAACATTAGGAACTCGACGAGTCACTCAAGTGACTCAGCGAGTTGGCAAGTTATGCAAGGAACTCGACGAGTGGCTGGTTGTACTCGACGTGTTGAGGTCAATATGGACTGTTGACCTTGACCGTTGACTTTGACTTTGACCAAGGGTTGACTAATTGACTTCTGGGGCATTTTGGGAAGTTGGAAATTTATAAGTATGCATCATTGGTGGTTATAGGTGTTGGAGTTTGGGGCAGTGTTTCGGGAGCGCGACTTCGTGGTTCAGTTCGGCATTGCAAGGTGAGTTATCCTCACTATATCAATAGGGTCTAAGGCACCAATGCCGCCCCTTATCGGATTTGTATCCGGGTTTATTGCATGATATGCTTTTATTGATTTACGTTCCGGTAGTTAGGATGGTGAGATGCTTATGCTTAGTGACCTGGTTAGGTCGGTGTCCTGGTTATAGAATGAGGCTATGTTAGTGACCGGTTAGGTCTGTATCCCGATTATTAGGATGTTGCTATGATTAGTGATTTGTTAGATCAGTTTGACTGTTATATGATATGAGCTAGCGTATGATATTTGTGCAGGATTATGTTATGATTAGTGATCTGTTAGATCAGTTTGACTGTTATATGATATGAGTTAGTGTATGATATTTGTGCAGGATGTTGCTATGATTAGTGATCTGTTAGATCAGTTGGACTGTTATATGATATGAGTTAGCGTATGATATTTATGTGCACATGTTTGTTTGGTTTGGGGTTGGGTTGAGGCGGTCCTGCTTTGTGCTGTAGGCCAACAGACCCAGGGCAGACCGGATAGACTGCAGGCCCAGGAGGGCAAATAGTCAGGCCGAAGGCCCAGCTAGTGGTCCGGATAGGCTGAAGGCCTTGCGAGGCGGTCCAGACGTGCCAAAGGCTCGGAGAGCGGTCTAGATAGGCCTGTGAGGCGATCCAGTCAGGCTGAAGGCTCATTATGCATACTGTAGACTCAGGGAGTGGACCAGGTGGACTGAAGGCCCGGTGCGGGTGGACCAGTCACATTGTAGACTCGAGATGCATGGCTGTTCTGTTTACTTATATGTTATATCTTATGGTTATATCGGTATGGCGTTGGTATTTTGGGGGTAACTCACTAAGCCTTCGAGCTTACAGTTCCAGTTTATTGTATCAGGTTCAGCGGATGACCGCAGGAAGGCGAAGGTGTGACCGTACACTTCCTCGATTGATGATTTTGATTTATGGGAACTCTGATGTTTAAACTATTTTGAAAACAAATTGTAATAACTGAATGATTTTAAATGATTTAAAAAGTTTTAAATTGGCTGGAATTTTATAGATGTTACAATTGTCGTGTTGCCTCTGAAAGAATAGTCTTATTGGAGAATCAATGTTCACTTTTAGAGGCTGATTATGAGGCAAGTCTTCAGGAGAATCAAGTTCTTCGGGCTCAGCTTGTTGTTAGGTCCATATGATTTTTATTGCCTAGATCAGTTACACTTTCCCTTTTGTTACTTTGTTGCAAGCGTTGATACTACAATTGCTTGCAAGTGTAACCGGTTTGTTTTTCTTGTACGTTGTCTTCCTATATCATGTGTACTTGGTGGTTTAAATGCTCTATTTTTGGTGTTATTGTTATCTAACCCTCCTTTGCCTTGCTTGCGGCGTATACTTGTTCACTTTTCCTGTAACGCCCCGACTCTTAGGTATTAGTTTTACAGCTTTATTTTTCTTATTGAAAGGTCTACTAGACGAGTTGGATGCCCTGAGTCGTCGAGTAGGAACATTTTGGCAACGTGTTTAAGTGACCAACTCGATGAGTCGGAGGACATGACTCGACGAGTTGGAGCTGAAGGATGAAACCCTAATTTCCGGGGTTCTACACCCTATTTAAAGGATCCTTTGCCCCCTTAGCCTCCCCTTACAGCCCCTTGTGAGTCCAGAAACCCTAATTCGTGTGTGTACTTCATTCTTGTGTGATTTTCAAGCTTGGAAGGGGATTTGAAAGAAGAATACTTGAAGTATAAGAGGAATGGTGCAAGAGGAGCTAGTGGATCTGACCCTTCTACTTATTGGCATCAGCTTGAAGGTAACAAGTCGTTACCTTGACCTTCCCTCTTTCTAGATTTCCTTATGTTTAAGATTAGGGCTTTCCTAGCATGTATATTAGCCATTTTTTAGTATGGGTTAGGGTCTGAAGTTGCAACTTCAGATCTGAGCTTATCTTGGTCTCTATAGCTATAAAGTCTCCAGCTTTAGCAAGTATGAACCTCCCCTTTTGATTTAAACCCCATTATAAGCTTAGATTTGATATTCTAAGCCTTTAGAGCCTTGCATGCACGTAAAGTTTGCAACTTTACGTGATAAACATTCCTTGGGGAGCTTGATCTGCAATATGGAGCTTTAGGGTGGCTTAAAAGCATCTGAATGAAGAAAGGACCGAAGGGACTCGACGAGTTGTAGGGCCAACTCGGCGAGTCCGATGAAGATTGTCGTGCAAGGATTTCTGCATGGACTCGGCGAGTCAGTAGGCTGACTCGGCGAGTCAACTAGGGTTTTCACGACTTCTCAAGTTCTGGAAGGACTCGACGAGCCACTGAACTGCACTCGACGAGTCGGGTCAGCATGGACTGTTGACCTTGACCGTTGACCTTGATTGTGACATCCCCATTTTCACGGCCAGAAAAGACCGATTTTGTTTATGCTTTATAAAAATCAGAGTACCTCTTTTAATAAAAATGTTGTGGAATTTGTTCCCGGTAAAACATGATAAATACGTTATCAAGGCATTTCCGAAGAAAAGTATTTTTATTCATTTTAAAACATTTGGGATGTCATCGTCAATACAGAAACATAAGCATAAACAGAACTTACATTCATTATCACTAGTGATTTATATCTTCTTAATCTCTCAGTGTAATGTGACTTCATATCAACACCTGTGATATAAATAAACCGAGTGGGTCAGGTTGGGAAACCTGGTGAGTACATAGGGTTTTCAACCCACAATAATATAATTATTATGTTTAATCATCAAACAATTAACTCAATTACCCATCCCCATTATCTTCTTTACTCTTAAGGATTTACCCTAAGAATAGCTATTCCTCATTCATTCTTTCCTAAGGATTATCCTAAGGAATAGGCACGAACTCCATCGTTGCCAGGGTTTACTCAACAGGCACTAAATCCATAGTTGTCGGGGTTTGCTCATCAGACACTAAATCCATAGCTGCCAGGGTTATCTCGTTTATCGACAGTATCGTTTCCGAGAATCCACTCGCAATACATGTCAATGGGTTTTTATCTCGTTTATCGACAATATCGTTTCCGAGAATCCACTCGCAATACATGTCAATGGGTTTTTAGAGTACAGCTGGTGAATACACAGTTCAAATAACACCTACAGGTTGCGAGTCTGCTAGTGTTCCACTGGACTGTCTAGAATAGTCTGTGGTTGTCATCCATACTCTGCTAGATGACGGGGCCAACACTTGGGTAAAAGGCTTCTCTCATGGTTCACCTCTCGCCCTTATCTCATTGTCTATATCACCTCTCATCATTTTATTTTTTTGTCACACAACAACTATTTCATCTACCCATGTTTTACCCAACACAATTTGTAGATATAAAATACATATATACAGTTTAAATCATTTAAAACATGTATAAAAATCTTTCACCCGGCATAGACGGCAAGTATACAGACAATATGCACACATAGCATGTAATTTATATTAAATACTTCATATCTATGTGTAAGATGAAAGTAACTATGCACTCACCTGATAAGGTGGTGACTCGGTACTCGGACAGCACTTCGTTTACTTTAAACAACTCCTTTGACAAAACCTGGTATCATTACCACTAGAGTTTAGTCTAATATTCGCCGAGACTAATTAATAGTCTAACTATTATTACTATTATATAAGCATTAAACAATACTCTTCACCCACTATGTACAGACATGGGCCAGACATGGAACACCGGAGGGTAGGATCATTTTGGCATATGACACTTCTGAATCCAGCAACCCAAGCGGCCCTCCAAACCAGATTCCCCGTACCGCGAGTGGTTAAAAAGACATTATAACGACTATAATAATAGCCCAAATACTTATTATAAGGTCCTAATAACATTACTATATTAAAACATAAGCTATACTAAAGATAGGTTAGGCGTAGCTCACTTACAGCGGGTTTTTCTCAAAACCGGGATCCGCTGGAGCAGTGTTCCCGAGCGAAAAGACTTTTCTTCTCGGAGCCGTCGGGCACTCCGGGGCTTCCACCTCGTGCTAGGGTGGTTCCCTAGGCTTTTCGGGGGGTTTCGGGGCTAGATAGAGGTTCTAGAGAGAGAGGGAAGTGATGGGAGGTGTGAGGAATGAAGAGGGATTCACCTCTTATTTATAGGGGCTGGAGGAATATTCACATCGTGAATTTCTTGATGTTCACGTCGTGAGTGAGCTTGGGCTCCAAGTCTGAGCCAGGTGCTGACACGTGGCATCGTACACAGGGTGGAAATCAGCCGATGTTCAAAAATTCATAACTTTCGTATAAGAGCTCCGTTTTCGATGTTCTTTATATCCACGCGTAGGTAAAAATATGGTCTACAACTTTCATTTTGACTCTGTCGGCTAATTCTCGACCGATCTTAAATTTAACAGTACGAGGAGATTATACTGTTAAATGTCTGCGTAAAATTCATAACTTCTACATACAGACTCCGTCTTCGTCTGTCTTTTTACCGTTGAGTTCCTATTAATGAGATACTCAACTCTCATTTAGGTCACGTAGGCCAAAAACCGCTCGATCTAAAATTCGAGTTTCGGGCCGTGCACTCCTATGACAAATCTTAGAAAATTCATAACTTCCTCATACGAAGTCAAATTTGGGCGTTCTTTTTTTGTATGTTCTCGGTTTAACGTATACTTCAACTTTTGTTTAGATTTCTAAGGCTAAAAAGTTCTACGTCGTAAATTCACTATTTACGTCTCCTAGTGTAGTGCCGGTTTTGCCGAAAAACTTCGACAGATAATAACTTCTTCGTTATAACTCGGATTTCGGCGTTCTTTATATGTACGGAACCCTTGTAACATATACTATCACTTGGAAAAGATTAATCCTTCTAAATAATCTTCCATCAAAAACTCATTTTTGATGCTTATTGTCTCTAAATTGACTACCCCAGATCTGCGGGCGTTACATTGACTTTGACCAAGGATTTACTAGTTGACTTCTGGGGTATTTTGGTAAATTGGAAATTTACGGAAATGATCTTATGGTAAATATAGGTGGTGGAGTTCATGGCCGTGGTTCGAGAGTTTGAGTTTATCACTTCGATTCATCAGTTGAGAGGTGAGTTATCCTCACTATACTAACGGATCTAAGGCACCAAGGCCGGCCCATTGGATTTGATATCCTAGTAGTTGATTACGTGTTAAGTATGAGATGATTATGCATGCTAGTTTGCTATGCCAGTTAGGTAGATCTGTAGGACTACCTGTGTTACTGTTTGATTATTTGTATGTGCAATTAGCTGTATATGTAGACATGTTGTGTGGGTAGGGTTGAGGTTGTACTGTCTCGTGCAGTGACCAACAAACCCTGGAGTTTTCCAGATATGAGCTGAGGGCCAGGAAGGCATACCAGAATCATACTGAGGACTCATTAGCATACCAGATACAAGCTGAGGACCAAGTGGTGAGCCAGACTCGTACTGAGGGCGATTCAGTTATGTTTCAGTTTTAGGACTGAAGGGGGCAAGCCAGTCATAAGCAGTGGGCTCGAAAGAAAACCAGACTTATGTTGTGGGCTCAGAGGCAAGCCAGATGTGAGATGTGGGCCTGGAAGGCAAGCCAGACTCACACTGTGGTCCTAGGGGTAATCCAGTCTGTAGAGTTGTGGACCCATTACATGTTGTTATTATGTGTATTGTTTGTTATGTATCGGTATATTGGGGGAACTCACTAAGCTTCGGGCTTACAGTTTCAATTTTGGTTTCAGGTACCTCAGATGATCGCGGAAAGGCAAAGGCGTGATCGTAGAGCTCCTCACATTTTATGACTATGTTTCTGGGATACTCTGATATGGAACTATTTTGAAAACAAATTTGTAATAACTGTTGGTTTCTAAATGTTTTAAAAAGTTTAAATTTGGCTTGATTTTTATGGCTGTTACAAGTTGGTATCAGAGCCAGGTTTCGAGGAACTGGGCACACGGCTCCACTTCAGTACAGCCTATCATCCGCATACGGACGGCCAGAGCGAGCGGACTATACAGACTCTTGATGACATGTTGAGAGCCTGTATTATTGACTTCGGTAAGAGCTGGGACTCCTACCTACCCCTTGCGGAGTTCTCCTACAACAACAGCTTTCACTCCAGTATTGGAGCTCCACCATATGAGCTGTTGTATGGGGGGAGATTTCGCACCCCAGTCTGTTGGGGTGAGGTGGGTCACAAGGTGATGGGTCGAAAAGAGGTAGTCCTACAGACTACCGATATGATTCAATAGATTAGGCAGCGGCTGCAGACCGCGTAGAGTCGGCAGAAGAGTTACACTGTCAAGCGTCGACCTGAGCTGGAGTTTCAGGTTGGTGATTTGGTACTCCTGAAGGTCTCGCCCTGGAAGGGTGTGATCCGCTTCAGGAAGAGGGGGAAATTGGGTCCCCGATACATTGGATCGTTGAGGATCATTGTCAGGGTTGGCAAGGTGGCATATAGACTAGAGCTACCGAAGGAGCTTAGTCAGATTCACAGCACCTTCAATGTGTCCCAGTTGCGGAAGTGCGTATTAGATTAGGCAGCAATAGTTTCCTTAGAGGACATACAGGTCGACGAGCGCATGAATTACATAGAGAGACCAGTGGCCGTACTGGAGAGGAAATTAAAGGTTCTACGGAGCAAGGAAGTACCTTTGGTAAAGGTACAATGTGAGCACCGAAGAGGGTCTTAGTGGACTTGGCAGCCGGACGTTGAGATGCGGAAGCACTATCCAGAGTTGTTCACCACAGTGGACTTCGAGGACGAAGTCTAGTTCAAGTGGGGGAGAACTGTAATGCCCCGACTCTCAGGTATTAGTATTACAACTTTATTTTTCATATTGAAAGGTCTACTCGACGAGTTGGATTCCCTAACTCGTCGAGTAGGAACGTTTTGGCCACGTGTTTAAGTAACCAACTCGACTAGTCGGAGGACACGACTCGACGAGTTGGATCTGAAGGATGAAACCCTAATTTCTGGGGTTCTGCACCCTATTTAAAGGATCCTTTGCCCCCTTAGCCTCCCCTTATAGCCCCTTCTGAGTCTAGAAACCCTAATTCGTGTGTGTACTCCATTCTTGTGTGACTTTCAAGCTTGGAAGGTGATTTGCAAGAAGAAGACTTGAAGTATAAGAGGAGTGGTGTAAGAGGAGCTAGTGGATCTGACCCTTCTACTTATTGGCATCAGCTTGAAGGTAACAAGTCATTACCTTGACCTTCCCTCTTTCTAGATCTCCTTATGTTTAAGATTAGGGCTTTCCTAGCATGTATATTAGCCATTTTTGAGTATGGGCTAGGGTCTGAAGTTGCAACTTTAGATCTGAGCTTATCTTGGTCTCTATAGCTATAAAATCTCTAGCTTTAGCAAGTATGAACCTCCCCTTTTGAGTTAAACCCCATTATAAGCTTGGATTTGATATTCTAAGCCTTTAGAGCCTTGCATGCACATAAAGTTTGCAGCTTTACGTGATAAACATGCCTTGGGGAGCTTGATATGCAATATGGAGTTTTGGTGTAACGCCCGGTTCCTGGTACGTATCTAAATTCAATTAAGTTTGTGTTTTGCTCCGGGACTCGGCGAGTTGGAGGCCCAACTCGTCGAGTAGATTCAATTTTTAACCGGGAAGTTTAGTGATCTACTAGACAAGTCGGGGGACCGACTCGACGAGTAGGGCTATCTGGATGAAACCCTAATATTTAGGGTTTGCACCCTATTTAAACACCTTAAGTGGTTCCCTTTACAGCCTCCAACACCCTCAAACAATCCCCACGAAACCCTAACCATTTTTAAGTGCTTTTGAGCTCTTTGTGCCATTTTGTGCAAGTTAGAAGGTTGAAGAAAATAAGAAGGAGCTTGGGATTTCAGAAGGAGCAAGGAGATCCAGAGGTTTTGCTTCATTTCCTGTTTATTGGAGGTAAAAAGTCTAGACCTTGCTTCTCCATTCATTAGATACTCTTTTTGGAGTAACTTAGGGTTTTTGGAAGCCATTTTGGAGCCATTCTTGGATGCAACCATGATTTTGGGATAAGAACTTCAGATCTGGAACCATTGAGGGTTCCCATGGCATAAAGGTGCCAACTTTATGGCCATGGGAGACCCATGCATCATATAAACCCCCTATTTATGGCTTCTTGAGCCAAAAACCCCATGCATGGACATCAAGTTCGTAGCTTTACGTATAATATGGACCCTAGGAGGTCAGATATATGGTTTGGATGCATTTAGACCAAGTAAAATCGACTGTATAGTTTGGGACAAAGAGGGACTTGGCGAGTCGTTCATAGGACTCGGCGAGTCGGGATGTATTTTCCATCAAATCCTTTCTGTTAAAGGACCAGATGATACGATTGAAGGTCACTCAGTTGTCTAGGTTCATTAGGGACCTGGAAAACATAGAACTCGGCGAGTGAATGAGATAACTCGGCGAGTTCATAGCAACGTCCCAACCACATGAAGACGGACTCGACGAGTTCAGGGAGAACTCGACGAGTCATAGACTAAATACCTTCAACGGATGAAGATGGACTCGACGAGTTCAAAGAGGAACTCGGCGAGTCGGTTGAAGAAGGTCCGATGTGTTGTTGAAGGCGAACTCATCGAGCTCTTGCTAGACTCGACGAGTAGGGACGAAGTTGTAGCTTTTCGTGGACGAGGGGACTCAACGAGTTGGTGAACCAACTCGGCGAGTCTAGTCAACCAAAGTTGACTTTTGACTTTGACCAAGGTTTTGACCTTGACTTTGACTTGGACTTGAGTTGACCCTTGTAAGGGTTATGATTATGAAATGGTAATTTAGAAAGGATGTTGTGTAGGGATCGAGGAGTCGAGAGGAGTTGATTTCCATACCAAGGATAGTACAGACACTACACGACATTGAGGTGAGTTACCTTTCAGTAGAAGTGGGTCTAAGACACCAAGGCCGACCCACTAGTAGTTGATCATAGTTGAGATGATTGTCTTTGTGATAATTGTCTGGTTTGCTATTTCTTGATGTGTCTATGTGCCAGTATGATATGTTATATGTGATAGCGGTAGTAGGAGGGGAATAGTCCCCCAATTCGGTCGTTAGGACCGAAGGGTAGGTCGGACACCCCAGATATGTCTGACAGCATGATTATGATATATTATTATGTGATAGTAGTAGTAGGGGGTGAAATAGTCCCCGTGACCGGGTGAGACACACCGAAGGGTAGGCAGGCACCCCAGAATGGCCTGATACGGGTAGGTCAGCACCCCAGAATGGCTTGACAGGGGTAGGTCAGCACCCCAGAATGGCTTGACATGGGTAGGTCGGGAACCCCAGAATTGCGTGGCAGTATGTATGATTGTATGGTATGTGGTATGATGGGGGAACTCACTAAGCCTTGTGCTTACGGTTTTCAGTTTTGGTTTCAGGTACCTCTTCATCTAAGGGGAAGGAGCTGGCAGGGTAGCAGTGCATCGCACACACATGTTTCCGCATTGGAGAACCCTGGGATTGTACTCTGACATTATTCTGTTTGACATTATGGTTTTGAGACATGTAACTATGGTTTTGTGGTTTGATGTGATATTAGTAATGTTTTCCTCAAACAATTCTATAAGTAATATAACTAAAAACGAAAAAAATTTGGTCTCGATTTTTGGGATGTTACAAGTTGGTATCAGAGCCGTGGTTTGAGGGATTCGGGCACACCTTCGGGGGTGTCTGGACTCAAATCGAGGGCTTGAAGGATTTTTACAAGAATAATAGTTTTCTAAATTTTAAAAATAAGGAGTTTTGAGAAAGAACAATGTGTGTGATGCGTGCGACCGGCCGAGCTCAAGTAAGTTTTCCCCAAGATACCCATACATGTTATGTTATGTTATATGATGTGATTATGAGAACTGCATGCTAGACTAGGGCTAAGGATCTAGGGAGGATGCCTTGTGTGCCTGTTATGTGATTATGAGAACTGCATGCTAGATTAGGGCTAAGGATCTAGGAAGGATGCCTTATATGCCTGTTGTATGAGTTTATTGAGCTATAT
The DNA here is from genome assembly GCF_052849685.1 of Lactuca virosa. Lineage (NCBI taxonomy): Eukaryota > Viridiplantae > Streptophyta > Magnoliopsida > Asterales > Asteraceae > Lactuca > Lactuca virosa. The sequence continues at coordinate 205,813,863 of NC_136429.1, forward strand.
GCTAGGGCTGGTTAGTCAGCAGTATGATAGCCTGATTAGGTTATGTTTGGTAATGGTTACTCAATGCACGAATGTTGCTTGCTTTGTGCTTATAGGGGTTCCAGCTAGCTTTAACTAACTAGTAAGCGAATATGTAATAGTATTCTCAAGCTAGTTAGGGAAACATGGTAGGGACGCCTTGTGCAGCTGATGGCAGAGAGTAGGTTGGAGAGTGACCTAGGACAAGCCTAGGGTGAGATTAGTTTGGAAAGAAGTATTAGTAGAAGGGACTTAGTGAAGTCAAAGCAATCCTTGAGGAAAGTACGGATAGATGTGGAAGGTAGTATGGGCCCGTACTACTGGAAGCAGAGGATCCGTACTCGAATCAAGGAGGGCTAAGATAGAACCAGGAAACTTGGAGAATGTGTGAGACCTCTCGAGAGTATGTATGACCCTGACGTTTATGTGTTTGTTTCAGTATGGCGATTACGCGACATGGAGCAGGAGGTCCAGGGTCTGGGTCAGGATCAGGATCAGGCTCGGGTACGGGATCCGAGCAGGATGATGACGGGCTACGTGAGTTCATCGCGTCGGAGATCACGAGAGATATCCTTGAGGCGACCCCGGTCATTTTCGGGTCGATCAAGGAGGGGATTATTGAGGTGATGGAGGATCGCCTCCGGACATTCAGGAGTGACTTGGCGTCCAGCCAGTCGGGTACGCACACACTGTCCTTCAAGGACTTCAGGGGGAGTGGTGCGCCAGACTTTCATGGGGCGAAGGACATTGAGTCTGCGCAGTTGACGAGCTTCTGCCCGAAGGGGTCGAAGGTTCGTTTTGCTGCGGGTTGTTTGAGGGACAGAGCTAGGGATTGGTGGGAGTCAGTTGGTGACTCACTGGGAGCCCCAGCCATCGAGGCTATGACTTGGTCAGACTTTGTGACCAGGTTTAGGGTTGAGCTTGCAACAGCTGTGGAGCTTCAGCAGCTGGCCAGGGAGTTTCTTGACATGAGACAGACTACGGAGTCAGTGGCGGATATTACCGCCAAGTTCCGAGAGAGGGCCTTGTTGGTACCTCAGTATGCAGGGGATGAGGAGAGCGGAAGACCCGCTATCATGATATGTTGAGGGATGATATTCGGGAGCATGTCAGCTACTCAACCTGCCCGACCCTGGAGTCCATGATTGCCAGGGCGAGGGAGAGGGAGATTGACTTAGAGTACCTGAGGAAGAGGAAGGCAGAGACGGAGCAGGTTACTGGGGTTTCGGGGAAGAAACCCAACGGATCCGACACGAGGTCGAAGGGCCAGCCGGGCCAGAACCGCTGTAGGAAATGCAGCAGGCCACATGAGGGAGCTTGTAGGGCGGGATCATCAGGTTGCTACAAGTGCGGCAAGACGGGGCACTTTTGATGGGTTTTTGAGCATTCTAACACTCCTATGGTGTACATGCAACCCTAGAAACCTTGGATCTATGTTTGACTATGATACATGCAAATAATTATTTTTCCAAGGTTCTTATCCTATCTAGCATGGCATGGGGAACTTGAATCAAATAAAGCTAGTAGAATTACTTACCTTGTAGTTGTAGTTGATCGCTTGGAGTTTTAGAGCCTAGCACCAATAGTGTGGATGCCTCAAATGGAAATCACAAATCACCACAAACTTGGAACTTTGAGAGAATAGTAATCACCTTCTTGAAATCGGCCCTCTTACTTTACTCACCACAACTCCTGTGATTTCAAGAACCAAAGCCTCCTTTATATAGTGTGGTGGATTAGGGTTACACCTATGTAAACCCTAATACCCATGTCTTTTCATTTCCATGAGATCCATGGGTTAAAGCTCCATGGAGTATCCATGGACTTTCCATGCAAGCCTAGCCCATTCCAAATAAGCATTAGCCCACACTATATAAATACAAGAGCCCATATTTAATTAGTCATACTTTTGATCTCTAAATTAATTCTAGATTAATTATAGATCAATACTAATTAAATAATATGATTTTATATTAATATATTAGGACTTATAATATATTAATAAATCATAACTTATACTATTCTCAAACGATTATCCATAAATTGTTCGGGTGAAGTGCAACCCAAATGGACCATGCCGGGTCGGGTCAAGTACATACCAAATATAGTTATGGACTTAGACACTATATCCAACAGTCTCCCACTTGGATAAGTCTAATAACTATAGTTGCAAGTATGACTTCAGGAACCGATCAGCAATCGTAGCTCTTTAAACTCTGTTGAACTATGAAGCGCCATTTTAGATAAGTGATCATATAATCCTCTGTTCTAGATATCAGCCGGACAAATACATGGAACATGGTCTTGCTTATTGTCCAACATTTGTTTCCCGATTTCCGATTTGTTTGACATAGAACTTAACTGAACACATCAATTTAGTTCTGACCGGGTCCGGTACATAGGTCAAAACAAAATCATCGAGGGGCCCAGATATCGCTTCTAATCCTAGAAGGAACAGATAAACTTCGACTCATATGTTTGCTCTACTACTTGTTGAATTATACACAAAAGAACGGTTTATAACATCGAGTTACCAATGCGTTTTCATGCAATCAATGCATAACCAACTCATAGGCAACAAATCATATCTCTAGGTTTGAAGACTTATATGATATTACCGTCTCACGATCACTCGAGATAAATTCCATGAAGTGATACAAGTGAGCGTGGGTTGAATCCAATACTCAGAACTTATAAGCACTCATGAGTGTTGTAGCCCCGCTTTGTCTAACATCTTAGACCTCTACAAGCCAACCCATGACAGTCTTGATTCATATCTACTTCCAACATATGACCGACTGTGGAGAGTTTGAATACTATGATATAAATCATAACATAATTATTCTCGAAGTCAAAACATGCAAAAAGAAATAATAGTAAACGATTGACAAGAAATAGCAACACTTTACTCATAAATAACAGCTTTTATTTATCATCAAATGTCAATTATATTTTACAAATTTCAAGATTATCTAACTACTAAAACTAATATCATCCTTCAGCCCTATGCTCCGAGCATGCTGGAGATGCTTAGCCCGAGTCAGTCCCTTCGTGAGGGGATCTGCTGGGTTCTCATCCGATGATACCCTCTTTGCCACGAGGATTCCTTCTTCTATTCGATGTCTGATGAAGTGATATTTTCTGTCAATGTGTATGGATCTCCCATGATCTCTTGGTTCCTTGGCTAAGGCAACCGCACTATTGCTGTCACAGAAAATCTCCATTGGCTCCTTTATAGCTGGTACAACTCCAAGGTCTCCGATGAAGTTCTTTAGCCATATAGCCTCCTTTGCTGCCTCGCTTGCTGCTATATACTCTGATTCACAAGTGGAATCAGCCACTGTCTCCTGCTTGGAACTTTTCCAAATAATTGCCCCTCCGTTTAGAGTAAAGACCCAGCCCGACTGAGAGCGGAAATTATCCCTGTTAGTCTGGAAGCTAGCATCACTGTACCCTACAACTCTCAAGTCCTCACTGCCACCGAGGGTAAGGACCCAGTCCTTAGTCCTCCGTAGGTACTTGAGGATATTCTTTACCACAGTCCAGTGTGCCTTGCCAGGGTTCCCCTGATACCTGCTAACCATGCTCAAAGTAAAGGCTACATCAGGTCGAGTACACGTCATAGCATACATGATCGATCCTACAGCTGAAGCATAAGGTATTCGACTCATTTCTGCTATCTCAGCCTCAGTACTAGGGCTTTGTGTCTTACTCAATCTGGCGTTACTCTGGATGGGTAACTCTCCTGTCTTGGAGTTATGCATGTTGAACCTTTTCAACACTTTGTCCACATAGGTGCTTTGACTAAGTCCAATTAGTCTTTTACTCTTGTTTCTCAAAATCCTTATCCCTAGGATATAGGCAGCTTCTCCAAGGTCCTTCATAGCGAAACACTTCCCAAGCCAGGACTTTACTTCCTGCAGGGTTGGGATGTCATTTCCTATGAGTAGTATGTCATCCACATACAGTACCAAAAAGCTGACTATACTCCGACTAGCCTTGATATAGACACAAGATTCATCTTCACTCCTTGAAAAGCCAAATTATTTGACTTTCTCATCAAAGCAAAGATTCCATCTGCGAGGTGCCTGTTTTAATCCATACATGGATTTCTCGAGCTTACACACTCTACTGGGGTACTCTGTACTGACAAAACCCTCTGGCTGAACCATGTAAACATCTTCAGCCAACTTTCCATTAAGGAAAGCGGTTTTGACATCCATTTGCCATATTTCATAATCATGAAATGCAGCAATGGCTAACAGAACCCTAATAGACTTAATCTTGACCACTGGTGAAAAGGTCTCATCATAATCAACTCCCGGAGTTTGAAAATAACCCTTTGCAACCAGTCGTGCCTTATAAGTGTGTACATTACCATCCATGTCGGTCTTCTTCTTGAAGATCCATTTGCACCCAACTATCTTACGATCAGGTACATTGTCAACCAAGTTCCAAACTTGATTGTCATACATGGACTGTATCTCGCTATCCATAACCTCTTTCCATTTAGCAGCCTCAGGGCCTGCCATGGCTTCCGTGTAGCTGTTAGGCTCATCCAGATTTACCAGTGTGTTATCACTGATAAGTGTCTCACCTTCTGCAGTAATATGAAAACCATAATAATGCTCAGGTGCATTCCTAACTCTGGTGGAACGCCTCAGAGGTATAGATTCTTCAGTCGGCTCAACAGGAGTTTCCTCCTCAGGTTGAGGGCTAGGGTTTGAGGTTCCTTCACCACTTGACTCTTGAATTTCCTCAAGGTCAATTTGCCTCCCACTGTCTCCTTGGCTCATGAATTCTCTCTCTCGAAAGAATCCTCTTCTTGCTACAAAGACCACATTATCATTGGGTCTGTAGAAGATGTAACCAAATGATTTCTGTGGGTAGCCGATGAAAATACACCTTTCGCTTCGGGGTTCGAGCTTATCGTGAGTCTCGCGTCTCACGAAAGCCTCGCAACCCCAAATCTTGATGTGGTCTAGATTGGGAACTTTTCCATTCCACACCTCGTGAGGTGTTTTGGCAACCTTCTTTGTAGGGACTAGATTAAGGATATGGGCGGCAGTCTCTAAGGCATACCCCCAAAATGAGATTGGTAGCGAAGCTTGACTCATCATGGAACGAACCATGTCCAACAAGGTCCGATTGCGCCTCTCAGCTACAACATTCAACTGTGGTGTCCTAGGAGGTGTCAATTGTGAGACAATCCCACATTCCTTAAGATAGTCAAGGAACTCAGTACTAAGATACTCACCACCACGATCGGATCCAAGCATCTTAATATTCCTGCCCAACTGATTCTCCGCTTCTTGCTTAAACTCTTTGAATTTCTCAAAGGTTTCTGACTTATGCTTGATTAGGTAGACATATCCATATCTACTAAAATCATCAGTAAAAGTCACATAGAACCGATTAGCATCTCTTGTGGCGGTTCTGAAGGGTCCACACACATCCGTGTGTATGAGGTCCGACAAACCTTCACCCCTAGCACAAGTGCCAGTAAAAGGTGACTTTGTCATTTTACCAAGCAAACAAGATTCACAACTATCATCAGACTTTAGGTCAAATGACTCCAAGACTCCATCCTTTTGGAGTTGGCCTATGCGTTTCTTGCTTACATGTCCAAGACGACAATGCCATAAGGATGTTTTATCTAAGCTAGTGGAAGAGTTAATACACAATACATTATTTCCTAGATTATCTACAACAGATACAGTTTCATACACGCCATCACAAGGTAATGCTTTAAAATAAAGAACATTATTAAAGAAACATCAATACTACCATTATTATTATCAAAATAAAAGGTAAAACCTTGTTTATACAATGCATGAAAGGAAATAACATTTCTTGCCATTTCTGGCGAACAATAACATTTATTCAAATCTAATGTAAACCCACTATTTAGCACTAAGGAATAAACTCCTATCTTGGTGACAGGTGAAGCTTTCCTGTTTCCCATGATCAAGTTTATCTTTCCCTGCTCCACATTCTCACTTCTTTTTAGTCCCTGCAAATCACAACATATGTGAATACCACAACCTGTATCAAGGACCCAAGACTTAGAATGAGGTGAGTTATTAGACAATATAGTGTATATACCTGCATGGTTGGGTTTTACTTTCCCATCCTTCAAATCTTGCTGGTACTTTGGGCAGTTTCGCTTCCAGTGCGACTTTTTATGGCAATAGAAGCATTCAGCCTCATTAGGGTTAGCAGAAGGAGTGACAAAACCTTTCTTGGTTTTGCTTGAAGAGGAGCCTTCAAGGGTCTTACCCTTGGTACCCTTAGAAGGGTTCTTTCTCTTCTTCCCTTTGCCATGACCGATTGCCAAGACATTGGCCGCAGTTGGAGTAGGAGTAGGAGTAGTAACAACCGACTTACCCTTTAGACCACTTTCGGCGGTCTTCAAGAGTCCTTGAAGTTTGTTGAGGGTGACTTCTTCCTTGTTCATGTGATATGTCATGTGGAATTGATCATAACACGATGGCAAGGAGTGCAAAATGATGTCTATTGCTAACTCCTCAGGGAAGTTCACATTCAGCTTTAGTAAACGGTCCACATACCTTTGCATTTTCTGCATGTGGCCCGTGATGGGTTCACCATCCTTCATTCGGGTTGTTATCATGGAGGAGATTATTTCATATCGCTCTTGACGAGCACTTTGATGGTAACGGTCTATCAAGTCCTGGTGCATCTCAAAAGGATAATAGTCCTCATAGGACTTTTGGAGCTCGGCTGTCATGGTGGCCATCATGATTCATGCCACTTTTGTAGCATCTCTTTCATGTACCTCATATTCAGCAAGCTCTTCAGGAGTAGCAGTTGGCTCGGGTACCTTCAGCTCCTTGTTGATAACATATTCTTTGTTCTCATACCGAGTGACCATCCTGATGTTTCTGATCCAATCTGTAAAGTTGGACCCATCAAAGATGACTCTCCCACAAAGATTCATGAGAGAGAAGGAGCTAGTAGGGTTTGAGCCAGAAGCATTGTTATTGGAAGACATCTGAAAAGAAGAGGGAATAGATTAGATTAGATATAGAGATAGTCCTTAACAAAACACCCAAATGTAATATTAAGGCTAGGACCCAACACAATATTTTATAACTTAGAAGAGGGATGCCGTAATCTAAGCTATAAGATATTGGAAGGTAGGTGAATGACGATTCACCAATTTCCACCATGAAAAACGAAATATTTAATTAGGTTTTAATTGGTTTAGAAACTCCTAGATTCTTTGAGATTCATTGAACTTTCTTCAATGGCATGTTTCAATCTCGAGTGTGCCCTTCAAGTTTTGTGACTGGGATGCCGAGGATCACAAAACAAGGTGTGAAGTAACCATGCAAATTACTTGGTACCCTTAATGTATTACCCCTCAATCGATGTGCCGGTTAACCACACACGCTCCATCGATACTATGATAAACATTAAGTCACCCTTTACCTACCTTGTTAAGTTCAAGTTAGTGTGCCGGTTAACCACACACGCTCCACTAACGACTTAAACAAAGTGTAAAGTGTAATTTCATGGATTAGCACCTTATTCACATTTTCCTAAAATAACTAAGATTGGGAATTCAATAAAGTTTAGTTACTTTAGTATTATCATTATACTTTTAATGAGAATTTATAAGTCCTTGTCCTACCCGTTCGGCTAACGACCCTCCACCGATCAAGGAAGCGGTGGGTGAGAGTGGACACCCATTAAGTTGCCATTTTATAGGCAACAACCTTATACCCCCCTTATAGACCGGCTTCGTGAATGAGGCGTACTAGCGGTTAGACGACTTGATCTTATATATATATATATATATATATATATATATATATATTATTAACTTATAATATTATAAAGTATAAGGGTTGAATTTTAACTTTTAAAATTCTAGGGGTTGGAACTAAAGTTTTTAATATGACTTTACATGTTCCAAAACTTGAGGGCAAGTTTTGTAAACTTTCAAAACTTTTCATTTCTCATAACTTATGAGTTAATGGTTATTAAAAATGAAGACTCTTCATTTTTTTTGTAACCTATGTGTTCTTTTAATGGTTATTTATAAATATGACTTTTGGTTATCCATAACTTAAGAACTAGTTATGGACTCCATTAAAACACATAAAGATCAAGAATTAATCTAATCAATTATTAGCACATAATTTCTATGATCTTCTTAAACTCATATGTTTATGAATGTTCATATCAAAAATTTCAAGAATCGTAAGTACATATACAAAACTTGAAATTTTGATACGAGCTTTTGAACAAAACTTCGATTTTCAAGTTTTTTTTTTTTTTTTTTTTTGCATCAAGTATCAAATAAACAAACCAGGCTCTGATACCACTGATGGGGTTTTGAGCATTCTAACACTCCTATGGTGTACATGCAACCCTAGAAACCTTGGATCTATGTTTGACTATGATACATGCAAATAATTATTTTTCCAAGGTTCTTATCCTATCTAGCATGGCATGGGGAACTTGAATCAAATAAAGCTAGTAGAATTACTTACCTTGTAGTTGTAGTTGATTGCTTGGAGTTTTAGAGCCTAGCACCAATAGTGTGGATGCCTCAAATGGAAATCACAAATCACCACAAACTTGGAACTTTGAGAGAATAGTAATCACCTTCTTGAAATCGGCCCTCTTACTTACTCACCACAACTCCTGTGATTTCAAGAACCAAAGCCTCCTTTATATAGTGTGGTGGATTAGGGTTACACCTATGTAAACCCTAATACCCATGTCTTTTCATTTTCATGAGATCCATGGGTTAAAGCTCCATGGAGTATCCATGGACTTTCCATGCAAGCCTAGCCCATTCCAAATAAGCATTAGCCCACACTATATAAATACAAGAGCCCATATTTAATTAGTCATACTTTTGATCTCTAAATTAATTCTAGATTAATTATAGATCAATACTAATTAAATAATATGATTTTATATTAATATATTAAGACTTATAATATATTAATAAATCATAACTTATACTATTCTCAAACGATTATCCATAAATTGTTCGGGTGAAGTGCAACCCAAATGGACCACGCCGGGTCGAGTCAAGTACATACCAAATATAGTTATAGACTTAAACACTATATCCAACAACTTTGGCAGGGATTGTACTGCCCCTGCCCCCACTGTTCAGACGTCAGACCTGATTTGCTTTCATTGCAATTAGAGGGGCCTTTTTTGCCCTAGGCTGACAGCAGTAGCAGCAGCGCCGGTGGTGGCACCAACTCCAGCGACTACACAGGTTACGGATGGCCGAAAGGTCAAGTCAGAGGCTCTAGTGGTGAGGAGCCGAGCTTTCCAGTTGACAGACGAGGAGGCACGCGCCGCACCCGATGTGGTGAGGGGTATGGTTTCTTCTCTCTAACTTTTATTATATGTCGCTTGTGATATTGATATGCCATGTTATATGTTTGTTTAGGATCGTTCCATGTGAACAGTATCCCAGTTCAGGTGTTGTTTGATTCGGGGCTACCCGATCATTTGTCTCTCTTGCGCTTAGCAAGAGGTTCCCTGAGTCTTCGGGCATGTCAGATTGCCCTCTAGAGGTCGAGATTGCGGACGACCAATCAGTTCGAGTAGCAGAGCTTTTCAGGGATTGTGTTTTGAGATTGTTCGAGGAGCTCTATTTGGTAGACTTGGTTCCCATACCATTGCGGGGGAACAAGGTTATTATAGGTATGGATTGGTTGAGCCCCAATGGGGCAGTGATCGACTGCGCGCAACAGTTGGTCCGGGTCAGAACCCCAAGTGGGGGAGAGCTGGTGATTCAGGGCGAGAGGCCACAGCGTGGACCAGCTTTATGTTCAGCAACGAGAGCTAGGCGCTACCTCCAGCAGGGGTGCGTAGGGTATGTCGCCTATGTCTTGGATACCCGGGAGCCGGGTGAGGTGACGATGAGTGACGTGTCGGTGGTACGAGAGTACGCAGATGTATTTCCAGAGGAGCTGCCTGGGATACCTCCGGAGAGGCAGGTAGAGTTCAGGATTGACCTAGTCCCTGGTGCGACTCCGATAGCCAAGGCACCGTATCGGTTGGCTCCTCCTGAGATGCAGGAGTTGTCTACACAGCTGCAGGAGCTGTTAGACAAGGGATTCATCAGACCGAGCAGTTCACCCTTGGGAGCCCCGATTTTATTTGTAAAGAAGAAGGACGGGTCGCATCGGATGTGTATTGATTACCGAGAGCTGAATAAGGTAAGGGTGAAGAACCGTTACCCACTCCCGAGGATTGATGATCTCTTTGACCAGCTTCAGGGAGCATCTTGGTTCTCCAAGATTGATCTGCGTTCAGGTTATCATCAGATGAGGGTCAGGGAGGAGGATGTGCAGAAGACTGCTTTTCGGACGCGATCTGGTCACTATGAGTTCGTGGTGATGCCTTTCGGGCTCACCAATGCTCCTGCCGCGTTCATGGATCTCATGAACCGCGTGTGCAGACTGATGTTGGATCGATCTGTAATAGTTTTCATTGATGATATCTTGGTTTATTCCAAGACGCAGGAGCAGCATGAGGAGCACTTGCGAGAGGTGTTGGATACTATGAGGAGGGAGAGCTTGTATGCCAAGTTCTCCAAGTGTGAGTTCTGGTTGCGCGAGGTGCAGTTTCTTGGGCACCTTGTCAACCAGAATGGGATTTCGGTCGACCCGGCCAAAGTGGAGGTCGTGATGAGGTGGGAGGTTCCGAGGTCTCCATCTGAGATTTGGAGCTTCCTAGGATTGGCAGGTTACTATCAGAGATTCATTTAGGACTTCTCCAAGATAGCCGTGCCTTTGACCCGGTTGACAAGGAAAGTTGTGGCCTTTTGTCGGGGGCCTGAGCAGCAGGCCGTATTTGAGACACTGAGACAGAGATTGTGTGAGGCGTTAATCTTAGCTCTGCCGGAGGGCGTGGATGATTTTGTGGTGTATTGCGATGCGTCCATCTCAGGTTTGGGCACGGTATTGATGCAGAGGGGGCATGTTATCGCCTACGCTTCGAGGCAGCTGAAGCCTCATGAGGCGAACTACCTGACACATGACTTGGAGTTAGGGGCAGTTGTTTTCGCCCTCAAGATTTGGCATCATTACCTCTATGGGGTCCGATGTACTATTTACACGGACCATAAGAGTTTGAGGTACCTCATGGATCAGCCAAATCTGAATATGAGGCAGCGTCGATGGCTAGATGTGGTGAAGGATTACGATTATGAGATCCTCTACCACCCGGGGAAGGCTAATGTCGTGGCCGATGCACTTAGTCGCAAGGCAGCCCCGATTAGGGATATCTGTTTGAGGATGACAGTGGTGACTCCGCTATTGGAGCGGATTCGAGAAGACCAACAGGAGGCTATGAAGGAGGAGCACCGTAAGAGTGAGCGTATTGTGGGTCAGGTTTCCTCTTTCGATTATGACAGTCGTGGATTGTTGACACTACACCATAGGGTGTGGGTCCCATATCATGGAGGTGTGCGCCAGCTATTGATGGAGGAGGCGCACAAATCCAGGTTTTCCATTCATCCCGGGGCGACGAAGATGTACAGGGATCTTCGTAATGATTATTGGTGGCCCTGCATGAAGCGGGATGTAGCTTGGTATGTTGAGAGATCCTGACCTGCAGGAGGGTCAAGGCCGAGCACCAGAGGCCCCAAGGCAAAACCCAGTCGTTGGATATCCCGATGTGGAAATGGGAAGATATCACTATGGATTTCATCACAAAGCTTCCCAGGACCGCGCGGGGAGTGGATTTGATTTGGGTCATCGTGGATCGGTTGACCAAGAGCGCCCATTTCATTCCGATTCAGGAGAGCATTTCGGCCGAGAAGTTGGCCGATATCTATATTCGGGAGGTAGTGGCTCGGCACGGAGTGCCAGTCTCGGTGATTTCGGACAGAGACGTGCGATTCACTTTCAGATTCTGGAAGAAGTTTCATGACGAGTTGGGTACTCGTCTGCACTTTAGCACCGCTTTTCACCCGCAGACGAATGGTCAGAGCGAGCGGACCATCCAGACCTTGGAGGATATGTTGCGGGCATGCGTGTTAGATTTTGGAGGTAGTTGGGATACTTACCTTCCTTTGGCAGAGTTTTCCTATAATAATAGCTATTACGCGAGTATCGATCGTCCTCCCTTCGAGATGTTGTACGCGAGGAAGTGCAGGACCCTGATATGCTGGGGTGAGGTAGGACAGAGCGTCATGGGGAGTACCGAAGTGGTACTCAAGACCACAGAGAGGATCCAGTAGGTTTGGAGCAGGCTTCAGACTGCTCAGAGTCGGCAGAAAAGTTATGCCGACAAGCGTCGTTCGGACCTGGAGTTTCAGGTCGGAGATATGGTGCTCCTGAAGGTGTCGCCTTGGAAAGGCGTCATTCGGTTTAGGAAGCGGGGCAAGTTGGGCCCCAGGTACATCGGACCCTCAGGGTTGTAGCCCGGGTGGGCAAGGTGGCGTATAGGTTGGATCTGCCAGCCGAACTCAATCATATTCACAGCACTTTTCATGTCTCCCAGCTGCGGAGGTGCCTGGTAGACGACTCGGCAGTGGTACCTTTAAAGGATATTCAAGTGGATGACAGCCTGAACTAGATTGAGCGGCCAGTAGCTATCCTCGACAGGAAGTCGAGGGAGCTGAAGAACAAGAGGGTGGAGTTGGTGAAGGTGCAATGGCAGCACCGCAAGGGTTCGGAATGGACCTGGGAGCCGGAGGACGAGATGAGGAAGCACTACCCCGAGATTTTTTCGGATTCGGCAGCAGACTTCAAGGACGAAGTGTAAAATAAGTGGGGGAGATTTGTAACGATTGGTTCCTAGTACGTATTTAAATTCAATTAAGTTCATGTTTTGCTCTGGGACTCGGCGAGTTGGAGACCCAACTCGTCGAGTAGACTCGATTTTTGACCGGAAAGTTTAGTGATCTACTCGACGAGTCGGGGGACCGACTCGACAAGTAGGGCTGTGTGGATGAAACCCTAATATTTAGGGTTTGCACCCATATTAAACACCTTAAGTAGTTCCCTTTACAGCCTCCAACACCCTCAGACCATCCCTACGAAACCCTAACCGTTTTTAAGTGATTTTGAGCTCTTTGTGCCATTTTGTGCAAGTTAGAAGGTTGAAGAGAAGAAGAAGGAGCTTGGGATTTCAGAAGGAGCAAGGAGATCCAGAGGTTTTGCTTCATTTCCTGTTTATTGGAGGTAAAAAGTCCAGACCTTGCTTCTCCTTTCATTAGATACTCTTTTTGTAGTAACTTGGGGTTTTTGGAAGCCATTTTGGAGCCATTATTGGATGTAACCACGATTTTGGGATAAGAACTTCATATCTGGAACCATTGATGGTTCCCATGGCATAAAGGTGCCAACTTTATGGCCATGGGAGACCCATGCATCATATAAACCCCCTTTTTATGGCTTTTTGAGCCAAAAATCCCATGCATGAACATCAAGTTCGTAGCTTTACGTATAATATGGACCCTAGGAGGTCAGATCTATGGTTTGGATGCATTTAGACCAAGTAAAATCGACTGTATAGTTTGGTACAAAAAGGGACTCGGCGAGTCGTTCATAGGACTCGGCGAGTCAGGATGTATTTTCCATCAAATCCTTTCTGTTAAAGGACCAGACGATAAGATTGAAGGTCACTCAGTTGTCTAGGTTCATTAAGGACCTGGAAATCATAGAACTCGTCGAGTGAATGAGATAACTCGGCGAGTTCAAGGCAATGTCCCAACCACATGAAGACGGACTCGACAAGTTCAGGGAGAACTTGGCGAGTCATAGACTAAATACCTTCAACGGATGAAGATGGACTCGACGAGTTCAAGGAGGAACTCGGCGAGTCAGTTGAAGAAGGTCTAATGTGTTGTTGAAGGCGAACTCGTCGAGCTCTTGCTAGAGTCGACAAGTAGGGATGAAGTTGTAGCTTTTCGTGGACGAGGGGACTCAACGAGTTGGTGAACCAACTCGGCGAGTCTAGTCAACCAAAGTTGACTTTTGACTTTGACCAAGGTTTTGACCTTGACTTTGACTTGGACTTGAGTTGACCCTTGTAAGGGTTATGATTATGAAATGGTAATTTAGAAAGGATGTTGTGTAGGGATCGAGGAGTCGAGAGGAGTTGATTTCCATACCGAGGACAGTGCAGACACTACACGACATTGAGGTGAGTTACCTTTGAGTAGAAGTGGGTCTAAGGCACCAAGGCCGACCCACTAGTAGTTGATCATAGTTGAGATGATTGTCTTTGTGATAATTGTCTGGTTTGCTATTTCTTGATGTGTCTATGTGCCAGTATGATATGTTATATGTGATAGCAGTAGTAGGAGGGGAATAGTCCCCCAATTCGGTCGTTAGGACCGAAGGGTAGGTCGGACACCCCAGATATGTCTGACAGCATGATTATGATATATTATTATGTGAGAGTAGTAGTAGCGGGTGAAATAGTCCCCTTGACCGGGTGAGACAGACCGGAGGGTAGGCAGGCACCCCAGAATGGCCTGACATGGGTAGGTCAGCACCCCAAAATGGGTTGACATGGGTAGGTCAGCACCCCATAATGGCTTGACATGGGTAGGTCGGGCACCCCAGAATTGCCTGGCAGTATGTATGATTGTATGGTATGTGGTATGATGGGGGAACTCACTAAGCTTTGTGCTTACGGTTTTTATTTTTTGTTTCAGGTACCTCTTCATCTAAGGGGAAGGAGCTGGCAGGGTAGCAGCGCATCACACACACATGTTTCCGCATTGGAGAACCCTGGGATTTTACTATAACATTATTCTGTTTGACATTATGGTTTTGAGACATGTAACTATGGTTTTGTGGTTTGATGTGATATCAGTAATGTTTTCCTCAAACAATTCTATAAGTAATATAACTAAAAACGAAAAAAATTTCGTCTCGATTTTTGGGATGCTACATTTGGGGTGGCTTAAAAGCATCTGAATGAAGAAAGGACCGAAGGGACTCGACGAGTTGCAAGGCCAACTCGGCGAGTCCGATAAAGATTGTCGTGCAAGGATTTCTACATGGACTCGACGAGTCAGTAGGCTGACTCGGCGAGTCAGCTAGGGTTTTCCCGATATTTGTACATGCATGAACTCGGTGAGTTGCAGAAAAACTCGACGAGTCAACTGAGGATTTCACGACTTCTCGAGTTCTGGAAGGACTCAACGAGCCAGTGAACTGCACTCGACGAGTCGGGTCAGCGTGGATTGTTGATCTCGACCGTTGACCTTGACTTTGACCAAGGATTTACTTCTTGACTTCTGGGGTATTTTGGTAAATTGGAAATTTATGGAAATGATCTTATGGTAAATATAGGTGGTGGAGTTCGTGGCCGTGGTTCGAGAGGTTAAGTTTATCACTTCGATTCATCAGTTGAGAGGTGAGTTATCCTCACTATACTAAGGGGTCTAAGGCACCAAGGCCAGCTCATTTTATTTGATATCCCAGTAGTTGATTACGTGTTGAGTATGAGATGATTATGCATGCTAGTTTGCTATGCCAGTTAGGTAGATCTGTAGGACTACCTGTGTTACTGTTTGATTATCTGTATGTGCAATTAGCTGTATATGTAGACATGTTGTGTGGGTAGGGTTCAGGTTGCACTGTCTCGTGCAGTGACCAACAAACCCTGGAGTATGCCAGATATGAGCTGAGGGCCGGGAAGGCATACCAGACTCATACTGAGCACTCATTAGCATACCAGATACGAGCTCAGGACCAAGTGGTATGCCAGACTCGTACTGAGGGCAGATCAGTTATGTTTCAGTTTTAGGACTGAAGGGGGCAAGCCAGTCTTAAGGTGTGGGCTCGAAAGCAAACCAGACTTATGTTGTGGGCTCGGAGGCAAGCCAGATGTGAGCTGTGGGCCTGGAAGGCAAGCCAGACTCACACTGTGGTCCCAGGGGGTAATCCAATCTGTAAAGCTGTGGACCCATTACATGTTGTTATTATGTGTATTGTTTTTTATGTATCGGTATATTGGGGGAACGCACTTAGCTTCGGGCTTACAGTTTCAGTTTTGGTTTCTGGTACCTCAGATGATCGCGGGAAGGCAAAGGCGTGATCATACAGCTCCTCACATTTTATGACTATGCTTCTGGGATACTCTGATATGAAACTATTTTGAAAACAAATTTGTAATAACTGTTGGTTTCTAAATGTTTTAAAAAGTTTAAATTTTGTTTGATTTTTATGGCTGTTACATTTCCGAAATCACGTCTCCATACATGTGGTTTCTTATCGACATCGTGTTGTGACTAGGCTAGAGTTCTTTTATGTCGTGAATGTTTTCGCATGATTGCATTTGTCGTGTTATTGTTAACATTTTTTTTGTGGTATGTGTTTTGTAACATGCCAAAAATCAGAGTAAAATTTTCATTTTTCCAAAACAACCCCAAGTAATTAATTGTTTACAAAAACATTGTTTCATAAGTATAGTACGTAAATCAGCGTATCCCAAAATCCAATAACATAAAATCCGAAAGATGTGCACAATCACGCCTTTGCTTTTCCCGATCATCTGAAGTACTTGAAACCATAACAAAAAACTATAAGCACGAAGCTTAGTGAGTTCCCCCAAAGTACCAACACAAACAGCATATAACAACATATAATAGGTCCACAGTTAAAAGACCGGATTACCCCTGAGCCCACAGTGTAAGTCTAGCTTGCCTATCAGACCCACAACTCATATTTGGATTGTGCCCAAGCCTACAACATAAGTCTGGATTGCCCTCGGGGCCCATATTTTATGTCTAGATTGCTCCCGAGTCCACAACATAAGTCTGGCTTGCCCTCGAGGCCCACAATTTATGTCTGGATTACTCCCAGGTTTTTTGGCTACTGCACAAAGTAGTACAACCTCAACCCAACCATACTATGTCGACATATGCATAACAGATAACATATAACCAGCAAACAAATAATCATATAATCAGTCAGACAAACATGCATGTCCATAGCAACATCATATATCTCAGAATACATATCTAAAAGATCACTACTGCATAACAACACCCGATATACCAGAATACAAAATCCAGTGGGCCAGCATTAGTGCCTTCGACCCACTAGTACAGTGAGAAAAACTCACCTGAATGAAGAAACCCGATAACCAATGCAACATGCTCTCTGCTACACTGCTTGCTCCCGCGGATCCACTAACACCAGAACCATATAAAATCTTAATCGCTAGTCAAACCCTCAAGTTTGACCTAAAGTCAAACTTTGTCAAACAGTCAACGGTCAACGGAGTCAACAAAAGTCAAAATCCAAGGTTGGTTGAGTATGCCCTACGTACTCAACTTAAGCACATCGTACCCGTGATGGTTTAGTACACCCATCGTATGAAAATTATGCCCAGCGTACACGAGTTGGTTCCATCCTTTCCATTAAGCACTTAACCCTTTAAGGACTTTTCACCCAAACTCAGATCTAGCCTCAAAACATTGTCTTAAGTCATAAAGTTTCCACCCTTATGACTTTCCATGGCTAGGGAAGGTCCAAAAGCTAAAACCCTAACTTATTAATACATTCAGACATCACAACTCTTGCATGGGAGGGAGAGAAGACCAAGATCACATTTTTATGGTTTCTAATAGCTCCATAATGGATAAAGTTTCCAACTTTATCCATTAGAATGGTCCCAACAAACAAGATCAAGTCTTTAAGTATGAAAGGGACCCAAAAATGTATCTTTTTCAACTTAATCCATTAAGTCCAAGTCTCCAACCTTCAGATCTGAATCAAAATGATGTTTAGATGGATAAAATTTCCAACTTTGTCCATAACAAGGTCACAAAATTTTAAGATCTAAACTTTATGCACTTAAAGTGACCAAAAGCTCATAACACCCAAAACTAGCTTTATCTAACAATTTCATCATCAAGATTCAAACTTTATACCTCTAGAAGAAAGATCAAGGTGAACAAGGTCTAGAATTACAAGCTCCAAAGCAACCAATTCCTCTTCAATGAGTTCATTCTTCTCCAAGTTGCACCAATAACACTCCACAGCACTTAAAAATACCTTCTTTTTGCTCACAAGGCTCAATCTAGGGTTAGGGTTTCAAGAGAGGGCGTTGGAGAGGTAGAGGCTGAGAATGGAATGGGTTTGGGGGGAGTTAAGGAGCTTAAATAGGGCTCAAACCACGAAAATAGGGTTTCGGCACTAATCGCGTACACCTAACGTACTCCTAGTACGCCCAGCGTACTAGGGATGCCCTAGTATGCCCACGCGGCTAACCCAAAAATCACCCTAACTTCAAACGGTCATAACTTCTTCGTTCCAACTCCGTTTTTGACGTTCTTTATATCCACAGAAAGGTGTTAAAGAGCTCTACAATATTATCTAAATATATTGGACTAAAAACGTCTCAATAAAAATCCATATTTTCATGCAAGAACCCGGCCTATGACTTTTCCATTTCTACCCTTCGGCACAAAACACAATTCAAGGGTAAAATCTCTTAACTAATGTAACACCGTAACTTTTCGAATAAAAATTTTCATTTAAAATCGCATAATTCTCATAACAAATTTCACAAAAATCTCATTTATTTAATTTACAAATCACAACTCCATAATTGTCTGATTAAAATCCAGGATCTTCAAAACATAACTATTTCTCTGGTGTGTACAATCAAGCCGGTGCCTTCCCGCGATCTTAAGAAAACCTGAAACACATAACACATAACACGGTAAGCACGAAGCTTAGTGAGTTCCCTAAAATACCCGACACAGCTCATTAGCCACTCTAGGCCATAACTCAATAAGACCCTCCGGTCAATGTGTCTCAGTGGAACCCTCCAGTTCCAACTCAGTAAACTCATAGCAACAATATTCAACAATAATCACAAGACATAATGCAGAATATAACAATACACAGATAAACACATAAAACAGCTCAATCACGTAAAGATACCACTCTTGGTAAGTATAGTGAGAAGACTCACCTTGCTAACTGCAAGCAATTATCCTCAAACTCGAATCTCGGACCAGCCACCGCCTAACACATAAGGTAATTATCTCTAATGAATACTCGAATTCTCAACTCTAAGTAAACAAAAGGTTACTCTTTCTCTTTCTCTCTAACTCTTGAAATGGATAAAATACCATTTTACCCATCCATGATCTCCATTACTCATTTCTGCCCAAACCCTAAAGTCAATAGAAGTCAAACTCTAGTCAACAATCCTTGTTTGACCCGACTCGTCGAGTGCACTCATGCAACTCATCGAGTCCACTCGTATCCTCAGAAGTCTCGTGAAGGTTCCACTCAGCTCATCGAGTTGACCCCCAACTCGACGAGTTATCTCTTGGCCGCGAATACCAGGACAGAACCGAACCGACTCGTCGAGTCAGCTCATGGACTCGACGAGTTCATACAAACTCAATCCTCATTCAGACGATTCTAAGCAGATCTACAACCCCAAACTCCAGATTTACCCTCCTAACGCTCGAATAGCACGTAAAGCTGCAAGCTTTACGTTCATGCATGGCATATAAGGCTCATAATGCCAAAACATGCTCCAACAAGGGCTAAATGCACAAGAGCTTGCTTCGAGCTCAATGAAGCTCGGGTCTCTGGACTCACAAGGACACTTATAGTCCATATATGAGGTTCTAACCTCAATCCTTACACAAATCACTCCATGACACAAGATAGATGGAAGAAAACCCTAAAAGTTCCCTAAAACAAAATCTCATAAGGAAATGATCAAGCTAGCATCTTTTACCTCCAACTTGAAGCAACACTCTGAAGAATCTCTGGATCCAAAAGTCCTCTATTGATCCAAGCCAAGATGCTCTCCAAATCCCCTCCCAAGGTTGCCCAAGAACACCCAAATTAGCCTCTTTCTCTCGCAAATGGATGGAACTGATCTAGGGTTTCCCACAGGGCTCTCTGGAGATAAGGGAGGCGTAAATGAGGGTTTAAGGCCCTTTAAATAGGACACAAATCCAGAAAATTAGGGTTTCTCTGCCCAACACCTACTCGGCGAGTCGGCCCTCTGACTCGTCGAGTCCATTCATTAAAGCCACACGGACAACTCGACTCTACTCGACGAGTTGGACTCACAACTCGTCGAGTCACTCCATAAACTTCAAAAAATTAAACACACAATGATATACCTGAAAGTCCGGATGTTACAACCAACATGACCTCCTTCTACAAGGACTAAATTTTGCCTCCTTAAGGCCCAAAGCCTTGCACAATCGACTTCCAACCCACGGCCCAGAAATGGCAGGAAATAGGATGTTATAATTCTCCCCCACTTAAATTAGGTTTTGTCCTCGAAATCCGTCTCGGTTACTATTTCTAAAACAACACCAACATATTCCATAAACTCCCTTTAACCATTTAGAAATCAAGGCATCTTATAAATAAAACTCGAGAGACCGCTCGCAAACCCCCAACTGCCAACAAGCAACCCAATAACTTGAAAATTCTCAAACACAACGATTTTCTTTCTCTCCCTAATTGCATGAACCAACTTCCAGAGAAACCCACACAAACCGAGGACTCTTAGTACTATAACCACAAACCATCCTCGTCACTATACTTCCCGAAACCAGGAACCCATCAGTTTGTTCTCAGAAACCTTACCCTAAGACTGATGATCATCCATTCGTCGAACCTGATGGGTTTTGAGCACTATAACATTCCTATGGTGCACATACAACCCTAATGCTTTGGATCTAGGTTTTCTCAAGTTATACATGTAATTTCAGTTATCCAAAGCATAAACCCTAACTAGCATACAATTTCGAGATTTACAACATAAAACAAGTTAGATGAATACCTCTTTGTTGTAGCTTGTAGATCTTGGCCTTTTAAGAGCTTAGTACCTCAAATGCGATACCTATAATAAGTCACAAACACCAAGAGCAATGGAGGATTATGAGAGAGAGGCTAGGAGGCACCAAAACCGGATAGGGTTTCTTCTTGGAAGCATTGGCCGATTTTGGGAGTGCTAGGGGTTCTATTTATAGCGTAGGATCCTTAGGGTTTTAACTTGGAAACCCTAATTCACATGCTTAGGCCTTAAGCAACCCAATAGCCCATATGATAGGCCCTTTGGACGAAATCTTCATGGACCCTCACATAGATTTCGTCCATCCCTAATAAATATAGATCATTAGCCCAAACTATAAGTATTATTGATTTACCTAATTAGTCCCCGTTAATTTAATCAGTTTCTTTCGATCACCAAATTAATTCCTGGTCAATACTAATTAAATAATATGATTTCTCAATTAATATATTATTCTTATAATATATTATTCAATCACAAATAACCTCTTTCTCAAAAATCCATCCTATTAAATTGCTATGGTGAAGGCAACCCAAAATGACCATGCTACTATCGGGTCAAGTACATACCATTTATAGTTATGGGCTTAGACACCTAATCCAACAGAACCTACCCCTAGTACCTGACTAGGGACACCACCAAAACATGCTGAAAAGACACTCAAAACATTTCAATCGTGAATTCTGACCAAAAACTTTAAATATACTCTTGTCTTCTTGACAAGTCATCACCAACCTGCTGCCCCCACAGGCATAAGAATGGTCAATCCAAGAATTTTCACATTGCATCGAAATCCCTCATCAACTCAGGTGTACCTCCACCTGACAAATCACTCGAGATTTTAGAACCAACTCCTCATACTGGAAACCAAACTCCTAATAGGCAGCCCACAAGAAGATGAGGTCCACCATAGACAACATTCATTAAGCGGCTTTCAGTGCACAAATAATATACCATTCTAAATAACTTTTCCTTAGCACATGATCCAAACCAGCCTGTCACCGAGTCTCCTGACTCCCAGAAACAACGCGCTGCATCTAACCATGCCAATAAGACTAACGATTCGAGACCTAAGAGTCTCAACCAAATGACTACCGGGTATAAAGATACTCAACCGTCAGCCCACTGTTTTGCAGAAAACCCATTCAACATTCCTTTCGACACTAACCAAACACGACCCAGGCCATACCCTTTTATCACATACAATTCCTTGCACAACATAGGCTACTACCAGCGCAAAATCAGACGAAAACATGGTTGCACCCAACCAACGAATGGGATAGGCGGTTGTATTCTTGCTCCAACTCAAGGGCTACAAATCAATTATGAACCGTACCAATGAATTCAGACCAGGTGTTCTCATGCTATCTTACTCGGTTAATATACACCTCCTCGTGACCATATTTGATGAGCTTCCACAATATACATCCGCAAAAGGAAGCACATAACCATCTCTAGATCTATTGCATTCCTTTTTCCTCACATCCTTACCCAAAGGGTGAAGCGTCAGTAGATCTAATGAAATGATGATCCTCAACCGTTATCAGAAATATCCTTATGAACGACCGGACCAAATCCCACACCTTGGTTGAAACTGAACAGATTCCACCAATACGTAACTATCTCAAGAAGACTTCCAATGTGATCTAGAAATGCTGCCAAAACTTGAGCCTGATATGAACCTAAATTCCACACCACAATTAAGGGTAAACATACCCAGAGACCAAAGAAAATATAAAACATACGGAACTTGACGATAGGTTGACGCCTCCATTGAACTTCAGCTGACACAACTCTAAACTTTCGAAGAACCTCCTCCTTATAAATGATGAAATAAATGACCAATGATTAGAAAATTAATCCCATGACCCGATATAATACTGAAAAAACCCATGCGGAACTAAATATACCAAACTGGGAAACTCATTGACCAATCAGTAATTGCCCATCCTAGACTATAGATATTAAGTTATATAACAGGCTGACAAATCTCTCAACAATTGATACTCAACCTCAGCGACCCAAAAGCCTCTTGATCTATTCCTCGATGCTTCCGAAAGGAGCCACTGGCTACCATGATCCCCTTGTCCAATAGCTTTTTGCGCAAAGACACCTCTTGGATTCCTGTCCACATACATCTGATGGCAACTTGCTCTGCACTCCTATCTTGCCTAAAACCTGAACCAAAGTTTCACATAACCAAACCATAATTTCCTATGACCCATTATTCTGAAACCAAAACTCGAAGAGGTCCCTGATCCTCTAAACAGAACATCCATCTCTCCCCCACTTGGGTTCGAACTACCACCAACTGACCTTGCAAACAACCAAAAAATCCTAATTGACTCACCCACATACATAGCATCCCTGATCCTTGGGATATATCTCACCATAAGATAATCTTCCAGATAGAGACCAAGCAAACTCAAAAGATTCTGAATCTCAGATGAAGACCTCAGAATCTCCCCAATCATGGTTGCCTCTAACATCAAGAATTCCCTACAAATGCACAAGCAAAACACCAGCTTCCTATCTAGAAACATATGGATTACTACACTCCTCGCCTGAAAACCATCAGCTAGCACCTGACTTGCCTATATCTAAAGAAAGCAGACCCTTGATCTCATCTTAAGCAACCATATGACAAGGATCATCTTTTGCATTCCGACACCACCGTACTGTCGCCAAAAATAACAATCATCTAGCCTTGTGTTGGGTCTACACCCCAACTCTGAATATCACATGTTTGTTGTGTCTTTCCTTCGAAGACATCAAGCTGGAAGAACATAAACCCACAATAAATAGTGACATTCCAATCCATATGTCGGCCACTCAGCTTCCTGTTGAAATCCCTGAGCCGATCATAACAATTGCTTCTTTCTTGAGTTTTGCGACTCAGCTGGCATTAGCTCGAGCAAGTCCCTCAAGATCTCAAATTCAACTAACTCACCTAGGTCAACACCATTCAAACCCAAACTGACATGGCTACTGAGGCCCAAACAACTACCAGACCCATTATCAGTCTGAACAACCATCACCAATCAGATCAACAGATACGAAAACACTTGCCCTGGGTCATGGTATCAAACCATGTTATCTTCCTCGACCAGCTCCGTAGAATCTCCAGAATGTTCCTCGATTCAAGTACGGATCCTATGCTTCTAGTAATACTGTCCCAATACTACCTTCCACGCTTATCCATACTTTCCTCAAGAATCATCCTGGGTCCTCTAAGTCACATACTCATAATAATACTCCTAATACATGCTCAACAGCGTAGCAACCGCACTAAAATACTTCCTAGGCTCTCCTAGAATTCCCCACCTCCCCTCCTATCAGCTGTTGAAGAACCCCTACTAATGTCAGCTAATCACTTTATGAACACAATTACATGAAACAAAGCTTAAATAATATTTCGACTAAAGGACTCAACCCTACAACGGTTAGACTCAGACAAGAGCTGCGCAATAGGACCAAATCCTTAACTCTAAGATTATTTAACCTTCGTAGCATGTAATTTAACATATTCATTTGGTAGTTAACTCACATCAATATGAGTACTACAAAGCACGAAGCAAGCAAAATTCAAGTAGTGGAGTCGACTGGCACTTAGACACAATAAAAATCAGGGAGATCCTCATACGAAATTCCTGACCATTAGGCCCATGCATCTAGGATACACCCTCATCCTTTCCTTACTCTATCAAGAGTGGCTAATCATTCCTCACATTGACCTGCTATGAACGGCACCTACTCATGAAACTTCCACCAACCCTGCAACCACTTGTGCATGCTAATCATACATAATGTTGGATCCCAAAGACAGTCGAATACTTGACTGTACCCTAAGCCATTAATCAGACAAGAACAGGAAATAAAGCTAAATCAAACATTCTCAGGCTATAGAATCGTTGTTATGTACAACTATGATGCACACACCAAGAAACTACAGTAATGATGTCAATTTCATACAAGAAGTAACCCTAGGCTATCAGGCATCATATATCAGGAAATTATATCATGCAATTCCTTAAGATCCCTAGCCTATCACTAGCATGCAGTTCTACCATAATCATCATACACAAGTAACAGTGTGGTAACTTGGGGTATACTTTCTTGCTCCGGCTAATTGTACACATCTCATACTTCCTTGGTTACTTTTAAAAATAGTTTGAATTTAATTTGAAAACTTTCACAGATCCTTAGTTTGAGTTTGGATTCACACGAATGTTCATCCAATTCACTCAAACCAGGGCTCTGATACCAACTTGTAACGTCCCAAAAATCATAGCAAAATTTTCATTTTTCCAAAACAACCCCAAGTAAATAATTGTTTACAAAACATTGTTTCAAAAGTATAGTACATAAATCTATTGTACCCAATATCCAATAACATAAAATCCGAAAGATGTGTACGATCACACCTTCGCTTTTCTCGATCATCTGAAATACCTGAAACCATAAAAAAAAACTATAAGCACGAAGCTTAGTGAGTTCCCCCAAAGTACCAACATACACAACATATAACAGCGTATACTGGGTCCACAGCTAAAAGACTGGATTACCCCTGAGCTCACAATATGAATCTGGCTTGCCTATCGAGCCCACAACTCATATCTGGATTGCTCTCGAGCCCACATCATAAGTATCGCTTGCCCGCGGGGTCCACAACTTATGTCTGGATTGCTCCCGAACCCACAACATAAGTCTGGCTTGCCCTCGAGGCTGACAACTTATGTCTGGATTACTCCCGGGTTTGTTGGCTACCGCACAAAGCAGTACAACCTCAACCGAACCATACTATGTCAATATATGCATAACAGAAAACATATAACCAACAAACAGATAATCATATAATCAGTCAGACAAACAGGCATGTCCATAGCAACATCCTATATCTCAGAATACAGATCTAACAGATCACTACTGCATAACAGCACCCAATATACCAAAATACAAAATCCAGTGGGCCAGCATTGGTTCCTTCGACCTACTAGTACAGTGAGGAATACTCATCTGAATGAAGAAACCCGAGAACCACTACAACATACTCTCTGCTACACTGCTTGCTCCCACATATCCACTAACACCAGAACCATATAAGTTCATAATCACCAGTCAAAACCCTCAAGTTTGACCTAATGTCAAACTTGGTCAAAAGGTCAACGGTCAACGGAATCAAAAAAAGTCAAAGTCCAAGGTTGGTTGATTACGCCCTGCATACTCAACTTATGCCCAGCGTACCCGGGATGGTTTAGTACACCCAACATATGAAAATTACGCCCAGCGTACACGAGCTGGTTCCATCCGTTCCATTAAGCACTTAATCCCTTTAGGACTTTTCACCCAAACTTAGATCTAGCCTCAAAACATTGTCTTAAGTCATAAAGTTTCCACCTTTATGACTTTCCATGGCTAGGGAAGGTCCAAAAGCTAAAACCCTAACTTATTAATCCATTAAGTCGTCACAACTCTTGCATGGGAGGGAGAGAAGGACCAAGATTACATTTTTATGGTTCCTAATATCTCCATAATAGATAAAGTTTCCAATTTTATCCATTAGAATGATCCCAACAAACAAGATATAGTCTTTAAGTCTCAAAGGGACCCAAAAGTGCATCTTTTTCAACTAAATCCATTAAGTCCAAGTCTCCAACCTTCAGATCTAAATCAAAGTTTTGAAAGTTTCCCTAATGTCTTCTAAAAAGATATCATCATTCCGACTTTTTATGACCATGTCGTCTACATATAACTCAATATTTCTACGGATTTGTGATTCAAATATTTTTTCTGCTAGCCTTTATTAGGTTGCCCCTGCATTTTTAAACCGAAAGACATTTTGGTGTAACAGAATGTTCCTCTGTCTATATGGAAGGAGGTTTTTTCTTTATCGCCTTTTTGCATGAAAATTTGATGGTAACCTTTATATGCATCAAGGAAGCTTTTCCATTTGTGTCTATGCAAGGATTCTATTTTTTCGTCTATGGCTGGTAATGGGTAACAGTCTTTGGGGCATGCCTTATTTAAATCTGTGAAGTCCACACACATTCTCCACTGTCCATCACCCTTTTTTACTAAGACCGGGTTGGCCATCCAAGATAGGAACAACGACTCTCTTACTATTCTGGCACTCACCAATTTGTCCACTTCATCGTTTATTTCCCTGTTTCGTTCCTTGGATTGGGCTCTCTTCTTTTGTCTAATTGGCTTAATTCCTGTTTGATCATTTAGCTTGTGCTCTATCACTTGCCTCAGTACCCCGACCATATCGGCTGGTTGCTAAGAGAATATGTCAATATTTTCTTTTAACAGTTGTATCAAACTTTGTTTCAGCGCCCCTGTCAATGTAGAACCATCTCCGATTCCTTGTTCTAGGTACTCGTTATTTAATACAACCATTTCGGATTCCGCTTAGGCTAGTTGTGGGCTTTCTGTTGTCGGGTCTCTTTTCTCCACTATGAGTGTTGCTATTGGGGCGATTAATGGTTCACTATGTATTGTCCCGTATCATATTAAGGTACGGAATCTGATTAGA
Organism: Lactuca virosa; assembly: GCF_052849685.1. Lineage (NCBI taxonomy): Eukaryota > Viridiplantae > Streptophyta > Magnoliopsida > Asterales > Asteraceae > Lactuca > Lactuca virosa. The sequence continues at coordinate 205,841,227 of NC_136429.1, forward strand.
CCATGTATTGTGGATGCGATTGCCTCCAATTTTTCATAGCGCTCCTCCCAAAAATAATGTTGTAAGGTGATGAGGATTGTATTATTGTGACATCTAATATCTGTGTATTTTCGGCCTTTGTTTGATGGTCTCGTAATGTCAATGGAAATGATACTACCCTTAGGGGTCATACTGAGTGCCCAAAAAAACTTGTTAAATGCGAATCAGGTTGTCTGAGCAGCTTTTTCATTGCCTCTGGTAGCTTAGAAAAACAATGTTCGTATATTATCTCTGTTGAACTTCCGCTTTCATAATATATTCTATGAACACATATGTCATGGATATGTCCTTGTATTATGATTGGCTCAACACCCTTTATCTTGGTCTTTTATGCTTGCTGCATTGTAAATATTTTGTGCAGGAGTCTTGCATCATTTCCTCATTTACATGGTGAAGTTTTCCCTTTTTGCTCACGATGATGAGTCATAGTGTTGGTGGCACCTATTGTGTTGCTATTAGTAAATTCAGCTCTCGAGTTAATGACACGGATGGCGCCAATGTTACTACGTGGAATCCGGGTATATGGTAGATGGTCAAGGAGAACCTCTTATAATGGGCACACTGGATTACACGCTGTAAGGCAGAGACAAACACAAGGTTAGAAAGCTATATCGAGGGATGGACCCCGGTATGGCTCTCCGATGCCTAATTCAATTGTCGTTATGAAGCTTAAAAATAAATTATGAGAGTTCCTTGTTTTATTGGAACATTACCTTATCAGTGTGCCTCTGCAAGCTTTTGCAGGCATCTTTAATCTCTTTGATACAAGGTTTTACCCGATAACTTGCATTGATCGGGTAAAGACAGCTAGGTTGCATGTACTACTCTATATTTTATTCTTTTCAGGATCTTGTACTTGTGTAACTTTTGGGATATGTCTCGTTTCCTTCTTTTGTTTACTATGTATTGGTATTGCCTCATAGGTTGGTTGTTTGAACAGTTGTGTTTTGTCGTTTATGCTCCGATCCGACTACACCCGGGTAGGTATTAATATGATGGGTCGGACAATTGTGATTGGTTGCTTTTAAGCCGGCCTGGTGTGACCGGGTTGGCGTTGATCTGATCAGTCGACCCGGGTACACCATTAACATCAAAGTTGTAAAAGATAGGTAGTAGTAGTGTATTAATTAAATAGGTTTTATTTTAGAAAAAAAGGAAAAAAGAATCAACCAATAAGAGTTCACCATCCAAGTTTCTCTCCCCTCTCTCCTCTCGCTATGCCCTTGGTGAGCCTTGTGGGGGTGGTGTGCAACGCCTCAAGTGCACCTTCGCGAGGGTGCTAGCAAGCCCGACTCTCCAAAGCCTTAGTAATATCCTAAAAGGGTATAAACTAATAAATTGAAGATAAAAATTTTATGTCTTGAAGTGTTGTTTTTTCGGATTTTTTAAAAGATGTTAATTTTAAGTATATTTTGGTTTTTGGTGATTCTTCAAAGATATTCCATTTTAAGCAGAAAAATATGCACGTCGCATAGACAGTGCACAATTGAAGTAGTTTGTAAATATTGACATATAGTATATTATTTAATTTTCTCAATTCTTGTATTTTCTAAAATTACTTTTTCTATTAATAATTATAAGATTATAAACCTCGTATGATTCACTCTTGTAATATAATATGATATACGTTCTTTTTATAAATAATTATTTTAAAATTATCATTAGAATTTAGAAGCATTTAAAAAAATACATATTACTCTTTTCCGAATTATACCATATGAATTATGTTGGGAAATTTAAACCACTAAATGCGGAGACGACTTTATTAACGAACTCAGAATAGTCTTTGCCAGGTGGTCATTTTATATAGGATAGGCTACTTATACTTTTTTTAATATGTAATTTATATTTTTTTATATTAATTTTTGTTTGATAAGATATAGAGTAAATTACACGAATGGTCCTATGGTTTGAGGTAATTTGTGTGTTTGGTCTCTAATTGTTTTTTCAACTCAGAAGATCCATACTATATGTTTTTATTGCACGTTTAGTCCCTGATTGAACTAAAAAGACTATTATGCTTTATTAAATTCTTTTATAATTAATTTTATGATTATATATATATATATATATATATAAAATAATAATTAAGTTTATGATATATATTAATAAATTAAACAAATTATCATCCCTAAAACCTAAACCCACCATCGGTCACCTGTTCTTAATTCCTCGAGGCTACCTCTTGTCACCAACAGCTCACAAGCCACAAACACTCCTGATGCTTATGTTTAGGAGAAAACGAAGGGACTGGTGGGGTGGAGGTGGTTCACCGGAGGTGAAGGACTAGTAGAAGATGATTAGAGGGAGAGCATATCGGAATACAAACCCACCATTATGTTGTCGCTTCCTCGAGACCACCCCCTCTCGTCGGTCACCACATCACCACCGTCAAGAGAAACATCATGGATCAGAGTTATCATCACCATCGATGATGTGAATCGAAGCCGCCACATCAACATTACTGCATTCAGACATTGAAATCGTTGGTTGCTTTGGAATCGATGGTCGCTTCCTTGAGACCTCCTCCTCGGGTTGATTTTAATTTTGGAATTGAGATATTAAAATCGTTGGTTGCTTTGGAATCGATGGTTGCTTTGGAATTAGGATTTCACCATGTTTTGATTTTTCTTTTGAAATCTGAATTTTCATTGGGTTTGATTTTTAGATTTGATTTTGATTTTGGAATCGGGATTTTCATCTTCAATTTTGATTACAAGGTAACAAGTTTAATTTTGATTTGGGTTTGTTTGGGTTTTGATTTGGTTTGATATTCGTTAGCTTCATCCTGTGAAAATTGTAGAAGTAAGCATCGTTATTGGAAGTTGTCGGAGATGATGGTGACCATGATAGTCGCTGAAGACGATGATGAAGAAGATGGGGATGACGAGATGAGATCGACGGTAGCACAATTTTGACTGTGTACATATAAAGAGTATTAGGGGTTGGGGACTTGAGGGGTATGGTAGTGACCCTATTTCTTTTATAAAATTATAATAAAAAAATAAATTAGAAAAATATATAAAACAAATTAGAGTAAATTATATGAATGGTCTCTATGGTTTAGGGTAATTTGCACGTTTGGTCCCTAACTTATTTTTTTAACTCGGAAGGTTTCTACTGTTTGTTTTTGTTACACGCTTGGTCCATGTCTTACCTAAAAAAACTATTTTGCCCTTGATTTTTTTAAATATTTATATAAACACACCCCAACCGCACCCCATCACCTTACCTTACCTATCCCATAATTTTTTCTTATTTAAATAATAGTATTTTTTAGGTAAGACGAGGACCAATCGCATAACAAAAACAAACAGTAGGGACCAAACGCGAAACAAAAACAAACAGTATGGACTTTCCGAGTTAAAAAAATAAGTTAGGGACCAAGCACGTAAATTACCCTAAACCATATGGACCATTTGTGTAATTTACTTAATAGATTAATAAGGGCACAATAGTCTTTTTAGGTTAAACATGGACCAAGCGTGCAATAAAACGTATAGTATGGACCTTCTGAGTTAAAAAAACAATTAAGGACCAAACGCATAAATTACTCCAAATCACATGGACCATTTGTGTACTTTTCCTTAATGTAATTTATATGGAGTATGGACATCTGTCGAGTGTGGTGTTAGTTCTTTATATAAAATGTTATTAAAAAAAGAATTAAAAATAGAAAAATAATCAGTGGCATTAATGTTGCAACATGAATGACAATGATGTGGCTTAAATTTATGGTGTTTTCTAAAAGTACCCATTTCTTTTTCAATTCCACCTCTCATTTGATTTTTTTGTTTTTTTTTTATTTTTTTTTCAATTTTGTTATTTTGTTGTTTTTAGTTTTTTTTAATTTATTATTATTATTATTATTATATTTTAATATTATTATTATTATTAAAATATAAAAAAATATTTAAAAACCGATTTATATAGCCGTTCGAATGTATATTGTCGTCCGGATGTTTAAATTTTGTGCGAAATTTATAATAATAATAATAATAACAATAATAATAATAATAATAATAATAATTAAAAAAGAATTAAAAATAACGAAAAAAACAAAATTGGAAAATAAAAAAAACAACAAAAGACAAAAAAAGAAAAAAAAAATAATGTCACATCAAATGTCAAAATTTTGATTTGATTGATTTTAAGGGGGTAAAAATGGTTAAGGGGTACTTATAGTACAACCCAAATTTATTTGCTTCTTAAAATATTATTTTTAGACATCAACTCCCATATGTGAAAATATCATGTAAGCTATAATTAAGTGTATAATAACTCGTTGGAGTGGCTAACATAATGTAGAATTTTTTTTTTTTCACGAGCATGTAGAACTGTGAGTGGCTAACATAATGATCGAGTGCCCATAAAAACCATTTCTAAATTAGAACTGAAATCTGCACACAAGACTTTGATCATTATTAAAAGTATAATACTTCGAAATTACATATAATAGGTCCTATGAGCAAAACTTATTCATTGTGAATGATAAACATTTGTTGAAATTTGATTGTGTTATAAATATTATGGTGATACTTTAGGCTGCTAGGAGTGAACGCCCACTCCCGTTATTGCACCTAATAACACCAAATAACGCCCAAGAACACTGCCCCCCATCCATGTTATTAGGTGTTATACGTCTGCTCGTTGCTTTCCGTTACCACCATCACTTCCATTAACACCGTTTTTTTTGTCATTTTTTTAATAACGTTGGTGTGGGCGTTGCCCACACCTAGCAGCCTTATGTTGATTAAAAATCTAAAATTCGTTAAGTTCAATTAAATAAAGTCGCATATTTCCTTCTAAACTTTGAAAAAAGCTTCCCGAAAATAATGGAGTGAGGCTTCCCAGCAAATAATAATGGAACATTAAAAGTTAGCTACCAATTTATAGGTGGAATGTGAATGATTTCACCAACCCATTCTTTATTATTTAAAACAAAACACAATCAGATTCAAACAGAGGCAATCTTTCGCGTGTTGTTAACCACACCCTGCACAACGCCCCTACCACACTCAAAATTCAAACCTCAATAGTCAAAGTTTTACATAATATGCTTGTTTTATGTTTACATCCATCTAGTCACCTCCATTATAACATTTTATATATACTTTATAACATTTTAAATCATTTCTTATTTAACTGTGTAATGAATCACATCAATTGATCACTATGAATTATATAATATTTTTAGCGTTTTACCGACAGAATAAAACTCTTTGACAATATGTATCAATTTTATTATGTATTTGTTTTCATTTAACACCCTTTAGTTTAGAAGTTTTCAAATATAATTTTAGCTTTTTAGTTTTGTTTTAATCTTAATAAGCTTATAATTTAATATTAACATATATTTATAAAATATATTAAGTTTATATATTGTTGATGGTGTAATGTTAATTTTCTAAGCGAATAAAGATCATCTAACATGATTTCCGTTTTGGTATAATCCCCAAGACATCACACGTCATGCATCTATTGTTATTGCCAAAGGATTTGCCACTTTAGCATAATTGCATATTAGAATGTTCTAATGAATAGAAAATCGTGTATTGTTCGATTGAATGCATAAATTCCAAAAGGTTTTTGGTGTATCAATATCCAGATGTGTTGGAAATGTGTCATCCTCAAAAAATGTATAATTAAGAGTAGGATTAGATGGTGTGTTTGTTAGCCTTCTAAAAGTAAAAATTTATAAAAATAAAAATAAGGATTTAACTCATTTTTATTTTTAGTAACTGAACTTTTATAAGTATTTTATTTTACTAACTATACTTTGTTTAAGTTACCATTGATCACAGAATTTGTTTATTTTTTTTTTTTTCATTTTAGTCATTATAACCGATGATAGCATTGAACAACTTCGTCAATGTTATAATTAGTCGTTGAACTTTTATGAGTGTTTTATTTTAATCATTATACTTTGTTTAAGCTACCATTAATCGTTGGACTTGTTTAAAATTTTCATTTTAGTCACTGTGCTTTATTATTAACATTTATGTTTGATAGTGAAAATATCCGTTAGGGTTTATTTTGTATTCCATTCCTTTATATAGTACAACCAGAATATAATTACACTGAGGAACCCTATATTATGCGAGAATATAAATAACTATACATAACAAATAATATTCTAACACATCCCCTTAGTTTGAGTAGGGGTTTGAGAAATTTTTGAACTGTTTCTAAAATCAATGAACAACTGTGTAGGGAGTCCTTTAGTAAAAATATCAGCAAATTGGTGAGCGGTGGAACATGCAAATGTAAACGTTTGTAATAGCAGCGCGTTCCCTAACAAAATGTAAATTTATTTTCACATGTTTGGTTCATTGGTCCTAAACAGGATTGGAAGCTAAGTACATGACACTCACATTATCACAAAACACAATAATGGTTCGAGTTAAAAGGCATGAAAGTTTGAGGAGAAGATTGTGAAGCCATGCAGCTTCAACAACGATATTAGCTACCCCCGGTACTCGGATTTGACACTAGACCAAGAGACGACATTTTGACGTTTTGAAGTACAAGAAATGAGATTATCACTAAGATAGACACAAAATTCGGATTGCATTGACGTGTGTGAGGACATCCATCCCAATCAGCATCATATATATATATATATATATATATATATATATATATATATATATAGAGAGAGAGAGAGAGAGAGACCATGATCAAGAGTGCCTTTAAGATAATGCAAAATACGTTTGAGGGCAAGGAAGTGTGGTTCACGAGGGTCATGCATAAAGAGGCGGACTTGTTGAACAACGTGGACTATATATGGACGAATAAATGTCAGATATTGTAAAGAGCCAGCTAAACTTTGATACATGGTCAGATCAGAAATCGGGTTTCCAGAAGGGGAGAGCTTTGATTTGGTGTCCATCGAAGTGCTACATGGGTTGCAGGAGATCATGTCAACACGGGACATAATCTCCTTGGTGAACGCAGATTAAGAAAGAAATAAACCCTAAGCGTTACGAGTAGTAACAATGACGAGAAAAAGGAAAGAGGGCCTAAGTCCATCATAGAAAGACGAGAAATAACTCTCATGACCAACGAAGAACTTGAGGCTGTGAGAATGATGTCACCAACGTAGAGCAGGAGGTAAATAGTCTCCGGACCACAATGAAATGTGACGAGAGAGTTGCCAGAGCGACTGCTTTTGAATTTAAGAGAGGAGATGTAGACTGTAAATCGCTAATACTAGCCACGAGGGACTTGTTTGAGACCATACATAGCCTTGCATAGACGACACACGTAGTATGGATGGTGAGGGTGAACGTAGACTGGAGTTTGTTTCATGTAAACCTCTTCGGTAAGATCGCCATGCAATAATACATTGTTGACATCAAGTTGATGAATAGTCCACTAACGAGAAATAGTGATGCTCAAGATAGTTCTAATAGTTACAGGTTTGACAACTAGGCTAAAGGTGTCATCAAAGTCTAGACCCGGTTGTTGAGAGAAACCTTGAGCGACAATGTGACCTTTATAGCGATAAAGGTTGCCATGAGAATAGAATTTATGTTGATAGAGCTAGCGACACCCAACAATGTTGGCAATCGGAGGATAGGTAACAAGATCACATGTGTGATTGGAGGAGAGAGCAGACATTCAGCATCCATGTCACGTTTCTAATTAGGATCACACATGGCCTGAGAAGTGGAGCGCAAAATTTGAGATATGTTAGAGATGGCAGAAAGATTCATGAGGATACAAGGCTTTCAAGAGCCGGTTCTTGAGCGATTAATCATTAGATACTCGGTAATTCTAGGAAAGGAAGGAGAAGAACTAGCATTGGAGGATGAAGAATCCTGAGAAACCGTAGGCTCCGAGGGAGAAGGAGACGAGGTGGGAGTGAGAGCAGGAGTTGGCATCGTAGGGGGTGGTGGTAGGAGGAATGATAGGGGGTAAGGTCATCATCATAAGATACGAGCGAGTCATAGTTAGAGATATAAGGAGTGGAGTGAAATTCAAAGTACGGAAAGTGATCTTCATAAAAAATAATGTGACGAGAGATGATGACACGTTCGGTGATGAGAACATGACACTTGTGACCCTTGCGATCAGGAAAAGGACCAAGGTACACACTAGCGGTAGAGCGGGGAGAAAGTTTGTGAGGGGCGGTAGAGGCAATGTTTGGGTAGCAAAAGGTACTAAAAAACGCATAGGTGATCATAAGAAGAAAAGAAACCAAATAATATCTCAAACAAAGTTTTGTATGCGAAGGTCGTGGTGGGAAGTAAGTTTAGAGTGGGAACGACAAAAAGAAGAGATTTAGTCGACATTTTGTGGATAAGGAGGCTTCGAAAAGAAAAGTTTGAATAATACTATGTTTTATAGTGAAAATACCCATTACAGTTTCTATTATATTCCATTCTTTTATATAGTACAACCAGAATATAGTTACACTGAGGATCCCTATACTATGTGAGACTATAAATAATTATACACAACACATAATATTCTAACAATTAAAAAAAACTACTATTTTCTTTTCATTTCTACACAACTAAACTTGTTATATCAAATATTTTAGAGTAAATTATATGAATGATCCATATGATTTATGGTAGTTTGCACCCAATCATCGTCGATAATTAGTTTTCACTTTGGCCTACTCCATCCTCTGCATTTTGTTGTCATTTTGATGTCTATAATGTTAATGTCATCTTGATTCTTTCCTTATATGTATATTTTGATTTCTATACTTCAAAGGATATTTTTCATAATAATCACTTATGTCACAACTGTAACATCCATATTTTCAAGTTCATTGTTGTATATCTTAATTTTGAGGTTTGGGGAGAGACTCGACGAGTTGAGGGTCTAACTCGCCGAGTCGAGTCGAGCTGCTCACGTGGAATTAATGAGGGGACTCGACGAGTCAGAGAGCTGACTCGCCGAGTAGGCACTGGAATGAGAAACCCTAAATCCCCGGGTTTAGGACCTATTTAAAGGCACTTATAGCCTCCTTATGCGACCACACTTCATAGAGAGAAACCCTAAACCTGCCCATTCGTTGTGTAGAGAGAGAGAGAGAGAGAGACCAAATTGAGCATTCTTGTGTATTTTTGGAAGAGGTTTTGAGCAGCATTGTGGATCTCATCAAGGAAAGGTTGTGGATCTAGTGTTATTCTAGCATTAGCATCTGTACAGAGGTAAAAAGTTCTCATCTTGGCCACATATTTCGTTACATCTCATTTTTGGGAGTTTTAGGGTTTTCTTCCAATCATCTTGTATCCTTGAGTTATTTGAGCATGGTTTGAGGTTAGAACCTCATATATGGACTATAGGAGGCCTTGAGAGTCCAAAGATCCAATCTTTATTGAGCTAGAGGCAAGCTCATGTGCATGTAACCTTCTTTGGAGCTTGTAATGGCATTTTGGAGCAATAACATCATGCATGAACATAAAGATCGAAGCTTTACGTGACCATTGAGCCTTGCGATGACAGATCTAGTGTTTGGAGTGATAAATCTGTCTTAAATCATCTGAATGAGCTTTGGGTCTGAATAAACTCGCCGAGTCAATGAGCCGACTCGACGAGTTGATTAGGGTTTGTCCCAAGGAGATGAATCGTGCGATAACTCGGTGAGTTGGGGGTCAACTCGACGAGTTGAGCTGGACTTTCTTGAGACGTCTGAGGATACGAGGGGACTCGACGAGTCGTAAGAGTGCACTCGACGAGTCGGGTCAAACATGGACTGTTGACTCAAGTTTGACTCCTGTTGACTCTGAATTTTGGTCAACCTAAGTAATGGAGACCATGGAGGGGTAAAATGGTCTTTTACCCAATTCGAGAGTTAGGGAGAGAAGAATAGCCTTCAATTATTAGGGTCGCGTAAAAGAGTATTGATTAGAGATATTCATTCCTTGTGTTAGGCGGAGGCTAGTTCGAGATTCGGGTGCGAGGTTATTTACTTGCTGCTTGCCAGGTGAGTCTTCTCACTATACTTACCATGAGTGATATTTGTGTGTGACTGAGATGTCTTATGTGCTTATCTGTGTATTGTGATATCCTGCATTATTTCTTTGTGATTTATGTTGTGTATTACTCAGAGCTTACAGAGTTAGGACCGGAGGGTCCACAGAGTTAGGACCAGAGGGTCCATTAGAGTTATGGGACTGGAGGGTCCCACTGAGACACATTGACCGGAGGGTCCTACAGAGTTATAGCCTCGAGTGGCTAATGTGTTGTATGTGGTATTTTGGGGAACTCACTAAGCTTCGTGCTTACCGTGTTATGTGTTATGTGTTTCAGGTTGTTCTCAGGATCGCGGAAAGGCACCGGCTTGATTGTACACACCAGTGGAAGAGTTACGCTTTTTAGGATCCTGGATTTTAACCGAGCAATTATGAAGTTTTGAATTGTAAACTTAATAAATGAGATTTTTGTGAAATGCATTATGAGAATTATGTGATTTTAAATGAAAATTTTGTTTTTGAAAATTTACGGTGTTACAAGTTGGTATCAGAGCCTTGGTTTGAGGGATTCGGATGCACCTCCAGGTGTGTTTGAACTCAAACTGAGGATTTGAGAAAGATTTTCAAAAAGAGATAAATTCTTCTAAAAATGAGACAAGAGTTTAAGAGAAAAAGAGTTAGAGCAGTGTGTACAATCAGCCAGAGCCCAAACGGTGATTTCCCAAAATACCCAACTTTTGTGTTATGAGATATTTTGTGATATTCTGCATGCTAGAGGATAGGCTAGGTATTTCATATTTTAGGACTAGAGTGGCCTGATTTGTGATGCCTTAGCCTAGGAGCTGTTGTTATCTGTGATGTGCCTTTGAGTATGTGCGGAGTAAGAGTATTCAGCAGGAATCCTTTAGAGGGAGAGTTCTGAGTATAGGAGTAATCTAGGAAGAGATACCTAGATGAGCGTTGGAGGAGACTACAGAGAGAGTAGTTAGATACCCACGTGGGGTAGAGTTGCTTGAGTTCGGTGATACCTTTTGAGTGTGATAATGCAAGTGGATTAATAACCTAGAGTGGTTTTATATGTTGGTAGAGATTATTCGATGCCCGAATGCTGCTGCTTCGTGCTTTGTGGAACTCTTGATGATGGGAGTCAGCTACTAAGTGAATATGATGATATTCAGGAGGTAGGTGGTTGGCGTCATAAGTAGTTCTTTAGCAACTAATGGCGGAGAAGTATGAGAACCCAGGAAGAGCCTAGGGAGTGATCTTAGTCAGATGAGTACGCTGACAGAGTAGAGATTTTCGCAGAGGAGTGAACACGTGTGACGGGATTGGTGATCGAGAAGGTTGAGCAGCTACTTAGGAACTCTGGGATGGTCCGTGTAGAAAGTATGGGTAGATGTGGCAGGTAGTATGGGCCCGTACTACTGAAAGCAGAGGACCCATACTCGATACAGGGAGAATTCCGGAGGTTTTAAGTAGCAGATCGAGAGGTGATGTCATGGTTTGAGTACCATGATTTGAGGCGGATTGAGGAAAGATAACATGGTTCGAGTACCATGATTCGTAGCAGATTAAGAGAAGATAACATGGTTCGGGTACCATAATTTATAGCAGATCGAGAGGTGGTCACATGGTTTGAGTACCATGACTCGTGACGGTTAGTGCTTCTGGTTTTACCAGTTATTCCGATGTGGTTGGTTAGACTGAGATCAAATGTGAAGGAGTATGGAGCCATAGGGCCATGTTGAATGAGTTTCAAGGGATTTTTGGTGAGATGCCAGTTGGGGTCGCAAGACTCAGGGATGAGTAGAGGATGGTGATCTATGGAGGAGTATGGTCTGAATTGAGCAATCGGCCGATAGAGGAGATGTCACTTTCTGTGGCCAGAGTTGTGCTATTTCCGTTTCCTGTGAGAAGCAGAAGAGATATTGAGACTTCGATTTCTGAGCTTGGGGGTAAACCCTGTGGGGTAGCTTTGGTTGCGATCTTGCACCGGAGTATCTGGGCAGTATGTCTACTGCAAGATAGTATTATAGTATGGGAGGGTCATCAGTGATGGCTGAGGTGGTCAAGGACAAGGATATACCCTAATTGGGTATAGTAGGGCAGGTGTTAACAACAACGTTCAGTGGTCAAGAGGAGTATATCGGGGCGGTGACCCTTGTTGTCTACATTGTGTATCGACTGTGAGAGTGAGGTCTCTTGTTTTATGATGATTCCCGCAGTGGGAGGCGGGTCAAGGAATTAGAGACGAGGTGCGTGATAGCGCATTATTTCCGAACCGAGGGTCGGGATTAATTCGGAATAGTTGGGGTATTCGGCGGTGTGTCGGTCTGAGGCTACGAGATGACTAGAGGCAGTCAAGTTGGGAGGATTCCGAGATTCTTTTCTGAGTCACGGGATAGTGAGAGTTGGTTGGTTTCTATTGGGAAGATCAGTGAGTGTTTGCGTGGTACGTTCCAAGAGTCAAGTGATGTACCTGATAAAACAGTCTATAGAGTGCAATGTTGGTATGCCGACTGGTGATGGTTCGAACCCTAAGTGGGGGAGAATTGGGTAATCAATTGAAAAGATCAGCAATTTGTTCAAATGCGGTTAGAGAACTGATTATGGAGATTCACGGTGCGGACACGTGAGACCTGGGATATTGGTGGACACGACGTGGTGCAAGGCGGATTGATGTATGGGTATGTGCTTAAGGAAGGATGAGAGAACCCACGGCATGTGGCCGTTGTTCAGAGAATTTATTATGGCTAGGGACATTTTGGGATTGCGATTGTTGAGTTCGAGGCGGTTGGGTCGCCGAGTTCAGAGTGCAAGAGCTGAGATTTGTGGGTATAAGTATAAAATTGTTATTTATACTCCAGAAGGGACAACATATGATTTGTAAACCAATCTCAGAGCCGATATGAGTAGTTCGTATGGGCGGTAATCAGCAGAGGGCAGACCTTCGGATTTTAGTCAACATGTTTCCAGTTATTGGCAATTCCTTTGTGTTTCAATTTGTGAGATGGGAATATTCCGAAGTTGCAAGTTGTGCGAGAAGAAGATCGGTTGTGAGATTCTGAGAGGGTATATTGTGGTATCTGAGTATGATGTCGTGAGTATGAGATTAGTGGGTAAGGCAAGACATCGTGAGGCCCTGTGATGGTGTACCAAGGTATCCGAGTATGATGTTCTAAATTTCGGATTATTTTGAGACTTGAGTTATGAGACGACAAGTGGCGTATCAGGTATCTACGGTTCCAGTAGGAGCCCTTTTGTAGCTAATTGACATCAAGCGGGATTATCTGAGAATGTGAATTGCAGAGAGAAAAAGTGTTTTGTCCTGACGGTGGTCGTCGGGAGTATTGATGCTTGTCTTGGATGAGTGTCTACGCCTATCTATGCTGGGTCGCAGAGCATGAGTTAGTGAACGTAGGGTGTTGTGATACTGTGGGGAGCCGTAGTACTCATTAGTCTGAGAGAGGGTGTTGTGATACTACGGGGAACCGTAGTACTCACTAGTCAGAGAGAGGGTGTCGTGATACTGCGGGGAGCCATAGTACTCACTAGTCAGAGAGAGAGGGTGTTGTGATACTGCAGGGAGCCATAGTACTCACTAGTCAGTGAGAGGGTGTTGTGATACTGCTGGGAGCCGTAGTACTCACTAGCCAGCGAGAGAGTGTCGTGGTGCTGCGAGGAGCCATTTTATTCGATAGTCAGAGCATGACAAAGGAGAGTTCCTAGGCTTGAGTAGCATTATTGGATTGAGTCTTCAGGGACCCGGTGGCCAGACCAGGAGAGAGACGGAGGTCTCCATAATGGACAGGAATCATTATATTCTGAGTTAGGTTGTGGAGACCGCCATCGGAAGGAATCGGAGAAGTAATGTACGCGTGGGTTGCGGGTCATGGTCACGAGTTGAGTGTTTCGTTGGGACGAGTGGTTCCAATTCTGTGCCGGACCAGACTCTCGAGTTGAGTTTGATTCTAGTGGTGTATTGAGTAGGCGGAATGAGATTCCGGATTCAAGAGATGAATTTCATTGTGGAGGGAGTATTGTTTTTCATCTGGTGTCTTAGACCTGAGTGGGTCAGTTCGTTGGTATGGAAAAACCGCGAAGCGCATGGGACTAATGGGTGGTTGACGACAGAGGTCGAGGGTGAGACGATTTCAGTTGGCATTATAGTAATCGCTTGGGGTAAAGAGAGCTTCATGACTTGTGTGTCACGGTGGGCTGAGATGGTTACTATGAGAAGGAAGTCAGTGAGACGTTTTGGAGTATGCTGAATAACCTTTGGAGGTTAAATTGCTGGCTGGGGAGATGACCTAGTGCTCAAGGTTGAAAGGGGGATATCTGAGGAAGGAGTTAGGATTTATGTTTGTTAGATGTCGGAGGACACTTCTGAGTAAGCATGATCATTTCATTCCTTGGAGTATGTTTCGGATCGTTTAGCATGTCTGGTATGAGTGATCGGTAGCCGATTGTTGGATTTTGTCTTGTGAGAATCAGAGGGGCAGTGGGTTATCAGGATCTGTTATTCGAGGAACGAATAACGTGGTGATATCTTGAGTGGGCGGTCTGGCGGCGGGCCAGGCTACTAGAGTTCCAGATTTAGGAAGGTCAGAAAGGGGTATCTTAGCGACAGACGGGTCGATTTTGTTCCGGATTTGGAAGTCTCCGTTGGTTTCAGATGTCCGTAGGGAAAGATATCTGAGTGGTATGATGTCCTTTCAGTGGTGCTTTCGGGTTTTTGGGTTCAATCTATGAGTTGTTGAGAAGCGATTTCGAGGGCGAAATCTAGTTTAAGTGGGGGAGAATTGTAACATCCGGATTTTCAGGTTCATTGTTGTGTATCTTAATTTTGAGGTTTGGGGAGAGACTCGATGAGTTGAGGGTCTAACTCGTCGAGTCGAGTTGAGCTGCTCGCGTGGAATTAATGAGGGGACTCGACGAGTCAGAGAGCTGAATCGCCGAGTAGGCACTGGAATGAGAAACCCCAAATCCCCGGGTTTAGGACCTATTTAAAGGCACTTATAGCCTCCTTATGCGGCCACACTTCACAGAGAGAAACCCTAAACCTACCCATTCGTTGTGTAGAGAGAAAGAGACCAAATTGAGCATTCTTGTGCATTTTTGGAGGAGGTTTTGAGGAGCATTGTGGATCTCATCAAGGAGAGTCTGTGGATCTAGTGTTCTTCTAGCATTAGCATCTATACAGAGGTAAAAAGTTCTCATCTTGGCCACATATTTTGTTACATCTCATTTTTGGGAGTTTTAGGGTTTTCTTCCAATCATCTTGTATCCTTGAGTTATTTAAGCATGGTTTGAGGTTAGAACCTCAGATCTGGACTATAGGAGGCCTTGAGAGTCCAAAGATCCAATCTTTATTGAGCTAGAGGCGAACTCATGTGCATGTAACCTTCCTTGGAGCTTGTAATGGCATTTTGAAGCAATAACATCATATATAAACGTAAAGATCGAAGCTTTACGTGACCATTGAGCCTTGAGATGACAGATTTAGTGTTTGGAGTGATAAATCTGTCATAAATCATCTGAATGAGCTTTGGGTCTGAATGAACTCGCCGAGTCAATGAGCCGACTCGACGAGTTGATTAGGGTTTGTCCCAAGGAGATGAATCATGCGATAACTCGGCGAGTTGGGGGTCAACTCGACGAGTTGAGCTGGACTTTCTTGAGACATCTGAGGATACGAGGGGACTCGACGAGTCGCAAGAGTGCACTCGACGAGTTGGGTCAAACATGGACTGTTGACTCAAGTTTGACTCCTCTTGACTCTTAGTTTTGGTCAACCTCAGTAATGGAGACCATGGAGGGGTAAAATGGTCTTTTACCCAATTCGAGAGTTAGAGAGAGAAGAATAGCCTTCAATTATTAAGGATGTGTAAAAGAGTATTGATTAGAGATATTCATTCCTTGTGTTAGGCGGAGGCTAGTTCGAGATTCGGGTGCGAGGTTATTTACTTGCTGCTTGCCAGTTGAGTCTTCTCACTATACTTACCATGAGTGGTATTTGTGTGTAACTGAGATGTCTTATGTGCTTATCTGTGTATTGTGATATCCTGCATTATTTCTTTGTGATTTATGTTGTGTATTACTCAGAGCTTACAGAGTTGTGACCGGAGGGTCCACAGAGTTAGGACCAGAGGGTCTATCAGTGTTGTGGGACTGGAGGGTCCCACTGAGACATATTGACCGGAGGGTCCTACAGAGTTATAGCCTCGAGTGGCTAATGTGTTGTATGTGGTATTTTGGGGAACTCACTAAGCTTCCTGTTTACCGTGTTATGTGTTATGTGTTTCAGGTTGTTCTCAAGATCGCGGAAAGGCACCGACTTGATTATACACACCAGTGGAAGAGTTAGGTTTTTGAGGATCCTGGATTTTAACCGAGCAATTATGAAGTTTTGAATTGTAAACTTAATAAATGAGATTTTTGTGAAATGCATTATGAGCATTATGTGATTTTAAATGAAAATTTTATTTTTGAAAATTTACGGTGTAACAATAACTCCAAATTTTAGACCTAGAATGGTCTAAACCCTAACCAAGTACTAGTGTAAACTATATTGCAAACCTTGTTGCATGGTGTCTTCTATAACCCTAGGGATTGTTTATAGAACTAACAAAGAAGCATGGATTGAAACCTAAACTATATTAGGATAGTATAATTCAACATTTAGAAAAAGATTAAGGTTTAATCATGAAATAACACACCAGAGGTGTGTTCATGGCCAAGAACTCAAAAAGAAAAGGAGTTCACGGCCTAGAGTAGTTAAGGGAAAGGAGTTCACGACCCCAGACTTCTAGAACATGATGTTCACGGTTTGGAATGATGAATTAAATGGTGTTCACGGCCTTAAAGCTTAAACAATTGATGTTTACGGATTGGAATTAAATCAATAGTGTGTTCACGGTTTGGGAATTAAATCAAATGGGTGTTCACGGTTGGAAATAAATTCAATAAGGTGTTCACGGTTTGCCTTAATCCGAAAACTCACTTTCTAAGACATAATTCATCCGTAAACACTCCTAAATATCTTCAACTCTTATCTAATTTAGCTTCCCAATGTGATTATCTCCGTAAACTTCACATTCATCGTCTCATAAGTTCCTTCACATATAAGTCACAACTTAGAACTATTTCTCTCATTTCATACAAGCAGTAAACGAAATCATCTCATTCTCTCTCAAATAGCAAACCACATTTCTTTTATTCTCAAGAATTAGACCAAACTTCCATGGAATGCGTAGTGATTTAAAGTTAGGGTACATCCTATGTAGATTTCCCCAGTTGATTCTGTTTTCCCATTAGCCATTTCCACCGTAAAGGTTTCATTAAGCTCGTGGGGTTGTTGTTTTAGTAAATGTTTGAATTTATTACTAACAAAGCTCCGCTCTGCCCCGGTATCAAATAGGATGCATGCATATGTGTTGTTAAGGAGAAACGTACCAGTGATAACAGCGGGATCCTGAACCGCTTCTCCTTGACCCATGGTCAGCACTCTCCCTGCTCCTCCATTCCCTTGGTTGTTGACATTGGGGCAGTTTCGACGGAAATGCCCAATCTTTCCACATCCATAACAGGTGTGGTTGGCCCCAACGTTGTTGCCGTTGTTGTTGTTGATGTTGTTGTTGTTGTTGTTGCGGTTGTTGTTGTTGTTTCACTGTTACTGGTTCTGGGGAGGATAGGTCCTACAGTATTTTACCGTATGACCTTTTCGGTTGCAACTGGTACAATGCATCTCCATGCATTCACCATTGTCATGGAGATTGCACTTGTTGCACTTTGGGAGATTTCCGGAATACTGTTTAGGGGCACTTGGGGTGGATGAGACTGGCGTACGCGGGGTGAAGGGAACTT
Source organism: Lactuca virosa (assembly GCF_052849685.1). NCBI lineage: Eukaryota > Viridiplantae > Streptophyta > Magnoliopsida > Asterales > Asteraceae > Lactuca > Lactuca virosa. The sequence goes on from NC_136429.1 coordinate 205,859,067, forward strand.
GGGTGGTTGCAGCATGAACCGCTACTGTCTTTTGTTTCTTTGACGACTCTGAACCTTGTCGTCCCTTCCTCTTGTTACTCTTTCCTTTCTTGTTGTCACACTCCTTCTTGCTTTCAGTTTCTCCTGCTTTCTCACCTTTCTTGTTGTTGTGGTCGTACAACTTTTTGGTTAACCTCTTGGCGCTGTCAAAGGTTTCGGGATTTGCAGCTATCACGTTTCCTTGAATTGGGGAGGTTAATCCCCAGATGAATCGTTCGATCTTCTCTCCCTCCGAAGTAATCATGCCAGGGCACAACAGAGATAACTCACTAAACCTTGATATGTAAGCATCGATGTCGGAGTTTCGGACAGTGAGATTCCATAACTCTTGCTCCATTTTCTGAACCTCGCCACGCGGGCAGTATTCAGCCATCAACATTTCCTTCAATTCCGCCCATGGCATGGCATTAGCCACTGGAAGAGTCATAGCCTCCACATGTCCATTCCACCAGGTGAGAGCTTGATCAACAAATGTACATGCTGCAAACTTCCCCTTGACTTCTTCAGAGCATCCGCATATCTCGAACACCGATTCCACCTTTTCAATCCACCTCTTCAGGGTTATCACTCCCCCTATGCCATTAAAGGTTCGTGGTTTGGCGTTGGTGAAATCTTTGTAAGAGAATGTCTTGGTAGGTCCTTGGTTCATTCCGTTGTTTGAACTTCCGGCTCCCTGTCCGTTGCCTCCACCATTGTTCACATTGTGGATCTGCGCCAGTGCTGCTGTGACTGCAGCAGATACAGCTGCTTGAAATGCAACTGAGTTGATTTCTGGTGGCGGTGGTGGTTGATTGTTTCCGCGAGTGGGTCTTTGAGGCATCTTACTGTCATGGAACAGAAAGGCATTGAGTACACATCGTGTTAAAGTTGGGAATTTCGTGAACCGATTGTGCATCTAAGTGGTTCCATATATTTGCACCAAATAAGAAGAATATAAAACACATAGCAGATAACAACATCACGATAAAACACATAATATTTTTCCACTAATAATATTCGTCTTTGATACATGAAAATTTGCCCGAAAGGGCATACATAAGGGTACAAAGTTCGGCAGCATAACGACTCTATGAGTAGTGTAATCACTTAAACATGGAGTCGGTAGTACATAGCATGGTAAGCATAAGTGAACATAGCACTAGTAGGGGGTCTTGTAAGTCCCTAATCTGCTTGTGTATCAATTAGATCCGTTTGATGGTGCGGAATCCCAATCAAACGGATGATGTCAGATCAAATAGAAGAGAAGGAGAAGAAGAATAATATGAATCTTGTATGTATTGATATGAATGAAGATCCGGATACAAGATTCACACACACTAACACACACTCTCTTTTCTCTCTCTCTAGAACACCTTCAAATGCACACACTTAAGCTCCTCTATTCTATGTGTTCATCTTTCACATGCACTCCTCACCCTATATATATATATATATATATATATATATATATATATATATATATATATATGGACCTAAGGCCAAGCCCAAAATACAAATAATCCAATGCTCGGTCCAAGCTACAATTAATCATATACTATTTTTGGCCCAAATAATAAAAACAATAAATGCTTAGAAAAGCAAAGTATAAACCATATTTTTGACCCAACAATCTCCCCCTTGGTTTATAGCTTTCTTTTCTTTTCTTAAATGACCCAACAAGCTCCCCCTAAAAAGTAGCTGGCTTTCTTGATAATCTTCATTGGGAGCTTTGGCTTCAGCTTTAATCTTCGAATTCTTCACAGCTTCAAGATGAACATGATGAATCTTCAATGAATGACTTCATCTTGAGCAGTTGGGCTTTTCTTCAGAATTTGACTTTGAACGCACGTCGGGTGAGGAGGCTTGATGTACTAATTCTTGAAAGATAGCGCTTTCAGCTTGAGAATCTTCAGAGAGAACATCAGAGAGAACTAATCTTCTAGATCACTTCAGCAGGTACAAGATAGCAGCAGACTGATTGAGGAGGCTTCAATGCAATTCGTCACATAATCTTCAATTGCAGCTTCACCTTGCTTCTGGGGTTGAAGGATTGAATGTCGAAAGAATAATCTTCATTTCTTGCTCCTTCAAATGAGAATTCTTCGATGGTCATGGATGAAGCCTTGGCTCAGAAATCTTCGACACAAACTTCCATGAGTTTCATTTTCACCTGAATTCACTATTCAAGACAAAACAAAACTAAAAGAAAATTTTAGCACACAATATTTTTGGATTTTTCATATTTTCTGAAAAAGAAATAAAACAGAAATAACACTATTTTTGGATTTTTTTTATTTTCTGATTTTTGTTTGTTTTTTTTTTTTTAACTTTTAATTCTCCCCTAATGTTTAAATTAGAAGAAAACTATGAACAAATTTAACAAAAATAAAATGATATCTAACTTTAAGAGTGATTTGGGATCAAAGTTTTTAGACATCCTTTATCCGTTTATTAGTACCTCTCCCTTCATGAATAGATCTGGTCAATCGCCGGTATTGTGGTCCACTTAAACACAAGAGATTGTGACAAAATTAGGACATACTATAAGTGACAAGACAATGTGATCCTAAGTTCCTAGATAATATTCCTTAAGGACCATTCAGCTGACGACGACCAAAGATATTGTTGTCCACCTAAATTGAACAGCGAGATCTACAGACAACCTAGTGATTGTTCAATTTTAAATGTACTAGAACATGTTTCCCGCTTCCTGACATACCCCAATAATCAGGAACTTCCAAAGTACTCCTTACTTTAGGTGAGCAGACAATTATTATGAGAGAAGTCAGATTTAGAGTGCATATGCTATACATCCAGGTCGGATCTCTTCCAATCTCGCAGAGGGTGAAACATATGACTAACCAGATTTAGAGGGATTGAGAAGTAGAATGGTGCATATGCTGTGTACCAGGTCGGATGGTTAATCACGCAAAGGAGACAACATATGGCTAACAGACAGGAAGAATTGCATAGATAGAAGATGCATAGAAGTAGAGTTGCATATGTTGCAGTCCAGGTCAGATGTATTTCAATCACGCAGAGGAGGCAACATATGACTAACAGAAGGAAAGCAAGAAAATAATTTTCTACAGACCTACTTTATCGGAATTCCCTAGTCGCCCCATCAATACCGGAATTAAGGACAAAGTCCGTACATCGAGGAAGAGTTAAACCACAGTTCTAGATACGGATAACTTTAATGTGACCGGTGGATTATCATGTATATCTCCCTGCTCAACCTATCTGAGCGTCATATTGTCAGGCTAAATGGATCTATCTAGGTCAAGATTTTTCAAGTCTCTAGATTCCTTAAGTTCATTAATGCCTAGTCAGGTCCATTTTAATCTCTCGTGCCTACCAGCGCATTGAACACGGAGCCTAGACAATTCAGATTTAGTCCCTTACACAGATTCAGATTGCCTGTTATCACATGATTATATCACTTCCCAAAACATCTCATGCAAGCACATTCCATTAACAACATATTTTTGGATTTTCTGATTTTTTTTAATGTTTTTGGATTTTTTTAAAACTTTCTAATTTTTTGTTTTGTTTTTATTTCTCCCCCTAAATTTGTGCATAGGAGAGAAACGAAAGTAAATGCGCAAATTTAAACTATCCTAAAACAAAAATTAGTCTTTAAAGCGAATTAGCTTAAGAAAAACTCAGGAGTATAGAGAAGAAAACTCAAACCGTAAGTCACCGATTGAATTTGCATCCAGAAGGTCTGAGAACAACACGCGTAATCTCAGAACAGATCCAAAAATTCTTCATATCGTTAAGCACTAACCCCATGAGTGATCTCTTCTTTTCTTCCCTTCCCGCAAAGGACACATACTCTCAAACAATGTTCTGAGTGTTGTACAGTTGAGAGATGCCTCCTATCATGTGCATGGAACAGCCACTACCAACAAACCAAAGTCTGATGATATGCCTCCATAGCTGCTCCGATACAGAGCGGGATCAGTTGGTCTTTGGAACCCAGTTCATTTTGAAACTGGGTCGACCTTTGTCGTCTACGCAAGATACATTCTCCCACGACATGTCCTGTTTATCACAAACAGAAGATGTAGAAATATTAGAGTCATTAGTTGATTTGGGAGAGTGAGCCTTTGGAACCCATTTGTAGTTGGGTTTAACCCATTTCTTTTTAGATCTGATGGGTGGCTCAGTACTTGCTTTTGATCTTGATGTCGGCCGTTGAGATGACTTTGATTTTGGCTTCACGGGAGCATCTCTTGGATTTGGCCGGCATTCCCTTCTTGTTCTTGGGATTCGGATTCTTGGCCTTGTGGGTTTGATTCTTGGCCTTCTGCGCGTTCCAGTCGCCATTGTCTGAACGTGACCTTGAGGGGTTTCTTTTGGAGTATCTCCCTCTTGGCGCGTTCTGCCACCCTTGTGCATAGTAAGGAACGTATGCGCGATTTGGACAGTTTCGGGCAATGTGTCCAGGTGTTCCACAGTGAAAGCATGTCTTTTTCTTCACTGGGAAGTTGTTTCTTCCTGCCCCTGGTGGCGTATCTTTTCCTTGTTTCTTATTGTTCCCACAAGCACAATTGCAGCATGCATTCTGTTTAACTTGATTTTGTGGTCTGTATTTCTCAACAGCAGGTTGATCAGAAACAGCTGAGTTCGAAGCAACAGATTCAGAGTTCAAGGAGATGTTGGTTTGTTCAATGGTTTTCTCCTTGTTCTCATCTTCTGCTACTTTACCTGCACATGAAGCAGAAACATTAGTATTTTCAACCTGAATACCTCCTGACACAAATCCAGCTGGTTTGTCATATTGAATATGTGCCTCCCTGTCAATTTCTTCCTGTGTCGTAGGGATGGATGTGTAGTTATGATTGAAAGGTGGAGGAACACTATCATACCCTAGACACTTGTTTTGATTATCTTTGAATTTTAATTGGGTTTCAAATAAGGACTTAACTGTCTTACTTGACGCAGTATAATTTTTGAAACTAACATCTGTTTTTCCACACTTAATTTTCAAAGCGTCAAGTTCTTTAGTTACAGCATCAAGTTGTCTCTTAATATAGTCATAAAGTTCACATTTTTCACTGTATTCTGTCTGAATTCTCTTAAAATCCTTTATTTTTGTTTCTAACTGGGCCTTTAGGGGTTTATGTCCTTTCCTGAGTTGATATCCTTCATATCTCAGGTCCTCAACTTCTCTTTTTAATAAATCATTATGTTCACGAAGAAGTTTAATCGTAGCTTCACATGATTGAGAACATGAAACTTCACATGATTGAGAACATGAAACTTCATTGACCGGAAGGTTTGCGGAACTCATTGTTTTTCCACACTTCAAAGCGTCTATTTCTTCAATTATATCAGCAAGACTAAGACAATTAAGATCTTTTGTCTTCTTGATGACAGCCACGCTCTTATCCCACGATTTCGGAAGTGAATTCAGCAGCTTTTTGTTTATCTCAGATTTAGTCAAGAAAATCCCAGCTATATTCATCTCAGTAGTAAGTGTAGTAAATCGCTGCAACTGAGCTTCCAGGGATTCTCCAGGGATATAATCGAACATGTTGAATATTTGTCTTAACATATCCTGACTCTCTTTCATGTCTTCATTTCCCTTGTTGACCTCAAAAGCCATTAAAAGTCAAATTTAAAGAGTCAAGCTTAAAAGTCAAACAAAAAAAAATGCCCTTTGACTATAAACCTCAAAAGTCAACCTTAAAAGTCAAATTTAAAAAGTCAAACTCAAAAGTCAAACTTGAAAATTCAAACTTAAAAGTCAAACCGAAAAGCTAAATTTGAAAATTTAAAAGTTAAACGAGAAAGTCAAAGTTTAAAGTCAAAGGACAAACTTTAAAGGTCAAAGTCAAAATTTTAAGTAAAAAATCAAAAATAAAATTCAAAATTTAAAAACTAAAATTTTTGGATGAAAAAGAAATTTAAAAATGAAAGAAATTAATTTTTGGGGTTAAAAGTGTTGAAATGCGAAATTTGGTGCGACTGGGAGTGGTTTTAAGTTAAAATCGAAAGGCTTGTAACAAGTTGCTGGTTGGTTCAACTGGTAAGACGTGTTGCTGATGAACCAGAGGTCGCGGGTTCGATCCCCGGCACCCCTGAATACGCCTCTGATTTTTTTTAATGTGCGAGGACGAAGACTGCAGCTTGCTGAACGAGATGCGAGACCGAGGCTCCTGAACGAGGCGAGGTGTGAAGCGCTAATGCGAAGCTGCTGTGCGAGGATACTGCTCACCGAGCCGTCCTTCAAGCTGATCACCGAGCCGAGTACCGAGCCGAGGCCGCAAACTCCGGCGACCGTAAACCGCCGACCGTAAACCCTTCAAAGACCGTAAACTCTTCAAGGACCGTAAACACAGCTTCAGATCGCGAAAAAAACGACGTTTTTCACAATTTTTGCTCCAAAACTCGATCAAAAACTCGTTTTTATGAAAAACGCGAAGAACAAACCCCCCCTAATTTTCAGAGATCTATCCAAAAACGCAAGAATCTTTCCAAAATAAGATCAAATCGGCTCCAGATCTGACAAAGATGAGTGATACAATCCAAGCTTTGATACCAATTGTAAGTCCCTAATCTGCTTGTGTATCAATCAGATCCGTTTGATGGTGCGGAATCCCAATCAAACGGATGATGTCAGATCAAATAGAAGAGAATGAGAAGAAGAATAATATGAATCTTGTATGTATTGATATGAATGAAGATCCGGATACAAGATTCACCCACACTAACACACACTCTCTTTTCTCTCTCTCTCTAGAACACCTTCAAATGCACACACTTAAGCTCCTCTATTCTATGTGTTCATCTTTCACATGCACTCCTCACCCTATATATATATGGACCTAAGGCCAAGCCCAAAATACAAATAATCCAATGCTCGGTCCAAGCTACAATTAATCCTATACTATTTTTGGCCCAAATAATAAAAACAATAAATGCTTAGAAAAGCAAAGTATAAACTATATTTTTGACCCAACAGGTCTACTGATCCGGAGCGCGTTGAGATGTGTCGGGTGGTGGGGCTGATGAGGTGGATGCACCCTGAAGACGCGCCACATGTCGTTCTGTGGCTTGTAGTCGGTCCTCCCAAATTGCTTGATGTACATGAAAGTTATGGATTACTTCCTGAGTTTCTCGTTCCACTCTTGCCACTGCGGCTCGCATCTGATTCAGTTGCTCGGCTGTGTCATGGGCTAGGTCGCCAGTGTTCCGTAACCGTCTCACCATGACAGGGAGTGCTCGGTCAGCCGGTCCTCCCTCCCTCAAGTCATAGAGCTGACGAGCCATGCCAAACGGGGGTCGCTGTCCCTGTTGTCTGCTCCATCTCCAAATGTCGATACCCCAGGGAGGGGTAGGGCCGTTTGGGCCTATTCGGTGAGCTGGCACCCTCACTGGGTATGGGGGGTTGATGACTACAGACTCAGTGTCCGAATCATCGTCGCTGTCGCCACCCGGCTCTTCTTCTTCAATGTCTGCCACAGGTTCTGCAGGTCCCTCTTCGATTTCCTCTTCTGGTTCCTCTTCCTCCATGGGATCCTCTTCAGGCTCCTCTTCTTCCATGGGGTCCTCTTCGGGTTCCTCGTCGGATTCCTCTAGCCATCCGTTATTCCCCTGATTGGGGAAATACGAATCTCCAGGAAGATGGAAACCAACCATACTGTCTGCAAGGGGAGGGGGTATATGATTAAACTGTTATTATTCCTAAGACATTTTAGTTGTTATTGTAATTGGTTTGATGCTCTCCTCTTGGTTAACAAAAGGGCATGCCTTAGGTTTACTGACCATCGCGATCGCTCCAGAGCATGTGATAGTCGTATTATGAAGGAAATGTAGTTGATCAGGCTACATTCATCCCTAATACAACTGTGAACAGTCCTGGCTTAACCGAGATGTCAGGATTTTTCCGATGTCTTATTTGAATTGTTATTATGTTTATTTTTCTAAGTCGCACAAGTAAGAGTGTTTATTATTATATTTTATTTGTTTTGTTCAGAGTTATTTAGTCCCTCTTTGGGTTTATAGTTGCATATCAATGTGTGGTTAGATATGCCAGTTCACTATAAACAGAGCTCTGATACCAACCTGTCACACCCCCGAACCAGACGGCGGAAACGTCCGAGGGCTCGTGTGACTTAAATTGAAATATCATCACAATGAATATCAATGAATCACAACATAAACATCCCCATGCATTAAATATGACAACCATCATTGTTTACATCAAGTATATTGTTTGCATTACATAATCCATAACATAAATTGTTTGATGACTAACATCTCACAAAAGAAATTTCAACAACACACTTGATGATTCTTCATTCTAATGGTTACCTCAGAACACAAGTTATTTTGAAAACGGTCAACATATATAATGTTGGTGAGTTCATAAGCAGGTTTGATGTGAAAATGTTTTGTATCGTTTGTAAAACCCAGAAAATCTGATATTTTCTGTAACAAAATCTGTTTACGAAAATGTGTGATGATCCATAAGTATACGTGTGCATGATTTCAAAACATGTAAAAGTGTTATGCCTTTCATACTAGTTTCTTGTATTATAGTTGTTGTAAGTAAAAGTGAATAATGTTGTTCTCCTGGAAAACCCGATGTTTTCCGATATAAAGAGTATGATAGTCTTGTATTATTGTATCGTCACAACGCATGAATATGATTTCCCATGATTACTTAGGTAGTAATGGATCTCTATGTGAGTCGTTATAACCATGCATAATAATGACTAGTTCGTCTGTCTTGGCATTTTATCAAATGTCGGTTTTGAATTAAGATTTTGTCACCCTAGACTGGCCGAGTCTAACTCCAGCGAACAGCTCAGGTGTGGGGGAGTCACCCCCGTATATATCTATACACAAACTCTCGCTCTCCCTCCAGGAGACTCTGATTATAACTACAGACTACGACCGACACTTATTGGTGTCACCCGTTATTTCTCACCAAATCCAAATGAAATTGAATAACATTGTTTTACAACCCGATTTATGTTTACTTGAATACAAGGTAAGCCTAACAGACAAGAAAGAGGACAACGGAGGCCCACCAACTTTGTATGTTATTACAGGCTGTCGAGTATGCTATGGACACGTTAACCCATTAAGCATATGATAATTGATTTGGACCGTATTAGTAATGCAAATGGGCCATGAAGGCCCTATAGCATGTAAAAGCTAATGAGGGTCCATTAGGCATGTAATTGGGTCACCGAAAGCCCAATAAACATGTGTTGATTTTATTGGCCCAATAATCGTGTAACTGGGTCACCGGAAGCCCATTAAGCACGAATAGGAAACATTGGGCCCACCCGTCGTATCATTTATAGGTTTATCGATATAAGTTGTAGTATGGGATTTGGTTTACACTTAATGTTTACTTTCGATGTTAAAATACTCAATGTTGGTTTATAACGATATTCTTAGTTTTTATAAAAATACCATTTTTAAACCTTCATGTTGCAAAAATTTATATCTTTGGTCAAATTATTTATAAATTTACACATTTGGCCTAAAATGCTTATTTGACCATTGCAGTTCCTTTTTCATACAAAATTTACATTTTCAGCCCTCAATAGTGCAAAATGACACTTTTAGTTCTTTTTGATGAAAAATGACATTTTAGTCTATTAGATTATTTAACATGGCATTTTCGGCCCAAATAAAACCTTAAATTATAATTTCAGCCCAAAATACAATTTTGACATTTTCAGCCCTTATTTGTTAAAAATCTACATCTTTGGCCCATTTGCCGTAAGTTTTACATTTTTGGCCCAATTTCCAAAAACTTTGCATTTTAGCCCAAATTTAGAACAAAAGTCATTTTCAGCCCCTAAGTTTGTTTATTTATGTTTTTGGCTTAAGATTTGATCATATTACATTTCTAACCCCCAAAACTCCCCATTTTCGCAAATATGGGCCCAAACCCGTGAGGCCCACAACTTAAGCCCATTAGGCTAAAATTTTGCATTTTGATCCTTTGAAAAGCATTTTTATCATAAAGATTCAATTTTTATGTAAATGAAACCACTTTGATACTTATAAAACCGAGATTGACATTTTTGACCCCAAACTTTACTTTATTTGTTAAAATGTTACTTATATAAACTTTTATTTTGATTTTTACTTCTCAAACATATAATCACATGTATCTTTGTAGTATGTTGTCTAATATGTTTTAGTTCATGAATCTCACACATTTATGCTATAGATCTCGAAATATGACAAGTATTATCACATATTTCACAACAAAAACCAAAGAAATCACACATAACATGCATACACACATAGATCAACACATAACACTTGTATTCTCCCCCCAAAAACAAGTAAAAACAAAAAACAAGGGGGTATGAACTCACCTTGGTTTGTGGTTTCGGTTTTGGAGAAGAAATGAAGAAGATTTTTGGTCCTAGCAAGCCTCCTTGAGTTGATTTCGAATTTAAGAAGCTTCTAAGGAGTAGATCACGAAAATTGTATGAGTTAGGAAGAGGTTTTGATGAAATAAAGAAACTAGGTTTATGGATCCAAACAGCAACTTACCAAAGACGATGACTCCTATGGAAGAACCTCCTTGAAATGTCCAAGATCTCGAAAATTTGGAGGAAGGAAGAAGATGTTTCTTGAGAGTGTTTGAAATGAAAGTTTGAAGATGTGTGTGTGTGTGTTTGGTGGTTCTCGGCCGAGAGGAAGAAGAGAGGGGAGATAGAGAAGTGAAGTGACTATTATGGATGCATGTTGGTCCATGCATGGATACATGGTGTGTAATATGGAGGTGGCACCTCCCAAAGTCAACCCTCCCCATTTACTTCTTCTTTTTTTTTCTACTTGGGCCGAGAGAGAGAAGGAAGAGAAAATGGCTTGGGCCTTTAGTGCTTGAGTCCCATAATATGAGGCCTAATTTGATGGTTTTCGGCCCATTGGGCCTTTAGAGTAGTTCACGGCCCAAATCTTGCATAAAAGAATGGATTTGAGGCCCATTAAGGCTAATTAGATTTGTTATGGCCCAACAAGGCCCATTAAAGGTAAACTAATCCATTTTAGACTTATAAGGCCCAAAAAGGTTAAGTCTCATGAGAGTGGGTCCAATTAGAGCCCATTTAAGAGTTCTAAGCCCAAAATAGTCAAATTGGAAGCTTATTGGTCCATTAGGCCCAATAAAGAAATCCTAGTCCATATTGGACTTAAACCGGGATTTTCAGGATTTCCAATCTTTCGTTGACTATTTGAAGTGTTTGCATAGTGTTTTTAATGGAAATTTTGTTGTCAATGAATAATCATCATGCATGTTTTCCAAATTGTTTACAAGTGTTTGATGGGTTTTGAGCATTCTAACACTCCTATGGTGTACATGCAACCCTAAATACCTTGGATCTATGTTTTCTCTATTATACATGCAAATATCAATTTTCCAAGGTATTGTTCTAACTAGCATAACATAAAGTACACATAATATAAATTCTAGTAGAATTACATACCTCTTGTTTGGTGCTTGATTCCACGGAGCTCAAGAGCCTAGTGCCCCAAGTGTGACACCTCAAATGGTTCACACAACATCATGAACACTTGGAATAACTTGAGAGAAAGTAGAACACTTCTAAAATCGGTTTGCCCTCACTTGTTTCTCTAGTGGCCGATTTCTTCAATAATAAGATCATTATATAGTTAGTCACAATTAGGGTAAACCCTAATTGTCATGGCTTTCCATTTCCTTGGATCCATGGGTTCAAATACACCATGGAGCATCCATGGATCATCCTATGGGTTTTAGCCCAACTTGATAATCCATGGAGCATTAGCCCACTATATAAGTATGGATGATTTACACAATCAACCCATATATTTAATTAGTCTTCTTTTGATCACTTAATTAATTCTAGATTAATTCTTGATCAATACTAATTAAATAATTTTATTAATATATTATAACTTATAATATATTAATAAACCTTAAGTGTTATTTCTCTCATTTTAGTCTATCCAAATGCATGATGCCATGCAACCCAAATGGACCATGTCGGGTCGGGTCAAGTATATACCAATTATAGTTATGGACTTAGACACTAATCCAACACAATATTCATATTTGAGTTTTCGTTTCAATATTTTTTCTCATATATTTAATCACATGTGATTATAAGTATTCAATCACATATGATTAATGTGGAAATAAATTTGTTTTAATGTTCTTGATTCAATAGTTGTTCTCGTGTATATAATTACATGTCATTATATATATTTCATCACATATGATTTATTGAAACAAGAACATGAAAACAAATCTTTTTCACATTAATCGTATATGATTAAATACACAAGACCAACTATTGAATTAAAAATGCAAAAATGAATATTGTCCACATAAATCATATATGATTAAATACATATAATCACATGTGATTATATGTACCTAGTAACATATGATTTATGCGGACAAGATTCATTATTTCTTTCTCAATTCAATAGTTGTGCTCATGTACTTAATCACATGTGATTATATGTATCAAATCACATATGATTTATATTGATAATATTCGTTTTTGCATTTTTGATTCAATATTTTTTTCTTATGTATTTAATCATATGTGATTGTATGTATTTAATCACATATGATTAATATGGAAAAAGAAAAACTATTGAATCGAAAACGCGAAAATGAATCTTGTATACAGAAATCATATGTGACTAAATGTACAAGAACAACTATTGAACAAGAATGCAAAAACGAATATTGTCCATATAAATCATATCTGATTAGATACATATAATCTCATGTAATTAAATACACAAGAACAACAAATGAATCGAGAACGCGAAAATGAATATTTTCCACATAAATTCAATGTGATTAGATACATATAATCACATGTGATTATATGCATTTAATCACATATGATAATTGTGGACAATATTTATCTTTGTGTTTTCGATTCAATAGTTGTTCTCGTGTATATAATCATATGTGATTATATGTATCTAATCACATATGATTTATATAGGCATCATTATTTTTTGTCCATAAGTCATATGTGATTAGATACATATAACTACATGTAATTATATATATATAATCACATATGATTACAATTGACAAAGAACAATTACTGAATCGAGAATGTGACAATGAATTGTATCCACATAAATCATATATGATTGGATACATATAATCACATGTGATTATATGTATTTAATCAGATATGATTTATGTAGGCAATATTTATTTTTGCGGTTTCGATGAATAATTGATTTTGTGTATTTAATCACATGTGATTATATGTATATAATCACATATGATTTTAGGTGGACAAGATTCATTTTTTCCTTCTCGATTCAATAGTTATGCTCATGTAATTAATCACATACGATTATACATATAATCACATGTGATAAAATACATGAAAACAACTATCGAATCGAAAAAGTAAAAATGAATTGTGTCCACATAAATCATATGTGATTAGATTCATATAATCACATGTGATTAGATGTATTTAATCGCATATGATTAATTTGGATAAAGATTTGTTTTCGTGTTCTTGGTTCAATATATGTTATCGTGTATATAATCACATGTGATTGTATATATCTAATCACATATGATTTATATAGACAAGATTCGTTTTTTCCAAATAAAATCATATGTGATTAGAAAATATAATCACACCTGATTAAATGTATTTAATCACATATGATTAAAGTGGAAAAAAACAATTATTGAATCGAGAACGCGAAAATGAATCTTAGCTACATAAATCATATGTGATTACGTACACATAATAGGAGACTTAGTGTAACTCACCTCCTTGAACTTGAAAATCAGCTAGCATGAGCAAGATGGATCCATTCCTTTTCAAGAACTGACACACCACCGAACCAGACGGCGGAAACGTCTGGGGGCTTGGGTGACTTCATTTTGTAATATCATCACAATGTATATAATTGAAACAAGACAACACCATCATCATACATATCAAAATACAACCATCATTGTTTACATCAAGTATAGTATCATAGATTACATGCCAAAATATTCAATGTATGATGAAAACAAAATATGACAAATTCCACATGTTCTTGTAGACCTTTCCGCTTAACGATTCCCTGAGAATACAAGTTATTTTGAAAATGTCAACATATATAATGTTGGTGAGTTCATAAGCATGTTTGAATGAAAAGTTTTGTATTGTTCGTAAAACGCCAGAAAATCCGATATTTTCTGAAAAATGGTTTGAAAGTGATGTGTCAAAATCAAGTACTAAAGCATGTGTGTTTTCTGTTTTTGGAATGTATATAAAAATGTAATCCAGAAAAATTCTTTAATTTTCTATTGTAAGTAGAAGGTATTGTTTAACTGTATGTTTCCCCAGAAAATCCTATATTTTCTGTTTACAAAAGTGTCGTGGTCTCAAAACCCTAAGACCGATTATCAGTGTATGTATGTTTTCGTATCGACAAGATTTTATATGTATTCCATAAAATTATGATGGAGAGAATCTCTATGTGAGTCGTTTTAACCATACTTGATTATGACGAATTCGCCTGTCGTGGCGTTTTCAGGCGCGGGCTTGATTAAGGTAAGGTTTGTCACCCTAGACTCGCCTAGTCTAACTGTAGCGAACAGCTCAGGTGTGGGGTGTCACCCCATATAGATCTATACACACACTCTCGCTCTCCCTCCAGGAGACTCTGGTTATAACTACAGGCTACGATTGTACACTCGAGAGGTGTCAACCGACATGTCTCACTAGAATCCTTAACTGAGTTTACGTGAATATTGTATTATGTTATATGTAATGTTTCTGTGTACGTTTTATGTTTGAAAAGTCCAACGAGTATATATGTGAATGTACGAGGCCCAACAGACATATAGAAGGGCCATTAAGGCCCAATAAACATGTAAAGTATATCCAGGCCCAATAAGCATGTAAATGGACCACTAAGGCCCAATAAACATGTAATGTATAATCCATGCCTAATAAGCATGTAAATGGGCCACTAAGGCCCAACAACATGAAATGTAAGTATTAGGCTCAATAAACATGTAATCGATGAATTCAGTTCGTTTGTTAGTACATTGTTTGTTTTTGCTTGATTGTTTTCTAAAATGGCATAAAAAGCCCACTTTTTCTAATAATGACATTTTTGGCTCATTAAGCCGAAAATTTACAATTTAGGCATATTTTTGATAAAATTGACACTTTAGATCCCTTATGACCAAAAGTTTACATTTATGGGCTTATTTCAAATAAAATGACATTTTTAGCCCACTATTGTTAAAAATAGCATTTTCGACCCAATATCATAAAAATTGACATTTTTGGCCCCATTATATAAAACTGACATTTTCGGCCCAATTTAATAAAATTGGCATTTTCAGCCCTTTGTAACCAAAAAAACAACATCTTTGGCTCAAATTTGTTTAAAATGACAATTTAACCCACAAAAGTTATAATTTTTCCAATTTTGGCCCATAAAACCGTGAAGGCCCAATTTAAGCCCAATTTGTGAAAAATTTACTCTTTTGGCCCTTTTTAAAACCATAATATCATAAAAACCCATTTTTATACAAAAATGACTCTTCGGTCCTTGAAAAGCCGTAAGTATGATAAAAGCTTCATCTTTTTGTTTATTTGTCAAAAATGGTCCCTTTACAAGATTTTGTTTAGTTTTTCAACATCCTTAACATGTTTAACACTTTCATCTTTATGGTAAGTTGCATAAAGTGTTTAAGTTTACAAATATTGTCAAGACTTGATAGAGTTTTCCAGATCTATGAAGTTTCTTCACATAATCACAACATATAACTTAGAAAACACGCATAAACATGCAAAAATACATAGATCTATCACATAAGCAACTTGTATCCTCCCCCAAACATAGTAAAACCAAAAAACAAGGGGTATGAACTCACATTGAGGTTTCGATTGGTTTTTGGAAGGAGATTGGAGATGTTTTCGGCCTAAAGTGCTTCCTTGGAAAAAGTTTTCGAACCTAGATGATTCTAGGAAGTTAGAACACGAAATGAAGCTATTGTAAGAAAGAGTTCTTAGCATTAAAATGGAAGGTAACAACTTGTATAACATGATAACTTACCAAGAGGTTGAAACCTTGATGAAAAACTCTTGAAACACACACACACAAACCACGATTTTTTTGATGAGGAAGAAGGAAGTTCTTGGTGTTTTTAGAGAGACATGAAAGGATTGTGTTTGAAGAATTTTTAGTGAAGAGGGGAGGTGAGAGGGGGTTTCGGCCGAGGATAAGAAGGAAGGGGGGTTCAATTTTTTTATTACATGTAGGGTTTATCATAGAGATATGAGGGATAATGCATGGGTTACCACTAAATAATAATTAGGTGTCAACTTTTTAAATTACTTGATTTCTTCTTCTTTTTTGTATACAAACATATGTGTGGGCCAAGATTTTTGGAGAAAGGAATAGAAAGAGGAAAAGTTTTGGGCCTTACTTGCTTGATTTCGATATTATGAGGTCCAAGTGGATGGTTCTCAGCCCATTGGGCCCTTATGAGGGTTCACGGCCCAATAGTGATAAAGAAAAGGGTTTACGGCCCATTACAGCTTATGAAACTAGTTATGGCTCATCATAGACCATTAGAAATAAGATGGATCATTCTACGCCCATATGACCCAAAATACCTTAATTTCAAGGATGTGGGTCTAATTAGAGCCCAAATAGGGTTTGAATCTCGATTGTGCCCTCTCAAGTTTCAATGGCATGTTTGAATCTCGATTGTGCCCTCTCAAGTTTGTGACTAGGATGCCGAGGATCACAAACAAGGTGTGAATAACCATGCAAATTGACTTGGTACCCTTAACTTTATCACCTAATCGATGTACCGGTTAACCACACACGCTCCACCGATCTATAATAAAGTCAAGTTACCCTTTGCCACTCTTACTAGTCCTTATTAGTGTGCCGGTTAACCACACACGCTCCATTAACGACTTGGTAAGGTACAAAGTGTAATTTCATGGGTTAGCACCTATTTCACATTTTCCTAAGTAACTAAGATTGGGAATTAATAAGTGTTTAGTTACTTAGTATTTATCATTCTACTTTTAATGAAGGGAGAATTATAGTCCTTCCCTACCCGTTCGGCTAACGACCCCCCACCAGTCAAGGAAGCGGTGGGTGAGAGTGGACACCCATTAAACTGCCATTTTATAGGCAGTAACCTTATACCCCCCCTTATAGACCGGCTTCGTGAATGAGGCCTACTAACGGTAAGACTGACTTTATCTTATACATATCTATATAATTAAAATTATAATAATAGTATAAGTGTTGAATTTTAAACTTTTAAAATTCTAAGGTTCAATTTGGAATTAAAGGATACATGAGGGGTAACTTTACAAATTCCAAAACTTGAGGGCAAGTTTTGAAACTATTCAAGACTTTTCATTTCATAACTTATGAGTTTAATGGTTCATTAAAATGAAGACTCTTCACTTTTATGTAACTCTTATTCTTTAATAACACTTTTAAAGAAGTGACTCTTAAACATCCATAACTTGAGGACAAGTTATGGAGTCATAAAACAATTTAATGAAAAAGACTCTTCATTTTTGTGTAACCTATGACACTTTTATGAGTTTTAAGATTCATAAATGTGACCTTTTATGTAACTTGAGGACAAGTTACAAAAAAAACACATTTTATGAACTCCTTTTAGATTAATTTGGATTGAAAACAACTAAAACACAATTTTTTTTCATTAATCTAAACTAACTCATAAACCAAGGAAACACAAAAAACTTTTGGTAATCCATAACTTGAGGACAAGTTATGGAGTCCATACAATTTCATTAAGATCAAGAATTATACTAACAAAACAATTTGCACATAATTCCTATGATCTAACAAAACTCACAAACATGAACATTCATAATCAACAATTTTGAAGAACTTAGATAATCACATAAATGAAAACAAGTCTTGAAAATATGACAATTATCATTTATTTGGATGAGAATAAACATTACCATAACATCAAAATCAAATTTTATGAACAAAAACACTTTGTGGTAATGATTCTAATCCAAAACAGACCAAAAAACTAATTTTTTTTCACTGAACAGTCACCACCTCGTGGTAAATTTTACCACCTCGTGGTGAACTGGCAGATGCCAAAAAAACGATTTTTCTTGCAAATAGCATCAAGTATAATTGAAAACACGCCTTGGCTCTGATACCACTGTTGGGTTTTGAGCATTCTAACACTCCTATGGTGTACATGCAACCCTAAATACCTTGGATCTATGTTTTCTCTATTATACATGCAAATATCAATTTTCCAAGGTATTGTTCTAACTAGCATAACATAAAGTACACATAATATAAGTTCTAGTAGAATTACATACCTCTTGTTTGGTGCTTGATTCCATGGAGCTCAAGAGCCTAGTGCCCCAAGTGTGACACCACAAATGGTTCACACAACATCATGAACACTTGGAATAACTTGAGAGAAAGTAGAACACTTCTAAAATCGGTTTGCCCTCACTTGTTTCTCTAGTGGCCGATTTCTTCAATAATAAGATCATTATATAGTTAGTCACAACTAGGGTAAACCCTAATTGTCATGGCTTTCCATTTCCTTGGATCCATCGGTTCAAATACACCATGGAGCATCCTATGGGTTTTAGCCCAACTTGATAATCCATGGAGCATTAGCCCACTATATAAGTATGGATGATTTACACAATCAACCCATATATTTAATTAGTCTTCTTTTGATCACTTAACTAATTCTAGATTAATTCTTGATCAATACTAATTAAATAATCTTGTTAATATATTAGAACTTATAATATATTAATAAACCTTAAGTGTTATTTCTCTCATTTTAGTCTATCCAAATGCATGATGCCATGCAACCCAAATGGACCATGCCGGGTCGGGTCAAGAATATACCAATTATAGTTATGGACTTAGACACTAATCCAACAGTGTTATCATCATTGTTGATATAAAAGCATGAAATTTCCTAGTTGTGACATATATCAGGCATAATAACAACACGACAACAAATCCACCACCGCCACCTCCACAATATGACCCCGCTATGTTCCAAGATGCGGTGACTGCCATCGTAACAGCCGCCATGTCTCATATCCACGCAAGTGGTACCAATAGGACGGGAAGTGGTGCTAACCCATCTAACCACGGAAATAGCCACGGACACCCTACGAAGTGTACATATAAAGAATTCATGAATTGCAAACCCAAATCCTTTAGTGGAAATGGAGGAGTCATTACTCTAATGCAATGGTTCAAGAAAACAGAATCAGTTTTCGAAATTTACACGTGCCTAGAAGGAAGAAAAGTCAAGTTTGTTGCATGCACTTTTTCCGACAGGGCCCTGACATGGTGGAATGGCCATGTCAAGTCACTGACCCTTGCAGTGGCTAACTCAATGGGCTGGGAAAGCCTAAAAACAATGATACTACAGGAGTACTGCCCGAGGGGCGAAGTGCAAAAACTAGAGCAAGAACTGTGGGAGCTTACCATGACAGGTTCAGACATAGTAGCCTACACTAATAAATTTAGTGATCTAGCGTACTATGCCCCGGGATGGTTACCCCAGGGAGCAAGAAGATAGAGATATACATGTGGGGACTATCTCCTCAGATTCAAGGAAACGTGATAGCTGCAAAATCTCTCACGTTCGACAGTGCCAAGTGTTTGGCACAAACACTCGTGGACCATGGGGTTCGCCAAGGAATAATGACCCCCGTTTCTGAGCCAACAAAAGTGGGCGACAATAAGAGAAAGTCTGGGAGCAAGAAGAAAAGACAGTCAACACAAGAGGCCTCGAAAAGACAACAGATAGTTGCTGTTCATGCTGCCACAACACCTGCCACTCCAGCACCTGCTAGTCGATATGCTGGAAACCTTCCGAAATGTAAAAAATGTAACTTTCATCATACCGGAGTTTGCCGGAAGATGCATTGCAAGAAATGCAACAGGACTGGGCACACTACCCGTTTCTGTAGGGCACCGGCACAACCAATCTCCTAGGTCCCCGGCATTGGAGTAAGTCAGGCCTGTTATAGGTGTGGCGAAACTGGACACTTCAAGAAGGATTGTCCAATAACAAAGAACTATGGCGAATATGGAAAAATACTGATGATTACCGCAGGAGAGACTATCCCAGAACCCTTGTGAACAGCGGTACGTTTTCCCAATAAAAAGATGTAAAACTTAAAACTTTTTATAAATAATTATAAATTACACTCTCATCCGAACAAGAAACATCATTCATATAAAAACTAAGGATTCTTACAGGTAAGATATGATGGATTAGTGTATACATTAGGGTCATTTATAATTAAGATTTGAAGGCATAGAGTGAGTGATTCCGCCTTATTTCCTGTTCCTTGTCTGGTTGTGGATTTATGGCAGAGTCACTTAGTCGACTGTCTTTCCAATCTTAATTATACATGACTTGTATACACCAAGCGATTATAGAAGGACCTGGTAGGGATTATTTTATGAAAGTTAATTATTTTTAATTATCAGAACACTCGTACTGCTAATACTCGCTAAATGTGATACAAAATGTTCGAAGTAGTAATAACAAGGATAAAACTGAAAGCGCTGAAAACATATACATAGAATAGTTCATCGTTCTAACAATCACTTATTCCAAATCGACTTAACATCTGTTACGATAAGAAGTTCCGATGTCGTCTTTGGAAATGGATTGGCTTGGTCCTCACCATACCAATTTCCTGTGCTACGAAAAGACCTTTCGCCTTCAACGGCAAACCCAACATGAACCTCTGTATCGTCTCTCGTTTCAAAACCCAGAAGTATCCATGCAAGGGGTACCACGTCTTTCTAGCTTACTCCGTAGACAAGAAACTTAAAGTGAAACACACTGAGGATATTACGAAAGTCCGTAACCTCCCGAAGTATCCCCAATATATCTCCCAGGAATACCACTCGTACAACAAGTCAAGTTCGAGAATAGAGACTAAGGACCCATGCGGTTAACCTATCACTACTAAGTGTATACGCGAGGGTGGTATATAATTAAGATTTTACAGATTTAGGATGTGTGATTCCACCCTATTTCCTGTTCCTTGTCTGGTTGTGGACTTGGGGCAGAGTCACCCATCCGAACGTCTTTTCAATCTTAATTATATGCGACTTGTATACATAAGGTGATGATAGGTGAATCAAGTATGAGTCTTACCATGAACTTCAGGACAAAAGCTACCTAGGACTACGAGTGGACATCCTACCAGTTGGATACACATAGTCAAGTAAGCCAAACCCGCACACTCTCTACCGATCAGAACAGAAGATCAGATATAACCGAAGTACCCACCTCTCTCCCTAGTTCATGAGTAACCACTTAGGAGTTGAATTTCGGGACGAAATTCCCTTTAACGGGGGGATAATGTCACAACTCCAAATTTTAGACCTAGCATGGTCGAAACCCTAACCAAGTACTAGTGTAAACTATATTGCAAACCTTGTTGCATGGTGTCTTCTATAACCCTAGGGCTTGTTTATAGAACTAACAAAGAAGCATGGATTGAAACCTAAACTAAATTAGGATAGTATAATTCAACATTTAGCAAAAGATTAAGGTTTAATCATGAAATAACACACCATAGGTGTGTTCACGGCCAAGAACTCAAAAAGAAAAGGAGTTCACGGCCTAGAGTAGTTAAGGGAAAGGAGTTCACGACCCTAGACTTCTAGAACATGATGTTCACGGTTTGGAATGATGAATTAATGGTGTTCACGGCCTTAAAGCTTAAACAATTGATGTTTACGGATTGGAATTAAATCAATAGTGTGTTCACGGTTTGGGAATTAAATCAAATGGGTGTTCACGGTTGGAAATCAATTCCATAAGGTGTTCACGGTTTGCCTTAATCCGAAAAACTCACTTTCTAGGACATAATTCATCCATAAACACTCCTAAATATCTTCAATTCTTATCTAATTTAGCTTCCCAATGTGATTATCTCCGTAAACTTCACATTCACCGCCTCAGAAGTTCCTTCACATATAAGTCACAACTTAGAACTATTTCTCTCATTTCATACAAGCAGTAAACGAAATCATCTCATTCTCTCTCAAATAGCAAACCACATTTCTTTCATTCTCAAGAATTAGACCAAGCTTCCAGGGAGTTATACTTCAAAACTTCATCCTTCAATCTTCATCCTTAAGATATTTTGGTAAGTATTAATTCATATTACTTAGTGTTTATGAAAGCACTTGTGTTATTAAGATCATATTATTCACACACTATTGTGTGTTTAAAACCATTAGGAACACGACATCATTCCCGTAATCTAGCCCGAAGGTCACGGTTTCTATTCCGTATTCAAAACCGTTACCACACATAAGGTGAGTTCATACCCCCATATTTTTCCAAGCTTTTTCAATGTTTTTAGGGGGGGGGGGAATACAAGTAAAACATAAGAAATTTTGTGTTTTAAAATATAATTTACTTATTATGTTTTTCTTACCATTAATATGTATTTAAACGTGAAACTTGTTAAAAAATGGAAATAAACTTATAAACTATAATAGATATAGTTTATGGATACTATTTTACAAAGTCCAGGTTAAAACATGGAAATAAACTTATAAACTATATTAAGTATAGTTTATGGAACAAAGGGATCTTTTTACAAAATTACCTGTTATTTATAAAAAGGTTTTCACATTATTACTTGTAAATTCGTTGAAGCCTATTATAAGACACGTCTTCATGTACTTATCTAACTACCAAGGGAAGTCTAGCCTTATGAACCAGAGTCTCTTGGAGGGAGAGCGTGAGTTTGTGTATAGATCTATATGGGATTGACAATCCCGCGCCCTGACTATTAGCTACAGTCGTTCTGGGTGACAACCGTCGTTATTGATATTGACGTCCGATTCACATCGTATCAGGATATCTGTCATATTTGTATGGTTATAAGAAATCACAAGGAGAAAACAACGATATATTTACGCAGTAATATACTTTTTCTTAAACAGTTTCAAGGGATATTAACTATGTGATTACTCAGTATATACAATAGGGTTATATAAAATTGAAATCTGGTAGACAGTGGAATGTGTGACTTCCGCCTTACTTCCTGTTCCTTGTTCGGTTGTGGGCTTAGGGCAGATTCACCCATTCAACTGTCTGTTCGATCTCAGTTATATACAACTCGTATGTACTAAGTGATCATAGGAGAGTAGTATCCTCACATCGAGTTTTCAGGGCAAACACATCTTCAGCTAGTTTTCCTTATAAATAAAACTAGGTATCATTAAACTAAGTATGGTAATTATACTTGTGTTTTTCGGTCTTGGAACGATAAAGACTACAAATTGGTTTTATAGAAAATATAGGATTTTCTATGATAAACATCGTTATTTTAAAGGTAAACAGTTTTCAATTTAACTTTCTGAAAACAATAACAATTATTACTGAAAACAATGTTTTACAAATAGAGTAAGTGGAACTAGGAACATATTTACAAAAGGTTCAACACTTATTTACAAACTAGTATAACATAAAGGACCTTTAATGGTTAATTCTATAATTCCTTAGTTTATATATCAGAGTTATATATAAATAATATCCGATAGGCAGTGGAATGTGTGACTTTCGCCTTACTTCCTGTTCCTTGTTTGGTTGTGGGCTTAGGGCAGATTCACACATTCAACTGTCCGTTCGATATTACATTATATATAGCTAGTATAAACTAAGTGATTATAGAAGGAACTATTGTGGTTACCATTCTACTAAAGAAAATATAGGATTTTCTGAAGGAAACTCATTCATCATATTTAAAAGAATCATTAATGTTAATTCTATGATTACTTGGTGAATACGTTAGAGTTATATATAATGAAGATCCAATGTGCAGTGGAATGTGTGACTTCCGCCTTACTTCATGTTCCTTGTTTGGTTGTGGGCTTAGGGCAGATCCACACATTCAACTATCTATTCGATTTGTATTATATATAATTTGTATTCACTAAATGATCGCAGAAGGAACGGGTACTGTCATATTACTCATTAAGAAAATATAGGATTTTCTGGAGGAACAGGTGAACTTTTCCAAAGAACAAAGAGTATACTTTTTATAACAAAAATACTTATGAACTCGCCAACTATAATGTTGACACTTTTTCAAACCACTTGTATTCTCAGGAACGTTAGTAGACAGGTACCCTCTCAGGTGTTGCGAAGACGGAGCATAGTAGCATTACGTCTTATCTTTTGTTATAGTTTTAATGTAAATTATGAAATGTTTTGAACATAATGTAAACTTTATATTATTAATACGATGGTTGTTGTTGCTTTGATTACTATTATACAATTGTTGTGATACTGTACATGACGTCATCCGCCCCCGAACGTTTCCGCCGTTCCGGTTTGGGGGTGTGACAACTTACCATAGAGTTAAGGCAGCCACCAAACCTCTTACCCACATTCTCTTTGGTCCAACTTTTTCGTGTTTTTAATTTCTTCATAAAAACATAGTCTTTGTGCGTTGAAGAAGGATCGAGTCCCCTGGTTCGATCTCCAGGAAGATTATGTAGACTTGTTCGTGTTTTCAATTGATTAAATGTACAAAAATATTGTCCGCTTTCGGTTACCCGATACAAAAACTTCCTAGGGGTCACCCAAAGTGAACCTAATTTATCCATGTTGATTGGGTGTGTTTCTACCAAACAAAATAGAGATGGGTTGGATAAGGGCAAAAAAGTCTTTTTAATGTCATTGGGACCGTTTGAGTTAAAAAGTTAATGCCTAAATTTGAAGGCTATCCTAAATCACATGGATTATATGTATAATTTACTCTAAAATAATTGATGTAACAAAAATTAGAGTGACCAAAAGGAAAAAAAATAAACAATTTCAGTGACCAATGGTAGCTTAAACAAAGTGTAATGACTAAATAAAATAAAACACCAAAAAAAATAAACACCGACAATCACCGATTAGAGGAACTAAAATTAACAAAAATAAACATGTTCAATAACCAATTGTAGTTTAAACAAAGTATAATGACTAAAATAAATAAAATAATATATATATATATATATATATATATATATATATATATATATATATATATATATATATATATGATAGGTTGTAATGTCGATGATATCCATTTTGTGGTTGTAAGAACAATTCTGGACCAACGTGTGTGTGTGTCTATATATATATATATATATATATATATATATATATATATATATATATATATATATATATATATATATATATATATATAGGGTAGGTTGTAATGCCGATGATATCCATTTTGTGGTCGTAAGAACAATTCTGAACCAACGGATGAAAAATATGAGTGAACATTATATGAGTGTCTATGATATTACAATAATATAACATGTACCATATAATTATACAAACTTTATTGTAAGAGTATTTTAGTCAATTAAACTATATTTAATTTTTTTTTTTTTTGGATTTTAAGGGATAATTGATTTTATTAATTTTAAAAATATGATATTTTTAAATTAATCCAATTTCCATTATCACGTAATTTTTAATCATACCTGGTTTTATTAATATAAAATGACTTTCTATTAGAATGATATTATCTTAATTCGGATATTTTGTTAGAATTTAAACTAATAACATGTTAGATAATTATATTCAATGAACTAGTTTATATCAAAAGACTCAAAAATCATAGAAAATTTAACAATTTCTATTTTGCATTCTTGAAGAATGAGATTCAAAAAAATATTCTTGAACTATCATGTAAAATGTATTACAAGTTGGTTCATTCTAAAAAAATATATTGAATGATTCATTGTGATGGAATATGTTGATGTATTCTAAAAGAATGTTGATGATGTAATCACCATCTCTCATCTTCTTTCATTATAACACCACAACAAGAATCATATATCTTTGTTTTTATATTTTTCAATTTATCACAAGAATTATGTTAGAAGTGATAAAAAAAATAGAATGTGCAGTAAATTTGTTATTGATATTGTAAACATTCCGATAGAATTTGATAGACCTTAAAACATTTTACTATTTTATTATTTAATTGATTATGTCCGGATAACTATAACGACACCAAAATATAATACACATTTTTTGTTAAAAAACACACTTTCCGTTAGAATATGCCATTAAAAATTTATTGATTACTTTGAACTCCAATGAATTTCGACCAACACTCTTTAATATAATATCCTAATAAAATCATATTACTAATGTTTATAAAAATATTATGAGGAAGAATGATATACTTACACCTAGGGGTGGGCATTTGAATCCGTTGACCGAACCTTTTTTTGGACCCCTTGGTTGGTTTTCGTTTCTAGGATTTGATCAAAACCGGTCTGATTTTTTTACCAGTTTGGTCCGCCCGGTTCCGGGTAAAAACCGGTATTGGACCTGATTTTTTTTAAAAAAAAAAATCAAATCTATTTTTTGTGAAATTATTAAACAATCATATCTTATTCGTTTTAAGTTGGATTGACATGATGTGTAACATCCCGCGATTCCAGGTATTTTCAAATCCTTCCCTCGGTAATTAATATGTCATGTTGGTCTTTGAATTTGGTGGAGTTTAGCCCTAAGAGGCCCGAGTGGCAAATTGGTAATTTTGGTCGGAGGGGGAGTACGTTAGGCGTACTAGGGCGCGCCCTAGTACGCAGGGCATACGCATATATACGCAGGGCGTACGTATGTCCGAGTGCAACCCTAACTTTTAGGGTTTGTTGGGTATTTAAACCCCATTATGGACCCTTTACCCCCATCCTTTCAGCCTCCAAGTCCTGAAATAGTTTTTGGCAAACCCTAGCTTCTCTTTGGTGTGTGTGTGTGTGTGTGTGTGTGAGCTAAGAGTGTGTTTCTTGTGTGGTTGAAGAAGAAGATGTGACATCCCCAAAATCACGGCAAAAAAAACCGGTTTAATTTATGCTTTTAAAACAATTTCAGAGTAATCCTTTGATTAAAAGAGTTGCGGAATTTGTTCCCAAAACGAAATATGATAAAATAAGATTTACCAAAGCATTTCATAAAGAAATGTATTTTCATTGTCTAACAAAACTCGGGATGTCATGTTCCGATAAACAGACCAAAAGCATAAACATTACAATACAGACCTTACAACAGTTATATAAAACAACAGGTCTATAATCCAAAAATAACTTGACAAGTCATCCAACTTATGCTCTGGCGCCACTACCTGTAATACAAAGAAAACTGAGTGGGTCAGGCTTGGGAGCCTGGTGAGCATATAGGGTTTTCAACCCACAATAAATAATTATATTTAATTCCACCAACCAACAATAACCCAATTACCCATTCCCGTTATTCTCACTTTACGTCCCTAAGACAACTAACATAAGGGACCTAGTCTAAGAATATTTCATCAGGGCGACAACACATGCTTCGGGGGTTCCTCAGCAATATAAGTCAAATAAGGCAACCATGAGGGGGATGGAGTACATCGAATGAACACCCAAGTTCATTAACACCTACAGGTGGCGAGCCTGCTAGCGTTCCACAGGACTGTCTAGAAAAGTTCGTGGTCGTCATCTAAACTCCGCTTGATGACTAAATCAAAAACATCGAGGCCTCTCATCTTTTTATCACAAGACAACTATCTACCCATGTTCTACCCAACATTTTAGTAAATAAAATATACACTTTTATACATAGTTTAAAACCTGTATAGTATGTTCATTCAAAACACATTCCAGATAAAAGATGAGATACATAAACATAACACGTATTTCATAGAGAATAAATCATATCTACGAGATTAGAAGATAACATCGATACACTCACATAACACATATACTTAGTACGTTAAATCGATACTTGTATAAGATCGTGCATTTGAAAGAGATTATGTACCCCCTTCAAATCAACACCAATATATAAACACATAACACGTATTTCATAGTAAATACTTCGCATTTATGTATTAGAAGAGAGTAACTACACACTCACTTGATCAGAAGATGATCGGACAGCACTACGGCTTGTAATGGTAGTATTCTTCGGTAGATCTGGAAGATCTTCACAAAAATTGGCTTCTCGCTGGCAGAGCTTCGGCACGGGAATTGCACTTCTCGGGATCTTCAGGCTTCGGGACTTGCTCCGGATCTCGGGATGAAACCGGGGCTTCGGGGGGTTAAAATAGGGCTTAGAGAGAGTATCGGGAGTAGGAAAGTAAGAGATGAGCAACCAAACTCGGCTGCCCCTTGATCTCTATTTATAGGGTGAATTTTCTGAGTTCAGCTCGTGAGTTTCTAATATTCACCTCGTGAACTGGCTCACCTCGTGAGTTTCTAATATTCACCTCGTGAGCTCGATACGTCATTGCGTTCTTCATGGCCACTTGCCCTGGAAGATGTCCATCATCTGTTCACCTCATGAGTCACTAATGCTCACCTCGTGAACTGACACAGCCTTGGGGTTGACGCCCCGAACTTCAGAAATTCATAACTTTCGCATACAAGCTCCGTTTTCGACGTTATTTATATCCACGCGTAGGTGAGATTATGCTCTACAACTCTCGTTTAGACTCCGTTGGCTAATTTTGAATTTATTTTTATTATATTATTTTTAGTAGGCCGGGACAGGAAAACTCCGTTATAAATTCATAACTTCTTCATCCGACGTCCGTTTTCGTCTGTCTTTTTACCGTTGGACTACTATCGACGAGATCTTCAATTCTCATTTAGATTGTTTCGGCTAAAAACCGCTCGATCTCAAATCGAGTATTCGGGCTGCACACTGCTAAGTCGAAACTTCGGAAAATCATAACTTCCTCATACGAAGTCAGATTTGGGCGTTCTTTTTATGCACGCTCTCGATTTAACGAACTCTACAACTTCCGTTTAGATCACTAAGGCTAGATATCGCTCTATCTTAAATTCATATTTTACGTCATTCAGCGTCGTGCCGGTTCTGTCGCGAAACTTCGACAGGTCATAACTTCTTCGTTATAACTCGGATTTCGGCGTTCTTTATATCTCTGGAAACCTCGTTTCAACCACTACAACTTTATGTAAAGATATCGGGTTTATCTCACACTTTAATTTTGACGCTTATTTTATTCTTAATTCAATTAAGCCACACAACTAAGCATAAAACACATAATACTCAAATATTTCATCATTAATACTTCAAAAGAGTTACAAAGGCTAACCTAGACTATTACATCAACGATAATGCCTAGCCTGGAAACGCGGGCGTTACAATTCTCTCCCCCTTAGGATGATTCCGTCCCCGGAATCACACATCAACAAACAAATGCGGATAGCGACTCAACATGTCACTCTCCGTTTCCCAGGTGAGATTTGACCCATTCGTATGTTTCAAACGGACAAGCACTAATTCGACCATCTTGTGTCGTAATTTCTTAGTCTTTCGGTCAACGATTGCCTCAGGTTCTTCAATCAACCTTTTGTTTTCATCCAATCTTAATTTAGAAATTGGAATAATGTCAGGAACTTCTCCCGTGAACTTCCTCAAATAGCACACATGAAAAGTGTTATGAATACCATCTAGTTCTTCGGGTAATTCGAGCTTGTAAGCTTGGTTCCCAATCCTTTGAAGAACTTTAAAAGGTCCAATAAACCTTGGACTCAACTTTCCCCTTTTACCAAATCTTATAAGTCTCTTCCACGGCGAGACTTTAAACAAAACCGAATCTCCAACTTCAAAAGTCATCGGTCTTCGCTTGTTGTCAGCATAGCTCTTTTGACGATCCTGAGCTGTTAACATTCTCTATCTAATTATTTTCAGCTTTTCAGCAGTCTGATGGACCATTTCGGGTCCCATAAACTGCTTTTCCCCAGCCTCAAGCCAACAAGACGGAGTACGACACTTCTATCCGTACAAAGCTTGATAAGGGGCCATATTTATGCTCGAGTGGAAACTATTATTGTAGGAAAATTCTACCAAAGGTAAATGTTCATCCCAGTTACCTTGGAATTCCAGGGTACATGCTCTCAGCATATCTTCAACTGTTTGTATCGTTCTTTCGCTCTGACCATCAGTCTGTGGATGGTAAGTTGTACTTAAACACAACTTGGTACCCATTTCCTCTTGTAGACTTTTCCAAAATCGTGAGGTGAAACGGCTGTCACGATCTGATACAATCGTTAACGGGACACCGTGAAGCCTCACAATATCCTTCACGTAAGAATTCGCCAGCTTATCCATAGACCATTTCTCATTGGCTGCTATGAAATGCGCACTCTTAGTGAATCGATCAACGACCACCCAAATCATGTCGTGACCACTTTTTGTTCTGGGCAGCTTAGTGACAAAATCCATAGCAATGTCTTCCCACTTACCCATAGGTACAGGTAAAGGTTCTAAACTCCCATATGGTTTCTGATGCTGTGCCTTAACTCTAGCACATGTCACACACTCGACCACATACTTTGCAATATCAAGTTTCATCGTCGGCCACCAGTAGTAGGGTTTGAGGTCCCTATACATTTTAGTGCTACCGGGATGAATCGAGTACATGCTTTTGTGAGCTTCTTCCATCAGAAGATCTCTTATTCCTCCTGACTTAGGCACCCAAATACGATCTTGGAATACCTTCAGTCCATGACCGTTTGTACCAAACACCAACGTTTTGCCCAAACGTTCCTCCTTCCGGTCATTCTTTTCAGAAGCTTCCTCTTGAGCTTTCTTTATACTCTCCACAATTGTCGAGACAACTTCTATTCTCAACGCTTTTGGCCTTTTTCTCTCAACATTGACTTTCCGACTGAGAGCATCAGCGACAACATTAGCTTTACTGGGATGGTAAAGTATCTCACAGTCGTAGTCCTTGAGTAACTCTAGCCAGCGTCGTTGCCTCATATTCAATTCTTTCTGATTAAAGAGATATTGGAGACTCTTATGATCAATGAAAAGTTTGCACTTCGTGCCATAGAGGTAATGCCTCCATATTTTCAGAGCAAAAACTACCGCTGCCAACTCCAAATCATGAGTGAGGTAGTTCTTTTCGTGCTCTTTCAGCTGTCGAGACGCATATGCTATCACCTTTTCTCTTTGGGTCAAAACACAACCCAATCCAACACCAGACGCATCGCTATAAACAGCAAAGTCTTCGACTCCGTCGGGTAAAGAAAGAATCGGTGCTTCACATAGCTTCTTCTTTAGCTTCTCGAATGCTTCCTTATGCTTCTCACTCCAAGTATAAGTAGCTCTTTGTGGGTCAAAGCTGTTAATGGAGTAGTGATCGAAGAAAAGCCTTGGATAAACCTTCGGTAATATCCGGCTAATCCTAAAAAGCTTCGGATCTCCGTGGGACTTTTTGGTTGTTCCCACTTCATCACCGCTTCAATCTTTGTTGGATCAACCATTATCCCTTCTTGGTTGACCACGTGACCCAAGAATTGGACTTCTCAAATCCAAAAATCACATTTTGAGAACTTAGCATACAGCTTCTCCTTCTGCAAGACTTCTAACACTTCTCGCAAGTGTCTGCCATGCTCCTCTTGGCTTTTCGAGTAAATCAGAATGTCGTCTATGAACACTATCACAGATTTATCAAGGAATGGATTACAGACCCTGTTCATTAAATCCATGAACGCTGCTAGTGCATTGGTTAGTCCAAACGACATAACCAAGAACTCGTAGTGTCCATATCTCGTTCTGAAAGCAGTCTTCTCTATATCCTGTTCTCTTACTTTCAGCTGATGATATCCTGACCTCAGGTCGATCTTTGAAAAATAACTTGAACCTTGTAGTTGATCGAACAGGTCATCAATCCTCGGCAACGGATATCTATTCTTTATTGTTGCCTTGTTCAGCTCTCTGTAATCAATGCACATTCTCATTCTCCCGTCCTTTTTCTTTACGAATAACACCAGAGCTCCCCAGGGTGATGAACTAGGTCTAATGAAACCTTTGTCCAATAACTCCTGAAGTTGCATCATCAGCTCCTTCATCTCCGTCGGTGCTAGTCGGTAAGGTGCTTTTGCTATTGGCGTCGTCCCTGGTAACAAGTCTATTCTAAACTCCACTTGTCTATCAGGCAGTAATCCGGGAAGATCTTCGGGAAATAATTCCGGATAATCACACAAGACAGGAATGCTCTGCATCTCCTTTTTCTCCTTCTTAGCATCGATCACGAATGCCAAATATGATGTACATCCTTTGGCCAAACACTTTCTGGCTTTCATTAGCGAAATGATTCCAGAATTTACTCTGCGTTTGTCCCCATACACCATAAATGACTCTTTCCCTGGCGGGTTTACTTTTACTATCTTCTTCTTGCATAAAATCTCGGCATCATTGGCGCTAAGCCAATCCATTCCCAACACGATGTCAAAACCGTTAAGTTCGATAGGCAATAATTCCTCGTGGAACTTATTCCCGTTTAGGTCGATTAAGATGTTTGTCATATGATGGCTAACAGGTATAAACTTGCCACTAGCAACTTCGACTAATAAAGCATTATCTAGTCTATCAACAGGCAAAGCTAGTTTTCTACCAAATTCATGCGATATAAAGGAGTAGTTGGCTCCAGAATCAAATAAAATTTGGGCAGGCAAATTGTTTATGAGAAAGGTACCTGAAGCGACATCAGCTTCTTCTTTAGCAGCTTCCAGTGTCATCTGGAAAGCTCTTGCTTTAGGCTTTGGGGGAATATTGGGTTTTGCTGCCTCCTTCTTTCTCGGACAGTCTTTCAAAATGTGCCCCTCTTCATTACAACCAAAACACATCCTTTTGTTGGACGGACACTCATTGGCAAAATTCCCAATTTTTCCACACTTGTAGCAGGTTACATCCTCACTACATTTCCCAAAGTGCTTTTTCTTACACTTATCACACCATTTCGCTTCGCCTCCTTTTCCTCCAAACTTCTTCGAAGTAGACTTCGAAAATTTACTTTTCTTATTGGAACCTGAAATTCCTTCAAACTTTCTCTTCTCGCCAACTTCAACCTTGTTGGCGGTTCTTCCCTTGATCATATCCTCAACAGACTTGGCAGCCCAAATAGATGCCTCTAGAGTAGGTGCCTGATGCACTGGCACCGGGTACTCCCATGGGAGTCCTTTTGCGTATCGGTCAACCTTTGTCAGCTCATCTGGAACGATGCGCAAGGCAAACTCCATTTTGTCGGTGAAGGCGTTAGTGTATTCATCAACTGACATGCTGCCCTTTGTTAATGTCAGAAACTTGTTCTCTAACTCCAACAAATTTTGGGCCGAACAGAACTTGCGCTTGAACTGCACCAAGAACTCTGCCCATGTCAGTTGCAGTGGCTCATTAGGGCTTAGGGTCTTCCCCAGAGTGTTCCACCAACGAACAGCTCCACCCCTGAACTGACGTACAGCGAACGTAGTTTGCAACTTGCCTCTGCAACCACACGTCATGAAGGCTAGCTCCATTTCTGATATCCAATCCATGACTCCGATCGGATCCTCCTTTCCAGTGAAGGTCGATGGTTTGTAAGTCAAGAAATCTTTGTACTTGCATCCAATTCCATCAATTCCTCCCTCCGAATGCCCTCCATTTACTCAATTCTCTACGAGTCTTCACCATGACGTTTTGTACATCCAAGCAGACGTTCGGTGTACCGGGCGAGAATTTAAGATAAGAAAGCTTTATTTACGATAGACCTATAAATCTCCTTTTCACTCCGAAACGTTTACATGTTAGTTCTAATATCGTAGACGTACGCTTAGAATCCTACACACATAAGGTTTCCAGATCCGGTCGGCAACAGACCATAGATCCGATCAAATAATATCATATATGGCAAACATATAACATTTAGCACATAAAAGCATTTTAGGCAATTTTCCTAAAATAAACTAGTGCTCGTGTCTAAAATATGACACACACACATCTCACAATTTCACTTAGCATTCTAAGTTTAAGTCTAGAAATCCTACGAATTCCTAGTTCGCTTAAACTAATGCTCTGATACCAACTGTGACATCCCCAAAATCACGGACAAAAAAGACCGGTTTAATTTATGCTTTTAAAACAATTTCAGAGTAATCCTTTGATAAAAAGAGTTGCGGAATTTGTTCCCAAAACGAAATATGATAAAATAAGATTTACCAAAGCATTTCATAAAGAAATGTATTTTCATTGTATAACAAAACTCGGGATGTCATGTTCCGATAAACAGACCAAAAGTAATCCTTTGATTAATTTATGCTTTTAAAACAATTTCAGAGTAATCCTTTGATTAAAAGAGTTGCGGAATTTGTTCCCAAAACGAAATATGATAAAATAAGATTTACCAAAGCATTTCATAAAGAAATGTATTTTCATTATAAAACAAAACTCGGGATGTCATGTTCCGATAAACAGACCAAAACCATAAACATTACAATACAGACCTTACAACAGTTATATATAACATCAGGTCTATAATCCAAAAATAACTTGACAAGTCATCCAACTTATGCTCTGGCGCCACTACCTGTAATACAAAGAAAACCGAGTGGGTCAGGCTTGGGAGTCTGGTGAGCATATAGGGTTTTCAACCCACAATAAATAATTATATTTAATTCCACCAACCAACAATAACCCAATTACCCATTCCCGTTATTCTCACTTTACGTCCCTAAGACAACTAACATAAGGGACCTAGTCTAAGAATATTTCATCAGGGCGACAACACATGCTTCGGGGGTTCCTCAGCAATATAAGTCAAATAAGGCAACCATGAAGGGGATGGAGTACAACGAATGAACACCCAAGTTCATTAACACCTACAGGTGGCGAGCCTGCTAGCGTTCCACAGGACTGTCTAGAAAAGTTCGTGGTCGTCATCTAAACTCCGCTTGATGACTAAATCAAAAACATCGAGGCCTCTCATCTTTTTATCACAAGACAACTATCTACCCATGTTCTACCCAACATTTTAGTAAATAAAATATACACTTTTATACATAGTTTAAAACCTGTATAGTATGTTCATTCAAAACACATTCCAGATAAAAGATGAGATACATAAACATAACACGTATTTCATAGAGAATAAATCATATCTATGAGATTAGAAGATAACATCGATACACTCACATAACACATATACTTAGTACGTTAAATCGATACTTGTATAAGATCGTGCATTTGAAAGAGATTATGTACCCCCTTCAAATCAACACCAATATATAAACACATAACACGTATTTCATAGTAAATACTTCGTATTTATGTATTAGAAGAAAGTAACTACACACTCACTTGATCAGAAGATGATCGGACAGCACTACGGCTTGTAATGGTAGTATTCTTCGGTAGATCTGGAAGATCTTCACAAAAATTGGCTTCTCGCTGGCAGAGCTTCGGCACGGGAATTGCACTTCTCGGGATCTTCAGGCTTCGGGACTTGCTCCGGGTCTCGGGATGAAACCGGGGCTTCGGGGGGTTAAAATAGGGCTTAGAGAGAGTATCGGGAGTGGGAGAGTAAGAGATGAGCAACCAAACTCGGCTGCCCCTTGATCTCTATTTATAGGGTGAATTTTCTGAGTTCAGCTCGTGAGTTTCTAATATTCACCTCGTGAACTGGCTCACCTCGTGAGTTTCTAATATTCACCTCGTGAGCTCGATACGTCATTGCGTTCTTCATGGCCACTTGCCCTGGAAGATGTCCATCATCTGTTCACCTCGTGAGTCACTAATGCTCACCTCGTGAACTGACACAGCCTTGGGGTTCACGCCCCGAACTTCAGAAATTCATAACTTTCGCATACAAGCTCCGTTTTCGACGTTATTTATATCCACGCGTAGGTGAGATTA
The DNA here is from genome assembly GCF_052849685.1 of Lactuca virosa. NCBI lineage: Eukaryota > Viridiplantae > Streptophyta > Magnoliopsida > Asterales > Asteraceae > Lactuca > Lactuca virosa. Next base: position 205,894,867 of record NC_136429.1, read on the forward strand.
TGCTCTACAACTCTCGTTTAGACTCCGTTGGCTAATTTTGAATTTATTTTTATTATATTATTTTTAGTAGGCCGGGACAGGAAAACTCCGTTATAAATTCATAACTTCTTCATCTGACGTCCGTTTTCGTCTGTCTTTTTACCGTTGGACTACTATCGACGAGATCTTCAATTCTCATTTAGATTGTTTCGGCTAAAAACCGCTCGATCTCAAATCGAGTATTCGGGCTGCACACTGCTAAGTCGAAACTTCGGAAAATCATAACTTCCTCATACGAAGTCAGAATTGGGCGTTCTTTTTATGCACGCTCTCGATTTAACGAACTCTACAACTTCCGTTTAGATCACCAAGGCTAGATATCGCTCTATCTTAAATTCATATTTTACGTCATTCAGCGTCGTGCCGGTTCTGTCGCGAAACTTCGACACGTCATAACTTCTTCGTTATAACTCGGATTTCGGCGTTCTTTATATCTCTGGAAACCTCGTTTCAACCACTACAACTTTATGTAAAGATATCGGGTTTATCTCACACTTTAATTTTGACGCTTATTTTATTCTTAATTCAATTAAGCCACACAACTAAGCATAAAACACATAATACTCAAATATTTCGTCATTAATACTTCAAAAGAGTTACAAAGGCTAACCTAGACTATTACATCAACGATAATGCCTAGCCTGGAAACGCGGGCGTTACAGAAGAAGAAGAAGCATCAAGATGTTTGAAGAGTGAAGCAAGCTTGTAGATCTGGGATCATCTTGTCATTTAGAAGCTCCATAAGGTAAAAAGCTTCTGCCTTTGTGCTTGTATTGTGTAAATCTTATTTTGATAGCTTTTTGGTGCCCTTCTTGTCCCAAACGTCCCAAAGTTGTGCATGATTCGTCTTGGACGTTTTGAGATGTCCTTTCAGCCCCTAGGAAGGGCTCTAAGTTATAAAAATGAGGTCCCTTTGGCTAGTTTGGCTTCATGTTGGTTATAGGAAGTCTTAATGGATTAAGACCATGTATTAAAGACTTTTTGGACGTCCAAAGTCTTAAAGTTTGAGACTTTATGGTTCTGAGATACATTTGGTCGATGGATATGGAAATTGGGCTTAAGTGCTTAATCCATTAAGCACGTATCAGAGTTTTGAACTCTGCGAGGGTACGGCCCGCGTAGAGGGGAGCACACCCACTTACGCAGTCAATGCCCCCGTTTGCAGTCAATGCGAGGCTTGAGTACCTCCCACGTAGCCTCGGAGTACGCCCAACGTACGTCTTCTGTTGGGTCTTTCCGAGTTGGGCAGCGGTTTTGGGCCATCTTTGGGCCACCACGCCTTGGGCCCTTGTTGGACTTTCTGAGTATGAGTGTTGGACCAGTTAGAAAGTTGGACCTTAGGATAAGGCCCAATAAGGAGTACGACCCAATTTGGAAAATTGGGCCAATCATGGGCCTCTAAGTAATTGGGTCTTTGGATCTACGATTTGGACTTAGGTCTTGGCCCAATTAAGGAAAGGGTGTTGTGGACAATTACCCTATGCTTGGGACCTTAGCCAAGAGTGGTGTTCCAAATATTGATTGAGTGTTGTATTGTGATAGTTCGGGATTTTCGATGAGTCTGCAGTCGGAGGTTTCAGTTCAGTTCGACATTGTGAGGTGAGTCTTCCTCACTATACTTTCGGGTCGAAGGCACTAAGGTCGGCCCATTGGCTTGATAACCAGATATCGCTGATATTCTGAGTATGATATAGTCATGCATGTTAGTCTTGTTATGCTAGTCTGATAGATCTGTAGGACTACCTGTGAACTGCTTGTTTATCTGGTTATGATGTTATATGTTATATGTCGACATATTGTGTGGGTTGGGTTGAGGTTGTACTGATTTGTGTTGTAGCCAACAAACCCTGGAGCATACCTGATATGAGCTGAGGGCTAGAAGGGCATGCCAGACTCATACTGAGGGCTCATGGGCATTCTAGATACGAGCTGAGGGCCAGGAAGGGCATGCCAGACTCGTACTGAGGGCCAAGGAGCAAGCTAGACATAAGCTGTGGGCCAAAGGGGCAGGCCAGACTTATGTTGTGGGCTCAGGGGTAATCGAGTCTGTTATCTGTGGACCCATTGCATGCTGATATTATATTTGTACTGTTTGTTATGTATTGGTATTTTGGGGGAACTCACTAAGCTTTGGGCTTACAGTTTTGGGTCATGTTTCAGGTACTTCAGAGGATCGCGGGAAGGCAAAGGCGTGATCGTGCACCTCCTCATATTCTGTTTTTACGATTTTGGGAAAACTCAAATGTGAAACTTATTTTGAAGCAATTTGTAAACAATGATGATTTGGGTTTGTTTACAAAAAAATTCATGAATTTTATGAATGTTACAGTTTGGTATCAGAGCCTTGGTTTGAGTGAATTGGAGGAACACTCGGGTGAATCTAGTCTCAAACTAAGGAAAAGATTTTTAAAAATGATTTTCAAACGGTTTTCAAAATACTAAAGCAGGATGCGATGTGTACGATCAGTCGGAGCCAGTAAGTAGACCCCAAAATACCATACTACTGTTTGATGATTGTGATATGATAGAACAACATGCTAGTGATAGGCTAGGGAACTTCAGGAATTGCATGATAGAATTGCATGATTATATGATGCCTGATAACCTAGGGCCTTTCTTTTATGAATTTGATATCATTACTGTAGTTGCTTAGTGTATGTATCATGGTTATACATAACTAAGATCTTATAGCCTGAGAATATTTGGTTTCGCCTTATTTCCTGTTCTTGTTTGATGAAGGGCTTAGGGTAGGATCAGATATTCGAAAGTCTATAGGGTCCAGTTTTATGTATGGCTAGCATACACAAGTGTAGCAGGGTTGGTGGAAGTTTCATGGATGAGTTGCTATCGTCTGGAGTTAGATTCAGGTGATGTTTGGGTCTATCAAGATCGCGATGATGGAGTTCTTTGATGACTGTTATGCAGCCATTGCTAAGATGGATGCTGCTACAGCCTCCGCAGCCGTAGCGGCTGCAGGTGTTGGGACAGGGCAAGCCTTTCAGTATCGGGACTTCGATAATACGAAGCCCCCAACTTTTGATGGAGTTCAGGACCCGATTGTAGCTATGAGGTGGCTATCTGATGTGGAGGGGTGTTTCTTCACTTGTTCATGCCCTGCTGACCAGAAGGTCAGGTGGGCTCTGAACCTTCTGAGGTCCAGAGCGAAGGATTGGTGGAGATTTGCTACGGGATCATACTCTGATGAGCAAAGAGCTAAGGTATCATGGGATTAGTTCAGGGAGATGTTTCGTACTCGCTACATTCCGCGAGTCGAGCATGAGAGGTTGGCTTAGGAGTTTTTGGATTTGAGGCAGAGATCGGAGTCAGTGACGGAGATCACCCGGATGTTTACTGAGAGGGCGATGTTTTGCCTTGAGTTTGCTTCTGATCAGGCTCAGATGACCCGTTATCTAAGCATGCTCAAGACGGACATCAGGCGATATTTTTCTACACAGCGGTGTGATACTTTGTTGGAGTTGCAGGAGGCCGCTAGGCGGCGTGAGCTTGAGATAGAGCTCCAGTTGAGAGAGTAGCGGCGGGCCCCGACACAGTCGCAGCCTGCGCCAAAGTGGTTTAAAACCGCAGATGACAAATCCGAGGTCCGGAAGGGCCGCACTTGTGGCAAGTGCGGCAAGGCGCATGAGGGTACTTGTCGGTCATCTTCTGGGTGCCACAATTATGGCTGGCAGGGTCACATGGCGAGGGATTACCACCAACAGGCTCCAGCACTCAGTTCTAGGATTTGCTATCATTGCGACCAGGTTGTCCATGTGAAGGCCAACTGTCCATCGCTCGCTTCCAGGACGGTGTAGACTCCAGCGCCGGCTACTTTAAGGATCACTGACGAAAGTCAGGGCAGGGCGGAGTCCCCGAGGGCTCGAGGTCGCGCTTTCCAGCTCATTACCGAGGAGGCCAGGACAGCACCTGATGTTGTGACTGGTGTGTCTTTATCTCTTATCTTATTGTTTATACTTGTTTTATGCTCAAATGTTTGTACCTCTGTTAGGTACATTCCTAGTGAACTCTTTGCCTGATCTAGTGTTGTTTGACTCGGGTACAAATCGGTCTTTTGTTTCTCGATTCTTCAGTAGAGAGTTTGTTTTTCCCATGGGAGAGTTGGAGTGTCCGTTGTGAGTTTTTATCACCAACGAACACGGGGTTTCTGCTTCTTCGGTTTATCAAGGATGTGTTCTAGAGATTTTCGGGGTGTCCTTTCCGATCGATTTGATTCCGATTCCTATGGGGGATGTTTGTGTGATCGTAGGTATGGACTGGTTGAGCCTTTTTGATGCCATGATCGACTGCGAGGGTCAGCGTGTGGTGGTTCGAACCCTGAGTGCGGGGGAACTGGTTATTTATGGAGAGGACACCGACTTGGATTCAGGGTTTTGTTCGACAGCCAGGGCTCGACATTATATTCAGCACGAGTGTGCTGGTTATTTGACTTATGTGGTGGATACGCGATTTGGGGGTCAGGTGTCAGCGGCTGATGTCCCGGTTGTCAGGGAGTTCGTCGATATATTCCTGGAGGAGTTACCCGATGTACCTCCTAAGAGGCAAGTCAAGTTTAGGATCGACCTTGTTCTAGGTGCGGCCCCTATTTCCAAGGCGTCGTACCGATTGGCACCGCTTGAGATGCAGGAGCTGTCATCTCTGCTGCAGAAGCTGTTAGGCAAGCAGTTCATCCGTCCGAGCAGTTCTTCGTGGGGAGCGCCGATTCTCTTCGTAAAAAAGAAGGATGGTTCGCACCGGATGTGCATCGATTATATGGAGCTGAACAAGTTAACGTTGAAGAATCGTTATCCCCTTCCGCAGATTGATGATCTTTTTGATCAGTTGCAGGGAACATCTTGGTTCTCCAAGATAAATCTGAGGTCTCGATACGATCAGGTCAGGGTGAGAGAGGAGGACGTGGAGAAGACCGCCTTCCGGACTCGTTATAGGCATTACGAGTTCGTTGTGATTCCATTCGGGCTCACCAATGCGCCTGCTGTATTTATGGATTTTATGAATCGAGTATGCAAGTCGATGCTCGATCGATCGGTTATCATGTTTATTGATGATATCTTGGTGTATTCCAAGACCAGAGAGCAGCATGAGGAGCACCTTCGCGGTCTCCCGAGGGTTTTGAGGCGAGAACGGCTTTATGCGAAGTTCTTGAAGTGCGAGTTTTGGTTGCGAGAGGTTCAGTTCCTTGGACACCTCGTTAACCAAGATGGGATTTTGGTCGATCCAGCCAAAATTGAGGCGGTGATGCAGTGGGAGGTTCCGAGGTCTCCCTCAGATATCAGGAGTTTCCTGGGTTTGGCAGGGTACTATCGGATATTCATTCAAGATTTCTCCAAGATTGTAGTACCCCTCACTCGTCTGACGAGGAAGGGGGTGGATTTTCGGTGGGGCCCCGAGCAACATTCAACATTCGAGACCCTTCGGCAGAGACTTTGCGAGGCCCCAGTCTTGATCCTCCCGAAGTGAATTCAGGATATTGTGGTTTTCTGTGATGCATCCATCACCGGTTTGGGAGCAGTCCTCCGAGTGATAGCTTATGCTTCGCGGCAGCTGAAGTCGCATGAGGCGAGATATCGCACGCACGATCTTGGGTTGGGAGCGGTGGTTTTCTCTCTCAAGATTTGGAGGCATTATCTTTATGGGGTCCGTTATACCATCTACACAGATCCCAAGAGTTTGAGGCATATTATGGATCACCCGAACCTGAACATGAGGCTGCACAGGTGGCTGGACGTAGTCAAGGATTATGACTGCAAGATCCTTTACCATCCGGGTAAAGCAAACGTGGTGGCGGATGCCCTGAGCCGTAAGTCGGCTGGACCTTCTGTTGAGGTGGCATGTATGAGGATATCCATGGATTCTCCACTTGTGGTTTTGATTAGGGAGGCTCGGAATGAGGGTGTCTGAGAGGATAATTGGAAGATTGAGAGGATCAGGGGTGAGATCACCAAATTTATGCCGGACAATCGTGGATTATTGACCCGTTGTGGTCGGGTGTGGGTTCCTATATCTGGTGGGGTCAGACAGATCGTGTTAGAGGAGGCTCATAAGTATCATTTTTCTATCCATCCGGGGGCCACCAATATGTATCGAGATCTGAGATTGAGTTATTGGTGGTCGTGCATGAAGAGAGATATCGTTTGGTATGGTGAGAGGTGCTTGACCTGCAGGATGGTCAAGGCCGAGCATCAGAGGTCGTATGGCAAGCTGCAGCCCCTGGAGCTACCCATGTGGAACTGGGAGCAGATGTCGATGGATTTTATCACCAAGTTGCCGAAGACAGCAAGGGGTTTTGGCGCTATTTGGGTCATCGTGGATCGATTGAACAAGAGTGCCCATTTTCTAGAAATTCAGAAGAGTTCGTCGGCCGAGAAGTTGGCCGATGTGTATATCCGCGAGATCGTTGCTCGCCATGGGGTTCCGTCTCTATTGTGTCAGACCGTAATGTACGGTTCACCTCCCATTTCTGGCAGACGTTCCATGAGGAACTGGGCACGAGGTTGCATTTCAACACAACATATCATCCGCAGACCGACGACCAGAGTGAGCGGACCATTCAGACTCTTGAGGATATGTTGCGTGCTTGTATTGTTGATTTTGGTGGGACTTGGGACTCCTACCTACCTCTTGCAGAGTTCTCCTACAACAACAGTTTCCACTCCACTATTGGCGCCCCGCTTTTTGAGCTTCTGTATGGACGGAGATGTCGTATCCCAGTCTGTTGGGGGTGAGGTTGGCCACAGGGTCATGGGTCAGACCGAGGTGGTTCTGCAGACTACAGGGATGATTCAGCAGATCAGGCAGCGGTTGCAGACTGCTCAGATTCGGCAGAAGAGTTATGCCGACCGGCGCCTATCTGAGTTGGAGTTTCAGGTCGGTGACATGGTGTTGCTGAAGGTTTCACCTTGGAAAGGTGTGATTCGCTTCAGGAAGAGGGGAAATTGGGCCCCCGATTTATTGGACCATTTTGTGTTATTGCCAGGGTTGGCAAGGTTGCTTATAGGTTGGATCTCCCGGATGAGCTCAGTCAGATTCATAGCACTTTCCACGTATCGCAGTTGCGAAAATGCATTTTGGACGAGGATGCAGTGATATCATTGGATGATGTTTAGGTTGATGAACGCCTGAACTATTTTGAGAGGCCGGTAGCTATTCTAGAAAGGAAGGTGAAGATTCTGCATAGCAAGGAGGTACATTTAGTAAAGGTACAGTGGCAGCATCGGAGGGGATCCGAGTGGCCCTGGGAGCCGGAGGCTGAGATGCGGGAGCATTATCCGGATTTGTTTGCTGCAGCAGACTTCGAGGACGAAGTCTAGTTTGAGTGGGGGAGAGTTGTAACATCCCGTGATTCCAGGTATTTTCAAATCCTTCCCTCGGTAATTAATATGTCATGGTGGTCTTTGAATTTGGTGGAGATTAGCCCTAAGAGGACCGAGGGGCAAATTGGTAATTTTGGTTGGAGGGGAAGTACGCTAGGCGTACATATGAGTACGCTAGGCGTACTAGGGCGTACCCTAGTACGCAGGGCATACGTATGTCCGAGTGCAACCCTAACTTTTAGGGTTTGTTGGGTATTTAAACCCCATTATGGACCCTTTACCCCCATCCTTTCAGCCTCCAAGTCCTGAGATCATTTTTGGAAAACCCTAGCTTCTCTTTGGTGTGTGTGTGTGTGTGTGAGCTAAGAGTGTGTTTCTTGTGTGGTTGAAGAAGAAGAAGAAGCATCAAGGTGTTTGGAGAGTGAAGCAAGCTTGTAGATCTGGGATCATCTTGTCATTTAGAAGCTCCAGAAGATAAAAAGCTTCTGCCTTTGTGCTTGTATTGTGTAGATCTTGTTTCGATAGCTTTTTGGTGCCCTTCTTGTCCCAAAAGTCCCAAAGTTGTGCATGATTCGTCTTGGACGTTTTGAGGTGTCCTTTCAGCCCCTAGGAAGGGATCTAAGTTATAAAAATGAGGTCCCTTTGGCTAGTTTGGCTTCATGTTGCTTATAGGAGGTCTTAATGGATTAAGACCATGTATTAAGGACTTTTTGGACGTCTAAAGTCTTAAAGTTTGATTCTTTATGGTTCTGAGATACATTTGGTCGATGGATCTAGAAATTGGGCTTAAATGCTTAAGCCATTAAGCACTTATTAGAGTTTTGAACTCTGTGAGGGTACGCCCTGCATAGAGTGGAGTACGCCCCTCGTACGCAGTCAAAGCCTCTGTTTGCAGTCAATGCGAGGCTCGAGTACGCCCCGCGTAGCCTCGGAGTACGCCCAACGTATGTCTTCTAATGGGCCTTTGCGAGTTGGGCTGCGGTTTTAGGCCATCTTGGGGCCAGCACGCCTTGGGCCCTTGTTAGACTTTCTGAGTATGAGTGTTGGACCAGTTAGAAAGTTGGACCTTAGGATAAGGCCCAATAAGGATTACGACCGAATTTGGAAAATTGGGCCAATCATGGGCCTCTAAGTAATTGGGTCTTTGGATCTAAGATTTGGACTTAGGTCTTGACCCAATTAAGGAAAGGGTGTTGTGGACAATTACCCTATGCTTGGGCCCTTAGCCAAGAGTGGTGTTCCAATCATGATTGAGTGTTGTATTGTGATAGTTCGGGATTTTCGGTGAGTCTGCAGTCGGAGGTTTCAGTTCAGTTCGACATTGTGAGGTGATTCTTCCTCACTATACTTTCGGGTCGAAGGCACCAAGGTCGGCCCATTGTTTTGATAATCTGATATCGCTGATATATTGAGTATGAAATAGTCATGCATGCTAGTCTTGTTATGTTAGTCTAATAGATCTGTAGGACTACCTGTGAACTACTTGTTTATCTGCTTATGATTTTATCTGTTATATGTCGACATATTGTGTGGGTTGGGTTGAGGTTGTACTGCTTTGTGTTGTAGCCAACAAACCCTGAAGCATACCAGATATGAGCTGAGGGCCAGAAAGGGCATGCCAGACTCATACTGAGGGCTCATGGGCATTCTAGATACGATCTGAGGGCCAGAAAGGGCATGCCAGACTCGTACTGAGGGTCGGGGAGCAAGCCAGACATAAGCTATGGGCCAAAGGGGCAAGCCAGACTTATGTTGTGGGCTCATGGGTAATCCAGTCTGTTAGCTGTGGACCCATTGCATGTTGATATTATATTTGTACTGTTTGTTATGTATTGGTATTTTGGGGGGGCTCACTATGCTTTGGGCTTACAGTTTTGGGTTATGTTTCAGGTACTTCAAAGGATCGCGGGAACGCGAAGGCGTGATCATGCACCTCCTCATATTCTGTTTTTACGATTTTGGGAAAACTCTGATGTGAAACTTATTTTGAAGTAATTTGTAAACAATGATGATTTGGGGTCTGTTTTAAAAAGTTAAAATTTTTTCATGAATTTTATGAATGTTACAGAAATACGGATAAAATTTTTGTTTTTATTTTCATTCAATCATAAAACACTAATATCAAAATAGTCAAAAGAGTATAATAGTAACATGTTATCAGAGTACAAATTCCCAAAATCTCTAAATACATAAATCATAGGGTGATGCGGTGCGATCAGGTCGGGCCCTTCCCCTTTGAACTGGAAGTACCTGAAATAGAAACTGAAAACTCTAAGCACAAAACTTAGTGAGTTCCACGAAAATACCATGTACTAAACAAACATACTACCAAGCATATATGGGTGCTTGCCTACCCCTTCGGTCTATTTGAACCGGATACTATCAAGCATATCTTGGTGCTTGCCTACCCCTTCGGTCTAGTTCAACCGGATACTATCAAGCATATCTAGGTACTTGTAATTCCATTCGGTCTATTTCAACCGGATACCAGGTCTATTTCACCCCAACTACTACCATATAATATCATAACAAGAATCTCAGAGTTATCAAGCAAATACATGTATAACTGATAGTTGTCTTAAAGACAATCATCACACTACATCATAAACGAGTGGTCCGACATTGGTGCCTTTAGCCCACGAATACTATGAAGAAAGACTCACCTTAGACTAAAGATATCAAATCGCACTCGGCGGATGACTCGTGAAGTCCTCTTCCTAACGCACAAGCATAAAATCCTAATTATAAATTAGGCCATATTCTAACTCGAAATTCCAAACCCTAATTCTTGACTTAAGGCAAAAAGGGTTTCTTTACCCTTGCCTCATTGGGCCTCCCCCCTCCAAGGCCCAAATCCATATAAAGTCCAATAAGGCATCCAAGCCCAACTATAAGGCCTCTAAGGCCCAATATGGCCCAAGAACGCCTAACATGGACTTAGGCCCAAAAATGTCTTGCTACAACAGTTGGGCCTGAGGCCCAACCTAGACAAGTCCAAAAGCCCAACACTAATCGAGCCCAAAAGTCATCTAATCCTACAGACTGCTTACGTGCGCCATACATGGCTCGTACGCCCAACGTACACTGATGACCATCCGGAATCGGGGCACTGACCGAGTCCGCGTAGCGTACTCTAGAGTACGCCCAACGTACTGGTCAGTCAGCCAAAAATGCTCCCATGACTTAATAATTTAAGCCCTAACGTCCAAAACGTAGATCCAATCTCAAAATAATGTCTTAAGCCATAAAGTTGCAAACTTTATTCTTTTGCATGCATTGTTGGGGCTCAAAGCTCAAACTATGAATTAAGGCCATTAACTAACTTAGGAGGTCACTAACACATGCAAGGCTGATCTTCCAGGATACAATTTTTATGACTCCACACACCTCGAAGAGTCCAAAAGGAAAACTCAAATGGCCTGGAGTTGCTCATACTCCAAGAAACCAAGCTATGGGACCAAAAGATGCCATATTCTACCCTAAATCTAGATCTAAGCTTGTAATGATCAAGGTTTAAACTTTATACCTTCAATAGGCTAGAAATGGTGCACAAACTCTGGATCTACAAGTTCCTTCTTCACCTTTGCTTCTTCCCAAACCTCCTTCTTTTAAACCACCAAAGAACACCAAAACACTCAAGGTAAGCTCAAAGATGCACTCAAGAAGGCTAGGGTTCGAGATTGACACTAAAAGGGCAATGGAGGCTGAGAGGGTAACAGACTTGAAGGATTTAAGTTCTTTAAATAGGGTGCAAACCCTAAAAATTAGGGTTTGCCCCTGACTTGATTACGCCTAGCGTATGTCGGGGATCACCCGATGATGCGCATGCAAGCAATACGTCGTGCGTACCAAATGTACACCCATTGTACTCACGAGTACCCCTCCACCTTTTTACTTGAATTAAAATAGAATGAATCATAAATTTCATACCTGCCCACTCGGGTGCTACAAATCTCCCCTACTGGAATCAGACTTCGTCCACGAAGTCCGCTGCTGGAAATAACTCTGGGTAATGCTCCCTCATCTCGTCCTCCAGCTCCCACGTCCACTATGAACCCTTGAGGTGCTGCTACTGCATATTGAGAAACGCAACAACCTTGTTACTTAAGGTCTTCGTCATCCTGTCGAGGATCGCTACTGGTCTCTCAATGTAGTTCAGGCGGTCGTCCACCTGAATGTCCCCAATGGAACCACTGCGGAGTCATCAGCCAAACATTTCCGCAGTTGCGAGACATGAAAAGTACCGTGAATCTGACTAAGTTCCTCCGGAAGATCCAACTGATACGCTACCCTGTCCACCCGGGCTATAACCTTGAAAGGACTGATATACCTGGGGCCCAACTTGCCCCGCTTCCTGAATTGAATGACACCTTTCCAAGGTGACACCTTCATGAGAACCATATCCCCAACCTGAAACTCCAAGTCTGATCGGCGCTATTTGGCATCGCTCTTCTGCCGACTCTGAGTTGTCTGAAGTCTACTCAAAACCTGTTGAATCAACTCGGTAGTCTAGAGTACCACATCGGTACTCCCCCATGACTCGCTGACCGACCTCACCCTAGCATATCGGGGTCCTGCACTTCCTCCCGTAGAGCATCTCAAAAGGAGGCTGATCGATGCTGGCGTGGTAGCTATTATTATACGAAAAGTCCGCTAACGGAAGATACGTATCCCGACTACCGCCAAAATCCAGAAAAAACACCCGCATCATATCCTCCAATGTCTGGATGCTCCACTCGCTCTAGCCATCCATCTGCAGGTGAAAGGCCATGCTAAAATGCAGACGAGTACCCAACTCCTCGTGAAACCTCTTCCAAAACCTAAAAGTAAACTTGACATCCCTGTCTGACACCACCGAAACCGGCACCCCATGTCGTGTTACAACCTCCCTGACTTTCCTGCAACTCAAGCACCTCTCTACATACCAAGCAACGTCCCGCTTCATACAAGGCCACCAATAATCAGGACGAAGATCTCTATACATATTTGTCTCCTCGGGATGAATGGAGAATCTCGATTTGCGTGCCTCCTCCATCAGAACCGGATGCGCACCTCCCCAATAAGGAACATACACTCTCCGATGGAGAGTCAATAAACCTCGACTATCATACTTGAAGGAAGCCACCTGACCCACAATACACTCACTCTTCCGGTGCTCTTCCTTCATAGCCTTGACCTGATCCTCCGAATCTACTCCGAGAGTGGGGTAATCATTGTCATCCGCATGCAGATATCCCTCATCGGATCCATGACTGCCTTGCGGCTGAGAGCATCAGCCACCACATTGGCCTTCCCCAGATGGTAAAGGATCTCATAATCATAATCCTTCACCACATCCAACCACCGACGCTGCCTCATATTCAGATTCGACTAATCCATCAAGTACCTCAGGCTCTTGTGATCCGTTTAAATAGTACAAAGGACCCCATAGAGGTAATGTTGCCAAATCTTGAAGACGAAAACCACATCCTCCAGCTCCAAATCATTCGTCGGATAGTTCACCTCATGAGGCTTCAGCTGCCTCGAAACGTATGCAATAACACGACCCCTCTACATCAAAACCGCGCCCAGTACTGTGATAGACACATCACAATAAACCACAAAATCCTCAACACCCTCTGGCAGGGTCAGAATCGGTGCCTCGCACAATCTCTGTCTCAGGGTCTCAAACGTTGCCTGCTGCTCAGGCCCCCAACGAAAAGTGGCAGTCTTCTTCGTCAGTCGTGTCATGGGAACCGCTATCTTGGAGAAATACTGAATGAATCTTCTGTAATATCCTGCCAACCCAAGGATACTCCGAATCTCAAATGGAGACCTCGGAACCTCCCACCTCATCACGGCCTCCACCTTGGCCGGATCTACCAGAATACCATTATGGTTGCCAAGGTACCCCAGAAACTGCACCTCGCGCAACCGAAACTCGCACTTGGAGAACTTTGCATACAGTCTCTCCCTCCTCAGGGTATCCAACACCTCTCGCAAGTGCTCCTCATGCTGCTTCTAGGCCTTAGAATGGACCAAGATGTCATCGATGAATACAATCACAGACCGATCCAACATCGGTCGGCACACACGGTTCATGAGGTCCATGAACGTGGCTGGAGCATTGGTGAGCCCGAAGGGCATCTCCACGAACTCGTAATGACCATAACAAGTCCGGAAGGCCGTCTTCTGCACATCATCCTCTCTGACCCTCATATGATGATAACCCAAACGAAGATCAATCTAGCAAAACCATGATACACCCTGAAGTTGGTCAAACAAATCATCAATCCTCGGGAGTGGATAACGGTTCTTCATCGTTAGCTTATTCTGCTCCCGGTAGTCAATACACGTCCAATGCGACCCATCCTTCTTCTTCACAAATAGGATCGGCGCACCCCAAGGCAAACTACTCGATCGGATGAATCCCTTGCCTAACAGCTCCTATAGCTGTGCAGACAACTCCTGCATCTCTGGTGGAGCTAACCGATATGGTGCTTTGGCTATCGGAGCCGCACCAGGAACCAAGTCAATCCGGAACTCCACCTGCCTCTCTGGAGGCACCCCAGGCAAATTCTCAAGAAACACATGAGGGTACTCCCGCATAATCAGCACATCATCAACTGACGCCTTGCCCTTCTCCCGAGTATCGATAACATTGGGGACAAAACCGTAACAACCCTGATGAAGATAGCGTCTGGCCCTAGCGGCTGAGCATAGGACCGGCCCGCACTGAGCGCCCTCTCCATGGACCACCAACTCTCCCCTACTTGGGGTCCGAACACGTACCATATGGTGCTCACAATCAATCACCGCCCCATTGGGGCTCAACCAGTCCATCCCCACTATAACCTTGTTCGCACACAAAGGAACGGGAACCAAGTCGATCGGATACCGCTCTCTAAACATCTCTAGAATGCAATCCCGATAAACCCTCGATACTCAGACCGATGGATCATCCACAATATCAACCTCTAATGGATGATCCAGCTCACTCGGATCTTTGACAAATCTCTTGTTGAGCGCAAGAGACACGAAAGATCGGGTAGCCCCTAAATCAAATAATATCAAAGAAGAGATGTCGTTCACAAGGAACGATCCTAAAACAAAACACACAAATATAAGCATAGAAATCAACATAAATAAAGAGTTAAGGAGAAGAGACATACCCGTCACCAAAGCTGGTGATGCACACGCCTCCTCGACAGTCAGCTGAAAAGCCCTGCTCCTCACAACAGGTGTGTCCACCTTGCCCTGGCGGCCATCTGTAATTCGTAAGGTCGCTGGAGCAGGTGCTACTACTGGTCCTCCTGACGCTAAACTCGGTAAGTTGGCCTTCTAGTGGCCCTTCTAATTGCAATGAAATCAAATCAAATATGATCTCTATGTGGTGGTGGTAGAAGCAGTACAATCATTGATAAAGTGCCCTGTCTTGCCGCACTTGTAGCAGCCGGAACCACCCGCTCTGCAAACCCCATCATACGAACTGTCGTATTTGCCACAGCGGCTCCGGCCTTACTGGCTCTTCGAACTAGCGTCAAAACCCTTGGGTTTCTTCGCTAAAACCCCAACTATCTGCCCAGGCTCCGCCTTACTCTTCCCTATGTGCTCCAGATCAATCTCTTGCTTCCGCGACCTGGATATCATGTCATCCAGAGTCGGGTAGGCATAAAAACTAACGAACTCCCTGATGTCATATCTCAACATATCATGGTATCGGGTCTTCCTCATCTCCTCATCAGCTGCATACTGGGGTACCAACAATGCCTTCTCTCTGAAATTGGCGGTGATCTCCGCCACAGTCTCAGTCATCTGTCTCATGTCAAGAAACTCCCTGGCTAACTGTTGCACCTCAACAGCCGGTGTAAAATCTATTCAAAACATGGTCACAAAATCTGGTGACGTCAAGGCCTCAATGGTCGGGGCTCCCAAAGCATAGTTGACCTCCTCCCACCAATATTGGGCTCACCTCCTCAAACATCTTGCAACGAACCTGACCTTCCACCCCTCGGCGTAGAAGCTCATCATCTGAGCACAGTCAATGTCAGCTATCCAACGCCTAGCTGCGATGGGGTCCTTCACCCCAAAGAAGTCTGGTGCCCCGCATCCCCTGAAATCCTTGAAGGAGAGAGTGAGGGCCTCAGACTGGCTAGCGGCCAGATCGACCCTAAAGATCTGAAGGCAATCCTCCATCAGCTCCATGATACCCTCCTTGATAAAACCGAACATCACCGGGGTCGCATCAAGGATGCCCCTTGTAATCTCTGACGCGATGAACTCACGTAACCCCTCATTAATCGGTTCGGTGCCCGTGCGTGAACCAGAACCAGATCCTGAACCCCCTGCTTCGTGACGTGTCACCACCATACTGAAATATAACAATATAAACGATTAGCAAATACACAAGAAGGTTCACACTCTCGAGTTTTCCAAATTCATAGTGGTCTTCCTGGTCTTGGGTATAAATCATGTGCTTTCAGTAGTACGGGCCCAATACTACCTTCCACACCTATTTATACCCTCCTCAAGGACTACCCCGAATCCTCCAACTCACTCTTCCCAACTGATACACTTCCCAAACTATAAGGCGTCCTATGCACCAAAGCATCTCATAGGGACTCCCTAAGACTCCCTTCCTCACCCCTCTCTGCTATCAGCTATAGAAGGGACTTCTACAAATACTACTTAACTACTGCATGAACACAATTACATACTATTAGTACTAGATAATTCTTCAAATGACAGGTCACACGCTACAACGGTTGGACTCAAACAATAATATGTAGTCCAACGCATTCATCCACTAGTTAGCTAGTATCCACAGAATTTCCTAAAGCACAAAGCATGCATCATTCGAGCATCAGACAATTCAACTCAAAACATACCATATATAGGCCATCCTAACGAGTAACTAATCTAATACTAGCATGCAAATCTAAAAACTCATACGGATAGGCACATAAAGGCATCTCTCCTAGCATTCTGTCATGCAATTTTGAGCGGATCCTTAGCCCCTAATCTAGCATGCAATTCTCATATCATAGCATAGAACATAGAACTTGTATGGGTATTTTGGGAAGACTTACTTTAGCCCCTTTTCTTTTATTAAAATCCTTAGATTAAAATGTTTCTTTTTCTGGAAAACCTACCAAACCCTCGATTTGAGTCCAGCAACACCCGAGAGTATATGCCCGAATCCCTCAAACCAAGGCTCTGATACCAACTTGTAACATCCCAGAAATACGGATAAAATTTTTGTTTTTAAATTCATTCAATCATAAAACACTAATATCAAAATAGTCAAAAGAGTATCATAGTAACATGTTATCAGAGTACAAATTCCCAAAATCTCTAAATTCGGAAATCATAGGGTGATGCGTACGATCAAGCCGGCCCTTCCCTTTCGAATTGGAAGTACCTGAAACAGAATTTGAAAACTGTAAGCACAAAACTTAGTGAGTTCCCCCAATACCACATACTAAACAAACATATTGCCAAGCATATATGGGTGCTTGCCTACCCCTTCGGTGTATTTCAACCGGATACTATCAAGCATATTTGGGTGCTTGCCTACCCCCTTCAGTCTATTTCAACCGGATACTATCAAGCATATCTAGGTGCTTGTAGTTCCCTTCGGTCTATTTCAACCGGATACCGGGTCTATTTCACCACCTAATACTACTATATAATATCATAACAAGAATCTCAGAGTCATCAAGAAAATACAGGCATAACTGACAATTGTCACAAAGACAATAATCACACTATATCACCTCAGACTGAAGATATCAAATCGCACTCGGCGGATGACTCGCGAAATCCTCTTCCTAACGCACAAGCATATAATCCTAATTAGAAATTAGGCGACATTCTAACTCGAAAGTCCAAACCCTAATTCTTGACTTAAGGCAAAAAGGGCTTCTTTACCTTTGCCTCATTGGGCCTCCCCGCTCTAAGGCCCAAATCCATACAAAGTCCAAAAAGGCATCCAAGCCCAACTATAAGGCCTATAAGGGCCAATATGGCCCAAGAACACCTAACATGGCCTTAGGCCTAAAAATGTCTTGCTACAACAGGTTGGCCTGAGGCCCAACCTAGACAATTCCAAAAGCCCAACACTAATCGACCCCAAAAGTCATCTAAGCCCACAGACTGCGTACGTGTGGCGTACACGGCTCGTACGCCCAGCGTAAACTGATGACCATCCGGAATCGGGGCACTGACCGAGTACGCGCATCGTACTCTAGAGTACGCCCATCGTACTGGTCATTCAGCCAAAAATGATCCTATGACTTAATCCCTTAAGCCCTAACGTCCAAAACTTAGATCCAATCTCAAAAAAACGTCTTAAGCGATAAAGTTGCAAACTTTATGCTTTTGAATGCATTGTTGGGGCTCAAACTATGAATTAAGCCCATTAACTAACTTAGGAGGTCATTAACACATGCATGGCTAGAACTTATCTTCCAAGATATGATTTTTATGACTCCACACACTGCAAGAGTCCAAAAGGACAACTAAAATGGCCTGAGTTGCTCATACTCCAAGAAACCAAGCTGTGGGACCAAATGATGCCATATTCTATCCTAAACCTAGATCTAAGTTTTTAATGATCAAGGTTCAAACTTTATAACTTCAATAGGCGAGAAATGGTGCACAAACTCTGGATCTACAAGCTCTTTCTCCACCTTTGCTTCTTCCCAAACCTCCTTATTCTTCAAACCACCAAAGAACACCAAAACACTAAAGGTAAGATCAAAGATGTACTCAAGAAGGCTAGGGTTCGAGATTGACTCTAAAATGGCAGTGGAGACTGAGAGGGTAACGAACTTGAAGGACTTAAGTTCTTTAAATAGGGTGAAAACCCTAAAAATTAGGGTTTGCCACTGACTTGAGTACGACCAACGTACGTCGGGGATCACACGATGATGCACATGCAAGGAGTACGCCGTGCGTACCAAATGTACGCTCAACGTACTCACGAATCCCCCACCACCCTTTTACTTGAATTAAAATAAATTGAATCATTAACTTCATACCTGGCGACTCGGATGCTACATGATGTTTTTTCTAACGTATAATTTAGAGTTTGTAGATGATTTTAAACTATAACTTTTTGTTTTTGGTGTTATGTTCAATGAATTAAAATTATTCAAAGTTTGGATATCAAAGCTGAAATATTTCAGCTTTTCAGCAACAAATTTAAACTTTTGTATTCTGTGAAATTCTTTAAAAAAACATATCTCATTCGTTTTAGGTCGGATTGACATGCGATTTTTTCCAACGTGTAATTTAGAGTTTGTAGATGGTTTTAAACTATAATTTTGTTGTTTTTGGTGTTATATTCAATGGATTACAATCCTTCAAAGTTGGGATATCAAGGCTGAAATATTTCAACTCTTCAGCAAGAAATTTAAACTTTTATATTCTGTGAAATTTTTTAAACAAGCATAGCTCAGTCGTTTTAAGTAGGATTGACATGACGTTTTTTGCAATGTGTAATGTATAGTTTGTAGATGATTTTAGATTATAATTTTTTTGTTTTATATTCAATGAATTATAATCCTTGAAAGTTGGGATATCAAAGCTGAAATATTTTAGCTTTTCAACAATTATTTTAGACTATAAATCTGAATTTTATGTATCTTTGACAAATAAATCATATGAAAGGATTCTCGGTAGAGTATCGGAAAAATTTGACTTCGAAATTGTAACGAATATAGTGAAGTTCTTTGAAAAATTCAAGACAAGAACAGAGCTTGTTTCGGCTACATCAAAACCTTTGGTAAATATATTTATCCAGGAAATCTTAGATGTGGACACACATCTAAGAAAGTAGTTAACCAAACCAATGTTCTCGAAATTGTAAAGGACATGAAGATGAAATATGATAAATTCATAAACTTATTTGATTCAAAGTTCAAACAAATTGTATAAACAATCAAATTTTGATTGATCCAATGGGTACAAGAAACGGAAACATATTCATTTTTACGAGTTGTATTGTATCAAACCCAAAAGCGTGTTCATTTTAACGAGTTGTAACGTATCAAACCCAACAACATATTCGTTTTAACGAGTTGTATCAAACCCAAAAATGCATTTTAATGAGTTGTACCGTACACATGTATAGTTGTACGGGTCCAAGAACCGGAAAACTTGGACATGGAAATAGACCCGATAAGTCTCATCGGTCCGATCCACGGTCTATAATATTCTTCGAAACTAGTTCGACCCAAGATCCGTTCCAAATGCTCATCCCTACTTAGACTGTCAAGATAAAATAACACATATTCAAAGGGGGACATGTCAACAATGATTCGCCAATTAATATGCCTTGCATCTACAATCAAACAAAATTGAAATCATAAGACCACTTTAAAAAGAAAACCCATATAGGTACGTTATCCTACCAAAATGTAAATAAACATAAGACAACTCTTCAAAAATGGACTATGTAGTTTCAAAAAAAATATCAAGTTTAATAAGTATTTTTTTTCGGTCTTGAGGAAGGTCCTTGTGGTTTTCATTTCTATCGTGTTCGGTCCTTGTCCCATGTAAAAAGACTTTTATACCCTTATTATTACTTTTATATGTTTACTTTACGATTTTCAATTAAAAGAACATCTCTATTCTAATAAAAGAATAGTTTTATTCTCCTTTTGACATGTGTCATTCCATTAGGCATCCTAATTAATGCATATTTTATTCTCCTTTTATCATGTGTCACCTTATTATGTCCCCTAATTAATGCATGTCACTTGTCAACTCCATTTCAAATTTCAAATTTTAAACTTCTCACTCAAATTACATTAAATTAATAACATTAGAATAAAAATTAAAATAAAATTAATACAAATTATAAAATATAATTTCATATATTTATTTTGAGTTTTTACTATATAAATTTAATTAATTTTGTAACCGTAGTTCCCACGGCTTATAAACAAAAACCCCCACCCCCACCCTTACCCCAAAAATCATCTATTTGTTTACTTAATCTACGATACAAGCAGTGTAAAATAAACAAAAACCCCCCACCCCACCCTTACCCCAAAAATCATCTATTTGTTCATCTTTTTTCTCCAAAGAAACCTAACGCACCACATCCCTCCATTCCAATTAATACCTCCATCACTCTTTGTTTACTTAATCTACGATACAAGCTCGCCGAAGATTTCCTATCATAGGTTTATAGATAGAAGTTATTAACAAATTGCAACCATGAGTTATTTGAACCGTGTTTGGATAATCGGTCGGGTTTCCATCATCAACGACCATGTCGACCAAGGCCTCAAACTATAGTTACTTTCAAATCGTTTTAGCAAGGCAAGAAATCCCCCACTTCCTCCGCTTCATACACCAATTTGGTTGATCAATGTCCTTTCCCATACGTCTTTTTGGTGCTAAAAACTGATATGAGATATGCGACAATGATGGAGGTTTCCTGGTTGGTGGGGAATCGATGATGTGAGTCGACTTAGGGTTTAGGAACACATTGTAAATGAAGGATTCCTGATGTGAGCTTAATTGATGGTGATTTATTGGGCACAGTGATTAGAACGTCTGTGGTGATTTTACCTTCTACACAACAAAAAGAAAGAATAAGGGAAGAATTAACATGGATAAGGGGTTACGTTGGTGGTAGGTTATGGAACTGAAGGTGAAAGTCAAGAGGCTATAGCAGGTTTCGATTTTGATTGTTGGAGGCGAAATTGAGTTGCAAATGTGTAAATTGTTTTTCCTATTTCACATACATTTGAGTTTGTGTTAGTTAGGATTTGATTCCAGTTTTCAGCTTCCGATTTTAGATTAAGTTGTTCACATTTTAGTTGGTGGGGTAGCAAGAAGATAGAATATAAATGGGTGGGACAGGGGTGATAGTGGTGGTTGATGGTGTTGGATAGTAATAGTGGTGGTAGTAGCTGATGATGTTGATAATACTAATGTATGATGAGGGTAATGGGGGTGCATAGTGAAGGTAATGGTGGTGACCATGGGTTGATGATTGTGGTCCGGTGAGGGGTAGTCAGTGGTGTTTGATCGGAAATCAGGTAGTCATGGTGGTGGTAAACTGGAAATGGTGGATGTTGACCGGAAAAGGAAAGGCAGTTGGTAGAAATAGAAATCACATGAGACCATTTTTTAAGATTTGTCTAATCATAATAAAGAACCACGTTACTTGGATTTTTTCTCATCTGCGATATATATATATATATATATATATATATATATATATATATATATATATATATATATATATATATATATATATATATATATATATATATATATATATATATATAAAGTAGGTTCATGCCAAAACATAAATACCTTGCGAAAACACGAAAACAGATTTTATCTTATAAAAATCAAACACATGTACTATAAAAAAATAAATTTATTAGCAATAAATTAAAGATAGAAAGTTTACATTGGATGATGTTACAGTAATATAGATTTAAAGACGGTTTTAATAATTATTTTTTTTCACGTGCTTAATCATTTTTAAATTCACGATTTCATAATAAAAATGCTAAAAATCATACTTTGCTAATATGAAACAATTTCTCATATATCATCGATTATCATCATGTATTTCAAAGTTTGGATGAATTATTTTCCAAAATATAATGTTGAGGTCACACAATATCATAGGTTTTTCTTGTTTTCTTGTTTTCGCAAATTATTTGCATTTTCGCATGAACCCTCCCCCATATATATATATATATATATATATATATATATATATATATATATATATATATATATATATATATATATATATAGGAGCGTTCAATCGAGAACATTTCTTATTGCGAGAACATTTGAGAACAAAATTTGACCACATAATTTTTTTAAATTAAAATCATCATATAATATTAATATAAACCAAGAAATAAGTAAAAAAAATTAAAAAAAAATCCACTAACAATCACCACTCACCACCCAAACAATACCATCCACCACCACCACCCGTCACCGCCACCCACCTCCACCACACCCACCCACCACCCAACATCATCACCACCATCCGCCATTGCCAACCACGACTATCATCCACGACCACCCATCACCACCACCCGCCACCACCAACCCCACCCACCACCATCATCACCATCCGCCACCACCACCCACCACAACAACCACCCACCCACCACCACTATCCACCTCCACCACCTATCACTACCACCCACCCACCACTATGACCACCACCTGCCACTACCACCACCCATCACCACCGACCACCACTACTCATCACCATCACCCCCACCCACCACCCACTACAACCACCACCCACCCACCTCTACCACCTAGCCACTACCCACCATTATGACCACCACCCGCCACTACCACCAACAACCACCCACCACCCACCACCCATCACCACCACTCGCCACCACCACCCATCACCACCACCCACCACCCACCACCATCCATCACCACCGACCACCACCACCCATCATCACCACCCCCCCCATTCATCCCCGCCCACCATCCACCAAAACCACCACCCACCCACCTGTACCACCCAACACTACCACCCACCCACTACCCACTATTATGACAACCACCTGTCATTACCACCAACCACCAACCACCACCCATCACCATCACCACCCATCACCACCGACCACGACCACCCGCCATTACCACCAACCACCACCCACCACCCATCACCACCACCCGCCTCCACCACCTATCACCACCACCACCCACCTCCACCACCCCCACCACTAACCACCACCTCCTATCACCACTACCCGCCTCCACCCACCACCCACCAAAACCACCGACCACCGACAACCACCGACCACCACCCATCACAACCACCCGCCACCATACACCATCAACACTCTCACCACCAACCACCCACCCACCACCACTACCTATCACCTTCACCCGTCTCCACCACCCATCACCACCGCTCGCCACCACCACCTGCCACCCACTATAATCACCACCCCACATGTCATCCCCACCACCCTTCACCACCACTACCACCTACCACCTACCACCACCAAACATCACTACACACCACCACAACCACCTATCACCATCACCCGTGATTATGTGTATATAATCACATGTGATTATTTGTATTTAATCACATATGATTTATATGGACAATATTCTTTTTGTCCATATAAATCATGTGATTAGATACATATAATCACATGTGATTAAATGTATTTAATCAAATGTGATTAGATATATTTAATCACATATGTCATTATCGTGTTCTCGATTCAATAATTATTTTTTGTAAACTTTAATCATATGTTAATAGATACATATAATCACATGTGATTATATGTATCCAATCACATATGATTTATATGAACAATATGTTGGGTTTTGAGCATTCTAACACTCCTATGGTGTACATGCAACCCTAAATATCTTGGATCTATGTTTTCTCTATTATACATGCAAATATCAATTTTCCAAGGTATTGTTCTAACTAGCATAACATAAAGTACACATAATATAAATTCTAGTATAATTACATACCTCTTGTTTGGTGCTTGATTCCATGGAGCTCAATAGCCTAGTGCCCCAAGTGTGACACCTCAAATGGTTCACACAACATCATGAACACTTAGAATAACTTGAGAGAAAGTAGAACACTTCTAAAATCGGTTTGCCCTCACTTGTTTCTCTAGTGGCCGATTTCTTTAATAATAAGATCATTATATAGTTAGTCACAATTAGGGTAAACCCTAATTGTCATGGCTTTCCATTTCCTTGGATCCATAGGTTCAAATACACCATGGAGCATCCATGGAGCATCCTATGGGTTTTAGCCCAACTTGATACTCCATGGAGCATTAGCCCACTATATAAGTATGGATGATTTACACAATCAACCCATATATTTAATTAGTCTTCTTTTGATCACTTAATTAATTCTAGATTAATTCTTGATCAATACTAATTAAATAATCTTATTAATATATTAGAACTTATAATATATTAATAAACCTTAAGTGTTATTTCTCTCATTTTAATCTATCCAAATGCATGATGCCATGCAACCCAAATGGACCATGCCGGGTCGGGTCAAGTATATACCAATTATAGTTATGGACTTAGACACTAATCCAACAGTCTCCCACTTGGATAAGTCTAATAACTATTATTACAAGTATGCCTTCGTAACCTGACCAGCAATCGTAGCTCTTAAAAGTTGCTGCCGAACTCTAAACAAATCAATCACGCGTCCATTAGATAAGTGATCATATATTCCTCCATTCTAGATATCATATGGACTGAGACATGGATTATAATCATTCTCTCTGTCCATTTGTTGTTTCCTGATTTCCGATTTATGACGACTGACTAATTGAACAAATCAAATCAGTCCAGGCCCGGCCGAGCACTTACGTTTTGTCATCACTAAATCATCGAGGGGCCCACAGATATCGCTTTTATCCCTTTAAGGGTAAAAGGAATGGATAAACTTCGACTAATATGCTTGTTGTACTACTTGTTGAATCATACACAAAGGCACATTTTATAACATCGAGTTACCAATGCGTTTTCGTGCAATCAATGTATAACCAACTCATGGTCAACAACTCATATCTCTAGGTTTGAAGAATATAAGATATTATCATCTCATGATTCACTCGTGATAAAATCCATGAAGTGATTCCAAATGAGCGTGGGTTGAATCCAATACTCAGGCCTTATGAGTACTCATGAATGTTGCAGCAACCATTGCTATGTCTAATGCACATTAGACAAATCATACAAGCCAAATTCATGACAGTCTTGATTCATATCTACTTCCAACATATGACCGACTGTGGATGGTTTGAATAACTTAGTCATTCGGGAAGAATGACCTAGTTATTCTGGAAGTCAAAACATGCAAAGTGAAACACAAAAATAATACTAATCCTGTATGGCCCCAACACTTTGAGTGTAAATAAAAACACATTTTATCTAAGCAGCATATTGATTACTCATTATTCATGTTTCGATTAATCAACTTAATACTTGAATTCAAACAATATTCATGCCATGCTCCAAGCATGCACACTATGTTCGTCCAAACAATAGCTATGCCATACTCCAAGTATGCACACTATGTTTACATGTGGTCCTCTCTTTGTGAAACAGATCGATTGACAGTATTTCAATGATGTTCATTTCACAATCCCAATCCTCTTGTCATTTACTGTAATATGTTAGATTCTAAACTTATATGCAATGATCCTCTTGTAATGACTATACCCAAAAGTCACAAAGACTTGGCAACAAACATTACAAAGAATTCCAATGGAGATCAATTCTATGGAAACGAAGTCTCAAATTCAAAGTACATTCCTTTGAACATCCTTCTTGCATTAAGTTCTCTAATCTTACACAGATTCAAAGAATAACTTCCACCTATGGAAACAATTCCATATTACCATTTTGACCATCACTTCTGAACAAGAGTTGCCTCTTTTCAAAATATGTCAATATGGTCCTTACTCTATACTTCTAATTGTCTATGTGCAACCAATCTTTGGTAAACCTCAGATTGTTCTCAACAATTGCTTAATCCTTTTAGTCATATCCAGTTCTAATCCCTTTTCCCTTCTTAATGCCCTAAGCATTAGGAAAATTTAGAATGGATGAATATTATAGCACATGCAATCGATCCTATATCCGAAGCATATGGGACACGATTCATGCTATAAATTTTTTTTATTTTCCATGTTCTCATAATTCGAACTATGAAGAGGTATGCCGTAATCATAATCGAATTTTGAGAACGCAACATATATAGAATTTGCTTATGTTGAACCATTCCAACATAACATTCTTATATATCCTTGACTAAAGTAGATTAAAATCTCAATCTAAGCTTGTAGAATTGGAATGAAGTATAAAATCCTCTCCCTTAATTATAGCAAAACAACTTTTTCAAGGCGAATTGAAACTTTTGTTTTCTATAATTAATATTGCCAACTTGCAACACTTAACATAATAATCATGCTCCCACTAGCATAATGATTATTATCTTACTAGCATAACACTTATGCTCCCACTAGCTTTGACATGTATCCAGAGATCAGCTGGACTTTTAGAAATCAATACTTTATTGACTTTCTTAACAAAGTTCAGATTTCTGGTACGCAATTGCTTTGATAAGACTTTATCAAAATCATACACCTTTCCTTAGATAGCTCACTTGTGTGTCTAAACAATTATGAAGAGGGATGCCGTAATCATAATGTTTAGACCTTTTGTCATTCTCACAATTGCTATCTACTTAAAATCTACTTAGTGAAAGAGTTTCCTCACCATCATTTTCATGAATCGGAGAGAAACCTTATGACACTTAGATTTTATGGTGTAAGTGTTCCTATCCATGTGAATTTGTCATAACCATAATCACAAGACAAGGTTAGTGGCAAATCCAAACACATATGGACTGAACTTGTTCAATCTTAATTTCTTGCCACCCGGCAGCACAGGGGCCTACCATTGCTTCCAGGTTGTTATGCAAACAATTTAGAACTCATAGAACTCATAAGCATAGTCAACTTTTAACTGGAATAGACACAGAAATAAGAATATGTCAACACGATAGGTTACAAACCTCAAGTCGTGGGCTAGTGATTAACAAAACTCTTGATTAGTTCTTGAAACTATTTCAGGATCTTTTAAACTCCCACTGTCCTCTTGACATATAAGACTCTCTTGCCCAATATTCAAGAGATAGTGCGGATTCTTTTACAAACACTTCACACAATTGGCCTTAGTTGGTCTTTGTTTTATCCAAAACATCACAACTTACCAATTTCAAATGTACAAGAGTAAGAAAACATTTTACTCTACATTTGACAAGTGTTTTAAACCTTTCTTAAGATTATGTCACTCAAGGCTCAATCTTGGAGTATGACTCTAAGATTTTATTTTGGAATGAAGTATGATTTATCTTTTGATTTAACCATTTCCACAATTCACGATTCCTCTCCTTAGCCAACAAAAGCACTAAGGTGTCCTTAGAGGATCAATTGTGATATGGTTCCATAATCACTAAGATAATCATAAAACAATATACACAAGTACTCTCCCATCTCTTCAGATTGGAGAAACTTTTATCTTTCTGCCTTATTTGATTCTTCTTATTCATTCTGCCATATATTGAAACTTTTCCAATGTTTCATAATTACACTTAAACTTGTAAGCATAATCATATTTACTAAACTTTAGTAAATCATAACGAATAATCTTATCAACCTTTGTGGTGGACCTGACTAGTGCACAACCTAATGTACCCGATCCTTTAGTCCTTCGCTTGACTCACATGCGAATGTGAACAAGGAATTAGTCTTAATTTACCAAAGATGAAAAATCTCATTCATCACACAATACAACTTGCATGATTCCAAGTTTCTATCCAACTGAAACTTGGGTGATGAGAATCTTTCCTTATTTGATAAATTATGACACTACCACAAACGAAAGAATCAAATTCATTTTCCAATATTGCTTATCAATGGAAACATATAAACAACAATTTTTCACAAATGCCTTTGTAAGGATACTTAAAATAAATAAAATCAAAACTTTTCTTTTATTTTAAAACTTGCGGAAAAACTTATCCTTACAATGCAAATTCATATGAAAACTTTGTTGTTATCTATTCCTAAGCAATATCTCATAACTCTTATGCAGTGGCCCAAAATTCTGGTCATCGAACCATGCGATCAGAATCAGCACACCTTTTCTTTAAGCTTCCTTTGATTCTTTAAAAACATCAAAATGTAATTACATTACATCATGTATGAAGAATCTCCAAAAGAGACATAATAGAGTTAGATAACGGACTTTACCTGAAGTAGAGTCAAACTTTTGACTTTACCATCCTTATGAGGTTTCAGGTAAATTCGGCAGCTTCGCAACCAATGCCCCTCCTATTGGCAAAAGGAAACATATGGACTCTTTGGAAATGGTACACAGGACTACCACAGACTTAGCCTTTCTCTTTACCATTGGTTCAAAATGACTTGACCATGGCCAATCCCTTTCAGTTGGGAAGAGAAAGTTTTTCTGGACTTTCAATGTTACCACTGTCAATGTCCAAATAGGTTTGGGAAGTAGATCTTCCAATCTAATTTGCTTTACCAATGCTCCAAATCATTGCTGATTCAGCATCATCAAGCATATATGTAAGATCATTAAGGTTCATGTCATAGTCTGTTATCAGGAAGTGACTAAAGAACCCAGTCAATAGCCAACTTTCCTCAAGACTTTGACACCCGACTCTCCTGGCTTGTCAATATGTGGCTCAAACCCTAAGATGTAAGCACATATAGACTTTAATTGCCAATAGGGATTGAGTGACTTAGAACTATTCAAGTCTTGAAACTTGTGGGATAGGGAGAATTATTGAAGGAGGTGGAGGAAATGAAGTATGATTTCGATTGTGCCCTCTCAAGTTTGTGACTGGGATGCCGAGGATCACAAACAAGGTGTGAATAACCATGAAAATTGACTTGGTACCCTTAACTTTATCACCAAATCGATGTGCCGGTTAACCACACACGCTCCACCGATCTATAATAAAGTCAATTTACCCTTTGCCACTCTTACTAGTCCTTATTAGTGTGCCGGTTAACCACACACGCTCCACTAACAACTTGGTAAGGTACAAAGTGTAATTTCATGGGTTAGCACCTATTTCACATTTTCCTAAGTAACTAAGATTGGGAATTAATAAGTGTTTAGTTACTTAGTATTTATCATTATACTTTTAATGAAGGGAGAATTATAGTCCTTTCCTACTCGTTCGGCTAACGACCCTCCACCAGTCAAGGAAGCGGTGGGTGAGAGTGGACACCCATTAAACTGCCATTTTATAGCCAGTAACCTTATACCCCCCTTATAGACCGGCTTCGTGAATGAGGCCTACTAACGGTAAGACTGACTTTATCTTATACATATCTATATAATTAAAATTATAATGATAGTATAAGTGTTGAATTTTAAACTTTTAAAATTCTAAGGTTCAATTTGGAATTAAAGTATACATGAGGGGTAACTTTACAAATTCCAAAACTTGAGGGCAAGTTTTGAAACTATTCAAGACTTTTCATTTCATAACTTATGAGTTTAATGGTTCATTAAAATGAAGACTCTTCACTTTTATGTAACCTCTTATTCTTTAATAACACTTTTAAAGAAGTGACTCTTAAACATCCATAATTTGAGGACAAGTTACGGAGTCATAAAAACAATTTAATGAAAAAGACTCTTTATTTTGTGTAACCTATGGAACTTTTATGAGCTTTAAGATTCATAAATGTGACCTTTTATGTAACTTAAGGACAAGTTACAAAAACATATTTTATGAACTTCTTTTAGATCAATATGGATTGAAAAAAACTAACACATAATTTTTTTCATTAATCTAAATCAACTCATAAACAAGCTAACACAAAAAACTTTTGGTAATCCATAACTTGAGGACAAGTTATGGAGTCCATACAATTTCATTAAGATCAAGAATTATACTAACAAAACAATTTGCACATAATTCCTATGATCTAACAAAACTCACAAACATGAACATTCATAATCAACAATTTTGAAGAACTTAGATAATCACATAAACGAAAACAAGTCTTGAAAATATGACAATTATCATTTATTTGGATGAGAATAAACATTACCATAACATCAAAATCAAATTTTATGAACAAAAACACTTTGTGGTAATGATTCTAATCCAAAACAGACCAAAAAACTAATTTTTTTTTTCACTGAACAGTCACCACCTCGTGGTAAATTTTACCACCTCGTGGTGAACTGGCATATTCCAAAAAAACGATTTTTCTTGCAAATAGCATCAAGTATAATTGAAAACAAGCTTTGGCTCTGATACCACTGTTAGGTTTTGAGCATTCTAACACTCCTATGGTGTACATGCAACCCTAAATACCTTGGATCTATGTTTTCTCTATTATACATGCAAATATCAATTTTCCAAGGTATTGTTCTAACTAGCATAACATAAAGTACACATAATATAAATTCTAGTAGAATTACATACCTCTTGTTTGGTGCTTGATTCCACGGAGCTCAAGAGCCTAGTGCCCCAAGTGTGACACCTTAAATGGTTCACACAACATCATGAACACTTGGAATAACTTGAGAGAAAGTAGAACACTTCTAAAATCGGTTTGCCCTCACTTGTTTCTCTAGTGGCCAATTTCTTCAATAATAAGATCATTATATAGTTCGTCACAATTAGGGTAAACCCTAATTGTCATGGCTTTCCATTTCATTGGATCCATGGGTTCAAATACACCATGGAGCATCCATGGAGCATCCTATGGGTTTTAGCCTAACTTGATAATCCATGGAGCATTAGCCCACTATATAAGTATGGATGATTTACACAATCAACCCATATATTTAATTAGTCTTCTTTTGATCACTTAATTAACTCTAGATTAATTCTTGATCAATACTAATTAAATAATTTTATTAATATATTATAACTTATAATATATTAATAAACCTTAAGTGTTATTTCTCTCATTTTAGTCTATCCAAATGCATGATGTCATGCAACCCAAATGGACCATGTCGGGTCGGGTCAAGTATATACCAATTATAGTTATGGACTTAGACACTAATCCAACACAATATTCATATTTGAGTTTTCGTTTCAATATTTTTTCTCATATATTTAATCACATGTGATTATAAGTATTCAATCACATATGATTAATGTGGACATAAATTTGTTTTAATGTTCTTGATTCAATAGTTGTTCTCGTGTATATAATTACATGTGATTATATATATTTCATCACATATGATTTATTGAAACAAGAACATGAAAACAAATCTTTTTCACATTAATCATATATTGATTAAATACACAAGACCAACTATTGAATTAAAAATGCAAAAATGATTATTGTCCACATAAATCATATGTGATTAAATACATATAATCACATGTGATTATATGTACCTAGTAACATATGATTTATGCGGACAAGATTCATTATTTCTTTCTCAATTCAATAGTTGTGCCCATGTACTTAATCACATGTGATTATATGTATCAAATCACATATGATTTATATTGATAATATTCGTTTTTGCATTTTTGATTCAATATTTTTTTCTTATGTATTTAATCATATGTGATTGTATGTATTTAATCACATATGATTAATATGGAAAAAGAAAAACTATTGAATCGAAAACGCGAAAATGAATCTTGTATACAGAAATCATATGTGACTAAATGTACAAGAACAACTATTGAACAAGAATGCAAAAACGAATATTATCCATATAAATCATATCTGATTAGATACATATAATCTCATGTAATTAAATACACAAGAACAACAAATGAATCGAGAACGCGAAAATGAATATTTTCCACATAAATTCAATGTGATTAGATACATATAATCACATGTGATTATATGCATTTAATCACATATGATAATTGTGGACAATATTTATCTTTGTGTTCTCGATTCAATAGTTGTTCTCGTGTATATAATCATATGTGATTATATGTATCTAATCACATATGATTTATATAGGCATCATTATTTTTTGTCCATAATTCATATGTGATTAGATACATATAACTACATGTAATTATATGTATATAATCACATATGATTACAGTTGACAAAGAACAATTACTGAATCGAGAATGTGACAATGAATTGTATCCACATAAATCATATATGATTGGATACATATAATCACATGTGATTATATGTATTTAATCAGATATGATTGATGTAGGCAATATTTATTTTTGCGGTTTCGATGAATAATTGATTTTGTGTATTTAATCACATGTGATTATATGTATATAATCACATATGATTTTAGGTGGACAAGATTCATTTTTTCCTTCTCGATTCAATAGTTGTGCTCATGTAATTAATCACATACGATTATACATATAATCACATGTGATAAAATACATGAAAACAACTATTGAATCGAAAAAGTGAAAATGAATTGTGTCCACATAAATCATATGTGATTAGATTCATATAATCACATGTGATTAGATGTATTTAATCGCATATGATTAATTTGGATAAAGATTTGTTTTCGTGTTGTTGGTTCAATATATGTTATCGTGTATATAATCGCATGTGATTGTATATATCTAATCACATATGATTTATATAGACAATATTTGTTTTTTCCAAATAAAATCATATGTGATTAGAAAATATAATCACACCTGATTAAATGTATTTAATCACATATGATTAAAGTGGAAAAAAACAATTATTGAATCGAGAACGCGAAATGAATCTTAGCCACATAAATCATATGTGATTACGTACACATAATAGGAGACTTAGTGTAACTCACCTCCTTGAACTTGAAAATCAGCTAGCATGAGCAAGATGGATCCATTCCTTTTCAAGAACTGA
The DNA here is from genome assembly GCF_052849685.1 of Lactuca virosa. Taxonomy (NCBI): domain Eukaryota; kingdom Viridiplantae; phylum Streptophyta; class Magnoliopsida; order Asterales; family Asteraceae; genus Lactuca; species Lactuca virosa. The sequence continues at coordinate 205,927,658 of NC_136429.1, forward strand.
CACACCACCGAACCAGACGGCGGAAACGTCTGGGGGCTTGGGTGACTTCATTTTGTAATATCATCACAATGTATATAATTGAAACAAGACAACACCATCATCATACATATCAAAATACAACCATCATTGTTTACATCAAGTATAGTATCATAGATTACATGCCAAAATATTCAATGTATGATGATAACAAAATATGACAAATTCCACATGTTCTTGTAGACCTTTCCGCTTAATGATTCCCTGAGAATACAAGTTATTTTGAAAATGTCAACATATATAATGTTGGTGAGTTCATAAGCATGTTTGAATGAAAAGTTTTGTATTGTTCGTAAAACGCCAAAAAATCCGATATTTTCTAAAAAATGGTTTGAAAGTGATGTGTCAAAATCAAGTACTAAAGCATGTGTGTTTTCTGTTTTTGAAATGTATATAAAAATGTAATCCAGAAAAATTCTTTAATTTTCTATTGTAAGTAGAAGGTATTGTTTAACTGTATGTTTCCCCAGAAAATCCTATATTTTCTGTTTACAAAAGTGTCGTGGTCTCAAAACCCTAAGACCGATTATCAGTGTATGTATGTTTTCGTATCGACAAGATTTTATATGTATTCCATAAAATTATGATGGAGAGAATCTCTATGTGAGTCGTTTTAACCATACTTGATTATGACGAATTCGCCTGTCGTGGCGTTTTCAGGCGCGGGCTTGATTAAGGTAAGGTTTGTCACCCTAGACTCGTCTAGTCTAACTGTAGCGAACAGCTCAGGTGTGGGGTGTCACCCCATATAGATATATACACACACTCTTGCTCTCCCTCCAGGAGAGTCTGGTTATAACTACAGGCTACGATTGTACACTCGAGAGGTGTCAACCGACATGTCTCACTAGAATCCTTAACTGAGTTTACGTGAATATTGTATTATGTTATATGTAATGTTTCCGTGTACGTTTTATGTTTGAAAAGTCCAACGAGTATATATGTGAATGTACGAGGCCCAACAGACATATAGAAGGACCACTAAGGCCCAATAAACATGTAAAGTATATCCAGGCCCAATAAGCATGTAAATTGACCATTAAGGCCCAATAAACATGTAATGTATAATCCATGCCTAATAAGCATGTAAATGGGCCACTAAGGCCCAACAACATGAAATGTAAGTATTAGGCTCAATAAACATGTAATCGATGAATTCAGTTCGTTTGTTAGTACATTGTTTGTTTTAGCTTGATTGTTTTCTAAAATGGCATAAAAAGCCCACTTTTTCTAATAATGACATTTTTGGCTCATTAAGCCGAAAATTTACAATTTAGGCATATTTTTGATAAAATTGACACTTTAGGTCCCTTATGACCAAAAGTTTACATTTATGGGCTTATTTCAAATAAAATGACATTTTTAGCCCACTATTGTTAAAAATAGAATTTTCGACCCAATATCATGAAAATTGACATTTTTGGCCCCATTATATAAAACTGACATTTTCGGCCCAATTTAATAAAATTGGCATTTTCAGCCCTTTGTAACCAAAAAAACAACATCTTTGGCTCAAATTTGTTTAAAATGACAATTTAACCCACAAAAGTTATAATTTTTCCAATTTTGGCCCATAAAACCGTGAAGGCCCAATTTAAGCCCAATTTGTGAAAAATTTGCTTTTTTGGCCCTTTTTAAAACCATAATATCATAAAAACCCATTTTTATACAAAAATGACTCTCCGGTCCTTGAAAAGCCGTAATTATCATAAAAGCTTCATCTTTTTGTTTATTTGTCAAAAATGGTCCCTTTACAAGATTTTGTTTAGTTTTTCAACATCCTTAAGATGTTTAACACTTTCATCTTTATGGTAAGTTGCATAAAGTGTTTAAGTTTACAAATATTGTCAAGACTTGATAGAGTTTTCCAGATCTATGAAGTTTCTTCACATAATCACAACATATAACTTAGAAAACACGCATAAACATGCAAAAATACATAGATCTATCACATAAGCAACTTGTATCCTCCCCCAAACATAGTAAAACCAAAAAACAAGGGGTATGAACTCACATTGAGGTTTCGATTGGTTTTTGGAAGGAGATTGGAGATGTTTTCGGCCTAAAGTGCTTCCTTGGAAAAAGTTTTCGAACCTAGATGATTCTAGGAAGTTAGAACACGAAATGAAGCTATTGTAAGAAAGAGTTCTTAGCATTAAAATGGAAGGTAACAACTTGTATAACATGATAACTAACCAAGAGGTTGAAACCTTGATGAAAAACTCTTGAAACACACACACACACAAACCACGATTTTTTTGATGAGGAAGAAGGAAGTTCTTGGTGTTTTTAGAGAGACATGAAAGGATTGTGTTTGAAGAATTTTTAGTGAAGAGGGGAGGTGAGAGGGGGTTTCGGCCGAGGATAAGAAGGAAGGGGGTGTTCAATTTTTTTATTACATGTAGGGTTTATCGTAGAGATATGAGGGATAATGCATGGGTTACCACTAAATAATAATTAGGTGTCAACTTTTTAAATTACTTGATTTCTTCTTCTTTTTTGTATACAAACATATGTGTGGGCCAAGATTTTTGGAGAAAGGAAAAGAAAGAGGAAACGTTTTGGGCCTTACTTGCTTGATTTCGATATTATGAGGTCCAAGTGGATGGTTCTCAGCCCATTGGGCCCTTATGAGGGTTCACGGCCCAATAGTGATAAAGAAAAGGGTTTACGGCCCATTACGGCTTATGAAACTAGTTATGGCCCATCATAGACCATTAGAAATAAGGTGGATCATTCTAGGCCCATATGACCCAAAATACCTTAATTTCAAGGATGTGGGTCCAATTAGAGCCCAAATAGGGTTCCTAGGCCCAAAGTAGTCAAATTGAAAGTTTATTGGTCCATTAGGCCCAATAAGAGAATCCTAGTCCATAATAATCTTGAATCGGGATTTTTAGGGTTTTCAATCCATAGTTGAGCCTTTGAGATGTATTGTATTAGGTTTTGAACTTAAATCAAGAGTTTGGATTCAAATGGATGGTTTCATTTAGCATATAGTATGATATTTACTTAGAGTACAAGTTTCTACAGTAGTTGATGTTTACATGAAAACATAATTTCCTAGCTAAAATGCTAGTTGTGACATCATCCCCCCGTTAGAGGGAATTTTGTCCCGAAATTCCTTCGAAAGATAGGATCACGAATGAGAGAATAGGTGAGAGTACTTCTGCTTCATCTGGTCTTCGCGTTCCTATGTGAATTCCGGTCCACGCTTGGCGTTCCATCGAACCTTCACAATCGGAATGCGGCTCTGCTTCGTATGCTTCACTTCCCTATCCATTATCTGGACTGGTTCTTCGAATAACAGGAGATTCTTGTTTATTTCGATCTCTTCTAAAGGAATGACAAGAGTTTCATCTGATAAGCACTTTTTCAAATTCGAGACATGGAACACGGGGTGTATGTTGCTGAGCTCTGAAGGTAGCTGCAACTTATAAGCTACCGGACTAATTCGGGCAAGGATCTCGAACGGTCCGATGTATCGGGGTTTAGTTTTCTCCATTTCCCAAAATAGATCATCCCTTTCCAGGGAGAGACTTTCAATAGTACTCGATCTCCGACTTGGAATTCTAGAGATTTTCGTCGATTGTCAACGTAACTCTTTTGCCCGTCACACGACGCTTGGAGTCGGGCTTTGATTTGGATTATCTTTTCTTTCATTTCTCGAATGATTTCTAGCCCTGTGAGAGTGTTGTCTGGTGATTTTCCTTTTGGTAGTTGGGTGTCACCCACCTCAGCCCATCATAGAGGCGATTTGCATTTGCGACCATATAAATCCTCAAAAGGAGCAACCTTGATGCTCGTGTGATAATTGTTGTTGTATGAAAATTCAACCAAAGGCAAGTGGGTATCCCATGACTTTCCGAAATCAATCACATAGGCTCGGAGCATGTCTTCGAGTGTTTGGATGGTTCGTTCGCTTTGGCCATCAGTTTGAGGGTGGTAAGCAGTGCTCATGTCTAGTTGTGTTCCCATTACCTTCTGAAGCGACTGCCAGAATCGTGAAGTAAATCTACTATCTCGATCTGAGATGATAGACACTGGCACTCCATGAAGTCTTACGATCTCTTTGATGTAGATTCGTCTCAATCTTTCCATCTTGTAAGATTCTTTTATTGGCAGGAAATGAGCGGATTTAGTTAACCTATCGACGATTACCCAGATAGCATCCAATCTGTCTGTCGTCTTAGGTAATTTGGTCACGAAGTCCATAGTAATCCGTTCCCATTTCCACTTGGGTATTACTTGTTGTGGTAATAGTCCCGAGGGCTTTTGGTATTCCACTTTCACCTTGGCGCAAGTGAGACACTTGCCCACGTAAGTGGCGATCTCTGCCTTCATATTTGGCCACCAATAATGTTGCTTAATGTCCAGGTACATCTTATCCGAACTCGGATGGATGGAATATCGCGTCTTGTGGGCTTCGTTTATAATCTTTTCTCTGAATCCCCCAAATTTAGGGACCCAGATTCTTTTCATGAAATAATAAGCTCTGCCCTCTTTGGCTTCAAAATCTTTATCCATCCCACGCAGTGTCTCATTCGCGACGTTCTCCGGTTTCAATGCATCTGTTTGGGCTTCCATGATCTGTGAGGTTAGGTGGGATTGGATGGTTATTGATAGGGTTTTCACCCGGCGACCCGACCTGAGTATTCTTTTCTGCTCAGGGCATCGGCTACCACGTTAGCCTTGCTTGGGTGGTACTTGATCTCGCACTCGTAATCATTTAGCAGCTCAACCCATCTTCGCTGCCTCATGTTTAACTCCTTTTGGTTTAGAATGTGTTGGAGGATTTTGTGATCGCTGAAGATGGTGCACTTTGTACCGTAGAGGTAGTGCCTCCAAATCTTTAGGGCGAAGACCACAGCTCCCAGTTCAAGATCATGAGTGGTGTAATTCACTTCATGCGTCTTTAATTGTCTGGATGCGTAAGCTATCACATTTCCATGCTGCATAAGGACACAGCCTAACCCTTGATTCGAAGCATCGCAGTAGACTACGAAATCTTTGGTTCCCTCTGGTAAGGATAGCACTGGTGCCTACAGAGGGCTTGCTTCAAGGTTTGGAAGGCGGCTTCTTGATTTTCCGTCCAGTTGAAAGGCATACCCTTTTGTGTCAATATGGTAAGGGGTTTGGCTATCTTAGAAAAAATATGGATAAACCTTCGGTAGTAGCCTGTGAGACCCAGGAATTGTCGGATTTCTGTTGGAGTTCTCGGGATCGCCCAACCTTCAATGGCCTTTATCTTGGAAGGACCTACATGAATCCCTTCCTTGCTGACTACGTGACCCAAAAAGTTTACACTGCGGATCCAGAACTCGCATTTGGAGAGCTTCGCATATAATCTTTCAGCTCTTAGGGTTTCCAAGTTTTGACGGATATGTTGACCATGCTCTTCTTTGCTTCGAGAGTAGATAAGAATACCGTCGATGAAGACAATCACGAATTTATCAAGGAATGGGCGACAGACTCGATTCATGAGGTCCATAAATGCAGCGGGGGCATTTGTTAGACCGAAGGGCATCACAACTAATTTGTAATGACCGTATCGAGTTCGAAAGGCAGTTTTTGGAATGTCCTCTTCCCGAACTCGGAGTTGATGATAACCGGATCTCAGATCTATTTTTGAAAAATAACTAACTCCTTGAAGCTGGTCAAATAGATCGTCAATCCGAGGAAGTGGGTATCGGTTTTTGACAGTGAGCTTGTTTAATTCTCTATAGTCGATGCACATTCTGAAGGATCCGTCCTTTTTCTTGACAAACAAGACCGGAGCTCCCTAGGGTGAGAAGCTTGGTCGGATGAATCCCTTGCTCAGCAGCTCGCTTAGTTGGCTGGATAACTCCTGCATTTTGACGGGAGCTAACCTATAGGGTGATTTGGCAATTGATGTGGCTCCTGGTATTAGGTCGATTCAGAATTCGACCTATCTTTCTGGGGGTATTCCCGGAAGATCTTCTAGAAATACATCAGGGAAGTCACATGCCACTGGAATGTCTTGAATGTTTGCTTCTTCTTTGGTCTTATCCACTACATGAGCGAGGAATGCGTAGTTCTTCTTGTGTAGGCACTTTTATGCCTTGATGCATGAGATAAGGTGAAGATTGGCGCCAGGTTTATCACCATAGATTATTAGGGTTTCGTGATTAGGGAGATGAAGGCGAACGACCTTCTCGCGACACATAATATCAGCATGGTGGGGGCTTAACCAATCCATGCCGATTATCACATCAAAACTCCAAATATTTACTGGCATCAAATCTATTTGAAAAGAGTGATTGTTTAGTGTTAATGTGCACCCTACATAGATATCTTTCGTTGTTTCAGTTTTCCCATTAGCCATTTCCACCGTGAAGGCTTCGTTGAGCTTCTGGGGTTGTTGATTTAGTAAGTGTTTGAATTTATTACTAACGGAACTTCGCTCTGCCCCACTATCGAATAAGATGCATGCGTATGTGTTGTTAAGTAGGAACGTACCAGTAACAACTGTTGGGTCCTGAACTGCTTCACCTTGACCCAATGCCAATACCCTTCCTGATGTTCCTGCCCCCTGGTTGTTGGCTTTGGGGAAATCGCGCTTGAAATGACCGGTTCCTCCACACCCATAGCAGGTGTAACTGGCCCCAACATTGTTGTTGTTGTTATTGTTGTTGCGATTGTTGTTGTTGTGGTTGTTGTTTGACTGTTGATTTTGTTGAGGCTGAGTTTTACAATATCTTGCGGTATGACCCTTTCGATAGCAACTTGTGCAATACATCTCCCTGCATTCTCCGTGCTGGTGAAAATTGCATTTGCTACACTTGGGTAGGATCCCTGAGCATGGTTTGAGAGCATTTGGTGTAGATGAGACTGGAGCATGTGGTGTTGTGGTAACTTGAGTAGCAGCATGGACAACTACTGTTTGTTGCTTCCTTGATGTTTCTTGGGTTTGTTGTCCCTTCCGCTTGTTGTTCTTGCCTTTCTTGTTATCACTTTCCTTCTTGACTTCCGCTTCTCCTGATTTGGCACCCTTCTTGTGTCCATGGTCGTATAACTTCTTGGCTATCCTTTTAGCACTGTCATACGTTCCAGGGTTTGCTGTGATTACATTTCCTTGAATTGGAGAGGTCAATCCCCAAATAAATCTTTCTATCTTCTTCCCTTCAGATGTGATCATTCCTAGACACAAGAGAGACAGCTCACCAAACCTTGATATGTAAGCATCGATGTCAGAGTTTTGAACTGTGAGGTTCTAGAGCTCTTGCTCCATTTTCTGGATTTCTCCCCTTGGACAGTACTCGGCCCACAACATTTCCTTAAGCTTCTCCCATGGCATAGCGTTCGCCACCGGGAGTGTCATGGCCTCCACGTGACCATTCCACCAAGAGAGAGCTTGATCGACGAATGTGCAGGCCGCAAACTTGACCTTGCACCCCTCCGGACATTCACAGATCTCAAACACTGATTCCACCTTTTCTATCCATCTTTTCAGGGTTATTACGCCTCCCGTCCCGTTGAAGGTTCGAGGCTTGGCGTTTGTGAAGTCCTTGTAGGTACAGGTTCTTGTGGGTCTGTGATTTGTTCCCTGATTTGTGCTTTCGGTTCCCTGCCCGTTACCTCCACCGTTGTTTCCGTTGTGAATTTGTGCCAGTGCTGTAGTGACCGCAACTGACACTGCCGCTTGGAATGCGGCTGAGTTTATTTCTGGTGGCGTCGGTGCCGTGTTGTTTCCACGGTTTGGTCTTTGTGGCATCTTTCTGTCATGGAACAGAAAGATGTTGAGTATCCAATGTATTTAGTTTCACGATTTCTTGGTTATAGCACAGTGTCAGTGATTCGGTTGTGTATAAGTGAGTGGATGCATACAACCAACATGTAGTAAAAGTAATAGAACACATAGCAAATAACAACATCATGATAAAATATATAGTCGTTTTCATTAATGATAATCTTTTGAGTACATGAAAATTTGCCTACATAAGGCATACAATACATGCAGTGAAATAACATTCGACAGAGTAACGACTCCATGAGTAGTGTAGTCACTTAATCATGTAGTCGATATACATAGGGTAGTACATAAAAGAAAACCATAACGGTGGTACGTGAATGGGTACTAGTTGCGACGGGATGGGTCTAGTGGTGCTGACGAGGTAGATGCGCCCTGAAGTCTAGCCAGGTGGTGCTCGGCAGCCCGAAGCCGGGCTTCCAATGCCGTCTGGCACGCCTGGTAGTCCCTGATTACTTCATGTGTCATCCTCTCCGCAAGCTCAACTGCGGCTCTCATGGCGACCATCTGACCAGCGGTTGTCTGCGCCTGGTCGCCAATATCGCGTGTCCTCCTTACTATCACAGGCAAGGCTCGGTCGGCGGGTCCACCGTGACTCAAGTCGTAGTAGTCTCGGTTCATACCAAATGGGGGTCGCACCCCTTGCTGGCGGCTCCATCTTCAGATGTCGTGTGCCCATGGGGGCATAGGACCATTGGGGCCCATCCTGTATGGGGGACCCTGGCCATGTACGGCGGATTGATGACTTCGGACCCCGTGTCCGAGTCATCAGCGTCGCTTCCATCAGCCTCCTCCTCATCCGAGTCAGCTACCGGTTCTGCCGGTCCTCCTATAGGCTCTTTCTCTGGTTCTTCCTCTGGCTCCAACCATCCACCATTCCCCTGGTTTGGGAAATAGGGATCTCCATGATGATGAAATCTGTCCATAGTGTCAGCAAGAGGGGTGGGAGACGTGTAAGAAGAGTACGTATATAGCATTTTAAAATACTCCTATAGTATTTTAATTATTTAAGTTTGAGTTCCTTAGAAGTTTTGGATACGAGGTAAGCTTCTAGATCCATTTCCCGCCATGATTACTCCCAAACACATGTTGGTCATATTTTGAATAAATATAGTTGATCAGGCTATACTTATCCCCAATATGACTACATAACTATCCGGGTTTAATCACGGTGTTCAATTTCCTCCAGAGACTTTTAGTGTTATAGTTTTAATGTATACCGAGGTATCATTTTATTCAGAGTGTTTTAGTCCCATTGTATTTATAGTTGCATATCAATTATGATTAGATATGCCAATTCACTATAAACAATGCTCTGATACCAATCTGTCACACCCCCGAACCAGACGGCGGAAACGTCCGGGGGCTTGGGTGACTTCATTTTGTAATATCATCACAATGTATATAATTGAAACAAGACAACACCATCATCATACATATCAAAATACAACCATCATTGTTTACATCAAGTATAGTATCATAGATTACATTCCAAAATATTAAATGTATGATGATAACAAAATATGACAAATTCCACATGTTCTTGTAGACCTTTCCGCTTAACGATTCCCTGAGAATACAAGTTAATTTGAAAATGTCAACATATATAATGTTAGCGAGTTCATAAGCATGTTTGAATGAAAAGTTTTGTATTGTTCGTAAAACGCCAAAAAATCCGATATTTTTTGAAAAATGGTTTGAAAGTGATGTGTCAAAATCAAGTACTAAAGCATGTGTGTTTTCTGTTTTTGGAATGTATATAAAAATGTAATCCGGAAAAATTCTGTAATTTTCTGTTGTAAGTAGAAGGTATTGTTTAACTGTATGTTTCCCCAGAAAATCCTATATTTTCTGTTTACAAAAGTGTCGTGGTCTCAAAACCCTAAGACCGATTATCATTGTATGTATGTTTTCGTATCGACAAGATTTTATATGTATTCCGTAAAATTATGATGGAGAGAATCTCTATGTGAGTCGTTTTAACCATACTTGATTATGACGAATTCGCCTGTCGTGGCGTTTTCAGGCGCGGGCTTGATTAAGGTAAGGTTTGTCACCCTAGACTGGCCTAGTTTAACTGTAGCGAACAGCTCAGGTGTGGGGTGTCACCCCGTTATATAAAAATTGACATTTTCGGCCCAATTTAATAAAAATTGACATTTTCGGCCCAATTTAATAAAATTGGCATTTTCATCCCTTTTTAACCAAAAAAACAACATCTTTGGCTCAAATTTGTTTAAAATGACAATTTAACCCACAAAAGTCATAATTTTCCAATTTTGGCCCATAAAACCGTGAAGGCCCAATTTAAGCCCAATTTGTGAAAAATTTACTCTTTTGGCCCTTTTATACAAAAATTTACCATAATATCATCAAAACCCATTTTTATACAAAAATGACTCTTTGGTCCTTGAAAAGCCGTAAGTATCATAAAAGCTTCATCTTTTTGTTTATTTGTCAAAAATGGTCCCTTTTCAAGATTTTGTTTAGTTTTTCAACATCCTTAACATGTTTAACACTTTCATCTTTATGGTAAGTTGCATAAAGTGTTTTAGTTTACAAATATTGTCAAGACTTGATAGAGTTTTCGAGATCTATGAAGTTTCTTCACATAATCACAACATATAACTTAGAAAACACACATAAACATGCACAAATACATAGATCTATCACATAAGTAACTTGTATCCTCCCCCAAAACATAGTAAAACCGAAAAACAAGGGGTATGAACTCACATTGAGGTTTGGATCGGTTTTTGGAAGGAGATTGGAGATGTTTTCGGCCTAAAGTGCTTTCTTGGAAGAAGTTTCGAACCTAGATGATTCTAGGAAGTTAGAACACAAAATGAAGCTATTGTAAGAAAGAATTCTTAGCATTAAAATGGAAGGTAAAACCTTGTATAAGATGATAACTTACCAAGAGGTTGAAACCTTGATGAAAAACTCTTGAAACACACATACAAACCACAATTTTTTTGATGAGGAAGAAGGAAGTTCTTGGTGTTTCTAGAGAGACATGAAAGGATTGTGTTTGAGGAATTTGAGCGAAGAGGGGTGGTGAGAGGGGGTTTCCGCCGAGGATAAGAAGGAAGGGGGGGTTTAATTTGGTTATTACATGTAGGGTTTATCATAGAGATATGAGGGATAATGCATGGGTTACCACTTAATAATAATTAGGTGTCAACTTTTTAAATTACTTGATTTCTTCTTCTTTTTTTGTATACAAACATATGTGTGGGCCGAGATTTTTGGAGAAAGGAAAAGAAAGAAGAAAAGTTTTGGGCCTTACTTGCTTGATTTTGATATTATGAGGTCCAAGTGAATGGTTCTCGGTCCATTGGGCCCTTATGAGGGTTCACGACCCAATAGTGATAAAGAAAAGGGTTTACGGCCCATTAGGGCTTATGAAACTAGTTATGGCCCATCAGGGCCCATTAGAAATAAGATGGATCATTCTAGGCCCATATGACCCAAAATACCTTAATTTCGTGGATGTGGGTCCAATTAGAGCCTAAATAGGGTTCCTAGGCCCAAAGTAGTCAAATTGAAAGTTTATTGGTCCATTAGGCCCAATAAGAGAATCCTAGCCCATAATAATCTTGAACCGGGATTTTTAGGGTTTTCAACCCATAGTTGAACCTATGAGATGTATTGTATTAGGTTTTGAACTTAAATCAAGAGTTTGGATTCAAATGGATGGTTTCATTTAGCATATAGTATGATATTCACTTAGAGTACAAGTTTTTACAGTAGTTGATGTTTACATGAAAACAAAATTTCCTAGCTGAAATGCTAGTTGTGACAAGAACCTACACAACAATTATAACATTATTTAGCTTGTGCTTTGTTGTATTACTCTTACAAACTTATGTATATATTTTCTTATTTTCTCTTTGATTGTAGTGCTCTTCTTGGGATCTGTTTTCTTACCTTTTAACCCATTCTTAAATTTCGATAAAATAATATTAGTAAAGTTCCCCCTTTTATCTTTTCATAAATATAAAGATCTCGTTCTAATGATTTTTGGTTGATTTTATATTAAATTTACAAGTTAGTAACTTTAAGTTGTCACTTTCTGGACCACTCAACACTTTTGGAATAAACTGTACCAATCTACTAAGAATTACATCAGTCCCTTTATATGTAGGAAACTATACATACATATATATCTATAAGATTTGGAATTTTGGCATTTGGAGTTCTAATGAATTTATTATATTTTTTTGAAGACAATGCATGAAATCTGTGACAGCATGGACCAACCTGAGAAGATTGCCAATTTTAGCCCTTAAGGAGTTGGAATTTCGAAATCTGATTCAATGTTTGAAGAAACTAGACACACTAAGATTTTCAGAAAAATAAGTCTCTTGATTTTTAGGTATTCTTATTGACTTGCACGAATTTTAGAAGTTGGAGGACAAATTTGGAAAAATTAATCATAATAGCTTTTAAATCACTTTTGGTGTTCTATTAAGGATTTAATGGTTAAGCCTAAAGTTTATCACGTTTTATATGATTGTTGGTTACTTATTAGGCTATTGAGATGTGAAATTCAATTTAACATAAGGGCCTTAATGCATGCATATTTATAGACATTATATTTATAGACATTCTTTATTTTGTGAACAAAAGTTATTTAGTAGATTAGTTCCTCCTCCATTACAATTAGAGAAACTTCTATAAGATGGACCAAAAAAAACTGATATATTTTTATCTTCTAGTATTGATCCATCACCAAATTTTTTTTTAAAAGAAAGTAGCATTGGTTCAAGTCTAATTGATGCAAAACGAATAACAAAAAAGAATAAAAGATACCTACATAGATTTGTGATGCCACCGACCACTCTTTGGCAAGCGAAATGTAACTCATCCAAAATTAAGCATTTTTTTAAACAGGTCCTTGCAAAGCTTTTTGTCATCGTCAAATCAACCCCTAGTTACTAAAAAATTCTAAGAGGACTTTCATCAAACAGTTGGTGTGCAACACAAAAAATTACACCTCCATGTGAAGTATCAGTGTATGATGATCCCATTTTCATTCCAACACACAAATTTGGTGACCAGTGAAACGAGATCGGAGAGGATAAGAGAGGGGGCGGTTTCCGATGACTTGGTTTTCCGACGAGTTGATTTTGTGGCCTTCTGTTTCAGATTTGGTGAAATAAAATCTGGTGCTGATGAAACAAGACGAGAGAGGAAAGGAGAGGGAGGTGGTTGCAAACAAGGTGGTTTCACGACTGATCAAGGAGGTGGTTCAGGGCGGCGTTTCAGGAAGAGGAAAGGCGGAGAAAGCTTATTTCTGACGAGAATACGAGTGGAGATGGAGGGAACCGCTAGATCCGGAGAAAATGGAGAGGAAACAGTTGGTTGATTCAAGCGCTGGTCTGACAATTCCGACGACGGACGGTGACTCCGGTAATGGTCCGGTGGTCTAAGTGGGTGGTGCAAATTCAAAAGAGGCTGAGAGACGTCATAGTGGGGTGGGGGCTTTTGTATTAGTCTAATTAAAAAATGTTCTCAAATGTTCTCATTTGAACATACCTCTCTCTCTCTCTCTCTATATATATATATATATATATATATATATATATATATATATATATATATATATATATATATATATATATATATATATATATATATATAGATGTGTGCCCGCACAAAGCAGCGGCTATAAATAACTCTTTTGACGAATAGTTTTCTTATTGGAAAATAATTATTAGATTTAATTATTAGTTATTATGTAATAAAAAAATTACCACTTTTAAATAAAATATTTTAGTTTAGACCTTATATTTATATTATCTGTTTATACATTTGGTATAAATTAATAATATTGGTGTCTAGTTTAAGAAATGTAAATTAATTTATATAGATGAATTTAATATTTTAAAATTGTCATTTTGTTTAAAATTAAATTTTGAATAACCTTACTTAATTCAAGTATTCAAACTTTTGCTAATTATTAATGATTTATTTATGCATAATTGATGTGTACAAAAAACTTTAAAAAATATAATTTTTAAAATTCAAGATATGACTAATGTGCTTTATATATATATATATATATATATATATATATATATATATATATATATATATATATATATATATATATATATAGTCAGATGGAGTCGCTTGGGGTGTCGATGGTAAAATAAAAAAGTGATGGTTGTTATCTGTCAACCAATCGTAGCGCTTATTGCTCTGACATGAGAGATGATTATTTCCGGCAACATCCGGTTGGACGGTGACATCCGGCAACCACAAAGTGGAGGACTCCGACATGGAATATAGAGGATGGTCTTATTTGATGAACTTCAATAATGATCATTTTATAATAACTCATATGTGTTTCATAGAATAGAATTATACAGACATAAAGTGGGAGTCTAATTAGTGACTACTATCATCCTATCTAAGATTTGGCGTGACTCATGCTTAAACAACTTAGTATTGATAAGCCTTTTTAATGTAATTTATCTTTATAAAAATTGAAGTTTATAACTTTAGGGTACTACTTTTCAACTGTAAATCTAAGAGAATTCAATTCACATTTTGTTCCTATTTATTAAATTAAATTAATGTGGAAATCAAAGGTGATATTTAAATAGAGAATTAATGGATTGAGATTTAAATAGAAAATTAATAAATTTTACATGCTATTATTATATATGAGCATAAATATAAATAGGAACAAAAATTTAAAAATTATTTAATTTTTCTAAATCTAATCTATTTATAAACTGTAGGATAATTTTTTTTTTGTAAAATTAGCAATGTTATAACTATGTTTTGTCGACAAATAGACATAATTTATGGGACATATATAGGGCCGTTCCAAATATATTTTAGGTCCAGTGATAGAAAAAGATGGACCCTTAAAATACACAAATGTCATCAAGTTTTTTATAATAACTCAATAATTGAAAGTTTAGTAAATGAAGGGGATAAAATGATATTTTATAAAATTGAAGGTGAAAGTTATATTTTAAAAAGTAAAATGATGGAAAATATCATTTTACAAAATAAATTAAATGAGTTAGAAGTGACGTTTCATCTAAATTTGAAGGATTAAAATTGAACTTCACGCAAGAACATACTTGTATATTGCGCATAAAAAATTGTATTTTTAGCTACACATACAAACCGCAAAGTAGCATTTTAGTATTATTTATAATTTCAACCCCTTCTTGGAAAGCGCATTGCCTTTTCATGAAAAAAGTAGAGGTTTAGATCAATAAAAGGTTTACATCAAGAACATTAGAACATTGAACGGAAGACACGATCAATGATGCAAATAAGGCTAATCCTACTGGTGACTAAAACATGTTTTAGTTGGTTGACCTGAAAATTAAAAGAAAATTAAAAAAACGAAGAAAAACTTTAAAACTCACCAACCATCAGTTGCCATTTTTTTTTTTTTTTTCTTTTTTAGTTGTTTGTAATTCTTTTTAGTTAAACATTATTTTGTAACTAATTTTATTTTACTTTTATTAAAAAATTTAACAAAATATACTAAAATACTTAAAATAATTTTATCTACAAATAAAGACCAATATTGATGTATTTTAAGAATTTTTTTAATTTTTTTATAGTGTCTATATAATCTTAAAAATAATAACAAAATTAGGTCATAAATTAAATAAAACATAATATGTAGCTGGTACAGTATAATAAAAATTCATCATAGTTAATATAATAGTTTGGTTTGGGTTCGTTTGCTAATGACTATGAAAAGTTGGGTTTACTTGGGTTGTATAGGTGGAAGAGAGAAATTAAATTTTTAATAGATAATTGAATTGGTTTTGGTTGTGAATTAGAGTAATCTACAGTCTTATATGAAAATAACCACAACAATATATTATTTGTTGTAAACTACAATTTACTTTACTTAATTACTATTTCAGGAAATAATAATACAATTTCAAGTTTGGCAAAATAAGAAAATATATTATCATCTCGTGTAAAACAAAAAATTAGTATTTATGTATTATTCTTTATTCATATTCTATAAAGTACAATGACTCAAATATTACATCACAAACTTTCATCGCAATGAACTTAAATATGACGACAATAACAATCCAACATTACAAATTTTCAAATACGTTCATATGTTGTTTTTATTATAAAAAAATTCAGTAGTAACAAATATAAAACAAACTGCTACTAATGGAGATGGATACTTTATTTATACAAACTCATACATAATTATGTTGTTAGCAATTTGTTATATATAACTATTTTGACCGACAACCAAATATAAGATACTTTGAATTATTTGTTTAACTAGTTGTAAGACCCATGTAATACATGAGTTAATTTAAAAAAAAATAGTATGAATTTCTAAATAATTGAGAACTTTGAATTAAAAAAAATAAAAAATTATTAAAATTGAAATGTTTTTTATCTTTTAAAATTAAACATTTAATTTAAATAAATAAACAAAAGAAACTAATAAACTTTAATTTAAAAATTTTGAAATTAGAAGATAAGCTCATTAATGAAATTGATATTCATTTATTACTATAATTATTGCGATTATTACATTAAAATATTATATGAAATTTAATAAAATAGGAAACTCATAAAATGACATGTGGAAAAAAAATTAATTCAAAATTACCACAAATTGACATTTGTCAAATTGAATAAGAGCATGTCATGTGGCAAAAAAAGTTCTTTATTTATTAGGGAGGATATAAAATCTTACTTTCATCTTTTCTAATATATCATGGTACTTCAAAAAATATATGAACACTTTAAGCAGTAAAAAATCTACCTACATATATCATTGCAGTTCTATTTTGACAGTATACTTAAGATTCATACTAGTTGTTTTAACTATTTATTTTTTCTAGTTGCCAAGTAAAAGGAAGAGCTACTAAAATTAAAATAATAGAATTGTAACACCCGAATTCTCGATATGCATTTTTAACTATTTAATTGTAAATTCTGATTTTTCGTGAATCGCGGGAGGTGCGGGCGCCCTTATATGGTGCAACGCGCCCGACCCTGGGGCTGATGACTTATTCTCGGGATTTGGTCCTATTTAAGAGGCACAAACCCATACGGTTTCGTCATTTTCAGTCCATCACTCCCTAAATGCTCATTGAGAAACCCTAGCCTCCATTGAAGATCTAAATCCATTTTTGGTGTTATTTTGTGTTCTTGAGTGAAGGAAACAAGAAAGATTGATCAAGAGAGCTTTACATATGAAGTAATCAACCTTCTTATCACTTCTCGACCTCTATAAGTTCAAAAGATTCAAGCTTTATTTCTTTTCATCCATAGATCTAAGAGTTGGTTGAGTTTTTGGTCCATTTTTGAGTTTTTGTCCCTTTGAGGCATGTTCCATGGAGTTTGAGGAACTCTTGGGATTTTGATTAATGTAGTAATCAACCTTCTTATCACTTCTCGACCTCTATAAGTTCAAAAGATTCAAGCTTTATTTCATTTCATCCATAGATCTAAGAGTTGGTTGAGTTTTGGTCCCTTCGAGGTATGTTCCATGGAGTTTGAGGAACTCTTGGGATTTTGATTAATGTTTGGTTCTAGATGTCATCATTTGGTGGAATAAAGAGTGCACGCAATAGCTCTCTCTGCTCCATGGATAAAGATAAGTGCATTTTTGGACACTTTATGAACTAGGGTTTTAGATCTTGCTTGTTTAGAGCCTCCTAATGGATAAAGTTGGAAACTTTATACATTAAGACACTTAGGAGACTCAGATTTGAGAGTTGGAACTTCTGACTTTATGTATTAAGTCATTAGTTAAGCTGATTTGGGATTAAGATACAGTGCACCTCCCTATGGTATGACACACCTTTGAAGTATGCGACTAATTTGTCTTCTTCTGTGCGCGAGGCATCTGTGTAAGGGTTTATCAAGACCATGAACTTTTTGACCTTTTGATCTACTTTGACTTTTGGTCAAACTTGTTGGGGATGAGCTATAGCATAAGTATAGTCCTCTATTTGGTTTCTAGGTGGTTATACGAGTTATGAGTGTTTGTTGATTCAACTTTCGATTCAAGTGAGTCTTTTCTGTAACGACCCAAAAACCAGGATAAAATTTTTCCTTTAAAAACAAGAGTTACAATCATCACATTGTTCCAAAACCGTCACATAACAATAATGTCAAATCATCAGAGTACAATATCAAAAGTATGGAAAATAGTGAGGAGCGAATGTTGTGCCATCACGCCGGGCCCTTCCCCTTAGTACCGGAAGTACCTGAAACCACAAATATAAACTATAAGCAAAAGCTTAGTGAGTTTCCCCAAAGTACCACATAATAAACATAAATAATAGTGTCATGGGCCAAACTATAGTCTTACAAGCATTTTCCTGCCGAGGGCCAAATCCCGATCTTCCATACAGCTGCCAGGGGCCAGATCCTGGTCTTTCACACAGATGCTAGGGGCCATATCCTAGTCTTTCATATAGTTGTCAGGAGCCAAATCCTGGTCTTTCATACATATATCTCACATATAGATAACACCATATATCACAATAATGGGCCGGCCTTGGTGCCTTCGACCTATTGATACAGTGAGAAAACTCACCTTGGTTCGCTGAGAAATAACTAATTGCTCGGCTACCAAACTGGAAGATCCCACACTGAACATACACAAATTACCCTAATCAAAGATAGGTTTTAAACCATAATCGTGGGCCTAAACCCCAAGTCCAGATTCCTAAGATAAAGGACCATTTTACCCTTCCCATAATGGGCCTAACCAAACTTAGCCCAAAACACAACAATGGGCCCCAAGGCCCAAAAAGGTCTTACTCATACAAATTAAGGCCCACAAATAGAATTCTGAGGCCCACCTACTCTAGACAGGCCGAAGCCCAAAACTAAGGCCCAAAGGTCCAAAGCCCAACCGAAGTCCAAAAGTGTCACACCCCAAAACCGGAACGGCGGAATCGTTCAGGGGTGGAGGACGTCATGTTTAGTATCACGAGATATGTATATGGTAAGCAAGTAAAGAACAACCATTTCAAGCTTCTAGATCGTAAGTACACTTCCTTATACTTCATATCTAGTTAGTATCCATGCTTAGAGGCTTGAAAACATCAAGAACACAAGATCAAAGGGAGTTTACGGCCGTAAACTCCCAAGACCGTAAACCCCTTTTTGGTGGCTATTAGGGCCATAAACCCTATAGGATGCAAGGCATGTGACCCAGAACCCTTCCTTGATGTTTGAAGGACCTTAAACTTCACTCAAGTTCACAATGACCATGAGTTTACGGCCGTAAACCCCTTTGGGCCGTAAACTCATCAAAAGCCTCATTTGAGGTGGTCTTTCTCATACAAGTGTAGAACAAAAGTCCTTAAAGTTTCCCTAGCTTTCAAACCAACACTTAGCCATGTTTGACTATGAGTTTACGGCCGTAAACTCTACAAAGGGGTGAAATGTTGCCCCAATCACTTCCTAAGGCTTAGACTTGAAGATAGGATGCTTCCTTATGACCTTTAAGACTTCAAAACACAAAAGGGTAGAAGTACCATGAGTTTACGGTCGTAAAATAATGGGTTTACGACCGTAAACTCCAAGGGAGTTGGTCCCTAAACCGTAAACTCATGTTAGTGCCATTTCACTTTCCTTTGTTGAATCACATGTGATTCCAACACTTGATCAAGGTGATTCCTAGTCCCGGAAGGTGTTTCCTTTCATATAGTTGTTTATAAACACTATATTCATGTCAATATGTGTCCTTATATGTCATTTAGGACCTATTGTGTCTCAGGACTTCATTCGTGGAACTTCTCATCCTTACACGCATACCCATTTGAATCACCCACATCAGGTGAGTTCATACCCTGTAATGAATCTTTTAACTGTTTAGGGGGGGGGGGGGATACAAGTTGAACACAATGATAATTGTGTAAATGTTTGTTATAAACATCTTTCAAAATGTTACTTATGTTATTTATAAGTTGTCAAAATATTTCAAAAACTCTTTTAAAGTTATGTTACTTTATAGTTGTACAAAACTCTATTTTTAAAGTACAAGCATAACTTAGTAGATAAACGAGTCTTTTCAGTAACAGTCCAAATAGAACATCAGTAAACTATAATAGGTATAGTTTAGGAGAATGCTATTCATTACTTCTAGTACAATGAAGCACACAAAAAGTCAGTTCATACATGAAACAAACAATACCATACAGAACATATAGTGAAGAGAATCAAACAATACCATACAGAACATATAGTAAAGAGAATAAAACAATACCATACAGAGAGAACGTACAATATACAGTACAAAACAAACAAGTTAGGTTGCTATAGCATGAGAACACTTACAGGATCTAATTACACCAATGAATCACTAACTCATTGTTTTAAACAAAAGGTGATAGTTATATTGGGTATACATGATCATATACTTTAATGTGAATTACACGGCTTGCAAGAATTTGCAGAGGTCGCGTTTGGTTCCCCTAATCTCCTGACAGGGAGAGCGTATAGTAAGGGTTCTATCCTTCACATTATAACCGTAATAAAACAATTATGTTTTTAGGTTATTAGTACATCCGCATGTCATTATAAACGACAACTGTGTACTTACATTTCCCTTTTCTTTCATAAAGTGACAGTACCACTTGAAAGTCCAACCCAAACTATTTTTGAGTCAAGATAGTTATAAACTAGGGAAAATATACATTCTTACAATCGACAAATGGAACAGTCGAGTCTAGCACATAACAGAAGATGCCTTGGTAGAAGGATACGAGTAAAAGATAGGACCATAATGCTAGTCTTATGATTCCTTAATGTACACATAACAGGATATATATACCAATAGGGTCCGACAGGTAATAGGATGTGTGCTCTCCGCTTCATTCCCTGTTCCTTGTTTGGTTGCGGGCTTGGAACGAATTCACTCAATCTATTTTCTACCCGATTCTATATATATGTATGCTTAGTATACATTAAGTCATCATAAGGGTAACAGGTATGGGTCAGGTTATAGGACACAGAGTCAAAGCACAGTTTTTCTACTACAAAACATACTTTCAGTACTTTTAGTATACAAAACTAGAAACTTCCCGGTAAAGGGTTTAATCCATTTTATTAAACCAGTACAATTTAAAAGACCTTAGGTGAGTAACTCTATAATACCTTATTTTATACACCATGTTTATGTACAAAACTAATACCCAATAGGTAGTTGGATGTGTGCTTTCCGCCTTACTTCCTGTTCCTCGTTTGGTTGTGGAATTAGGGCAGATTCGCTCAATTAACTTTCTATCGATATTAGATTATATATAGCAGTATAAACTAAGCTATTATAAAAGTAGTCACTATGGTCACTATTTTATTATAAGAAATAAGGGTTTTCTTAAAGAACTTCTTCATTAGATATAAAGGAAACATTACAATTAACTCCATGAGTAACAAGTGATTACACCAGGGTTATATATGACGATGATCTAACAACCAATGGAATGTGTGCTATCCGCCTTAATTCCTGTCCTTGTTTGGTTGTGAGCTTAGGTCAGATGCGCACAATCGATTGTTTGTTTACTCTGAGTCTTATATAACTTGTACCCACTTAGTACCCATAGAATGGGTTGTAGTGTCATTTTACTTCAACTTCCATCAAAGTAGGAAATATATGATTTTCTAGAGGAACAGGCGAACTTTTCAAAACAGGACTTACAACTTACGACATTTTACAACTACATGTTACAACTACATTTTTAACACCATTTTACATCTACATTTTTAACAACACTTTACAACTTACTTACATCACTAAACTCTTATGAAATCATTAGCTTAATTGCTGATCAACTCTTTCAAATAACTTGTATTCTCAGGAGACTATTAGACAGGTGCTCGTGCTGGGGATTCAGAAGATGAAGCATTATAGCTTCAAGTCTTGTTTTGTTATTTGTGTATGAATTCTAAGTTTTGTGAACACACACATTGTAAACACTTTCTTTCGAAATGAAATGGTTGTTCTTTACTTGCTTACCATATACATATCTCGTGATACTAAACATGACGTCCTCCACCCCTGAACGATTCCGCCGTTCCGGTTTTGGGGTGTGACAAAAAGCCCACTGAGAGGCGTACGCTCGGCGTACACGATCGCTTGCCAGTACGCGTTGCGTACCCCTTGGTACACTCAGCGTACTAAGGTGCTTGCCACCTTAAGCCATTTGGTGCTTAATACTTTCATCTATTCGATCCAACTTTCAGATATCGACCATTATGAGGTTCTAAGACATAAAGTTGGCAACTTTATGCCTTAGCATGTCTTAATGGAACCCAACATCCATTTTTATCCAACAAAGCTCACATTAAGGATTTAAATTCATGCATGGACTCATATCAACCATCAAGATGACATTTTTATGCGTCAAAATCATCAAAGGGACTGAGATCTAACACCTCCAACTTCTAGAGTTGCCCAAACTCACAAAAAGAACCCATGAGACCAAATAAACTCATAAACAAGCCCTAAACTCTAACAATCAAAATGCATAATCAAGGTAAGAACTTTTTACCTTCAAAATCTTCCAAAGTTGATGAAGACTCTAGATCTAGAAGCTCAACCTCAACAAATGCTTGGTCTCCAAGTTCCTTCTTCTTGAACACACACTAAAATGCCACAAAATCACTTCAAAGCACAAGAACACTCAAAGGGGGTGAACTAGGGTTAAATGGGATGTAATGAACAGTGGAGGCTGATGAGGGTGAGCGTCCAAAGGCCATAATGTTGCTTAAATAGGGCTCATGCCCTAAAAATTAAGGTCTGGTCTTGGCTTCCGTACGCCCATTGTATGTGGTTAAGTTCCTCGATTCCATGTGCGCATGTACGCTAACTGTACCAAACATACGCCCAACGTACGAGGGGACCATTTTCGCAAAAAATTCAAATTTAAAGGACCAAACAAGAACATACCTAGAATCGGGTGTTACAAATCTCCCCCAATTGAATTAGACTTCATCCTTGAAGTCCGCTGATGAAAACAAGTCTGGATAGTGCTCCCTCATCTCGCCCTCCGACTCTCACGTCCACTCAAAGTCCTTTCGGTGCTGCCATTGCACCTTCACCAAATTCACCACCTTATTGCGCAGTGTCTTAGTTTTCCTGTCGAGAATCGCAATCGACCTCTCCACGTAATTTAGGCGCTCATCCACCTGAATGTCATCCAACGAAATTACTGCTAAATCATTGGCTACACACTTCTGCAACTGAGACACGTTGAAAGTGTTATGGATATGACGGAGCTCATCAGGCAGATCCAGCTGGTATGCAACCCTGCCCACTCGGGCAGTAATCCTGAAGGGACCAATAAACCGGGGGCCCAACTTGCCCCGCTTCCGAAACCGGATGACACCTTTCCAAGGTGACACCTTCAACAACACCAAGTCCCCCACCTGAAACTCAAGTTCCGAATGATGTCGATCATCATAACTCTTTTGTTGACTCTACGCGACCCATAACATGTCGCACATCTGTTGAATCAACTTTGTGGTCTTAAGCACCACTTCGGTGCTTCCCATGACTCGATGACTGTCACACCCCCAAACCGGAACGACGGAAACGTTTGGGGGCGGAGGACGTCATGCTCAGTATCACAACATATGCATCATAGTAATCAAAGTAACAACAACCATTCCATTAATATTAGAGTGTTTACATTGTATTCAATTCACAAAAGATTTACTACAAAAGTAAATAACAAAACGAGGACATGAAGCTACTATGATCCATCTTCTGAATCCCAGTGCACGTACCTGTCTACTAGTTTCCTGAGAATACAAGTTATTTTGAAAGTGTAGATCAACATTTAAGCTGGTGAGTTCATAAGTATTTTCGTTATAAAAAGTATAGTCTGAGTTCTTTAGAAAAGTTCGTCTGTTCCTCCAGAAAATCCTATATTTTCTGATGTGATGAATGATAAGTAAAAATGTCTCTTACAATTCCTTATATGAGTACTTAATGAATACAAGTTATATACAATCCAGATCAAACAGACAATGAATTGTGTGGATCTGCCCTAAGCCTACAACCAAACAAGGAACAGGAAATGAGGCGGAAGTCACACATTCCATTGTTTGTTAGATCCTCATTGTATATAACCCTGACGTAGTCGCTAGGTGCTTACGGAGTTAACTGTAATAGTTCTTTGACATTTGATGAAAATATTCATTAAGAAAATCATAGATTTTCTTTAGTAAATTGGTAACCACAGTAGTTCCTTTTATAATCACTTAGTTTATACTAGCTATATATAATCTCATATCGAACGGACGGTTTAATGTGTGAATCTGCCCTAAGCCCACAACCAAACAAGGAACAAGAAGTAAGGAGGAAGTCACACATTTCACTGCCTATCGGATATTAATTATATATAACTCTGATGTATAAACTAAGGAATTATAGAATTAACCATTTAAGGTCCATTATGTTATACTAGTTTAATAGTACGTATTAAACCTTTTATAGATAAGTTTCTAGTTTCACTAACTCTATTATGAAACATTGTTTTCGGTAATAAATGTTATTGTTTTCCGAAAGTTCTATCGAAAACTGTTTATCTTAAAAGAACGATATTTACCATAGAAAATTCTATATCTTCTATAAAACCGACTGGTTGTAGTCTTACTCATTCCAAGACCGAAAAACACAAGTACCAATACTATACTTACTGTAATTGTTATCTCGTTTTGTTGATAAGTTAAACTGACTTAAGACTCGTTTGTGCTGGAAATCTGATGTGACGATACTACCCTCTTATGATTACTTAATCCATAAGAGTTATACAAAACCGAGATCGAACAGAAAGTGGAATGGGTGAATCTGCCCTAAGCCCACAACCAAACAAGGAACAGGAAGTAAGGCGGAAGTCACACATTCCACTGTCTACCGGACTTCAATTTTGTCTAACCCTATTGTACATATTGAGTAACCATATAGTTAATATCCCTTGAGATTATTCATGAAAAAGTATATTACTACGTAAATATATCGTTCTTATCTACTTGTGAGTTTTATGACCATACTATTAGATACGACGTGTATCAGACGTAAATATCATTTATGACTTTGTCACCCGTAGACCTGTCGGTCCTACTGTAGCTAACAGCAAGGTGCGGGATTGTCAGTCCCGTATATATCTATACACAAACTCACGCTCTCCTTCAAGGAGACTCTGGTTCATAAGGGTAGTCTTCCACTAGTACATATGTAAGTACCCAAAAACGTGTCTCACAAACTAGATTAACGACTTTACAAGTAATAATGCGAAAACCCTTTTTATAAATAACAGATAAGTTTATAAAAAGATTCTTTCGTTCCCTAAACTATACTTATTATAGTTTATAAGCTTATTTCCATGTTTTAATAAGTTTCATGTTTTAAAAACAGTTTAATGCTAGAACTTGACTTACTGCGCGAGCGGTATTTTCGAGTGGTCTGTTGAGGATGCTTCGGGAGGTTTCAGAGGGTAAAGTCCTCTTCGCTTGGGTACTTCGGAGTTTAGAATACGAGAGACGATTTTGAGGTCTATGTCGGGTTTGTCGTTATGAATGACGAGTGTTACGTTAGTCAGTCGGTTACGACGAAAGATTTTCAGAGCACATGAAATTGGTATGGTGAGGACCACGTCAATCCATGACGAATGACAACGTCGGAACTCTTTAGAGAAACAAATGTTAGGCTGATTTGAAAGAAACATTTGTTAGAGCGATAGTGCATTCTGCGAGTATTCGATAGTGCGATACTTTCTAGTGCCTTCGGTTTTAACCCTTGTTATTACTACTACGAAAAATTCGTACCGCAATAGGCGAGTACTAGCAGTAAGAGTTTTTCGATAATTTATATTGTGATCCTTCTCAATACTTCTATGATCGCTTGGTATATACAAGTTATGTATAATTAAAAGGAATAAGACGGTCGACTGAGTGACTCTGCCCTAAATCCACAACCAGACACGGAACAGGAAATGAGGCGGAATTACTCACTCTAAGCCTGCAAAATCTTAGTTATGTATAACTTTGATGTACATACTAAGCCATCATAGCTCACCTGTACGGATCTTTAATTCTCTTATGAATGATGTGACCTGTTCGGACGAGTGAGTTATTTATAACTACTTTTTAATTTCGCTGAATTTTTAATTTTTAATGGAAATTAAATCTTTCAAGTAATTTTATTTAGAAGACGTACCAAAATCTCAAAAGTGGGTTCCTCGTTGCTCCTTTATGTCATGTCATTAAATTCCTCCTTCTCCTCCGTCATTTCTCTCTGTCGAACAGTCTCTCTTGAAATGTCCCATTTCACCACATGCATGGCATACTTGAATTATACTAGCATCGGTGGTTGAAGTGATGTGTTGATTCGGGGTCCTACAGAAGTGGGGTTCTTCATCATTTCTCGTCTTCGTACAATCTCTTTTGAAATGTCTAGATTCGCCGCACCTATAACAGACCTGACTTATTCCAACGCCGAGGACTTGGGTGGTTGGTTGTGCCGGTATCCTGCAGAAACGAGTGGTGTGCCCTTTTCTGTTGCAGTTCTTACAATGTATTTTGCGACACTTTCCTGTGTGATGGAAATTGCATTTCTTGCAATCCGGTAGGTTTCCAGCATATTGACTAGTTGGAATTTGAGTGACAGATGTTGTGGCTGCAGGGGTTGCCACAGGTTGCTGTCTCTTGGCAAGTCTTTGAGATAACTTACGCTCCTTTTTGTTCCAAAACTTTTGTTTGTGGTTCTTAGGTTTATGATTTGGAGTATCATTATGGATAGGCCCTTGTCGGTTTCCTTGTGTGTTAATACAGTTTGAATTGTCGAAATTGTTTCCATTCTCGTTTGGGTTGTTAGCATTGAATTGCTCCATGACAGCTATCACGGCGGCTGTGACCGCGACTTGAAATGTAGCGGAGTCTATCTGCAGAATTGGTGTCTCGCCAGTTGGTTGGTTACCTCCTTGTGAAGACATGGTTCTGTGGCATGACGAGAAACGATCTTGTGAGTAACGATGGTCATTGGTAGTTGTATTTCAACAATTTATATTTACTTATAAATTCCACGCCTTGATGGACTATCCTGAATGTTTCTAACAACATTCCTGAAGTGTATTCTATGGAAATGGGTATTGCACGAGTGTTATTTAAGCTAAGTTATACCGGTTTCCGAGAGTATCATGATCCGACTTCTATAGTGTTCTGATAACCATCCATAAAGGAAGTCTATATGAAATTGACTTTTGAATTTGTAGCGACTACCCTTGAATGAATTTATGTGACTTGGTTTACTGATACTAGTTGTAAGAAAAGAGGCGATAAGCCTAACACATAGTGCGAGTAGTGTAATCACTAACTCACTAGGTTATTTTTAGTATATTAGTTATTTGTGTGACGCATAAGACGTTTGGTTTCTTCGGCTGATCCCTCCTTAGTATTTTAACTTGTTGTTATCTTATAGTATCATAAAATACTCCTATAGTATTTTAACTTTATGTTCGGTTCTAGAGATCCTCTGCCTAAAGAGTTAGGTAAGTTTTTAAGTCTGTTGCAACACCACATCACTCCCAAACAAATGTTGGTCATATCTCAAATAAATATAGTTGATCAGGCTATATTGATCCCATATATGATTACATAACTGTCCAGGTTTGACCGTAGTGTCCAACCTTTAAATACTTTTGTTTCGTTCTTCTTGTGATACTTGTTCTAGTATGTATATATATATATATCTGCAGGTATGTATACTTTTATAAAAATATTGTTATATTTTAAAAATATACTTTTAGTCAGAGCACTTCGGCCCCATTGTATTTATAGTTGTATATCTTTTATAGTTTAATATACTTAGTTCACTATAAACAATGCTCTGATACCAATCTGTCACTCCCCCAAACCGGAATGGCGGAAACGTTCGGGGGCGGAGGACGTCATGCTCAGTATACATCATAGTAATCAAATTAAAAACAACAATTGCATTAATATTAGAGTGTTTACATTGTATTCAATTCACAAAAGATTTACTACAAAAGTAAATAACAAAACAAGGACATGAAGCTACTGTGCTCCATCTTCTGAATCCCAGTGCGCGTACCTATCTACTAGTTTCCTGAGAATACAAGTTATTTTGAAAGTGTAGATCAGCATTTAAGCTGGTGAGTTCATAAGTATTTTCGTTATAAAAAGTATAGTCTGAGTTCTTTAGAAAAGTTCGTCTGTTCCTCTAGAAAATCCTATATTTTCTGATGTGATGAATGATAAGTAAAAATGACTCTTACAATTCCTTATATGAGTACTTAATGAATACAAGTTATATACAATCCAGATCAAACAGACAATGAATTGTGTGGATCTGCCCTAAGCTCACAACCAAACAAGGAACAAGAAATGAGGCGGAAGTCACACATTTCATTGTTTGTTAGATCCTCATTGTGTATAACCCTAACATATTCGCTAGGCGCTTACAGATTTAACTGTAATAGTTCTTTGACATTTGATGAAAATATTCATTAAGAAAATCATATATTTTCTTTAGTAAATTGGTAACCACAATAGTTCATTCTATAGTCACTTAGTTTATACTAGCTATATATAATCTAATATCGAACGGACAGTTTAATGTGTGAATCTGCCCTAAGCTCACAACCAAACAAGGAACAGGAAGTAAGGCGGAAGTCACACATTTCACTGCCTATCGGATATTAATTATATATAACTCTGATGTATAAACTAAGGAATTCTAGAATTAACCATTTAAGGTCTGTTATGTTATACTAGTTTAATAATGCGTATTAAACCTTTTATAGACGGTTCACGGCCGTGAACATGGTTTGCTGTCGCGAACTTCACTTGATGAGGTTTATGGCCTGAATGCAATACTCCTAACTCGTTTCCTTAGTGGTTCACTCCCTAACACACAACCCTGACTTATACTAGGCTTAGAAACCTATAAATTTGACCTTTGGTTGCTGTGTTTGAGTTTACAGGACAAAAATTTTGGGTTGTGACAATGACCAACCTCGCCCCAACAAATCGGGGTCCTGCACCTCCTCCCGTACAACATCTCAAATGGTGGTCGGTCAATTCTAGCATGATAACTGTTGTTGTAGGAGAACTCGGCCAGTGGAAGGTAAGTATCCCAAATCCCTCTAAAATCCAACACACAAGCCCAAAGCATATCCTCGAGTTTCTGGATCGTCCACTCGCTCTGACCATCGGTCTGATGGTGGTATGTTGTACTGAAATGCAACTGAGTTCCCAACTCCTCATGAAACGTTCTCCAAAACCTGGAGGTGAAGCGAACATCCCAGTCCAACACCACCGAAACTGGCACCCCGTGCCTAACTACCACCTCCTAGACATAAATACCAGCTTGCTTCTCTGCGGATATGCTCTCGACAATCGGAATAAAATACGCACTCTTGGTTAATCAATCCACAATGACCTAGATAGAATCAACACCATGTGCCATCTTAGGCATTTTGTGATGAACTACATATTGATCTCCTCCCACTTCCACATAGGAATGGGTAACGGCTACACCTTGTTGTGAAGTCTCTGATGCTCGGCCTTGACTTTGCTGCAAGTTAGGCATCACTCAACAAACCAAGCTATCTCCCTTTTCATACAGGGCCACCAATAGCTCAACCTCAAATGCTTGTACTGTTGGATTATGTGTCTAATCCCATAACTATAATTGGTATGTACTTGACCCGATACAGCATGGTCCATTTGGGTTGTAACACTCTGGAACAATTTGATAGGATGGATATTTGTCTATTTGAGAAAGAGGTTATTTGTGTTTTTTTAATATATTATAAGTATAATATATTAATTGAGAAATCATATTATTTAATTAGTATTGATCAAGAATTAATTTGGAATTAATTTAGTGATCAAAAGAGACTAATTAAATTAACGGGGACTGATTGTGTAAATCAGTGATACATATGGTTTGGGCTATTGATCCATGACGGACTAAGTTTATGTGAAAGTCCATGAAATATTAGTCCATATGAATTATGGATCATAAGCCTAAGTGTAAGAATTAGGGTTTGCTTATGACTCTTGGAATTCTACACTATATATGTATTCCTCTAAAGCCAAAATCGTACACTATGTGTTCCTAGAAGCCATAAACGATTTTGTGTCTCCAAACCTCTCTCTCAAAGTCCTCCTCTTGTTCTTGGTTTTTCATAATTCCATTTGAGGCATCACACTTGAGGTGTTAGGCTCTTGAAAGACCAATTCCTACAAGCTACAATTAAGAGGTAATCTTCTAACTTACTTTTATGATTCATATGTCAAATTGTATGCTAGTTGTAGGTTTCATGATTTGGAAATTTTTGTTGCATGTATAACTAGAGAAAACTTATATCCAAAGCAATTAGGGTTGTATGTGCACCATAGGAGTGTTATAGTACACAAAACCCAACAGTGGTATCAGAGCCATGGGTAGTTTTATGTTATATAGTTGCATTTGTGAATTGTTCAAAGCTGGAAAAATGAAAATCTTCATTCTGTCAGCATGGACTCGCCGAGTCCACTCATGAACTCGATGAGTTCATCATGAAATCGACGAGTCCATAAACTGACTCGACGACTCGGACAGTCTGTTGGCAGATTTTCGGGATTTTTGGCCTGGATTGGATTGGGATCACTACCACAAACTGTTTTGCATCATAAAATCTAATTTTTCTGATATGGTAGTGATTATACTCATCCAATCAAAAGATAATTGTCAAAATTTTAAGATAATTGTTGGTTTTTATGATAAACAAAATTACTTGTAAATTGTTGATTTGGTATTATCTTGTTTTATGAGTTTGGTTAGATCAATCATAGATTATATGAAATTTTTATTTGTTAAAATTGATCTAAATGTTTTTAATGACTTCCATAACTTGTACTCAAGTTATGCAACATGAAAAGTCTCATCCATTAAAATGACATTAAACTCATAACTTATGGAAATGCAAAGTTTTCAAGAGTTACAAATTTTGTCATCAAATTTGGAACTCAAAAGTTTTTTTAAAGGAGTTACAAATAAATTGATCTTAATGTTTTTGAAGAGTTCCATAAGTTATGGAACTTGAAAAGTCTCATCTTCATAAAACAAATTAACTCCTTAAGTTATGAAGTTCAAAACTTTTTCAAGAATTATAAAACTTGCCCTCAAGTTTTAAAAGTTGAAAAGTCTCAATTAAGAAACATTGAATTCAAAGAAACCCAAGTAATTTGAAAAGTTTTCAAAATGTAACTCATGGGTTCATAACTTAAAATTAATTAAATAGTTTTAATTTGATTTAGCATCTTGATGTTTTTGAATAGTTCAATTAATACTTATAAACTTTATTAATAGTTAATTAAATGTTTAATTAAAAGAGTATTATTAAATCCACAATCATATGGTTTAAGTTTAATTAAATTAAGAGTATAATTTATTAATTAAACCATCAAGTATATTAAAAGTTTAAAATACACCCTTATACTATATAAAATTAAAAGTTTAATATATTATATATGTATAAGTTAAAAGTCAGTCTTACCGTTAGTAGGCCTCATTCACGAAGCCGGTCTATAAGGGGGGTATAAGGTTACTGTCTATAAAATGGTGGTTTAATAGGTGTCCACTCTCGCCCACCGCTTCCTTGACTGGTGGGGGTCGTTAGCCGAACGGGTAGGATAGGACATTAATTCTCATTAAAAGTATAATGAAAATACCAAGTAACTGAACACTTATAAATTCCCAATCTTAGTTACTTATGAAAAATGTGAATTTGGTGCAAACCCATGAAATTGCACTTTGCACCTTGTTAAGTAGTTAGTGGAGCGTGTGTGGTTAACCGGAACACTAATTTAGGACTGACAATGTGTGGAAAAGGGTAGTTTGATGTTAATCATTGATCAATGGAGCGTGTGTGGTTAACTGGCACATTGATTGGATGATTTGTAACATTAAGTGTACCAAGCTAATTTGCATGGTTATTCACACCTTGTTTGTGATCCTAGGCATCCCGGTCACAAACTTGAGATGGCATAATCAAGATTAAACATGTCATTGAAAAGTTCAATGAATCTCAAAAGAATCTAGGAATTTCAATTCATTTAAAACTTAATATTCAATTTCGTTTTTCATGGTGGAAATTGGTAAATCGTCATTTACCTACCTTCAAATATTTTGCAATTGGACTACGGCATCCCTCTTCCAAATTGTGAAATATTATGTTTGGTCCTAGCCTTAATATTCCATTTTGGGTGTTATATTAAGGACTTAAATCAACTAAACTTGAATTTCTCCCTTGTAGATGTCTAATTCAGACAACTATGGTCTTCCCGAATCTTTTGGAAAAAGCTTTTCTCATGAAGATGATGTTCCAAGAAATCATACTTCACTTCCTCCACCTCCTCCAATAATTCTCCCTGATCCACATGTTCGTCGACTTGAAAAGTTCAAGGTCACTCAAGCCCTTTTGGCAAGAAAACATGAAGATGGAAAGTCTGTATGTGCTCACGTCTTGGACATGAAGCTGCATATTGACAAGCTGAGAATGTTAGGAGTCGTTGTCACGAGGAAGTTGGCTGTTGACTTGGTTCTTCAATCACTTCCTAAGTCATATAGTGAGTTCATTAAAGATTACTATATGACAGACCGCAACATGTCCCTTATCGATCTTACCTATTTGCTAATTGCTGCTGAATCATAAATGATTTGGCGCACTGGTAAAGCAAATTTTATTGGAAGATCTACTTCCCAAACTTCCATGGACAATGACAATGGAAACCTTGGAAGTCCAGAAAAGATTTCTCCTTCCAAGGGAAAGGGAAAGGCTAAGTCTGAGATTGTCCCATGTACCATTCAGAAAGAGTTTGTTTGCTTCTATTGCCAAGAGAAGGGGCATTGGTTGCGAATCTGCCATATCTACCTGAAGGACCACAAGGATGGTAAAGTCAAAATGTATGACTCTGCTTCAGGTAAGTTCACTATCTAACTCTATTAAGTTCCTATTTGGAGATTATTAATACATGATGTGATAAGATTACATTTTGATGTTTTGTAGGATCGAAGAAAAGAAAGGAAGCTTAAAGGAAGAGTAAGCTGAGTCTGGTCGCGAAGAGATGGATTTTGATCGCATGGTTCGATGATCAGATTTGTGAGCTGCTACTAGCAGTTATGATAGGTTGCTTAGGAATATGTAATAACATAGTTTTCATTTGTAATTTCATTGTAAGGACAAGTTTTCTGTGTTTTATAAGTAAATAAAAATTTTAATTTTTGTCTTATTTTATATTTATCCTTGCAATGGCATTTGTGAAAATTGATGTTTGTATATTTCCATTGTTATCAATATTGGAAAATGGATTTGATTCTTTCGTTTGTGGTAGTGTCAAAATTTACCAAATAAGGAAAGATTCTCATCTCCTAAGGTTCAATTGGATAGAAACTTGGAGTCATGCGATTTGCATTGTATGATGAATGAGAACCTTCAACTTTGGGAAATTAAGACTAATTCCTTGTTCACATGTATATGTCAGTCAAGTGAAGGACTAGGGGATCAGGTACACTTGGTTGTACACTGGTCAGGTCCACCACAAAGAACGATAAGACTATTCGTCATGATTTACTAAAGTTTAGTAAATATGGTTATGCTTACAAGATTAAGTATAACTCTGAATCATTGGATAGGTGCCAATGTATAGCATAACGAATAAGAAGAATCAATTAGGCAGAAAGATAAAAAGTTCTCCAATCTGAAAGGAAGGGAGAGTACTTTAGTATCGTGTTTTATGATCATCCTTGTGATTATGGAACCATGTCACAATTTATCATCTATGGACACCTTAGTACATTTGCATGGATAAGAAGAGGTATCGAGAATTATTGAAATGGTTAAATCAATTAAGGAGAGTCATACTTCATTCCAAAATTGAGTCTTAGAGTTATTCTCCAAGATTATGACTTGAGTGACATATCTTAAGTAGGTTATAACACATTCAAATTGGTAGTTGTGATGTTTTGGATAAAACAAAGACCAACTAAGACCAATTGTGTGAAGTGTTTGTCTTAATAAGAAACCGTACTAACTCTTGAATATTTGTTTGTCAAGGAATGTTTCCTGACAATAGAATCTTATATGTCAAGAGGAAAGTGGGAGTCTTAAAGATCTTGAAAAGTTTCAAGAACTAATCAAGAATAAACCTGTTATTAATCACTAGCACACGACTTAAGGTTTGTAACCTATCATGTTGACATATTCTTGTTTCTGTGCCCATTCCAGTTAAGTTGACTACGCATGTGAATTCTATGAGTTCTCAATTGTTTGCATAATAATCTGGAAGCAATGGTAGGCCCTTGTGCTTCCAGGTGGCAAGAAATTAAGATTGAACAAGTTCAGTGTCACACCCCGATCCTTGTCAGAATCGATCAAGGCGTGATATATTGTTCAAAGTCTCATGACAACTATGTTATAATATGATTAGATTCAATTAAGTACTAAGTATGCAAACAAGATCCACAACATACAAATACAAATCCAAATACGAACAACATTTATTACATCAAATTTAAATAGTCTTGTGGATTTCTAAGGCACAACCTATTTTTCATCAACTTCATTCTCCAAATCTGCATCATGGGTAAAAACAGGTCAACTACGAGAGTTGGTGAGTAATCTAATTTTAGTAGAGAAAATTTGTGAAGTTGAAACATTTATAATTTGAAATTTGTTTTCTTTTGAAGACGGCAAACAATTGTATTTGAGATAACGGTTTATAAATCCAAAATTGATTAACAAATGATAACAACAACAATAAGTCCTCACCCTATGTATACATATGTATATATATATATATATATATACATATGTATACATAGGGTGAGGACTTATTGTTGTTGTTATCATTTGTTAATCAATTTTGGATTTATAAACCGTTATCTCAAATAAATATATATATAGGATGGAGCATCTAATCATCATACACACTCAACCACGTGCGATCAATCACCTTAGCGTCCCAAGGCGGGGTGGTCAACCCAATAGCGATATTATTGTCCATAACGTACCTCAAGAATACGGGCATAGTCATGGAGATTAGACTAAAAATGATAATGCACTACAAGTACATGTAGCGTAAACAAACAATAGTTATACAATTAATGACTCACGTATAAATGTCCCAACAATGTCTCAATTGTGATAAAACAATAAAATGAAGTTGGAACATATTAGAACCACATGATACACCCCAAAAGTATTGAAAATTATAAAATATGGGGTAGATTACTCACATTAGTCCCAAAACGAAATGCGTGTGTCGTACGATAGACGGTCCGGGTCAAAATGGCGTAGAACCTAATATAATTAATAGTTTTGGTTTAGGAACTGCTAAA
Source organism: Lactuca virosa (assembly GCF_052849685.1). NCBI lineage: Eukaryota > Viridiplantae > Streptophyta > Magnoliopsida > Asterales > Asteraceae > Lactuca > Lactuca virosa. The sequence goes on from NC_136429.1 coordinate 205,962,859, forward strand.
CGAGAATAGAGTATTAATACAAATTATAGTTTGTTATGTAAATGTATCATAAACTATACCTATTATAGTTTATCACAACAAGGGTAGTAGTAGTGTTCATAAACTATAATTGTCATAGTTTACCAAATGTTTGTGTATAACGGATGTAAACTTTGTTTATAAAAATTAATTATTTACCATACTTGTGAAGGTAAAAATCTATTTGTTTTCTGATGTATGTCTAATTACCAAGACAAAATGACATATAGTGTAATAATATATGATTACATAATGATATACACCTTGCTCAACGAGTTACAAGGCGTAAATGAAATTGATGGTATTTTTCTAGTAATAACGTTTCTGTTACTGTTCTTAGAAAATTTATAGAAAAATCATCAAAGGTCTAAATCAAAAACCGCAAATTCTGAGAGTTTATAAAGTGTGTCTAGTTTGTTCATAAATTTTCTTATGATTTTTAGTGATCTCCAACTTGTGTGAAAATATTCATATTCACAGACTGGTCCGGTTTTGTTTCTGAAATGATAGACAGTTTTGTAAAAATCACCATAAATCGTAGAAAAATCATATGGTGATGTGCAAGTAGTAATTTTAAAGGTATGAACCTGAACTATATGCGTCTGAAACAGTTTTGAAAACTAAAATGTTTAAGTTGACCAAAACAGTCCGTGAATGGAGTTAAACGTTTCTGTTGAAGACTGTTAAATGAGTTTAGTTGTGTTTTTGGTGTTTTAACTTGTATTCCCCCCCTTAAAACTTAAGAAAAATATGAAAATATAGGGGTATGAACTCACCTTATGTGTTATTAGAGGATGGATGTTGGAGAAGAGAAGTGTTCAACCCAAGAACACTTAGAAGATGCCTTGACGAATCGAGAACCTAACATGAAGGTGACGATGTTTGTGTAAGATTCTTATGATTTTGAGTAGAAGGATGTGTAATAATCATAAGAAGAATGAATTATACTTACCAAGAGTGGAAGAAAGCTTGATAATCAGCCTTGGAAGTCTTGGAATTGAGAGAGAATGGTGAGAGAATTTGGAGTGTGATCCTTGGAGGAAAATGAGAGAATGAAAGAAGTATGAAGGGATGGGTTTTTATACTTAGACAAGGAGTGGGGCTGGTCATGTAGTGGGTATAAGTTGGTCATGTAGTGGGTAAGAGTTGGTCATGTAGTGGGAAAGAGTTGGCCATGTAGTGGGTGTGAGTGGTGGCATGTGACATAAAGTAAAGTAAAGTCATCTTTCCACCTCAAGCACCTCCCCCACTAATTATTGGTATGAATGGCCCTAAAAACATAGGGATTACTGAAATATAGAGTTCTAACTGTAAAAATAAAGTTTTTGGTGAAAATCCCGCGTTAAAATGATGAAAAACGGGCCTAAAACAAAGTCGTAGTCGAAAAACCGGAAACATTATGACACGCAAAAATGCATGTCGTCTTCTTTTATGACAGGGGCTTCCTTGATACTCATTGCGTGTCATCAACACGCGCGTCGTAAGGTTACGACAGACAAATGTGTGTCGTCTTCCTTTATGACAGGGACTTCGGTCCTGAAGCTTTAGTTTTGGGTCCTTAAGCCTATTTTACCCGTTTTTACCCCGTTTCAAGTGGTTTTTGACCCAGTTAAGGGTCGGGATGGCCCGAATGATTACAAAAATTTAAAGGAACTTTTGAGAGAGATTTGGGAGAGATTCGGGAGAGATTTGGGAGAGATTTTAATAGAGAGAGGTTGAGTGAAAGAGATTGTGAGAGGTTTCGTTTGTGATCTTTTTGAGTGTCCGGCTTCGCAACGAAAGGTCCATAAACCCCGTTAAGCCATGATTTAGTGTCTTACTCAATCCCGATGATTGTGCAATAGTGTTTTATCGCTTTGGTTCGTTGTTTAGCACTGTTAAGGCTAAGGAAAATCAAACACATGAATTTTTCAAATGATGTTTTCTCATTGATATAGCGAATTGTATAATGTAAACCCTAACATACAAGGGTTAATGGAGTTGACCGGTTTGACTTGTTGACTTTGTTTGACTTTGACTTGACCGAAATTTGACGGTTGTCACATTCAGTCCATATGAGTTTGGATTTGTCACTAACATTGTCTTGTGATTATGGTTATGACAAATCTGCATGGATAGGAACACATACACCATTAATCTAAGTGACAAAGGTTTCTCTCCGCTTCATGAAAATGATTGTGAGGAAACATTTTCACTAAGTAGATTTTAAGGAGATAGCATTTGTGATATTTGCATTCTCAAATTCTATTATGATTACGACATCCCTCTTCATAGTTCGAATTGTGAGAAATGGAAAAAGGTCTAAACATTTGAGACTTATTACTGTAAGTTCTGAAAATGGTTAGACACACATGTAAGCTATCTAAGCAAAGGTGTATGAGTTTGAGAAACCTAGATAAAGTCTTATCGAAGCATCTTGTATCAGAAACCTGAACTTGGGTAAGAAAATCAACAAGTATTGATTTCTAGAAGTCCACCTTATTTCTGAGCACATGTCAAAGCTAGTGGGAGCATAAGTGTTATGTTATTAAAGAAATAATTGTTAAGCTAGTGGGAGCATAATCATTATGGTAAGTGTTGCAAGTTAGAAATGTTAATTATAGAAAACGAAAGTTTCAATTCGCAAATTTGTAGAGTTTGAGAAGTTGTTTTTGTTGGATTAGGTGTCTAAGCCCATAACTATAATTGGTATGTACTTGACCCGAGAGTAGCATGGTCCATTTGGGTTGCCTTCACCAAAGCAATTTGATAGGATGGACATTTGAGAAGAGGTTCTTTATGATTTATTAATATATTATAAGTTATAATATATTAATATGAAATCATGTTATTTAATTAGTATTGATCAATAATTAATTTGGAATTAATTTAGTGATCAAAAGAGACTAATTAAATTAACGGGGACGTATTATGTAAATCAGTGATATATATATTGTTTGGGCTATTGATCCATGATGGGCTAAGTTTATGTAAGTATCCATGAAGAGTTAGCCCACATGAAATATGGATCATAACCCAAGTGTATGGATTAGGGTTTACCCATGACTCTTGGATTCCTACACTATATATGACACACTTTTTGCCTAAAGTTGGTTGAACATGTATTCTTGGAGAAGCATAGCCGGATTCTAGTGCTCCATATTCTCTCTCAAAAGTCCTCCACTTGTTCATGGTGTTTGTGAACCATCTGAGGCATCACATTTGAGGTGCTAAGTTCTTAAAGGCCAAAACTAAAAGCTACAACAAAGAGGTAATTATATAACTCAATTCTATGTTGTTTATGTCAAGTGTATGCTGGTTGTAGGCTTCATGCTGTGGAAACTATATTGCATGTATAATTAGAGAAAACATAGATCCAAAGCAATTAGGGTTGTATGATCACCATAGGATGTTGTAGTATACAAAACCCAACAGTGGTATCAGAGCTTATGATTGTTTTCTATTATATTTGATGCTTGGTTATTTTTCCAAGCTGGAAAAAATCGATTTTATGGACTCTGACTGATGAACTCGCCGAGTCCATTGACTGACTCGACGAGTCCACTCAGTAAAAGGGCAACTCGACGAGTCCAGTTCATGTACTCGTCGAGTAGATGCTTCTGGTTGTAGAATTTCGAGTTTTTGGCCAGAATTGGACTAGGATCATTACCACAAACTGTTTTGTAATCATAAAAAATGTATTTTCTGATTTGGTAATGATGATCCTCATCCAATTAAATGACAATTGTCAAATTTTATGATAATAAGATAATTATTTGTATTATTTGATATGAATTGTCTTGCTATATGAGTTAATTTAGATCATGAAAAACTATATGATAATTTTGCTTGGTAAAATTGATCTTAAATGTTTTTTAAAGTCCTCCATATCTTGTCCTCAAGTTATGGAACATGAAAATTTTTTTCATAAAAACCACATTAACTCATAAGTTATGGAAAACCAAAAAGTTTTAAAGAGTTACAAAACTTGTCCTCAAGTTTTGGTAGTTGAAAAGTCTCAAATTAAGAAACTCTTGTAATTGAAAGGTTTCAAAAGATGTAACTCTAGGGTTCATAACATAAAAATTAATTAAATAGTTTTAATTTTGAATTTTTAATAACCTAGATGCTTTGAATAGTTCAATTACACCTTATGGACTTTATTAAATTAATTCAAGTGTTTAATTAAAAGAGAAGTTTAATAAATCCATTATAACATGGTTTAAGATTAATTAAATTAATAGTATAATTTATTAATAGATTAAACCACCAAGTATTTAAATGTTTAAAATACACCCTTATACTATATAAAATTAAAATTTTAATATTTTATATATGTATAAGTTAAAAGTCAGTCTTACCGTTAGTAGGCCTCATTCACGAAACCGGTCTATAAGGGGGGTATAAGGTTACTGCCTATAAAATGGTGGTTTAATGGGTGTCCACTCTCACCCACCGCTTCCTTGACTGGTGGAGGGTCGTTAGCCGAACGGGTAGGATAGGACATTAATTCTCATTAAAAGTATAATGAAAATACGAAGTAACTAAACACTTATAAATTCCCAATCTTAGTTACTTAGGAAAAATGTGAATTTGGTGCTAACCCATGAAATTGCACTTTGCACCTTGATAAGTCGTTAGTGGAGCGTGTGTGGTTAACCGGCACACTAATCTGGGACTGACAATGTGTGGAAAAGGGTAGCTCGATGTTTTTCATAGATCAATGGAGCGTGTGTGGTTAACCGGCACATTGATTAGGTGATAAATGACATCGAGAGTACCAAGCTAATTTGCATGGTTATTCACACCTTGTTTGTGATCCTCGGTATCCCAGTCACAAACTTGAAGGGCATAATCGAGATTAAACATGCCATTGAAAAGCTTAATGAATCTCAAAAGAATCTAGGAATTTCAATTCATTTAAAACTTAATAATCAATTTCGTTTTTCATGGTGGAAATTGGTAAATTGTCATTTACCTACCTTCAAATATTTTGCAATTGGATTACGGCATCCCTCTTCCGAATTGTAAAATATTGTGTTGGGTCCTAGCCTTAATATTTCATTTGCATGTTATATTAAGGACTTAAATCAACAAAAACTTGAATTCTCCCTTGTAGATGTCTAGTTCATACTACTATGGTGTTCCCGAATCTTTTGGAAAAAGCTTTCTTTATAAAGATGGTATTCCACAAGACGATCAAGGTGAAAGATTAATCCCTTTTTTAGTGCTGCAGTGGAAATTCACTTCCTCCACCTCCTCCAATAATTCTCCCTAACCCACAAGTTCAAAGACTTGAAAAGTTCAAGGTCACTCAAGCCCTATTGGCTAGCAAACACCAAGATGGAAAGTCTGTGTGTGCACATGTCTTGGAGATGAAGTCACACATTAACAGGATGGGAATGATGGGTGTCGTTGTTTCAAGGAAGTTGGTTGTTGACTTGGTTCTTCAATCACTTCCTAAGTCATATAGTGGGTTCTTTAAGGACAACTATATGGGAGATCACGACATGACCCTTATTGATCTAACCTATTTGCTAATTGCTGTTGAATCAGTAATGATTTGGCGCACTGGTAAAGCAAATTTGATTGGAAGATCTACTTCCCAAACTTCCATGGACATTGACAATGGTAACATTGGAAGTCCAGAAAAGCTTTCTCTTCCCAATGGAAAGGCATCGGCCATGGTCAAGTCATTTGACCAAATGGTAAAGAGAAAGGATAAGTCTGAGATAGTCCCGTGTACCATTCCTAAAGAGTCCATATGTTTCTATTGCCAAGAGAAGGGGCATTGGTTGCGAAGCTTCCATATTTACCTGAAAGATCGCAAGGATGGTAAAGTCAAAATGTTTGACTCTACTTCAGGTAAGCCCACTATCTAACTCCATTAAGTTCCTATTTGGAGATTCTTAATACATGATGTAATGTAATTACATTTTGATGTTTTGTAGGATCAAAGGAATGGAAGGAAACTTAAAGGAAGAGTAGGCTGATTCTGATCGTGAAGAGATGGATTTTGATCGCATGGTTCGATGATCAGAATTTTGAGATGCTGCTTAAGAGTTATGACAGATTGCTTAGGAATAGATAAGAACATAGTTTTCATATGTATTTGCATTGTAAGGAAAAGTTTTCCATAATTTTAATAAATAAATTTTGATTTTATTTTATTTTAAGTTTCCTTACAATGACATTTGTGAAAATTGTTGTTTATATATTTCCATTGATAGCAATATTGGAAATGGATTTGATTCTTTCGTTTGTGGTAGTGTCAAGATTTACCAAATAAGGAAAGATTCTCATCACCCAAGTTTCAGTTGGATAGAAACTTGGAATCATGCAACTTGTATATTGTGATGAATGAGAACTTCATCTTTGGGATATTAAGACTAATTCCTTGTTCACATGTATATGTGAGTCAAGTGAAGGACCAGGGGATCGGGTACACTTGGTTATACGCTGATCAGGTCCACCACAAAGAACAATAAGACTATTCGTTATGATTTACTAAAGTTTAGTAAATATGGTTATGCTTAAAAGATTAAGTGTAATTCTGAATCATTGGAAAAGTTTCAATGTATGGCAGAACGAATAAGAAGAATCAAATTAGGCAGAAAGATAAAAAGTTTCTCCAATCTGAGAAGAAGGGAGAGTACTTAAGTATCGTTTTTTATGATTATCTTAGTGGTTATGAAACCATATCACAATTGATCCTCTAAGGACATCTTAGTGCATTTGTATGGCTAAGAAGAGGAATCGTGAATTGTTGATATGGTTAAATCAAAAGGTGAGTCATACTTCGTTCCAAAATCAAGTCTTAGAGTCATACTCCAAGATTGTGCCTTGAGTGACAAAATCTTAAGAAGGTTTATAACACTTATCAAATGTAGAGTAAAATGTTTCTTACTCCTGTACATTTGAAATTGGTAAGTTTTCATGTCTTGGATAAGCAAAGACCAACTAAGACCAACTGTGTGAAATGTTTTGTCTTGATAAGAGACCGCACTAACTATTGAATATTTCTTTGTCAAGTAATGTTTATTGACAAAGAGAGTCTTATATGTCAAGAGGTCTGTGGGAGTCTTAAAGATCTTGAAAAGCTTCAAGAACTAATCAAGAATAAACCTATTGTTAATCACTAGCACATTAATTGAGGTTTGTAATCTATTGTGTTGGCATATTCTTGTTTTTGTGCCCATTCCAGTTAAAGTTGACAATGCATGTGAGTTCTTTCAGTTCTCAACTGTTTGCATAACAACTTGGAAGAAATGGTATGCCCTTGAGCTGCCATGTGGTAAGAAATTAAGATTGAACAGGTTCAGTCCATATGAGTTTGGATTTGTCAATAACCTTGTCGTGTGATTATGGTTATGACAAATTCACATGGATAGGAACACATAAACCATAAAATCTAAGTGTCATAAGGTTTCTCTCCAATTCATGAAAATGATTGTGAGGAAACGCTTTCACTAAGTATATTTTAAATAGTTAGAAATTGTGATATTTTCATTCTCAAATTCGATTATGATTACGACATCCCTCTTCATAGTTCGAATTGTGAGAAATGGAAAAAGGTCTAAACATTTGAGACTTACTGTTGTAAGTTCTAAAATTGTTTAGACACACATGTGAGCTATCTAAGTAAAGGTGTATAAGTTTGAGGAGCCTAGATAAAGTCTTATCGAAGCATCTTGTATCAGAAATCTGAACTTTGGTAAGAAAGTCAACAAGTATTGATTTCTAGAAGTCCAGTTGATTTCTGGGTGCATGTCAAAGCTAGTGGGAGCATAAGTATTATGCTAGTAAGATAATAATTATTATGCTAGTAGGAGGATAATTATTATGGTAAGTGTTGCGAGTTAGCAATGTTAATTATAGAAAACAAAAGTTTCAATTCGCAAAGTTGCAGGGTTTGAAAAGTTGTTTTGCTATAATTAAGGGAGAGGAATTCATACTTCATTTCGAATCTAAAAACTTAGATTGAGATTTTAATCGAATTTAGTCATGGACATATGTGAATGTTATGTTGAAATGATTCAACATAAGGAAATTCTATATGTGGAAATATTATAGCGAAATACTGGTAAAGTATCATGTCTTTATGTAAGACATTATGAATCGTATCCCATATGCTTCGGGTATAGGATCGATTCCATATGCTATAATATTAATCTGTTCTAATTTTCCAAATGCCTAGGGCATTAAGAGGGAAAAGGGACTAGAACGAGATATGACTAAAATGGTTAAGCAATTGTCGAGGACAATCTGAGGATTACCAAAGATTGGTTGCTTATGGACAGTTGGAAGTGTAGTATAAGTTTTGGAAGGTCCATATGGACAAGTTCTGAGAAGATGTAACTCTTGTTCAGAAGTTCTAGTCATATGGAATTATGGAAATGTTCCATAAGTGGAAGTTAATCATAAAATCTGTGTAAGATTAGAAACCTTAATGCAAGAAGGATGTTCAAAGGAATGTACTTTGAATATGAGACTTCGCTTCCATGGAATTGGTTCAGTAACCAATTTCCAAAGGGAATACTTTGTAATATCATTGGCATAGTCTTTGTGACCTTTGTGCATTGACATTACAAAAGGATTATTGCATTTAAGTTTCGAATCTAACAGATTATAGTAAATGGCAAGAATTTGGTATTCTTACACTTACTATAAGGATTTGGAAATGTGAAATGAGCATCATTGAAATGTTGTCAATTGATCTATTTCACAAAGAAAGGACCATAGGCAAACGTAGTGTGCATGCTTGGAGCATGGCATAACTATTGTTTTAATTCAAGTATTAAGTTGATTAATCGAAACATTACACAATGAATAATGTGTAATCAATATGGTGATTAAATAAAAGGTGTTTTATTTATATTCATAAGTTCTGAGACCATATTGGATTCGATTATTCTTGTGTTTCACTTTGCAGGTTTTGACTTCCAGAATAATAAGATTATTCAAACTATCCACATTCGATCATACTTTGGAAGTAGGTATTGAGGCAAGATTGTCATGAATATGATTGTAGATTGTCTAGGTGTTTTAGACATAACACAAGTTTGATGCAGTGTTCATAAGTACTCCTCGAATAAGATTCAAGTATTGGATTAAACCCACACTCATCTGAATCACTTCATGGATTTTATCACGAGTGATTGTGAGACGATAATATCTTATATTCTTAAAACAGAGACGTGTGAGTTGTAGCTTACAAATCGGTTGCACATTGATGATGTGTAAACACACCAGTAACTTGGTGTTATAAAACGCATTGTTGTGTGTGATTTGATGAGTAAATATAGAAAGCATATGAGTCGAAGTTTATCCATTCCTTTTACCCTTAGAGTGATAAAAGCGATATTCGTGGGTCCCTCGATGATTTGGTGATGACACCCTAAGTGCTTGGCCAAGCCTGAACTGATTTGATTTGTTCAATTAGTCGGTCGTCATAAATCAAAAATCGGGAAACATCACATGAACAGAGAGAATGATTATAATCCATGTCTCAGTTCATACGATATCTAATGGAGAAATATATGATCCCTTATCTAATGGACGTGTCATTGACTAGGTCAGAGTTCGACAGCGGCTTTTAAGAGCTACGATTGCTAGTCGGGTTGTTGAGTCGTACTTGTAATAATAGTTATTAAACTTATCCAAGTGGGAGACTGTTGGATTAGGTGTCTAAGCCCATAACTATAATTGGTATGTAATTGACCCGAGAGTAGCATGGTCCATTTGGGTTGCCTTCACCAGAGCAATTTGATAGGATGGACTTTTGAGAAGAGGTTATTTATGATTTATTAATATATTATAAGTTCTAATATATTAATATGAAATCATGTTATTTAATTAGTATTGATCAATAATTAATTTGGAATTAATTTAGTGATCAAAAGAGACTAATTAAATTAACGGGGACTGATTATGTAAATCAGTGATATATATTGTTTGGGCTATTGATCCATGATGGGCTAAGTTTATGTAAGTATCTATGAAGAGTTAGCCCACATGAAATATGGATCATAACCCAAGTGTATGGATTAGGGTTTACCCATGACTCTTGGATTCCTACATTATATATATATATATATATATATATATATATATATATATATATATATATGACATCCCTTTGGCCTAAAGTTTGTTGAACATGTATTCTTGGAGAAGCATAGCCGAATTTTAGTGCTCCATATACTCTCTCAAAAGTCCTCCATTTGTTCATGGTGTTTGTGAACCATTTGCGGCATCACATTTGAGGTGCTAAGTTCTTAAAGGCCAAAACTACAAGCTACAACAAAGAGGTAATTCTATAACTCAATTTTATGTTGTTTATGTCAATTGTATGCTAGTTATAGGCTTCATGCTTTGGAAACAATATTGCATGTATAATTAGAGAAAACATATATCCAAAGTAATTAGGGTTGTATGTGCACCATAGGATGTTGTAGTATACAAAACCCAACAGTTTTGCTATAACTAAGGGAGAGGAACTCATACTTTATTTCAAATCTAAAAGCTTAGATTGAAGTATTAATCAAACTTAGTCATGAGTATATATGAATATCATGTTGAAATGTTTCAACACTGAAAATTCTATATATGGAAATATTATAGCAAAAGACTCGTGTCTTTATGTAAAATATTATGAATCGTATCACATATGCTTCGGGTATAGGATCGATTGCATATGCTATAATATTCTTGTGTTCCAAATTTTTCAAATTCCTAGGGCATTAAGATGGAAATGGGAACAGAACTAGATATGACTAAAGTTGTTAAACAATTGCTAAGAACAATCTGAGGTTCGCCAAAGATTGGTTGCTTATGGGCAGTTAGAGGTATAGTAATGAATGGACTGTATTGACATTATTATGAATAGACATGATTCTATTAATAATGAGTTGTCATATGGAAAAATGGAAATGTTTCCATAATGGGAGTTGGATATTAGGAATCTATATGTAGGTTAGAAACTTTTATGCAAGAAGGATGTTCAAAGGAATGTACTTTGAAATTGAGACTTCGCCTCCATGGAATTGTTTTGTTGTCAATCTCTAGTGGAATAATTTGTAATTTCATTGTCCATGTCTCTGTGGCTTTGGTGCATTAACATTACAAAAGGATCATTACATAAGGGTTAGAACCTAACATATTCTAACAGTGGCAAGAATTTGGCATTCTTACACTTGTGATAAAAATTTGGAGTTGTGAAATGAGTTTCATTGAAGTTGTATTCAATTGATCTATTTCACAAAGAAAGGACCATAGGTAAACATAGTGTGCATGCTACGAGCATGGGATAACTATTGTTTTAATTCAAGTATAAAGTTGATAAATAGAAACATTATACAATGAATAATGTGTAATCAATATGGTGATTAAATAAAAGGTGTTTTATTTATATTCAAAAGTTTTGAGACCATATTGGATTCGATTATTCTTGTGTTTCACTTTGCATGTGTTGACTTCCCGAATAACTAGGTTATTCAAACTATCCACATTCGATCATACTTTGGAAGTAGGTATTGAAGCTAGACTGTCATGAATGGGTCTGTAGATTGTCTAAAGGTGTTTAGACATAGCACAAGGTTGTTGTAGTATTCATGAGTACTCCTGTAATAAGATTTGAGTATTGGATTCAACCCACGCTCATTTGAATCACTTCATGGATTTTATCACGAGTGATCATGAGACGATAATATCTTATATTCTTGAAACCTAGACATGTGAGTTGTAGTTTACAAGTCGGTCGCACATTGACATATGTAAACACACCAGTAACTTGGTGTTATACAACATATTGTTGTGTGTGATTTGATGAGTAAGTACAACAAGCATATGAGTCGAAGTTTATCCGTTCCTTTTACCCAATGTGGGATAAAAGCGATATATGTGGGCCCCTCGATGATTTAGTGATGACAACCCTAAGCGTTTGGCCAAGCCTGGACTGATTTGATTTGTTCAGTTAGTCGGTCGTCATAAATCGGAAATCGGGAAACAACACATGAACAGAGAGAATGATTAAAATCCATGTCCCAGTTCATACGATATCTAGAATGGAGGAATATATGATCCCTTATCTAATGGACGCGTTACTAATAAGATCACAGTTCGACAACGATATTTTTGAGACCACCGAAACCTGGAGGTGAAGCGAACGTCCCAGTCCAAGACCACCGAAACTGGCACCCCGTGCCTAACTACCACCTCCTAGATATAAATACCAGCTTGCTTCTCTGCGGATATGCTCTCGACAATCGGGATAAAATGCGCACTCTTCGTTAATCAATCCACAATGACCTAGATATAATCAACACCATGTGCCATCTTAGGCATTTTTGTGATGAAGTACATAGTGATCTCCTCCCACTTCCACATAGGAATGGGTAACGGTTGCACCTTGTTGTGGAGTCTCTGATGCTCGGACTTGACTTTGCTGCAAGTTAGGCATCACTCAACAAACCAAGCTATCTCCCTTTTCATACAGGGCCACCAATAGCTCAACCTCAAATGCTTGTACTGTTGGATTATGTGTCTAAGCCCATAACTATAATTGGTATGTACTTGACCCGATGCAGCATGGTCCATTTGGGTTGTAACACTATGGAACAATTTGATAGGATGGATATTTGAGAAAGAGGTTATTTGTGATTTATTAATATATTATAAGTATAATATATTAATTGAGAAATCATATTATTTAATTAGTATTGATCAAGAATTAATTTGGAATTAATTTAGTGATCAAAAGAGACTAATTAAATTAACGGGGACTGATTGTGTAAATCAGTGATACATATGGTTTGGGTTATTGATCCATGATGGACTAAGCTTATGTGAAAGTCCATGAAATATTAGTCCATATGAATTATGGATCATAAGCCTAAGTGTAAGTATTAGGGTTTGCTTATGACTCTTGGAATTCTACACTATATATGTATTCCTCTAAAGCCAAAATCATACACTATGTGTTCCTAGAAGCCATAAACGATTTTGTGTCTCCAAACCTCTCTCTCAAAGTCCTCCTCTTGTTTTTGGTTTGTTATAATTCCATTTGAGGCATCACACTTGAGGTGCTAGGCTCTTGAAAGACCAATTCCTACAAGCTACAATTAAGAGGTAATCTTCTAACTTACTTTTATGATTCATATGTCAAATTGTATGCTAGTTGTAGGTTTCAAGCTTTGGAAATTTTTGTTGCATGTATAACTAGAGAAAACTTAGTTCCAAAGCTATTAGGGTTGTATGTGCACCATAGGAGTGTTATAGTACACAAAACCCAACATGTACATCTTTGTGGCCCCTGGATGGATATAAAACTTCGACTTATGCGCCTCCTCCAGTACCGGCTGTCTCACCCCACCTGATGTCAGGACCCAAACCCTACCACACCGAGTCAGCAATTCACGACTGTCCCTGAAAAACAAGGGAATTTCCCCCGGATCCACTCAACCTTCCGATTCTCCTTTTTCAAACCCTCCACTTGAGCTTCCTTTATCAAATCTAACAGAGGCGAGGTGACAACCAACCTCAAGCAAACATCTCTGATATGAGTACTTGCCGTCTTGTGGCTCAACGCATCGCCTCATCGGCCACCACATTGTCCTTCCCAGGGTGGTACATGATCTCGCAATCACAATCCTTTACCACATCCAACCATCTCTGCTTCCTCATGTTCATATTTGGCTGGTCCATCAAATATCTCACACTCTTGTGGTCAGTGTAGATAGTACACCGGACCCCATACAAATAGTGCCTCCAGATCTTGAGGGCAAAAAGCACGGCCCCCAACTCCAAATCATGCGTGGGGTAATTCGCCTCATGAGGCTTAAGCTGCCTTGAAGCGTATGCAATCATGTGACCTTTCTGCATAAGAACAGCTCCCAAACCCGAGATAGAGGCATCGTAAAAAACCATAAATTCATCCAAACCCTCAGGGAGAGCAAGAGTCGAGGCCTCACACAATCTCTGCCTCAAAGTCTTAAAAGCCAATTGCTTATCCGGCCCCCACCGAAAGGTCACTTTCTTCTTTGTGAAACAGGTTAATGGCACAAAAATCTTGGAGAAGTCCTGGATAAATCTCCGATAATACCCCGCGAGACCTAAGAAACTCCAAATCTCCGATGCGGTCCTCAGGACCTCCCAACGCATCACAGCCTCGATCTTGTCCGAGTCGACCAAGATTCTTTCCCGGTTGACGATATGCCCCAGAAACTGCATCTCACGCAACCAAAACTCACGTTTGGAGAATTTGGCATAAAGTCTCTCCCTCATCAGGGTCTCCCAACCATCTCGAAAATGCTACGCATGCTGCTCCTTGGTCTTGTAGTAGACCAGAATATCATCAATGAAAACAATCACAGACCGATCCAGCGTCGGCCTGCAGACCCGACTCATGAGATCCATGAACACTGCTGGTGCATTGGTGAGCCCGAAAGTCATCACCATAAACTCGTAATGACCACAACGTGTTCTGAAGGCTGTTTTCTGCATATCCTCATCTCAGACTCTCATCTGGTGGTATCCTGACCGCAAATCAATCTTGGAAAAACAAGATGTACCCTGAAGCCGGTCAAACCAATCGTCAATCCCGGGAGTGGGTAACGGTTTTTCACCGTTAGCTTATTCAACTCCTGATAGTCAATACACATCCTGTGCGAACTGTCCTTTTTCTTCACAAACAGGATCGGTTCTCCCCACACAGAACTGCTCGTACGAACAAAACCCTTGTCTAGCAGCTCCTGCAGCTGCGTAGACAACTCCTGCATCTCAGGCGGTGCTAGGCGATACGGCGCCTTGGCTATCAGAGTCGCACCAGGTACCAAATCAATCTGAAACTAGACTTGCCTCTCGGGATGCACTCCAGGAAACTCCTCGGGAAAAACATCAGGAAAATCCCACATAATGTGTACCCTGCTCAACTCTGTCGTGACCTCAACCCGCGTGTCAGAAACATAAGCTAGAAACCCGTAACAAACCTGCTGTTGATATCTCCTGGCCCTCGCAGCTGAACAGAGAGCTGGCCCATGCGAAGCTCTCTCACAAGTAATAACCAATTCTCCCCCACTTAGGGTTCGAACTCTCACTAACTACCACTCGCAATCAATCACGGCCCTATTGGGGCCCAACCAATCCATCCCGATGATAACCTTCGGTCCTCACAAGGTAATCAACACCAACTCAATAGGGAACCTCTCACCGAATATGTTCAGGACACACCCACGGAAAATCCTCGAAGCACTCACGGTACGTTTATCCGTAATCTCCACCGCTAGAGGGGAATCCAAAGTCCCTGGAGCGTCTCGAAACTTCTTGTTGAGCACAAGAGATACGATGGATCGGGTACCCCCCCCCCAAATCAAACAAAACATGAGCAGACAAACTGTTGACCAAGAAGGTCCTTATACAAGATCATAATAAATATAAGAATAAACAAGGAAAGAAATAAAAGATATGGTTAGAACACATACCAGTAACTACATCCGGCGCTGCATGGGCCTCATCGGTGGTCAGCTGAAAAGCCCTGCTCTTCACCACAGGAGCCTCCGCCATGCCATGACGGCCATCAGTAATCCTCAAGGTGGCTGGCGGAGGCGCCACCACTGCTTCCTCAGACAATCTCGGATAATCGGCCTTTTTATGGCCGGTCTAATTGCAATGAAAGAAAGTCAGATCCCTCTTGGGGCAATCCCTGCTCACGTGACCCGACTGGCCACAATTGAAACATCATGAACCTGCTGATCGGCAAGCTCCACTTTGCGGCTGTCCAAACTTGGCACAACGGCCCCGACCCTGCTGGCCTCTGGAGTGGGTATCGGAGGTCTTGGGTCTCTTAGTCTGACCCACAGTTATCTGAACCTGCTCCGGCTTCCACTTCGTCTGGAGCTCCAACTCAATTTCCCGCTTGCAGGCCTTATCGATCATGTCATTCAGGATCTTGCACCCCGAGAAGGTGTCACACCCCCGAACCGGAACGACGGAAACGTCCGGGGGCGGATGACGTCATTGTACAGTATCATAACAATTGAATATGAATGAAACAAGCATCACAACCAATATAGTGAATGTAGAGATATTACATTGTGTTCATAGTGTTGTTTACATAACATCAAAAATATGTGACAAAAGTAAATGACGCTTTGTAACGTCGTCCCATTTTCCAAAAGGTAGTCACTTGAAGTTACCTGTTACTGATTTCCTGAGAATACAAGTGGTTTGAAAAATGTCAACAACTAAGTTGGTGAGTTCATAAGCATTTTGTATGAAAAGGATTTGTAACTGTTTCGCGTAAAATGGTTTCGTATACTTCTAGAAAATCCGATTATTTCTTTAAAAACAAGTTGTAAGTCTTATACCCAAGACTAAAAATGTATGTATTTCCTTTGTATCTTTTCCTTGTAATATGATAATGTATGTTTCCAGAAAATCCAATATTTTCTTAAATATGAACTGTAGTCTTAAAAATCCTAAGACCAGAAATGTAAGTGATGTTGTACTGAAGAATAGTATGTAGTTTTATCTTTTTATAAAACTGATGAAGTGAAATTTACCCCATAAATCAAATGTTTTGTTAATCCCTATGTGAGTTATTATAATCATGCTTAATATGACTGATATGCATGAACAACGTTCTTCAGGTGTCAGAATTGGTAGACATTTGTCACCCTAGACTTGCCAGTCTAACTGTAGCGAACAGCTTAGGTGCGGGGTTGTCAATCCCGTATAGATCTATACACAACTATCTCGCTCTCCCTCCAGGAGACTCTGGTTATAATGCAGATCTTAAAGTGTACTCTAGGTAGGTACGGTGAAGAGAATGTCTCACAAGAGCATCAACAGATTTACGTGAACTATGACTCCTTTTTCTTGTAAAATGAAATAATTATACCATTGAATAATTATATGGTTCTTCTGAAATGAAAGTGTGGTTTTGTGACTCCCAGACTATACCAATTATAGTTTGTCTTGTATGTTTTGTTTAGACTATTTATATAATCTTTTATATAAATATAAAGTTGTAATCTTGTCTAGTGTCATTATATGTTACCAAAACATAATATCTTTGGGTTGTAACCCACCAAAATAGTAAATAACTATAATATAACCATTTTTGCTTGGAAACCTATATTTTAGTAAAAGTTACCAAAACCTTGTAGTTTTACAACTCATATTTCCCTGATGATATTTGTATCATATAATGAGTTATGTTTTTGTTAACTTTGCATACCAAAAATTAATATGTCACAATTATTGTAAGAAAAAAAAATAGTGCTAACTACATCTTATGCAAGCAATATCCCATATTTTAACATAAAGAATGGAACATGCAAATATCCATAAGACAAACAATTTTTGACTTGTATTCCCCCCCCCCCCTAAAAACATGAAAAACTCGAAAAATGGGGGTATGAAACTCACCTTGGGTGGATTTTGTGGATGGTTTGAAGTGAGAAGATGAAGATTTCGAGCCTAGCTTCTTGAGTGAAGTTGATAATCTTCTTTGGAGATGTGATTTTCCTAAGGGTTTCACACATGATAATGTGTGTAAAAATGATGAAATTTACACGAAAATGTGTTAAATCACTAGAGGATTTCGAAAATACTTACCAAAA